>NC_062570.1:112028166-113270666 GCF_022837055.1 Prionailurus viverrinus
GTCAGGGACAAATGGCAAACAGAAGAGGGCTATAACCAGGTTTGCCTTTTTAAGTCAAGTTGGAATGAAATATGCCACACGTAGGGACAAGTGCACACATACGGTCAGCTTGGGCCGTCGTAACAAGGCACCGTAGCCCGGGCAGTTTAAACAACACACGCCCTGGAGGCTGGAGTCTAAGATCTCGGTCCACAGGGTTTGGTGTCTGGTGAGGCCTCCCTTCCTGGCTCGCAGAGGGCCGCCTTCCTGTGGCGTCCTCACGTGGCCTTCCTCCACGCATGCGTGGAAAGGGGACTCTGGGATCCCTGCCTCTTCTTACGAGTGCACCAGCCCTTAGATGGCCCCATGCTTTTCGCCACAGTTAACCTTAGTTTCTTCCCGAAAGACTCTTGTCTCCCAATCCAGCCGCCTTGGGGGGAGGGGGTGTCAGCGCTTCAGCATGTGACTCCGGGCGGCACACGATTCAGGCCATGGCGGTACAGCTCCGTGGGTGTTCGTCAGGCACACACATCCCTGGAACCGGCGCTCAAAGAAAAGGCACGTGACCCCTCAACCCTGTTCGTGACCCCTTGCGGCCACCCCCACCCCCAAACCGTGCCTTCTTGCACCGCAGGGAGGCTTGCCTCCGCTTGAGCCGTGTACCGACGGAATCGCACAGCGCAGGCCCCCTTGCGTGTGGCTTCTTCGCGTCACGCGTGTGAGCCCGTGCACACCAGCCCTCGCCCACCTGCCCGGCCGCTGGGGGGCATGCACCGTGGGGGCATCAGGAGCCGTGCTGTCCGGCCATTGCCGTGCGGACCTCGTGGTGGGCGCGAGGGAACGCTTCTGGCGGGTGCGTGCCCAGAGTGGCACTCTAGGGGGTCGCGCCAGGCCGTGTTCCGGAATGGCTTCATCGAGTGACGCTCTGGCCGGCACAGGACGAGAATTCCGGGTCCTCTACACCCTAACCACCTGGTGGCCTGAAAACATTTTTTAAACGTTTATTTATTTTTGAGAGACGGGGGAGGGGGGGGAGGGAGGGGCAGAGAGAGGGAGGGAGACCCAGAATCCGAAACGGGCTCCAGGCTCCGAGCTGTCGGCACGGAGCCCGATGCGGGGCTCGAACCCACGAACCGTGAGATCGCGACCTGAGCCGAAGTCGGGTGCCCCTTGAGTTGCCTTTTTAAACATCACCTTGGCTACCGTGTGGGCGACAGGCAGCCGGGGTGGGGAGGCCAGAGTTGTGGCCGATCTGGGGATCCAGGCTCGCGGGCCGACAGCGGGTCTGCGAGCCTCGTGCCCAGGGCTCCGTGAGCCCAGTTTCATGAATGGTCCCGCTGCCCCTTTCATGGAGAACGTGTGCGCCCCTGTGTGTCCCTCGCACATTTTCTCCGTCCACTCCCGGAGCCATTGGTGGGTTTTTCGGTTGTTGTTCGGACCGTTTTCTGAAAGGTCTTGAAAGCCCCAAGCCAATGAGAAAAGGTTAAATGCCCGTGACGGAGTTTCTAGGACGGTTTTTCCAGTCCTGTTGGGCCCAATTGCCAGATACTGAGCAGTTATGGGGGACGTACAGGGCGCAGGGCATTTGGGGGGCGGTCCAGGGGACTAAAACGTGCTCCTTGCCCTCGGGGCATATAATCCGGGGGGGGCGCCAGGCCGGGGCTCCTCACCAGGTCAGAGGCACGTCTGTGTGTGCTCGCTCAGTGCCCCCGGGGGGACAAGGCTGTGTTCTCAGCGCTTCCAGGGGTGGAT
Organism: Prionailurus viverrinus; assembly: GCF_022837055.1. Taxonomy (NCBI): domain Eukaryota; kingdom Metazoa; phylum Chordata; class Mammalia; order Carnivora; family Felidae; genus Prionailurus; species Prionailurus viverrinus. Next base: position 112,029,898 of record NC_062570.1, read on the forward strand.
GGGACCGTACTCCTCTCTGTCCCTTGGGCTGAGCCCGCTGTGACTCTGGCTCCGCGACTGCCCCCCGGGCCACCCAGTTCTACGGGCTGCATCTCCCTGGCTCCCTGGCCTGCATCAGAGCTCACCGTCTCCGCCACTGGCTTACCACCAGGCGAGATTCGGCACGGGTCCTGACGCTCCTGAGGACCAGGTCACAGAAGGATCTGGAAGAGGGAACAAGGCAGGGGCCCCGCGACCCCGCGGAGCTCGGGAGACGTGCCCACGGCCGTGAGGACCCTTCCACTGACAGGCTGCCCTCTGTGCCTTCTTGTGAGGGGGCGGGAGGGGGACGGGATGTCCCCTCGGAGCTGCCCGCTACAGTGATAATGCTGGATAATGCTGTTTTACTGCCTTCCTGATTTGCACTGTAGCGAAAATGACATGGGGTTTGGGGGCGGGCTCTGGGGGCTGAAGCTGTGTGTCTGTGCCTTTGTCCCTGCACCGGAGGCAGGAGGGGAGGAGGTGATGGAAGCCCCCGGCCCTCTGCCCTACTCGAGTCGCTCGATTTTTCCCATGAAGGAGGGAGGCGGGCCCGGGGTGCCGAGGATGACACATGGCCCGAGAGGGAGGGAGCTGGGACAATCTTAGGGCCCTGCTGCTGCCTCCGTGCCCGGGGAGTCCCGGGAGGGCAGCGACGCCTGTAGACGGCAGCCTCATCTGTCCTCCTGTACGGCTTTCTGCCCGGGCCGCCGGGCCCGCGGCAGAATCGAGGGGGTCAAGGCCCAGCCCGGGCTGGCTGCGCCCTGGACACCGAGGGCAGTGGCAGGATGGGACGAGGCAGCTTCTGGCGTGTCCTCTCAGCCATCGGGCCATCTCCGGGCCTCCCCCGCCCACGGCCGCCCTCCGCCCCCACGCCCCCACCCTGCACTGTGACTGTTTCTCCCACCTTACGCCTCGTGTCCGCACCTTTCTCCCCCTCGGGGACGCAGGCCGCTGCGGGCCGGGATTTTTGTCTGTTTTGTTCACTGCCCGTTTCCCCAGAAAGATGCCAGGCTGGGGGGACTGTTCCTCGGGTCCTCATCCGGCGAATGAGCCAACACATCGTGTGCGTCGTAGGTCCTGATGCGGGTGGTTGGGGGGCTCGCCGGCCGCGCGACCGTGTTCTCTCGGCTGCGCCTCCTCCCCCGCCCCAGCGGCACCACAACACCTACACGGTGAACCGTAAAGGCAAACTCTTGGGGGGCAGGTGGGAGTCTTTGAAAGCCTGAGTCTGTGTCCCCGAAGGCTTCTCCGTGCAGAAGCGCGTGGCCGTGCCCAGCCTCTCTGGGTGCTTCACGTCCCTCGTGAGACGCCAGCTCCAGAACCCACGCCACCCGGGTCACGCTGTGCGAGCGCTTCCTGCCCGTGCGTGGGCTTGAACCCGCCGCTCTGCCTGCGTCAGGAACAAGCGAGGGCGCCCCGTGACGCCGCTCACCGACCACTTCCGGGTCCCCCTCCTTCCAGGGACACGCGTGGATGGCGCCACCCGGCTCCCCGTGGGCTTCCTGGAGGAGGTGTGCCCGTCACGCATTTCTTCATTCGTTTGGCAAACACCGAGAGCCTGTTTGCAGACGGGCCTCTGCAGGCTTGTGCCGCGGAGGTTAAGCGGTGGTCGACACGCGTGCCTGTTCTGCACCGGGAGGCTCAGAGGACAACGGAAGCGGCACACACGTGTGCAAATGTGCGGAGTGTGCTCCCAAGGACAATACGGCAGGGAAACCATCAGGTTAAAAAGAAGCAGAACTCCAGCGGTTCACCCACCCACCCCTGGAGCGGGTGCCTCCCAGCCCCGGGGTGATTCCAGAGCCGGCCCTGCGACTTCCGGGTCACTGTCGTGATAAAAGCTTCCCCAGCCGCGTTTAGTCACAAAAACTGGTCTCGTCCCACGTAAGACTTCCCTGCAGGCGCCGGTTGCCTTCTCTAGCCCAGCCAGCCTCGGGCTGGAGGCCTGGGTGTGGGAGCGGGCGGGGCTCCTTCTCGCCCATCCCTGCCCTGCTTCTCGCCCTCTCCTTGCCCGCTCCGAGGCCCCGGGGCCCTCCAGGGCTGGGGTGAGTGGGGCGGGCGGGCTTGTATCCCCAGGCCCGCGTGCACGCTTGAAGCTGACTGTTTCGAGGATGCTTTTGTGGGTTTTTTAGACCCTGCTGTGACGAAAACATCCCACTCGGACCCCCACCCCCTCCCCGAGCCTCCGAGGCTGACGGGAACTCACAGGATCCCTTCGGTCTGCGTGGGGGCCCTCCCGAAGGCCCACTTCCTGTCCACGGGAACCTGGCACCCTTGTCCCCTCTGCGCCCGTGTTCCTTTCCCACTGCTGGTGGAGGACAGTCCCCCCTCAGCAAAGCCAATTTCAAAGCGCAAGTTGGTCTCTGGTCCGCTGTCACCCCGAGTCTCACCCCGAGACTCCTTGAGTCTCCCCCGGGCCTTGGGCGAGGAGAGGCACCCCTCACTCGGAGCACTTTCTCCCAAGAAGCGTTCTCTCTTTGTCCAATGTGACGTCATCCCCGTTGCGATCTTGAGGATGGCGTCCAGCTCAGGGTCACCGAAACGGTGCTGGCCACCTTCTCGGCAAGTGGTATCCAAGCAAGTGTCATTAGCCTGGATCAGAACTAGCCAGCAAAAGAAATCACTCTCCATGCAGTAAAAGATGCCAAGAGCTATCTTTATTAGAAAAAACAGGCCAGCTTCTTAATACTCTTGCGACATAATTTTCGCCAGTGGTAATAACCATTTATGATTTATTAAGAGCGGCTCCTTTGAGCCCGGCATTGTGAGCGTGCCCTGCGAGGACGCCAGGGCGCGGCCCGTGGGCGTTAGTATTTATTCTTCAGAGAAGTGAAAGGGCGCGTCCAAGCCCCCTGAGCTGCTAAGACCGAACAGTACTCGAACTCTGACTTCCAGATGCTCAAGTCAGTGCGTCTCCCCACCGCGTCACCATAGGATTACGTAGAAAAGAAAAAAGGACGCTGATCTGTGCAAAGATCAAGAAAGACAGCGATGGGGGCCCCTGGGGGGCTCAGTTAAGTATCAGACTCTTGATTTTGGCTCAGGTCGCGATCTCACGGTTCGTGGGTTAGATCCCCGCGTCGGGCTCTGTGCCGACAGCTCGGAGCCCGGAGCCTGCTTCGGATCCTGTGTCTCCCTCTCTCTCTGCCCCTCCCCTGCTCACATTCTGTTTCTCTCTCTTTCTCAAAAATAAATAAACATTAAAAAGTTAAAAAGAATTTTTTTTAATCTTGTATTTGACATAACACTCACCGTCTTAACCATCTACGAGCGTACGTGTTCAGTGGCACCAAGCACGTTCACGGTGTTGTGTAACTATCACCACTATCTGCCTCTAGAACTTTTTCATCATCCCAAACAGAAACTCTGTACTCATTAAGCAATGACTCTCCCTTCCCCTCCCCCTGCCCCTGGCGACCTCGACCCAACTTTCCATCTCTACGAATTTGCCTGTTCTAGACACGGTGGAATCTTCTAATTTTAGTCGTCTGTTCTTTTTGTTGCCTTAATCTGGCTGAATGTCTGTCAATTCTGTAGATCTTTCAAAGAGCCTCTTCCTGGTTTCATAGATTTCCTCGATTGTCCTCCGATCCTCCATTGTGTTCACCTCTGTTCTAATCCTTACTACCTCCCTTTCTTCTGCTGGCTTTGGGCTTGCTTTGCTCTTCTTTTTCTAGTTCTTTAAGGCATATGGCTAGTTTACTGATTGGAGATCCTTCTTCCTTTTTTAATACAGGCATTTACTGCTGTGGATGTCCCTCCTGGGACATCACCTGGGATGTCACCTCCTGGTGCCCATCTCTGATTTCCCTTGTGATTGCTTCTTTGTCTGATTGATTGTTTAAGAGTACATTGTTCGGGGCGCGCCTGGGTGGCTCGGTTGGTTAAGCGTCCGACTCTTGATTTTGGCTCAGATCATGATCTCACGGTTTGTAAGTTCGAGCCCCGCATCAGGCTCTATGCTGACAGCGTGAAGCCTGCTTGGGATTCTCTCTCTCTGTCTCTCTCTCTCTCTCTCTCCTCCTCTCTTTCTGCCCACCCCCCCCCACCCCCACTTGCTCTGTCTCTCAAAATAGACTTCAGAACAAAATTCAAAGAAAAAAAAAAGACAATGGAACTTTTAAATGTGCCAATGCTGTTGTCCCCCTCGGGGCCGGGGCTCTGGACATTTTGAGTGTCTGTTTGCCCTGTCAGACCCGACCGTGGCAAGGCCCCGTGGTCCTCGCAGGGCGCTGTTTTGACCTATATTTTAGCCCCCGCCCCCATTTCTCTTTTAAGATCTGTATAAATTTCAGTTTTTAGAATAAGGAAGGCTATTTTTTTTTTAGCTCTATCAGAAGAGATTAAGCAGAGGCAGAATGGAAAATAAAGTATATTTTAAAATAAACCAACAGCTTGGTTCACATTCTCCCTCGGAACCTCTGTCCATTTAAAGCAGCTTCGTTATTTTTAATGCGTCTGCTTCCTCGGCCCCCGTCCTCGGTTTTCCCATGTTGTTCGGCCGAGAAACCCCAGCGGTGAGATCCGTCCCACGTGGGCCGGCCGCTGGGCGAGGCCTCGGGAGCCAGGCTCTTGCCCGGGAGGCCCCAGGGACGCCGAGTGAGAGCCCGTGAATCCGTGACCCTGAGCCCCGCAGACCGTCCAGCCCCGGCCGCTGTCGGAGCCCTGCTGCATCCCACCGCGGTGACCTGGAAAGTCAGGAGCGTGTGAACTGAATCTCGAAAAGCACTCAGAGTATTTTAAAACCGAGCCGCCATCACATGACAGCTTGTTGTCCCAAAGACGCGAGCGTCAGAAGAACAAAACAGGGAGACGGAACTGAGAACAGGCATGCTGCTGTGTGTTCTTATCAACCCAACCTGAGAGATCCTGCTTCTCCCCAGAAAACTCCCCACCCCCTCCTCCTCCTCCCCCTCCTCCCCCTCCTCCGCCTCCTCCCCTCTCTCTGCTTCCTGGCCCTTTGACATTTCCCTTTGCAGAAGAACCCCCAGAGAAAAACAAGGTTTTCCGAGACGGGTGGGTGCGTGGCCTGGGGAGGGGGTGGGGAGACCCCAGCTCACCCTCTGGGACCCACTCAGACCGGCTCATCACCTCCCTCAGCCTCTCTGTTTTCACTAACAGACTATCTTCGGTTAAAAAAAAAAAAGAAGGGGCACCTGGGGGGCTCAGTCGGTGAAGCGTCCGACTTCGGCTCAGGTCACGATCTCGAAGTTCACGAGTTCGAGCCCCGCGTCGGGCTCTGTGCTGACAGCTCAGAGCCCGGAGCCTGCTTTGGATTCTGTGTCTCTCTCTCTCTCTCTCTGCCCTTCCTCCGCTCAGACACACACACACACACACACACACACACACACTCTCTCTCTGAAAAATAAAAAAAAACATTTAAAAAATTAAAAACAAAACCAAAAAAGACCCCCTGAGGGTAGGGACTTGGTCTGGCCTCCTGGATGCTGTTTCCCCAGCAGCCATAACAGAGCCTGGTACACAGTAGGTGCTCAATAAACATCAATGAACGGGCGCCCGGGTGGCTCAGTCAGTTAAGCGTCCAACTTCGGCTCAGGTCATGATCTCGCTCGTGGTCCGTGAGTTCGAGTCCCGCGTCAGGCTCTGTGCTGACCGCTTGCTCAGAGCCCTGGAGCCTGCCTCGGATTCTGTGTCTCCCTCTCTCTCTCCCTCCCCCACTCACACTCTGTTTCTCTCTGTCTCTCAAAAATAAACAAATATTAACACAAATTTTTCTTTTAAAACATCAGTGACTGCACGAGTGCATGCGTGGCAGGTTGGATGCTTTTCTCCAGTTCCTCTCCCCCCACGCGGGACCCGTTCACACTCGGGATGCAGCAGAGGCAGAGTGATGGCCTCCCCAAGAGGCCCACGTCCTGACCCCTGGGACCTGTGAAAATCTTACGTTACGTGTCAAGGAGAAATTAGGTTTGCAGGTGGAACGAAGGCTACTGAGCAGCTGACCTCGAGAGGGGAGATTATTCTGGGTGATGTGGGTGGCTTCGCGGGGTCGCTGAACTTGGAAGAGGGAGGCAGGGAGGCCAGAGGAGACGGGAGGCAGAGGTCATGGTGATGGGCTGCTGGCTGTGACGATGGGGTAGGAGCCCCGAGCGGAGGGGAAAGCTGTTCCGGTGCCCTGTGGTTCTGTGTCTTTCGGGGCGGATTTCCTGCCCTGGGGCTCCATCAGTGCCAACCCCTGCCCTCTGGAGCCGACCAGCTTGGGGGAGCCTGGGCTAAACCAAGTGGAGTCGATTTCTTCACAACCCGTCCTCTCGGATGCTGCCGTGCACAGGGGATGCCCAGAGGAAGGGGCGGGGGACAGCCTTCCCGAGGCTTCAGGTCGGGGGAGGGATCATTCAGTCTTCCTCCAGGGGTGGGACTGGACCCGGCACTGAGATGGCCCGGCCACCACCAACGTCAAGGCTTAGGGAGGTTGGCTTCTGTTCTGTTCTGATTTCGGACTCACAGACTCGTGCCCAGACTGCAAGACGACCCATGCGAGAAGGTCTGTTTATTTTAAGAAATGCCAAATATTCAAGCCGTCGCTAAATGGCTTAAGATAATAGAGGCTCTGTTAATGAACTCACGGAGAAGTTTCCTTCCCAGAATGGGCCTAGAAGCGTGTGTCTATCCCAGGCCGTCTGGGAGCATCTGAGAGGAAGACAAAGGAAGGACACAGGTGGTGCTTGAAATCTGGGAGAGCTCACCACACAGACGCGGAGTGAGAATTCAGGCGGTTCAGCACAAGCCCTCCATCTGATTCAGGAGCATTCGGGTTGCAAGTGACAGAAAACACCATCCAGCTTCCGTCATAGCTGGACCCGGGCACTCAAGGTCTGCAGAGTTCCGTCTTCCTCCGTCTCGTGGCTCTACTGTCCTTCGAGCTGGGCCCACCCTCAGGAGAGTTCTTTCTTGGCGGCCAGGTGACAGGTGTGCCTCCTACTCTGCACCCTATGCAGCCTCTGGGGACAGAGAGCACTCGTCCCCTGGGCCCTCCAAACGAGAGTTCCAAGGTCAGCTCTGATTGTCCTGACGTGGGTCCGTGAGCGTCTCTAAAAGTGAGTCCCCGTGGCCCGGGGAATGCTAAGCTGGGACTGACCACAAGCAGCCCCCGTGGCCACTCTTTAGAGCCGGGGGTCGGGGGGGTGGGCATCCACTGCTTCTGAACCGTGTGGGCTAAGACAGGACGCTGGTCGGTCCTCCAGGTAAACCGGAGTGCCGAGAACAAACGTCGGGAACGGAAGCTGGGCAGAGGACTCCACGCTGTGGGCTCCCCCACCCCCCTAGAGAGTAGCCCCTCTTCAAGGGGTTCCTCAGATGTCGTGAAGAAGACTGTAATGGCCCAGGTTTCTCGCACTTGGCGGGTCTGGCACCGTGGCCGAAGCATCATCTGCTTTCGTTCCTGGAACATCGCCGGGAGGTCAGGGCTGACGGCCCTCTTCTCCGTTCGTAGAGGAGGAAACTGAGGCTTAGGAGCCACAGCCCCTTGTGGGAGGTGCGTCTGTCCAGGGTGATGCACGGAAACCCGGGCCGAGCTCACAGAGCTGCTTCCCCGGGAGAGGAGGATTGAGTCCGAGCAGGGTCTCCTGACGCACCTCTGGAGGGACTCGTCTGGTCCTCCCGCCAGCCGTGAGCTCTGGAGGCAGAGGCCACGAGGGGCCAGCAGCGACCTTCACAGGCACGCAGGGGTCAGCAGGCAGGGGACGGCCAGCTCCAAGGACTCGGCGCTGAAATGCTGGGCTCCCATGACAGTGGGAGGCCATCGGATGGTCTTCGCGGAGGGAAAAAGACAGGCAGCGAAAATAAAGGCTTCTCCAGGGCTGCTCAGGGAACCGGACGGGCCGGAGCGGGATTTCAGAGCCCGCCTCGGCCTCGGACTGACGTTCCGTGGCCAGACCTTCTCCCCGTCGGCTGGATGACCGTGAGCAAGTGACTTCGTCTCCGTGAGCCTCAGGCTCCTCATCCAAACAAGGGCATGTGACCAAACGTCCAGCCGATAAGGCAGTGGCCAGGATTAAACCATACCCAGAATCTTAGCGCCGTTTCCGACGTGCAGGAAGGACTTGGTATCTCTTGGGATAATGGTACCAGTGATATGACGTTGAAGGCAGGACCCCTGACATCTCTGAGTGTGATAGCCACGCCTCTAATCGCACCCACATCAGACACTGTGTGCTTTTCCAGTTCCAGACGAGTCGTATACTGGGAGGTTTACTGCCTGCCTCCACCGCTGACTCGTAAGCCTCGAGAAGGTGGGGACCGTTGCCTCCGCGTGCAGGACGGGGCCTCGCACGCAGTAGGATCACAGCTGGTGACGAGTTACCAGCCGTCGCCATTGCTGTGCCTGGGAGTAACCCTGAAGACAGAGCTGGGCAGGATACACCCGCAGGGGTCGGGCCATTCCCAGGGATGCTTTGGGTGCAGGTGGACGTCTCCTTCGGGGAAGATGCGGGCTCCTGCTCAACTTTCGTTCAAGGGGGCTAACCCACCACCGTTGATGGCACAGCGGGAAAACCCTCGTCTCTGTTGTTCTGGCATTCTTGTTGTCTCGGGTCATCTGTGGTTGAACCTCGGTGTTTTTCCTTTGTATTTAAAATAATTAAGTTAGGGGCGCCCGGGTGGCTCAGTCCGTTCAGCGTCCGACTTCGGCTCAGGTCCTGATCTCACCGTTCGTGAGTTCGAGCCCCGAGTGGGGCTCTGTGCTGACGGCTCGGAGCCTGGAGCCTGCTTCCGATTCTGTGTCTCCTTCTCCCTCTCCGACCCTCCCCTACTCGCGCTCTGTGTGTCTCTCTCTCTCTCTCAAAAATCAACATCAAAAAACAAAATAATTAAGTTAAATTCACCCATGGGGTTTTAAAAAGAAAGGTAGACGGTATTTTTGTTTTCTTAAAAAATAGATTATTTGTTCGAGCCCCGCGTCGGGCTCTGGGCTGATGGCTCAGAGCCTGGAGCCTGTTTCCGATTCTGTGTCTCCCTCTCTCTCTGCCCCTCCCCCATTCATGCTCTGTCTCTCTCTGTCCCAAACATAAATAAACGTTGAAAAAAAAAAATAGATTATTTCTCTATCAGTTAGGTACCACGGGCTCCCCCCAGAAGAAACGCGTCTGAAGAAACAGCAACCCTGTTCCCCAAGGGCAGATGGGTAGGTTTTAAAACCTGTTGGGTGTAGACATGAAACGTCTTTAAAGGCAGGTCTGTCACATTTCAGCCTTAGCAACGTTTGAAAACTAACAGGCCGCTGCCTGTGGTTTTGGTGTTTATCTTACAGGTGCCTGTCAGGTCCACTCTTCCTTTCCAGACGTGATCCTTTGCCTTTCTCGTTTCCAAAATGCGGAGCTAAGATCACGGGCAGGCGTGTGTGCATGTCGCGTGCGTGTGCAGAAGGTTTCCGTGTTCCGGGACAGCTGGAGCCCATCAGGGTCCCCCCATGGCTTTGCCTTAGTTCGGGTTGTTCCAGAAGTTTGCAAGACTCCATAGGATCCAGAGTTTCATCAAGTCCAAAATCCTTCATCGGTGCAGTGATGTTTAAAAAAAAAAAAAAACAGGTTGGTCGTGAGACCTCTCGTTTTGTGCCCCAACCAGAGGAGCGAAGGCTGGGGGCCCAGGGCCTTCCTGTCCGCGTAGGGCCCTACGTTTTGCAAAGGCGGGCTGGCGCTGGCCCTCCCGGCAGCCCTGGTGGGTGCCGCGTCACGGGGCTTGAGGCTCGGACTCTGGCGGATGCGTGACCGGGAAGGAGCACCCAAGGCGCCGTCTGCATCCCCCTCCTCCAGAGTCAGAGGGTGGTGCTCCCCTCGCCGTCTGCAGACCGCTGGCTCCTGGTGCTGAGTCAACACCACGACCCGGGCCCGGCTGAAGGTGGGCAGAGGGACCACCCCGCGGCCCGTGCGTATCACGGCCCCCAGCGGCCGCTTCCGTGGCTCGTGGCACCCACCGCCCCGGGTCAGGGCTTCGTCGAGCCGAGAAGCCGCAGGACACGAGGTCAGCTCAGGCCGCGCCGTGCCAGGGGGCGGTCAGCTTCTCTCCTGGTCGATGCAGTGTAAGACACGCGCATAAATTCCTCATCGTAAAAGAAACAGGGAGGCATCGGGTGGTGGCCCCCCCCCCATCTGTCGTTCACTTTGCCGTCTCAGCCACAAGGTCGGGGGCGGGGGGGGGCGGTCTGCTGCAGGAGGGGGGCTGCTGACACACTAAGGACGTACCTGGACAAAGGTTGCACGTCCGAAGGGGAAGCAACTCGAGAAGATGAGCCGGGGCAGAGACGCTCTTTCCAAACCATACACAGAACAAGATAGACTTTTGGCAGAAGCAACCGTTGCGAGTGTCGGGGCTTTGGCATCGAACAGGGAGGAAGTTCAAAGAGGTGGGGGCAGCACCAGCGAAGCCCAAGCAGTGGGCGGGGGCCCCGGGGCTCAGCAGGTGGCACTGGCTGAGTTGACAGATGTAAGGTTCTCGCTGCATCCAGGAAGGGGCGCCGATCCAGGAAGGGGCAGGGTCCCAGGGTCTGGCGGCCACAGCTTCCTTCCTGCACCCGAGTGGCCCCACATGGCGCCCCGGTGGGCTTCGGGTGGGCTTCGGGTGCTCTTAGAAGCTCTGACGGCCAGGGATCCAGCAGGTCTGGCCCCAGGGGGTGACCGTCCTGGCTCTCCCCGTTCCCAAGCAAGCCGTGCACAGGGCAGGGGGTCCCGCTTCCCGGCCCTCCAGGGTGTGCCCCCTGTGGAGCTGCCCGGCAGCCGGATGGGTCCAGAAATGCGCGAGGCCTGCGTCCACTTCCTGTGGGTTTTGTCACCAGCTGACAGCCGGCCCGAGGACGCGTGAGAAGGGAGGAGCAAGGGGGCAAGTTCTCCTGCCACTTGGGACCTTTTTATGTTTTATGACGCTGCTGTGTCAGGGTCCCTGTGTGACCATAACAAAAGGCCACAAACCGGGGGTTTAAACTGAGGGGGATTTGCTCTCTCGTGGTTCTGGAGGCCAGAAGTTCAAAATCAAGGGGTTGACACAGCCCCGCTGCCTCCACAGCCTCTAGGAGAGGATTCTTCCTGCCTCTTCCAGGCCTGGGGGCTCCAGGCGTCCCCAAGCTTGTGGCCAGGGTCACATTGCCTCCTCCTCTTCCCCTGTGTCTGTCCTTTGCATGTCTCTCATAAGGACACCTGTCTTTGGATTAGGGCCCCCCGAATAACCCAGGATGATCTTACCTAGAGATCTATCCCTAAATTTTATGATTTTATCCCTAAATTGTATCCCTCATTTCAGGGGGACGCCTGGGTGGCTCCGTCGGTTGGTTAAGTGCCGACTTTGGCTCAAGCCATGATCTCTCGGTCTGTGGGTTCGAGCCCCGCGTCGGGCTCTGTGCCAACGGCTCGGAGCCTGGAGCCCGTTTTGGATTCTGTGTCTCCCTCTCTCTCTGCCCCTCCCCTGCTCACATTCTGTCTCTGTCTCTCAAAAATAAATATGCATTTAAAAAATTAGGGGCGCCTGGGTGGCTCAGTCCGTTAAGCGTCCGACTTCGGCTCAGGTCACGATCTCGCGGTCTGTGAGTTCGAGCCCCGCGTCGGGCTCTGGGCTGACGGCTCAGGGCCTGCAGCCTGCTTCCGATTCCGTGTCTCCCTCTCTCTCTGCCCCTCCCCCGTTCATGCTCTCTCTGTCAAAAATAAACATTAAAAAAATTTTTTTGATAAAAATTAAAATGAAAAACAAATTTAAAAATTAAAAAAGAATCAAGAAATCCACATTCCCACGTTGCGGGGGTCAGGATGCAGACACGTGCTTTTGAACCGCCATTCAACCCACCACACCTGCCCACGGCTACGTGAGGCATAGTCTGTGATTCTTCCTCTGGGGGTGAACATAAGAGGAAGGGCTGAGGACCCTTGCCCCCTTCTGCACCAGCTCTGACATTTGCATGCCCTTAGTTTTTGACACGTTTTCTCTCCCCGAAGCCAGGAGCCGCGTCTCAGGCACGCTTGTGTCCCAGCATCTGAGGCAGTGATTGGTGATTTGCTGGCCTTAAATGAACATCTGTTCAGTGTGTAAGTGAGTGAGCAAATGAATGACCCGTGAGTCCCCGTCCCTCAGTCATCCGTCACCCGTAGTCCCGCCCCTCCTCCCTGAGAAGTGGCCCCAGCGTCACAGGAAGCTTCACAGCGTCCACGTCCCGCCTTGACTTTCAGCGTCGGCGTCTGGGCCAGGGTGGCCCCGGCCCATGGAGACGTGTGCCACCGGGCAGGGCAGGCGGGGACAGGCGCCTCTGGGACACTTGGGCAGAGCCGTGGGGGAGGTCTGGGGAGGGAGGGGTGTGGGGCCGGAGAAGAATTCGGGTTTGGGGGGTAATGGACGTACAGGGGTGGTTAGGACAAACGTGGAAGCAGGGGGTGGAGGGCCGGCCCCGCGAACGCCCACATTTGGGAAGCAGACAGGAGAGAAGGAGCCATGCCCGTTTGACCGGGTGGCCCAGTGGAAAGAGTGTGTCTTCCCAGGTCACACACGAGCGTGGGCGAAACCCGCCTCCGCCGCGTGCTTCTGAAAAGGCTTCGTGAAGACTCGGAAGGATACACCCAAAGCGGGTGGTAGGTAAAACTCTTGCGGGGGGGGGGGGGGGGCACAGCCGTCCTGGGTAGTGTCTGTGGAGCCCTCACGAGCGCCGGGGCTCCGCGCGTCATAACCCGGCACTCAGGTCCACCCCGAGATGAGCACGGTCCCGTCCGCTGGCCCGGGAGGAAACTGGGCAGTCGTGAGTGGTTAAGCCACTCGTCTGCCGTCACAGAGCTCATCCCGGGGCTCCGTCTCGGATTCCAGCCCCGGGAGAAAGCAGGGAACCGCTCTCATGTTGCAAAAGCAGAGGCGGGGAGGCTAGGATCTGAATGTGCCTGCCCGGGACAGCCGCCCAGAGCCCGGCTGGATGACAGCGGGACGTGCGAGGAGGACACAGAACCGTGTTCCGGGGAGACCCGTCAGGAGAAGCGAGCAGAGCAGATCGAAGCCGCATGGAGGACAGAGGCTCCGAGTGAGTCATGAGACTCCGCGGCCTCAGCATCATGCAGTGGAGCCGGTGAGAGCTTTAAGAAGTGTCAGCAAATATTTGAACGGAGAACAGAGCTTTCTAAACGTCCCAATGCGGGGGGCTCCGTCGGGGGAGTGGGGGGCCGGGCGGGGGGGAACGTATGCAGAATACACGCGCGTCTCTGGCCAAGCGCTGAGACATGTCTGCCCAGACACGAGACAAAACTACCCAAGGCTGGGGCACAAGCCACCAGAACGCACTTCTGAGGACGCACAGATGTGTGGCAACAGCTTGTGTGCCCACGGGCGGAGGTGGGGGGTCCCGTGATACGTGGGGCATCACGTCGCAGGGTCCCCTGAAGCGTGTCGGACTGCTCCCCAGTGGGATGTCTGTGGTTGGAAAACACACAGAATGGGGTTAACGACAAATAAAACGGCCCAGAAGAAAAGATCAGTGAACTCGAAGACGCCCCAATAGAAACTTTAAGGCACAGAAAAGGAAAAGACGGAGAAAAAGACAGAACCTCCACGTCTCGGGGGGCGATCTCAGGTGGCCCCGCGTAGAAGCCCAAGAAACGGAGGGAGAGGGGACAGAGAAAGCTTTCGAAGAAATAGTGACCAGGAATTTTCCATTATGAGTGTGAACTACAAGCCCACGGATTTAGAAGGTTAATAAACCCCAAGCAGGAGAAACGTGAAGAAAACACACAAAGGCACGTCGTCATCGGACTGCTGAACACAGTGGTGATGAGAGCATCTTAAATGCAGCCAGAGGGGAGGCCCCGGGTGGGCACGTAGCAGACTTGCCCCAAAACACATACGTTCAGGAGACAGAGGGGCGACGTCTTGAAGTAGGGAGAAATTCCAACCTACGGTTTTCATCCAGCAGCGATGTATCTCGGCGTGAAGGTGAAAGACAGACGTTCTCGGAATAACGAAAGCAAACCTGTTCCACGAGGAAGTTCCTCTAGCAGGAGGAAAATGGAAACATGAAATTCAGAAGGACACACAGGGATGGAAAGTACGGTGATTAACAAATAAATAATAACCAGGGGCGCCTGGGTGGCTCCGTCGGTGGGGCGTCCGACTTCGGCTCAGGTCACGATCTCACGGTTCGTGGGTTCGAGCCCCGTGTCGGGCTCTTTGCTGACAGCTCGGAGCCTGGAGCCTGTTTCGGATTCGGTGCCTCCCTCTCTCTCTGCCCCTCCCCTGCTCATCCTCTGTCTCTCTCTCTCTCTCTCTCTCTCAAAAATAAACAAACGTTAAAAAAAAATTAAAGCAAATAACCAGTATGTGGGTGAACATTGGAGCATTTTCTTATTTTTTGCATCTCCTTATAAGATAATTGGTTGTTATCGCAAAAAGGAATAGTAATAGTTGGATAAAGACGCATGGAGCGCGGGAGGAATCTGTGAAAGTATGTGGCCACGAGGTTCTGAAACGATACGCGAAGCGGAGAGATAGTATCTGAAGGGAGACTGGGCGGGGAGCACGTGCGTGAGTGGGGAAGGGGGTACGTAGAGAGAATCCCAAGCAGGCTCCACACTCAGAGTGGACACGGGGCTCGACCTCACAACCATGAGGTGCAGACCCGGCTCCTGGTGCCGGCTGGAAAGCTGTGTTCCTGCAGGAAGAGAGCAAATCTGAAGAATGAGGCTCTTTTAGAGCAAAAGCTTCAGCAGTCTCGCCCTGGCCCCAAAATGTCGTGATGGGGACACCAACGATCACCAGCAAACATTCCAGGCCAGGCTCCCGGGGCAGGTGTTCCAACAGCAGCCAATGGATGCAGCTTTTTTTTTGTTTGTTTTAATGTTTATTCATTTTTTGAGAGAGAGAGAGAGAGAGAGAGAGAGAGAGCGCGCGCGCGCGCACAAGCGGGGGAGGGGCAGAGAGAGAGAGAGGGAGACCCAGAATCGGAAGCAGGCTCCAGGCTCCGAGCCGTCAGCACAGAGCCTGACACAGGGCTTGAACTCACGGACCGCGCGATCGTGACCTGAGCCGAAGTCGGACGCCCCACCGACGGAGCCCCCCAGGCGGCCCTCGCGAGTGGGAGTTTTAAGGGAATCTCTACGCTTTCCGCATCCCTGTCCCCACACCTGTTGATGCTCTAGGCTCGCCCCACAAGTAGCAGAGCTGGGCACCCGCTGGTTCAGACTGGAAAGGGGGCCCCTACAGGTGTGCTGCAGATATCCGGGGGTACAGGGGTGCGAGGCGGTAAGACTTGTTCATTCGGGGACTGGCCCCTGGAGAGAAGGCGGCGCTCCCTCCCCGGCCGTCCCGTCTTTTCTTGCTCTGCACTTTGTGACGTCTCCTCTGACGACCGTTCAGAAACCAGGTCCAGGAGAGGGATGGGGAGTTCGGTTCCCAGATCACGGCCGATGGCCCACAGGCCAGCGAGGCCGCCAGGCGGAAGAGCCCGAGAGCTAAATGGATGCGAAAGGCGTGACGAATAACCGGGAAGACACGAGAACGACGTGGAAGTCATCGGCTTCCCTGGAAAACAGCCGGTGCGGGCCACCTGCCGTGCCAACCTTCTGTGCTTTGAAATGATGCGAAAGCACCTGTGGGCCCCTGTGACGAGGTTTTGCGAGGCTCTTTCTGTTTGTTCAGGCGTGGGCATGCCAAGTGTAAGCGTGACACACACAGTAGCTGGTTGTCACCTGACAGGCACCCCAGAGGCTATCCCCGGGAACACTTTTAACAGGGCCTGCAGCCGGGGACCTCTGGATTCCGGAGGGCTTAGCAGAACTTCCCGGCTGTGGATGTCACAAAAGCAGGCCAGATGCCAGCACAACGTGGCTCGTTGTGATCTCCAGCTTTTCCAGGAGGGCGGCAAACTGAGATAAAGGACCCGCCTGGGGTCCCGTGAGAGCTGGCTGATCCCAGGTCCCGGAGGAGGAAAGGACCATCTCGTTGCGCTGGGCGGGCTGGCCGGAGATGAGGCCGCCAGAGCCTCAGAAAAGAATAACGATGTCATGAGATGCCCTCGATGGGATTCTGGAATAGAAAACGGACGTTAAGTGAAAACTAAGACAATCTGAATAAAGTGCGTACTCTGTTCAGTAATAACGTATCGGGGCGCCCGGGTGGCTCAGTCGGTTGGGCGTCTGACTCCGGCTCAGGTCACGATCTCACGGTTTGTGGGTTCGATCCCCGCGTCGGGCTCCGTGCTGTCAGTGGGGAGCCTGCTTGGGATCCTCTGTCCCCCCCCTCTGTCTCTGCCCCTCCCCAGCTCGCACTCTCTCTCTCTCTCAAAAATAAATAAGCACTTAATAATAATAATAATAGCATATCGAAATGGGTTCATTAACGAGAGCAAGTGTACCCCCAGATGTAAGATGTTAGTAAGAGGGGCAACTAGACGCCGGACGTTTGGGGAACCCTGTAGCACCTTCTCAATTTTTCTGTAAATCTGAAACTATCCCAGAAGCAACAGCAACAAAAGCAACTATATGAAAAACCAGGAATAATGGCCACAGTCCTGAGGACCTGTCAAAGTTGCAAGAATCCTCGAGTGGTCAGAAGGAGAGAGAACGCCAGCTTGGGAGAGGCCTCGATCTCACAGCGCGCTAAGAAGGCAGAAACCCGGTCAAAAGAGCCCCGGCTCTGCAGTGGGGGCAGAGAAAATAGACCAGAGAAGGACCTTCCACTAAGAATAACTTCTGTCTACTTTTTGGGTCTCTGAAAACTGTCGCCTCAGCCGAAAACAAAGAGAGGAGACAAAATTTTCTATACACTTGTTCGAATTCTAATGACCTTTGTCATTCGGCATCCCCGTGACCCCCTTGGAAATGAGTTTGAGGGTTGCGTGTGAACCCGTCGTCGTCGTCAACAAAAGCTCCAGATGACAAAACGTCTCCGCCAGGAAGGCGGGAGGGACTGGACACAATCGGAGGGTCGCCCTAGGTGTGCAGGCTCACAAGGGCTGTGCTTTGTCACCTGACTTGCCGCCAAATTAAAAGAAGCAGGGAACTTCCCCTGGAGCCGCTAGGATTTTACAAGCCTGCGTTTACAGGCAGTTTCTGGCCGGAATGACACTTTTAGAAATAAATTGTATCTCCGTGGAATGAATGTTTTAAATAATAACCCCAGCCAGTTTCCAGATACTGTAGCTCACAGGATTCAGCTGAGGACCTCCATAGCAGAAGTTACATTGAATCTAGGTATCCAAATTAAGAATAAAATAACTTTTCCAAATATTTTGGTGAAAATAGAAACTTTCCGTTTTATGAGCTATTATTTTTGTCGTCCCTCTGTACTCAAAGTAAAACAAAATATTAACGCTTAATTCCATTTTATTTCAACAGTTTAACTTTGCCCCTGAACTTTGAGATAAACATTTACCCAGTGGATGAACTGGTGATTCGAATTTTTGAAACATAGTAAACATTTTCCTGTTTGATCATCTATCTAGTTTCTATAAACCGTATCAATCTATTAGATGTTTCAGCGTCTTTTAGGGTTGACTAAAGTTTAAGGTTCATGGGGGCGTGTGGTTTTTTGCCTTTAATATTCGCGGATGTTCTGTTCTCCCCCATCTCGTTTCCAAAATGGTTACGGATGTCCCCTCTGCTCGTGTATAATCAAGTTTTTGAGGGGACACAATGAGCGGGGGTGTGGTTTATTGATTAGGTGTGAGAGTGGAGCTCAGGAAATCCAAGCTTTGACATAAACCTTGTCCTGGGTTCTCTCTCCCTCCCCTCCCCCCCCCCCCCCCCCCCAGCCCCACCAGGTGGGAAGAGGGAAACGCAGTTAACCTCTCCGGCCACTAGGTGCTGTGTGGCACCTGCTAGACCTCTCCCAATTGTCACTTGGCTTCTGCTCACCAGGAAATGATAAACCTGGGGCCCCACCGCCACCAGAAAGTGGGCCGACGGGATTCTGGGCGCTGTGCTTGCCAGAGGAAACAGGTTTTACTCGAATGTGCAGGGCTCTGCCTTGTTTCTTCGTGTTTTTATGTGTGTCCTGGGTGAACACCTGGGCATATGCTTCCCGGACGAGCAGGATGTTTTCTTCCTGGACCGCCACTGCTTTTCACAGCAATTGCCACTGGCGATGGCCTCTGACCGATTTCTGGTGGCTCAGGTCGGGAGCTGGCCGCGACACCCAGGAGGTGGAGGTCTGAGGTTCAAAAGGGGCCAGAGCCCAGCTCAGCAGAGAAAGCCATGACCCGCGTGAAGTAAGACCGAGACCTCAGCCTCCACTGCCTGTGCCTTCCCACCCCTGCCTATGTCACCAGCGGAAGCAGCAGGTGTCCCGGGGGCCTCTTGGCTTGGAACTCTGGCTTGGCGGTTTTGAGCCCTGACCCGGCTCCTGACAGCCCGGTGCGCTTGGCCAAGTTACCTCGCCTCTCTCTGCCTCGGTCACTCATCCGGCAGGTGGGGGAACCAGTCCCCGCCTAAAGGTTTTCTCGAAGATGACCAACGTAGCGGGTGTGACGTGAAACACCCGCCACCTAGTTGGTGTCAAATAAATGGTGGCTTGTTCATTCAATCAGCAGCTGGTGCGTTGAGCACCTACTATGTTCCGGGCGTTGTTATGGGCCCTGGGGCTAGATCGTTAAAACATTCGTGTTGCATTTACCTCATCAGACAAAAGCCAAAATGCAATGATAGAACTTGTCCAGGAAG
Source organism: Prionailurus viverrinus (assembly GCF_022837055.1). Classification (NCBI taxonomy): domain Eukaryota; kingdom Metazoa; phylum Chordata; class Mammalia; order Carnivora; family Felidae; genus Prionailurus; species Prionailurus viverrinus. Next base: position 112,048,545 of record NC_062570.1, read on the forward strand.
TGAATGGGTGGATGGACGGACGGATGGATGAGTGAATGAATCAATGAATGAGTGAATGATGTGCCCACCCTAGTCCTCTACAAACGTCCGTCCACCTGTGTTTTAAGGAGCAGATGCAGCCCCTGGGTGCGTTGAGGTGAGATCATGCCATCCCTGCAGAGGACAGACGGCGTTCTGGGGAAGTCTCTTGAATGTTACCTGGAGATTTTCCTCCTGGACCCAGTCCCTTAACGTGGAAGCCAGTACCCCTCGTGGGTGAGGCCGCATCGTGACAAAGCTAGCCTGATGCGCGAGCCCATAGCTGCTGTTTCTGCGCCTATGACAGGCAGATGGGGTCTCAACTGTGGAGGCTGCTGACGTAGCAGGGCTGTTGGCATCGGGGGGCCTCGGCTCCTACTCACCCCTCACAGACCACCCCCCCTCCGGTCCCTCATCGGCCCCGAGCCCAGCCCCCTGTCTCCTTCCAGAGCCTTCTTTGACTCTCCCCAACCCCGGTGCTCCTCCCCTTTCTCCGCTGACCTCAGCCCCTGCCCCCCACCCGCAAGGTGCCTCAGTGCCCACCTGACTCCTTGCGGGAAAATCGCTGCCCAGCCACTGTGGGCCTGAGTCCTCTCTCCCGGGACTCTCCTCGGGGCGAGGCCTATGCCTGCACCTTCCCCACACCCGGAACATCGGTCCCATGGGGACCCAAGCGTGCCTTACAGAAGGTTGGTACTCAAATTAACGTACGCCTGGGAGTCACGGCTCTTTGGCCTCCCCTCAGGGTCGGCGAACTTTGGAAAGGCAGAAGGGACAAGGTGTTTGTAGCCGGGAGACCTGGGCTCGAATCTTTTGGTGCGTTCACGGCTGCGTGGCCCCCGGCAGGTTCCTTCACACCTCTGACCTCGCCCTCCTCATCTGTAAGATGGGGGTGCCAGCGGGGTTCGGGGGAGCCAGAGGGGGGTGTCCAGAAGTGGTTAGGAGGATAGACAAGGCCCACGTGGCTGAGAAGTGGAGAGGACCGTCCACAGCTGCCCCTTCTCCTGCTGAGCCCGTCGGCATTGTTCCCAGCTGGGGCTGTGATTAGCAACGAGCCGGTCTCCGGGTGAACTTGAGCACACCCTTGCACGGGGCCCCCGCCTGGAGAGGTGCCGCAGGGCCGAGGACACACTCGTGTGCCCCTTCGGTCCTTGCCGCCCGCTTTCCAACGTGGTCGTCCCGGCAGGACTTCCGCGGGCAGGCCTGAGCCGCCCCGTCCCCCACGTGTGGGTTGTGAGGTTTGAGTGCTTTGTTCTGTTTTGCTTTGCCCTCCATGTTCCGGTGAGGACATAGTGGGGTCTCTCCAGCTTTTAAGTAGCCTTTCTCTGTGGAGCGATGGTGGCAGTCACCACGTCGTGTGCATACGGGGCCACTGGGAGAGGATCTTTTAAGGAAATACTTTTATTTGTGTTAAATCTTTATTTTTGAGAGAGAGAGAGACAGAGTGCAAGCAGGGGAGGGTCAGAGAGAGGGAGACACAGAATCTGAAGCAGCTCCAGGCTCCGAGCCGTCAGCACAGAGCCCGACGTGGGGCTCGAACCCACGAACCGCGAGATCATGACCTGAGCCGAAATCAGCCGCTTAACTGACTGAGCCACACAGGGGCCCCATCTACCTCCTGAACTGCTATGCATCCTTCAAGGCCCGAGCCTTAGAAGAACTTTCCTGATCTCTTCACTCTCATCTCTAAGGTCTGTGATGGCAGCTTTTTGTTGTTGTTGTTGTTGTTGTTAATGTTTGTTTATTTTTGAGAGAGAGACAGACACAAAGTGAGTGGGTTAGGGGCAGAGAGAGAGGGAGGCACAGAATCCGAAGCAGCTCCAGGCTCCGAGCCGTCAGCACAGAGCCCAATGCAGGGCTCGAACTTGTGATCTGTGAGATCGTGACCTGAGCCGAAGTCAGATGCTCAACCGGCTGAGCCCCCCGGGCGCCCCCAGTGTGCATTTTTTTAGCCATGTATTGTTATTGGTCTCTATTTGCTTCCACTGCTCCCAGAGGACAGGAGTTCACTTCAACACGTCTCAAGACTGTCTTTGTGGCCCAGCCCAGCCCAGGCCATTGAGGCACATGGCCCGGGGGCCCTTGGAAAGTCCGTACTCGGTAGTTCCGACGGAGTCTTCGCTCTGCCGAAAGCCTTAAAAAATCTCCCGGTGACTGAGGATTGATTTCTTATTTCAGCTCTGTCAGCTCTGGTTTCCCGTAGTGTGAGATTAATGAACATACTCTACAGTTGCCACATCTTTCTGCTGAGTTGATTTATGTTACGAAACATCCCTTTTGGTCTCTGGGAAGACATCTCGCGTCTCGCTTTGAAATCCAGCCTCTTCCGTGTTAGGACATCGGCACCTGCTTCATTTTGATCGGCTCGTGTGGCCTGTATTTCTCCCATTTTTCAACGTGTGAGCATCTGGGGTCTTTATACCAAAGTGTGTCCCCTGTAAATAGTACGGAGCTGAAGTTTTAAAAAAATCTAGCCTGATGACGTTGTCATTTGATTGGAGTATTTAGTCCATTTATACTTAGTGTAATCATCGATGTGTCTGGATTTGCCTTACTCTTCGTTTTCTATTTGTCCTGTTTGGTTTTTGGGGCCTTTTCTTTTTAACCTCCTCGTTGGTTAATAAATTCTTATTTAATTCCAGTTGCTTTTTGATTAGCTGCTTAACCGCACATTCCTCTATTTTGCTTCAAGAGGTTGCACCGGAAATTATGAAATGCATCCTGGCATTTTAGCGTCTGCCTCAAAATAGCACTGTTACCACTTTTGAGCCCAGTAGAAACTTAAATGCCTTTCCCTTCATGTAGCCCTCTTCCCTTTTGTTTCATTTTTGTCACGGGTTAACTCTATTTATATCCTAATCCCACGGGACGTGATCATTCTGGCTTAAGCAGTGGTTTGCCCACACGTTTGCCCTCCCCAGCACCCATCCGTTTTGCTTCTATTTGGAGTTATCTCCCCTCCGTCTGAAAAACTCCCTTTGCCGTTTCCCTTAGCGCAGGCCTGGGCAGTGAGTCCCCTTAGATTTTCTTCGTCTGAAAAATCTCTTTCACCTTCATTTCTGAAAGATCTTTCCCCTCCATACAGAACCCGAAGTGGGTGGTGGTTTTTCCCAGCAATTTAATTATGCCCTTTTATCGTCCCACCTTTTTAAAAAAAAAAAAAATTCTTTTTCAACGTTTATTTATTTATTTTTTTTGGGACAGAGAGAGACAGAGCATGAACGGGGGAGGGGCAGAGAGAGAGGGAGACACAGAATCGGAAACAGGCTCCAGGCTCCGAGCAGTCAGCCCAGAGCCGACGGGGCGGGGGGGGGGGTGGGGGGGTGGGGGGGGGGTGGGGGGGGGCTCGAACTCACGCGAGATCACTCGAGATCTCGCGAGATCGTGAACTCACGGACCGCGAGATCGTGACCTGGCTGAAGTCGGACGCTCAACCGACTGCGCCACCCAGGCGCCCCATATCGTCCCGCCTTTTAACGTCCCACCGTTTTCTGTGGGAAAGTCAGCCGTTGGCCTTACGATTGATCTTTCGAACACAGTGCTTCCCCCACCCCCTCTGGCTGTGTGGCCCCCAAAACTTGTGAGTCTCTCACAGTCTTTTCTGTTTCGCATCCCTTCCTGTCCCTCTGCTCCAAGCCGAGTATTTTCTACGGGCCCATCTCTCCGTTCGCGGACCTCGTCCGCTCTCCAGTTTGCTGCTCTACCCCCGTTCTGAATTCTCCTTTGGGGTTTTAGAGTCTCTGATGCCCTTTGCAGATTCCAGCCCTTCTATGACATTCTCCTCGTTTTCTGCAGCAGGTTAACACCCGTGTCTGATGACCCCCAACATCTGGGGCTGCCGTTGGACCATTTCTGTTGTCAAGGGAGAGTGTGTGTGTGTGTGTGTGTGTGTGTGTGTGTGTTGCTTGAGTTTTAACGATTTGACCCTTCCTCCTGGCACCTGCTGTAATTTTCCTCGACAACTTGGATGCTGTGTGTGAAAAGGGGGCAGCCCTGGCGGACGCTCGCCTCTTCCAGAGAGGATCTTTGTGTCTTTGGTGGGCATGTCCGCTCATTTCTCTCAGGGCTGCAGAGGACTTGCGGCTAGACGTCCTGATTCGGGGAGGCTGGGCTCTGGGAACGTACATTTTCCAGGCTCGATTGAGAGCCGGTAAGTTTACGAGGACCCCCGCCTCCTGATGGGCCCTGGATTTTGTGTCCCCGGCGTCAGGGGTCCTGCTGGGGTCTCCGACCGGCTGCCTGTTTCTCAGCCTGTCGGTCTGTGCACCGGCAGCTGTCTGACCAGCTGAGCAGAGTGTTGGACCCATTTCTCGGGGGTCCCCTTCTCTCTGGGGTCTCAGAGAGTCCTGTCTGCCTCGGCCACCCTCCAGGCCCTCCCAACACTCGGGCCCTTCTGTTTCCGTTTTTGCTTCTATCCAGCTTCTCTAGTTGCTCTTGGCAGAAAGGCTCCTCTGACACGGTCACGCTGTGCCATGGCCCGAAGCGGGCTCCCCGTTATGCATCGTAAAAGCTGGCTCCTGCAGGCCCCCGTGTGCCTTCGAGGGGTGTAGGCGCAGAGGGGCGGGCGGAGGGGGGACTTCAGACCAACAGCAGAGGAAGAGCCTGCCCCCCGGGTCAAGTAGTTAGGGGAGAGACCCCCCTCTCTTGCTTCCAACACCGTGACCTTGAGCAAGCCCCTGCATCTGTGCGCGGGCCTCGCTTTTCTTGCCTGCGAAATGGTCTAACCAAGCCCCTTGCCGTGTATTTCAGAGACTTTGTGGGAGGAGGAGCCATAGGGAGTGTAGCCACAGGCAGTCCGAGAATAATGACTTCTTTTCTTAATAAAGATGCAGAGAGCCCCGGTCCAGATGTGACCGTCTCTCTTCAGCCTTGTGCAGCAGCCCCTCCTCGGGGCATCCGTGGGCTCTGTGCCCGATCGATAAGGGGTTACTGGTCCGGCGGCATCGTGGTCCCCTGTGTGCATGTCCGTCGTCCTGAGATTAGGGGGCGCCCCAGCCCCAGCTGCCCTCCGAGCCCCTCGGAGCGGTTGAAATCTCTGCACGTGAAGACTTCCATCTGGCATTTTCTAAAGCAGTGACTACCCAGACCTTCGCTCGGTAAACATTGGCCGAGACGCCGCACTTTGCTGGGGCAGGAAAGTGCCGTCGGCTCCAGGGTGCTGGCACTCGCTCTGTGCTCGTTGAAAGAAGGCAGGGAGGGAAGGGAAGCATTCCCTCGGAGAGCGGATCCAGCTCCCGGCGCCCAGTCCCCAGTCCCACGGCAGACCCAGCTCCCGGCGTGGTCTGGCGACCAGCCGCCTTGCAACGCGAGCGGGCGTTTTAGCCGAGCGATTTCTGCCTTTCTTCAAGATGACAGCGCATGTATGCTAACGCGGGTCTTATCACTGGGGCATTACACTTCCCTGGGAGTCCGGCCTTCCCGAGGTCTCAGCGCTGTCTTCTTGGCATCCATGAGGAGAGTGCCGTCACCTTAGAGCACGTTGTGACCCTCACCCACCCACCGGCCGCCCCAGAGCCCCATTTGTCCCTTCTTTTGCTCATTTTTTGATGAATCAAAGCCAGCCCCCCCCCCAGCCCCCCGAGACAAAGGTAGGACCTTGCCTGGCTCTGGGCCGGCGTCTCGGGCTTCCCCCACCAGCCTTTGTTCCCTCCGTGAGCCAGCTGGAGTCGCCCCCCCCGCCCCGCCCCTGCCGGTTTCTTTCCCTTCTCTTCTCTTCTCTTCTTCGATTCTTTTTTTTTTTTCTCAATGTGGAAGCAAAAAGCTTCACTCTGGCCTCCCCCCGACCTGCCCCACTGCAGAGGCTGTTTCCACGGTGGGTACGGCCGAGGGGTTCTCCTGGCACACTGGCAGGGTCATGGCTCGTGAGGGGGGGACACTGATGAAATACCACCCAGGGTCCTCCCTCCTGCCTCCGGGGCTCCCTGCATCGGGTTGATGGGGCTGGAGCCTCAGCCCGCAGGGGCAGGTCCGTGGGGCCCCACAGCCTGTGCCCGGGGAGCCGGGGCCCGGGTCTGCACACAGGCGCCGACTATCGGGAAGAACCCCATGCCCCCCTCCCCGCCCCCCCCCCCCCGTGCTGGTTCCCTGGCCTCAGCCCCACAGACGAGGAGGAAAACTTCTCCAAAGGCCAGATGCTTATCTGAAAAACAGGTTTCTCAGTCCCCATGTTGCCCTTTGTTTCTCTGAACCATTTTTTCTCCTTTGTTCTTGGTTCTATTTTTGCAGTGGAGAAACTTTTCAGATGGACACCCTGGACTAGGATGAACTTTAAAATCTCCCCCCTGGGGATCAGGCAGATGCTGGCCCCTTCCCTGCTTGTGCTGGCGGCCAAAGTCAAGGCACTGGGCAGCGAAGGCCTGAGCTCGTCCAGGCCAGCCCAGCAAGAAACAACAGTTTTCCTTGTCCCTGTTCCTCCTTCCCTGTCCCTTTGCTGTGGAAAGTTCTTTCCCTTTCTTCACATCCCTCATCCCCACGAATCTGTGGGCCTGTTGCCGGTTGCCCTGTTCACCTACTAAAATGATTTGGCGGGGCGCCTGGGTGGCGCAGTCGGTTAAGCGTCCGACTTCAGCCAGGTCACGATCTCGCGGTCCGTGAGTTCGAGCCCCGCGTCAGGCTCAGGGCTGATGGCCGATGGAACCGGAACCTGGGCTGGCTCCTGCTGTGGCCTCTGCTCAGTGGACACCTGCCCAGAGGGGCCGCACGACCATCCCTACGTCCCCGTCGCCACGGCGGCCCGCTGACGCTCCTGCTTGCTCTTTGTCTCCCGCGCTGGGGTGTCGGCCCCGCGGGCGCAGGGGGCACAGCGGCCGGGCACGCGGGGGGCGTCCAGTGGGTGGCTGTGACTGGTGGCCGAGAGGCAGGTCCCGGGCGGCTGAGTGCTCTTCCGTTCAGGCCCCTCCGGAGCCGAGACAATTGTGACGATCGGCGGCTGTCACGAGCAGACGGCCAGGAGCGGAGCTCCGCCCGCGTCGTCACAGCCCTGACCAGCAGGGTCTGGGCGCGAAGCTTGCATCACGTGTGGGACCTGTGCTGGGCGTCTTGGGTCCCTTCCCGACATCCCAACAGCCTGTTATTGGGAGCCAGGGGGAAACAGGGACCCCAGAGCCAAGGGAATCTGCCCAAGGTCGCCCTGAAGGCGTATGGGGACTTGGCGGGATTCTCGGGGAAGTTCCGTCCCAGCAGAGGACTTAACGCTTCTGGAAGCCTCCTGGGCCAGTGTCTCCCAGGCTCTTGGAGCACCTGCTGTGGGTCAAGTGATTCAGGGCGGGGCTGGCAGGGGCGCCCTGACTTTGGCGTTCCCCCTGGTGGCTGCCAAGCCTGCTGCTCCCCCGAGGACTTTTAAATCCGTCCAGGAGCACGGACGCAGGCCAGGCCACCATTGTGACCTTCCAGGCCACGGAGGGTCAGAGGACCCCAGGGCCACCCCCTTATAGTTCATCGAGGAAGTGCCCGCCCGCCCCGACGAACGTGCAGAAGGGCCCAGAAGCAAGGAAAGGCCGTCCCGAGGCCCGAGGGAGGCCAGTCTGTGGCCTGCGCCCAGGCTGACAACCAGCACTTCCCATGTCGGTCACCCTCATCCCCAAGGACGTTGCTCTGCAGGGGTCACCCTTGCTGCCGAAAAGAAAGTGCCAACGTACATCATTACAAATCCTTGTGTTTGGGGCGCCTGGGTGGCTCGGTCGGTTGGGCATCTGACTTCGGCTCAGGTCACGATCTCCAGGTCCATGAATTCAAGCCCTGAGTCGGGGCTCTGTGCTGACAGTTCAGAGCCTGGAGCTGCTTCCGATTCTGTGTCTCCCTCTCTCTGCCCCTGTCCCGCTCACACTGTGTCTCTTTCTCTCAAAAATAAATAAACATTTTATTTATAAACATCCTCGTGTTTGGGGCTCCTGGGTGGCTCAGTGGGTTGAGCATCCGACTCTCGATCTCGGCTCAGGTCATGATCTCACCATTCATGGGATCGAGCCCAGAGTCGAGCTCCGTGCTGAGCAAGGACCCTGCTTGGGATTCTTTCTCTCTCCCTCTCTCTCTGCTGCTCCTTCCCCGCTCGTGCATGCTCTCTCGCTCTCGCTCTCTCTCTAAAAAAAAAAAAAGCCTCCCTTCAAATACTATTTGAAAACTATTGGTCCTGGTGCCTGGTCAGCCGTGTCATGCTGTGTTCCGGGCAGCAGTGGGATGGATGAGCCCACCGCCCTGCCCTCCCCTGCCACCCCTCCGTCTCCCCTGCGCCCTGCCGGCCCCACTCAGGCCTCCTCCGGGCTCCTGCAGGCCCTCCCCCTGCTTTGGAACAACTGTCCCCTCCTCTGCCGCTTCCTGTCCCCGGGGGAGTTCTTAGGGCTCCGCTGAGAAGCCACTCCCCCTGGAGAACCTTCCTGAACTTTCCCAGATCTGTCTCTACTTCTGTAGCCCATGGGTTTTTCTTTTTTACTTTCCCTGGCAGCCGTGAGCTGCGTCCATCCGTGTCCCTTTGTGTCTGTGGCCCACAGCTCCGAGGCAGCTCTTGGTAGGACCCCAGTAAATCCGCTGATGGCCCCTGTGGGGGCGGGGGGTGCCGTCCTGCCTGGAGAGGCCAGCCCTGCCCCCTCCCCTGGCAGGGGCTTGTCAATGGTGCTTTTGTGGCCGCTGGACCAGTGGCCTCCGGACCAGTGGCCTCTGGAACGTTCCCTAGATGCTGCATCAGCTTGAAAATGTTAAGACAACAACCTCGTCCTCCTCGATCCCGGAAAGAACCCGTCTGTAAAGATCTCCCGGCGTCCCGTGACAGGCAGGCCGCGCAGATGAAAACGGGCCCGTGGGTGCCAGTTCTCGCTCTGCATGGCGCTGGGATGTGTGGACGCTGATGGAGCGCATGTTATTCGTTCGTTCGTGCTTCGGAAAAAGACCTTTGCAGCCTGCCGAGTGCCAGGCTCCACTGGGTGCTGAGAAGACAGCAGACAGCAGGCCGGACAGCAGCCCCCTCACGTAGCACAGAGAGGAAATACTTAGCCAGGGGACAAGTGACAGAGGCCAGATTGGAGCTCGGGAGCGAGGGCCGGGGGACGCGCTCTGGAAAGGCGCTATCTGAGCCTAAGGGGAAGAAGTGAACTCCTGTGAGGGCGTTAGCAAGAGGCTGCTCCTTGGTGAGGGGGTCCCAGGAGTCATTTAAGGGAGAACAGTCCCCTTGCTCTGGTCCCCAAGGCCGTGACCCGGGGCCATAGGACTGGAAGCACCTGGCTCCTCGCCGGAAAGCCGGCCCCACACGTCCCGGGGCTGCAGACGGCCGTCCAGCACCGAGGGCCGGAGGCCGTGCTGTCCTTTCTGAGGCGCGTTCACAGAGGCGGGGCAGGGCCCGTTCGGTGTCCCCCTGGACAGCGGGATGTCCCCCCAACAGACTTGCCTCACCGAATGGTTTCAGTGCATCTGCTCACACAGGACCCGGTCCGCCTCTGGGCACCGTCCAGAGTTTCTCCTTCCCTTTGTTCTCCTTTTGGAAGGAACTGGGCGCTCCGACGTCCTCCCTGAGCACGGATAGGATGGGCTTTCTCTTCGGAAAGGTGGCAGGAAGGAGCCGGGGCCAGCAGGGGTCTTGGGCATTGTACCCAGAGCTGAGGTCAGAGGTCGGGCTTCCAGCAAATGGGGAAGAAAGCAGAGAGGAGGCGTGATGCTTAAGAAAATCTCAAGGTCTTTGCGCCGAGAATCCAACCACGAAATCAAAAACCGACACGTTACCTGTCCAAGGGATTCTCTAGCTGCTTAAGGGTGGGTGGAAGGGGCAAGAAAGGGGAAAGAAAGCAGAGACATTTGGTTTTCCAGAGAGTCTGATTTCAGAGGTAACAGTCCACACACAGGGAGTGGGGAGGCCGAGTCGTGCAGGGTCGAGGGGTGCGGGCGCCTCGAAGGGGGCCGCCGATGTCCGCGGACCTGGGCAGTGCTGGGCTGTAGCCGGGCTGAGCTTCCGGATGGATTTCAGGGCCACTAATTATATCGACGGGAGAGAGGAGGCCAGACGCTTTGGGTCCCTTCTGGGCCCCGTAGGGATCAGCCGGTCTCCCCGCGTACGTGTGTGTGCACACGTGTGTGCATACGTGCACGCGTGTGTGTGCCTTTCTCCTGGGTGCCCACAGCTACTGCCGGTGTCATTTTCAGGCATGAAGATCTAGAACCAGTGACTCGGGACAAACTGGCCTGAAGCCGACGTTGTAGCCAAGGGGGAGGGGCAAGACAGCAAACAAGACAAGGGCCCCAAAGTCTGGGGAGGGAAACAAAGCCAGGGGAGGGAGAGGAGGGCAGAGGTGACAGGATGGTGGCAGGGGGAGGGAGCAAATAGCAGAACACCTGCCGATGAGCCAGTGCGGCGGGAGGGAATGAACAGGGCAGATGAATGAATGAGTGAATGAATGAGTGAGTGAGGGAATCCTGGGTAAACAAGTGAATGAGCACCCCCTCCCCCAACCAGACATCCTGGTGCTGGCAGAAGAGCCTGAGACACCTCCTCCAGGGGGCCCGCCACCTCCTGAGCATCGGCCTGAGTCCAGGGCTCCCCAGGGGAGGCGGTTGGGTCCGACGCCCCCAGCCCTGTGCACGCGGTCGGGCGGTGGTGAGGCTGACACGGAGGGCCCCGGGTGCCCTCGGGGAGCCCTGGTGGGCTTGCTTTCGCGGCCGGCTGGAGAGCTCCGCCCCCTCCACCCAAAGCCCGCGTGACCCGCTCCGCGTGACCCGTCTGGTGAGTGGAGACGCTCTGTCAGAACCTTGAGGAACGTGCTCCATCGGCTCTGAGGCAAAGGGGCCCTTCTCTCGAGTGGTGCCGGAGAGAGAGAAGTTCAGCAGGTGGGTCACTTTCCCTTAAACGATAAAAGGGCCGAGCGGAAGCCCGTAGGCCCCACGGGAGGTCAGTGGCGTCCGAAGCCGTCACGCGTTTCCTGGTGAAGAAACTAATTCGGGTTCCTTGCGGAAGCTTCCGGAAGCGCAGAAGGATACACGGCAGAAAGCTTTGTAGCCAAGCTCTCCGACACCTCGTCCCTGACCCCGCGCGGCCCGAGCCCCGGGAACGTGGCCTGTCTGAGCTGGGACGTACCGTCGGGGCAAAAGGCACCCTCGGTCTCGAACACGCGGTAGGGGAAAGAAACGTAAAATATCTCATTAGTAACTTTTGTATTGATCACCTATGGAAAAGATGTTACTTTTCTGTCAAATAGGCTGCATGAAGTCTTTTATTAACCCCCCCCCCCCCCCCCCCGATTATTTGACGCTTGTGATGTGGCTACTGGAATATGTCAGGTTACCTGCGCGGCTCACATCACGTTCCCGTCGGCCAGTGCCGTTCTCTAGGGTCCAGGAAATCCCTCCTTTCAGAGAAGTTCCTTCCGGAGGATGAGGTCTGCGGTTCATATTCTGATCGCCGGGGTTGGGTCGGGGAGACGGGCTGACTTGTTGCTGAGGCCCCTGCTTTCCGTGTTCGTTCGTATGTCCCGCAAACATCGTGGGCAATTGTGCCCGGCCGGGCCGGCCCCGGGGATACCCCGGGGGTGTCCGCCCGAGAGAGGCTTGTGACCCAGCAGCTCGGCACAGGACGGAGACCCTGGCCCGTACCGAGGTCACGTACATGTGAAGGGCGTGACCAACTGAACGTCAGGGTTTCCAGGGGAAGGCCATTCCGGGCCCCGCGAAAACCTGGAAAGGTCGCTTATTCCTGTCCCTTATTTCCAGTCCCCCAGGAAAGCATCAGAATCATCCCATAAAGATCCCTAAGCCTGGTCATCTGTCCAGGGGGCTCTAGGTCTGCTCGATCCTTGGGGAAACTCTATGAAGCCACACACGTCCAAGGGGATTGGACGTCCAGCCATAGCCAGAGCCCGTGACGTCAGGGTCCGGCCTCCCTGGAGATGGGTCCTTAGGGAAATTAAAGGGCAGTGTGGGGCCACTGACCCCAGGGGAACGACCGTGCAGGTGTGATGCATTTACTCTCCCAACACACGCGTGCGCGCGCACATGCACACACGCGTGCCCCCCGACACACGTGGAGGATGCAGGGCTGCGTGGGGCGGGGGGGATGTTCACACGCTCTCCGCAGGGCAGGGGCCCCGGCTCGCCCCCCAGCTCCGCAGCCCGGAGGCCTCCCTGCCCTCACCCCGAGCGAGCACCCCGTCCGGGTCTGTCAGAGCCTCCCGTCCACCTGGAAGGCAGCACGCGGTTGGGAGGCAGGCTCTGCGTGTGCGGACTGGTTTAGGCTCAGGGGACGGCAGTTCAATTCATGTAGGTGAGATGGGCGTCCTTTGTCTTCGCCGGGAGCTTTGGTGCAAGGGACTCCCCCCTGCCCCGAGCAGGGCAGTCTGAAGCTCTTCCCTTCTTTCAAACCCCGGGGAGAACAGTTAAAGCAGAAAAGGAGCTTCTGAGGCTTTGCTTTTGAGAAGCAGGGGCTGGCGGGCCATGACGCGGAGTTTCCACACCGCTGGGCAGGGGGGTCTGGCGGCTGGCTCGGCCTCGGCAGGGAGGGGGGCTGTCCCTGTCCCCAAGCCCCCAGAGCGGGGAGGGGGGGCGGGGTTTCTGAGGCCCAGGCATCTGTCGTGAGGATTAACGCTGTGATTCCCAAAGGGGCACTGGGGAGGAGGGAGACTCAGGCCAGACTTCCCCCGACGCTTCCGAAGGAAGGACCCCAGGGTTGGAGGGTAGGGGACGGCTGTGCCAATCTCCTTGCAGACGGCTGTAATGACCGTAAGAGCTCGAGCTGATGTCTGTAGAGGGCTCAGCACGGTGCGGGCTCACAGCAAGCCCCGTGCCACTGCTTGTTAAATAAATAAACACCAACAGGGAAGTCTGTGATGTGCTGAGGACCGGAAGGGGGTGAAGGGTGGAAAGAGAGGAGAGACGAGCCCGAGTGCCGGGACGGAGCCGGGAGCGGGGCCAGGAGAGGAGGGTCGCACCAACCGAGCCGGACAGAGAGGCTTCCGGGAGGAGGCGGCGGCCGGCTGAGCTGGCCGGGCTCTAACCCAGCCGGGCGTGCTCGCGGGGTTCTTAGGAATTCTCAGAAGGCAGGCACGGGTTAGCAAAACACACGAGGCGTCTGAAAACGCCTGATCCAGGGATCAGACAGAACTTCATGCCCTGGCCGTGCTCCAGAACTCGGGCCTGGCGGGGTCTGTGCCCGCGGAGTCTCCCTCGCCGCCTCTCGGGGCTCTGACATCATGCGAGGGAAGGAAGTGACAATAGCCCCGTCTCCTGCCCACCCTATCTCAGCTGTCAGCTCCCGGGCACGTCTTCCCCGGGGGAAATGACACCCCGAGGCGTATTTAGCGCATGAGGTCATACACCTGTTTGGCGCGTGTCTTTCTGGCGGTCGCCCACCGGACCCTGGAAGGGGCGCGGGACCGGCGCGGGAGCGGGACGGGGCCGTTGGGCTCACAATAGCCCTGACTCATGAGTGGCTCACTGCTTCCATGCTGTCTTCCCCACCCGGCTGCCTGCGTGAGTCAACAGCATTTATTTAGCACCGCTGAGTGCAGAGACGGGTACTGGGGCGAGGGCTGTCCTGCTGCGGGGACGGCCAGAGCCAGTACGGCCCCCTCCACCGGCTGCGGGCAGCCCGAGGGCCACGTGTGCATTTTGTGAAAACTGAATCTCCTGCTTCATCGGTCTAGTCCCGTGTGTGCACGCGTGCATGCGTGTACGTGCGTGGGCATGTGTGCATGTTGAATTCACCGAACGAGACCTGGTTTGCGGGGTCAGGAGACCTAGATGGAAAGGCAGAGCTGCCTCCTGGCCGGGGCCTGAAGCCAAGGACATCACCTCTCCCGGCCTCTGCCCTCCCATCCGAGGACGTGGGTGGTAAGATCAGCCTTGCGGGTCTTGAGAGGCAGGCAGGGGCCAACGGGGAGCCTGGGGACAGCGGTTCTCACCTTGGTGGGGGGGGTTGCCCCCCACCCACCCCGCCCAGGGACATCTGACAATGTCTGGAGACATTTGTTGTTGTCACACCGGGAGGGAGGCTGTTATCGGCATCTAGTGGGCAGAGGCCAGGGATGTCGCTGACCTTCCTACGGGGCACAGCCTGGCCCCCCGGGACAAACAGCGAGCCAGCCCAGATGTCAGCAGCGCCTCCGAGAAGCCCAGCCGGAGGGCGCCCCATTAGGAGAGGCCATCGCTCGAATAACCCTTGACCTGGGGCTCACCAGGGCCTGGATGGGTGACCTGGGGCTCACCTGACCTGCCTCACTTTCTAAAGCTTGGCCTGTTTACCTTTTCGCTAGGCTGCTGACGGCCGGGGAGTGCCCTGGCAGGTGCAGCCGGGCAGGGACAGAGCAAGGTGTCCCTTCTCGTGGGCAATGGCAAGGAGGGGAAATAAATGTCGTTGGCCGGCCCCCTGAGCCTCTTAAAAGGGAGCTTGTCTTGCAGCTGACTGCGAGCTCCGCCCCCTGCCCGGCTGCCCTGTCACCCCGTCTTGTGCTCCTGGCGATTACTCAAATGTCGGCAAAGACGTGAGAGCACTGGACATCACAACAGCCCGAGAGGGTAGCGTCGCGGCAAAGTAGGGCGAGCGGTGACGCCCGGAACTTCCCATGATAAAATGCTCCATTTAGACTAATGAGGCTGGGTTTTTGCTAATTCATGAGCGGGGACTTAATCCGGCTGGCGAGATCTGTCCCTCTGGGTTTTGAATGATGAGGATCACTGAGGCAAAAAGCAGAAAGTGCGAAACCAGCGCACCAGTGTTTCCAGAGGTCCGGTTTATGAGCAGTTAGCGGCTCAGGGTAGAGACCCAGTCCCGGCAGGACAGCCGAGGCAGGAGACCGGGGAAGGAGGCCTTCCGAGTCCCAACTTGGAGGAGAGCTGTAGGCAGAAGAACCCCGTTGCCTTCCCTGGTTTGGGGGCAGGGGGCAGGGAATGCTGGTTTTCGTTTTGGATCCCCGAGATCCCAAGACCCACACAGTCCCGGCCCAGGCCACAAGCGGCCCTGGGGACGGAACGAATCCATGCTGGCCTGTCCTCTCTGCTCTGCACAGAGGCCACCTTGCACGTCCCCCTCCGTCTGCTCGAGCGTTTCCACACTGTGCACCCGGCAGCCCGGGGGTCGGGAGAGGGCACAGAATGCAAGGCCAGGGGCAGAGCAAGGAAATCGGCCGACGTGTGGCCGAGAAACGTGATGCCTGGCCAGCGCACCCGTGTCCGGACCTGGCCACGTCATCAACTACGGACACGGGTGAAGCCCAGCTTCTTGGGCAAAGCCACAGAGGGGAGGTGGGCACGGCCTCGCCTGAGAGACTGTGCCCCACCCGGCATCTCCCAGAAGCGCCCGGCCGCTGCACCCCAGAGCGCTCTCGGTCCGCACTCGGGTGCCACTTCCCAGGCGTTGGGGACTCTCAGTGTACCCAGAATGGAGGCATTCTAGTTTTTGCTCCTTTTTCCCAAATCATACCTCGTAGATGTTCACCTCTCCGAGTTCAAGAAATTCACAAACCCGAGCCTAAATGGGGGTGAGGGGTGAGGGAGCAGGGAAGGTCACGACAGTGGCAAGACCAGCCTCCCCGTGCCAGGTGCTGAGCCGAACGAACACAGCTTCACGCACACGTGACTTTCACGGGACGGAGCCTCTGTGAGGCTGAGGGGGCCTGACGGAGATCACAGGGCCGGAAAGTGCTGGAGCTGGAACCGGACCCCACCCCATCCCCCCACCCCGTCCTCTGTGATTCCAGCATCCACCCTGGGCATTAAAGCGTGCCGGTGACACCACCACCTCGGAGGACAGCTTTCTGGTCACTTCTGTAGGCCCTGGATGTTCCTTGGTGGCCGGCCAGCAGCTGTTGAGCATTGATTGTATGGAATAAACCTGGCGTAAAGTGAGGTGGAGGAAAGGGAGGTGCAGAGTGGGTCTTAGGCTCGAGCGCTTGGGCGAGGAGCAATCCAGAGGGACTTCCCGGAGGAGGTGGCACTTGGTACCACCCCCCCCCCCCCCGAGGAACTAACAAGACGTGGGGAGGCAGAGGAAAAGGAGACTTCATTCCCCTGGGCAGGGTTGCCAGCGTGGCCCCTGGGGGTGGGGGTGGGGGCCGAACCTGAGCACGGCTGCTCCTGGAGACCTGTGCCATCCTCTTGACGGGAGGGAGGATTAGAAACATGTCCTGAGAAGCACCTACCTGCCTGCCTGCCTACCGTGTGACAGGTCCCAGGCCCTGCTAATCCCGGGATGAGAGCCATCTAAGTCACCGTCCCTCCCTCGGGGAGGCAGTAGAGTGTCGTGCAGGGACTCCAGGCCCCTTCCCTGGCCCTGGGAAGCCCACCCCCCCCCCCACCCCCCGCCGCTGCAAAGTGAGGACCAGACTGTGCCCGGTCACGGGACACTAAGCCTCACGTAAATGGGGGCTCAGAGAGATGCTTACCCCGGAGGAGGGAGCCGCAGAGGGAGCCAGGGCCAGCTGGAGAGGGTGGGCCCACAGGAAGCAGGGGAGGCTCCCCGGAGGAGGTGTCTGAGTGGTAGCAAAAATCCCCCAGGGCGGGCATTCCCACTTCAACCCCGGGAGCCCCTCCCTCTCCCCCAGGCAAGGCGACCCCGCCGCTGAGCAGGGCGAGGTTTGGAGACTTTTCCTGAAGGTGGGGGCTGTTGGGAGCCTCCCCGCCCCCCCCCCCCGCCCCCCCCCGGCGACGAGAGCGCGGCCACCCTCCAAAACTGCACGGGGCGCCCTCGCGGGTGAAAAGAACACTTGGAGGGGGCCCAGGGACGGAGCGCTTTCTTCCTGTGTTTAAATTTCTTCGGAAACTCTGACCGCGCGGCCGCCGCCCCTGCCCCAGCGGGGCCCCGGCAGCCCCGGCAGCCGCCGCAGCAGCGGCCGCAGCAGCGCGCGGGGCCCGCAGGGGGGCGGCCGCAGCGCACGGGGCGCGGGCAGGGCAGGGCAGGGCAGGGCGGGCGGCGGGCGGGGCGGGAGGCCCGGCCCCCTGCGAGCGCGCCAACGCTGCCCCGTCCGCCCCGCAGAGGCCGCCGGGGCCGTGGATGCGGAGGGCGCGCCGCCCGGCCGGCCGGGCGCACAGGCGGCCGCGATGAGGGTCAACGAGAAGTACTCGACGCTCCCGGCCGAGGACCGCAGCGTCCACATCATCAACATCTGCGCCATCGAGGACATCGGCTACCTGCCGTCCGAGGGCACGGTGAGTGCGGGCGGCCGCGCCCCGGAGGGAGGGCCGCTCACCTGCGCCGCGTCCGGGGAGGGGGGGGGGGCGCGCCGGGGCGCGTGGGGGGGGGCGCCTCCCCGCGGAGCCGGCCTCCCCCGCCCCGCCCCCACCCCGGGGGCACGGCTGGGTCCCCGGGGGGACGCCCCCCCCTGCCGTGGGGGCCAGCGGGGGCAGCGCCGTGGGGGAGGGGGGGAGCCGCCTCGCCGCGCCGCCGGAGGGTGGCAGCCTCCGGGCCCCCCCCCCCCCCCCGTGGCTGTCGCGCCCCCTCTCCCCCTGGTGGCGACAGCCGCGCCCTTCTGGGGTTGGACCCTCCGGCGAGTCGCTCACCTGCTGGGGCACGCGGAATCCCCGGGACGCGCCGTGCCCCGCTCGGAGCGCTCAACGCCCGGGCAGCCAGCGAGGGGACGCCGGTGGAACCGGACTTCTTTCCGCGCGGGTCCGTCCCCAGCCGGCGCCTGGTGGGAGTGGAAGCCGGCCGCGTGCTTGGGGACCCCTTTCTGGGGCCTGCTACCCCCACCGCTCCCTCTGGGGCCAGATCCAGAGGTCACGGGGGACCCCTGGAGGGCAGAACTCGCCAGTGAGGGGGTTTGGTTTAAAGTTAGAAGGAAGTTTGCCCCGAGCGGGAAGGGCTGAGAGGGGCCCTCAGTGAGAGCAGAGGGGACCCCGGGGTGCTCACTCCGGACCAGAGATCAGACTCTCCTTCTCCCGCTCTTCCCTACAGCGGCTGCCGCTGAGGCCCCAGCCTTGTTTCTTGGCTCTGACCTCGCGGGGATGCAGGCCTGCCTCCCTAGTCCCGGACTGGAGAGCCCGGCCGGCGTTCAGGGAGGCGCCTGTGGGATGGGATCCTGGTAGGGCGGCTCTCAGTGTTCCAGGGACGGCAGACACCCTCAGGCCCTGCGCCCTCTCTGCACTGGGGTTTGCACAGAGATGCAGGGGGCATTGGGAGCGGGTGTTGATGGAGAGAGGGGTGTCTGCTTGGGATAAATACCACTGGCCTCAGAAGCTCGGAGCCATCGTTTCGGCAAAAACACCGTGTGCCCACATCGGGTCGGGCAGCGGGCACCCCCGGGGAATGAGACGGGGAGCGGCACCCGTCTGGGGCTCTGTGAGTGGTGACGGAGCGTGGCCCAGGACAGTGGCGGAGGGACCCTTCCGTAGAAGGGGCCGGAGCTGAGAATTAGCCCACTTAATCTTGACGACTCTGGGGGGTAGGCGCTGTTACTACGACCCGTGAGCACACGGAGGCCGGGAGTGGGGTCACCCAGCAGCTGGGAGGGGAGCTGACTGGGACCTAGGCACAGAGGCGGGTGTCATGGACGGCCTGCCAGGGGAACAAACGTCCCGGGGAAGGAGCTGGTTACACCCGTAATGGGGGTCGGGTGGGGCCTTCCAGACAAAGAGGTCTCTCTCCGGTGGCAACACCCAGAGGCGGGAGGGTGGGGGCACCAGCGAGAAGGCATCAGAGATGATGCCAGCCGGAGAGGTGGAGAGGGGTGGACATTCCAGAGGAAAACCGAATTCCCCTTGATGATGGGCTGGGTCTGAAAGAGGGAGCGGAGCCCTTAACAATGGCCCTGGGCTCCGGAGTTGTACTTCAGGGGCCTGTTGCTTACTTATCTGGATTCAGAAACTCTCTGTCTGCCCCCGACCCTGGCGGGGGCCACGAAACCTACAAAG
Source organism: Prionailurus viverrinus (assembly GCF_022837055.1). Taxonomy (NCBI): domain Eukaryota; kingdom Metazoa; phylum Chordata; class Mammalia; order Carnivora; family Felidae; genus Prionailurus; species Prionailurus viverrinus. The sequence goes on from NC_062570.1 coordinate 112,067,376, forward strand.
ACTTGGCCCTTCGTTAGAGGTCTTCACGGCCTGGGAAGGCGTAGACAAGCCCCGATGAGACTGTCGCCTCTTAATTGGCACACGGCTCTTCCCACGGGCAGGTTTCGGGGCAGTCCCTGGGCTCGGAGGGCCGTGAATCAGGGGCACTGACCCCACGAGCAGTGTCCTGCCAGTGAAATGTCTACGGGCCGGGCCGGGAGCACGACGGGGAGAGCCTCCAAGGGCATCCCCAGCACAGCTCAAGCCAGTGATGGTTGCTCGGTGATTACCCTGAGTCACCCGGTGAAGGCCGGAGGGCGTGGGCCGGTCACAGAGTTCCTATCCAGTTCCCAGACGAGCTTGCATACGTGCAGCTGCAGCATGCACGGAGTTTAACTTGGCCATCGGGACTCCCCTCCCGTGCAGGCTCCACTTCCCAGCCGGAGTCCCCGGACCTCTACCTTTCCTGCCATTCCCAGGCTCCAGGATAAGAGTCAGCTCGTTGTTTCTGTACCAAGAGGCGCCAGAAACGACTCAAGAGCCAGAGGCCAAGTTGAACGCAACTTACTTCGCTAAGTTTTCTTTGTGTTTATCTTTGAGAGTTTCCGCTGGCTGTCGGCGGCCCCGGATCTGTATGCCCCGACAAGCCCAGACAGCCGCAGAGAGAAGTGCCCGGGCCTGGTATCGACCTGCCTGCAAAATAAGAGGGCTTCTCTGTCGGCGACCGGGGACGATCCGTGTGGGGGTGGTGGGGAGCGCCCGACAGTCATTTGTCGCGCGGGTGATCTAAGCTTTAACGTTTGGGCAAGCAAAGTGAAGTTCGCAAGTGAACGCGGGAAGAGTCCCAGAACCGAAAGAAACTTTGCAGGTGGCTGGTTTCCTCTTCCCCGTTTTAGGAACAAGGGAACGTAGCAGCTTCTCTTTGCCCCCAGTTAGACCTGCCCCGGCTTCGGCCATCTCGCACGAACGTGTGACTTCGGCTCCTGGAGCTCCGGTTCCGAGTGAGAAGCCAAATAAACGAATTCTGGTCCTAGGCCAGCTCGCCTCTTCTGCCGTCTTCTCAGAGCTTGGGGAGAGAGTTTAGAGAGGCAGGTGTGGACCGGATGTAGGCTGCCCTCCCGCTGTCTGTGCTGCTTGGGGCAGGCCTGCCGTGGAGGGGACCCCGGTCCCCTGACATCCTCCGGTGTGACCTCAGGAAGTCGTTTCTTTTCCACTATGTTTACCGTCCTCCTCAGGGAAGCTCCTTCCGGGAGCGCTTCCTGCCAGGCGCTCTGGGGATGATCCTCGGATCTCCCGTGACGCGTGTCCGCGTAAGAATCCCGTGACTTAGGTCGAGGGGGTGTTTTTGTCCCCACCTTACAGACGGAAAAACTGAGGCTCGGGGCTGGGGAGTGTGGTGTTACCGCTGCTGGCCCGGCTGGGTCTCAGCTCCGGTATCCTTGACCTGGCGACGCCCGCCGGGAATTGGGCAGAGGCCCGGCTCCGGTGGCCCTTTATGTGTGCGCGTGCTCGTTCATTCCTTAACCACGCATTGGGCGCCAGGCGTCAAAAAGATGATGACAGATCCCCCGCCTTCAAGAAAGGTGTGCCGAGGGGCCACCTGCCCCTTTCTCGAGGATCCGGAGAGGAGAAGGTCTTGAGGCTTTTTTCAAGCTTTTTTCGCACTGGAGAGTTGCACATACAGTCTAACCCGTGACCTTCCTGCTGCAACTTAAATCTTCACCGCTTCGTCCCGTCCTGCACGAGAAAAGCACCCGCTGCCCCGCTCCACGGAAGGGCCCCACGGAGACACATGGCCACCACGGCCGCCCCCGTGGCCTTGCTCTGCGACTCCCTCTCCAGCTCCTTCTATACCCAGCTCAGAATCGCTCTCTGATCTGCATACAGTGTGGTAGGAAGGGAACCCACACCTTCTGTGTAAAGGTTGCTAAGCCCTTACACTGACTCAGATAGGACCGCCCCCATTTCATAAAACTAAGACCCAAACAGAGAACGCCCCCGGTCCACAACAAATCAGTGACCAGGCCAGGCCCTGAGGGACTGGGACAGTCGTTCCTGACGAGGCCTCCGTGCCGTTCCCCCCAGGTGGGGGGGGGAGGTGTTTCAGGGATATTTTTTCTCTCCCCCAGACTACAAAGGCCCTGAAAGGTCACGACCGGGCCCCAGCAGACAGATGGTTAGTGTTCAGTTTTGAACCCGGTTAACTTTTCCCTGTCTCGTGTTGGTGGGGGATTCTTGGATGTCCCCAGACCCACTTCCCTGCCCTCTGACCTGATGGGCTCACTCTGAATTTCCTTCCCATTCACTACAGCTTTTTTTTTTTTTTTTTTTTTTGTCCACTTTGTTCAATACTAGCCATTATCCCAGCCACCCAGGAGCATCTGCAGGGCCCCCGGCAGGTGCCAAGCCCCTTGTGTGTGTAGCTGGTTCTAGATGGAGCTGTGTGAAGGGGGGTCCCTGGCCCGGCTTTGGGGATCCCACCACCCTGCTCCTGGGAGTTAACACCTCGTGAGTAGATGGTCCCAAGACAGCCCCAGCCCAAGAGACTCCGCTGGCTAGAGTGACCGGGGGGCCCCCGGAGCACTGGGGATGGGGATCGGCCCCACGTCCAGGAAGCAGGGAGGCACCTGCAGGGAGGGAACACGGCGTGTGCGGAGGCGAGGACGGGGGAGACGGATGTCCCGACTCGGGCAGAGCCTGCGGGAGTGGGGAGAGGAAGCTAGGGAAGTCGCTACAGGCAGGTTGGAGAAGGCGGTCGGCCCCCGCAGCGTGGGCTGACCTCCTCCCACGGGTGAGCCTCCACCCGCTGTGTGGGAAATAGTCCTGCCCATGGTACCACAGTGCTCCCTCATCAGGTCGGGACTCAGTGAGAGGACGTGCTCTGAGCTGAGGAAGAGTGTCGCCCCTGTCCCAGTTACTGGGGTGTGGGGGGGGGGGGGGGGCGCCCTGGGTGTGCAGACGGGACTCGGGGCTGGGCTCAGCCTCCCCACCTGTGCTGTATCCCCCCCTGCCTCCCAGAGGAGAGGAGGAGAGCCACTCTTTCCTGCCTCTCAGGACCCTGAAAAGAGGCTGGGGTCTTGGGCGGACGTGTCCCGTGCGGGGCTTGGCGGGGCTGGGACTCCCTTCTCCCCTCCTCCTCCCACCCTGCCCGCGCAGGTGGGGCCCAGGCCCTTGCTCACCCACGAGTCTCCAGATGGACACCCGTAAGAGCAAGCCGGCTGGGCATCCACACTGCCAGGTCCCGTGAAGGCCGCCTGAGCGGCCCTAGATTCCCAGTCGCTGCGGGTGGAAGTCGACCGCTCACGTCCAGCCACCTGCCGGCCCTGGGTGCAGGCCGCGCCCTGTCGGGCTGTGAGCACCCTGACACCAGCCAGGGAGCCTGCGACTGGGGGGGGGGGCGTGACGCCCCCCTCCCTAACCAGGGGTGAGGCCCAAACGCCCCTCTCCCTCCAGGCGTGCATCCGTCACTTTGCCTCTCTCCCTCTCCTGTCTCCCCACTGCCCCCGAGCCGGACATTTGGAAGGAAACCTGATCACACGGGGGCCCCCGCCCTCCAGATGTCCTTGTTGCATCTCGGACCTAACACAGACCATCAGCCCCGAAATTCGGGACTCCCACGGCTTCTCCTGACCACGCGCGAGGCCCGTCGGAGCCCGGTGCAGGGGTCGGGGGGCATCCTGGGTCTCCAGGCGACCCTGTGGGGAGACTCTGAGCACAGCTCTGTCCTCGAGCCATGGGGCCTGGGGCCTGCCTTCAGCCACGTGCCAGGCTCACGCGCTGGGGGGGCCTCATTCTTGGATGAAGGTGCGTGTCTAGGACTGATGGCAGGAATGGGGTGAAAGCCGGGAGGTCAGGTTGCAGGACTGAGGCTCGGCTCTGAGGAGAGCTGCTCATGAGGCTACTTCCAGCATGATTTTCTTTCTTTTCCCTTCTTGCCGGAGACCCGTTTGCTGATTAACCTGTCTGCCCTCGGCAACCAGCGAAATCCCACGGGAGTTCTAGAAATTCGCGTTGAGTGTTAGTGGCAGTGCAGCTGTGCTGAGGTTTTTTCACGTGTTTTTAACGTTTATTCATTTTTGAGAGAGACAGAGCATGAGCGGGGAGGGGCAGAGAGAGGGAGACACAGAATCCGAAGCGGGCTCCAGGCTCCGAGCCGTCGGCACAGAGCCCGACGCGGGGCTCGAACCCACGAACTGTGAGATCGTGATCTGAGCTGAAGTCAGACGTTTAACTGACTGAGTCACCCAGGCGCCTGGAGGTTTTAATTTTTACTCCTCAGTCCCCCATTTCTGTCTCGTTGGCCCCCTAGAGCCCCTCAGGCAGACAGGGAAACCGAGGCAAGCAAATCCGTGCAGAGCAGACCCTGTCAGGGCCCTGCCCCGACCCCTCGGCCCACCCCAGGGCACCCCCTGGTGCGGGAGCACGTGGAGGCCACCTGGGAAGGAGAATTAATGCCCAGGAGTAGGTAGATAACCACCCAGGATGGAGCCCGGCTGCCCCAGGCCGTGACCCTGCCTGCCGCCCGCCTCTCTCAGCCCCTCCCTCCGTGCCCACCTCCCCTCACCCTCACTCTGGCCCCCGAGACGACCTCTCGGGTAAACCTCTGAACCCACGCACTCAACTCAGGCTCTGCCCTTGGGGGACCCAGACTAACACACAGCTAACTGGCGGCAGAGCTGGAACTGGGCCGGAGCGGGGGGGGGGGGGGGGGGGGGGGAGCCCACGGCCATGCTGCCGGGAAGTTACCCTGCACGCCGGCCATCAAAGGCTGAGATCTGTAGGCGCGGGACCCGAGCGTGGCTCTGCCCCAGCCGGGGACCCTGGGGAAGCGAATAAAGGTCACTTCCCCCGGGTTGGAGGGGGTGGGTGGTCTTGCACTTTTTCTGGCCGCCTTTGCAAGCAGGCCGGGCCCTCCCAGCAAGCCCGCTCCACCTCCGCAGACCGGGAGGCCTCCCGAGCTGGGGGGGGGGGGGGGGGGGGGGGGCGGGTCCGGCCCGGCCTCCCTGCATCGGTGACGGCGAACGTCTCCTCGAACGCCGGCTCCACGGAGACGGGGCCGCCGTGCGCCCACCCTGCCGGCCCCAGGGTGGGCGCTCGGGCGGTTAGGACCCCGCTCCCCTCCACGGGCCCGCCCCTGACGGTCTGACAGCGGCGATCTGTCCTCCCCTCGCAGCTGCTGAACGCGCTGTCCGTGGACCCCGACGCCGAGTGCAAGCACGGCCTCTACCTCCGGGACGGCAGACGCAAGGTGGACTACATCCTAGTGTATCACCCCAAGAGGCCCTCGGGCAGCAGGACCCTGGCCAGGAGGGTGCAGCACGGCGACGCGGCCCCCGCAGCCCGCGGCACCAGGCAGGACCAGCCGCTGCCGGGCAAGGGGGACGTGGGGGCGGCGGGGGGGCCCGAGCCCCCGATGGACTACCACGAGGACGACAAGCGTTTCCGCAGGGAGGAGTACGAGGGCAACCTCCTGGAGGCCGGCCTGGAGCTGGAGCGGGACGAGGAGGTAACCGTCCCCGCTTCCTGTGGGCGCGCGGGGTGCGCAGGCCGGCCGGGGCCCCGGCGCCGTGTCCGGAAGGCGGTGCGGCGAGGGGCCCTTCTGGCTTTAGCCCGCTCTCCGACGAGGGCCGACGCAAAGGCCGCTCCTGTTAAGGTTGGGCAGAAATCGCTCGTTCGGGTTTGGGGGGGAGACCCCCCCCAGCCAGCAACCCGCACCCACCAGCCCCGGAGACACCTGCTCTCGGGGAGGGGCTGGCCTTCGGGGTCAGGGCGTTTCCTGCTCTGGTCACGTCCTTCCCTAAGGAAGACGTGCCCCTCCCCAGGGACTGAGGATGAAGCTCTCCTGGAGACACCTTGGCCCTTCTGGGGCCTCAGTTTCTCAATCTGTCAAGTGGGGAGGTCAGTCTGGCTTGATCTCTGGGGGCCCTGGTGCTCTGAAATCCCCGACCATAAAACCGTTCTTTGGAGCGCCCGTCCCTGGCGAAGCCTGAGCACCTTTCGAAGGAAAGCGTTCTGGGGAGAATGAAAGGCTGAGTCTCCCGGGGTTGCAGGGCCGCCCCGGTGGCGGGAGGCTGGGCAGCGGCCGGGAGCGGGGCCTCGGCAGCCCTTGGGACAGTCGGTGCTTCCCTCCACTTCTCAGCAAGCTTGCCGTGCCCTCCCCTGCCAGCTCCTTAACCTCTCTGTGCACAGGGTGGTGGGGGGTTCCTTCCGTGAGCACTGGGGGGACAGGCCCCTCGCCCACAGCGCTGTCACCGTGCAGACTGGCCGAGAATGAGCAAAAGTCTCTGCGACACATTGAGTAGTCAGCAGGCGGCCTGAGGGAGCCGTGAGCCAACGGCGCGTGGTTAAAAGTCGGTTTCGGTTTGCCGCGTATCACCGAGAACCACCGCGTCCTTAAACGATGGATGCTTTGGGTCTGGCGAGAGGGACGCCTTTGGGGCCCTCCGACCAGCGAGCCGGTCGGCGGAGTCAGCTGGCGTGAACGCCCTTTCCCGACACGCTCAGAGTGCTGGCCCCGAACGCGTCCGGAAACGCGTGTGGGGCCTCTCTCTCCCCTGACCTAGCGGTCGAGGGATCTCGTGCTGCACACGGAGCATTTCTCTGGGTGACTTTCTCCTTCGGAGGCTCGGCTCCCTGGCCGGGGTTGATTTCTGCGGCTGGAGTGGTTCCCGTCGGAGGGGCCTGTGAGCTTTGATGTTCGCGGTCCTAAGGAGACTGCAGAGGGCTCTCTCGAGGGCAGGCCGCGCATGTGCCCATCCCCTGGGATTTTCTGTCTCCTCACTTTGTCTGAGACCTGAACCCTGGGCCGCTCAGAAGAGGGGAGCCGTCGGTGCGCTGACTTCCGGCACGTTCCGCCCGGCCAGCCCCGTGCTGTTGTCCGAGCAACGTGGCCACTACGCAGACTGAGGTCTGACGTGGCGCTTCGTAGCTGGAGGAGACAACGGGCTCCGTCGGAGGCAGGAGAGGCTGCTGGGGGCTGCGCACAGAGCGGCGAGCTTGGGCTCCGAGCTACCTGTGCCTGGTCCGTCCGCTAAGGGATGCGCTCCCTGTTCCCGTCATTCTCTCCCGACGACGGCTTCAGAGTCTTGCGCCCGGAAGGCCCCCCTGAGGTGTGGCAATGCGCACTGACCCCGGCCAGATCCCAGAGCCTTGGCCTGCCCTTCGCAAGGCTTACGGGGTTGCGTGGGCCTCAGTTTCTCCGTCTGTAATGTGGAATGGCAGTCGTGTCTGTATCACTGGGTGATCGTGAGCAAAGGGAAGGGGCTTAACTCGAGTCTGGCACGAGGCCAATCCTGGCTGTCGTTAACGTTAAATCACGTGTTGTGGTTCATCTGGAAGGGGGGAGGAGCCTTTCCAAGTCCAGTCAACTGCAACACACACGCCTTTCTTGAAACCTCATAGGATGTGATCGTGACTTTGAAGTAGAAAGCAAACACAGAAGGGCGCCTGGGAGGCTCAGCCAGTTGAGCGTCCGACTTCGGCTCTGGTCGTGATCTCGCGGTCTGTGGGTTTGAGCCCCGCGTCGGGCTCTGTGCTGACAGCTCGGAGCCTGGAGCCTGCTTCGGATTCTGTGTCTCCCTCTCTCTCTGCTCCTCCCCCACTGACGAAAGCGCTCGCTCTCTCTCGCTCTCTCTCTCAAAAGTGAAAAAAAATTTTTTTTAAATAGTAATAAAAAAAAGGAAACGGAGAGATGGGAGGCACTATCCCACAAAAGATCCGGTTTTCCCAACAAGACCTAAGAATTTCGTTGAAAGTTTTGCCCTATGGCTAAAAGAGGTTTTTCAGCAGTGGATTTGGGTCGTTTTAAAAGCGAAAGCAGCACCGGGCGGCTCCAGGCTCCAGCGGCTGAAGCCAGGCCGTGTCGTCTCCCTCCCGGGGTCCCTCGAGTCCTAAACCGTGCTCTATGAGGGCCCCTCTCCCCCCCGGGCTTTCATCGGAGATGGCCAGGGCCCAAGGCGGTTGGCAGAACCATCCGCCCGCCGCAGCCTGGTGCCTCCCCCCACCCTGCTGGACACAGGCAGACCCAGAATCTGTTCAGAGACCGTCTGGGCGCACGCGGCCCTGAGGTGTGCCCGGGCCCCTGCCAGCGTGATTAGCAGATCGCGGCTGTCGCCTCGATTTCAAGGAGAGACGTCCTGGCTAATGAATCACTCCTGGGGGTGTGTGTGCTCCGATTACAAGGAGCGAAGGGTGGCAGTTTTGGAAATAGGATAGCCCCCAGGAGAACCCAGTTGTGCAAGCTGACCCGATTGGAAGCGGCACCGGGGCTTAGGTGCGCTTTCCTGGTGAGAAAAACCCACGCGTTCCACCAGATACTCAAACGCTCGCAAGGTGGGGAGTCACTCTTTAAGGAGGGGCTTTTGCCATGCCCCGGTGGCGCCCCCAGGTCCCGATCACCAAAACGCTTCAGAGGTTTCCAGACGTCCTCGGAGCCAGCATCACTCCTGGTGGAGAAACCCTGCATTCGATAGCCTGGATGAGGAGGCAGAGGAAAAGAGGGAGGGAGAGAAATGGGGCGGGGGCGGGGGCAGGGAGAGAGAACCTCAAGCAGGCTTCCCAGCACGGAGCCCTACGCGGGGCTTGATCCCACGACCCCTGGATCGTGACCTGAGCCGAAACCAAGAGTGGGACCCTCAACCGACTGAGCCGCCCAGGTGCCCCGGATGAGGGCCCCTCTTGCACTCTGCTGGCCCAGCCTTCTGCGGCCACAACCGGGCAGCCGCCCAGAGGTCACCAGGGCACGGACGTGACCTGCCTTTGCTCCACAAGAGGCCAGCGGGCATGCAAGGCCGCGCTGCTCCTGGGCAGAATGTGCGCCCCGACGGGGCCTTTCTCCCGAGTCAGGAGGTTTATTGCTTTGAAGACGTCCTGGGGTGACGTCCTAGGGACGCGGACCGGTTAGTGCCCTGGGGCAGCCCAAACAAATGACCAGATTGAGTCTCACGGTTTGGGGGACCAGATGTCCAAAATCCAGGTTTCGGCAGGGCTGTGCTCCCTCTGAAGGTTTCAAGCGCAGGGTCCTTCCTGCCTCTGTCAGCTTAGGGGGCCCCCCCGGCATCCCTGGGCTGTGGCCGTGCCCCTCCAGCCTCCGCCTCCGCGGGGCCGCCTTCCGTGTGTCTCCTTTGCTTGTAAGGGCCTGCCCTCCCGCGCTGTGACCACGTCTTAACTTGAGCGCATCTGCAGTCTTATACCCAAATAAGCTCCCGTTCTGAGATTCTGGGGTTAGGACGTGGACGTCTCTTTGGGGGGACGCCACCCACCCCCTGCAACAGCTGAGGCTGCGCTGGAGCGGGCATCTCAGGGGTGGCGCGGTGCCCGCGGTGGGCGGGAGAGGCGTGGCTCGTGGTCGGGGGCAGATCGGGGCAGGTGGTCTGGAGGGCGGGGTCCGGCCTCGGGCAGGTTGTCCGGCTGCAGGGCCCGGGGACGCACAGGAGCGCTGGGGGGGGGGGGGGGAGGTCCCAGGGGGGGTGTCCCATCGGGATGCTTGCTCCGACTCAGCAGGCCGGGGGCGGGCCTGAGCGGCGTCTCCAACCAGCTCCCAGGGTGCACGGTGGCTGAGGAGCCCGGAACGTACTTGGAGTTGTGAGGAGCTAGCAGGCCTTTTCCTCCATGAGCCAGCAGAAGCATCCCCCGAGATGGGCCCCCCCGTGTCCACGCGAGCCCCCCGCCGTGCACTGTTCGGTCCCCCAGAGGCAGCCCCGGACAGAGACCCCAGCAGTGGCTATGCTGGGCCGAGGGCGCACGGGGCACGGGACACACACTGTCCCTCACACCCCCCCCCCACCCCGGGTACGGGACAGTAAAGGTGGAGCTTGTGGCCGGGGGTCCCCCGTCTTTCCCCTCCGCACTGCCCTCCCCCAGGCACCGTAGGCTCCGAGGAACCCCATTTGAAAACCACGTCCCAGACGCCTGGAAGGGAGAGACCCCGGGGCGGACAGGCCTCGGTGCCGCGATCCGGAGGGTGGCCCCACACGTCCGTTTTGGACACGAGGTCCAGGAGGGCTCCCGTGTCAGAGGCCCCAGGACGGCATGACAGGAAGTGGCGGGAAGGGAGGGCGGTGTCCGCCCCCTCCCCACCCACCGCAGCGGGGCCAGCGTCCGGGCTTCCCACCAAACGGAGGACAACGTTTCCTTGCCACTGAAACCCGTCAGCGTTTTTCAAGTCTGGCCTCAAAGCCTGCCGGACGTTATTTATGTCCGCGGGTCACTGCCGAGAAGGCCACGCGCTCAAGTCCCGGCTGTGTGTGCTGGGGTGGCTGGGGCCCATCCTGCCCCGGGGTTGAACTTGACCCTGGTTTTGGTAGAGCTGTGGAGGCCACGGACGCAGGAACCCTGTCACGTCTGTTTGCTTTCATGCTGCTGACGGGGGCTTGCCTCTGCACCCAGGCCGGCCGGCCGGCGCTTCTCGGCATGCCTGCCCCGGAGCTGACGTGGCCCCCGAGGCAAGGGTTTCCCATCTTTGTTAGCGTGGATGTTGCTTTTCAAAAGCGAGTCGGGAGGAGTGGCTGCTGTTTCCAGACGAGCTTCGGGGGTGCACGGTGCCGCGGGGAGGTCGGCCTCCGAGCTCCCAGTGAGGTTCAGACCCGCTCGGCCGGGGCAGCGGGGGGGCTTCTCCTCTCTGGGCCTCAGTTTTCCCGCCTGTGAAATGGGAACGATGGCCCTTCCCTCCTCGCGGAGTGCTGGGCGAAGGCTGGAAAGCAAACAGCTCCTTGCCCGCAGCCCCCCGGGACCCCTCCCGCCCAACGGGAATCAAAAGGCATATCTGGGCAGGGCAGGGTCCTCTGGTGCGTGGGGACCCCTCGTGCACCACACTGACACGAGGTGACCATGGCTGGTGGTGGGCAGGGTTGCCGTGGTCCCGGGAGAGAGAGGTGGGGGGGACAGAGGATCCAAAGCAGGCTCTGAGCTGTCAGCACAGAGCCCGACGCGGGGCTCGAACCCACGCGCCGTGAGATCGTGACCCGAGCCGAAGTCGGAAGTCGGACGCTTCACCGACTCCTCTGACCCTCCCCTTGCAGGCAGGGAGGATCTTCAAACACGTTTGCTGAGCGTTAGGGCTCCTTACGACACGTTTTTGTTTCTGGAAGTTCTGCTTGGTTCTTTCCCAAATTGGCTGTGTCACTTTTTCCGTGGTTTCCTGTCCTCTGCGGGACCTTTCTGACTTGACGTTTATTTCTTTGAACAAGGTAAACATGGCTGGTTTGTGATCCATGTAATCCTTTCTGCGTCCCCTGACTTGGGGGGGGGGGGAGGGGGCCCTGTGCACGTTCTCCCCGGCCGCCTCTCATCCTGGGGCGCCTGGCCCTCTCGCCCGCCAGCCCCTGCCCTTTACATGCCCAGGGGTCCCCAAAGCCTGGGAGGAAGGGGCCCTCGTCCGGAGAGGCTTGGGGCTTGTCTGCATCACCCGTGTGAGGGCGTTACAGCTGGAACCACCTTGAACCAAGGTCACAGGCTGAGGTCCCCGGATGCACTGGATCCGAGGAGTTTGGGGGCCAGGACTTTTCAGGGCGATCTCCACCTCCTCCCTTCCCCCTTCTCCTGCTCTGCCCGGCACCACGACCGCCCTCCCTGCAATTGCCCGTGTGTGGAGGGGGAGGGCCCTTCCTGGGGGTCTCCAGGGGTGTCCAGCTCCCTAGGGGGGTGGGCCTGGGGCACCCTGGGAACGGCCCAGCCTTGGTCAGCGTTCTGAGGCCATCAGCACCCTGCTCTTACCCCTTGAGCTCCTTCGAGGCTGTGACGTTCATTTTATTTACTTTTTGCCTTTCACAGAACAAGGACCGCGAAAGACTATTTTTGGTGATTTATTTATCACTTATTTCCTCAGCACACCAGGCCTGGGGGCAGAGCCCGTGGCAGGGACTGGGGGGTACAGATGCCCCCCGCCCTGTCCTCGCTCCCGTTCTCGGCCTCCCCCCGGCTCACCTGAGCCTTGACTCTGGCGACAGCGGTGTGATGGTGTAGGAGGCGTGACTGCCCCAGTGCACGACGTGACCGCTCCTCCTGGACATGGTCAGCAGAGACTGTGACGCGGGGAATGCCCGTTAGCGGACCACACGCCTGGTGACGGAGGGTGACTCCGGGACGCCATGTGGGTGGGGAGCAGGTGTGAACCCATCAGGGTCGAGCTGCCCCGAGCCAGGGCACGGCGGTACCTGCCAGCGGGTCGGGGAGGGGGCCGCCCCAGGCTGCGCCCAGCGGGTGCTCGGCAGGGGTGGCCTCGCCCTCCTCCCCCCGGCCCACTCGGCGAGCGTCATCGAGCACCTGCTCCAGGGACCCAGGGCACCAGGCACCCTCTCCATCCCTAGGATCAGGGGATCCGTGGTCAGCCAAACGGACATCTCTGGCCCAGAACCAGTGTTCCAGGTCACATCCGTGCGGGACACTGGTGCCGACCAGAAGAGCAGACAGACACCCGTGCCGCGGAAAATGCGCCTGGCGGAACACGCGGCACCGGGCGGTCGCGGGCCACGAAAACCTGTTTGTGGCAGAGAACAGGACCCCCTCCCCGAGGGCGGGCCCGGCATTCCGAGGGCAGGGTCTGGAGGGGGCCTGTGCCAGGTGGGCGTCGCGAGGTCCTCGTCGGGAGCTGAGGCCCGGGTGGTGGCCGGGGGTCCAGCCTGAACCCCTCCTGGGCTTCCACTTCCGGACTGAGCTCAGGCGTCCCTGCTGGGGACGGCAGAGCCAGCGCCCGTGGAGCCGGGGCAGGGTCAGCACACAGGGCGGGAGCCGCCGCGGAGACCTTCCTGGTGCCACCAGCACCCTGGGGACCCTCAGTTCCCTCGGTCAGGACCCCGCGGCAGCCAGAAAGGTGCCTGCGGGGCGTGAAGCGGCCTGGGGGTCAGAGGGGGGCGAGGAGACCGTGCTGCCCGGAGCGCTCTGGGGAGCCAAGGGCAACCAGAAACCGCCCATGCCTGGTCCTTGCCGCCGAGAACCTTCCAGCAATCCCCGAGCCCTCAGCTGCCGGAGGAGGCCGCGACCAGATGGCGGCCGTGGGGATGTGGGGGGAGCCCTTGCGGCGCTCAACCTCCGCGAGTCCCCTGTGGGGATGTTACTTTGTTTGGTTTGTGACTTTCTGCTTCCTTCTGAAAGGAAAGTGCTGGAAACAGTTCTGGCGAGGTCTCAGTTTTTGCGAGTTTGGCTCAGAACAGAGACTTGAACGTACTTAGTTTGCGCCCGGAGAGCTCCTGGACAGGTGGGCATGTCCTCGGCTTGGGCGCCGGGGGCCCTGCCCCTGCCCCTGCCCAGGACAGCGCCAGGGGCCTGCGGGCGCTCCCACCCCTCGCTGCTCCGGGCATCCGGCTGGGGAAACGGGGACCCGGCCCTCTCGCGCTTTCTTCCCGCTGGGGGCGGACTGCGGTCAGGCCGGGCACCACGTCCGAGAACATCCCACATGTGTTTTTTCCGAACTGGTCCCACGGCCCCTTTCCCAAATCCCGCCAGATGTTTCCTGGGAGAGACCTCGTTGCTCACGTAAACAGAGGAGCGTGCTTTCCCAGGCAGGCCGGCCACAGGCACCAGCTCCTTCGTCGTCATCCACACAAATCTCCGTGGGACTCTGGAGAGTGGATTTCGGGTCTTTGTGGGTGGGTGAGCGGTGCCCAGAAATAGACCCGGGTCTGTGACACGGGAAGACAGCCTCCTGCTGCGTGTGGGCTGTTGACGGTCACTCATCCCCGCCCCGGGTGCCCCGCGGGGTCAGCCTGTGTCCGTGAGTCACCGGGACCCGGGGCCCTGCGGCCTCTCAGATCTCGGTGCCCGCCGGGGCTTCCCCGGGCTTGCTGGCCAAGGGCGCCCGTGCACGTTAGCTGCATGGCCTCGGCTGCCCCGTGGCCAAGGGGAGGCGTTCCTGAGCAGAAGTAACAGAGTGACCTCTCCTGCCCGCCAGGGGGCTGGGTGGGGACGCCAGGGGCACCAGGGGCTGCCCTGAGGATGCAGCAAGTCTTACGCTGCAGAGATTTGCAGATGGGGAAACGGGCTCAGAAAGATTGAATCACTTGCCAGAGACACACAGGGTTGGGGCAGGGTGCTGACTCGGGCCACCCAACCTCAGGACCTTATCCGGTGCCTGCCGGACCCGCCGGCCCTGGAGGAGGATGGGGGCTCCGCTCCCCAGAGCCCCCTGCACTGGGTACGGCACGCCGGGGCCCCTGAAGCCCTCACCCGTCGGGCCTCTGTCCCGAGCACCCTGGTCCTGGCTGGTCCCTCTGAGGCAACCTCAGGCCCCAGCTCCTGGGCCCAGGCTTCTTGGAAGCTCCTCGGACCACGTAGACAGGCTCCCTGCACAAAGCCCTGCGGGGCTCAGAGCTGCAGCTCTACGACCCGCGTGGCGGGCTGAACGGTGGCCCCCAAAGCTGCGTCCACCTGGCACCTGCAAACGTGACTTTGCTTGGAAGAAAGGTCTTTGTGGATGGAGTTCAGGGTCTCTGGGCAAGACGACCCGGGATTTAGGGCAGGCCCTCCATCCAATGACAGGTGTCCTTAGAAGAGAAAGGAGGGGTTTGAAACGTAGAGACACACGGGTGAGGCCACGTGGTGGCGGAGGCGGAGGCTGGAGGGACGCCTGGAGCCCCCAGCGGCTGGAAGAGCCAGGCAGGACCTTCCCGCTCGAGCCTCCAGGCGGACTGTGGCCGCGAGGGCAGCTCAGTTTAGACTTCCGGCCCCGGAACCGTGAGAGAACGAATCCGCGTCGTTTTAAGCCGCGCAGTACGTGTCGTGAGCCTGCACAGGGTCCCCAGCTCCAAGACGAGGACAGCAGTGAGGCCCGGCCCCACCCCCCAGGCTTGTGTTCGGGCTGAGTCCACGCACACCCGGTCGTTCCTCCTGTGTCTGGCTTTCGTCCCCTCACTGGACGAGCACGTGTGGGGCGCGCGCGCCGTGCCCGGGACCGGCCCTCGTGCTGGGGCGGCGCAGAGGAGGCCTGTGAGGTGGCACTGAGGCCAGGGTCCCGGACAGGACGGCTCCCTTGGCCCCCGAGGGGAGTGGGGGCTCTGGCAGAGGAGGGGCGGGCTGGGATTCCTCCAGAGGGCATTTGCCCCCCTCTCTTGGGATGGGGAGGAAGCCCCAGTTGGAGCTCGGCGTCGGGGAGGGCCCCCTTCCCCGGGCCGGGTGCAGGTGGGGTCCGCCTGTCACTCTCTGTGCCAACCTGGAAGCTTTGCCTCCCGCCGCCCAGCTGCCCGCGTTCTCCTGGGTTCCTGTGAATTTCGGCTTCGCGGGCTGGTGGGCGGGTGTATTTGGCCCACGGAGGATATTCCTCTTAGCATCCCTCCCCACGTGACTTTGGCCCCATTGTTCCTCCCCCCCGGACCTGCAACGAAGCCACGCGCTATGCCCACTCCCGGGCTGGGGACGCGACACGGAGCCTGGGCCCAAGTCTGGGTGCCGGGCTCACGCGGGCGACACCCTCCCTTCCACAGCCTGGGCCCCTTTTGCCAAGACTCCCGGTCGGTCCCCTTACTCCGGGGGGGGGGGGGGGGGGGCGGTGGCCCAGGTGAGATCTTGGACGCGGCCGCCGCGGAGGATCTCCACGGTGTGGGCGTCGCCGTGCTGCGCGGGGACCTCAGAGCCCGGCTTCCTTTAACGCCAGCTTGCAGCCTCTGACCCACCTCCCTTGGCAGCCAGCGGTCGATTCTCCGCTTCTGTGAAACCCGCCGTCGAAGATCCCGCGTGTCGGGGGTCCCACGGGGTGTTTTCTTTCTCCGCCTTGTCTCATGGGGCAGAAGGCACAGGTCCGTCCACGCTGTGGCAGATGGCGGCATTTCTGCCACGTCGTGGCCGGTGATCCTCCTCTGTGCGCACACACCGCGTCTTCTCCCCGCTCGTCCATCTTTGGACGCGGCGGTTCCCCTGTCTTGGCCGGCGTGAAGGGTGCTCGTGAGGGTGGGATGCACGTATCTTTCCAAGGTCCAGGCTTTTTCTCTCTGGGTATACAGCCGGGGCCGGGGGGCGGGGGGCGTTGAGGCACCGTGTGCTGCTTTCATTCTGGGGGGAGGCGGGGCCGTGACTCTACTCCCCAAGCCCCGTGTTCCCGCCGTGAAGGGCCGTGGTGTCCACGCTGATAAAGCCCCTGGCCGTGCAGCTCCCGGCCAGCCAGCCCCCATAGCCCTGGGCCGTTCCTCGCTGTCCCTCAGACCCGCTGGCCCAGGGGGAAGCGACTCCCCCTCCGAGCTCTCAGCGGTTTTGGGGGTGCCAGGCTCCAACAGGCCCCTCGAGCCCCTGTACCGGGCTGTCGCTCACGTGAGCATGGAGGCAGTGGGTGCAGACACAGGGGCCACAGAGGGACCGCAGGGGTCTGCTGGGCACAGGTGGAGGCGTGGCCTGGCCCCACGGAGGGAAGACATCCAGCCTGGGGGTGGGGACGCCTCCACTTTGGGGACACCGGGCGGCTCGTGTATCCCCCGGGTCAAATGGGCCCAAGCTCCCTTGTGAAAGGTCCTCTCTTGCGGCCCTGCCGCTTGGAGTCCCTGAAAATGCCCCAGGTGTCCCGGAGTCCGGGACCCCGGTCCAGGCCCTTCTGGCTGCCGGGCGCCCTGCAGGGGTGGGGGGCCAGGAGGAGTGAGCGAGCACCCCAGCAGCCGCGGTCGTGCCCCCGGGGGAAGACGGTCCCCGAGCCCGGGCTCTGCGCGCTGACCGAGCACTTCTCTCCTCCCTAGACTAAAATTCACGGGGTTGGATTTGTAAAAATCCACGCGCCCTGGAACGTGCTGTGCAGAGAAGCCGAGTTTTTGAAACTGAAGATGCCGACGAAGAAGGTTGGTGCTGACGTTCCTGCCCTGAGGTCTGAGTGTCGCAGGGGCACGTGGCGGGGGAAATGCCACCCGGGGGGAGGGGGGAGGGATGGGGGGGGGTTCCTGGGCTGTGGTGAGAAGCCGAGCAAGGGCCGTGGGCTCCCGTGTCCTGACTGTGGGGGGTGTGGGGCGGCCCCGGGGGGGGGGGCCTTTAGAGACCCCGGACCAAACCCCAGCAAGAGATTGGCGTGAGCAGAGGGGTCAGAGGAACCTGCTATAAACACAAACTCAGGCTTCTCAGTCTCGCTTTTCCTGCTTGCGGTGTTTCGGCTAATTCATCAGACTCCTTTTAATTACGTTTCCTAGCTTGCTGGGATTTTTCTTTGTCATCTCTAAAAACTTCCGGCCGGGAATCGGCCTGACAGCGTGTTCCTGAAGCTTAGCGAGGCGTCCCTGTTTACCTTCGCGTGCAGAGAGGGGGAGGCAGGAAGCGAAGCTGTCCTCGGGCGTAAATCAGCCCCCGGCTTCTCGGGTCCACTGAGACCGTCTGGATTACCTCTTTTGAAATGAAGGAAAGCCCACGGGCAGGTTTTCTGGAGGGTGTGTGCTTTCGGGGCTCTCCTCGGACTCCGCCGGGCCCGCTGGGTTTGTCTGGAAAGCAGGCGCAGAGGGAGCCTTCTGGCCCATCCCGGAGCTCTGTTCCCAGGACCTGCCATCTCGGTGGGGAGGGACAGTTCTGTGACCTTCTGAGAACAGACTGCGAGGGTCACAGCTCAGCAGATGACGCAGACTCCCCCCTTCCCCGTCTGCTCTGCAGCTGTATCACATTAACGAGACCCGTGGCCTCCTGAAAAAGATCAACTCCGTGCTCCAGAAAATCACGGACCCCATCCAGCCCAAGGTGGCAGGGCACAGACCCCAGACCACAAAGAGACTGTCCTACCCCTTCTCCCGGGAGAAGCAGCACCTGTAAGTGGAGAAACACCCCTCCCCCCGCCCGCTCGTCCCTTCCCAGAGGGCCCTGCCGGGTGGCCCCCGCAGCATGGTGGGTGACCTGAGAGGTGCAGGTTGTAGGACAGTCCCCTGGGGCCGAAGGAAGCTCCTCATCACCCAAGGATGTGGGAGTTTCGGCCCCAGAAGCACGTCCTCATAAGAGCCTATGGTTCTCGAGCACAGAAGAGGTTCAAGAGTGCTTTCCAAGGTCACCGTCCATGGAGGAGTTGTGAGGCGAAGAGTCTTGTGCTTCTGCCGGGGGACACTTGGGACAAATCGGGTGGGCTCGAGTGAGAGCATGCTTGCACCTTGGCCCGAAGCCCCAAAGCGGTGATCTGGGCACCTCCTCCCTCCCGCCCCGCTCCGTCCCTCTCCGTCCCTCTCGGGACGTGTTCCAGTGGGAGGGTCCGGTTGACCGTGCCTCCCGAAGGCTGCCGAGCTCCATCCGGGAGGCAGGAGCTGAAAAGCAGCCCCAGCTGGAGTCCTGACGCCCCAGGGACTCGCGGCCAGCAGGCTTGCCTGGCACCTGTTCTGGAACCTTCGCTCCTACTCGGCTCCCGAGGGGCAGTGGGGCATAGCCCCCTGGGTCGCTGGTGGCTGCGGCTTCCGTGGGGCCTCGCAGGACACAGCTGGAGTGTGAGCAGTGGTGGGAACAGAGAGGGCTCGGGCTCTGGGCCCAGTGGGACGTGGATTTCAAGCTCGGGGCGGGGGCGGGGGCGTCACCAAGATGCCACTGGTCTCCTGGGGCGTGGAGAACTGTTTCTCGGTTCAGAACTGGGGCTCCTGCTCGGGCAGATGTATTAGTCACAGGGCAAGGACCACGTGCTGCACTCCGCTGTATTTCTCGATCCTGCCAGGGATAGGAAGTTTTTAAAAAGTGGCCCCCAGCCCAGCTCCTTCCAGGAGGGGGGCTCCAGGACGGGGGCACCCCGGGTGTTAGAGGGAGACGCCCTCCTCCTAGGACCCCCCCACCCCCACCCCACGCCCCAGCCTCCCTCGGCTCTGCCCTGGCTGACACCCTTGGCCAAGCCCAGCTTGCTTGCAGGCTCCATGGGGACAAAGCCACCCTCCCCGGCTGTACCCTGAGTGCCTTGGGTAACACATCCCAGAGACATCGCTCTGCCCTCAGGAAACTTCAGGAAAGCTCTGTGGGGGCCAAGACCACAGGGCTAAAACCATTTGTCAAGAACAGGGAGACTGCCGTAGATACTAGACTTGTCTGACGGCGGGTTGGCATCATCGGTTGAAGCAGAGACTGGGGGTGTCGTCAGAAGGAAGCAGATCCTTAGGAGGGAGGCGTGGGTGTGCGGGCCTCCCGGAGAGGGGGCAGAGGGACGAAACGGACCGTTCCAGACGCCCAGGGCTGGCTCACCCCTGGCGTTCGAAGGGAGCTTGCCCAATTTCACGGTCACGGCTCCTGGGGACGGCGTGGCCTCCCAGGGCCTTGGAAACCGGGAGAGCCGCGACCCCAGCGAACTGTGTGTCTGTTTCTGCCCAATGTTTCAACAGATTTGACCTGTCTGACAAGGATTCCTTTTTCGACAGCAAAACCCGGAGCACGATAGTAAGTATTGCCGTGGGAACCACTGGCTCACCAGCAGGGGGGCCCCAGGGACACACGGGTGATGATTCCATTTCGGCAGAACGCCTCGGGTGGAGGGCCGCTCTAATTGCCTGCGACAGCAATAATTAGAATAATGAGACGGGGAGGCTTCAGGGGCCCAGGGGGAGCCCCCGCCCCTCCTCGGGAGGAGGAGAGCCTCTAGACCCCTCGGCGTCTCTCCCCCGCCTCCCTGCCCTTGCCCTTAGTGGAGATCGTGGGGCCCCAGGCCCGGAGGGTTCCAGGCAGGCAGTCCTAGCAGGAGCGATGGCAGGGGGGCAAAGCTGTGTGGGCCCGGGTAGATTGCGGGGGCTGTGCTAGAGGAATGCACTGCAGTTGGAGATCTGAGCAGGCCACCCTGCCCTCTTCAAGGTATCGGTTTAATGTTTATGCATCAGCCACCGGCTTGTCTGCCAGCCAGGCTGGGCCACGCGCGGCTCAGGACCCGACTTTCCTCTACACCAGAAACAAACCTTGCAGCCAGGCCACTGCCGCTGCCTCCCCTGCCCAGAAGGCCCAGCCTGGAGGGGAGACGTGCAGGGCTGGGGGGCGGGGGGAGCAGCCATTGGCCTTGAACAGATAACTGCCCCTTGCGGCCGCGTCCCCTGGCCAGCAGGTGGCCGGGCGCAGGACAGCGGTGCCGGTCGCGTTGGCGAGGGGGGCTCGGGAAGGCAGATCTGGGTGCCATCCGCCCTCGGTCCCCTCCGAGCCTCGTGACCTCAGGAGACACTGAGCCTGCGTCAGAACGAGGATGATTCTGGCTTCCTGCTCGAAGGGCGGTGGTTCACCTCCCCGCGGGGTGACCTGGGCACAGCGTGATTTTCACTCAGCGTGTTACTGATTGATCCTGGCAATGAAGTCTCATTACAATAAACGAGAAGGAACTCGTTTATGCAGGAATATCGGCCCTCTGGCGTAGCTGGGGGCCACCAAGTAGCCATCAGGGGTGCGTCTCCCTCCGACTTCGAGCACGGGAGAGGAGGAGGACCAGCCACGGTTCTTTGCCACCATGAAATGGGCGAGAGTTGGGACGACCAGCTAGGGAGACTGAGTCACGTGTCGGCTTCAGTTTGTGCGCGTGCCCCCGCCTTTTGCATGATCTGGGGTTGCCAGGATGCCCCAGAAGTACAGGGCAGGGTGCAAATTCGTGAATTCACACTGCTGAGGAAGGGGGAACATAGGTGAACGGAGAGCTCTAGACCCCATCTCATTAGGGGTCTCTGTAATAGAGCTCCGCCCCTGACCCCCCAGTCCATTTTACCTCCGGGCTGGGGGTGGCCTCTCCCAGAGACCTCGAAGGCCAGTTTGTAAACCACCAACCCCCAGAGAAAGTGGCAGTCCAGAACTTTGCCCTTGGTTAGTCCGGCCCCATGGTCTTTGAGACCTGACGGTCTCCAGCGTTGGGGGAAGGTCATTCTAGGCAAAGGTACGGCAGTCAACAGCCCCTCCCGCCTCCCCCCCACCCCCCGTGCTCCTGGCATCAGGGTCGCCCAGTGTGCACGTGGGTAGGAGTCAGGATCAGCAGGAAGGGCCGGACATGTCAATCTTGGGACTCGGGCTTTCAGCCTCTGGCACTAGGGAGCCACAGAAGGCTGCAGAGCAAGGTTTGGGTTGTGATCAGGTCTGTCCTTAGAAAGATGACAGCCAGTGGAGGCGGATGTGGTTATGAGGGCGGCCGTGACCCCAGATGGATGGGGAGGAGGTACTTAGGGGAGAATCGGCGAGGTCAGGACGGGGCCACCAGTTAGATTCGGGAGGTGACAGGGAGGGGCCACCTGACTGAGTGGTTCGTTCATGTATCCATGGGCGGTTGTGGGAGCACCTGGTGTGTGCCCAGCACCGGCGGGAGGAGAGAGGCGACAGGCACCTCTTTGGCAGGTGGTAGGGAGCACCCCGGGACAAGAGCAGAGTGAGGAGCCTCAGGTCTCCGGCCACAAGTGCTTCTGGCAGAAGGAACAGTGACAGCGAAGGGCCTGGGCCTCGGGAGAGGGTTTGCTGAGGCCAGGTTGCTGGGCCGGGGCTGGGACAGGTGGGGACGCAGGACAGGGGTGAACGGAGCAGGGCCTGGGGGCGGCCGGCAGCCGTGGGAGAGCCCTGTGCGCCCCCGCTCTCACTTCTGTGGCCTCGGGCCAGTCCTTTCAGCCCATTTTGCAGGTGGGGAAACTAAGGCACAGGGTGGTGAGGTAGCTTGCCCTTCACATCTACACGTGAAGCCAGGCCCAGACCCGGGCAGGCTCCCAAGCCTGGGCTCTCGAGGCCACCGGGTGAAGCCTTTCGTTAGTGAAGACGGCCCAGAGCTGGGCTGGTGCGGGACCTTCCAGGCGGCCTCCGCCAGGCACCCCACGCCCTGCTGCCTCGTGACGCACGGTGGCATGGAACCCCGAGACCCGCCCCCACCTCAGGCTTCTAGAAGATCCAGGGCTACACCCGGGAGGGGCGCTGTTGCTTGGGTCCCTGTGGCTCTGAATGCCAACTCCCTTCCCAGCCCAAAGGGAGGACGGCCCGTCCCCCAGGGCGCCGGGGACAACCCTCAACCCTGAACAGCACCACACAGCCGGTGCCCCCACGGAGGGAAGCGCGACACGGGACCCCTGGGTCACACGCATCCCTGAGAACGCCACGCTCTTGGTCCTGTTCTTGTGCACCTCACGAAGGCTGCCGTCTGTCCTCAGAGAGCCGTGGGGGGTCGTTGCCCGTAACGCTCGGCCACGTCCCTCTTGAGCCACCGCCTGGCAGGTTCTGCGTGCCGTTGCCGCCTGGATAACCGTCTGCCCCCCCTCTTGTCTCCGCAACAGGTCTACGAAATCCTGAAAAGAACGACATGTACCAAGGCCAAGTACAGCATGGGTGAGGACATTGCTGGGGCCTGAGCCCAGCGCTCCCCTCCCCGGGCTAATCTTGCCTCCATCGTCTCCGTGGGGGGCGGGCTGCCGGTTTGGGGGTTTTGAGCGTGTTTTGGTTTCAGCTGGTCTAACTGTTTCCGACGGGAGGGCCGCTCTGGGACCGCGGGGCCGCTTTACGGCCCGGTGCTCAGGATGCCTTCTCTCTGCCTGAGGCTTCCGCGGTGCCGTTCGGAGCCTCCCGCTGGCCTCTGGACGCGACAGGGGTGACCGAGGCCCTGTCCCCTGCTGTTGACCTTCACGGTCCAGCGGGAAGTAGGGTTCCGGCCGGGGGCGGAAGGCACGCCACCAGGGACCCGCATGGCCCCACACCAAGCCTCGCCAGAAGGCGCGTGCTTGACACACGCCCCAGGTTCCGAACCTGCCGCGGAACCAGCCCGGCTGGGCGCCTCGGGTGCCGGTTTATAGGACACCTCAAGCCACAGATGCAGACGTTTCCCGACCGAGGTGTGCAGAGTTGAACCCCCGGCCCTACCCAGCGCAGGCCCCTTGCTCGCAGCGGCAGGCTGAGGTCCCCAGAATGAGAGACTCGGGGCCAAGGAACGTCCCTGCCTAGCGCTCCCCCTTCTCCTTAAGCCCTCCTTCGCCCCGCTGAGAGCTGTGTGCACAACGCCCTCCAGGGGTACAGGGCGGTGCTGGCTGGCACAGAGCCTGTGGCAGGACGGGAACCCTCGCACGCGTGGCTTCCCGCAGAGGGGAGAGTACCGCCGGAAGCAAGCGGAGAGCAGGAGTGTGGGGGCTTGCTGGGGGACGGCCCAGGAGGCAGGGAGGGAAGGCTGGACCCTCCGGAGTCAGAGGGAGGGGAGGCTGGGCCCTCCGGAGTCAGAGGGAGGGGAGGCTGGGCCCTCCGGAGTCAGAGGGAGGGGAGGCTGGGCCCTCCAGGGTCAGAGGGAGGGGAGGCTGGGCCCTCCGGAGTCAGAGGGAGGGGAGGCTGGGCCCTCCGGAGTCAGAGGGAGGGGAGGCTGGGCCCTCCGGAGTCAGAGGGAGGGGAGGCTGGGCCCTCCGGAGTCAGAGGGAGGGGAGGCTGGGCCCTCCGGAGTCAGAGGGAGGGGAGGCTGGGCCCTCCAGGGTCAGAGGGAGGGGAGGCTGGGCCCTCCGGAGTCAGAGGGAGGGGAGGCTGGGCCCTCCGGAGTCAGAGGGAGGGGAGGCTGGGCCCTCCGGAGTCAGAGGGAGGGGAGGCTGGGCCCTCCGGAGTCAGAGGGAGGGGAGGCTGGGCCCTCCGGAGTCAGAGGGAGGGGAGGCTGGGCCCTCCGGAGTCAGAGGGAGGGGAGGCTGGGCCCTCCGGAGTCAGAGGGAGGGGAGGCTGGGCCCTCCGGAGTCAGAGGGAGGGGAGGCTGGGCCCTCCGGAGTCAGAGGGAGGGGAGGCTGGACCCTCGGGAGTCAGAGGGAGGGGAGGCTGGACCCTCGGGAGTCAGAGGGAGGGGAGGCTGGGCCCTCCGGAGTCAGAGGGAGGGGAGGCTGGGCCCTCCGGAGTCAGAGGGAGGGCAGGTTGGGCCCTCCGGAGTCAGAGGGAGGGGAGGCTGGGCCCTCCGGAGTCAGAGGGAGGGGAGGCTGGGCCCTCTGGAGTCAGAGGGAGGGGAGGCTGGGCCCTCCGGAGTCAGAGGGAGGGGAGGCTGGACCCTCGGGAGTCAGAGGGAGGGGAGGCTGGACCCTCGGGAGTCAGAGGGAGGGGAGGCTGGACCCTCGGGAGTCAGAGGGAGGGGAGGCTGGGCCCTCCGGGGTCAGAGGGAGGGGAGGCTGGGCCCTCCGGAGTCAGAGGGAGGGGAGGCTGGACCCTCTGGGCTGACATGTCCTGCTGGGATGCCCGATGGCCAGTCACAGGGACTCCTTCTGGGCCTGGAGTCTCTAAGCCCGTGTCCTAAGTCCGTGGGAGCGGAGGCCCCTTCGCGGGTCAAGGAGGAGCCCAGGAGACCTGTCTCCGGAGGCCCAGCCCACCTCAGGGGGAACAGGAGCTTCCAGGGTGGCCCGGGTCACCAAAAATGGGAGAAAGTGTGGCTGCCATCCCTGCATTGTGTCCCAGACCTCAGTCTGCCTGTCGGGTCCCTGTCGGGTCCCTTCCAGGACAAACCTGCATGGTTGCTATGAAGGTCTGTAAGCGGTCCCGGGTCTGGGGGCTTCTCAGCTGGAGTTGATCTCTGTTCTGGGTCTTCCCCGGGGTGGACGTCTCTGAGTGTTCCTGTCGGTTCTCTGGCAAACCCGGTGGCAAAGCAGATAGGTGAGGGGTCCCTGCTGCACCCCGTTTCACCTCGGTCCCTTGTCTGAAAGCCCTGCCGACCTCCGAGGTCACACATTCACCTTGCAGCGAGTACTGATGGGTTCTGTTGCCCTCGGGGGATTTACATTCTGGGGGACGAAATAGATAATAAATAATCAGAAAAGCCAGAACATCGTCTTGCTGCGGTCGGAAGGGATGCCAGGAGGATTTAGGACCAATGACCAGAAAGGCCTTTCTGATGAGGGGACATCTGAGCAGAGATCTGAAGAAAATGAGGGGTCCAGACAGAGGGAGCAGTCTGTGCAAAGGCCCTGTGGCAACGCCACGTTGAGAGTGTTCTAGGAACAGTAAAGAGCCAATGAACCTGAATCAGACCCACGTCCGCTTTTATTACAGATGAATTCTCACGCAGGTGGGCGTTAGCCGGAGGCTTCCGCCTCTCGCTGGCTTGGGTTTCCAAGCATCCCTCAGGTACCCCGAGCATTCCAGATCACTGACCGGAGAGGCGGTCTCTTTTTAAGTGGATTTCAGGAAGACACTTTCCCACCGTTTTCCCGTGCAGTGGTACAGGATGGGCCGGCCAGGCCACTGCAAACCCTGACCCACTGACCCCCTACAAAGCCCCTTCGGCCAGGCAGAGGGTTCTGTGACCAGGAAAGGGCTCCTGGAGACTCGCGTGGCGCGCTGGCCCCCGAGGATGTGCGCGAGATCAGAGTTCCGGCTCCCCGTGCGTGCGTGGCCGGCTCTGCCTTTCCGTCTCCAGGGGCGGGGTGCCGAATGCACACCTCCGGGCCCCGGGAGGTGCAGGTATGGCGACTCTCGTAACACGCCCAGCGCAGGGCCTGGGGCAGCCGTCGAGGCCCGGCCACCGCCCCACCGAGCGCTTTCTCCCCCAAATGCAGCTTTGGTCCTTTCATGTAACTAATAGCCCGATGTACAAACAGGGCAAGGAGAGGGAAGAAAGAAGGACTCTGCCCTTCTAAGTAAGAGGCGAAAATGTAGTAAATACGGTAAGTGCCTCCGCCCCCACGCGGGGCCCACAGGCCTCCCCTCCGGCTTCTCCCAATCAACCTAAAATCTAATTGCAAATTGTATGTGTGTTTCCTGACACCATCAATTTTCCCGTCCGTATTTTTCTCGTGATTCAGCTTTTCTAACCACTTACAATCCACCTTTCTTGTCTGTAGGCTGGCCCTCCAGCAGCTGTGGGTAGTTGGTGGATTGGCAGGTTCGGGGAACCTCCTTCCTCCCAGATGGAACTTTCTCTCGGGGTGTCCTCTCTGTCTTCCTAATTCTGCCGATAGAGCATGTTTTTTTTTTTTACCGTCTCCTGGTCGAACCCGGGGAGGAAACGCCAGAAAGGCGGCCTGGCTCTGGGCGGCCAGGTGCAGTGGGCTTTGAGAAAATTCTCGGCGACTGAGTCGGTCCTGGGACTGTTCTGTTTGCAAAGAGAGAAGCAGGAGACAGACCTGGTCCCTAATCCTCGCTCTGCCTTTGTCTTTAAGGTATCACCAGCCTGCTGGCCAATGGCGTTTACTCGGCCGCCTACCCCCTGCACGATGTAAGTAACCTTGACGGAGTTTGCCCCTGCGTCATTGGCCGCCCCGAATCCCCGCGGGCCACACCCCCGGGGAGCTCTAATTATCCTGCGGTCTTGGCTTCCTGCTTTGGCTCTCCTGTAAATGTCAGCGGCACGCAGCCCTTCCCTGCTCCCCTGGTGGGGGCCCTGCTGTTATACCCACCCCCCCCCCCCCAGCATCTCTTCTTGCAGAACGAGCCCACCGAGGCAGGGGCGTTTGTGGCCGACACCCTGTCCCAGTGGCCGGCTGGTCCTCGAGATGCTGCCCCTGCCTGGGTCTCCCCGGCCACCCCGCCCCCGCTCTGGCAGAACGACCCGGGCTCTGTGTGTGTCTGTTTCTGCAGAGCAAGTGGCCAGCTTCCTGAGCGGGATCTCCAAATCCCTCCGGTATCCCCCGACAAATATAGCCCATGGCCACGGCCGTGCACTGGCTTGGCTGGAGAGGGATGAGTCTCTTCTTGTTGTCTCTATGGAGACCGGGGCTAGGGTTCAGCAGGGTACTGGGAATGCACCGTGGGGCCCCAGCAGTGTGGGAACCCTGGACAGAGGGCCTCTGGAACTTTCCAGGCGTGCGTGGCTACGAGGACTGGGGGCCTCGAGGCGGGGCCCCCAGAGTCTCGTCCTGGCCGCTCTCTTCCGCAGCCCTGAGCGGAGGCGGCCCCTGTCCTCTCGCTGAGCCTCAGCGTCCCCATCTGCAAGTGGGAGTGGTTCCCAGCAGTGTCAGGGGGATCACAGAAGCGGAAGGGCTTCCAGTGAAACGCTGGATCCGAGAAACCCAATCTCCGCGACAGCAAAGGGCCGCCCCTCCCCCCCGCCCTGCCTGACCGCTGCCTCCAAGAGACACACAGCTGCCAGCCTCGCGTCACTCCCTGTGGGGAGGTGGGGTCACCTGAGCCGCTTTGTGCCTTCGGGGATGCTGTCCCTTCCGTCTGCAAGCTCTTCCTCAGCAGCCGCCCTCCCCGGGACAGACCATGCACCCAAAGCCTTCCTCTTCCCCCTCCTCCTGCCCCTGCCCCTGCCCCGTTGATGTCTCCCTGCTTCCCCCCATCCCCCTGGCTTCCAATGCTCCCCGTCCCCCAGAGACACCGCCGTCTGCCTGCTGGTCCTCGCCCACGGGTCTCAGGACAGGCGCAGCACTCGGCACCTAGGTGCTCACCGAGCGCCGTGTTGATTTGGGTCGCGTGGGTCGGTTGCCTTGGCCGGCGACCTGTTGCGTGTTTCAAGGGCAGGGCTCAGACCTCCCGGGTCCTGGCCGGTGGTCCTGGCTGAAGCGGCCTCGATCACCGTCCCCGTCAGTGGGTGCTCACCCCGCTGGCTCCCGGAATACGGCCCCGCCCCGCAGCCCTGCGCCAGTTCACAAACTGCTGGGCCCTTGATCTCACCCCTGCTGAGATGCCAGGGCCTGTTCTGGGCCATCCAGACCTGCTTGGAGTCAGCCCTCTAAGGCTGGAAAGGGAAAGGGGAGACGTCAACATTTCTGAGCGCCCGTTGTACGCAGAGAGCTGTGTTTAGTGGGAGCTCTGTCTCCTTTAATCTGGTGCAGACGTGGAGACTCGGGCTTAATGACGTGGTCCGGATCGCAGCAGCTTCTGCGGGGGGAGCTGGGCCCAACGTTGAACCTCACGCGGCAGTGGAGAGGCCCTCCGTGGGGGGCCCGCTCCTGCTTTACAGACGGGAAAACTGAGGCTGCAGTTGCCCAAGCAGCTTGCCCAGGGGCACACAGCCTCCAGCTCTACCCGCGGGGCTCTTTCCAGCCGGAGTAAGGACTCTGGGCGTCTTGAGGGACTACAGAATTTTACAGCCATGAATTTTCCCCACAGTTGGAGGGCACCCACCCCTGTAGGTACCACAGCTGATGTTGGAACGTTTGGGGACATAAATCACTCTGAACTGGTCCAAACGTACCCCGCATGCTCAAGCAGGGGGCGGGACCGTGAAGCCACACACCCAGGCTCAGGTGCCCGGCTCTTGGCCGCATGCTGGGTGGTCCTTGCTCCAACTCCGCCATCGTCCTGCGTCACGGCTTGCTGCCCTCAGTGCGTCGCCCGCGGCATCGCCACCCCCTTGCAGGGCCTCGTTTACCGTGCTCATTCGTTCATCCGGTCATTCATTCCACAAGAATACCCATCAGGCAAGGCGCTGGATGCCATGGCAACCAGAGAGCCACTGTGAGAATGGTGTGTGGAGTAGGGGTCTGCCCTGAGCGAGACCCTAAGGAGGGCTCCTGGAATTCGTGCATCAAATACAGGGACAGGACTAACATTTCAGGTGGCGGCTTGGCGGCCTCCCTCCTGGTTGGCACCTGTCACCCTCGAGGTCCCGAATAGATGAGATGCTGCTGGAGTGTGTGGCTGTCTGGGCCATGGAGAGAAACACCCAGAAAGCCTCCGGGGTTGGGCTGGGGTGGGGGAGGGTGCCCTGAAGACTCAGGGGGAAACATTAATGACACTGGTCTCAGGGCACCTCTGTTCAGAGAGCGTGAGACCAAGTGCTCCCTGCCTGGAGGGGCGGGAGGGTCACAGAAGGATCTGGTGAGTGCAGCAGGTACCCGGCAGACCTCCGGGAGGCCTCAGAGCTTCCTCCCGGCCATCTTCAAGTCCGCTTGGCCAGGCCAGCCCCGCGGGGGGCCACGCTCTCTCTGCTGCTTCCCCTGAGTCCCTGGTTCCAGCTGTTGATATGCTGGGCAGGCTTCTGACTTTCAGGTCCCCCCTCCCTTGCGTTGGATTTAAAGACTCGGAACCGGGTCCCAGCTTAGCAGTCTGTCCCGGAAAAGTCACCTTGCTTCCCTGAGCCTCAGCGTTACCACGTGTGAAATGGGAGTGTGGGGCTCACTGATCTGTCTTCAGTGACCGTGTAGCTTCCTGTCCTCCCAGCACCTGCAGGGCAAGGCACTGGGACTGTCCCGCCCACCCCCCACCCCACCCCCCAACGGCCACGCAAAGCCCCTTTCTTGCATGCTGCTGGTTCCTAGCAAGTGGCCCTGGGTCCTTTCCGGGACATGGCCTCTGTGACAGGGGGCGAGGGCAGGAGGGCTGCCCGGCGGAGGTGCTGGGCCAGGCCAGCCTCCCTCTCCTGCGATGCGCCGTCTGGCCTTCGCGTTTGGACGCGGATCTGCGCTACTCAAAAGCTGCATCTGGTGGCGAGAGTTCTCTTTCCTCCTTCTGAACAGGGAGACTACGAAGGTGAAAACGTGGAGTTCAACGACAGAAAAGTAAGTGGACGTGGAGCGGAGGCCGTGCTGCTCGGCCCTGGGGGCCCCGGGTGGGGCGGGGCTGCTCCGAGGCCCCCGCGGGAGCCCCCACGCCTGGGGGGAAGGCGCTGAACCCTGCCCGCTGCCTTGCTCCCCTCTCGCTGATGCTGACAAGTGTCCGGGGCGCGTTGCGGGGGTTGCATAAAGGCCAAGGGTGTGCTGTTCCACCTGGACCTTCCCCGCGGGCCCCCAAACCTGTATCTCACCCGGGTGTTCAGTCTGCCGCGCTCTCTGCGGACGCTGGGCCTGATCCCGCACGGCTCCTGGGTGAGGAAGTTTGGGCCCCGCTGTGGCCAGGCCCCCTCCGCACACCGGCGAGTCTGGTGGACGCGTTCAGCCGGTGTTTCTCAAGCTTATTCGGCCTGGAAGCCTTTCTCATGGAAAAGTTACTGTTCCTGGGGTTACACGTCGGGAGACACGGAGTATTCTTTTTATTCTTCAGTGTTCTCCCTGCTGCTCCCAGCCCAGGCTCCCTGCTTCCCCACACCCACCCCGCCCCACCCCACCCCCACCGTGGCCCTTTCTCTTCCATCCCCCATGCTCCGGAAGGTTCTTCCCAGACGTCCAGCGCCCAAACCCATGCCTGGCGTCCAGCCTCCTCCCCGTGTCCACCGCAGCCCCTCCCGGTTCCCAACCAAATGCAAACTTCATTCACCTCGGGGAACAGTCCTCGCCGGACCTGTGTTTGTCCCCCAAGAGCAGATCCTTCCGGAGGCAGTGGGTGGAGATACTTCCCTGAGAACCTCACAATGGTGGCCTTGTCCCAAGTCTCAGGCTGGGAACCTCAGTGCGAGGAATGTTCTCCATTGCTGCCTCCCTCCAGCCCCCCGTACATGTTTTTAAACCTTTGGTACTGGATACAACTTGCCCGCCCGGGAATCCAGCTGAAGATACTATCTGATTTAGCTCAAAAATTACATATTTGGTTATTTTTAGTGGGACATCTGGCATTTGTCTGTGACCCTGTGACTTGCAGAACTCCCCCATTCGATCCCGTTGGAGAAGCGCCGTCCCCTCCCCAGGCCTGCCTGGGCCAGCTCTGGCCTCAGAATCCACCCCCTTCATCTTTTTGTGCCCCTGGGTCACTTGTCTGATGCCCTTTCTCCACCTAGGGAAGCTTCCTCCTTGGGCCCCGGGGACCCCCTTCAGGCCCAATTCAGTCCTCCTGTGGCTTCTCCCCACTGCCTCCCTGTGCACCAGCCACGCTGGCCACCTCGCTAATCTGAGACTCCGCAGCCTGTGGCCACCTGGCACCAAAAGTGTCTCGTTCAGTTACCTACTCGGGAACTACTTGGCGTCACTGGGCACCAGGCCCAGCAAATACGATTCCAGGTTTGTTCAGATCTACCTGTTCCTTCTGCTTAGAATGCTGTCCACCCTCCACTCCCCTCGCCCCCACTGAATTTAGTGTCCCAGCAGTGAGTACCAGGCCCGGCCCATGGGGGTAGTCTGGGAGTATTGGATGGACGGATGATGGGTGGATGGGGGGGGGGTGAGTGGGTGGAGGGATGGAGGGATTGAGGGATGGGATGGATGATAGATGGATGGATGATGGGTAGTTGGATGGATGATGGATGGGATGGAGGGATGGGTGGATGATGGATGGATTGATGGATGATGGGTAGTTGGATGGATTATGGATGGGATGGAGGGATGGGTGGATGGATGGAGGGATGGATGGATGATGGATGGATGGATGATGGGTAGTTGGATAGATGATGGGTAGTTGGATGGATGGTGGATGGGATGGAGTGGCGGGTGGATGGATGGATGGATGGATGGATGGATGGATGGATAGATGGGTAGTTGGATGGATGATGGATGGGAGGGAGGGAGGGATGGATGGTTGCATGGGTAGTTGGATGGATGATGGATGGGATGGAGGGGTGGGTAGATGGATGATGGATGGATGGATGGATGGATGATGGATGGGTAGTTGGATGGATGATGGGAGGGAGGGAGGGAGGGAGGGAGGGATGATGGGTAGTTGGATGGATGATGGATGGGATGGAGGGGTGGGTAGATGGATGATGGATGGGATGGAGTGGCGGGTGGATGGATGATGGATGGATGGATGGATAGATGGGTAGTTGGATGGATGATGGATGGGAGGGAGGGATGGATGGATGATGGATGGATGGATGATGGGTAGTTGGATGGATGATGGATGGGATGGAGGGATGGGTGGATGGATGATGGGTAGTTGGATGGATGATGGATGGGATGGAGGGATGGATGGATGATGGATGGATGGATGATGGGTAGTTGGATGGATGATGGATGGGATGGAGGGATGGGTGGATGGATGGAGGGATGGATGGATGATGAATGATGGGTGGATGGATGATGGGTAGTTGGATGGATGATGGATGGGATGGAGGGATGGATGGATGATGGATGGGTGGATGATGGGTAGTTGGATGGATGATGGATGGGATGGGTGGATGGATGGATGACGGATGGATGGATGATGGGTAGTTGGATGGATGATGGATGGGATGGAGGGATGGGTGGATGGATGGAGGGATGGGTAGATGGATGATGGATGGGTGGATGATGGGTAGTTGGATGGATGATGGATGGATGGATGATGGATAGTTGGATGGATGATGGATGGGATGGAGGGATGGGTGGATGGATGGAGGGGTGGGTAGATGGATGATGGATGGGTGGATGATGGGTGGATGGATGGATGACAGATGGATGGATGATGGGTAGTTGGATGGATGATGGATGGGATGGAGGGATGGGTGGATGGATGGAGGGATGGGTAGATGGATGATGGATGGGTGGATGATGGGTAGTTGGATGGATGATGGATGGATGGATGATGGATAGTTGGATGGATGATGGATGGGATGGAGGGATGGGTGGATGGATGGAGGGGTGGGTAGATGGATGATGGATGGGTGGATGATGGGTGGATGGATGGATGACAGATGGATGGATGATGGGTAGTTGGATGGATGATGGATGGGATGGAGGGATGGGTGGATGGATGGAGGGATGGGTAGATGGATGATGGATGGGTGGATGATGGGTAGTTGGATGGATGATGGATGGATGGATGATGGGTAGTTGGATGGATGATGGATGGGATGGAGGGATGGGTGGATGGATGGAGGGGTGGGTAGATGGATGATGGATGGATGGATGATGGGTAGTTGGATGGATCATGGATGGATGGATGATGGGTAGTTTGATGGATTATGGATGGGATGGAGGGATGGGTGGATGGATGGAGGGATGGATGGATGATGGATGGATGGATGATGGGTAGTTGGATAGATGATGGGTAGTTGGATGGATGGTGGATGGGATGGAGTGGCGGGTGGATGGGTGGATGGATGGATGGATGGATGGATGGATGGATGGATAGATGGGTAGTTGGATAGATGATGGATGGGAGGGAGGGATGGATGGATGATGGATGGATGGATGATGGGTAGTTGGATGGATGATGGATGGGATGGAGGGATGGGTGGATGGATGATGGATGGGTAGTTGGATGGATGATGGATGGGATGGAGTGGCGGGTGGATGGATGATGGATGGATGGATGGATAGATGGGTAGTTGGATGGATGATGGATGGGATGGAGGGATGGATGGATGATGGATGGATGGATGATGGGTAGTTGGATGGATGATGGATGGGATGGAGGGATGGGTGGGTGGATGATGGGTAGTTGGATGGATGATGGATGGGATGGATGATGGGTAGTTGGATGGATGATGGGTGGTTGGATGGATGATGGATGGGATGCAGAGGTGGGTAGATGGATGATGGATGGATGGATGGATGGGTAGTTGGATGGATGATAGGAGGGAGGGAGGGATGGATGGGTGATGGGTAGTTGGATGGATGATGGATGGATGATGGATGATGGATGGGATGGAGGGATAGGTGGATGGATAGATGGATGATGGGTGGGATGGATGGAGAGATGGGTGGGTAGTTGGATGGATAGATGGATGATGAGTGGGGATGCTGGGTGGGTGGACAGGTGGAAGGGACGGAGGGTGGGGGGAATGTCCCAGATAAGTGTTTGGGTCCTAACTCAGAGCTTTGGAGAACTTCTCCTTCTTCCGTGTGGCTTCATTTTAAGCAAACTGGTTCTGAGTATGTTGCCTTTCCAGTGACAAAGTCTGTGGTTCCCCCATTATTGGTCCCATCAGTGTCAATAGCCCCAAGTGCCTGACCCAAGATACCTCACAGGATGGAAAGGGGGTTGCAGTCTAGCTAAGGCCATTTTTCTGTGCTGAGCTGGAGGAGCAGGGGCACAGTAGGGATGTTTGAGCAGGAGGCAGGCTAGACCCAAGGCTGAGCACGGCTATAACTGTCAGCTTGATCCTCAGGGCCCTTGGGAGCGAGCGTTCCTTCATCCGGGGACACGGGGCAGGGCAGTTGCTCCAGATGTCAACTGAGTTGTCGCCATCCCTGTGCTGGACTGAGAGCCACAGGACCCTGACCTATTATTCCCTCTTTCCTTCCCTCCCTTCTTCCTTCCTTCCCCAGTTACTTACTAGGACCCTGTTATCTGCCCCAGGCCCTGTTAGAGGCTCTGGGGATAACATGAACCAGACAAACCTGGCCTTCCTGGGCCTTCATGCTAGAGGGAGACAGCAAGGGACAAATTAAGGACAGCGTTAGTGCCCTAACGGGCCTGCCCAGCCACATGGGCCCAGGAGGGAGGTCTGAGCAGGAGAGATGCCAGCGGGTTGAGCCGGGCTCCTTCTGAGGCCCGGGCTCTGGGAGGCTCTTAGGTCACTGTGACTGGGCCCACCAGCCCCCAGCCGGTGGACCCCAGGGCCCTGACACCTCCCACCCTGCTCGCAAGGCTGAGGTGCACCCTTGGAGCTCTGCCAACCGTGACAGGGAAATCTCGAGTTCGATTTCTCTACGCTGACAGCGGCAGGGTGATTGATATTCTTTTCTTGGCAGGAAGAGAGTCACGTGGAGGTAAAGTGGTCACGTAGGAAGCCACCGTGTGCCACACATACCAGTGAAGGGTGGCCGGCCTGCTGCAGGCTGGTTTCACTGGGCAGGCCAGGGAGCATGGGGACCGGTGTGACGTGGCCGGCCATGCCTTTGAGAGGGCCTTCCATCCCCTGGCAAAATCCTCGTCCCTCTCTCCTCCCTCTGGCCCCATCTCTGGTGCGCCTCCCAGCCTGCGTGTGGCCCGCGGCGGCAGCTTGATCTCGGCTCGGGGAGGAAGCCACCCGGGTCACTGGTGGTCGCTTCGCTTCTCCGGAGGTGCCCCGCACCCTCGTCAAAGTTGGCGCTTTGCAGGGTGAAACTGGGGGGCCTTCGCGTTCTTTTCTGCATACCTGGGCCTGCTGAGACACGGAAGGCCCCAGCTCTAGGCCTAAGCCGGTGGGGATCCCCCCAGACCAGGGAGGAAGGAGAGCCTGCCACGCACTCAGAGGGGAGTGTCTGTCCCGGACAGGGCTCAGAGGGGAGGGGGCCCCACCTGGCGCTCGGGACTCAGACTCAGTGCCCAGGACGCCCACCAGGGGCCCAGCAGAGCCCGCATCTCGGCACAGGAGTGGGGCTTCTAGCTCTTGGGGGGGCCCCATGCACCCCAGTTCCGTAGGGGGCTGCAGAGGCCGCCCACCAGCCGGCCCGGCCCCTAGTCCTCCAGAACGTGGACCCGGCTGAACACAGAGATCAGAGCAGGCAAAACCCAGGATTCTGACAGCGAGGTTTGCTTGTACTTCCTTGAGGATGCATTTTGCTTCTCTGGTACTTGCCTCCCCGCTCTGAAGAGAGGACTTATGTTCTCCCCTGAGTCCTGTTCCTCAGAGCTGCAAAGGATCCCGAGGACATGGAGAGTTGGAGGGTCATTTCTAGGGACCGCTGACTCCCTGGTCCGTGGAAACAGGACCCCTCCCGGCGAACCGTTTGCACATGGTTGGTTTCCAGAGAATTACTTGAAGATGTCTCGTGCACGTAAAGGTCATGTCTGTCCGCTCCGGCCTGTGGGGCAGTGGGGGCAGGCGTATCCGTCAGGGCTGGCCACCGACAGCAGAACCCCAGACGTTCATGGCCTCCCGGTTCTGGAGGCTGGAGGTCCCAAGATCCTGGGGTCAGCCGGGCCGAGTTCAGGGGAGGGCCCTCTTCCTGGCTCGCGGCCGGCTGCTGTCTCACAATGTTCTCCACGCGGACGTGGTGAAAGAAAGCTCTTGTGTCTCTCTCTCTTTTTTTAAGTTTATTCATTTTGAGAGAGAGAAAGTGTGAGTGAGGGAGGGGCAGGGAGCGAGGGAGACAGAAAACCCCAAGCACTGTCGGCGCCGAGCCCCACTCGGGGCTCGAACACGAAACCGCGAGATCTTGACCTGAGCCGAAACCAAGAGTCGGACGCTTCACCGACGGAGCCACCCAGGCACCCCTCTCGTGTCTCTTTTTAGAAGGACACCGGTCCCTTCAGATCAGACCCCCACCCGCACAATGTCGTTTAACCAGAATCACTTCCGCAAAATCCCCATCTCCAAATACAGGCACAGTGGGATTAAGGCTTCGACATGACCAATTGGGGCGGGGAGGGTGGGGGGACACCCATGCGGTCCATAGGACGGCGTGTTTGTGGTGGGGACGTGGCGTAGTGTGCTTCCCAGGGACCAGCGCACGATGTGAGTCTGGGAAACCCGCCCCCAAAATGTTAAACTTAAGTGTTGAGAGATTGGAGAAGGTCACAAGGCAAGCCGTGTGGCACGGAAGGGAGCAGGGGGCCCCTGGGGCCGTGCTCACACCTGCCTCCCTCCTCCTTCCTGCCTGGTGCCAGCCGAGGCAGGCGGCCCCACGCAGAGGGTCCTGGCCGTGTGACTTCGGCTCCGCATTAAGGTTGGAAAAGCATCGATTAGCCACAGGAGTGGGGTTGCTTTTTTAAAACCTGCAGCCCTAACCTGGTGTCTTTCCTAGGACGCTCTCTACGTGTTCATACAAGCTCATTACCATCCCTGCCCAAAGCCCGGGGGGGCAACGGGGTGTGTGCTGATTTTCACGAAGCCATGTTAATCAGACAGCCCATCTCGGGAGACGAACGTCGAGCTCTCTTTGCATCCCGTGAGGTTTTTAAAAATCTTGCCACCGGTATTTCTCGGCTCCCAGAGCCTGGTGGTTTCTGTGCTTTATGAACAATGACATGGTGTCTGACTGGGACAACCAAGAACCCTGAAGGGAAAAGCCTCACAGCATTGGGCTGTTTTAGATCAATTCCGGATCAAATCATGTAGAGTCAGGGTTCCATAGGGATTCTAGAAGCTTCTCTCCCGTCCTCACCCGCACTTAAAGAAGTAGCCCGTTCTTGCTGAGGAGCACCCCCCCCCAAGCTGGGGGTCCCCGGGGGGCTCAGTCAGTTAAGCGTCCGACTTCGGCTCAGGTCATGATCTCACGGTTCGTGAGTTCGAGCCCCGTGTCGGGCTCTGTGCTGACAGCTCAGAGCCCGGAGCCTGCTTCGGATTCTGTGTCTCCCCCTCTCTCTTCCCCTCCCCTGGTCGCGCTCTGTGTCTCTCTGTCTCTCGATACCAAATAAATGTTAAAAAAAAAAAAAAAGAAGAAGAAGAAGAAATTAAAAAGGAGGCCCCTACCGGCCTCCCCTGCCAGCTCAGCTCCCACGGCGGTGGGTTCTTTGAGACCCTCGTGGGAGCCGAAGGGTTTCTGTGGGTCTCCCCTGCCAGAACGGGAGCCCCGGGGCTCAGGGCTGTGTCCGCCGTGCTCCCCTCCGAAAGCCCAGTGCCCAGCACCGTGCCCGGCATGTGGCCGGCTCTCGAGGGGTTTTGTTGAACGAATGGACAGTGCACCGTAAGCCAAGACTAGGAAGCAAAGCTGCTTTCCACTGGTCCTCACTGCCTGCTCTCCCCCAGCTCCTGTACCAAGAGTGGGCGAGTTACGGGGTCTTTTACAAGTACCAGCCCATCGACCTGGTCAGGTGAGAGGGGGTCGCCGGGTGCGAGCAGGCCCGGCTGCTCGGAAGGAGGCGGTGGGAGGCGAGTCCCTGGTGGGCAGCCCGTCGGCTGAGCATCCCTGTGCGTTTTCACCGCACTGACTGTTCCGCACCCGGGAGCCTGTCTGAACTTGAGCTTGGGCAGGGGGCCCGAGGTCCCCCACGGGCCCACAGATTCTTTTCCGTCCTGTTCACCCCCTCCTCCCCAACCCGCAGCCCGGGCCCCACCCCGCTGAGTGGTGAGGCTTCTTGAGTCTGTGGGTCGGGAGGAAGACGAGAGCCGTCCGCTCTCCCGGGGCGGGAAGGGGAGTGGACTAGGCGACGGATGTCCTGTGGGGACTTGGAGACGGGAGTCCAGCCCGTCAAAACTCATGTAAGCCCCTCCAGGCGCCAGAGACCCTTAATACGTCCTCTTGGCGTCTTGCGCTCACGCTGACCGGGACCTGGGACAGCCCCCGGGTAGCCCCCCGCCGCCCGCCCCCCCGCCAGCAGCACCCCACCTTCCCAGGGCCCCCACCCACCCTCCGAGTCCTGCTCGGGAGAAGCCGGGGCCCCGGTTGGAGCCGCTCCTTTGCGGGGCGGGCAGGGGTGTGGGGCGAGCGCAAGCCGGTCTCTGTTTGCCCCACGGCGCAGGAAGTACTTTGGGGAGAAGATCGGCCTGTACTTTGCCTGGCTGGGCGTGTACACCCAGATGCTCATCCCCGCGTCCGTGGTGGGGATCATCGTCTTCCTGTACGGATGTGCCACCGTCGATGAGAACATCCCCAGGTAGGCGGGCGCCACACCCCTCGTCCTGGCACTCGGCCCCCCAGGAAGCCGCGGCCGTGGGTTCGAGCGCTGAGCGCGGGTGTCCTTTCCGAGCACAGACGCCCTGGGAGGCACTCTCCCGTCCGGAGGAAGACGTCCCTGAGCATCCGACTCCTTCTCGTCCTTGGGAGGGTTGTTCCCCCGCTTTGAGCTTTCAGTCCCTATGTGATGAGAACATCCGCTGCCTCCCGGTGAGCTCCGGGAAGGAAGGGGACAAACCACCCTGCCTGGGCTCAGCCCCCGGGTCCCTCTCTTCTTGGTTCCAGCTTCCCTTGTCCCCGGGGCTCTGGGACGTGGCGCAGGGGCAGACCCAGGTCTTTGAGCTCAGAGCTGACGTTCCCGCTGCCGTCCCCCGACGGGCACGTCAGGCATGGGGAGCTCGTGGAAGAAGGCCGGGGTCCCCGAGGCGGCCTGGCCTGGTGCCGGGGTGTGGCTCTCCCCACATGGCAGCCAGAACATGAGTCAAGTGGAGGGAGCCTGGAGGCCGCTTCTCAGTGCACAAGGAGTCTCTCTGGTCCTTCCCGACTGTTTCCTCGGCTCGCTAACACGGAGCCGGAGGGAACTGGGTTGCATGCGCAGAACAAGCCCCTGCCTCCGTCAGCGACCCTGCCGGGGTCGCCCACTGGCCCCCCCTTCCGCGAGCTTGCAGTCCCTCGGGGAAGGTCCTAGAACATCACTTGCTTTGGCTGTATTTCTTACGACCCAGCCCGGTGTCTCCAAAGCAGGGCTGTGGCTTGGAAAATTCGTCTGTAGTTCCCGTCACTGAAGATCCAATGAGTCTCTACCTGGCCAAGAAAGTGGCTCATTACGACTCAGCAGTGCAGAAAGGCCATATCCGGCAAATTTTTGTATAAATGGTGCTTTGATACATGAGTAACACCTAAAGTATTCCACCCACCCGGAATCAAAACGGTAAAGGAATCTGGCTTATGTCCCCTCCAGGGTTATTTTGGGCACAGACAGGCCAGAGGAAGCTTGTGCCTTTGTTGGCTAATGTGACATGAGGTCACCGTGCTTGGGTCTGACTGTGGCCGTCAAAGTAGCCTAGGTGTGGTGGGGATTTAACCCCAGAGCCCCGAGGGACTTGGCCAGTGGCCGGGACCCCTGGAGACGTCTCCACCTCCTTTCCTCCCTCCCCTGGAGGGCAGCACCACCGGCTGCAGCCTCAGCCAGGAGGCTCTGCCCTGGCAGGCGTGTGCGCTCCCCCACAAGGATGCCGAGGTCCCCTCGGCCAGGCCCGCACCACCGCCCCCTGACACGGCGAGACAGGCGAACAGCATTTCCTGGGGATTCCAGAGGAACCTCGGAGATTCTCGGCCTCTGCCCGCTTGGTGCCGTGTGCGAAGCAGGAGGCGTGTGTCCCCTTTGGAGTCCTATCCGCCCTGCCCCTAGAGGAGCTGCCTGCCCGCCCCACCGCACCCATCCACTCCAAAGAACAGACCTTCCCGTTCCTTGTCTTTATTTTGGCTGCAGGTGATGAAGGGCGCGGCACAGGGTTTAAAACCAGCAGAAAAAGGCTTTTTGTCTGGCCTTGTTTATGCCAACGCGGAGGAGGGCCGGGCGGCAGGCCTGGCCCTCCGTGCCCCGCCCCCCCACCCCCAGGCCAGGTCGCCGTGGCCCCGGGCGGCCTCTATCAGCAGGAAGGCAAGGGTGGGACGTCCCACCCACTCTCACACCTGCCACCCAGCAAGGGCCTTCAGCAGAGAGGAGGTTCAGCCAGGGGCGCACACAGCCGTCTGGGCTTGGTTACCCCCGTGATACTAACGATGGGTGCCACCGTTCCAGGGCCTTCCTGTGCTTTCCCGTTGAATCCTCTCGACAGCCGACTGCGGGGGCAGCTTCATTCCCAGCACACCCCCCCCCCCCCGATACAGGTGGGGAAACTGAGGCCCAAGGAGTTCGAGTAACCTGCCCCAGGCCGCACAGATGACAAACGCTAGAGGCTAGGCCCAAAGGCAGAGCCGGCTGGCTCGGGGGGGCCACGCTGCCCAGCGCCTGCGTGTGCTGTCCCCCCCCCCGCCCCCCACGCACGTGCACTCGCTCCCCCACGTGCCCTGAGGCGCAGCCTCGCTCTGATTCGTCTTTGCATCTCCGGTGCCTCGGACGTGCCTGGCACACACATTGTATTCACGCTGTTTTCACAGCTGCTGAGGGTAACTGAGAAGTGAGCCAGAAGGCCCCCCGCGCCGGGCAGAGGAGGGTCGACGGGAGCCTTCCGGCGGGTGTTGATTAAACACCGACTGCTGTGGGCCGGGCACGATTCTGCACATGAGTCCGTGTGCGGCCAGAAACAGAACAGTAAAACCATCCTCCACTTCAGCCCCTGGGAATGCGCACTCCTGCCTGGTGTCTATTCCTGGCTCGGTGCCTCGTCCAGGCCGGCAGGGAGGAGAAAGTTAGGGCAGGCCAGAGCCGGGAGGGCCTTACTCCGGCCCCTCTCCTCATCTTCCAGAAGGAGAAACTGAGTCTGGGGCTGGATGGCCTGGCCAGGGGCACAGAGGGTGGCAATAGTCAAAGGAGGACCTGGGAGCAGGAGGCGAGAGCCGGGCACGGCACGGGCTCTACAGACAGAGACCGGGACCCCGTCCCCGCTCTGCTGGGTGGCCCAAAGCCAGGACCGTCCCTTCTCTGGACTCCTTCCTCCGTCAGTGGACGCGGGAGTCTCATCGTCCCCAAAGCCGGTCTGGGCCAGACGACGCTCTTGCAGCCTCCTGCTCACACGGCCGATGGCCTTCGAATATCGTATCTCAGCGTGAGCAGGCGTCCGGCCCACGCGGGCAGAGGCCCTGCGCGTCCTGGCCCGGGGACTGGCAGGCTGTTCCCTCTCTTCCAGCATGGAGATGTGTGACCAGAGACACAACATCACCATGTGCCCGCTGTGTGACAAGACCTGCAGCTACTGGAAGATGAGCTCGGCGTGCGCCACGGCCCGGGCCAGCCACCTCTTCGACAACCCCGCCACCGTGTTCTTCTCCATCTTCATGGCCCTCTGGGGTAAGCAGAGAGCCGCCGCCCGGCTCTGGGGGGCAGGGGCACTCTGGACGGGCCCCTCCATTTCCTTCCTTCTCCTCGAGATCATCGATCGTGGGAGGGAGAGTCGGGGGAGATTACGCCCCGTGTTGGGCTGTGTCCCAGAGGCAGACTGGTTCTCCCGACTCAGCCCCCAGCCCCTTGTGCAAAGCTGGGGAAGGTGCTCTGCTCTTAGAAGCAGCCCTCTCGCCCGGGACCGGGATCATTGGCCCAGGAAGGCAGGAGCCTCAGAACCCGGAGTGCCAGGGGATGCTGGGAAGGCTGACGGGGCCAGGCCCTGGGGTACATCGCTCGTTAGATCCTCAGAGCCTCCCTGCAGGGTCCGCGTGCCCACCCAACAGGGAAGGACGCCAAGGCCTAGAGACAGTTGGTGCGGCTCTCCCAAGATCACTGAGCTCCGGAGCGTCCAAGAGGTGTATCTGTCCTGTTTCCAGAGCCTGTGCCCTCTGGACTCCGGTGCCACCCGAGTCCAGGGCACTCAGCTCCTCCTCCGGGATGCTTCGTGGCAGTTGGGTGCATTTGGGCAGGTGGTTTTGGATTAGCAGACTGGCCCGTTCGCTTCTCTGTGGCCCTGTGTCACAGCTTTGCCTGTGGAGGATAGGGATTGGAGATTGGGATTCGGGCCCTGGGCGGCAGCGTGCTGACCTGTCCCCCGGGTGCCGGAGCCCCGGTCCTCGCCTCCAGGGGCTCCCATCTAGTAGGGGATGGAGCTGGGCACGGGAGCTACGGGTCCAGAGCCCTGGAGGAAGAAGTCAGGACAGACTTCCTGGAAGAGGTGTGAGCCCCTCAAGCTGGGTTCTAAAGACGTTGAGGACAGAGATGCTGAGCACCTGTGGTGCGGGGACTCGGCGTAGAGACAGGGAGGCCTGGGGACAGCCCGGCCGATGCCTCCCGGAGCCTCATGTTGCTGCTGAAGGGCCCCCTCCGGGGCTCCGCACACTCGGTATTGTCCCCGTGCACGGTGGGCAGGCGAGGGGCAGGGATGGGCTCAGAAGCTGCTTATTCTGCACGTGGGGACAGAGGCTGCCGCCGGCCAGCCAGGCGTGCGGTTTTTACCCGTCAGCGTGACCTAGATCCGCGAGGATCGGTCAGACGGAGAATCCGGTGCTGGCGGCTCATTGCTAAGCGGAGTGGGTCATCGCAGATGCACCGGAGCCCTCCATTCGGGAGGATTCTTCAGAATCTCGGAATCCTCGAAGGCGGGACCTGTGCTTCCCGACTCAGCAGCTGCCCCGGGGGTGCCTGGGGAGGTCTGTCGCGGCAGGAGAGAAGGGACGACGGGCGGAGCCAGCCTCCGCGGCAGAGCAGAGCCGGTGGCCGGGCTGCACGTTGCCGAAATCCTCACCGGGCCTGAACCCGCCCCGGCACGGCCCGGCAGCCTCCTCCCCTGCCCACGAGAGTCTGTTCAAACCCAAGGTGGGGTTTGAGAGAATCCTCGGCGAGGTCCGGGAGCGCCGGGCGTCCGGGGGCGGGGAGGGGAGGGGGGCGGGCTGAGAGGCGTCTCGGGGGAGGCCCGGGAGCAGAAGGCTGGGCATCGGGCCCGGTTCCTCTGGTACATTTCTGCATTTGCTGGAAACGGGGTCGGGGCGACTGGAGTGGCCACCAGCTGTGGGATGGGTCCCGGTGAGGATGTGAGCTGGACCGTCTCCCCTTAGATGCTGTGTAGACCCCCCCACCCACCCTCGAATCTAGAGAGCTGCTTGGTGGCCTTAGCAGGAGCCCCTGTCCAGGGGCCTCCCTCCCCAAGGCCTCGTGCCTCGTGCCCCGGGCCCGACGCTGCAGCCCCCACCTCTGCCCGCTTGGTCAGGGGGTGGTTCCCAACAAGCACCCTCCACGTGGGCCCCTGGCTCTACTCACCCATTCGGAGTGCCCAGGCCTGCGTGGCGGCCAGGCCGGCACCCCCCAGTGGTCCGTAGGGTGACCCGTGAGCAGTGCCGAGCTCCTGAGCTGCTCGGAGGTGGCTCAGTGCCCCTCTGACTGTCGGCCCATGCTGCCCAGCGGGCATTTAAACCCCCCTCGGGACTCGGACTCCAGCCCCACCTCTTCCCCACCTCGCCCCGGAAGCCACGTGGCACGGGTCAGAGGCCCTGGCTGCGGAGCCTCGGCCGATGCTGAGCGCGTAGCTGAGCCAGTGGGGGTCCTGCCGCTGGCCTCACACCCGCTGGGGGTGCTTACCACGCGGGGCAGTGTGAGAAGTAGAGAAGATGTGTTGTGACGGTGCCTGGCCGAGGGGGGCTGCCCGTGTTCGGGGAAGCCTGGGAGGCAAAATTGATGTGTCCGCTGCCCTTGGAAGGTTATAATCGAGGAGTCAAGTGGGAGCAGCATGTGCAAAGGCCCTGTGGCGGGGGTGCGGGGCTGGGTGAAGGGGTCTGCCGGGGGCAGGGAGCAAGCGGGAAGGGTGCAGGAGGATCCCAGAAGCCCAGCCGGGGCCTGTGTTCTCACGGGGACGGATCAGAAGCCAGTGCCGTCGGCCCGCTGTGCCAAAGGTGTGCCTGTGTCCCATTCTGGAGTCCGAGCAGCAGATACAGGGACGGCTTGGAAAAAAGTGAAGGCAGGGCCAACCCAGCTGCAGTGGGGACAGCGTGTGGTCACGCTCGTCACCACAGCGAGCTCCGCGGCAGGTGCTTGGGCCAATGGTGAGAAGCCGGGTTATCCTGAGGGAGGCACAGCACGGCCGAGCAGGGAGGGGGCCTGTAGGAAGGGTCAGCAGCCGTCAGGAGACTGTGTCGCCTCCCTCCCCAGCCCCGGGCTGCCGGTGCTGTCCCACCCAACCCACTTCCCTCTAGGGGCGCTCTGAGAGGAGCCCAGCCCCCAGACTCCAGGTGACTCTGCAGAGAAAGGACTCGGGCCTTTGTTTCCTCTCTCACCGTTCCCGACGGTTGAGGAGAAGCCGGCAGGCGTGGCTGGGCTGGTTTCTTGTGACGCACGAGCTCCTCTACTCGTGACAAGGCCTGGAAGGGCGTCGGCCTCCTGGGTTTTGCCTGTCCCGGGCGTGGCCTCTGGATGGGGAGCAAGCAGGCCCCCCGGGTTCCTGGAGCACGGGCATCGGAGGCCAGCCCGCGAACACGCCTGCTCCTGCGAGCCTCTCGGAACAGATCGTGGAACAGATCGTAATTTATAGGTGGCGGCATTTCTCCTCGGCAAAGCAGCACTTTGCATCCATTTTCTCCCTGCCCAGTGAGAGACCGTTCCCAGGCAGGGGGCGGGAGCAGAGGTCCCGGGCGCTCGGTGCAGAAATGAACCGTCTTGAGCCGTAACGCCCGTGTTTCCAGCCGAAAGGTGTCGGTACCAGGTGTTCAGAGACGAGGTCCTGCCCAAACCTCCCCGAGAGCTCCGTTGGCTTCCTGCCATCACAGGCATCGTCTTATGCGTACCAGCGCCTCCACGGCCGCCCGCGGGAGCACGTGCAAATGTGCAAACGTGCGTGGGGCGCTGCACTTCTCTCCCGGGCAGTCACCCCAGAGCGGACACAGGCCGCGCCCGAGTCCGGGAGGGGTGGGCCAGCCAGCGCCCGGCGGTCAGACTCGTCCTTCGCTCGCTGGGCACCTGCAGCCCGTGCACACTCGGGCGACAGAGCGTATCCGGGACTGTCCATCCACCCTGGCTCCCGGGAGCCCCCGCCCAGGCCCAGCCCGGCCCTGCTCCCCGAGCGGCAGCGGCCCTGGGCTCGTCTGTCCCGCATGCCCGAGCCGAGGGTCTCGGCCTGAAACAGCCTCCTCGTGGTTCTCACGCTGGGCTCCCTCCAGACCTCAGCGCTGGCCCGCTCCCCCACCACCCCCCTCCACCCCCTGCCTCTCTGGTCTGGTCCAGGAAGCCCCAGACGGAGCCTGGGACACCTGCTGGCTGGCGCACGGCCTCCCGGGCCTGCTGCGAGCTGGGAAGGTGCCCTGGCAGGTGCATCTGGCAGTGCCCCCCCACCCCCCAACCCCGGCCCGGTGGAGCAGAGCTTGCACAGG
This sequence comes from Prionailurus viverrinus, assembly GCF_022837055.1. Classification (NCBI taxonomy): domain Eukaryota; kingdom Metazoa; phylum Chordata; class Mammalia; order Carnivora; family Felidae; genus Prionailurus; species Prionailurus viverrinus. Next base: position 112,112,354 of record NC_062570.1, read on the forward strand.
CTTGACGCTTGGGTCCCATCCCACACTCAGCCGGGTCGGCCCTGCACCGGGCTGGTCGCATACAGTCGAGAGGTTAACGGCACCACTTCCCGGGCCAGACCCGGGGTCGGGTCTCCCCGCTCAGTCACCCACCAGCTGTGTGACCTCAGGCAAGTTGCTTCTGCTCTCTGGGCCCCAGGCTCCCCATCCGTAAAATGGAGATCATGATGCAAGCCACCCTGGGGGTCGCTGGGAACGTTGGGTGCGTCATTCCTGGTGACACCGTCGGGCCCGTGCGTGGTGCTGGCTGTCGCGTTGTGTCAGCTGTTACGTTGGCTCAGCGAACACTTGGTTCTTGAAACTGTGGACACAGCCCGGACCCTGGCAGGCTGGAGCTCCAGGGTGATCCCTCACCCCGTGCTTGGGGGCCTCTGTCAAACACGTCACTTTACCCCGTTCGGGGGAGACCTGCTCTCCACCAGGCACCGTGCAAGCAGCTTAGCTGCTGTGCTCAGTAATGCCCCCAGTGGCCGTAGCAGGTAGGCGGCTTGACGACCCCATTTGACAGATGAGCACACTGAGGCCGCTGTCCCAGGCTTTCTGGCGAACCAGAAAGAAGAGGCAGGTGCAGAACCTGAGCCCTCGCCTCCTGATTCTCCAGCCCCCCTCCTTGGCCCCTGCCCCCTCCTCCCTCTGCCTGCACCGTGAACCCTCTCCCACCGACACGCGTGCTCCACACGGGCCTTCCTCATTCCCGATGGCATTGCCCCAGATTTGCTCTCACCTGGACAGCTTCCCCATCTGCCCCCAAATATGCCTCCCTCCCCTCAGAACCTGCCCTGAGGGCTGACTGTGTGCCAGACCCCGGGAGAGGGCCTGCTGTGGGTGACCTCAGTGCCGTCCCAACAGCCCTGGAGCAGGGCGGGGGAAGGGGTCGGTGGTCACTCTCTGATGGGGACGCTGCAGCACAGAGAGGGTGTGATTGGCCCCATCAGCCGGCCGGCCCTGCGGGGGATCTCGTCAAATTCTGACACCTGCGCAGGGAGGCCAGCCTGGTCCCCTCACGCTTCCTTGAGCACCTACTAGGTGCAGGGCAGTGCCACTCTGTAGCCCCAAAGGTGTCGGCCGGCCCTTGATAGATAGACCAACGTATGCGTCCACCCCGCCCCCCCCCCCCAAGATATACGGAAAGGGGCAAATCTGTGTTCCTGCTGGCTGCCCTCCCCCCGGCCCACACCTTCCCCAGCTTCATTTTCCGCCGCAGAGAAACGACAACGCGCCCGTCTGTCAAGTGCAAGTTCAGCATACACACTCCCATTTGGGGGAGAAAATAACAAAAAGGCCGCACCACTCCCGTGGAGCACTTACTTTAGGAAAAAAGGAGCTTATGGTGAATTGAGACAGAAGCCACAGGAAAGAGCCGGGGCGGGGGGGGGTGGGGGTGTGGGGGAGGGCTGGGGCACGGGAGGTTGCGGTCCAGCCCCCGCTGGTGCAGGGAGGCAGAAGGAGACGCCCCCCTCGGCCCTGGCCTCTGCACAGTCGCCGTCACGCGTAATTGGCGGAGACCGCGAGGTTCGTTTTCTTTAAATCCCTCGTTCAGCCGTTCGTTCGTTTCCCTCTAGGGGATCGTTTTTCCCACCGGTGCGTCTTTCTCGTGTCCTTTCTTCTGTCCCCCGGCTGCTGACGTTTCTGCTGGCACAATGGCAGAGCCACCAGACCTGCCACCGCCCGTAGCGGGAGCCGGCCGTGTCACCTCCCGCTGCTCTAACTTCACGCCCGCTCCGCGGTGGGGGTCCGCGTGCCCCTGCGCTGACACGCCGGGCCAGAGGCGTCAGCTCCCTGCCGCCTGGATTTGTGACATTTCAAAGCCTCCGATAAGGTGCGCCACAAAGCAGCTCAGAGCCCCGCTTAGCTACTTGCTGGGATCAATTTTCTGGAATTACGGCATAATGATGGGGTTTTAACTGCTTGTCAGTTCCGTGCAGAACAAAGCAGGTTGTTTGATTTGAGCCCCGGCTGCAAGAAGGCTCAGAAAGGTGGCCTGGCCTTAATGAAATGGCGGAGATGTGATTGACATCCCTCCGGGGGCTGGGCTGGGCCCGGTCAAGCCCCCCAAGCCACCAGGGAGGGGTAGTGTCGGGAGAGCTGTACGGCCAGTGGCCGCTCGCGAGTTAACCCTTGTTCGGGGCGAGCAAGTACGGTGCCTGGTGACTCAGTGAGGAAATGAAGGGCTGGGGGCCTTCGCGCCCGAGCCCCGTCCCCCGCTGAGCGGTCACGGGCGTTTTCAAGGTCCATCTGCCGGACCCGCGGCTCTCAGGGGGGTGCGACTCTGGTCCCCACGCGGAGGAGTTCTTGTGGGTGGCATTTCAAGGAGGACGCGCCCCTGGGCTGACGCGGAGCCCTGCCTGCCCCCAGGGCCCCAGGGACTGACACCCCAGGGATGGGCTGGGGAGCAGGTGGCAAAGGTTTGGGAGGACAGACGGACGGGTCGGCGCTTCAGACCCTCGCCTGCCTGCGTACGGGCAGCCTGCTGGGCTTGTTCAGAATGCAGATTCCGTGGTGCCCTGGAATCTGAGTTTTAACAAGCTCCCCTCTGCCTCCCCCCACTACCCCCCCCCCCCCCCCCGCCCTTGGCAACCACCGATCCACCTTCTGCCTCTACGGATTTACCAGTAAATACTCCGGGTGTTTCCTGTAAGTGAAACCATACCATATGTGGCCGTTTATCCCACCCAGACACGGCGGCGATCCTTCCACGAGAGCCGGGTCCTAGGAACGATCCTCAGGGGGGTCGTGAGGCCCCCAGAGTAGGCTCTGTGATCGAGCCCCCAGTGTAGACGGGGGGAGGGGGTGCTGCAGGGGGCAGGGGCCCAGGCTCACACCTGGATTTGATCCAGGGTGGCTCCCGCGTCCTGTGCTCACCTGCTGCCTCCGGGCTCCCCTACAAGCATGTGTTTGCCGACCATTGTGTCACAAAGACAAATGTTTGAAGAAAGAAGAATTATAGCTCGAGCGCCTGCTTCCGTCCTGGCCTGACTCCCTCTTAGGCGTCTGTCTTCGTGCCCTGCTGTCCTCCGGGCTCTGGATTTCGGGGACCTGGGCTCGTCTCTTGGGCCCGCTGGCCGCGGTGGTGAGGCCACGTGGCCACTCTTTTGCGCCCTGACCACGTTCAGCACACGGCTTTGCCCTCAGATTGGGGGGGGGGGGGCCGCCACCCCAACCCGGCCCATCTTGGCATCTGTTCTGGGTCCGGTTTTCTGCCCCTGATGAACCAGTCACCGGATGGCTCAGAGCCTCAGTTGGGGCGCCCGTAAAGAGGGGTGCGTTATCCCCGCGTGGAGGCCTTGAGGCTGGGGTGGGAAGAGACGGGGCGTGCAGACACTGGTGGGGCTCACATCACGTCTGTGCGACGTGACCCCCTTGTCACGCTGGCACGAACCTCGCGGGAAGCGAGGGAACCTCACGAGACCCACTGCTGTCCGCGTGGTCGGGGCGGGGGCAGGGCTCAGAGCACAGTTGGGAAGGACAGAAGGACGGGCACTCGCCTGTGAGCCCAGCCGCTCACAGTGTCCCCTTGAGCTGAGACCCCAGGACTGCCCCCGGGCGCAGCGTGAGCCCTCACGTCCCCTGCTGCCGGCCAGGCCTGAAGTCCGCAATGACTCTACCCCTTGGCTCCAAAGCTGGAGCGACAGCCTCAGTGCCAGGGTCCAGCAGCGGGGCCTGGTGGGGTCTGTGGCCAAGTGGAGAAGGTGCCCCCAACCTTTGACGAGCGACGGTCTCCCCACAGCTCCAGCCTCCTGGTGCCAATGCTTCCGAGGTTTAAAGAAGCAGGAAATTAATTATCTTATATAAAATGTTTTTATTCCTCAGACATAAGCGAAGCCACATGAGGCTGGTCTGTATACCAAACGCACTCCTGGCCATCGGGCTCCGGTCTTGGTCCTTGACCCAGATACCTCTGGGAGAGGGTCCTAGTATCTGTCCTAAGATGTCACAGCACCTGGGCGGCTCAGCCGGTTGATCTCAGCTCAGGTCACGATCTCACAGCTGACATCATGGATCCTGCTTGGAATTCTCTCTCCCCGTCTCTCTCTGCCCTTCCCACTCACTCGCTCACTCTCTCCAAATAAATAAGTAAACATTAAAAAAAAAAATGATCGGGGGCGCCTGGGTGGCTCCGTCGGTGAAGCATCCGACTTCAGCTCAGGTCATGATCTCACGGCTCGTGGGTTCGAGCCCCGCGTGGGGCTCTGTGCTGACAGCTTGGAGCCTGGAGCTGCTTCGGATTCTGTGTCTCTCCCTCTCTCTGCCCCTCCCCTGCTCTCACTCTGTCTCTCTTCTCAAAAATAAGTAAACATTTTTAAAAAATTAAAAAAAAAAAAAAGATTTCAGGCACAAATTCTAAGCACGAGTGCCTGGGATCAAATACCAGGTGACCTTGGGCAAAGTTGTTAAACTCTCTGTGCCTTTGTTTCCTCATCCATAAAATGTCCATAAAAGGACAGTACAAGTTTGGCCAGTCCTCAGACTTCTTTTCGCTGTGATTATTATTCCCTTTAAAGACGAGCGAGTGTCCGTACAGAGGGCCGGTCAGGTTTAAGTGTAGATGCTGGGGCCAAACAGGATCGGGTTCAAATCCCAGCCCTGCTGTTGTCCTGCAGTTGACCTTGGGCATGGCATTCAACCTCCCGCGTCTCTGTGGTCGTTGGTAAATCCGCGGATAGAAATCCTTCCTACCGCGTGGCGTGGGTTGCGAGGGTCGGGCTAACCCGCCGGTGACTTGCGAGCACAGGGCGCGGTAGAGGGGAGTCCTCCTGAGCCCGTGGTGGCGTTAGCACACGAGCAGGTGGGGCCCCAGAGGCGGAGGTGGGGAGGGCCAGCCCGGGAACAGGGAGGACACGGGAGGCCGGACGGGGCGGGTGAACAGGCCCACCCTAGGGGTGCGCCGTCAGCCCTTCTGCACGTTCCCACGCTCGCTTGGCCTGAGCACTGAGAGGAGGGGTTGCCACGGGCCGGCGGGCAGGACAGAGGAGTGAGGTGCCTTCCAGAACGGGCGTCGGGTGGAGAAACCCCCTCGTGTCTTCCTTCCTGGGAGATAGTGCGGCCTCAGCCTGGCCCGCCCGGCCCAGCTTTCTCCCAGCGGCCACGGCCACGGCCACGCTGCTCAGCATGTGGTTGCTGGACGCACCTCGGTAGCCCGCGGGGCCGTCTCTGCAGCTCCCTCGCTTTCCCGTGCCCCGTATCGCCAACGGGAAGGCCCTGGAGGTCAGAAGGCGGGCCGAGGGAGGGATGGGGTACTTCTGCCCGCGTCCCCTGCTTCCCCGGGGCATCTCCGGCAGAGGCTTTTGCCAGCTCTGTGGCTCTGACACCCACGGGAAGGCTCCCCCCCCCCCCCCCACACTGTGACGCTGGCTGCTCGGGGGTGGCCCAGCGGGGCTCTGACAACACAGCCTCTCGTCCCCCCTCCCTGACCTGCCCGGCCAGCGGCCTCCTGTTGCTGAGTTCCAGCCGCCGGCCGCTCACCTCCGGCCGCTCACCTCCGCCCTTGTCTCCTGGGCTCTCCCGCTGGCTGGGCGGCCGGCTCCCACGATGAAATCACCCCCATTTGAGAGACCTGAAGAGGTTCCTGGTTCCTGGCTGGGCCCGGCTGGTTCAGCAGCTCATACCGAAAGCACACCCACTGTGCACAGACATGTGCAAACTCAGAGGCCCTGTTCTGACGCCTCCTTAATGCAGAGGGGGGTACTTCTGGACAGAGGGGGGCGCTTCTAGATGGAGGGGTGTACTTCTGGACAGAGAGTGGCGCTTCTGGACAGAGGGGGCGCGCTTCTAGATGAATGAAAGCCCTCTGAACCTGAAGCTGATTCAGACTCAGACCCCCTCCTTGCCTGTTCCGAGGCCACATCCCTTCCTGGTGACGGAGCTCACTGCCGGGGGCTCGCCCAGAGGTTCACAGCGGCACATCTCACTTTATTTCCATCTTGACCCTGCCGCTTACCAGACAAGCCATTTAAGTTCCTCTGGGCCTCAGTTTCCTCCTCTGGAAACCCAGAGAAGGAACAGCACCTCCTTCCTCTGATGACTGTGGGAGGGTTTGGGGTTTTCTTGTTTCTTGGGTTTTTTTTTTAAGTTCCTTTATGTATTTTGAGAGAGGGGAGAGAGCGTGTCCAAGTCGGGGAGGCACAGAGAGAGAGAGAGTATCCCAAGCAGGCTCTGCACCATTAGTGAGGAGCCCAATGTGGGGCTCGAACTCATCAGCCACGAGATCATGACCTGAGCCAAAGTCAGACATTTGAGCCACCCAGGCACCCCCGGAGGTTTAAATAAGGTCACTACTTCCTGTGACAGGTCTCAAGACAGTGCCGGGCACCCGCGAGCTCAGAGCTCGGATTGACGTGATGACCGCCCTTATCATCCCTCCAGCCCTCAGCCTCCGCTGACTGTCATTCGGGGAGGAGGGTCGTTGATAATAGATGATTCCCCACTGTTGTGCACTAAGAGCCATTCATTCATTCACCGAGCGCCACTCCGCGGAAGGGCCCCCGTCCCGGGATAGGGATCATATGGAAGGTGGTGTGGACACCGTGAGCAAGAGAGGTCCCAAAAAGAGTTGGGTTTTCTCTGACACTGAGGGGCATGATCAGGGGCTTCCTGGAGGAGGCAGCGTTTGAACTGTGTCTAGTCTGTTGGGATTACAGCTAAGAGTGCAGCTCAGCAGTCAGACTGTCTATGCGGCCGTGAAGCTGGAGTGAGTGACCTTGGCCCACGCTGCGCCCTTTGTGACCTCAAGACACCCACCTGTGACCTGGGGTCCTCAGGATTGACAGAGCAGGATGTTAGGAGCACAGGCTCTGGGACCAGCCTGCCTGGCCCCTCCCTGGCTGGCTGAGTAACCTTGGCCGGGACTTGATTTCCTGTGCCTCGGCTTTTCCATCTGTAAAATGGGAGAGTGAGCGTCCCTGTCCTGTGGGGTCTGAGGGAAGGCAGAAGAGGTGAACTCGCGTGAAGGTCTCGGTCCAGAATGTCGTCACCCTCGCCGGCCAGATGGTGCAGAGGACGAGAGTGCCCTTGTGTCGTCGATGACTCTGCCTTCCCTCCCTGCCTGCAGCCGCCACCTTCATGGAACACTGGAAGCGGAAACAGATGCGGCTCAATTACCGCTGGGACCTCACCGGCTTCGAGGAAGAGGAGGTGAGCGGGTTTGTCCCTGCGATCCCCACGCCGCACCCCTGCCCCCGGCCGGTCGCCTCCTGGGGACTCACAGGGGAGCCTGAGATCGCGGGGTCTGCTCGAGTCTGTGATCTCGAAGCTCCCGTGGACGTGCCCAGGCTCCCCGCACTGACTCCGTCACGTCTGGGGCGGCCCGGAGGGCCTGGGAGGGCCGGCCATCCTCTTTGCCTGCAGTCAGGCCTGGCTGGGGAGACCCCTGCCCCAAAGCCCCTGGCCACTGCCCCGCCCCGGATCAGTAGCTCCGGCCAGAACTCCCTGGGGGCGGTGGGAGGGGCTAAAGAGGAAAGCGGCCCCCCCCACACAGCTGCAGCACAGGACGGAGCTTCATCGTGTGGCCCCACGACCACGACTTCCTTTTATAAAACACATTCTTGTTTTTTAGTTTTTATGGGTTTTGTTGATGTTTTTATTTTATTTTATTTTATTTTATTTTATTTTATTTTATTTTATTTTGAGAGAGACAGAGTGCAAGCAGGGGAGGGGCAGGGAGAGGGGAGACACAGAATCAGAAGCAGGCTCCAGGCTCTGAGCCATCAGCACAGAGCCCGATGCGGGGCTCGAACCCGTGAACCACGAGATCATGACCTGAGCGGAAGTCGGACGCTTAACCGACTGAGCCCCGCGGGCTACCCTATGTTATTTTATCTTTAAAGTAAACTCTGCCCGCAGCATGGGGCTCGAACTCACGACCCCAAGTTCAAGAGTCACATGCTCTTCTGACTGAGGCAACCAGGCGGCCCTACGTGCTTTTTTTTTTTGTTTAAAGAAGCCTCTCCTGCGCTTTCACTGTGACGGGGAAATCCCTTCCACTGATTTTCTTAACATCCCTCTTGTGCTTGTGTTTTTCCACACACCGCGCTCCCTCCTGGGACTGAAGGGCCCGCCGCTGGTCAGCCGGGGAGGCCGGTGCCGCCTCTGTGCTGACTGTGCCGTCGGTAGACAAGGGGGTGAGAGAACCACAGCGGCTTGGAGACACAAGATCGCCCTCTCGGGCCGGGCTGCTGGGTCCCGTCCCGATGTGGCACCGCCCTCGCCCTGTGACCTGGGGCGAGTCTCTGTGCCTCAGTGTCCTCGCCTCTCAAATACAGATTGAGGAATAGTCCTCACTCGGTGGGGTTTGAGGGGATCTTGAAGGCTCAGCAGATCTGGAGCAGGGCCCAGCCGCGGGAAGGGCCCCAGAACCGGGCCCCCAGCTAGCCACCGCCGGCGGGCAGTTCTTTAGGGGTGCTGCCCCACATGGAACCCAGCACGCTGCCCCCACGGCCCGGCCATCCACCTGGACGTCCGCCGGGCAAGCTGCCTTCCTTGTAACTTTCTATCAGAAATACTCGAGTAGCACAGAAGGCGGTCGTCTTCCTCTTTAAGAAGATTTAGAATGACGTGCCTGTGCTTGAAGGCGAGTGGGGTCCGGGGTGAGGGGCAGCCCCCTTTGTTCTACCCCTCGGGGACGTTGGACACGGGTCCCCAGCCCGAATGAGTTCCCCGGAGTGAGCCTCCCGCCCCCCGACAGCTGGCCGGGAGCTGGTCACTGGTGGGAAGGCAGTTCCTCTGTGGGGGTCTGAGCCCCGGGCCGGCAGCCAGCACGGTTGGCTGGCCCGCGTGCCCTTACCCCCTGTCTCTGACATCCGGCCCTTGGGGGCCCCCAAAACCCCCACGAGCTGCAGGAGCCACCCGGGCGGCCACGGCTACGGCCGGTCCCACCCCCGCGCCCGCCTCGCCCACTGTGCGTACCTGCCTCCTTCCTAGTTCTTGAGAAAACGATCTCGAGAGGACGCAGCCTGTCTTTAAAAAACAGCACAAAGTAACGCGATCTTTTTGTCTTTGTTTTTACGTCCTGGTGCCCCGAAGGAGGCCGTCAAGGTTTGGATTTTTTGTCACTCCACTGTCTGCCCGTGGCCTATCTTCCTGGGAGAGGGACCTTCTCACACACTGACGCGCCTGTGCTGCCCAGCTCCCGGCTTCCACCGTGGGCAGGGGTCTCTGCTTCCTCCCCCTCCTCCGGGCCTCTCTTAACCCTCGTTCTTCCTTCCAGCACCCCCTTCGCTGACCTGCTCTGGGCTCGCCTGAGGCCCGGCGCCTCTCGTCTGCCCGCACTCGCTGATGCTCACTGCCGTCTCTTCCGACCCCCACGGCTCCTGCCAGAACCATCTCGGGGGCCAGTTCGTGGCTGGGTGCTCGCAACGGGAACGTGGGGTTGGGGGGGGGGGGGCGCTGGGCGGGCCGCAGCCTCGCACACACGACCTGCCTCCCGGACGCGGACGCCAGGGGGCCGGGGTTCCCAGCGAGGGGGAGAGTCCTGGGTGGGCACAGGGCAGCAGCCAGCTACGAACTGCCCCCACGGGGCGCCCGAGGCCAAGGGCTGAGTTTGTCTTGTGGGCTCGTGCCGAGGCTCTCAAACTCACAGTTAATGAGGCCCCGCGTGGATTTGGTTTTCTTCCACAGGACCATCCCAGAGCCGAATACGAAGCCAGAGTTTTGGAGAAGTCACTTAGGAAAGAATCCAAAAGCAAAGAGGTACGGCGGCCACTGCCCAGGTGGCTTTCCTAGTAATAAAACACTGTGCGCCCGTCGGCGGTGGAGACCAGGGCCCGGACCCCAGACAGGGGCCAGAGAGTAAATACCTTAGGCTCTGCAGACCTCGGTCACGACCACTCAGTTCTGCGTGTAGGTGAACCGCAGCCATAGACGAGAGGTAGGCAAGGGGCCAGGTTTCGCCTACAGGCCGAAGTTTTCCGAACTCTGCTGTGGGTCCCCCTCCTTGATCTATCCTAGGGGCGTCTCGGACCTCAGCCAACACGTCCACACCAGGAGCCAGGGAGCTGTGGAGCTTTTTCACAGGATGCTTGACATTCAGTATGTCCAGCCCTTGTGTTCCGTGTTGAAGGAAGGGGTTGCCCAGCCAGCACCCTTGAGCACACGGCCAATTCCCTGTTTCCCCCCGAGACGTGGGGGCGAGAGAGAAGTGCTCCACGCTGGTCTCAAGATGACGACCTGTTGATAATCAGGCACTTTGCTTCTCCCCGAACCTCTCATTCAAATGGGCTGTCTCGTGTTTGCAGACTGATTTCTGGCCCACCTCTAGAGGCGCGTGGCTGTTTTCTTTGGAAGGTGTTTTACGTGCCCTGGAACAAGCCCGGAGGGCAGGGCGCTGGCCCCCATCAGCCTCCGCCTGCGGCTGGGGAAGTTTGTGTCTGTCCTTGAAGGGTGGGAGGCAGACGCTCCCTGAGCCCCGCGGTCCACACTCACACCCCCCAGCCTCTGGGGCTGCTGAGGCGAACCCCTGGGTTTATCTTCCTACTGAGGCACGCGGACGGGGTTTGCTCGCTCCGAGCGGCCAGAGGTGGCAGTTGGCACGGTCCCCTCTGGGGGATAAAGTGAGCGCACCAGAACCCTGGTCTCGGGCCACAGCTCCCGGAACGTGGCAGAAATCCGGCTTAGTCCCGCTGCACCCAGGAAGGGGGTGCGCGCTCTTGGGGGTTGAGTGGGACTCCAGTCTGCAAATAGCCACACGGGCGTGAGTTGTCACCCCAAGTGAGGTCATTGTTTCAGTTAAATCAGAACGAATGCACATCCGCGTGCACGCTGCGTCTGGAGCAGGTGCCCAGCAGCTTTGATCAGCCCCGTCAGGCTCTCTCAGCCTCATTTTCCTCTCCTAAAGGGAGAGGCCTGGACACACCGCTGTCCGGGAAGCCCCGCAGACCTCACTGTGGGCCGCCAAGACGCGTGTTCCGTGCAGCATCCCCCACCCCCAGCCTGTGTCGGATGTGCGGCCCCCGAGACAGTCCACCCCGTGGCTTCACGGTGGCACCTCTTAGCAATAGGCTCTGTGGCACCCGTGACATCCATTGAGGTCGCGGGACTCAACCAAGCCCCAACAGCGGATCTGGGCAGCCGTGCCAGGGGCGCCTCCCGGACGCTGTCACTCCGCCTCTTGGCTGTGATCGTGAGAACAGCAAAGGTACCTGGTTCCTTCACGCAGGGCTCTGATGGCGACCCCAGGGCCCGTATGCTCCTGGCGGGCACACCCCGGATTTTCTCCTCGGTTTCCTTGGGCCCCTAGCGGCTACTTTATGGTTGTAATTGTTCCCCAGCTCTGGCACCAGATTCAGTTACCAGAGAAAAAGAGACCCACCCCTTACTTGGCCTATGAACTTGCACTTCTGGGCGCGGCTTCCGTCGCCGCCGTAAACCGCTCAGAGTAACCTGTCTTTGCGTGCTGTGCGCCGTGGAGACGACAGTGGCCACGTCCCCAGCGGGCGCTTCAGAGCCTTGCCAGCCTTTCCCCGCTGAGGCCATCGCGAAAGCCCGGTCTCCCGTTGCCCGACCTTTGCTGCCATCTCTTACTGGTGGCAAACGCTCAGAACCCGAATCGGCCTGGGCCCCGCGGCCTCCGAGCCTCGTCGCGCTTCACCCCACGGTGCTCTCTTGTTCCCTCCACCCGCCCCCAGAAGCGCCGGCATATTCCAGAGGAGTCAACAAACAAATGGAAGCAGAGGGTTAAGACAGCCATGGCGGGGGTGAAATTGGTACTTTTCTGTTTTGGGGGCAACGCGAGTCTTGACTTGTTTGCCGACGACCAAAGTCCGTTGTGTGTTTCCTCCACGAAGTCTGTTGTGTTCTTTTCTTTAACACTCACGTTCACGCCTCTTTGCCTTCCTTCCACACCCGTCGAGCCGTGCCCATGTGTGTGGAGATGTCACTGCATGGCTCCAGTGGGTCTGCGTGGGGGGGGGAGGGGCGGGGGGCGGGGAGGGGGCTCCGGCCTTGCCTGGAGCTCGTGAGTCCTGCTTGTCACGGCTGCCTGCCAGCGGTTGTCGCATTTCCATTAACCCGCATGCCGCCCGGCCCCGGAACGCACGGCGTCCCGTGCGGCACCCTCGCCAGTGTCGTCTGACCTGATACGTGCGTGTCCCCGTCCCGAAACCCGCCCCCGTTCTCGGAGCCTCGTGGGTTGGTGACCAGCTGCTGCTACTCATGGGCCCGCCAGACGGGGCCGTCCCTGAGCCAGGGAGCCTTGGGGCCACGAGTCGCCGCGGTTCGCCATTGCTACGCGGCAACAAGCGTTTTTACCTTGGAATGCTAGTTGCCTGTTTCGGCTTGCCCTGCAGAGGGAAAAATAACTCTTATGGTCTGGGTGGCAGAGGGCAAGTCCTCTTAGATCTTCTCGCCTTCCACGGGAGACTTTGGCCGCAGACGCAGGCTTCTTCTCCCAGACGTGGGCCTAAGCGCCTCCTTTAGAAAGGTGTTTGGGTCTGTTACGCCCTGGACGCAGACGAACCACGTTTTTAAACGCTATTTTTTTCTGTCACATGACATCGTCTGATAGGTGGTAAGACCCCAGGCCCCTCCTTGGACGCTAGGCGTCTGCTTTCACACATCACCCGCAAGCTTTTTTTTTTTTTTTCCAAAGGTGTTCTGAGTATTTCTGTCTGTCCAAGTCGTTCACCCATGCCCCACCGCGCGCGCACAGACTTCTCTCCTCCGCGACGGTTCCCACCAAGTGACCCAACATTGTTTCCTGTTGTAGACAGACAAGGTGAAGCTGACCTGGAGAGATCGGTTCCCAGCCTACGTCACCAACTTGGTCTCCATTGTCTTCATGGTAAGTTCCGGAAGGCTGAGGCGGGAGAGGTCAGGGAGGCCCACGGGGAGAGGTGTGTGCTCGCCCAGACCAGAGCCGGCTATCAACATGACATTTGCTCCCGTCCCAGGGTGCAGGGTGGGGGGAGGCCCCGAATGATGGGAGGGGACCAGGATTCCACAGAGACCCCAGGGGACCCACGGGCCCCAGGGTACACGGTCCCCGGCACACGGCTTTCGCTCCCAGAGTGACACGTTTATGCCATTAGTCGTTCAAACCTAAAATTTTACCCATGTGGAGACAAAACTGGGTGGGGTTTCTTGGGGTTTTTTTTTTTTAAGAAAATCATGAAATAAATAATGCACAGACAGAACAAGAATCAGAACAGTGCTGTTGAAGCAGCTACGTCTTGGCCAGAGCCCTCCCGCCTCCCAGGCAGCCACCTCGCCAAGGGTCTGTCACTCCAGGCTCATCAACGCTGCTGATTTAAATCAGCCAACACCCTGGCTCTCTTTGGGGGTGTTCACCCCACATGAGTTGGGTCTCATCCCTGGAAGGCCTCAGCCCCCTGCTAGCTGCTCTTTGATCCTCCCCGAGAGGTCAGGGCCACCTGCGGGCACTGTACAAAGGACCGGCCCCTTGCCCAGCTTTACATTAGAGTTTCACACGGCCCCCAGCCCTGTGGGCTGATACCCAGGGGCCTGGGGTTGGCCTCTGTGGACCTGACCGGTGCTGAGTGCGTATCCAGCGGCCTGAGGGCCTTGCGGGACGTCTCTCACTGAGTCCTGGAAACCTGCCTGGCCTGATACCTCCCCCTCCTGCTGATGAGGACACAGGCCACGGGGCTCGTCCCTCCCTCCAGGCCACCAGGCAGGAGGTGGTAGGCCCAGGTGCCACTCAGGCATCCTGCCCCCGGAGCCCCCCTGCTCTGTGTGAACCCAACTGGAGGTGGGGGGCGTGCCTTTGTCCCTCATGGATGAATCAGCCACGGCTCTGTCCCCCGCCCAGGAGCTTCATTCACCGAGCACACGCTGGTTGAGTGTGCCCCCACGTTCCTGGTCCCTGGAAGGCCAGTGTGAACACGCCGGCTAGACCCCCGTGGCCCTTTTGACCCAGAGGGGGGATAGCCCGCGGGCAGTGAGACCGTTGTGGGGGCGCACAGCCCCTTGGTGGGGAGAGGGGGACACCCTCCCCACTGAGTCATCCTGCGGGCCAGCCGCCCTGTCCCCACCTCCACGTGCTGCCTGGGGCCGTCTCTGGGGCCAGGGTGGTGCCCTCCCCTGGGTGGGGCCCTTTGGCAGGAGAGAGGGAGTTTCCGAGGAAAGCCCTCATTCCCGGGGCTGGCCGGGGAACTCGGTCAGGGTGTGGCGTGGGCTGCAGAAGCTTCCTGAGCGGGGCGTGGTCACCACCGGGCACCCACAGATGTGTGCAGAGTGAAGTTTAAAATAGGAGCTTTCCTAGATTTCTGATGGCTGCAGCCTTGCTCGGGGGGGGAGGGGAGGGGAAGCCACAAGTTTTCCAGGCTGTGACCTGAGACACAGAGGACAACCCCACGCCTCTGCATCATGGTCCCGGTCCCGGGAGCCATGAGGGACCAGCCTAACCGGGCAGGGCCTGCCCTCCCCACCCTTAACGGGAAGAAGTGACACGGGTCACGCAGAAGGGAACAGAAAAAGCACAGAGTCTGGCCCACAGGTGGAGTTGGGCTTGGTCCACAGCTGGGCTCAGCCACCCTCATTCTCAGTGCGTCCTTGGGGCCGGGGGGGGGGGGGAGCTGCCTGTGTCCTCCTGCCAGTGCAGGACAGCTTGAGAGTAAAGATGGAATCATCCGTGGGGAGTTAGGGCCTCTGAGGAAAAGGAAGAGGAACCCAGAGCTCCACACGGACTAAAGTCACCGTCCCAGCCAGCGCACCCCCCCCCCCACCCCCGCCTCGGTTACCGAACGCCTCCTGCTCAGGGCCACACTGTGGGCAGAACCTGCCCCCCCAAGTCAGCCTGGCTCGCACACACCAGGCCAGCCCCGGGGGTTCCAACCACCCTGTGCCCTGTTGGGGTCCGTGGGTGGGGAAGGAGGCACGGTGCCCCACGGCAGGTGGCAGAGAGACCCCGTGAATGTCAGGCTGGGTGGACTCACCTGGTGAATCCCGGCTCGAGCTGGGTGACCTGGCCTGCTTACCTAGCCTCTCCGAACTCAGTGCCTTTTTTCAGAAAACAGAAACCAGTCCCTCGTTCATCTGTCCATGAAGATTTGCCAGCCTAGAGCCCTGGCATTGAGAGGGTGACAGGAGCCCATGTCTGTGTCGAGCCTGAATTGCTGTAGGCTTGGGGCTGGAGCTAGGCGTGTGGGGGTCTGACGGGATCTCCTCCCCCCGCAGATTGCCGTGACCTTCGCCATCGTCCTGGGAGTCATCATCTACAGGATCTCCACCGCAGCCGCCTTAGCCATGAACTCCTCCCCGTCCGTGCGGTCCAACATCCGGGTCACGGTCACGGCCACCGCGGTCATCATCAACCTGGTGGTCATCATCCTCCTGGACGAGGTCTATGGCTGCATAGCCAGGTGGCTCACCAAGATTGGTGAGTGCGGGCCCCAGGCGACCATGGCCGCCTTCCCGCTGGGGGGCCTTGGGCTGGCCCCTCACCCTCTCTGGGCTTCACTCACGTGAGAGGGGAATACGTGGTTACGTGCATCTCACCCCTTCTAGAAGTCCCAAAGACAGAGAAGAGCTTCGAGGAGAGGCTGATCTTCAAGGCTTTCCTGCTGAAGTTCGTGAATTCCTACACCCCCATCTTTTACGTGGCTTTCTTCAAAGGCAGGTAGGGACTTCACTTACTGAAACTCACGGTCTCTCCCAACACGGTCCTCCCGGTGCAGGAGAGACTCTCCTCCCCATCTCCCTGCAGGCCGGGGGCCAAGGCCCAGGGCAGAGCGGTCAGTGTGGTTCTCACTGCCACCGAACCCATGGAGAGGCCTGGCTTCTACAGGGGTGCCAGACAGCAGGGACCCCGGGTAGCAGGAGGGACCCCGGGCAGGAGGGACCCTGGGCAGGAGGGACCCCAGACAGCAGGGACCCGGGGCAGGAGGGACCCCAGATGGGAGGGACCCCAGACACCAGGGACCCCGGGCAGGAGGGACCCCAGGCAGGAGGGACCCCCAGACACCAGGGACCCCAGGCAGGAGGGACCCCGGGCAGGAGGGACCCTGGGCAGGAGGGACCCCAGACGGGAGGGACCCCAGACACCAGGGACCATGGGGAGCAAGGACCCCGGGCAGCAGCGATCCCAGACAGAAGGGACCCCAGATAGTAGGGACCCCAGGCAGCAGGGACCCCAGACAGGAGGGACCCCAGACAGTAGGGACCCTGGGCAGGAGGGACCCAGACACAGGGACCCGGGGCAGGAGGGACCCCAGGCAGGAGGGACCCCAGACAGCAGGGACCTGGGGCAGGAGGGATCCCAGATGGGAGGGACCCCAGAACCCAGGGACCCCGGGCAGGAGGGACCCCAGTCGGGAGGGACCCCAGACACCAGGGACCCCGGGCAGGAGGGACCCCGGGCAGGAGGGACCCCAGACAGGAGGGACCCTGGGCAGGAGGGACTCCAGACAGCAGGGACCCGGGGCAGGAGGGACCCCAGACAGGAGGGACCCCAGACAGGAGGGACCCCAGGCAGGAGGGACCCCAGACGGGAGGGACCCCAGACAGGAGGGACCCCAGGCAGGAGGGACCCCAGACGGGAGGGACCCCAGACACCAGGGACCGTGGGAAGCAGGGACCCCGGGCAGCAGCGATCCCAGACAGAAGAGACCCCAGATAGTAGGGACCCCAGGCAGCAGGGACCCCAGACAGGAGGGACCCCAGACAGTAGGAACCCTGGGCAGGAGGGACCCCAGACGGGAGGGACCCCAGATACCAGGGACCCCGGGCAGGAGGGACCCCAGACGGGAGGACCCCAGACACCAGGGACCCCGGGCAGGAGGGACCCCAGACGGGAGGGACCCCAGACACCAGGGACCCCGGGCAGGAGGGACCCCGGGCAGGAGGGACCCCAGACAGGAGGGACCCTGGGCAGGAGGGACTCCAGACAGCAGGGACCCAGGGCAGGAGGGACCCCAGACAGGAGGGACCCCAGACAGGAGGGACTCCGGGCAGGAAGGATCCCAGACGGGAGGGACCCCAGACACCAGGGACCGTGGGGAGCAGGGACCCAGACACAGGGACTCGGGGCAGGAGGCACCCCAGGCAGGAGGGACCCTGGGCAGGAGGGACCCCAGACAGCAGAGACCCGGACAGGAGGGACCCCAGATGGGAGGGACCCCAGACACCAGGGACCCCGGGCAGGAGGGACCCCAGACAGGAGGGACCCCAGACACCAGGGAACATGGGAAGCAGGGACCCTGGGCAGCAGGGACCCCAGACAGCAGGGACCCAGGGCAGGAGGGACCCCAGACGGGAGGAACCCCAGACAGCAGGGACCGTGGGAAGCAGGGACCCCGGGCAGCAGCGATCCCAGACAGGAGGGACCCCAGATAGTAGGGACCCCAGGCAGCAGGGACCCCAGACACCAGGGACCCCAGGCAGGAGCGGCCCCAGACAGGAGGGACCCCAGACAGGAGGGACCCCAGTCAGCAGGGACCCCAGGCAGCAGGGACCCCAGGCAGCAGGGACCTGGGGCAGGAGGGACCCCAGATAGTAGGGACCCCAGGCAGCAGGGACCCCAGACAGGAGGGACCCGAGGAACCAGGGACCCCGGGCAGCGGGGACCCTCAACAACAGGACCCCAGGCAGCAGAGCCCTGGGCAGTGAGCTCCAGGTGCCCTCACAGGGGGGCGGGCTGACTGGAGAGGATTAGGGTTGCAGGAGAAGGTAGGACAAGGCAGTCATGGCCAGCTTGCTGTTCCAGCTAGTGGTGTGGCGAACCCTGTGCCGGGACCCTCTGAGCCGCCCTGGGCTTGGAGGGGCTTGTGACTCACCCCCCAAGACTCCCCAGCACCCCTCCTGCCAGGAGCTAGCGGGTGTGATCCCAGAATTCCTCCAAAGTCTTCTTCCTCAGCATCGTGTGATTTAGTGGCCACCGTCCCATGCCAGAGCCCAGCCAAGGGGTCCAGGCTCCCCTGAGATCATGCATGACAGCGGGGCAGGACCTGAGAGGTCCCCGCCCTGAACGTCCTGCAGGAGGCCGAGAAGCTGCCTCAGGGACCTCCCCTCCCCCACCTGACTTGACCGTGGCAGGTGGAACGGTCTGCCCTCCAGCTGCCTCGCCTCAGTTCCCCACCCCCGCCCTGCTGCCCGGGGCCGGAGGGGCGGGGCCTTCCCTCTGGTTTCCCTCTGAAGTTCCGTCTCGTCTCGTCTCACCCCCGTGGGTTTGGGAGTAATACACAGCACGGCAGTCCTGGCTCAGCCTGGGGGTGTGCTCGGGGTGGGGGGGGGGCTCCAGCCCCCTCCTCGGGGTCTCCCCGCGCTGCCCCTCCTCTCCCACTGCCCGCCTTGTTGCAGGTTTGTCGGCCGCCCGGGTGACTACGTGTACATTTTCCGTTCTTTCCGGATGGAGGAGGTAACTGACCCCGTGTTCCGTTCTGCTTCCCTGGTTGTGTCCCCACGGCAGACTCGGCAGAAGCAGATGTTGTCAAGTAGCGTTTCCCTCCTTCTTGGGGGAGTCCTTTTCTGCTGTCCGGCCGCTGGGGTGGGGTTTTGATCTCACTTGGTGTGTCCACGTAGGATTACCCCCAAAGGAGAAACCAAAGAACGATGCCAGTTGTATTCCCCCCCCCCCCCTTTTCTAGCATCTAGAATGTTTTTGTCTCTGGTTAGAATGGATTCGTGGGGGAGAAACAGAGCTTCATTGTTTGACTTTAACATAGAAAGGCCCACCTCTCTCCCCTAAATCTGTGCTGGTGGCCTTTGGCTTTTGCTTGGCCGATCCAGCCACCGTGGGTCTGGTTAGCGCACCTGCCACTCAGTTGGCTCTCGCAGCCCCGTCAGACCAAGCCGGGGCCCCAGGGCCGCCCGTGGCTCAGGCCTCAGGAACAGTCAGCCAGTTTAATGCCCAGGATAATTCAGCTTATTGGAAAACAAGGGATAGGTCTTCTGATAAAGACCCTGTGAAGCACAGTAGAGAGCATGGGGGTGGGCTTCAGGTACAGGGTGATCTGGCTGCCCAGGGCACAGCCTAGAGGTTCAGCCCCCTGAGTGCCGGCCCCTGAACGTCCCAAGACGTGGGCCTCACCCGCAGTAACATGTTTGCAAAAGGACCGTGAAGCGATCTCCCCTTCTATGATTCGTTCTTTACGTAAATGATACCCTGCCAAATTCTTTAATAGTCGCAGGAATTGGAGAAATGCCTTTGTAAAATGAATAGAGCAAAGGACATCCATTTTTTAAATGAAATTGTGGCTCTCCAACATAAATTGTAAAAAATGTTGTCCTGGGCCTATAGAGGGGTCAGCTCTGCCCCAGAGGGCCGCCCAGTGTCCCGTGAGCTCTCTTCACTTGGACAAGTGAAGCTTCTGGTCCGTCACCTGCCTGCCCATCACCCAGCCTAAGGCGGTTGGTGCAGGCCCAGCAAGGACAGGGGACAGGGACGTCAGACCTCAGAGGGGTGGCCAGCTGCCTCACCACGTGGCTTCCCAACTACACAGGCCCCGGCCTGCCGCGGCCACACGGGGGGACCGTAGATGGACAGTGGTTCGTGGGACCAGGCCGCTGTAGCCAAAGACCACAGATCAGGTGGCCCCGAAACAACAGGAATGTATATTCTCTTACGGCTCTAGAGGCCGGAAGCCCAAAATCAAGGAGCCAACAGGGCTGTGCTCCCTTTGAAGGCTCAGGAGCGGGCTCTCCAGGCCTCTGTCCCGACATCCTCGGCTGGCCCGCCAATCTCTGTCTGTGTCTTCAGACAGTCTTCTGTGTATCTGTGTGTTTTCTCTTCTCACGAGGACACCAGTGACGGGATCAGGGCCCACCCTACTACAGTGTGACCTCGTCTTAACTCGGTCACGTCTACAAAGACTCTTTTTCCAACTAAGGTCATACTCTGTGGTTCTGGGGGTTAGGATGCGGACATATCTCTGTGAAAGACACATTCAACCCACAACATGAGGGTTGACCTCCCCTCGCTGGGGGCTGCGGCCGTCTCTCCAGGATGGGCAGGGGAAGGGGGGCCTGATGCCCCTGCTCTCTGTCCCCCAGTGGGGGAGGGGCTAATGCACCTGCTATCTGTCCCGCAGTTGGGGGGTGGGGGCCTGATGCACCTGCTCTCTGTCCCGCAGTGGGGGTGGAGGGCTGATGCACCTCCTCTCTGTCCCCCAGTGGGGGAGGGGCTAACGCACCTGCTCTCTGTCCCGCAGTGTGCCCCAGGGGGCTGCCTGATGGAGCTCTGTATCCAGCTCAGCATCATCATGCTGGGCAAGCAGCTCATTCAAAACAACCTGTTTGAGATCGGCATCCCGTGAGTAGCGTGTGGCCTTGGGTCCGAGTAGAGCGGGGGGCGGGGGATGGGGCCCTATGGGGCCCCGGGGGGGCTCTGGGGTGGTCTGAGTGGGCGACAGGTGGCGTGGGGTCTGGACCAGGATGGGGCACCAGGAACAGGGAGATGGGGAGGGCGGGCGGGGGGAGGCAGGGCAGAGCCACCCCGTGGGGGACGAGGAGGGGGTGGAGGCCGAGATGACCCCCTGCTCCCCAGCGGGCTGAGGATTCGGGGCGCTGACAGGCACCCTCAGACACGCGAGCCGGCTCCCTGTGATCAGCAGGTGGACCCCCTGGAGGCTCTGTGTCCTTACCTCGTGCCCTTTGAGAGTCGTGCCCCGCTCCCTCTCCACGGCCGCCTGCCCTCTGGAATCAGGGACACTGGACGCTTTTCAGTGACCCACGCCCCGCCCCCACCGCGCTGTCCCCTGACACCTGCCGGGCCCTTCCTGGGGCTTCAGGTGGCCGTGTGCCCTCCCTGCACCCGTTGCCCTCTGTCAAAAACCAAGCGAGGACACTCGACCCCTGCCTCTGGGGGAGGGCAGGGGAAATCCCGGACGGAGAGGCGCTCCCAGCGCGTTAGGGCTTAAAACACACACCGGCTCCGAGAATTAGAAACGCGACTCGCAGGGGACGGGCCCCGAGCCGTCTTCCCAGACACCTGGCCGCAGTGACGCCGTGTCCCCTCAGGAAGATGAAGAAGTTCATCCGCTACCTGAGGCTCCGGCGCCAGAGCCCCCCCGCCCACGACGAGTACGGGAGGAAGAGGCAGCGCTACGAGGCGGATTACACGCTGGAGCCTTTCGCCGGCCTCACCCCAGAGTACATGGAGATGAGTGAGTGGGGGCGGGGCGCCTGGGGGGGGGGGCTCCCGCAGCCCCGTGCACCGGAGAGGCCCCCGGGGGGCTCAGCGGCTTGAGCGTGCGACCCTTGATCTCGGGCCGGGTCGTGATCCCCCGGCTCGTGAGCCGAGCCCCGCGTGGGGCGCAGACAGAGCCTGCCTGGGATTTCCTCTCCGGCTCTGCCCTGCCCCTCCTCGTGCTCTCTCTCAAGATAAAGAAGTAAACTGGAAAATAAAAGGAGATGACGCAGGGGCGGAACCATGTCACCAAGCAGCCGTGTCTCTGGACGGGAGGATACTCAGAGGTGGCACAGCACCCTGAGCGGGGCCAGAGAGAGAAGTGGGGAAAGGGCGGGTGCAGCCTGCACGGCCACCTGGAGCCCCTCGGCCCCACCTCCCCCCTCCATTCCCGCCAGACCGGCCCCCTCGCCGTTACCCAAACACTCATGGCTGCCACGGGGCCTTTGCACTAGCCGTGCCCTGCCTCCCTAATATCTGCGTGACTTACTCTCTCCCTTCGGACCCCACCAGAGGGGTCTTCCTGACCACATGTTTAAAGGGGCAGCCCCTGCCCTGCCAGCTGTGACCCTGGGCCTCCTCCCCTGCTCTGACACCTGGCACCAGCCGGCCTCTCAAGTCCCCGTCGTGCCTTCGCCTCTATCCCCCGGCGGAGTGAGGGAAGTCCTGTGACAGCAGGACCCTTTTTTCTCTTCACGGCCGTACCCCCTACACCTAGAACGGATCCCGGCAGGCAGGGGTGACCCTCCTCCCGGACCCCAGGGCTGAGACCAGACAGCCAGGGAGGGAGCGGGCCCACGGCGGTCCTCCGAGGTGTATGGTGGGCATTCGTACATGTGCGTTTGGAGAATAGACAAGCAAAGGTGGTCAGGGAGACCCCGGCGGAGGGGCCCCAGAGCGGAGGGCCCCTGGCCACCACGGACAGCACGTTTTAAATGCCAGCTCCGGGACCAGGTCTGTGCAGGGTGCGGCCTGGGACCTAGCCTTGGTAACAGATACCCGCACAAGGCAGCGTGGCCCCCTCGCGTGCCCCTCGCCTGCTAGCTCAGTGTCCTACCCAGCTCCCCAGATGATTTGTCAAGAAGCACCTCGCCGTTGACTCAGAAGGAAAAGCGCGTTAAGACTTTGAAAACTGGAGACGGTGCCGTGTTCAGGTTCCATT
Source organism: Prionailurus viverrinus (assembly GCF_022837055.1). Classification (NCBI taxonomy): domain Eukaryota; kingdom Metazoa; phylum Chordata; class Mammalia; order Carnivora; family Felidae; genus Prionailurus; species Prionailurus viverrinus. Next base: position 112,134,628 of record NC_062570.1, read on the forward strand.
CTCTTTTCTCCTGCAACGAAATCCGAGATGAACCAGAGATGGTCGGGGGGCTCCCTCGCCCTCGTGGACCTCCGCGGACCCCCATGGGCCTGCTCCCTCCCTGGCTGTCTAGTCTCAGCCCTGGGGTCCAGGAGGAGGGTCACCCCTGCCTGCCCGAGGCCAGCGGGAGACCAGGCAGCGAGAAAAGTGGCCCGTCACCGGCTGGGAGACAGGTGCCCCCCCAGATTTGGATTCCTGGGGCGGCCGGAGGTTACGTCCCGCTTTCCTGTTGGGTACGGTAAGACCCTGGGGCAGGCCCCTGCCCGCCCGGGGAGCGGCCCACCCTGTGGCCCACGCCGTACCCGCTGCCGGTCTCCTCCTGGAGGACAGACCCCCCCCCCGAACGCCCGTGGCACACAACGCCCGAGACCGGAAAGAAGGCGCAGCTGGGAGCCCAGCCCCAAGCCATCTCCGGCTTCCCTGCCCGCTTCGAGATCCACCAACAGGAGGCAGCACCGGGCGCGAGCGGGGACCCCACGGCCCCGGGCACCAGCAGCCCACACGGGGCCCACAGCCAAGCTCGTCTGAGGCCTCCATCACCTCTAGAGCCGCCTTCAGGCAAGGCCACGTCCATACAAGCGTCCCACGGAGGCCCCCGGGCCCAGGGAGAAGCCAGCGGCCCGGCTCCCAGACGGAGGCTCCCCTGGGGCCCCCACCTGCGGCGCTAACAATGGCCACACTCAGCCTGCCAGGCACACGGTGACATTCTGCCGGCTTCCTTGTTTACCGCCTGGCAGCCAGGGCCCTTGGACATACTGTACAGTTCCTGAACCGGCCTCCCCCGTTCGGTTCCGTGCAGCAACCTTTACCTGACCTCTCCCCGGAGGCCGGCTCTGCGCTGGCCGCGGCGCCCGAGGGCGAAGCCCCACCGCCGGCTTGCTGACCGTGAGGGTGATGGGCAAGAGGAGGGACACGAGGCGGACCGTCCTGGACAGTGGGCCCCGCCGGCTCCCCGAGGCCCCATGGGAGGGGACGACGGGGCTCTGGGAGACTAGGGATGGTGGCGGGACCCCTGGCTGCTCAGGACTGCCCCCGCCAGGCCCTTGTCAGCCCAGGCACGGCAAGGGCACCGAGGCTGGGCCTTCCTGCGCACAGGGCCTTTTCCCCGTGATCTGTTAGGATGAGATGTTCGATACGCGAGTGCATACCCGTTATTCTGGGGTCAACGCTGAGGGCCAGAGCAAAATGTGGAATCTTCCCTACAGCCCCCTCCTAGCCCGGGGTCACCCAGGGTTGCGGTGGGTGTGTCCCCAGGGCCCTCCTTATGTGGGTGCAGGGGCCACGTCAGAGGCAGGACGCGAGCCAGGCCCAGCCCACGCAGTTCAGCTTGCGGCCCGTGGGGCCGTGCATCCTGCCGTGGGGTTCTGGCCGTGGGGGCCGCCGCCACGGGGTCCCACTCTAGAGATCCGCCCTGGGGGCCGCCGCCGCGGAGTCCCACTCTAGAGATCCGCCCTGGGGGCCGCCGCCGCGGGGTCCCACTCTAGAGATCCGCCCTGGGGGCCGCCGCCGCGGGGTCCCACTGTGGGGGCCGAGGGGCGCGGCGACGAGCTAATTGTCCTGCTGTCCTTGCAGTAATCCAGTTTGGCTTCGTCACCTTGTTCGTCGCGTCCTTCCCCCTGGCCCCGCTGTTCGCGCTGCTGAATAACATCATCGAGATCCGCCTGGACGCCAAAAAGTTTGTCACCGAGCTCCGCAGGCCGGTGGCCGTCAGAGCCAAAGACATCGGTGAGTGACCCTCGGGAGCTGGCTCTCAGGGCACGCCGGGTTTGGGGAGGGCGTCCTGCTCCCCAGGAGCCTGACCCAGAGCCGGAGGAGTGGGGTCAGGCACGTGTCCCCCTGGGCTCCTTGCCGCGCCTGTGCTGGATGGAGACTCGGGGGCCGGGTGTGGGGGGCTCGAGACGTCGAGGCTCCTGCACGCCCCCGCCCCAGCCCCGGGCCTCCTGAGAGCGTCAGTGCCTCGGACGTGTGCGTGTCCCCTCAGCCTGCTGCACGAGGAGGCCCCCAAGGTGCACGTGCCCTCCCAGGCCCTCCGCACCCCCCCTCTCCTGTCCGTGTGGCCCCCGGAGCACAGACGGAGCTAGACAGACGGGCAGTCTGTAGCGTGTCGTGTATTCAGTCAGCATTCACAAACAGGGAAGGGGAGGCGGGAAGGGGCCCCTCCCACTGACGCACGAAGGGCACTGCATGGCCCACGGGGTGTTAACCCCAGGTCACTAAGGGTTCCTCATGGGGGCGCAGGAGAGAGGCGGAGGGTTTCGGGAGGCCGCGTTTGCGGGGATCGTGGGAACTGACCACAGTGTCACCCGTGAGGGTGATTCTCTCCACGTGAGTCGACTTAACTAAACCAGGACACCGTTTTCAAGGTGAAGGCAAGGAAGGTCCCGCTGTGTCTTGAAATGAGATGGAAAATCACAAAGATGTATTGAAGTCCCGTTTCACACAACTTTAGTTAGAACGGCCCGTCTGTGCTCAGTGACAGAAGACACAAAGATTGAGTGGCCTGTTAGGCAAGTTGTCACTTTCCTGAGACCAGGGCGGGATGCCATCAGGGCAGACGTAATCTTGCTGAGCCGTGGGGGCTCCTCCGGCACCTGGCCCCCGGATCATCCTTGTGGGAAACGCCTGCCACCCACGTGGACGACTCAGACAGTGCCACGCTTTGAGGATGAACCCCGGAGGGTTTACGCCGGGTTTGGGGGAGGGGCCTTGACCATTTCCTGGGGCCTTCAGTGTCGGGTCCTCCGAGGAACCTCTCGAGGAAGCTTGGGGAAATCCTCAGTCCCGTTTACTGGATGGGGAGACTGAGGCCAGGTAGTTAACAACGCTGAGTGGGAACCGGAGACGGGAAGCCCCCAGCACCCCCCACCCCCGCCCCCGGTCTCCCGTTCCTGTGCACGTCCGTGAGGAGAGGCTCTGCCTGGAAAAGCTTACGTTGCACACCAAAGTCCCCAGAAGGAAAGGGCCGCTTGCCAGGCGCTCCCTGGACAGCCCTTGGGAATTCTGGAGCCCTGTGGCGGTAAAGACAAGAGTGTGGCCTCCCCGACAAAGGCCTGATTCTCAGGCGCCCAAAGGCCCCGGGCGAGCCCACAGCGGGTGTGTGTTTGCTTTGGGCCCCTTGGCTTGTCAGTGCTTCCCCTGTGGCCGCGTCCTGAAACTCGCCAACCCATCGGGCTGAGAGGGAGCGCCTGGGCACCTCCCCTCCCTGCCGGCCGCCAGTGAGGCTGGGACGCCCGTCTTCATTCTTTTGCCCACGCCTCCCCTTTTCTCCCCGTTCTTACGGGTCAGCTGCTCACTTCCTGGTTCCTGTCTGCTTGGTTGGAGGCATAAGCTGCCGGGTTTTCCCGGGGTGTTTACGGGCTCCTTCACCATAACCTTTCCTCGAACAGGCCTCTGTGTTGCTCCTGTGATCCGTGTGCGCCCCGAGGGGACACGCGGCCCCAGGGGCCCCCACGGCCTGCGCCCAGGCGCCAGGGGCGGCTCCGAGGGGAGGCGCTGCGGGGACCCAGCTCCCTGCCAGGGGAGCCCGGCCCCAGCTTCCCAGCCCTGACCTGTGGACACCAGGCTCTTTGGAGCCTTCCTGGCGAACAGCCGCTGCCCGCGTTCAGCTCCTGGGCACCACGTGTGTCGGGCGAGACTGAACACCTGCCCATCTCGTTCTCGGAAATGGGGTTTAGCGTCCCCCGGTGCGGCGGGGACACCTTGAAGACTGAGACCGCGCCCCCCCCCCCCCCCCCCCCCCCGCCAAGATTCTCAAGGAGCCGGAAGGTTTTCATCTTGTATCTGGAGCTCATTGGAGCATCGTGTGCTCTCTACAGCGTGTGGCCAAGTAGCTCAGAGGGACGGTCAAGACGCAGACAGAGACTGACCCTGCGGGCGGGGCTGGCGTCCTGGGTTTGCTCGTCTTGAATAAGACCCCGTGATTTCGGCACGGGGCCCCCCAGCGGATCTCGGGTCTAGACACACAGAGACGTCCTGGGGCCCATGGGCCGGGCTCCTCAACACTCCCATTGCCCAGGCTTGCCTCCTGTGGCCCGTTGGCCTGTCACCTGTCTCCTTTCCACGCACTGCGCTCGGGTGGGTCCGCCTCCCCGGGGAGTGCCAGGCTTACCCATGGCCCAGCGCCTCATCTGCGAGGTCTCAAACCCAGTGCCCGCAGGGCCAGGCAGCCACGTGAAGGAGTGAACAGAGGCCCAGAGGATGCTCTCATGGCACAGAGCAGCGGGCACTCCCTTCGTCCGTGACCCGTCCTCCCCGCTCAGCGGGGACTGGACTTGGGAGGCTTCCGTGGTGGCTCCGGCCTGCAGAGAACAGAACCGCAGTGTGTGGCCCGGCCAGGAGGGGGCGCCCCCACAGCCATGGCGCCGTGCCAGCCCCCGCGGACCAGAGCGGGGCTCTCTCTCTCTCTCTCTCAGGGGCTGCGGGTCCAGGTTTTTAAAAACACATCATCCTGCTTTGCAAGCACCAATGTTTTTTAAGTCACACGTGAGCGAGCTCGACGAAACACCCTCGTGCCAGGATGTGAAGGGCTCTCCGCCCTCTTGCGGGCACTCGGCAAACGCGGACCCGGGAGCGCCGAGCCCCCAGGTGCCAGACAGCACGCTGGACGCCAGGAGAGACGCAGGGAGGAGCAGCTCGCGGCCCGCAGCCCGCCCCGGAGCCCGGATTCTGCAGAAGGGTCTCCCAGCCCCGAGCAGCAGGCAGGAAGCACCGGCAGCTGACCTTGCGGGGACGCGTCACCCCTGCCAGGGCCGCGGCCCGCTCACCCCCGTCCCCGCCGGCCACCGTGAGGGGAGACAGGCAGGGTGGGTGCCCGTCCGTGCTGTTCCGGCGGGAAGGCGCCTTGAGAGCCGCCCCGGTCGTGGAGAAGGTCCGGTCCTGGCTCCCTCGGGTGCTGGAGCTGCTCGCCGGAGGCAGGGAGGCCACCCTCGCTTCCCACGCGGCCTGGCGGAGTCGGGTCTGCGGCACGGAGCTCAGCGGCTGCGTCTGAGCCTGCGGCCTCCGCTTCTGGGCCCCGCAGGCCTGCACTGTTGCTGTCTTTGCACACACCACGGGCCCGGGTGGCCCCCCAGCACCCCCCGCGAGGGCAGAAATGCCCACGTGTAGCTCTCCCTGGCCATGCCTGCAGCGGTCTCTGCCCTGGGTGCAGGAACCCCACCCCACCGTCCTGTTGCATGACGACAGGAGCACCAGACCGCTGTCCCCATCTCAGATGGGTCCCCATCTCAGATGGGTCCGGGACAGGGAGGGACCACCGGGACTGGGCTCTGAGCCCACCAGCTGCCCGTGACACGTGCCTGGCCCGACGGGGCCCCGCTAGGCTGGAGGAGGAGGGGGGCAGTCAGGGGCCTAAGGGGCAAGGCCGCCCGGGGCCCTCAGACAGGGCACTTCCTCCCCGGGCCCTGCTCCCCTCACCTCTGCCGGGGAGGCCGGCAGAGGAACATGCGTTTGTCCGGTGCTGGGCGGGGCCCCCTCTGCTCAGCCGTGATTAGGTGCAGGACAACCCCGGGCTGGCGGAAACCGGGGCTCCCGGACGGGAAGCGTCTCGCACCTCGCTGCTGCCACGTGAAACTCAGGTCGTGAGGCCGGCGTCGCCAGCCAGGGGCCCCGGTACTGCTCTTTGGCCCTGACACTACGTCTGGTCTGTCCCTAGACACAGTCCTAGGACCACAGCCGAACCTCCTAGGGCCACACCCGAACCTCGGACCCTTAGGGGCAGGAACCGCACCCAAAGTGAGTCTTGTCTCTCTAGAAGGAAGGGCTTTATCCACGCCAGTTAGCAGTGTGAACAGGTTCACGGGAGAGGCAACAGCTGATTTGAAGCACCTCTTTCAGAAGCTACAACTTGCAGATTACAAACAGCTCTGTCGTCAGCCAGGGCCGCCCCCCCCCCGCCCGGAGCTCCAGAACATCTCCTCACCGCCATATGCATCACAGCGGGCCCACTGGCCGGCAAGCCCGAGTCACTGAGATCCGGGTGCAAGGGGGGGGTCTTGAAACCGCTGCTCTCCTCCCCCAGGAATCTGGTACAATATTCTCCGAGGTGTCGGGAAGCTGGCGGTCATCATCAACGTAAGTGACGCCGGGGACGTCTGCCGAGTGGAGGCCCCGGCCGAGCTGACACGCGGCGGGGCGCCCTTCGCAGGGAAGCTGGGTGGGGTCCCTGCCTCCGACTCCGGTGCGGCCCCAGCCTGGCGGAAGCATCTCCTGTCTAGACACGTCCCTTGCTCGTATTGAGGGGTTGGGACGAGCGGTGGACGGGAATGGGAAGTTCTTCTCGACCTTGTTCTATAACCGTGAGCCAAATTCTCCGTATGTCCACCCTGGCTCTTAGGTCCACTCTCTCCCCAGCGTCCTGAGAATACGAGAGAGAGAGAAAGAGAGAAGACAGAAATGACTCCGTAGCAATCATTCTGTTCCTCTTTTTAAAACTTAGCTTTTCCCCTTTATATAAAACGCATGCCTATTCTTCAGAGGTTCCGGAAACGCAGAAACATGCAGATAAGGGGGCGAAGCCTGCCATTCCCCCCCCCACCCCCCCCCACCCCCCCCCCCCCCCCACACACACACCTGGAGCTCGCAAAGCATTTTGCTTTCCCTACCAGACTCCTGCCCGGGCAGCCCTCCTCCCCAGAATCTCATCCACACCTTCCTGCCCCATGGTGCCACCCACCCTCCCACCCCCTCCCGCCTCTGAGCCTACAGGTTAGAAGAGCAGTGGCCCCTCTGTCATGCTAACCAGCCCTCAGTCTCCCCCGCAGCCGCCCATCTAGGTCCACGTGACCGTGCTGGGGCCAGGACCGCCCTGGGCTGAGCTGTCCGGTGGTCCCTAACACATGCTTCTGCGCCCAAGGCTGAGCCCCAGGCGTGCAAACCCCAGACAGCCTCACGGGTCCACCACCCTGGGACCCTCGGCCCTCCGCCTTCTGGTCGTGCCCGAGCCCCCAGAAGCTGCCTGTTTGCACACAGGCGACTGCTCTCAGGAGTAGGCACAGCCTGGGGCCTGCACCATGCTGGGTCGGGGTCGGGGTCAGGGTCAGGGCGAGGCCTGGGGATCGGGCCCCCACAGCACAGGAAGTAAAGCTCAGTCGCGGAGAAGGGACCCTCAGAGTCCTCCGACGCTGCTTCCCCTGCTGGTGGCCGCCGCCCCCCTGCCCAGTCGAGGCTTTGAAACCCCTCGTTAAAGGGCCACGGCGGGCAGAGCAGGCACCCTGGACAGCGACAGCCTCTCATCCTGACCTGGGTGGCTGAGCACAGGGCTCTGAGGCGGAGGGTGGTGCTGGAACAGGGGACAGTCTCCCTGGGGCACAGGGGTGCTGCGAGCAGCCGGAAACATCTCATGGGAACAACCAACAGCAGTAGTAATGGCAGCTAACATTTATCGAGCATCTAGAATCTTCCAGGCCCTTCCAGGCTCTTTGCACACATCCACCCACTCACACACACGACCTTCAGGGAGGGGGCTGTCATGGCCCACCTTACGTTTGAGACTACAGAGGCACAGAGAGGTCAGGCGACTTGCCCACCACCACACAGCCAGAAAGAGGCCGGGCTGGACCTCACCTGAGGCTGTCAGGCTCCGGGGCCCTGCCCTGCTGTTGGCACCACACGGGCTGCCCCCAGAGACGGCTCTGGAATACATGGCCATTTACAAAGACCTTCCTACTCCCACGTTCCCTCTCAAGCGAGCCAGGAAGGTGAAGCACGCGGAGCACAGAGAGGTTAGGTGACCCACCCAAGGCCACACAGCCGGTGAGAGGCAGCATTCGTCCCCGGGCCTTCTTGCTCGGGGTGTCCTATTCCCTGCCCCCAGGCCCTCCCCTTCGGCCACCGGGGGGGCCTCCGGGAGTGCCTGGGACTCTCATTTCTTTGCTCAACACGCTGCTCACATGGCCAGCTCGTGGGCAGAGGGTCACATGGCCAGGCCCGCTCGGGGCAAGCCCCCCCCCCCCCCCCAGCCGGGGGTCCGCGCTCACCCCGCTGTCCCCTGGCCCAGGCGTTCGTGATCTCCTTCACGTCCGACTTCATCCCTCGCCTGGTGTACCTGTACATGTACAGCCAGAACGGGACCATGCACGGCTTCGTCAACCACACCCTCTCCTCCTTCAATGTCAGTGACTTCCAGAACGGCACGGCCCCCAACGACCCCCTGGATCTGGGCTACGAGGTGCAGATCTGCAGGTACGGCTCTCAGCATCTCTCTCGGGGCGCTTCTGGGCAAACCCCAGTTCGAGTGAGGGCTCTTTCAGGGGCAAGCCCCAGAATGGTAGCACCAGGAGGGGCTTTATTGGTTCCTTTGGTCGTTGAGCAATTGCTTTCGTGTTTATTTAGTATTTTGAGAGAGAGAGAGAGAGAGAGAGAACGTGAGCAGGGGAGGGCCAGAGAGAGAGGATCCCAAGCAGGCCCCGCACTGTCAGTGCAGAACCGGATACGGAGCTCGGACTCATGAACTGTGAGATCATGACCGGAGGTGAAATCAAGAGTCAGACGTTGACCGACTGGGCCACCCAGGTGCCCCCTGTGAGCTCCTTTAACTAAGAAGGCCAGGACAGCTTCAGGCATGGCTGGATCCAGGGGTCACAGCTTGCCATCCGGCCCCCCCTCTGGCACCGCCTCCCAGCTTTGCCTTACTCCGTGGTGGTATTGTGTTCTGGCAGGCAGTGAAGACGCCCTCTCTGCTCAGCCAGGCCAGGGGCAGAACGTCTTTCTCAAGAGTCGGGGTTGAATCTCGCTGGCCTGCCCATCCCTAAGGGAAGCACTGTGGCCAGAGGGTAGACCGGATCCGGCGTGGGAGGCAGAGCTGAGACCTGGCCATGCCCTGGGCCTCTTCCCCGCCTGGGTTAGGGTCTGCGGACCCGGGAGCGTGTGGCACGGTCCCAGCTATCCAGGGACCTTGCTGCAGATCAGTGTAGAGGGGAGGCAGGTGAAGGGTGGATGGGGGGGGGGGGGGAGGCGGGGGTGGTAAGTGCAGGGGCAGGGCAATGCGGACAAAAGCAGGGAGGAGGGAACCGGTGTGAGCTCGTCTAACTCAGCTGAGATTCAGAGACGCGAGACCTCGGAGGCCAAAAGCCCAGCCACGGAGCCCGTGCGGTAGAGCTGGGCGGGTCCTTGCCCCACCTTACACATAGCCCGATAGACTCGTTCATACGTCTCCATCCCCTTGACCAACTGAAGGGGAGTTGGGGCGGGGGTGGGGGGCGACTGCCAGGCTCCAGGGTACCGACGGCAGCAAGAAAAAACAGGCCCAGGAACTGGAAAACCAGCAGCACCGGGGCCTTTGGAAAAGGGAAGCAGGCCTGCCTGGCTTCAGGGCTCCGGAGGTCCTGTGGACAGCAGGCGCTCGCGGCTGGCCCTGCGTGACGACAGCCAGGGCGGGGACGGCAGCAGAAAGGAGCGAGTGAGAGCGAGGCCGGCCAGGTAGAGAAGGCGCGTAACACAGCCAGTCCCGCGACATAGCCCGGTTCCCAGAAGCCCACCCACCGACTCGCTTCGGCGGGCTCGGAACCGGGCACGGAAATCCCAGGAAAGGCCCTGAATGGTCTGCTGCCAGCTTCGGGGTGGTGACCTGGGGAGGGGACGGCGTGGGGGGCTGGAAGTGCAGGGAAGGGGGCCTCCGGCCCCCTGGGTTTCTTCTCCACCAGCGCCTCGTCTGTGTTGTCTGAAGGCTCCACGCTAAGCACACAGGCTTGACCCACGTTGCTAAGGGTCCGTTTTAGAGCAAAAATCATAACGAACAGAGAAGGCACAGAGATGTGCTCACGTTATCAGAAATTCCCTCTGAAATGTCAGTGTTGCCATTTACGAGGTTAGCCTCGGGTTCCGGAGCCAGACGTTGGGTCCCAGACACCGGCTGAGGAAGCAGCTCCGTCCCATGCATCAGCCCAGGGTCCTGGCCACGTGGGGGAGGGGCCAGGGACACAGGGCCGGGACCCATTTGTAAGTGTCCTGTTTTTTCCCCCATGGACTCAGAAGACCGTGGGTCAGACCGCTCCGCTCCCTGGGATTCAGGCCCCAGCCAAGCCTTACCCCCCCTCCCCCCCCCCCCCCCCCCCCCCCGCCCCAACCCTTGGCCAAGATCCTGCACCGCGGGCCTGGGAGCTCCGGGCCTCTGCCAGCCGCACCCACGCACGCTGCCTCTCACAGGAATTGGTGGCAGGGGGTGCGCCAGCCTGGGGCGGCAGGTGTGGAGAGACGCAGAGCAGCACTGAGAACTGCACCAAGATAGGCACTGTCCCATCTGATCGTCACAGCCACCCCCAGAGAGAGCGTTAGTATCCTCCCCATGGGGGCTGGCAGGCAGAGCCGGGAAGGGGAGAGTAAGACCGTCTCTGATAGAGGTCGGTGCAGATGGCAGCAGGTGGCATCGGGACAGGTCTGTAAGTGGGCTTTGAGGGATGCGTAGGAGTTTGCCAGGGGGGCCCAAACATACTTTCCAGCACAGACAGGAAAGGGAGGAGCAGGTGTGTGTGGCCTCTGACGCTGGAAGAACAGGGGCTGCCTGTTCCCATCAGAGAGCAGGTCGAGCGAGTCCTGTGTCACCGTGCAGCTGGCACCCAAGTGCGCGTTCCCCCGCCCGGTCCTGTCTCTGGGTTTGGCAGCTCAGTGCCGAGTGGTTCCTCAGAGACTCCCATCCAGCTCGCTCCGGAAATAAAGCTCCGTGGGTGAGGGGCCCTGTCTGTAGTGGGTTCCCGAGTGGCCACCCCTGAAACGGGGGCTGGAATGTAGTAGCTGTTCAATAAATGCTTCTAGTGTGACTGAGAAGATGGCGACTGAGGCCCAGAGGGGCCAGGCCGTTGCTCGGGAACACACAGCAAGGCGGTCACTGGTTCTGGATGCAGGCCAGGGCTGTGCCCGCAGAGCCAGGTGCTTACTCTTCTGGTCCCCTCCACTGGACCTCAGCTTTTCGGTGCCCAGCAGGTGCGCCTACAGCCCGGCCCCCGGAAACCGCCCCCGCCACAGCTCTGATGGCTTTGGGGAAGCCTTTGCCATGCGTAGCACAGGGTCAGCGCCATTAAAGCCAACAGCACCCCCTGAACTTGGAGGGCCTGGGTGGAGGCGGGACCCTGGGTTGTCGTCCTCACCCCGCCTCCGCAGACTGGTCATCTCGGGACCTCTGAGAATGAGAGGGCGGGCCGGGCCCTCTGAAGCGGGGGGGGGGGGGGGGGGGGGGGGGGGCAGTGCGCGATGGCAGGGCGGTGACAGGCAGGCAGTGAGGACGGTGCTCTGTGGAACGAGGGTCAGTCGGGGAGAGGGTGTCCGCCCAGGCAAGGGGCAGCGGGCAGCGTCTACACCTGGTAACCCAGGGAGGGGGATGGGCCGGTGTCATGTGGAGATAAGGAGGGGACAGCCAAGAAGCTTCAGCTGGAAGAGAGGAAGGAGGTGCCCCTGCGGTGCTGGGTCCCGTGGGGCCGGCAGGCAGGGGGACAGTTGACTGGCGGGTCCTGTCCCCACCAGTCGCGTGTTTGACCTCATACTTGGGCTGCTTTCGGAGAATGTGTGTGTTGGTCTGTTTTCCAGCAGTCTCCTCAGTAGACAGGAGAGACTGGAGAGGTGGGTTTCAAACCTGGGGTTCGTGGAACCCAGCGGGCGTCTTGTGGACGGTGGGCATTGGGCTGAGGTTGGGGGGCTCCAGGCTTGGGAAACCAGGCGCCCCCACTTGCTCTGTGTGACCCACTAGAGTCTCAGGTGAGATTCCTGTTAGGAAGAAGGGCTTTGCTGCCTTTAAAAGTCTGGAACCTCATGGGGCGCCCGGGGGGCTCAGTCGGTTCAGCGTCCGGCTTCGGCTCAGGTCATGATCTCGAAGTTAGTGGGTTCGAGCCCCGTGTCGGGCTCTGTGCCGACAGCTCAGAGCCTGCAGCCTGCTTCGGATTCTGTGTCTCTCTCTCTCTCTCAAAAATAAACAAAGATTACAAAATAAAAAAGTTTGGAACCCCAGGACCGGATGGTCCCAGAGTCGCCTGCTGTGAGCTCACGGATGGGCCCGTGGGGCCACGTGGCGGTGTCTGCGTTTTGCACGGAAGCCCCTCGGGCCCTGCCCAGCCCTCGGGGGTCCAGGCCCCGCCCTCCAACACCGAGAGTGACTCACCCACCGTGTGAGCGGCTGGTCTGGAGCCTCTTCCGCCAGGGAGGGCCGCCCGCGGTGGTGGTGGCTGGAGAGCTGGCCGAGGCCTTCCTGAGGCCGCAGGGCGCCGGCCGGAATCCCGGTTCCTGCTCAAAGACCCACACTGATGCCTGGCCATCTCTGCAGGTACAAGGACTACCGGGAGCCCCCGTGGTCAGAGCACAAGTATGACATCTCCAAGGACTTCTGGGCCGTGCTGGCAGCCCGGCTGGCCTTTGTCATTGTCTTCCAGGTGCGGAAGGTCCCCGTTTCCAGAAGGTTTGAGGATTGGGCACTGGGGAAGCACCGTGAGCCCAGGACAGGGTCGGAGGGCAGGAGCTGGCCAGCAATGGGGACGTTGAGAGGCCTGGGGAACTTACCCTGAGGCCCCCGAGGAAGGGACCTGAGGTCACCATAGCTCCATATAAGTGGCTTTTATTGAAGGAGACAGTCTCCCCTCTCGGCCTCTCACTGTCTCTGTGTATCAGGAGACATCCCCAGAGGACAGGACCAGTACAGGCAGGAGGCCAGTGGGTTCCCCGCTGACTGCAGACCCCAGCCAGGAGCCGGGGGACCCAGCCCCACCTGGTCTCTAGGGAGGAGACAGCTTAACTCCGAGGCCGAAGTGACTCCCAGTGGATGGGACCCCAGACTGGGGACCACACTGGTACACACAGCACCTGAGGTCCCAGAGATGGGGGAGCATCCTTAGCCACGTGGGCCCAGCCACGGTTCCATTCACGTGTGTCCCACCAGCATCTGGAATCCCAAGAACTGGGTTCAAGCCTCCGCTCTGCCTTTTACACACAATGCGGCTGCGGGCGGGACTTCTGCCCCCCCCCCCCCCCTTCCTTGAGGCTGTGCTGCCTCACCTGTCAGCTCTCCAGAACACTCTGCAATAGGAATAACTAGTGTCTGGGGCTGAGTTTACCAGAAGCAGAGCCTGAGGCAAGGATTCTGTGCAAGTGGGTTACTGGAGGAAGCCTCCCAGGAGAGGGGAAGGGAGTGCAGCGGAGAGGGAGTCTCAGCGGGAGACACTCCCCTGATCTCGCGAGAGCTCCAGAGCACGAGCCCCAGCACACGTGGGCCCACCTTGAGGCAAGAGAGCGCCTTTTGTCCGCCCATGTTGGCTGGTCATTGGCCGCAGGCCGTTCAGGCCGGGAAGAGGCAGACAGGAGGGGGCGGTTCCCTGGAGAGGAGGCAGGTGTGAGCATCAGCAGCCAGCACTGGCCGCAGCTGGGGGCTGGGGGCACCCCCCAGGAAAGGCAAGAGGGTGAGGGAGGGCGCCAGCACCACCCACAAGGTGTCTAACTCAGCCGGATGTGCTGACAAACGATCACTGGACAAGAGTTTTAAAAACAGATTTCGGTTTTTCTGTAAAAGCCCATCACTTGCTTTCTGCACACCAGAAACTTCCCCAGGGAGGGAGCGGACTTTTCGGGTAGCCCTGGGAGGCCTTGCGAGGTGAAGAAGGGGCTGTGGAATCATCAGAGACTTAGGTTCCATCCGCTTCTGTGCTATTTCTATTTTACCTACTCTCCTTAAAGCCTGACGCTCGTTGTAGGCCGATCGTATTCTTTCTTGAGCTTCCCAGCCCCGCGAGTCAGAACCACTCAGAAACTTGCTGTGTCCTGAGCTCAGCTCCCTTATAGGCGTCAGCCACCATTCCCGGATGGCCCTCTGGCTGGTTTCCTGCCTCGTTTATACCTTGTGGGAAACCAAGGCCCGGGGAGCCCAAAGTATGTGTCTGAGGTGGGCTGGGAGCGGTGGAGGGGGGCGGGGTGCAGGCGGGGGCCCTCCTCCCCACCCCCCACACACCGACTGTCCTTGCAGAACCTGGTCATGTTCATGAGTGACTTTGTGGACTGGGTCATCCCAGACATCCCCAAGGACATCAGCCAGCAGATCCACAAGGAGAAGGTCCTCATGGTGGAGCTGTTCATGAGGGAGGAGCAGGGCAAGCAGCAGCTGCTGGGCACGTGGATGGAGAAGGACCGGAAGAAGGATGAGCCCTGCAACAGTCACGGCCCCAAAGCCGGCCCGGACAGCCCCGAGTACCCCGGGGGCGCCCCGTAGCTGCCCCTGGCCTCCAGGCCGCCGGGCCCCCTCCGCCGGGCCCCGGGGCTCCTGTGCTCGTGGAGAACCTGGAAGCCCACCTCCTGATAGGACAACCTCTTCCTGTCTTCTTTTTCTGGTTTGTTTTTTTTTTTCTCCTCGTCTTTGCACAGAACTGTTACGCAGGGAATTTTTTTTATCTTTAGTATTCAAGGATAATCAAAATGATCGCTGGGGATAGGGTGATAACACGCGGGAATGCAGGCGCTTTGCAGAAACACTTCTTGGGGACCGTGGGTTTCCTTTGCAGCGGAACGTGAGCAGAGGCCTCCAGAAAGCGTCTTTTCTAACCCCGCCTGATGCCTTTAGAGAGGCGAAAAGGTGTCCCAAAGCATCGGGGCAAACGCCGTGCGGTACTGGAGGGAGAATGGAAAAATGAGGTTGACACCAGTCCCAGAAGGCATCACCTGCCTCCGGGTCGGAAAAGTCCGACGGCTTTTCATCTTCTGTTTCCGGTTAGTTCAGAAACCGAGTCACTGTGGCCAGAAAGAGGTGCCTGTGAGTTTAGAATTTGCTCTTGGAGCACCGCAGGGCTCGGGCGGCCCCGAGGAAGCAGGTGACCCGCACCTCCGGGGTCCCCACCCCCACCGCCACCGCCAGCCACACACCTGCCCCACCACCACGAGCCGAGCCGGCCTCAGAACGGTTCGTCCTCTTGGTGGGACAGAAAGAAAAAGAAAAGAAAAGAAAAGAAAACCGGGTCGACGGGAAAATGAGCAGAGAGAGAGGGCCTCGGAGGCATTTCTGAAGACGGCTTCAGGTTTCAAGAAGTCTTAAGGCATCGGGAAAACATTTGCAGCTTTAGAATATTTATTGGGTTTTTAATCAATTCTACGGTGGATGTGAGGGTTTTTTTCTGTAGCTCAAGCGTGGAAGGAGCTTATTAGTTAACCAGATATCATTGAGAGGAATTTAAAATACTGTTCCTACCAAAGATTTTTATTAATAAAGCCTTCTATTTTGGTAACACTTCTCTATATTTTTACTTACAGGAATGTTACTGTTGGACAGTTACCACTTTAACGCTTGTAAAAGCAAGTCTCCTAGATGACATGAGCATTCTAAATTTGCAGCAATTACCCTAACCAATTACCTGAAGTTTCTCAAGCACCGAGAGAAACACAGGAAATGTTTCACCAAAGAAAGGGAAGAAAGCGTGAAAGTGTTTGTCTTGAACATGCGGTCGGGTGTGATATGATTCCCTTAGGTCGCCAACTGTGATCGAAGTCCGTAGGTGCCATAGGTTTTCGCTATTTGCCAAGCTCGTGCGGTCTGATGCTTCTGTTTTCTCTTGTACAGTGAGTAGCTTGAAATGGGGTTTTTGTATATAAACATTGTATTAAAAATTAGGTGATTACCAAAAATCCTTCTATGGAAACCACTTTTTTAAAAAAAAAAAAAAAAAGAGCGTGTACACAAATCCGCAGAGATGAAGGTTCACTCAACTAAATAAATTTGGATACACGACCACTTAACTTCAGTTGAGCGCGGTCCGTGCGGCCCCTCGCCCCAGGAAGCCGGGCGGCTGTCCTCAGAGCCCCCGGGTCGAGCTGCACATTTGGGAGGGATCATAGGCATCCATTTCCTCCCGTGTCAGACACGTGGATTGTCCTAGATGTTCCTGGGACTCCCTCGCCCTGTAAGAGCGTGTGTGCACGTGTGTGGTTTTGCATGTGCTCGTGTCTGCCTGTGCACACGTGTGCATATGTGTTGATGTCTGGGCGGTGTGCACACGTGTGTGCACTGTGTGTACCTGTGTTTGCCTGTGTGTGTGTGTGTGTGTGTGTGTGCGTGTGTGTGCACCTGCGTTTATGTTGGGATGGGAGTCGTGGTCACGCCTTCCCAGCAGCCTCTTCCGCGATCGCGATCCTCAAGTTCCCATCCCAGGTCCCGCCAACCCAACACAGCACTGAGGATTCCACGGACCTAAAGCATCCCCAACCCTTTCGGGGACCCACCTAGGATTGCCGGTGTTTGCACTGGGGCACGTGTGCACACTTTTTAAAACTGCCACCTAGAAACACAACCATTTCACGAAGGAAAGGTATTTTTTCACACCCAAGGCCAGCAAAGCCACACAGCCCTGCTGGCCAGGGACCTTCCTTCCGCCTCACGTGCGTCCGGCACCAGGGAGAGCTTTGAGCGCCCCCTAGTGCTCACGTTCCTGCATCCCCAAGAACATCAGCAAAGCACAAGCTCAATGCCCTGAGCATCCTTCTCAAGCTCTGGAACCGCTTCCTTAGTCTAGACATGAAGGCAATGTCCGGGGACAGCATCGCAAGGACCGTGAGGAGCCCGTGAGGGCTCCTGGTAGGATCTTGAGCCCCGTCTGTCGAATGAAGAAACCGCCTCAGAGTGGGCAAGTGACTGGCCCGAGGTCACAGGGCTCCGTAGCACCTAAGCCGAGACTGGCGCCCGGACCTTGTAGACATTCATTCGTGCACGGTTCAAGCAGACAGCAGTGGACAAAGCAGACCAGTCCTCCCCCCAGGCGATGACTTCTTACAGAAAGTGTGAGACGCTTAACCAGAAAATGGAACCCAGAACCAGATAGTTTCAGAGGAAGAAAGAGACACTGATGAAACAGAACAGAGCGTGACACGGTTGGTCCGGGAGGCCCCTGGAGGCCTGAGTAACAACGAGGCAGCAGGACAGTTCAGGTAGCAGAAGGGCAGTGCAAAGGCCCGGAGGCAGCAGGGTGCGGACCGCTGGCTTGAGGGGAGGGGCGGGGCGGGGCGGGGCGGGGGCGGCGGCAGGAGACAGGGGAGGGGAGGGAGCCACAAGCGACTCACACAGGGCTCCCAGGCGACCCAAGGACCTGGAGCCTGGCAGTAAAAGCTACCGCAGGGGCTGGGTGGTGTTAACCATCCCAGAGACGGGATCTGATGCACATTTTGAGGTCTTTGCATTTGTCAGGTGAAGTCTGCAGTGGGATGGGAAGCCAAAGAGAGGTGTTCCAGAGATCCAGGAGGGCGATGGTAGGGTTTGGATGGGGTCGGTAGAGGTGGGTGGAGAAAAACCGAGAGATGATGCCACAGAGACCCGACTTCTGGCCTTGGAAGAGATCAGCCCGTCAGCCGGCACGGTTATCTCAGCAACAATGGGGCCCAGAGAGGGTCAGGGCTCCGCTGCAGTCACACGGCAAGGTAGCGACACAGCCGTCTCTCGAACCCAGGCCCCGTGGCCCCCGACGCTGAATGTTGTCTGCTACTGGTCCTGGAGTGGCGTCGCGCCCGCCCACAGCAGGACAGTGATGGGCAACGGCCCGCAGAGGCCTGAGGTCTGGGGCGGGGAGGGCACTCGTGCTGGCACCTGCTTTGGGGGCTCTGCTCTCCCCCCCTGCAACAGGCGGAGGCCGCCGTGAGCTACATCCAGCCCGATACAATATCCGTTTGGCAGGTTCGGCGTTTGCTCATTTTTGTAGTTGATTTAATATGCAAAAAGCAAGTAAACCTACATAAAAACCCAGATTTGCATGTTCTCCTGAAAATTCTCAAGCCATCTGACAACACAGCCCCGTTTTGCAGCCTGTCACCTCCTCCCAGGTGACCGGAGCCCCTGGTGGCTGCTGTGCTTTAGATGGTGCATGCACCCTGCAGTCTCCCCAGCCCCCCTCCCGCCCCCCCAAGTGTGCCTGCCCACTGACGAAGCACACAGCCGCGACGGTGGTTCCGAGGGCCGCTGGGGCCAGGCCCAGTCCTGGGATCCCCGACCAGCCCTGAGATTCCCTGGAACAGAGCTTGGCCGGGGTGTGTGCCTGGGACAGGGGTGTCGCCAGCCCAAGACTGGATTCAGAGCCCCTGCTCCGGGGCACCCACTTCCCCACCACCCCCACACATTCATATGTGACAGGTCCCCAGGAGTCATTTGCGTGCCCCTTAAAATAACCCCCTACCACAGATGGCGTGTGTCCCCTACTCAGGCCACACTCATTTACTTGTCCATGTTTTGTAAGAGCCACGGCTAAGTAAAGAACCGCGAGCTCTTGTCAGAAAACAGGCCAGTAAGGGGAAGTGGTGCCGTGCCAGGCGCAGAGGAGGCACCAGAAAGTGTTGAATGAATGAATAAGTGAGTGAGGGATGGCCGGACAGATGGATGGATACGGGTGGATGTTTAGATGGATGAACATTTAGATGGATGATGGATGGATGGATGGAAAGAAGGATGCAAACAGAGAGGTGGATGGTTAGACGGAATGATGGCTATTTGACGCATGGGTAGATGGACGGAGAAAGCAACGGACTGACAACTGGGCCTTTCTGCCTTTGGGCTGCGTGGACCTTGGAGTCCAGCTGGCAAACGCATGGGTGGAGGAGGTAAGGGGGTGCCACAGGTATGTCCACAGCAAGCAGCCCGCTCACTGCTCCTCACACAGCTTTTGGCCGAAGAGTGTGTGGCACCCGAAGCACTGACCCGGACCAGCCCAGGGATTCAGCCTGGCTTGCTCAGACGGGCTGGCGTCTGCTGCCCCTGCCAGGAGCCGGCCAGGATGCGCCCCTGGGGAAAAGGCAACCTTGTAGACGCTGAGGTCTAATTTCCTCCGCTCTGCTAAGTAATCGATCTGCTGTGTCCCATTCTCAACCCCCTTGCTTTCGCCCCCTGCTTCTACGCCTTCCTGGCTCTCCCCCTGCATTTTTACTGAAGGAGGACGCACAGAAAACCGTTCAGCTTACATGTGCGATCAACTCCCACAGAAAACACACACGCCTGTAGCCAGGATGCTCCCTTCTGGTCCCCGGTCTTTACCCGGCGGTGAGCGGACCTGACCCGCGGTCCTGGCTTCCGGCCCCAGCGAGGCCTGCCTCGTTCCGCTTGTTGGTGGCTGCTGCCCTCTGCTGGCTGCCTGTGGGGGCTGCACTGGGGGCAGCGAAGCCTGTTAAATTACCACAAACTTCATGGCTTCAAACAACACAAATGTAATCAAGTTCTTGGTTTCTCTTTCTGTTGCTTCATCATGGATGTATAGAAACGCAACAGATTTCTGTACGCGGATCTCATATCTTGCGACTTTGCTGAATTCATGTATCAGTTCTAGCAGCTTTTTGGTGGAGTCTTTTCAGGTTTTCCATGCAGGGTGTCAGAAAGTGAAAGTCTGACTTCTTCTTTGCCAAATTGGACGCCTTTTATTTCATTTTGTCGTCTGCTGACGCGAGGACTTCCAACACCATGTTAAACAACAGTGATGAGAGTGGACATCCCTGTCGTGTTCTTGGGCTCAGGGAGAAAGAAATCGATCCCATTTACAATGGTACAAAGAACCACAAGATTCCTAGGAATAAACCTAACCAAAGATGTAAAAGATCTGTAAGCTGAAAACTATAGAAAACTTATGAAAGAAATTGAAGAAGACACAAAGAAATGGAAAAACATTCCACGCTCATTGATTGGAAAAAGAAATATTGTTAAAATGTCATTATTACCCAAAGCAATCTACACATTCAATGCAATCCCTATCAAAATAACAGCATTCTTCACAGAGCTAGAACAAATAATTCCAAACTTTCTATGGAACCAGAAAAGACCCTGAATGGCCAAGGCAATGTTAAAAAAGAAAGTCAAAGCTGGAGGCATCACAATCCCAGACTTTAACTCCTACTACAAAGCCGTACTCATCAAGACAGTATGGTCCTGGCACAAACACAGACACACAGATCAATGGAACAGAACAGAGAACCCAGAAATGGACCCACAACCGTGTGTCCGACTGATCTTTGACAAAGCAGGAAAGACTACCCAATGGAATAAAGACAGTCTCTTCAGCAAGTGGTGCTGGGAAAACTGGACGGCGACATACATAAAAATGAGCCTGGACCACTTTCTTACAGCAGACACAAAATAAACTCCAAATGGATGAAAGACCTCAATGTGAGACAGGAAGCCATCAGAACCCCAGAGGAGAAAACAGGCAACAACCTCTTTGACCTCAGCTGCCGCAATTTCTTGCTTGACACGTCTCCAAAGGGAAATAAAAGCAAAAACGAACTGTTGGGACCTCATCAAGATAAAAAGCTTCTGCACTGCAAAGGAAGCAATCAACAAAACTAAAAGGCAACCAACAGAATGGGAGAAGATATTTGCAAACGACATATCGGATAAAGGGTTAGTATCCAAAAGCTATAAAGAACTTACCGAACTCAACACCCAAAAACCAAACAATCCAGTGAAGAAATGGGCAAAAGACATGAATAGACACTTTTCCAAAGAAGACATCCAGATGGCCAACAGACACGTGAAAAGATGCTCAACGTCACTCCTCATCAGAGAAATACAAATCAAAACCGCACTGAGATACCACCTCACGCTGGTCATAGTGGCTAAACTGAACAAATCAGGAGACGCTGGATGCTGGCGAGGATGCGGAGAAAC
This sequence comes from Prionailurus viverrinus, assembly GCF_022837055.1. NCBI lineage: Eukaryota > Metazoa > Chordata > Mammalia > Carnivora > Felidae > Prionailurus > Prionailurus viverrinus. The sequence goes on from NC_062570.1 coordinate 112,155,245, forward strand.
GGGAACCCTCTTGCACTGTTGGTGGGAATGCAAACTGGTGCAGCCGCTCTGGAAAGCAGTGTGGAGGTTCCTCAGAAAATTAAAAATAGATCTACCCTATGACCCGGCAATAGCACTGCTAGGAATTGACCCAAGGGATACAGGAGGGCTGATGCACGGGGGCACTTGTACCCCAATGTTTATAGCAGCGCTTTCAACAATAGCCCAATTATGGAAAGAGCCCAAATGTCCATCAACTGATGAACGGATGAAGAAATCGTGGTTTATATACACAATGGAGTGCTACGTGGCAACGAGAAAGAATGAAATCTGGCCTTTTGCAGCCACGTGGATGGAACTGGAGGGTGTTATGCTAAGTGGAATAAGTCAGGCAGAGAAAGACGATATATGTTTTCACTAATACATGGAACTTGAGAAACTGAATGGCGCACCATGCGGGAAGGGAAGGGGAAAAAACAGTTTCAAACAGAGAGGGAGGCAAACCATTAGAGACTTTTAAATACAGAGAACAAACTGAGGGTTGATGGGAGGGCCGGGGGGAGGGGAAAATGGGACATGGGCATAAACAATGAATCATGGGAATCTACCCCCAAAGCCAAGAGCACACTGTCCACACTGTATATTAGCTAACTCGACAATAAATTTAAACACACACACACGCGCAAATATGTTATCTTACAGTTCCATGGGTGAAATGTCTGACACGGGCCTCACGGGCTCTACGCTTTCCACCATCTTCAAGGACTAGGTCCCTGGGAAAATCCAGAATCATCTCCCCATCTCAGCAGGTGAATCTTCACCACACGTTCTGCCATATATTCTGTGTCTTCCCCATAAACTAACTTATTCACAATCCGGGAATTAGAATGTGGACATCTTATGGGCCATTCTATAGCCTAGCACATACCCCTTCCCATCAGGAAGGGATCTTTTTCTTTGGAAAAGACTAACTACCCCCAAGCAAAGCCCAGAGCCCCCCGATGTTTGAGAAAAGGCTTCCACACAACTGAGAGAGACCAAAACAAACAGAAAAAGTACCCAGGGGAAACCAAAATGATACAAGGAGAAAAGAAAGGAAATTCTTCTGCTCATCATCCTCACCGAGACGAGTTTGCCTCCATGAAACCAGCAAATGCTTTTTTCTTGTTCTAAAAAGACACAGCGCTAAGCGAAACAAAATATGTGAAACGGACTTGATCAAAATTTAAAATTTTTGGGGCGCCTGGGTGGCGCAGTCGGTTAAGCCTCCGACTTCAGCCAGGTCACGATCTCGCGGTCCGTGAGTTCAAGCCCCGCGTCGGGCTCTGGGCTGATGGCTCGGAGCCTGGAGCCTGTTTCCGATTCTGTGTCTCCCTCTCTCTCTGCCCCTCCCCCGTTCATGCTCTGTCTCTCGCTGTCCCACAAATAAATAAAAACGTTGAAAAAAAAATTTTAAATTTTTGTGCATCAGAGAACACAATCCACAGAGCATCCACCTACAGAATAGGAGAAAACATTTGCAAATTGTATTTTTTCATTTAAAAAATTGTTTTAATGTTTATTTTTGAGAGAGAGAGAGAGAGAGAGAGAGAGAGAGACACAGAATCCGAGGCAGGCTCCAGGCTCCGAGCTGTCAGCACAGAGCCCGACGCGGGGCTCGAACTCATGAACCGTGAGATCATGCCCTGAGCCGAAGTCAGATGTTTAACCGACTGAGCCACCCAGGTGCCCCTCATTTTTTTCATTTTTTAAGTTTATTTATTTATTTTGAGAGGAAGAGAGTGAGCACAAGTAGGGAAGGGGCAGAGAGAATGAGAGACAGAATCCCGAGCAGTCTCCGCACCGTCAGCCCAGAGCCCAAAGCGAGGCTCCAATTCACAAGCCACGAGTACATGACCTGAACGGCAATCAAGAGTCGGACGCCCGACTGACTGCATAACCGAGGCGCCCCGCAAACCGTATTTCTGATAAGGGATTCATATCCGGAATATATAAAGACTCTCCTCAACCTGAACAACAAAAACACAAGCAACCCAGTGAAAAACGGGCAAAACACTCGAACAGACGTTTTTCTCAAGAGAGGATACACGAATGGCCAACGGCACACGGACAGAGGCTCAGCATCAAGAGTCGTCAGGGAAATGCAAATTAAAACCCCAGGGAGATACCTTCTCACACCCGGCAGGATGGCGATTATCCAAAAAACAGAAAATAGTCAGTGAGCAAGAATGTGCAGAGGCCGAACCCTCAGGCACTGCTGGCACGAATGCAAAATGGTGCAGCCGCTGTGGAGAACAGCATGGTTGTTTCTCAGAAACTTAAAAATAGAATTACCATATGACCCAGCAGATGCACTTCTAGGTATATGCCCAAAAGAACTGGAGTCAGAGACTGAAAAAGATATTTGTACACCTATGTGCCCCTGTGGCCTCGTGGGGAGTCCCCTCTGATCAGCTGACGGGGGACAGGAGCCCGGGCCTGGTTAACACACGGCTCTGCGTCCTGCACAGATGCAGACCGCTGCCCCTCTGCAGCTCCTCGCTGGACACCCCTGAAGGGCCCGGGGAGGGGACATCCTCCCGGGGTGCAGAACCGTGGGCAGCACACCCGGCCGTGCCCTCTGCCCGGACGCAGAAGGGCCGGATGTGAGGTTACGCACCGATTCGTGGGCCGTGGCCAGTCTGGCTGGACCGTCAGGGACTTGGAAGGACCACGACTGGGAAACTGATAACAAAGGAATTTGGGGCGGAGGCATGTGGCTAGCCACATCTGTGGACATTTGTGCCCCGAGTGAATGCCCACCGAAGCGGGAGCTCGGCAGAGGGTTTCACAATCAGGTGGGTAGGATGGCCCACTCCGTGGATGCCAGCCAGCCCTGCCATCGCCCACTGAGCTGTGAACAAAGGGGCCGTGGTGGCAGAGAGGGAGGTGATGCGTGGCTCAGCATCATGGACTTCACCCGCCAAAGCCGACTGGCTCTGGTCACCAGTGTATGTCCAGTGTGCCAGCGGCCGAGACCCACACGGAGCCCTCACGCGGCACCATTCCCGGGGCGACCGGCCAGCCACCTGCCGGCAGGTGGATTGCACCTCACAGCTTCCGTCACGGAAAGGGCAGGGCTGTCCCTACTGGAAGAGACACTCTTTCGGGACACAGATTTGCCTTCTGTGTACGCTGTGTTCCACCCAAGTGACATCGTGGACTTCCAGGATGCCTCATCCGCCCTCGTGGTGTTCCGCCAGAAGAGCTTTGACCCAGCAACTCGCTCCACCGCAAACGAAGCGTGGCCTTGGGTCCACGCTCACATGGTGGGTCTCGCCACGGCTCCCGCCAACTGTAGCGGCTGCCGTGACAGAACAGTGGCTCCATTACAGCCCCGGTGAGGTGGCAATGCCCGCCAGGGCTGGGACGGGCTTCTCTCGAAGGCCGTGCGTGCTCTGAGTCAGTGTCCAGCATGCGGGGCTGTGTCTCCCAGAGCCAGGATTCACGGGCCCAGGAATCAAGGGGTGGAAACGGCAGGGGCCCCACTCACTACCAGGGACCCACTAGCAAAATGTTTGCGTCCCGTCCCCACGACCTTATGCTCACTGCCTAAGGTCTTAGCCGCAGAGGGAGGTCTTCCATCAGAAGACACAACAATGGTTCCACTGGACTGGCCGCTCAGACTGCCACCTGGCCACCCTGGGCCCCTCATGCCCCTGAATCAACAGGCAGGGAAGGGAGGTATGGTGTCGTCGGGAGTGACTGATCCTGACAGCCAGGGGACACGGGATCGCTGCTCCACAGGGGGAGCAAGGAAGGAAGAGTGTGTCTGGAGCACAGCAGAGCCTATAGGGCGTCTCTTAGTGGCACCACCCCTGGGATTGAGGTCAATGGAAAACTACGACGGCCCAACCCAGGGAGGACCAGCAATGGTCCGGACCCTCCAGGAAGGAAGCGCTGAGTGGCTCCACCAGGTTAAGAACCACAACCATCTGGGGTGCTTGCTGAGGGCGCAGGGAGTGCAGGCGGAGGGGGCAGTGGAAGAAGGGAGCTACAAACACCAGCGATGACCATAGGACCTACTGGTCTTCACAAAAGTGAGGACTGTAATGGTCATGAGTATTTCCTCCTGATTTTTCTATGAATGTGTGTGTGTGTGTGCGTGTGTGTGTGTGTGTGTGTGTGTGTGCACGCACTGGTGAAAGAAATCAAAGAAAACCCAAATAAATGGAGAGACATACCATGTTCATGGATTGGAAGATCCAATGTGGTAAAAGATGTTAATTCTCCCCAAACTGATCTATGGATTTAATGCAATTCCTATTCAAAAATCCCAGCAAGTTTTCTGGACAGAGACAAGCTTATTTTTGAATTGATATGGAAAGACACAGAACCTAGAATAAAGCCGAATAAAGTCAGAGGAGTTGGTCTACACAAAATTAAGGTTTCCCATATAGTAACAACAGAGCATGGTCTTGGTGGGGGATAGAATCGTAGATCAATGAAGCAGAACAGAGAAAATCGAAGGAAAACAAATGTGCTTGATGGAGTTTTGGCAAGAGCATTCCAACAGGGACAAGGATGGCTTTCCAACAGATGGTGCAGGAGCGATTAGACACCTACAGGCAAGGCAAAACAGAACAACCTAAACACTACACTTTGTACAAAAACTAACCCAAAATGGGTCACAGAATGACACAAAACTAGAACACTTTTAGGAAAAATATATATAGGAGAAATACTTGGGACCCAGGGGTAGGCCAAGGGATCCTAGACTTGATACCAAAAGCATAATCCATAAAAGGAAAATTAAATAAAAGTGAAATCTGCTGTATGAAAGATCGCATAAAGAGAGTAAACAGACAAGCCTCAGACAGCGAGGCAGTGGGTCAGGCATGGGTATAGTTGTGCCAAGGGAGATTCAAATTAACCATACCTTATGTAAGAGTCATTCATTAACATCTTGTGAGCACCTATCAAGCTCCAGCCAGTGTCCTTGGCACTTGGGGTCCCTGCCTCACATTCTGGCAGGAGAGATGGTGAGAAGCTGCAGAGTGGGAAACCAAGTATATGGTTAATCAGGAGACAAGGGACACGTAAGGAACAAAGAAACCCTAGCAGGGTTCGCAGGTAGGGGTGTCGCTTGACCCTCCTTGGTTCACATCCCGCCTCGAGGGGCTTCATGGGCTCCTCCACTTCTCCCACACAGCTGGACACCCCAGAGCTCAGCTCTTGACCCTCTATTGTGTCCACTCTCTTCACATAGGTGACCTCATCTTGCTCTAAATACTATACGAGTCAGGGCTCGCCAGAGAAACAGAACCAGTAGGATATATCGTGATCTATACAAGAGTGGATGTATTACAAAATTGGCTCAAGGAGCACCTGAGTGGCTCAGTCAATCCAACTCTTCATTTTGGCTCAGTTCATGATCTCAGGGTCATGGGATCACACCCCACATCAGGCTCTGCACTGACAGTTCAGAGCCTGCTTGGGATTCTCTCTCTCTCTCTCTCTCTCTCTCTCTCTCTCTCCCCTTCTCTCTCTGCCCCTCCCTGTTCTCGCTCTTTCTAAAAAAAAAAAAGGCTCAAGTGGTCATGGAGGCCAAGAAGTCCCATGATACGCAAGCTGGGGACATAGGAAAGCCAGGGGTATATTTCAGTCTGAGTGTGAATGCCTGAAAATTGGGCAGGGCGCAGGGGAGTGGCTAGTGCTCAATTCAGAGAATTCAGACAGAGTGAATCCTCCCTTCTTCCGCCTTTTTATTCTATTTGACCCCTTAATGGATTGGATGATTCCCACCCGCCCTGGGGAGGGCCATGTGCTTCACTCAGTGCGCTGGCTCACATGCTCCTCTCTTGGGGTGCCTCAGTGGCTCAGCCGGTTGAACATCTGACTCTTGGTTTTGGCTCAGGTCGTGATTCCAAGCTCCTGGGATCGAGCCCCACATGGGACTCCACCTGCTTGGAGCGTGGAGCCTGCTTGGGATTCTCTCTCTCTCTCTCTCTCTCTCTCGCTCTCGCTCTCGCTCTCTCTCTGCTCCTCTCCCTCACTTGCTCTCTTTAAAATAAAATTTAAATTAAAAAAAATGCTCATCTGTTACAAAAACACCTTCAGACACACCCAGAATCATGGTTGACCCCTATCCGGACAGCCCTTAGCCCAGCCAAGTTGACACATAAAATTAACTATCATAAACACCATCTGTCTGCTGAATACTCCCAAATCCACATCTAGGTCTGTTGAGCATCTGACTCTTGACTTCGGCTCAGGTCATGATCCAAGGGTCATGAGATTGAGCCCTGAGTCAGGCTCCACACTGAACACTGTGCCTGCCTAAGATTCTTTCTCTCCCTCTCCTTCTGCCTCTCCTCTGCCTTTTCTCTCTCTCTCAAAAAAACAAACAAGAAACTTATTTTTCTTGTTCTTCTGCCCATAAAAGCCTTCTGTTGTGTATACTCAGCTCCCCAAAGCTCCTTTCTACTTGCTACATTCCTGGCTCACAAACTGTTGAACGAAAGTCAATTCAATCCTCGAATTTACTCAGTTGAATATTGTTTCACAGTGGAAAGAATCGAAATGTCCATGAGCTGATGACGGGATATACAAATGTGGTCTATCCACACAATGGACTATTGACCCATTAAAAAAGAACGAAGCACTGCCACCTGCTACAACATGGATGGACCTTGAAAACACTTTGTTCAGTGAAAGAAAGCAGGCAGAAAAGGCCACCTAGTGTATGGTCCCATTTCTACGAAATGTCCAGAACAGCCAAATCCAAAAACGCAGAAAATAAAGGAGTGGCTATCAGGGGCTGAGGGGAGGAGGAGGGAAAGGAAGTGGTTGCTAATGGGTAGCAGGTTTCTACCGGGGCCGATGAAAATGTTCTAGAAGTAGCTAATGGTGAGGTTTGCACAACCGTAGGACTATACTAGAATGTACTCTTTAAACTGTGAGTTGTGTGGGTTGTGAATGGTCTCAATTAAATATACGTATATATTTTAAATGCTTATTTAGTTAGTTATTTGAGAGAGAGACAGAGACAGAGAGAGAGAGGGAGAGCCAGGGGAGGGGTAGAGAGAGATCTGAGAGAGACAGAGAAACAGAGAGAATCCCAAGCCGGTTCCTTGCGGGGGCGGGGCGGGGGGGGGGGGGGGGCTCTATCTCACCAAAGGTGAGCTCATGACCTGAGCCCAAATCAAGTGTTGGATTGTTAACGACTCAGCCACCCCGCCCCGCCCCACTCCTTTATTTTTTTTTTTTAAGGTAACTCGGATGGCCTCACTCCTCTGCTCACGCTGCTGCGGCTCCATCTCAGGGGCAGTAAAGCCTGGTCTGCACCTGGCCCTTGAGGCCGCCTCCTAGTCTGCCCCTCCCCTCTCCGGCACCCCCTGCATCCCCCCTCCCACCCCGCTCTGCTCCAGACCCACGGGTCTCCCAGCTGCTCCTAGAACCTGCACCTTCACCTGCCCCCGCCTGCACGCTTTCCCCCACACCTGCCTCTGGCCCCCGCACCTGCACCTGCACCTGCGCCCGCACCTGCGCGCCTGTTCTGACCGCCCCCTCTAATCATGTCCCCACCTCGGCACTCCCCATCCCCTTATCCTCTTTGTCCCGGCGCTCATTAACTTCTGGCATACTGCACGACTTTCTTATCCAGAATCTGTCAGCTTGAGAACTAAGGACTTAACTCCAGGCAGAGGGGCACTTCGACTCTTTGTTCCCAAATGTGTCCCCGGCACCCACTGCCTGGCGTATAGTGGGCTTTCCATAAGTACTAGAAACATTAAAAAGCATTCATGACCGAAGCTTTCAAAATCAAATATTAACGACATCCAACGTTAGCGCTTCAATAAACCTCTATTTCGAACGCGACCCACAGGGCGCTCCGAAGGACCCGTTCTGACTTGCACTTTCGCAAACGTTGACGGTAAATGCGTGTATTATCGGCATCTGCAGCGCAACCCCGCCCGGGAAACGCGGGCCTACCTTCCCCGCCTTCGCTCAGGTCCGGGAACCGTCCCCCGGACCGCCCGCCGGACCCCACGCGGCGGGAGAACGGCCGCAGCGCGCAGGCGCAGACGCCCTCCCGGCCCGGCGCCGCCCGTTCTCCAGGGGCGCCCCCTGGCGGCGGCCGGGCGCCTTCCGGGCGGAAACGGCTACGGTAGGGCCAGGGGCGCATGCGTGGGTCCCGGGGTTCTCGCGAGATTTCGGGGAAGTGGCCTCTGGCGTGGACTTCCGGTGGTGGGGCCCGCGGCGCTGGGCGCGTCAGGGGGAATCCGGGAGCCGTGGGGCCGCGGGGCCGCCGAGAGGGCCGCGGGGCGGAGCGGGGCGCTGCGCGGAGGGCCGGGCTGGGCCGGGCCCCGCCGTGGCCCGCCGCCATGGACCCGTTTCTGGTGCTGCTGCACTCGGTGTCGGCCGGCCTGTCGAGCAGCGAGCTGACCGAGCTCAAGTTCTTGTGCCAGAGCCGAGTGGGCAAGAGGAAGCTGGAGCGCGTGCAGTGCGGCCTCGACCTCTTCTCCGTGCTGCTCGAGCAGAACGAGCTGGACCGCGAGCGCACCGGGCTGCTGCGCGAGCTGCTCGCCTCCCTGCGGCGCCAGGACCTGCTGGGGCGCCTGGACAGCTTCGAGGCGGGCGCGGCGGCCGAGGTCTCGTCGGAGGAGCGAGGTGGGCGCGGGGGCCGGGGGGCCCGGAGGCGGGTAACCGGCCCTGGGCGGGGGGGGGGGGGGGGGGGGGGTAGCGGGCGAAACGCCCAGTTCGCAGATGGGAGAGCCAAAATCCCAAAAGCTAACGTACTGTGTCTGGGTTGCAAAAGGTGAACACATACACACCCCGATTCTTCCGAGTTAATTGGAAGTGACTCCGGTTAAGGAAAGGATGTTGCCCACCTCCTCTGGGTAGAGAGGAGTGGACAGAGAGGGGGGTCAGGAGCCAGGGGAACCTGCCCCGCTGCTTTTGGTTTCATTCTGCCTCTGGGAATGCCCCAGCTGACCCTCTACCGCCGTGTGAGCGCCGGAAGATGGCTGTTGGGCAGGGGTTTAGTGCCCCGGACACTTCGCGTACTTAATTTTCACAGTAGCCCCAGCAGTTAGGTACTGCCGTCTGGTCCTATTCCGGTCTTACGAGCCAGAGGACAGCGGCGGGGACGCGTTAAGTGACTTGCCTGAGATGCACTGCCAATACCTACCAAGGACTCAACTGAGGCGGCCTGGGGTACGCGCGTGGCATTAGAATCCCGTTTCCAGGGACATTCAGTTGAGGAGGAGATCGTTAACCTGATACATTTAAGAAGCAGTCCCCAAAATACAGGTGATCACATTTTAGGTTTACGCGTGTCCGTGTTTGTATGTACGTTGCAGGAGAGCGCGCCGGAGGTGAGCAGGTGTGGGCGGGTTGGCACGGGGTGACTCTTCGTCTTTCCAGGATGACAGTGTAGCCTAGCAGTTGGGAGTGGACCCTGGCACGAGGCCATCAGGGTTTCACTGTCTGGCTGTGCTGTAGTCTAGCTGTATGACCTCAGGAAAATCACGGGGCTTCCCTGTGCCTCAGTTTCCTCGTCTGCACCAGGAGCGCCCACCTCCCGGGGCTGGAAGAGGCGACACACGAGCTGCCAGCATCTTGAGGGCTCGTAGGTAAAGACACACATTCGCAGGGGCCTCCGAGCAGCGTTTTGTCCTTCCTCTGCTCACCCTCCATTCCCGAAACAGCCTCTGGCCTGTAGTGGCCCCGCTTGCTCGTCTCTGAAAAGCAGTGACTTTTCAGCAGATGAGGACAGGGTAGCCAGGGACCAAAGACTGGTGGTCAGTCTGGGCAGCTTCCAAAATAAGAACTGGGTTGTCTCCGTTCCCCCGCGGCTGACATACACACGACCACAACTTGGGGCCTTGAATAGCGGGAAGCAGATTCCCTCCCAGAGGGGAGCCAGGAGTCAGAAATCCAGGTGTCAGCAGGGCCAGGCTTCCTCGGAGGTTCCAAGGTCCTTCCCCCTTCTCCAGCTTCTGGGGGCCGCGGACATTCATTCTTTGGCTTATGGCCACGTCTCTCCAGTCTCTGCCTCCGTGGGCACGTGGCTCCCTCTTCTGTGTACTTACAAGGATTCCCGTCACTAGATTTGGGGCCTACCTGGATAATCCAGGATGATCTCCCAAGATCCTCAACTGAATCACATCTGCAAAGACCCTTTTCCAAATAGATTACCGTTCACAGTTCTGGGGATTTGACATGACCCGGGGGCCACATTCAACCCACGACAGGCCCTCCCTCCGCTTCCCCTGTCCCGAGCAGTTAGCTCCACGACGCCCCAGCCAGCACGTCTTTGGCAGGCCGCACCTCCTGAGTAGCGGTTTGGGAGTGGGGTTGGGACAGGGTTGGAGGCCACCCTTGGGCTCTCCGGGACATTCTTCCCCCAGCCCCTCCACTCCTGGATGCCTTCAGCCTGCACGAGAGGACCTGTTGTCTACCCAGCGCTCAGGTTAGCCCTGAGGAGCCCACTGAGAAGGTAGGGTTACCTGTCTTCTAAAGGGCTCCCCAACTCCTGGTAAATTGTTTTGTTCTTTCCACAGACCTGCGTGCAGCGTTCGACATCATATGTGACCACGTGGGGAAGGACTGGAGAAGGCTGGCCCGCCAGCTGCGAGTGTCTGACGCCATGATCGATGCCATCGAGGAGAAGTATCCCCGCAATCTGACAGAGCAGGTGAGGGAGTCGCTGAGAGTCTGGAAGAACATCCACAAGGAGGACCCGGCTGTGTCCCACCTGGTGAGGGCGCTCAGGGCCTGCCAGCTGAACCTGGTGGCCGACCTCATCGAGGACGATCAGCAGGCCCGGAGCCTCGAGAGCGAGACCAGTCGAGGTGGTGGCACCAGCACCGTGTCCCTGACGTCACGGGACTCAGATAGGCCGTCCTCGGGGGTCCCCTGGTGACCCAGCGGCTCTTCCCCGGGGGCCTGGGGGCATCGGCACAGCCCGAACTTTGGTTCCCCCGCCAAGCTTGACCACGTGCCTTCCGCGTGCCAGTGCCGTGAAGTCCTAGCCGTGAGCCGGGACGAGGGACCCAGCGCTCAAGGCCCAGAGTGGCGTCTCCATCAGAGCTGGCATTCACTGAGCATTTGCTCTGTGCCAGACGGGACTTGGGCGCGTACAGATGCTTTCATTCGTTCCTCGTGATCGCCCCAGAGAGGGGGAGTCTGTTGTCCCATTAAATGAGGCCCTGCGGGAGGAAGTTTGGGATCCACATCCAGCACACAGAGGGACATAAAAGTCAGCGTTATCGCTGTCGTCACCATACGGGTGGGGGGACAGTGCCGAGGCCAGCGGCCGGGCGGTCGGCAGCCGTGGGAAAGCAGGGAGTTGAGCCGGGGCCGTGAGGCTCCAGCGTCCACACGGGCCCACAGGGTCATTCTGTTGCTCCCAGAGCCGGCCAGAGGCTTTGAGGCCATCAGCGTAGACCCGTGTACCCAGACAGGTGGCGTGGGGAAAGCTGGTGGGCTCGTGGCCCTTGCGTGTGTCAAGCAAGGGACAGCAAGGCTTATGAGGACGGCCGGGAGTAACACTGTTAAGTGCTCAGGGGTGATTGGTACAGAGTCCGTGCTCTACAGATGTTAGTTCTTAGAAGTATTATGACTTCAAAATCACGACTATCAAAATCACTGTTCTGATAACGGATTTTAGTAAGGGGGCTGGATCCTGTAATTGTAAAGAGCGGTCTTCGTGCTTCGGAGGTAATCCTCTTAAAGCCTGTGTCTGTACGGTGAGAAGCTGCACAATACAGAGAATTTCCCTCCCTGATGATGATCTCATTTCTCATGTTCTCGAAAGTCCCGTCGGGTCAGTTTCAATACCTCTTGTGGCTTATCTGAGGCTGAACTGGGAACAGCATGGCCGCTCTTCATAACGGTTCCAGGAGCCGCCAGCAAGGGAGCTTTGGCCACCTCTCGCCAGCCCCTGGCCCGCCTGTCTCTGAGAGGCACCAGAGAGTCACGTGGCTGTCCCTCGTTCGGGCCTTCTGGCCACGGCCTTGAGAAAGCCACCCGTGATGTCCTTCCGTGCCACCTTGACCTTAGGCTGGACGAGGCGGCCCGCTCGGCAGACCGCGGACACCTGGCCGGGAGCACAGGCGTTAACCAGTTCACGGGTTCGGGCGCTGCCAGGGGGCTGAGCCAGTCTGGGGCCCGTTGCCCCCGCGGCCTGGCCCTGCGTCGCGTGCCGGGCGTGTGCCCCACGTGCCAGCGCGCCTGCCTCTCAGAGCCTGTGTCAGAGCAGGTTCTGCGGGTAACAGACGTCGTCACGGCCCATAACTGTCGGCGGCTTTGCTGACGAGTGGCTTTGGGCAGCAGGTTTTCCGGAAAATGTGCCCCTACCTGTAGGACAGACGGACTTCAGAGGTCCTCGGTCCCCTCAAAGCCGCTGAAATGTGCAAGTGCCCAGACACCCTGACATCCACCCTGTGCCCCCCTACGTGCCTCCCACCCCTGGAAGGAGCCCCCGACCCTCCACACCAGGTGCGCTGATAGGGGCCTTGACCTGTGATTCCCGCACGGGGAATTTTCCGCGGCTCTGCCGCCGCGTCCCGTCTCAGTCCCGCGCGTGGCGAGTCACCAGGGTGCCCCCGGCACCCCTGTGCATGTGGTGAGTGGGACGGAGCACGGGCTCTGGAGCAGCCTCGCGGGACCTCCTCTCCAGGCCCGGATCTGAGCTCCGAGACTCGGGGAAGACGGCGGGTGAGGAGAGTCTCCGTCCTGCTCTGCGGGGCCGTGCGCGCCACCCGCTCCCCGGGACCCGCCAGCTGGGTGCCGCCGGGGCAGAGCCCTGGGGCCCGGTGACAGGGGTGAACCTGCCCGACAAGCTGCCCCCGGGAGATGGTAGCTCAAGGCCGGACGGAAGCACGGGTCCCGCGTCGGTGGCCAGGACGCCCCCGCCGAAACCAGCGCGGGGCCGGGCATCGAGGGGCCACGGCAGGGCCAGCAGCCTGCCCGCGGGTCCCCTGCCTCGCGGGACGAAGGGAGAGTGTGTGGCTTGCGGCAGAAGCAGAGGGCTGGTGTGGGCGCCGCGGGCGGGGAGACCCACGGCAGACGTTTGAGAATGGTGGTTTTTGGGTGATATTTAGACTTCCCGTATCGTCCACATTTTCTGTACTTGTGTTTTCGTCATCCACCAGATACGGGTAACGGGTGTGCCCTGGGCCGTTAGGCGGGAGAGGCCCCAGAGAGCAGGGGAGCAGGGGGGCTTTCCAGTCTGACCCGGGTCGGGTCCCGGCCTCACCATCTTCAGAAGCGACCGCTAGATAAGTGTCAGGCGCTTGCCCAAGTGCGTGGCAGCTTCTTCCTCAGGCCCCATAAACGTGAGCGGTGACATCTCACCCAGAGCCCCACAGGTTTGTCGAGAGGCTCTTCCGGTCCTTGTGACCTCACCGCACTTGAGCCCCGCCTGTGGCCTCTGGTCCTGGGATGTCTTTCCACCCCCCCCCCCCCCCCCAACCCCAGGCGATTAGAAACACTGCTTCGGGGTAGAAGGTCCTCTGGGTCTATGGTAACCGCTGCTGGGACAGAGCTGATTGACATCTGATCAGAACCATGACCTTTGTGACGGCGAGCGGCCACCATGTTTAGACAGGAATTTCTCGCGGCAGCTTCACAAAAAAAGACGATCCGTGTGCCATTTATTTGTTGTGCGAATTTTGGGGGGTGACACGTATGCCTCCAGCGAAGGTGTGCGCAAGCCACGTGGCTGACGTGGAAAGTAAGGTCAGAGTCGCCTTTTGCGCCTTGGTTCTTTTTGTCCTGAGAAAGATGCGGGGAAAGGCCCAAATGCATGTGCTTTTGGGGAGATTTCAGGCCGGCGAAAGGGAGTTTGGTCACGTGTTTCCTGGAACGAGGTCAACCCCCTAGTCTCACGGCCCCGCAGATGTCCCCACATCACCCCACTCCCCACCTCCCCTTCCGCCCTCGCCGCAGCCGGCCCTGCTGGGTTATGGACGTGGGCGCCCAGGGAGCTCCTTCAGTCACCCCCCTCCAGGCCCTTCCGGACTCTGGCACGGGGGCAGGGGTCGAGGCAGACCCTTGCCCATCGCACTTCCGCCTTCCTCCGTCGCGTCTCCCTCCCCAGCAGCCCAGGATCACTCCCCCCGACCTGAGTGGCACCTGTGAGGTCCCAGGTGCCGCCCACAGTGTTTCTCTGAGGCCCCCAGATGCAGTGTCAGCTGCCTGGGGGCCACACCTTCTGCCATGCTAGCGAGCGTTCCCAGGCCCCAGGGGTGAGGTCATGGGCATCGTGAGTCAGACATTATTCTGCCCACCACACTCACTTGGCATCTGCCCCCACCTGTGCCCAGTTCTGTGCCCGGCACCGTGATCTACCCGGTTGCCCAGAGGAGCGGGCCGGGCCCCCTCCTGCCTGGGGCTCACTCCCACACCAACTCCAGCCTACCTCCCGAGCCTCTCCTTTCCACCCCCCTTCTGGCTCCCCCCACAGTGCCCTACCCCTTCCCGGGAAACACCCTCCATCAGCAGCCAGAAACAAGCAGAATCATACTCCAGACCCCTGACTATTCTTAGAAATGGCAATCTCCCCGCGTATTTTTAGTTTTGTGTTTGTATTTCCATGAGAACTACTCTGAGTCACCTCGCTGACTGCTTTCTAACCACATGACTCCGTGTGCGTCGCGTTCAGAAGCCGCCAGCGTGACCGGGAGCAGCACGTGTGCACGTGAAGGTGGCCGGTCACCCCACATCTGCCGAGGGACAGGCAGAACTTCCACAGGGAAAACGTGCAGTTGAGATCCACTTGCCTTGAAGGAGCCGCCCTCAGCTTCGTAAGTCACCGAGTTAAGACACTGTGACAAGAGTCACACATAGGTATCAACCATGTGAATCATCACCAAGGAACAGAGACCCATTCAGTGCAAGAATGGAGTCCTCCTTGAGCCAGAGCCACATGACCTGTGGAGGAGGCTTTCGTGGCATGGCTGGAGTGGAAAACCATCGTGGGCCTTTCGAGTCACCCGAGGCGTCAGGTGCGAGGCCTCTCGATGTCCCAGACCTGCCTGTAGACACTAGGTGACCATCTTGCTTCAGCAAACGTGTTTCACGGGGCAGAGCAGCTGGAGACGGGAGAGTTCTGGACGTGGAGGCTGGGGATGGTCATGCAAGATCGTGAATGTGCTCGGTGGCACTCAAAAATGGCCGAAAGTTGGGGCGCCTGGGTGGCTCAGTCGGTTAAGCGTCCGACTTCAGCTCGGGTCGCGATCTCACGGTCCGTGAGTTCGAGCCCCGCGTCGGGCTCTGGGCTGATGGCTCAGAGCCTGGAGCCTGCTTCCGATTCTGTGTCTCCCTCTCTCTCTGCCCCTCCCCCGTTCATGCTCTGTCTCTCTCTGTCTCAAAAATAAATAAAAAACGTTAAAAAAATTTAAAAAAAAATGGCCGAAAGTGTAAATTTTACGTACATTCTACCATTAAAAATCACATTAAATTAACGATGCATTTAATTACAATATTAGTCCAAATTGTGTGTGTGTTGTGGGCTTCTCTCTCCCTGATTTGTAATTCTATTGGCATTTTATAGTTCATGAGGACAGAAGCGTGAGCTTCTATCTGACCTTATGTGCGTACGTATTGAGGTAACACGATTATAAATAAAACCTTGCTCATCGCTGGGAGACCGGGTCCCTGCCCTTCCTCCCAAAGGGGTTTCTGGCTGGAGAAACCCAGCTCCAAGGGTCCCCAGGCCCCGAGGATCGAGCTCTTCTCTTCTGCAGCATCATGACACGGGAGGGTTGCCCGGCCCTGAACACCCACCCTCATCCGCTGCATCCTCCACCTGCACCTGCATCCCTAGTGGGCCTGAGGCCCTGCTCAGACACCCCATCGGATGGCAGCCTTGCCTGCCTGCGGCCCCCGCTCCCCTGAGTGCGCAGCAGGGGGGCAGTTGGGCTGTGACACTGGCTGGGGTGGATGCGGGCCGGCCGGCAGCCTTCCCTCTGGGGCCAGGCCACCCCTCTGTCCATCGCTGATGCCAGTGCCCCCAGCCAGCGTGTCCCAACCAGCGTGTCCCAGCCTAGTCCCATGGAGGTCCGTCCGGGGACCCGAGGAGGTGCCTCCCACGCCCTGAGTCACCGCAGGCCACCCCAAGGGTCCCTCCCGCCAGGCGGGGTCGCAGCCACGTGCATAAGAGCGCACACCTCCTGGCTGTGGGCTGTCCGCTCCATTCACGCGTCCATCCACCCATGCGTCCACCCAGTAGATCCCTAGCGAAGGGCTAACGGCTGGGACTCGGCTGTCCGCGTGCCCTTGCAGCTGGGTGAGTCCACAGTGGAGCCCCAACTCCACCCTCCCTTCTCGCCTGAGAAGCGCCCCCCAGCCCAGGGCTGCCGCAAGACTCAGAGACGCGGTGTCGTGTCCGGGAGTGACGGGCACATCGTAAAGGCCACTAAATGCTATTTTCGTTGTTCCTGAGTGGCGGCACGTTTTAAAATGACTTGTCTTTATAGCAGGTTGGCTGGGTCAAAACACTCGTGAGTCACAGGTTCGATCCTGGAGGTCTTGGAGGCTCCGACGCTGTCTGGGGAACCAGCCCCCGTGCCTCTCAGCTGGCCGCCGAGTCCTGTCAGTGGGTTCATATTAGGACAGCGGGAATGAGGAATCCTGTGTCGTCTGGCCTCACTGGTGCTGTCTGTGCCCCAGACCATAAACCAAAGACTACAGGAAACAGAAAATGCAAATAGATCGACAAGAGTAGGAGACTCAGTCATCTGTCACCTCTCAGGGAGGCACAGTCTCCCCAGAAGGCTGGCCTGCGGAGTCCACTGCCCGGGTTCGGGTCCCAGCTCTGCTGTCCTGTGATCACAGTGACAGCACAGCCAGGGACGAATCTCACAGTCGCTAAATCAACTCGCCCCGCCTCGGGGCTCCCTGTCTCATGAGCTACCACTCTTTCAAGAAATTCTTTAAGCCAGTTTGGATGTTCTGGTATTTGCAGTGAAGGGGATCACATGGGAATTTAGACTATGATAAAGATGATGTTTCAAATGAGAAAAAAATGAGCCACAGGGTAGGGTCTGTAGGGAGAGGTCATTGGGCCCTTACCTCCCTCCTGCAGTGAAGCCCAGGCCACGGGAGGTGTGGAGGGGGAAGCCGTGAAGCAAGACTGGGCCGGTGTCTTTGTCATCTGGAACAGGAAGTGGAGGACCATCAGATAAAAGACTTCAACAGCGCAGGAAAGAGTATCCAATGGAAAAAAGACAGTCTCTTCAGCAAGTGGTGCTGGGAAAACTGGACAGTGACATGCAGAAAAATGAAGATGGACCACTTTCTTATACCAGACACAAAATAAAATGGGTGAAAGACCTAAACATAAGACAGGAAGCCATCAAAATCCTCGAGGAGAAAGCAGGCAAAAACCTCTTTGACCTTGGCCACGGCAACTTCTTACTCAACATGTCTCTGGAGACAAGGGAAACAAAAGCAAAAATGAACTATTGGGACCTCATCAAGATAAAAACCTTCTGCGCAGCAAAGGAAACAATCAGCAAAACTGAAAGGCATCCGACAGAATGGGAGAAGATACTTGCAAGTGACGTATGAGATAAAGGGTCAGTATCCAAAATCTATAAAGATCGTATCAAACTCAACACCCAAAAAACAAATAATCCAGTGAAGAAATGGGCAAAAGACATGAACAGACGCTTTTCCAAAGAAGACCTCCAGATGGCCAACCAACACATGAAAAAATGCTCAACATCACTCATCATCAGGGAAATACAAATCAAAACCACAATGAGATACCACCTGACACCTGTCAGAATGGCTCACATTGACAACTCAGGCAACAACAGATGTTGGCGAGGATGCGGAGAAAAAGGGTCTCTTTTGCACTGCTGGTGGGAATGCAAGCTGGTACAGCCACTCTGGAAAACAGTGTGGAGGGTCCTCCAAAAACTAAAAATAGAACTACCCTACGACCCAGCAATCGCACTACGAGGCATTTATCCACGGGATACAGGTGTGCTGCTCCAAAGGGACACATGCACCCCCATGTTTATTTATAGCAGCACTATCGACAATAGCCAAAGGATGGAAAGAGCCCAAATGGCCATCAACGGATGAATGGATAAAGAGGATGTGGTGTATATATATATATATATAATGGAATATTACTCAGCAATCAAAAAGAATGAAATCTTGCCATTTGCAACTACGTGGTTGGAACTGGAGGGTCTTATGCTAAGTGAAATAAGTCAGTCAGAGAAAGACAAGTATCATGATTTCACTCATATGTGGAATTTAAGAAACAAGACAGATGAGGGACGCCTGGGTGGTTCAGTCGGTTGAGTGTCCTGCTCTTGATTTCAGCTCCAGTCATGATCTCGAGGTTCTTGAGTTCGAGCCCCTCATCGGGCTCTGTGCTGACAGCGCAGAGCCTGTGTGGGATTCTCCCTCTCTCCCTTTCTCTCTGCCCCTCCCACTCTCTCTCTCTCTCTCTCTCTCTTTCAAAATGAGTAAACTTAAAAACAGATGAACATGGGGAAGGGAAGAAAAATAAGATACAAACAGTGAGGCAAACCCTAAGAGATACTTAAATACGGAGAACAAACAGGGTTGATGGAGGGAGGTGGGGGTGGGGGAGGTGACAGGCATTAAGGAGGTGACAGGCATTAAGGAGGTTACTTGCTGTGATGACCACTGGGTTCTACTCTGAAACTAACACTACGTGTGTTAACTAACTTGAATATTTTTTTTAATTTTTTTTTAACGTTTATTTATTTTTGAGACAGAGAGAGACAGAGCATGAACAGGGGAGGGTCAGGGAGAGGGAGACACAGAATCTGAAACAGGCTCCAGGCTCTGAGCTGTCAGCACAGAGCCCGATGCGGGGCTCGAACTCAACGGACTGCGAGATCATGACCTGAGCTGAAGTCGGACACTTAACCGACTGAGCCACCCAGGTGCCCCTAACTAACTTGAATTTCAATGAAATAAAGACAAAACAAAACAAAGACTTCTCATGCCAACTGCTTAGAGAACTAGAAACGTCTACTTGTCAAAGAAAATACTCCAATTGCCAACCCCATCCCTCACCCATGATTTCTCTTCCCGTGGATTTAGTTGCCCTTGGTCCTGAATAGGTGATCGTCCTGCTGGTGATACAACAGTGGCCTAAGGCTCCATCCCAACGCCTACGCCTGTCCCCTCGCACCACATTACCACGTGGGCATTTCTCGTCTCGTGCCATCATGATAAAGAGGAGTGAGGATAGGACAAGGGATTTTGAGAGAGGGTCCGTGTTCACATCTAATTGTTCTGTTTGTATTGTTATTCGTCTCTGACATTAAACATCAGTGGTGCAGGGCGCCTGGGTGGCCCAGTCGGCTCAGCGTCCCACTTCAGCTCAGGTCATGAACTCGCGGTTCGTGAGTTCGAGCCCCGCGTCGGGCTCTATGCTGACAGCTCAGAGCCTGGAACCTGCTTTGGATTCTGTGTCTCCCTCTCTCTCTGCCCCTCCCCCGCTCGTGCTCTGTGTCTCTCTGTCTCTCAAAATTAAATAATAAAAAAACAAAACATCAGCGGTGCCTGTGTGCAGGAAACAGTATGGCGTGTGTGGGGTCTGGCGTTATTCACGGTTTCGGGCATCCGGCGGCGGGGGGACGGGGGGTCTCCGGAGGGGTCCCTCGTGGGTAAGGGGGCTGCTGTATCAACAGGTGTAGAAGGCGGATGGCCACTTGTGAAATGGTCACAGACAAAGGAACTGAGAAGTTTAGGGTCGATAGCCTGTTCAATGTCATTCGTTCGTTCCCTTCTCAGTAAGCATCGGCTGAGCACCTGCTCCATGATGGGCGAGGCCAGGATGGGATGCGCCGGCCGGCCGCTGTCCTGGGGCTTCTGGAGAGACAGACCTAAATCCAGGAATCGTGGGAACAGACTGTGTGATCCCACAAGGAGGGGAGGCCCACGGGGCCGGGGAGGTCGCCTCTCTCAGGTGCGAAGGGGCAGCTGGGAAGGGCGGGGGTACGGCAGTCTCTTGGAGCCTGTTGCAGGGACTGGAGGTCTCATGGTGGTTTGGGGGACAGTGCCAGCTCTAAGGTTCCCCGGAGCAGGTCCCCTGGTGTCCGGGGGCACTGGTCCTCGAGACCTGCGAGCCTCCCACCCCCCTGTAACACCTTGCTTTGTGGCAGAAACCGGTCTGAGCTTTGTCCCCTTTTGTTTCCCGTTCCAGTTTTGTGGCTAGAACCTGCCAGGAGTTGGACTTCTGTCCTGAGAGCCAGGGGAAGGCCCCGCAAAGGCCGTGTGATCAGATCTGCATGTTCCCAGCACCGTTCCGGCTGTAGGCTGGCCCGGAGGGAGCTCGAGGGGCCGCGCGGGAGCCAGGTTTGGAGGCAGCTAGACTGGGCCGGGCGGGGGGTGATGGAGGGGGTTTGGGGTAGTGTGTGGTGCCGGAGGGACGAGCGGGAACGGCTTCCGGGCTGGCTGGGCCTGGCATGCGTCCGGGGCACGAGACAGGGAGGTGCCCTGGAGGCTCGAGGGGGTGTTGAGTGGGCGAGGAGGGGCACCGCGGGGGCCGGGGTGAGGTCTTTGTGAGTGTGGGTGCCCACTGGCCAGGGAGGGGCCGGGGCCCAAGGTGCAGCATAGGAATGGAACCCTGCACCTGCACCCCCCCCCGCCCAGTTCCCCGAGAATCTTCTGGAAATGTGTTCCAGCTGCAGATACCAGGCCCCACCCCCTGAGAGTCTGGATGGCCATTTGATCACAACTGTGAAGCCTCGAGTCTGGTCGCCCTCGGCTCGGCCTCCCCCAAAGCCTGGCCGCCCCAGACACGCCAGGAATGGGGCCACAGAGGGTGGTCCCCGCTCCGCCAGCCTCTCCCGCCCCTGCAAGCCCAGAGCCGCAGGGGGCGGGAGGGGGCGTGTCCCGTGGAGGCAGGTGGTCACCTCCAGGGGCACTGGTGGCTGAGCCCGGGGGGGTTTTAAAGCCCACGGCCCCCAGGCCAGGGACACACAGTGCATTCGGTGTTCGTTCTGTTTCCGGTTAATCTGAGAGGCTCTGTCACCCAATTTGTAGTACAAACAGGATGGGATTCACTCTCCCTCCTCCCTGTCCCGGCTCGGGACACGGCTGGGCACTCACAGCCTCCTCACGAGGGGGGCTCCAAGCCCTTCTGACTCCCCAGCCAGTGCTGGTACCCGTGGGGGGGGGGGTAAGGGGGGGCCCCACTGAGGGACGGGTGGGCACTGACCCCCAACCCTGCATTTCCTGTGACAAGTCACAAGTGGAACTCAAACTGGAAGCCGAGCCTTCTGACTCCAAGGCCCACGCCAGTTCCGGGACACCTGTGTTTCCGAGAAGGGACCTTTGGAGTTGGGTTTCGTGGGATAAGTAGGAGTTCTCCAGACAGTGAGCGCTTCAGGCACAGGAAACAGTGCGTACAAAGGCCAGGAGGCATGAACTTGGCGGCCTTGTTTGGGAGGCAGCAAGCAGATAGCCTGGTGGGGCTGGGGCTGGTTCCTGGTGGGTTGCCTGCCTCCTGAAGGTCTATCTTCTGGACAAAAAGGAGCCAGTAACATATTGGAAGCAGGACATGATTGAATGTGAGGTTCACTTTACTGGAGACCCAGTGAACACAGTTGTTCGTCAGAAAATGCGAAAACCAAACACCGGCCAGCTTGCTGAGGGTCGTCCTTCAGCTTTGGGGCTGATCTCAAGGGAAAGGACGGAGTTAACAGGTGCTATACGGCTTCAGAAGGCCGCAGTGCCGCGGCTCAGGCTGTGTAGCGGCTTTGGATGTTTCCAAGGTGCTCTGAGGGCTCGCCTCCTGTCTGAGCTCCAAGGGAACTTGGACTGTGGTCGAGAGAGACTGTTTTCCCCTTTGGACAGGTAAGACGAACAGGTGCAGAGAGAGGCTGGTGATTAGCCCCGGGGGTGGGGGGGGTGGGGGGGGGGGGCGGGAAGCTCGCAGTAGGAAGTGGAAGGGTGAGGTCTTGGGTTACTCCGCCAGACCAAAAACCGGCCTGCCCTGCAGAACTTTCTAGTTCCCGGACCGGCACGGCAGGCCCCGGAAGTGGCCCAGTCCAGGGCGGGGGCGAAGCCTGTCCCGGCCCGCATCCTGTCCGGGGACTCCCAGGGAAGGTGTCCCCGCAGGCCGTCACCGGGAGTGTCTCTGCCCAGCGCGGGAGCCCCCCCAAAAGCTAAAATAAGGCTCGCGTGTGCTCCAAAAATACTCTGCTGAAAGGCCCGGCCAGCCAGCCCTGGAAATAAGCCCGTCTGCTGGCTTCCCGCCCAGAGAAGCCCGGGTGGAGGCAGAGAGCCACATTTCCGGTCCCCACACCCTTTTATTTTGGGAAAATCAAAGCCTCCCCACCGGCCGGGGCGGCTTCGGTCCAGGCAGCTCTTGCTGGAGGACGTTTGGGCCCAGAAGGAAGAGGGTGGCCCTTCCTCCCACCCACACATTCATTCACTGGCTCTGTGACCGGCTCTTCTGTTCAGTGACCCTGCAGGCGCCAGGCCCTGCTCTGGGCATCGGGCTCCGGGCTCCAGGCTCCGGGGGGGTCTGCTGTGCTCACAGGCCGTGAGATCGCGGGGCCCAGCATCCCCGCGCGGTACGACGGGGACAGACTGGAGGCAGGTTCACTGCGCTGGGACGATGCAAAGGGACGATGCCGACGAGGTCGGCACGGGGCACGCAGGAGCCCTGGCCCCACGTGCCGCCCTAACTGGGCCTTGGCCACTGGCTTCTGCAGGGTCACCTGCGGGCTTAGCCGAACAGACCGGTGGGTTCCCCTCCGCCGCCTCTGACCTGCTGACCTCTGACCTATGCCCCTTTAACATCACCAACGTCTGCTCCAAACCTCTCTGGTTCTTCTTCAACCCCGCTGCGGGTTCCCGCCCCCTCCCCGCCGGTGGCCTGGGCTCCTGATTCCGAAGTGAATGGAGACCGGCCGGTAGGACCCTTCCTCACCGGGCCGCCCCAGCCCTGCGGACACCTCTCTTCCACCGCACCCCGCACTCCTGGCTCAGATGCTTTCCATCTCTCTCCCGGAACAAGCACCTGGGACCCCTGTCTCCACCTCTTCTGCTCCAGGCCCCTCCACACCGGGCCTGAGGCTTCCTCCTGAGGGCCAGACCTGACCCTATTGTTTTCCACTTCCCAAATCACAGTGACCCCGGGGTCAGCTTGGCGGTTTTTGCCTCAGTGACATGCCGCCTGTTCCTTTATTTACTTAGCTTTTCCTTTATTTTTTAAAATTTTTTAAATGTCTATTTATCTTTTGAGAGAGACAGAGTATGAGTGGGGGCAGGGGCAGAGAGAGAGGGAGACACAGAATCCGAAGCAGGCTCCGGGCTGCGAGCCATCAGCCCAGAGCCCGACGCGGGGCTCGAACTCACGGACCGAGAGATCATGACCTGAGCCGAAGTCAGACGCTTCACCGACCGAGCCACCCAGGTGCCTCTACTTAGCTTTTTCTTTAAAGTGACTCTTTGAGGGGCGCCTGGGGGGGCTCAGTGGGTTGAGCGTCCGACTTCGGCTCAGGTCACGATCTCACGGTCCATGAGTTCGAGCCCCGCGTCGGGCTCTGGGCTGATGGCTCGGAGCCCGGAGCCTGCTTCCGATTCTGTGTCTCCCTCTCTCTCTGCCCCTCCCCCGTTCATGCTCTGTCTCTCTCTGTCTCAAAAATAATAAATGTTAAAAAAAAAAATTAAAAAAAAAAATAAAGTGACTCTTTGAGCCTGGGTGGCTCAGTCGGTTAAGCATCTGACTTCGGCTCAGGTCATGATCTCACAGTCTGTGAGTTTGAGCCCCTTTCAGGCTCTGTGCTGACGGCTCAGAGCCTGGAGCCTGCTTCGGATTCTATGTCTCCCTCTCTCTCTTTGACACTCCCCAGCTTGCTTGTGCTCTGTCTCCCTCTCTCTTTCTGGAAAATAAATAAACATTAAAAAAAATTGAAGTGACTCTCTTTCCTCAATTTGTTTTTTAATTTAATTTTTTTAACATTTATCTATTATTGAAAGACAGAGAGAGTCAGAGCACGAGCAGGGGAGGAACAGACAGAGAGGGAGACACAGAATCGGAAGCAGCCTCCAGGCTCTGAGCCGTCAGCACAGAGCCCGACGTGGGGCTCGAACCCACAAACCACGAGATCATGACCTGAGCCGAAGTCGGACGCTCAACCGACTGAGCCCCCCAGGCGCCCCTAATTTTACTTTTTTTTAGGTCATCTCTACACCTAATGTGGGCTCGAGCTCACAACCCTGACTGAGATTAAGAGTTGCGTGCTCTACCGACCGAGCCAGGCACCCCTTTCCCCAACTTAATTTTAAATTAAAAAGAGAGCTTGATGTCACTGTCGAGGAAGGAAAGCAGTGTGTGTCCTCATCACGCGTTCACACCGTCTTCACGTGAGATCCCTGATTTGTAGCTGAGCGTGTGGCTGCCCAGAGTCCAAGCCGTATGTCCCAGCTCACCTCGCAGTGAGGCGTGGACCTTCACCAAAGTTCTGCGTGTGGGCAGGAGTGGCCGGTGGAAGGTCCCTCCTCTTTTATTTTTTTTAATATTTATTTATTCCTTTTGAGAGAGAGAGAAAGAGAGCAAGCAGGGGAGGGGCAGAGAGAGAAGGAAAGCGAGAGTCCCAAGGAGGCACCACGCTGTCAACACAGAGACCACCTTGGGGCTCGAACTCACGAACTGTGAGATCACGACCTGAGCCGAAGTTGAGTCAGACGCTTAACCAACTGAGCCACCCAGGTGTCCCACAGGTTCCCTCCTGAGGGAGGAGGATGTGTGCTTCAGCATCTCCTTTTTCCTTCTGGAATGCAAGCACGATAGCTGGAACACTGGCAGCCGTGTTGGACCATGGGGGAAAAGCAAGAAGGCACAAGGAACCGGGGCTCCTGACGGCCGCGGAGCCTCTCCACCAGCCCTGGGAGTTTTATCTCAGGGCTGTATTCGCTTGAGAGAAATAAACTTCTCTCACCGAAGCCGGTGTGATTCAGGGATTAAAGAAGCTTGTCGCGAACCTACCACCAATGACGACGCAGTCTCACTTGGAGTATCAGACACAATACAAATGAGTGCAATGAAAATGGAACATTCCGAAATCGAAATCGTTGACAGCATCGGCTGCCCTTCGAGGCTCTGGCCTCGAGGGCGTCTTTGTTCAAAAAGGCGTTAGTCATCGTTAGCCCGAGACTGTCTCCGTTTATTCAGGGCTGACCAATAATTGAAACGGGACCGACTTTCCCACCATGTGACTCAGTGCTAGCTAGTGCCAGGTCCCTTACCTCACCGCTACCTAACATCAGCTGGCAGGACGCGGTGAAGGCTGGCCTCCCACGGCGCCCCATCGACGCCCCCCCCACCCCCCCCCCCACCCACCCCCCTGGAGCCTGGAACCGCCTGGCCATTCACTGTGGAAGCATTTCTCCAGCGCTGGCTGTTTGCAGTTCCTGCTACCGGCTCCAGAACCAGACCGTCAGGACTGCCTCCTGCTGCCGGGGACACCCGGGCGATGTTGCTTGCTTCTCCCTGCCTCAGTCCTGCTGCTCTGTGAAATGGGCAGGAAGGGTTAGCTCACTCGGCACATACCAAGGGCGCAGAAGAGAGTGCGTCCCCCAGGACGTGTCAGCTGTTATTTTTTCGCGTCTGGCGAGGGGGCTGAGGCAGTGAGCCAGACGGGCAGGGAGTCTGCTCTGCTGGGGGAGACCCGGTGACACTCCAGAGCCTCTGCCCGTCAGCATGGCTCACCTGTGCAGGGAACTCTATTCACCTTGGACTCCCGAGGTCCTGGCGGGAGCCCGACACTCAGCAGGAGCTCAGGAAACGGCACCGACACAGGGATGGGCCCCATGAGACACACATGTGCCAAGAGAGCCGGGCTGAGGGTCAGGCGGCCCAGACCCCCAGCAGCAGGTGCACGTCCGGATTCCGAGCCAGGTCCCCGACGTGAGCCCGGCCGTTCCTCCCGTGCCCGCGGGAAAGGGCCTCCAGTGGCTTTCTTCCCGGCCCAGGAAACGCCACCGACTCGCCTTGAAGGGCGAGGGCGGGTGGAGAAAATGTTTGCACTGTGGGGCCCGGGCCTGGAGGTCCACAGACTGGCTTTGGGTTCAGACTCTCCTGTCCGTGTGCCGTGCGGCCCTGGGCAAGTTTGCCTCATCTTCCTCCCCCGAGAAACGGGCTGACGACCCCGTGATCTGTTTGTGCAAACTCACCACCCCAGACTCGGTGGCTTGAAACACCGATCGTGCCCGTGTCCCGGGATCCCTCGGGACGGGACTCAGGAAGGGCTCCCAGGGAGGGCTTCTTCCCCCCGACACGGCGGCCCCACGCGAACGGCCGACAGGGGTGGCTCGGGCTCGAGACGAGTGCGGGTCACCAGCCTGCCCCGAGTCGAGGAGAGGGAAACGAGAATCCGCTCTGTGATGGGGCGGTGGGAAGGTTCCAGAAGAGCGTGTGGGAAAATACCGTCGTGCTGGCCTCCGAGGGCTTGTGGGTGGAAAACACCTGAAATGTGGCGAGGGCCTGATAAGTGATCTCTGACACAATCGTTGCCCTGTTATTATCAGCCTGTTCTTGAAACCTGCCCCTCTCCTCCCACCCCTCCCTGGTCAGGCTGCATCCTGCTCGCAGCCCACAGGAACCGGCTCTCAGGAGACAAAGACCTGTTGGTTCTCTTGGGGTGGCCGTCCACGGGGCGGAGGCCTTTGTGCAGCCGGGCAGGCAGCGGGGACACCACACGGGAGCCGGGCTTCCCCCCAGGCCGGTGAGCTGACCCGATGCTCGGTCTCTGCCTGCAGGGTGGCCGGCTGTCCGCCGGCACGCCCCTTTCAGAGCCTCGCACTCCCCTCCCCTCCCCCAGAGCAGCGCTGAATTAGGAATTCCCATGGAAGGGGACCTTCCACTGGGCAGCGTTCCTGGCATCCATCTGGCCGGCCCTCTTGGCCCCTCATCGTGGAGAACATGAAAGGCCAGGGAGACAGGGAACCCTAGCTTGGGGTCCCTGCCTTCCACGAGCCCCCTACTGGGATGAATGGCGTTCCACAAAAATTCATGTCCCCCCTGTGACCTCCAAATGGGACCGAATTTGGAAACCGGGGTCTTTGCAGTGTCACCAAGTTAAGATGAGGTCACACCGGATTAGGGTGGACCCTACACCCAGTGACCGGTGTCCTTATAAGAAGCTGACATTTGGGGTGCCTGGGGGGCTCAGTCGGTTGAGCGTCCGACCTCAGCTCAGGTCATGATCTCATAGTTGGTGCGTTCGAGCCCCGTGTCGGGTTCTGGGCTGACAGCTGGCAGCCTGGAGGCTGCTTTGGATTCTGTGTCTCCCTCTCTCTCTCTCTCTGCCCCTCCCCTGCTTGTGCTCTGTGTCTCTCTCACAAAAATAAATGAATATTAGAAGAAGAAGAAGAAGAAGAAGAAGAAGAAGAAGAAGAAGGAGAAGAAATTTGAACAGAAAGACCCACGGGGGAGAACATTGCAGGATGACAGAGGCAGGGGTTGGTTGGGTCGAGGCAGCTACAAGCACAGAATTTTCGACACCGGCCAGAAGCTGGGAGAGTAGCACGGAGCGGATCGTCGCCAAGAGCCTCCAGAAGGAGCCAGCCCTGCTGATACGCTGATTCGAGGACCTCTGGCCCCCACAATGGGAGACGACACGCTTCGGTCACTCTAAGCCACCCAGTCGGGGGGCATTTGCTTCGGCAACCGGAGGACCCTCATACAACACAGCCGTGGCTCCGGCGACCTCCCCGGTCCCTCCGTCCTCCGCACCCCCTGCTTGAGACCGCCCCCTCAGCTGCTCTCTCTGACTTACCAGCCGTGGCAGGAAGAAAGAAAAAAAAAAAACCTTTCACTCTTTAAAAAGCCCAACGAAGACCCGACGCCCACCAAGTGTGACCGTCTACAGACGTCACAACTGCATTTGCTGCGCGGCCAAGAAGCGTCGCCTCGTGGGGTACCTGTCTACACTTGCTAGGAGAGCGAGATCACCTCCGGGAAAGCCCCCGGGTCTTTGCACATCAGTCCCCGTCTTTAGTGACACACGCCCGGGAGGAAGTTCGTGGTTTTCTCACGGACAAAGAGGGGCCCTCTGCCGGACGGATTCCACGATGGGCTCACTGTCAAGGGCAGTGAGCGCTGGGTCCCCGGTTTACCCCAACCTTCTCAGGGAGCAAGAATCAGGGAATAGACTCTTTCCTTGGGTGGAGAGAAGAGGGAGAGGGGGGAGGACCCGGGCCGTTTGGATAGAGTGCACCTTGGTTCTACGACTTTTATTTATGTATTTATTTTTGAGAGACAGAGAGCGTGGGGGAGGGGCAGAGAGAGAGGGGAAAGCGAGAGTCCCAAGCAGACTCCACGCTGTGAGCACAGAGCCCGACGCGGGGCTCGATCCCGTGAACCGTGAGATCGCGACCCGAGACAAAGTCGGAGGCCTAACCCACCGAGCCACCCGGGCGTCCCTCGGCCAGACACTCCTTCACAGTCCCGTCCCCCAGCATGCACGGTCTCCCCACGTCCCCCTGCCTGCTCTAGCTTGTGGGTCGGGATCAGTGGTTCTGAATCTAACGCCCCCGGTTTCTATTCCGGTAAAAGGCACATGACCTAGAACGCAGCACCTGAACCATCTTCACTCGCGCTGCTCAGCAACATAGTGTCGCACAGTCACACGGTCGTGCGGCTGTCAGCACATCCGTCCCCAGAAGGTTGTCTTCCCAAAGCGAGACTCTGTCCCATGAGACCCCCAGCCCCTGGTGCCCACCATCCTCCTCTCTGTCTCTGTGACTCCGACCGCTCGCGGGACCCCCGTGCGTGGACCCTGCAGGATCCGTCCGCCGTGTCTGGCCTGTTTCTCAGCACAGGTCCTCCAGATGCACCCAGGCCACAGCAGGCGTCAGGATCCCAATGTCCCCTTTTATGACAGGCATCCTGCACCGCCCCTCTCCCCCTCCTAATATGCAATTCTAGAATGATCTAGCACGCTGCCCCTCCCCCCACTCAATGTCGAGTAGAACCTGTACCCACCTCGTCAGGCAACCCCCACCCTGCATTTCCGACCATCCCCCAGCTGAGGCTTCGAGTCCGTGTCTGGCTGATTTCTCAGCAGCTCCTGCCTTCGCCCCGCTCCGAAATACCGGCCTTTCCAGCGTCTCCCAGGCCTCCCGCTTTCCAGACACCAAAAAGATTGCATTTGCCCTTTTCCTGTGTCTGGCTCTGCCCCAGCTCCCAGCACTGCCCTTTAGAGCCGGGCAGGGCAGTGCCCACTCCTCAGCCTGGCGTTCGAGGCTCTGACGGCACCTTCAGCTCCGCCCCATTTCCTGACACAACCCTCCGCTCTGGCCAAGCCCCTCTCTGTCCCTGGATGGTGCCAGGACTTTGCTG
This sequence comes from Prionailurus viverrinus, assembly GCF_022837055.1. Classification (NCBI taxonomy): domain Eukaryota; kingdom Metazoa; phylum Chordata; class Mammalia; order Carnivora; family Felidae; genus Prionailurus; species Prionailurus viverrinus. Next base: position 112,184,568 of record NC_062570.1, read on the forward strand.
CCTCTGAGCCTTTGTCTCCGACCCCCACCACGCCTATGCTCCCAACCCTGCTTCCCACCACCGCCCCCCGCCCCCCCCCGCGGGTCGACCGAGCGGTCTGGAGTTAGAGGAACCCAACCGCAAACCTTAATTACAGACCCTTACGTGGTTGATTTAGCGAGCTGTGGGGTGTTGGGCAAGTTCCCGAACCTCTCTGAGCTTTAATTCCTTCACGTGGAAAATGTCATTCTTTTCATACATGTTTATTGAGCTCCTACTAGGTCGACAACAGTCTGGGGATTCAGCAGTGGGGAAGTGTATTTTTTACTGCCTGTCCTTACCCACCTTTTGAATGCTATGTCAATGCAACTGCTACGTATTTACCATTTTCATTAAAAGAGTCATTTCCAATGAAAAGGGACCTAGGAGAGGGAAAGACATCTAACTCCAAAGGCTGGGAAGGCATCGCGCATAAAGTGCCAGCGAGGTGCCCGGAAGGAGGAAGTGCTCGTTAAATTGCGGCTGTCTCCTAAGTGTTGCCCCTCAAGTCCTCCAGGCTGCCTCCTGCAGCTTGACCTGACCCCCACCTCCTCTGAGGTCTGTGGCATCTTTGTGCTCTAGCATCCATCCGCCCATCCACTCATTCATGCGTCCATCCATCCATCCGTCCGCCTGTCCATCCACCCATCCATCCATCCATCCACCCATCCACCCATCCACCCATCCGCTCATTTACACATCCATCCGTCCATCCATCCATCCATCTGTCCATCCATCCATCCATCCATCCATCCACTCATTCACGCGTCCATCCATCCACTCATTCACACATCCATCCATCCATCCGTCCATCCGTCCATCCACCCATCCATCCATCCATCCATCCATCCATCCACTCATTCATGCGTCCATCCATCCATCCGTCTGTCTGTCCATCCATCCATCCGTCTGTCTGTCCATCCATCCATCCATCCATCCATCCATCCATCCACTCATTCATGCGTCCATCCATCCATCCGTCTGTCTGTCCATCCATCCATCCATCCATCCATCCATCCATCCATCCATCCGTCTGTCCATCCATCCATCCATCCACTCATTCACACATCCATCCATCCATCCATCTGTCCATCCATCCATCCATCCATCCGTCCATCCGTCCATTCGTCCATCCATCCATCCATCTGTCCATCCATCTGTCCATCCACTCATTCACACGTCCATCCGTCCATCCACCCAGCCCCAATATGTTCATCCACTCATTGGCTATTTATTGATACTCACAATGTGCCAAGTCCTCTGCCTGGTGGGAGATAATGACTCAGTCTCAGTTCTTTTCCTCAGGGAGATTCTGTCAGGGGGAAGAGAAATGCCCTCGGAAAGTATCTACAGCATCTGAGCTTTGATAGATCACGTACAGAGTAAATGTGCTCCATACAGCACGTGGTGCAAACACACGACTGGAAGAAAGGGGGCATCTAAGTTGACACCTGAAGGTGGAACAGGCAGGTGGAGATGGAGGGAAGGACATCCCTGTGAAGGGTAGGAGGAGAGAAGGTAGGTGGAGAGCAGCGTGGGCCTGGAGGGGTAACAAAGGACCTCGTAGGCCACTTGAGGAATTTGCACTTTGTCCCAAGAGCAGGCTCGGAGGGCTTCAAGCCAGGAAGGGCATGATAGGCTCTGGTTTGGGGGAGACCAGTGCAGCTGCAGTGTGGACGGCGGGCTGGAGTGGATGGCAGGTGGGGGTGAACAGGAAGGGAGCCAGCTGGAAAGCTGGAGCAGAGAAGGCACGGGCAGCGGCAGGTGGCAGGGGTCTGGAGAATGGGCTAAGCTCTCCCCTCCACTTAAAAAAGAAGTTTTTTTTAAATGTTTATTTATTTTGGAGAGAGAGAGAGAGAGCATGAGTGGGGGTGGAGGGGAGGGGCAGAGAGAGAGGGAGACACAGAACCTAAAGCAGGCTCCAGGCTCCGAGCTGTCAGCACAGAGCCGGACGCGGGGCTCAAAGTCACGGACCGTGAGACCATGACCTGAGCTGAAGTCGGTCGCCCAACCGACCGAGCCCCCCAGGCGCCCCTCCACTTTTTATGACATAGATTCACACCCTTCCACAAGATGAAAACAGCAGAGCAACGCTGTTTGTCTCCACCTGGATTCAGCAATCATTAACACGCTTCCCTGCCCTTTTGCCTTCTCTCAATAGGCAAACGGCAAGACAGGCAGATTTCCTTGTCCTGAACGTTTGAAAGCAGGTCGCTGCATGCTGCTGCCGTCCCCAGCCCCTCCAGCCGCCTCTCCTGGAGCGAGGGCACGTTCCTCCTTCACCACAGACCAGGGCCCTGCTGGAAACTCAACAGCATCTCCTGTCCAGTCTGTGTGCACACTTCCCCACTTAATTTCAGGGATAGCGTTTACAGTTGGGTTTTGTTTTGAAAGCCAAGGACGCATCAGGTTTCCAGGGTTGCATTGGGTCACGACTCTCTGGTGTCCAAGAAAGACGCGGGAGGTGGAATTCGAAGGGCTTGATGAGTCACTGGAGGTCAGGGGGGGGGGGGGAGCTGGGAGGGGTCCAGTGACGGCTGGGCTCTGGGTTGGGAGGCCGGTGGTGCAGCCCCCGAGGCGAGGGGTCCCAGAGTGGGAACAGATGTCGAGAGAGAGGAGTGGCCCGGCAGGCAGGTGGAAATGCAGGTGTGAGGTTCAGGAGACAGGTCGTGGTCGGGTGCAGACGGGGGCCTGCCTGAGGGTCCTGGGGAGGCCACAACGGATGACCACAAACCAGGTGCCGGAAAACGGCTTCCAGATGCCAGAAGTCCTGAATCAGAGTGTCTGCGGGGCCGCACTCCCTGCAAGGGCTCCAGAGAAGAACCCTTCCTTGCCTCTTCCCGCCCCTGGTGGCTTTTGACAAATCTAGGTGTCCCCTGCTTGTAGCTGCATCCCTCCAGTCTCGGCCTCTGGAGGGGCACGTGGCCTTCCTCCCTGTGTGTCTTCACTCGGTCCCCGTACAGGGACACCAGTCACTGCGTTTAGGGTGCACCCTACTCCAGGGTGACCTCATCTTAACTAATTATATCTGTAAACACTCATTTCTAAATAGGCTTATAGCCTGAGGTCCCAGGTGGGTATGAACCGGGGGGGTGGGGGGAGCGCTGCCCAACCTGTACAGGGGCCACCAGCATCTAGAAGGTACCATTGCCCGGGGTTGGGAGGGAGGGTACAAAAGGACAGGAGAGGGGGCTCAGGCACTGAGCAGACACGGAGCACGTGGGGGTGAGCGGGCGGGCGAGCTGGGCCTGGCCTCCCGGCGGGCACTGACCTAGCATCTGTCCCAGGTCCCCAGGGTTGGAGAGGGCGTCCCCGCCCACCACTCACTTACCACCTTCACTCTCCATCCCCGGGACAGGACCACGCGTGCGGAGCGTGGAGAGAGGAGCGATAACGAACCACAGTGCACCTGCCCCTCGGGGGACACTTGGCTGCAGGGACCTTGCCGAGATGTCGCCTGGGGGTGCCTCCCACTCCCATCGACTGCTTTTATTTCGGTTCCCCGGCCCCTGCCTTCGCTTGGCAAGACCTCTGTCCCCAAGGTCTCTCTTTGTCTTCTGCAACTCCCAGGCCCGGCCTGTGGGTAGGCAGCCCCCAGAGAGGGTCCGTGCTCCCGGCCCTGGGGGCCTAGGAGCCCCATGGACCCCTAATGTGCGTGGGGTGCTGAGTGCCCGCTTCGCTCGCCTGGACCGGCCCATCGAACCCTGTGGCGGACTGCTGGGGCCCTAAGAGTGCTGCGGGAGCGTGGCGGTGACGCCCGCGAGGCAGTTGAGGAAACCAAGGCACGGAGAGGCCGAGTCGCCCAGCCACGTCGGCACGGGAGGTGGGGGAGGGAGGACCCAGATCTGGACCCCGTGCTCACAGAGCCGCAGACGGCGTGGCTTTGGACCCCGCCCCTTGTCCTCAGCCGACAGGCCCGAATGGCATGGGCCCGTGTCGGGGGCAGGGGGGCCTGGAGGCCGTCTTGCCCGGGGCCTGTCGTCTGGGCTCTGGCCTCGCCTGGGGCCGCGTGGACAGGACGGGGCCTGGGTGCTGGGGTCCGAAGGGCAGGTGCACACCTAAAGCCAGGCGCCTCCGGGCGTCAGAGCGGCGGCGGGCGTCTGTCTGGATCTGGGACTTGGGCCCTGCCGGCCGGCCTCCTTCTCCTTTCCCCGCCTCCCGCCTCGGACGGGCTTTGTCCAGCGAAGGCCCTGGAGGAAGCTCACGGGCCCGTCCCGTTCACCTGGGCCGCGGCAGCGAGGTTTTCTGGTCTGGTCTGGTTTGCTCAGTCTTTAGTAGACGGCTTCTTGATCTTTCTTCCATCCCCAGCAAGTTGCCGCATGGCCAGCGGGAGGGCTGCCTCCCACACTCCCCCGGGGCCGAGCTGGCAGCTGGGGCAGGGCGGAGCCCGCTGCCGGGCCGTGGGAAAGGGGTTGGTAGGGAGGAGCCCCCTTCTAGCCCCCTTCCCCCTCTTCCGCAGCTCTTGGGGCTGGCTTGTCCCTCTGCCGGGACCTCCCGCCCCACTTCCTCAAGGCACCAACTCTTATCCTTTTTGTCCTGCCTTCGAAGTTGCTTCTTCCAGGAAGACCACCCTGCTTCCCACGGGCCTGCCGTGGCGACTTCCCCTGTGCTCCTGGAAAACGCCCTACCCTCATCTCCCTCCCCTGCCTTCTGTCTCTGCCAACGGAATTTCGGCTCCTTGAGGGCTGAGGCCACGTGTTCTTGCCCACCTGGGGTCCTCCGTACCTGGCCTCACAGAACATCATGGGCTTACGACAGCTGGGACGGGAATTGGCCTGTTCTCTCTCTCTCCTTCGGCTCTGGGGACCGAGCTCGTGGAGCTCATCGCCTCACTGCCCCAGGCTCCTGGCTTCCACCCCCTGCGCCGGGCTCACGTCCAGCCAGTGATGGCGCAAAGCGCTCCTGTGTCAGACGGAGCAGAGGCAGGGGCAGGCTGGACGAAGGGGGGCTGTGTGGCAGGGCGACCTCCTGGGAGAGGAGGCTTCATGGTGCGGGGACTCAGTGACTGGGAGCTGCCGGTCGTGTAAGGGGCCTGCTCAGAGTGTTCTGGGCAAGGACAAGCAGCAAGTGCAAAGGCCCTGGGGCAGGAGCCAGTGTGGCAGGTTTGAGGGCCACAAAGGCCAGTAGGAGTGGAGCTGGGTGGGCTGTGGGTTTTATTCCCAGTGTGTCGGAAGCCAGGGAAGGACGTGCTGTGACTCAGCCGGCACTGCTGTGGGGAGGCTCTCTGGGTGCCAGGGTGGCTTGTAGAGCTGAGACGGAGCAGCAGGCCTTGGGGGATTCCCCGGGTCCCACACCTCCCCTGCCCCAGCCACCTTTGCCACCCTGCAGGTGCTGGCCATTGTCTGGGAATATTCGCGCAGGAGGAAAGCCGTCCTGTGGGGGAGGGGCGGGCGTGGGGGCAGCCATAGTCACCTTCCGGTTCTCAGAGTTGACATGACCCGGTGAGAAGTAGGTCAGGGGCAGAGAGAACCTGTTTTTCAGCCACCCACAGGGACGTAGATGTGGCTCAGTGAGCATTTTCGCCTTTAAGCAAAAGCGGCAAGGCCGCCCCTGTCTGAGGTCAAGGTGTTTACACAAAGGGCTAAGTCCTGATGTGAAAAAACATTAAGCTATGCGACAGAAAGGGTCAGTCATTCTTGTTGTCTCTTACTAGAAAGGACCTGCCCTCCCCAGGGGGGTCTCGCCCCGTCCCTGGGGGACCGACAAGGCACACTCCACCCCTCCACTTGTGTGACAGGGTACCTTCACCTCCTCCCATGTGACCGGTGAGGAAACTGAGGCCCAGAGAGCTTGGGAGACGTACCCAAGCCACAGGCCAGAACGTGCCAGGAAATGAACTCGGCACCTGACTCCAAGTCCTGTGCCCTTGAAAACAGTCGGTTACTAAGGAGTCGTTCATTCACACGAGAACAGAGGGGGGCGGGCAGGTGACGCGGACACCACACCTCCCGCTTCGGACAGAAGTGAGACGCGCCAGGACCCGCCAGCCCTCCGGCTCCGACCCATGGCTGCTCGCCCCGCACGTAACCCCGCGCCCCGATTTCACTCCCACCTTCCCTCTTTCCATGTTCCTCCCGCTTCTTGCCAGCTGCTTTCTGGTTTCACGGTACACAGCATACGAACACAGAGCATTCATGTTTCCCGTGTGGGCACAGAAATACACGTGTATTACGTTGTATTCGTTTCTTCTCACCAACGGCCACAAACTGGACGGCTTAAAACAGCAGAAACACATTCTCTCACGTCTCTCTGAGGCCGGGGGCCCGAAATCCGGGTGTGGGCAGGGTCGGTGGTCTCCTGCGGGGCTGCCGGGGGAGACGGTGTCCGGGCCCCGCTCCCGGCTTTCCGTGCTGGCCACAACCCCTGTGCTGCCGGCCGTGGCCACAGCCCTGGCCTCTGCCTCCGTCCTCGCGTGGCCTTCTTCCCGGCATGTCTGCATTCTCGCCCCTTTTTATTTTATTTTATCTTATCTTATCTTATTTTATTTTATTTTATTTTTTTGAGACAGAGAGAGACAGAGCATGAACAGGGGAGGGGCAGAGAACAGGGGAGGGAGACACAGAATTGGAAGCAGTCTCCAGGCTCTGAGCCGTCAGCCCAGAGCCCGACGCGGGGCTCGAACTCACGGACCGTGAGATCGTGACCTGAGCTGAAGTCGGACGCTCAACCGACTGAGCCACCCAGGCGCCCCTCTCGCCCCTTTTTATAAAGGCACAGCCATACCGTGTGGGGCGCGCCCGAAATCCACGCTGGTCTCACCTTGACATCCCTAACGCGATTCCATCCGCAAAGCCCCGTATTCCAAAGAAGCGTGCATTCGCAGGGGTGGGGGCTTAGGGCACGGATGTATCTTTTAAGGGCCTCTGTTCACCCACTACAGAGAGGAATGCGCTCGAAATTTACTTAGTTGTTGGGGTGCTCGATCAAACAGTTTAGGGCATGTCCCTGGTGCCGCCTGTCCGCGGGGTGGGGGCCACGTCTTGGGCTTCTAGGTACCCCAGCTGCTCAGTGCGGTGGAGGCGGAGGGATGGGGTTCAGGCTGCTGGGAGCCTGCTGGGGGTTAGGATTTGGACGGGCACGAAGGGGGGTGGCCGGTTCCGCCCGCGTTGCCATCCACAGCACCCTCCGCCCTCAGACTAGCCTGGAGGGGCCCGTGCCGTTTACCGCTGCCGTCCATTCTCCTCGTATCCTGTCCTCTTGTCATGAAAGAAACAAGGTGGGTAGTGACTTGCTTAGGGCTTGTCTCCCCCGGGGATCCTGCCTGTTCTCTTCCTTCCCGCCTTGCAGGCCCTCAGAGGTCCCTGCGGACTGAATGCGTGAAGTCCAGCGTGGGTGACCTGGGCCCTTCTTAGCCCAGTCCTAAGGAGGCTGCATGGTGAGCCGGGTCACAGCAGGGCACCCCCACCAGCCCAGGAGGAAGGGATTACTCCAGATGGCCTCGCTGGGCCCTCTCCTACAGCCGCGGAGAGCAGCAGGCAAGCCACGGTCACTGTCACGGGTCCTGCCCCCTTGACTGAGCGGCGACTGGTCCACAACTGAGCTCCCGCTCTGCGCTCGAGATCAAGACAGAGGGACAGACGGAGGGACTGACTGCCGCGGGGGCCCTGCGCACAGCTGGGGTTGAGGACCCTGCCCTGGGCCCCTCCCCCCACCTGCTACAGCCTTCTCTGTGCTCACACTTGGGGAAGGGACTTCGGCCGGCCGCGTGAAGGACCCTCCACTCGGCAACCTTCCACGTTGGGGAAACTCCCGCAAATCCCCGTAAGGTACCCCAAGTCCTCCTCCTGCCTCATCAAAAAGCCCGAGCCAGCGAGCGCGAAGAATTTGTATGAAGCTGGATGGGGTGGGGGGTGGGGGGAGGCAGCCCCCAGCCTGTGCATTCCCAGGACCCAGGCTGCCCCTTCTCAGGGAATCCGGTCTCGGAAATCCATTGGCACAGCGCTCCCGGGACACGAGCTCGGGGCTGTTTCTGTTCCGGTTGGAGCGGTCTCTGCTGGGGTTGGCTGGTCGATCGGGAGGACGTGGCCCTCGCTTCTTCCAGGAGCTCGGAAGCTCCTTCCCTGGGCCCTGTTCCCACACGCTGCTCCCCATGCCTCGTTCGGGCCTTCCCGGCTTCATCAGGACCCACGGCCGCCGCCGCCTTGCCTGGCCCAGGGGAAGCACAGAGGTGAGTATCTCCATCCAAATCAACCACCGCCTCCCTCCCCTCCCCCACCGTCCAAGAACAAGGACTCTTTCCCTTCCTGTGTTCTGGGTCCTAGCCAGCAGGTTCTGGGAATGTTCTGCAACAATCTCCAACAATCATTTCGTCATCCTGGGGCCGGGAGATGATGCACAAGTGGAGGGCAGTGGGCAAGGGCGAGATCCAAGGCAGGGGGCAGGGGAGGAGGGCGGCTCGCGGTGGGGGGGGGGGGAGGGAAGGCACCCCCGTGGGACGGCTGGAGCAGGCGGTCGAGGCCCCATTCGTTGGAAGCAGATCTGCCTCACGCATGGGGAGGTCTTTCTTTTCACGTGGGATCTGACCCACCCGATTCCTTTGATCGAAAGTCACACGTCACATGAAAGCAGCAGCCTGGAATAAGGGTCCGACGTGCGAGAATCTATAAAGCACAAGAAAGTCACAGATTCCTCCCTAAACTCGCTGTGAACGCACAGTTAGAGGAAGACAACAGCCAGGAGTAAGTCACCTGCCAGCTAGGCTCAAAGGCGACTCTCCACGATGTTGTGTAAAGAAACGACACATTCTTCAGGCGTGAAAGTGAAAAATACAATTCACTGATGAGGACTGGAGAATCTGCCCCCAGCTTGAGCGTTTCTAGATTCATTTTCACAAGTCTCTTGAGGCAGTAAACTGTATCCTGCAACCCTCCAGTCCCAGCCTGGTCCGTCTGGTTTACGCCAGTCAAGCGTCGCGCCGTGAAAATGGAAAAATGGTTGGGCGGGAGGCGACACTGGTCGTGGGGGAAGGTTATCAGGGTATCTGCGATGTCCAAAGCCAAGGGCACCGCGGAGGCAGGCTGTCAGGGGCTGACTTGTTCCCCCCCTCCCCCAATTTCTGTGTTGGAGTCCTAACCTCCTGGACCTCAGAATGTGACTGTATTTGGAGTTTGGGTCTTTGAAGAGATGCTTTAAGGTCCTCTGGGTGGGTCCTGATCCAACATGACCGGGGTCCCACACCCTTGGTTCTAAATTCACTTGGCATCGGCAGTGAAGACTGACAACCACACTCTCCGAGACGAAGATCCAAAATGCGCTTAAGAGCTCTTAGCTTAACACGTGGATTCATCAGTTAATCGATCCCCAGTTCCCATCCGTCTGCCACTCTCCGGCTTCTCCCCGGAAGCTCATTTCCTTTCCCACTTAATGGGAGAAGCAGGAGGCGGGAGAGGAGCCGTAAGCCCAACGGCAGCCTCACCTCCTCTTGACTTAGGCGATGGCCCGATGTGAGCCTGTCTCCAGAGCGCTCGCTGGCCGAAGCGCATTCTGTTTTCAAAGCAGATGTGGGTGGTCGGCTCATTCACCCCCTTCGGCGCCCAGACGCTGAGTTCTGACGTCTTGATCCACTGATGTATCTCCAGCGTCTGGGCTGCTCTTTCATTTGTCATCGATACTAGTCAAACCTTTAGGAGTGGGTGCAAAGCACCGTTAGGTTGGGAAAGAGAACCGGTGGCTTTCTCTCATCGTGATAGAAAATACCTAACACGAAATTTACCGTCTCGGCCATTTTTAAGTGCGGAGCTCGGTGGCATTAAAGCACCTTCACACCGTCACGTGGCCCTCACCACCATCCGTCTCCAGAACGTTCCATCGCCCCAGACTGACTGTCTATCTCCGTGAGACCCTCACTCCCGTCCCTCCCCAGCCTCGGCGCCCGCCGTCCACTCCCTGTCTCTGTGAAGTCGACCGGTCCAGGGACCCCTCGTATGCGAAACTTCCCTTCGGTGACAGGCTTTTTTCACGCAGCCCGACGTCCTCCCGGCTCACCCGTGAGGTGGTGTTTTAACAACACAAGTATTTCAGGTGCGTGACAAGGCACGGTAGCCCGCCGTGACTCTTCGCACGCTGCCGGATGCCGGCGAGTGTCACGGAGTGGATTCGAGTAACGTGCCGTTTAGGTCTCCCAGCAAGCCGACCGGCACGACATACGCCCTGAAATAACCAGTTGAGCACTGCAGCTGCTTCTTCCGTAGCAAACCGCTCACAGGATCTGTTTGAAGCATACCGCGTGTGTGAACGCGTTCATATTTAACTCCCGTGCAAGGACAACTCATCAGCGGCGGAGGCCGGGCCAAGAGCGGGCACTTACGGTGTGAAGTCCCAGCGGCGAGCAACGGAGGCTGGTGCCGTTTGCGTGTGCCCCAAACGCCACTTCTCTCCAGCTCTGAGCTCTCAACCCTGCCCTTCAGTCCGCGTGGCAGCGTTTCCCATCCTTGCTTTGACCTGATGGGCCACTGGCCTCCGCGTGGCGATCAAGTTTAACTCCACAAGGAGAGCCATCATCTACCTTTCCCTTTTTCTGGATTCCTTGATCGGTCTTTCTGGCTCGTTGGGGTTGGGGAACACATGACCTTTCCGAGAGATTTTGGGAAGAAACTCCTGTCTGGAAACACGCTGGGCACTGTCTCAAGACGTCCTGTGGGCTCGAGACGGCTGTCACGGCGCCCGGCCACACGTCCTCCAGGGCAAGCTGCAAACGGGAAAGGGCGGTGGCTGGGCTCTCTCCCCGCACAGCTCTCTCGTTTACCACAGAGGAAAGTTCCAGAAGACCCCGCACGCCGTCCCCTACGCGGCACTGATGAGAACAGGCAGTGGACTGGGACCAATCCTGATTCCCCCCCAGGGGGTTGGGCCAGGCCCAGATGAGACGACTTCCGCTAGCAATGACCTCCTGTACGTCTTTCCCGGCTCACTTCACCCTCACAGCCACCCTCTGAGGCAGCACGATCACCCTCGCTTCAGGAACGAGGAAACCGAGGCCCAGAGAGTGCAAGCAACTTGCCTGAGAGTACACAGCCATGGCAAAAAGCCGCCGCACCAGGGTTTGAACCAGACCGCCCAGCTCCAGAGTCTACGTTTACAGCGACTGCGAGAAAGCACTGTTCACAGAGGGAAATGGTGACCCGGCAGGGAGCCCGCCCAGTGTGGGTCCGGGGCAGTCACGTCTCATTTCCTGTCGCGAGTCTCCAGAAGGCCCCGCGTGCTGGTTCGGGTGGCCGTCATCATCCCTGACTGTCAGATGAGGATACGAGGCTCAGTATGGGCTACGGGCCTCACCCAAGGTCAAGGTAGAGGTGAGGGCTGGGCTCCAGCCAAGCCCTTGGAGACTTTGAGCTACCTCTCTGGGCCCTTCTCCTGGGCATTTTTATGATCGGCTCCGTCTGATCAACACAGTGAAGCTGTCAAGAGAAACAAATTGCAAGAAGCTTATGACTTGCTTTCAAAATGTAATTATATAGAGGAAGGGGACAGAAGTCTTCATTCACATCGTGGGGGAAGCCTCGAGATGCTCTAGGAGCCGGTGGCTCCCTGTGCCTGGCATCGTGCTGAGACAGAGTGGCACATTTCAGACGAGGTGGCTGAGAGGCCCCCAGACCCTCAGCGGGCGTTGGGGTCAGTACCTCGGTGGTCCGGCGCTGGTCCAGGGGTCTTGTCCCCAGCTTTGGGGGCCCGGGGACACCTTTTGATGTAGCATCCAGAACGCTGGCTTTGGAGGCAGTCTCGGGTTCAAGACCAAGCTCTAGGCAAATTATAAACCGGAGAAGCAAGCTAACCTCTCGAGCCTCAGTGGCCTCATCGTAAAAGGATGTAGGATGTGCCCGTGAGGGTCGAGTGAGGCTCTGGGGGGACAGGGGTCTCCACAGAAGGTTCTGCAACTGTGATTTCCCCATCTGCGCTCACAGGGGTGAGCACACATCCACTAACCTCCTGAGTGGCTCATCCACGGATCAAAAACTTCAGGGCTGGTTGACCGTGAGAAATGGAATTGCCACGGCAGCCGGAACATTCTGGCCGACAGTCTCTCCTGCTTACCAACCTCTTGGCCTTCAGTTTCCTCATCTGCATAATGAGCAGGACACGGGGACAGCCACGTGGGGGAATTACTTTAACAACTGGATGAGGGGCGTCTGGGTGGCTCAGTAGTTGAGGGTCCGACTCTTGATTTCAGGTCTGGACAGCGCAGAGCCTGCTTGGGATTCTCTCTCTTTCTCTCTCTGCCCCTCCCTCACTTGCGCGTGTGCTCTCTCTCTCTCTCTCTCTCTCCCTCAAAATAAATAAATAAAAAGAACTAAATGAGCCAAACAAGTGAAACGGTTCTCTTTGTTTCTCTTCCTGTTCACTGATCACCACCTTAGCAGGAACACACGAGAAGCCCAAACTAGGTTGACTCTGATGACTGAAGTCACCAAGCCCAGGGCCCCTACCTCTCCCACAGTGCTGGATTACCTGGGCAGCACTGGAGACCCACCGACAGAATGCCTACTCTTCGGTGTTCCCTTCAAGCGACCACTCCTTGGTCCTAACAGTACAGCGACTGGATCGGGAACCGAAAGCCCCCAGTTCACTAATGGCTCCAGTTCCGAATCTGCTCTAAACTAACTGGGGGCCTGTGGGCAAACCCTTTTTGGCATCTCCGGGCTTTGGTTTCCTCCTCTTGAACAGGCGGTCGCATCTTCCGCCAACCACCCCCAGTTCGGAGCTTCCCAGAACCATATTGTCACCCCACCCTTCATTAGGCTGTTTTACATATTCTAGAAAAAATTTTAATGTTTATTTTTGAGAGACCGAGAGAGACAGGGCACTAGCGAGGGAGGGGCCGAGAGAGAGAGAGGGAGACACAGATCTGAAGCAGGCTCCAGGCTCTGAGCTGTCAGCCCAGAGCCCGACGTGGGACTCAAACCCACGAACTGTGAGATCATGACCTGAGCCGAAGTTGTATACTTAACTGACTGAGCCACCCAGGGCCCCGTTTTTCATACTCTAGAGAGACGGGGGACACTCTCAGACCTTAGAAGAACCCTTCTCTGGAGCTGTTTGCAGGTCTAGAAAGGAGAGGTGGCCTGGGTCATGCTCCAGGATGACAAAAACCACATCATCCAGAGAGCTGAGGCTGTGGTGGTTACGCCTGCAAAAACACGACCCTGGGCACAGTGTGAACTGTCTATCCCCTCCGCGCCCGTAGTACCGTACTTTCTTTATCGAGCCTTCAACAGAATTGGAATGAAAACATTTTCCCTGCTCCTTGTTTTCCTGCCTGAACCTTACAAGGAAGCCACCCAATCTCCCAAGTATTTCTGGGATAAACACTTTGTGGAAATAGTTTATAGTTGGGTGGTATAGATACATATAAAAGTCATTTTAACCTCCCCAAAGCCATTTGCCATGATTCATTCTTTTTTTTTTTTTTTTTTTTTTTTTTTTGAGAGAGAGCAAGGCAGAGGGGGGAGAGAGAGAGACAGAGAGAGAGAATCTTAAGTAGGCTCCATGCTTCATGAGGAACTGGATTTGGGCCTTGATCCCACGACCCTGGGATCATGACCTGAGGTGAATTCCGGAGTCGGATGCTTCACCGACTGAGCCACCCAGACGCCCTGAAAGTGCAAAGATTTCATCAGTCTCTTTTTGGGGGCCATTGAAGTTGTTTACAATTTTCCTCTGACTGGTTTTGCCATCTGGGGGAGATGAATGAACGCATGCATGTAAATGGTGAAATCTGGGATCTCACTTTCCTGGAGCTGTACCAATTGGGCTTCTCCCTTCTGGGCCTGGGAAACGACTCATCCTTCCAGATGCAGCTCGATGTTACCTCCTTTGTGAAGCCCTTTCTGTGATGCCAGCTGAAGAGTTGGTTCTTGCTGACTGTGGGGTCCCGCAGCGCTCAGTTACATACTTGTAACATGACATTTGTAACAGACATTGTGATGGTCTGTTTCTCTTCTCCCCTCCCCTCTGTGTTCCCCAAACCTGGACCGTGCCTGGCTCAGAGTGGTCTGCACCTGTTCATGAAGTGAACATTCCACTCCGCGGAACTAAATATTGGCATCCTGTTGATTTCTCGGGAGACAGATACTTTGAGTGTGGTGCAAATACTGGCTGGATGAATTAAGCTGGTGCACTTAAGGAGAGCTGGAAGTTTCCCTCTGCTCCAGACCCTGGGTCAGGGGGTGCAAACTCGTATTTATGTGTAGTCAATGTTTGTTCAATGAATGAATACATGAATGAAAGAAAGGTGTGGTTCTGGACCCAAGGAGATAAAGCCCATAGGAGGCAACGCCCATTCTTGGTGAGCTCACCACGGGAATCGAGGCATCTGCCTTAGAAGGGTTCACCGGCTCCCCATGCCAACTTCACTTAGACTTGGGTTAGTTCAGGGGCTCCCGGCTGCCTCCCCACGGGCAGTCAGTAGCCGGTGGCGCCCGGCGGCAATGCTCTGACATTTTGCCTTGGGAAGAGTTTGCGCTCCAGGCGTCAAACTGTGAAGGGGGAGCATCTGCTTTAAATTGTTAAAGATGTATCTATCTTCCTCTGCGTCTGCAAGATCTAGCACGGCACTTGGCTCGTAACAGGTGTTTTCAAAAGGTTAAGTGCAAAACGTGAATATGAAGAAGGACAAGGGTGAGAATGACCACCCTTTGATTGTCTTTGAGATAACAGCCGTGGGGCAGGTCTGTGTCATTTTTCCATCCTGCAGATGAGGCGCTGAGTCCCAGCGGGCTCTCCTGAGTTGCCCAGGCCCACACTGCAGGTTGAAGCACGTGCTGGGAGTTGAACCAGCCGGGCCTGGCTCCAGAGCCTGCACTCCCCGCGCAGCGCCCAGGAGACTCCGCATCCTGCGCGGCCCTCCTGGGCCTCCGCAGGTATAGCAGGTAAGCCTCGGAGAGGGGGCCCTACATAGAAACCGCGTGTCCTGGTGCGTCTGTCCCCAGGAGCCGCCGCCAGCAGGTGACTCGCGCCTGGGCGCGCCGTCCGATAAGGTGTGTGGACGTGGCGTCTGGGAAGGGTCTGGCGCAGAACCTGATGCACAGAGGACGCTCGGTAACGGCCTTCGGCGTCCCCGCGGCTGTAGGAGGATACGTGGCGCAGGGGCCCTCGGGGAGCCGGACCTCAGCCCCGAGCCGCGGCTCCCGCGGGGAGACCCCCCCCGCCCGCTACCTGGGCAGGGGCGGGGCTCCGGCGGCACCCAGCCAATCGGCTCCCGGGAGGCCCGCCCCGCCCACCCGAGAGGGCGGCGCTTGCGCACTCGGCCTCCGCGGCTCTCCTCGCAGGGGGCGGGGCCGCCCTGCGGCGCTCGGCGCTGACGCCACGCCGACGCGCCCGACGTCGGGCACGTTGACGCCGGCGACGCGCAGCCGGGCCCGCTCCTCCTGCGCTCCGCCAGTGTCCGGCCGCGGGCCGGCCTTAGTGACTGGGGGCTGCGGGCCCGGGGCCGGCGGGCGCGGGCGCGGGCTGCCTTCGTCGGGCCCCGAGCTCGCCCGGAGCGAGCAGCCGCCCGCGACCGCCGCGGAGCCTCGCCCGCTCCCGCCGGCGAGCAAGGTAAGGGAGCGGGACACCGAGGCGGGCTCGGGGCGGAGCGGGGCCGAGGTCGCCCCGGGCGCCGGCCCCCTCCCCGCGGCGGCTGCTCGGCGCTCGCTGTCAGCCCCCCCCCTTTCCCCGGCCGGGACCCCCGGCGGACGCGCCCCGAGGGACGGGCTCCTGCGGCCGCGCGCCGCTCCCTCCCCTGACCGCGGCGCCCCGGTGGCCCCGGTCACTCGGTCACCCCGGCGCCGGGCGCGGGGCCCGAGGACCTGTGGCCGGGAGAAGCAGCGACCCGGGCTGCGCTCCGGCTGGCGGCGGCTGTCCGCCGCCCCGGGGTCCGGCGGCTCTGCGGCGCCCGGCGCGGCCGCGAGTGGGGCGGAGGTCGTTGTCGCCGTCCGGCGCGCAGCCCTGGGCATCGCCTTGTCCGGGGCGCAGCCTCGGGAGCCGGCCCCCCCGGCCCTCGTGCCGGCGTGCGGTTGGAGACCCTTCGGAGCGGCTCGTAGTTTCCCCTTTCACTTTTCCTTCCTTCCTGGCCGCCCGCGGCCCGAGCTACCTGCTTCATTTGTGGAAGTTTTCTTTCTCCTCCTCTCTCTCTCTCTTTTTTGTTTCTGGCTGTTAACTTACGTAAGTTAGGTTGACCGGCCGTTGCTCGTTTGCAGCCGTTGAAAAACACCTTTCCCGGCCCTTAAGGAATCCAGTTCCTTTTAGCGCTGCACCAGATCCAGCCCGAGAATTCGGGGAGCCGTCAGCCCTCCTCGGGAGCTGACTGCACACATTCCTGTAAGATGCCGGATGGATTTTGTACTTGTCAGGTTTACTGGCTGTATGCTCCTTCTGTGCTCTTCCTGAAAAATGATTGGGTGGCATGCGTTTTGACTTTTTCTCTCCCCCCACCGGGAAATCGGGGAAAAAAAAAAGTTTACAGAAGCACACTTGTTTTCAACAACTAGAAAGTACAGCTTTGCAAACAAAATGCCACAGCGTTTGTCCTCTAGGGGAGGGGTAGGCTTGGGTCTTTACCCCTAAACTGGATTATTGTCCGTGCAGTCGTGTTCATCTCGCGTGTTCTGGCACTTGGGCTTGGTGTTTTCCCGGCTTTTCGTCTGTTCAGAGCGTAACAGCCAGCTCTGAGAGTAATGAGGCCGCCAACCTTTCAGTCGCTAGCTACCGGTAGCCGTAAAGTTGCAGGTTTGTGGGAGCCTTTAGTTTGCACTTGATGACTGTAGCCTGGGTCTTTTATTTCAAGATGATGTGCGAGGTGATGCCGACCATCAGTGAGGCAGAAGGCCCGCCCGGAGGAAGCGGGACCCACGGGTCGGGCTCCCCTTCGCAGCCGGATGCAGATTCCCACTTTGAGCAGTTGATGGTGTCCATGCTGGAGGAGAGGGACCGTCTCCTGGACACGCTGCGAGAGACTCAGGAAACGCTGGCGTTGACCCAGGGGAAGTTGCATGAGGTCGGTCATGAAAGAGATTCCTTGCAGAGACAGCTCAACACTGCCCTTCCACAGGTACGGATGCTTTTCACCTGCACCCGCTCAGACTTTCTCCTTCTAAACGTTGTGTCCCAGTATCGGCTTTCGTGGTGTTAATATTTTGGGTGAGTGTCGTGCGTAACCATCTGTGAAGTGGTGGTCCTGGTTTTCGTAAGTCACATTTGGACAGAGTTGACCCCCCGGCGGGGAACAGAGTCCGCGGTGCTCTGAAGTCAGGCGCTTTACTCTGTGCGCCTCGTAACGCTTGTCCCTTTCCTCGGGAAGCAGGAGGAACCGCGGAGATGGGGGACGCCGCCCTAGAGATTTTGGGAAAGGGCCGTGAGGCAACCAAGCTGCGTGGTGCCTTCTCTTCTGTCATCTTAGGCCATTTCCTGCTGCACGTGTACTTCTCCCGGGTTTTGTCACAGATGTCCAATTTTCTAATGAAATTTAATGGACAGACTGGATTGATTTCCCAGGAAGGATATTTTCACAGGCCGTCTTTATACGAACACCCGCGTTTTATAAACCGAAGTTGTTATGGGGGCTGTGAGACTGAGATTAATTCCTTTGGAACTTTCCGTGTGGCTGATGGGAATCGTAAAGCTTGAGAGAACACTGAAGCTGTTGGTCTGAGTAGGTTACCCCGGGCCTGGCGTTTCGTGGCTTTTTCTGGCGGAGCTGAGCGAGGATGTAATGGTAGGTGAGGGCCGAAAGCGTCGCCCCGGCAGGCGGAAGGTGAGTGGCACCGAGCGTGCGGGAGGCACGGGGGCTGCTTGGGTGTTCACGCGCCACGTTGGCGTCCCTCGGCTTACCCAGGATCCCGCGTACACGCGTGTGCGGGTCTGCAGTGCGCAGGTAGTAAATGAATAATTGCTAGCCCGAGTGCGTTTCTTGGCTGTGGTCCGCTCTCCTGAAAGGTCGATAAGCCCAACGTTTGCATTTCCTTTTTAGCAGCAATAATCTGACGTTATTCCCGTAGCGCTCCTTTTCTGTTGGGGCAGAGAACCGTCACGGCTTTCTCACAGGAGCCTCACAAATCATCTGGAGTGTCCAGGCCAGGCTTTATTTCCGCGAGCTCAAGAGCGCAGGCCAAGTGAAGCTCTACCAGGATTTCGTTGTGCTTGTACGTTTTTCGTTTTTCGTTTTTCGTAGTTTTGTTTGTTTCTTTGTTTTGTAATTGTATTTGTTTCAGTGGAACTTGAGGTGGTGCACCAAGTGCATATGAAACGCTTCTGTGTTTGAGCAGCTAGATTTTTGAAAGACTGAGCACGCACCACATCACGACAGAATGGAAGGGACAGCAGTTTTGTGCAGTAGAGGTTGTCACACCGGGGGGGTGGTGACACAGTCGCTCAGTGATTTGTTTTCAGCCTGGGAGTGCTTCGCTGAGTGGAGAATGCAACGGTGGCTTCCCACCTCCCCTTCTTCCCCCCTCCCCACCACCCTGCCTCCCCACCTGAGGACCTCCCCACCACCCTGCCTCCCCACCTCCCCTGAGGACCGGAGACCAGCATTTCAGAAACACGGGAACCATTGAGTAAACTTGTCCCTCTCCTGATCCCCGTCTCACGTTTGGCAGCTGATAGTGTGGGCGGGTAGGTATGTAAGTGAAGTGAGCGCGCTTGTGCTGTGGGCGCGTTGTGTGCGCGAGTAATAATACTCTAAAAAATTGTAACCGTAACATCAAAAAATTCACTGAAATGTCCATTCACGATTGTGAACTTTTCACTCGGCGAACACATTCTTGGAACCACCACCTGGATGAAGAAATGGAACCTTACCGCGCTTCCCAGAATTCCCCTCCCGCCCACTCCCGGCGAACGTCCCCCAGAGCTAACCACGGTCTTGACTTTCACCAGTGATTGCTCTGGCATGTTCTTGGCTTCGCGACGAGCTAACCCTTCAGCGCTGTGCGCGCGCGGTGCGCCTGCTTGCCTCGTGTGGCTGTGCCGGTCCTCCCCTGCCGCCGAGGGCCCAGTGTGCGAGCACAGCACGGTTTATTCTTTCTCCTGCGGGTGCTCCGGTTCGTGCAGAGGCCGCCCCGCGGATCCGCGTACATCTCTGCAGGGTGTGCTCGGCGGAGCGGGGCGTGAGTGGTGGCACGTGGGTCTGTTCCCCGCCAGCAACGGTGCGCGGGCGCTCGGGGCCGGCCGATGCCTGCTGGTGCCGGTTCTCGTGTGTGAGCTGCGTGCTGGGGCCCGGGTGCCGGGAGGTGTGGTGCGAACGTGCTGCTCCCTCGGGACCCGCCCCCCCCCCGTGTGCTTCTGGGCCACTTGCGTGTTTCTTTTGTGACATAATTGCCTTTTGCCCATTTTATGATTGGGTTGTCTGTTTTGTTTTTTATTCATTCGAAGGAATTCTTTCTATGTATTTTGAACATCCGTGAATGGCCGATGTTTTCACATTCTTGTGTGTGTCTGCCTTCCATTCTCTCAGTGTTGCCTTTTGGTAACTTTCTTTTGTTTTTTCCAAGTAGTATAACCATTTTTATGTTTCTTGCCTTGTATGGCTAGGGCCCCCAGTACAGTGTTGAATGGAAGTGGTGAGAAGAGGTGTCCTTGTCTCCTTCCAGATATTGGAGAAAAGGCTTTCGGTATTTTTTTTTTATTAGCAAGGTGATTTTTTTAATTAATTAATTTTTAAAAATTTACATCCAAATTAGCGTATAGTGCAACCATGATTTCAGGAGTAGGTTCCTTAGTGCCCCTGACCCATTTAGCCCATCCCCCCTCCCACAACCCCTCCCATAACCCTCAGTTTGTTCTCCATATTTATGAGTCTCTTCTGTTTTGTCCCCTCCCTGTTTTTATATTATTTTTGCTTCCCTTCCCTTATGTTCATCTGTTTTGTCTCTTAAAGTCCTCATGTGAGTGAAGTCATATATTTGTCTTTCTCTGCCTAATTTCCTTTAGCGTAATACGGTCTAATTCCATCCATGTAGTTGCAAACGGCAAGACTTCATTCTTCTTGATTGCCGAGTAAGACTCCATTGTCTTGTGTCACATTGTCATGTGACTCCATTGTCACATCTTCTTTATCCATTCATCCATCGATGGACATTTGGGCTCTTTCCATACTTTGGGCGTTGTCGATAGTGCTGCTATAAACATGGGGGTACACATGCCCCTTCGAAACAGCACACCCGTATCTCTTGGATAAATACCTAGTAGTGCCATTGCTGGGTTGTAGGGTAGTTCTATTTTTAATTTTTTGAGGAACCTCCATACTGTTTTCCAGCGTGGCTGCATCAGTTTGCATTCCCACCAGCAGTGCAGAAGACATCTTCGCTTTCCACATCCTCACCAACATCTGTTGTTGCTTGAGTTGTTAACGTGAGCCATTCTGACAGGTGTCAGGTGGTATCTCATTGTGGTTTTGCTTTGTCTTTCCCTGATGATGAGTGATGTTGAGCATTTTTTCATGTGTCAGTTGGCCATCTGGATGTCTTCTTTGGAAAAGTGTCTGTTCATGTCTTTTGCCCATTTCTTCACTGGATTATTTGTTTTTTTGGGTGTTGGGTTTGATAAGTTCTTTATAGATTTTGGATACTAAGCCTGTATCTGATATGTCACCTGCAAATATCTTCTCCCATTCTGTCGGATGCCTTTTAGTTTTGTTGATTGTTTCCTTTGCTGTGTAGAAGCTTTTTATTTTGATGAGGTCCCAATAGTTCATTTTTGCTTTGGTTTCCAGCAAGGTGATCTTTAGTATTTATTCAAGTTTACTTATTTATTTATTTAGAGAGTGCATGGGGTAAGGGCAGAGAGAGAAGGGGAGAGAGAGAGAATCCCAAGCTGACTCCACACTGTCAGCACGGAGTCTGATGTCGGGCTCGAACTCACAAACTGTGAGATCATGACCTGAGCTGAAATCAAGAGTTGGACACTTAACTGACTGAGGCACCCAGGTGCCCCAAAGCTTTCAGTATTTTACCGCTACATATGACACCTGCCGTGGCTTTATTGGTGGATACTTTTACCAAAATATGAAAATTCTCCTCCATTTTTAGTTTCCTAAGGTTTTTTTTTTTTAATCATCAATTAAATTATATTAAATTTTCTTAAATGTGATTTCTCCATCTTTTGGGACAAGTGTTTTTTTTTTTTTTTTTTTTTATAATGTTGTGGTTTACCTTAAAAATGTTTTTGTCCTTCTAGAATAATCCCAAGAATATGTTTTCTCTTTTCACTGGATTTTATTTGTTAATATTTTGCTTAGGATTCTTGCATCTGTATTCATGAGAGAGGCGGGTCTTCAGTTGTACTTTCTGGTACCGGCCTTGCTGGGCTTTGGGGTTAAGGTTGTGCTGCTCTCATAAAACAAGGGAGGAAGCACACCTTGTGCTTTCCCAGAAGAAGTTTTTTGTGTTTACTTTTTGGAAGAATTGATAGGCAAAACCTGCTGGTGCTGTTGTGAGAAGGTTTTTAATTTCAGATTCATATTTTTTATTGTAGAAATATGATGTTTCTGATTTTATATTTCTTCTTGTGTCTGTTTAGATAAGGCATTTTGTTTTCTAGGAATTTGCTCAGACCACCCAGACTTTCCAAGTAATAAGTGGAAAGTAGTTTATAATATCCTTCCTATCTGCAGCATCTGTTGTGATACTTCCTTTTAAAAATTCTTGATATTGGTAATTGGTGCTTTGTCTCTTTTTCAGAGAACCAACTTGGGTGCCCTTTTGATTTCTGCTATTTAATATTTGTTTTCTATTGAGTTAATTTCTGGTCTGTTTTTTCTTCTGTCTACTTTGTATTTGTTTGCTGTTCTTCTAGCTCTTGAACTAAATATTTAATTTGATTTTTAGCCTTTTTTCTCTTCCAGTATATGTATTTTACTTGTTTGCTTGTTTGTTTATTCATTTTAGAATGAGAATGTGAGCAGGGGAGAGAGAGGCAGAGGGAGAGAGAGAGAATCTCAAACAGGCTCCTCGCTCAGTGTGGAGCCTGGCTCGGGGCTCGATCCCGTGGCCCTGAGATCATAACCCGAGCCGAAATCAAGAGTTGGTCACCAACCGATTGAGCCACCCAGGTGTCCCTACAATATATGTATTTTATTTATTTATTTATTTATTTATTTATTTATTTATAATTTTTTTTTTTCAACGTTTATTTATTTTTGGGACAGAGAGAGACAGAGCATGAATGGGGGAGGGGCAGAGAGAGAGGGAGACACAGAATCAGAAACAGGCTCCAGGCTCCGAGCCAACGGCCCAGAGCCTGACGCGGGGCTCGAACTCACAGACCGCGAGATCGTGACCTGGCTGAAGTCCGACGCTTAATCGACTGCGCCACCCAGGCGCCCCTATATGTATTTTAAAGCTGTAAGTTTCCCTTTAAGCACACCTTTATTGATCTCCCAAGTTTTGATAAGCCAGATTTTTATTGTCTTTTATGTGAAACTATTTTCTAACTTTCATTGTGGCATCTTTTTCTTAATTCATAACAATTTTTAGGAGCATATCGCATCTTGATGTTTAGGGGGATTTTCTCGTTCTCTTTGTGCTGATTTCTAGCTTAATTCCATGAAGGTATCTGTCTCAGTGTTTTTGGGTGGCTGTAACAAAATACCATAGGCTGGCTGCCTAATAAGCGACAGAAGCTTCTTTCCTATAGTTCAGGAGACTGGGAAGTTCTCAAGATCAAGGCGTCTGCAGATTCAGTGTCAGGTGAGAGCCAGCTTCCTGGTTCATCGACAGCCTGCTTCTCCCTGTCCTCATGTGGTGGCAGGGGTGACGATGCTCTCTCAGCCGCCCGTGACTGGTCACCACCAGAAGTCTCCCTGTCTTCATACCATCACTTTGGGGGTGATGAATTTTGGGAGGATATAAACTGTTAATCTAATGCAATCCCTAAATACGCCCTGCAGTATTTCAGTCCTTTGAGATGAGTTGACTTTCCTAATGGCCTAGCATATATTCATTTTCATTAACTGTTCCTTGGGCACGTGAAAATAATATGTATTGTGGGGAATGCAGTATTCTATATTTATAGGTTAAAGTTTGTTAATGACGTAATTCAGATTCTAGTAACCACTTTAAATCAAGTAAGGAATAGGCGAGAATGAGTTTAATAATATTACTAACACGCATATCCAAAATACCATTTCGGTGTATAGTCAGCGTGAGAAAAAGCTAATGAAATATTTTGCATTCTCTTTTATCGTATTGTCTTTAAAATATGGTGTGCATTTTATACTTTCCACACATCGCAGTTTGGAGGAGCCTCATTTCAAGTACTTAAAATAAAGCACGTGACCGCATATTGGACAGCCCCGTCCTCCTCCCTTGGTTTTTCTGTTGTTGTCGGTTCTGTCAGATACTGAGAGATGTATCTTCAAGTCTCCCATCGTGATTATGGATGTGGCTATTTTTCCTTTTCTATTATTGTCAATTTTTATGTATTTTGAGATTGCGCTATAGGTACATTCAAATTTAGAACTCTTGTTTTCTTGGTAGACGGAACTTTCGTCACGAAATGTTCTTCTTTGTCTCTAGTAGTGTTTTTTGCTTTAGAGGTTCCTTTATTGCCTGGTCCTATTTGCCACATCAGTTTTCTCTTCGGTAGGGTTTTGGGTATCTTTTACTTTCATCTGTCTGTGATCTTACATTTTAAGGTGGACCTTTGTGGACGGTGTATGCTTAGTTTTATTTTAATGAATTTGACAGTCTTTACCTTTTGCTCGGAGTGTTTGTTTAAATGTAATGACTGATACGTTGGTTTACATGTACCGTATTACTAGTTTCTTCTTTGTCCCACCTGTTCTGTGTTCTTTTTCTCTCTGGCCTTCTTTTATTTATTTATTTTTAGATTTTTTTTTTTTAAGTTTTTTAAATTTATTTTTGACAGAGTGCGAGCATGAGCTGGGGAGGGGCAGAGAGAGAGGGAGACACAGAATCCGAAGCAGGCTCCAGGCTCTGAGCTGTCAGCACAGAGCCCAGCGCGGGGCTCGAACTCACGTACTGTGGGATCGTGACTGGGCCGGAGTCGGACGCTCAACCAACTGAGC
This sequence comes from Prionailurus viverrinus, assembly GCF_022837055.1. Lineage (NCBI taxonomy): Eukaryota > Metazoa > Chordata > Mammalia > Carnivora > Felidae > Prionailurus > Prionailurus viverrinus. The sequence continues at coordinate 112,208,584 of NC_062570.1, forward strand.
CACCCAGGTGCCCCTCTCTGGCCTTCTTTTAGAAGTATGACGTATTTTTTAATTGTATACTTCCCTGTTAGGTTATTGGGATATATGTATATTGCTAGATGCAGGTGCATTTTAAACTTATGCCTGATTCAGTATTTGCACTCCTTCCCTGACCCTGCTCTTTCCTTTGACACTTGAACTGCACTGAGCTCCCCTTCACCTTCTTTGTCGGGTAATATTTTTAAATTTTAGATTGGTTTTGGCGTTGCGCAGTTAATGCTTGTTACGATTTGTTCTCATAGTTACCCTTTCTGTTGTGAACTTCTGCATTCCTTGTTTTTTCATGTTTCTGTCAGAGACTTCTTTTCCTCAAAGAACTGCATTAATACTTCTTTTGGTTCGTGTCTTTGGTTGGTGAGTTGTCCTTTTTTTTTTTGTTTTTTCCCCCAAAACAATCTTTACTTTGCCTTCACTTTTGAAGGACGTTTCTGTTAGGTAAAGTCTTCCAGGTCGGTGGTTATTTTTGTTCAACATTTTATAGATGCTAATCCATCATCTGGCTTCCTTTCCTTTTCTTGAAAAGTCAGCTGCTAGTGTTGTTGTCCCATGGAAGGTGGTATCTTTTTCCTCTCATGACTTTTAACATCTTTTTCCCTCAGGCATTCTTTGTGGAGTCCCTGTATTGGTTCTTTTATCAGTTTTGGAAAAGTTTTGACTCTTATCTCTGTAGGGATCTAGTACTCCCCATTCTGTGTTTCCTCTACTTTGAGGGTTCTCATTGGACCTTTTTACCATGTCCTGTGTGTCCCTCGGGCTCCTCTATTTTCTTGACTTTTTCCTCTGACTGTTGTCTAGGTATATTTTTTTACTGACCTATCTTCCAGTTCACTGAGTCTCTCTTCACCCATGTCTAGTCTGATGTTAAGCCCACAGATTGAGTTCTTAATTTTAGCTACAATAATTTTCAGTTTTAGAATCTGTTTTGAAAATCTGAAAATTTCCCATTTGTCAAATATGTTTTTGAACAGTTGACATTGGCATCCAGTAATTCCAGTCTATGGGTCTCCTCCTGGTCTGTTTCTGTTCTTTTTTTCTTTTGGTCCTTATGTTATACCTTGTTTTTTTTTTTTTTTTAAGTTTGCTTATTTATTTTGAGAGAGAGGGAGAGAGTGCAGGGGAGGGGCAGAAAAAGAGGAAGAGAGAGAGACTCCCAAGCAGACTCCATGCTGTGAGCACAGAGCTCGACCCAGGGCTCAAACTTACAAACCTGAGTGGAAACCAAGTTCTGGATGCTTAACTGACTAGCCTGAGCTACCCTGTGCCTCTCTCTCTCTCTTTCTTTCTTTCTTTACTTTTTACTTGTTTTATTAAAATTTTTTTTTTTTTTTTTTGTTACTGTTTATTTACTTTTGAGAGAGAGAGCATGAGCAGGAGAGGGGCAGAGAGAGAGGGAGAAGCAGAATCCGAAGCAGGCTCCGGGCTCTGAGCCGTCAGCATAGAGCCTGATGCAGGGCTCGAACCCACGAACCGTGAGATCATGACCTGAGCCGAAGTTGGGTGCCTAACCGACCGAGCCACCCAGGCATCCCTTTTCTTTTCTTTTTTTTTTTGATTGCATGTGGGACATTATGGAGAAGTGTAGAGGCTCTTCGTGGAGCTGTATTCCTTCGGCATTTCATCCGACACACCCCGCGTGGGGAGGCTTCTGGGCCCAGTCAGGCGCGAGTGACCTGAGAGTGGGGCTCAGGCTTTGTAAGGTGCAGTGTGAGCTGCCTTCCCGCTGCCCCCCACCCCCATGGAACCCTCCAGGATCTCCATCTGGAGGCCCTGAGTGTTTCCCAGGGCCCCTCCTTCGTGGTAGGTCCCGAAGCCCGGTTATTTTCTCCCCAGCACCGTGAGATCACTGAAGGCTGAGCTTCTCAGGCCGTGCTTGCTGAGTGCCGGGGTCATTTTCTGTGCCTCCCTGTGGTGTCCAGAGCTCGGTTAGCCGCGACTTTCTGCCTGGCTTTCCGTTATGTTTCCTTTCCAGCTCATTGGTATATTGTCTCAAATCCCTGATGAAAATCAGAATCATCCAATGCCTTGAGGGAGAGAGAGAGGACTCTGAATGTTAGAGTTGGCTCAGTGGGCTTCCCTTTTGTTTGCGGTCTCAGTCCCTCCGGTCGTGGCCGCCTCAGTATCTCTTCGATGCCTTCAGACACGCTTAAAATCGTATTCGTCTTTTCTAGTCTGTGATGGGTTGGCTTACAGACTACTCGTGTGTAAGTGAAGGCGGGAAGACCTAGAAGGCACAGTAAACGTGTTGGTCATCCCCAGTTGGTACGGGAGAAAACGAAACCCACTAGTCCTGGCCTAGTACCCGTCGTTCTTCTAATCTGAATCTCCAGTTTGCCCACGCTCAGCCCGTGTCCGTGGAGTGCTGATGGTGTCAGCGGGCCAGCCCCCGGTGCCGCCGTCCTCCCCTGCCGGGCGCCCGCCCAGGGCAGGCTTCGTGGTGACGATCTGGCCATACAGGGCAGGCTGAGGAGGTGGATGGCTTAAGTGACACTTATTCTGTGACTTGGTCACAGTGTCTGACCAGTGTTGTTTGTTTTTTAATTTTTTTTAACGTTTGTTTTTGAGAGAGAGAGACAGAGTGTAAGCAGGGGAGGGGCAGGGAGTGGGAGACCCAGAATCTGAAGCAGGCTGGGGGCGGGATGCCCCTCAACTGCAGTGCAGCCCCCACCACCAGGGTTTCTGTGTTGCTGCACCTGAATCATCTGCACAGGCACAACCGCCCACCCTTGTTGAGCCCCTTGGTGACTCTGCACCGTCACAGGCTCCGGGCTCCCGCTTCTGTGCTCCTTGGAGACCGCGGTGGAGGCACACCTGGAAGAGGGAAGGAGTTAGGAGGCAGCGCTGCCTGCTGGCACACTGTGGTCCACGAGAGGCCTTTTCGGGAGAGATTGCTCAGGGGCTGAGGCTGAGAGAACACTCTCCCAGCACTGCGACTGCAGGGGCGGAGGCCGGGGTCAAGGACAAACCTGGCTTTGTTTTAAGCCATGGAAGGGGATCCAGGTGGGGCGCCAGGCAGCTGGTGGTGGGACAGAGCCTTGCCCCGCCAGGAGCCGGGTTTTCGGTTGAGGGCCCCGGGGCATTGTGGCCTCAGGGGGAGGGACTGGCATGATTTGGTTGGATTTTTTAAAAGCTGGTGCTGGTACTGGGTGGATAGTGGGTTGGGGGAGGAGACAAGAATGGATGCAGTGTAGACGCCATTGGGTGGAGTGGCTCCTTCTAACGTGTGAGTTGAGCTGTAAGATTCGTGCTTTAGGCAACAGGTACAAGCCCCTCACATCACCCATCACATAAAGCACAGGACAGTGTGCGTCTTGATATCCTATACAGAACTACGTAATGTTTAAAAGCAGCGTGTGTAATATTTACGTGTGTGGGTACAAGGCGTACACTAAAGTATTCACCTGTTCTGGAGTGCGTGGCGGGCACGGTACCAGGTGCTGAACACTATGTGCTGCAGTTACCTCGCCCAGAGACGTATGCGGTTTTACGGAGAGCAATAGAAGGGCATGGGAGTGTGTGGTTCGCTGGAATAGGGGGAACGTGTGCACAGTGCGGCTGCAGGATGGCCGTTTCGTCCCATGGGTCGGTGTGGGTCAGACTCGGGGAGGCGGTTTTCCTTGGGAGGTTCGGCTGCCCTGTGTTCTCCTTCATGCACCCCACTCTGTCTCCCGGACGCCTTTCCGAGCACCTCGTAGTGAAGCTCCATCTGGGCGGACTGTGGGCTCTTTGAGTTCCGCAGGGGCCACCACCCTCCTCCCCACACCTGTGCCTCCTCCTGGGAACGGAGCAGCTTGCCCTCTGGTCCGGTGGTCAGAAGCCAGGGAGACGGCTTTGCCTCCTACCTGCTCTTCCCTCTCCCTGCCGGTCCGTGGGTCCTGTGGCGTGGAGCTTGCCTGTCTCAGAGGCCATCTGTGAGGTCCCTGGAGATCTGTACCCTGTCTTCACTCGGGTGGACTCGGGGAGGGGCCGGGTCCTGCGGTCTTCCCTGCGCCGGCCCCACTCGCCTCGCAGCAGCTTGGCTGTGGGGCGGGGGGCGCCTCCCGCTGGGCAGAGATGCCGGCGTCCTGCCCCATCCGTGTACAATACGCCACGCTCTCTGAGAAGACGGCCTTTCTTCCTGAACCTGTGTCCTGCCTGCTGGCCCTTAGTGCTGAGTGTTGCTGAGCAACTCGGTAACTAGCTCGTTTGGGGACTCATGTTTGCCCTGTGTACAAGGACCCTCCAAACCGCTCCTGTTCTGCTCCTGGGTGGCTTCGTCGGTTAAGCGGCCAGCTTCGGGTCGGGTCATGATCTCACGGTCCGTGGGTTCAGGCCCCGTGTCGGGCTCTGTGCTGACAGCTCAGAGCCTGGAGCCTGCTTCGGATTCTGTGTCTCCCTCTGTCTCTGCCCCTCCCCTCTCGCCCTCTGTCTCTGTCTCTCTAAAAAATGAATGAACATTAAAAAAAAACAAAACTCGTATTCTGACGGGGCGGTGTTCCTGCTGGGGAAAGCGTTCTTATCCAGAGGGAGGAGGAGTGACCTTGCCGTTAGCAGTTTGCTGTACTTACGTGTCTTGTTGGTTAGGCAGTCATAGGGGTAACATGCTGGTTATAAACCGTATTGCCGTGTAAATGCCGCGTAACCCCGTCCCACGGGACTTTAACGCCTCTCACTTTGGCCCTCCAGCCTTACCTCGTCTCCCCCGTTTTGGGCATCGCCTCCGGAGGCTCGTGGTTTCCGGTGGCCCCGTTCTTGTGGTCGGAGGTGGGATCATTGGACTGCCAGATGACGCCAGGCCCCTCCGAGTCTCTCTGTGCACCCCCTCTGGAGCCTGTGACAGCCCTAGTCCCTGGGGCACTCCCCGTGGGCCGCGTTGTCCCTGGCGTCCTGCGCACACCCATTCTCGCGTGGGAGCTACAGAGGGGATCGTCCGGCCTCTGTCCTCCTCCGTGGACCGACAGGCCCTCTTCCGTGAAGAGCACTCCTGTCATTCTTCTCTCCTTGGAATTGCTGTGGACACTCGGATTTGTGTTTCTTCACTGTGCCACGGTCCGTTATCATCCCTATTCCTTAGGTACTCTGCTGTCCCCCTCAGAGTGGCTCCCGTGTCCTTTGGCCAGGGCCCCGTTAGTCTTTGAACGTTACCCTGTTTTCTGGCACGGGAATTTGTCCCAGGCTCACTTTGTGTTTTTCCTGCCTCAGATCTGAAATCCTTCCTCTGAGGAGCCTGGGTTCCTTTTAGTGTGGAAGTGATACTTGGAAATCCAGATGCGCTAGGCATGCTCATTGTCACTGCGGTTGGCATCATTGAGGTCCTTTCTGGAGACAGAGCCAGACGAAAATATTTGTAAGGAGAGAAACTTGGATTTCATGTCGGTGTTTCTTCTGTTCACCATAAACCTTAGTTTCCCCCTTGATTTATTTCATGTTGGTCTCCTGTCTCTTAAACAACTTTGACTTCTCGTGATGTCTGTATCGTTTCCTTGATACGCACAAAATAGTTTCAGCTCATGATACCATGTTGGTTTAGGCATCCTGTGCAGTGACGTTTTAGAATGTCTTTGCAGTTCTTCTGGGTTTTAGAAAAAATGGGTCCCAAGACTGTGCACTTAGAATAATGAGTTTTAAAGCAATGTGATTGGTAACATAACCGTACACAATTTGATATTAGGTTTATTTGTTCTGTGTATTCTTTTTTTTTTTTTTTGAGTTTACTTATTTATTTTGAGAGCCAGAGAGAGTGCAGGCACAGGGAAGGGGCACAGAGAGGGGGAGAGAGCCCCTGACGTGGGGCTCAGACCCAGGTACCATGGGCTCATGACCTGAGCCAAAATCAAGAGTCAGACGCTTAACCCACTGAACCACCCAGGTGCCCCTGTTTCTGATTATTCTTAATTTTAGGGTTTGAGTCTTTCTTTTGGGCTTCATTGTTTACATGGTTTAGCAGTCAGAACTGTAGAAAAAGGCAGTCTCAGTCTTGCTCCTCCTGTCCCCGAGCCACCTACCTCTTACCTCTTACCGGTAGGGCGGCCCCGAGTCCTGGTTTGCACGAGCTGGTCCTGGGTTTTGCCTGTTGCCCTGGAGCCATCAGTCATTGTGCCCTCTTCTCTTTCAGGAATGACGCGCAGCTAAAGCTTTGTTGGCACTTGCTGAGGCGCATTTAGAGATGTGGACAAAATGTTTCCACTTTGTAGGTTTTTTCCCTGCAGCTAGAAGCAGGCTCTTGGCTGATTTCTGCAGCCTGGGATTGTGGCTCACTTGGCAGGGAAGGCCCGCCCGTGGAGTTTTTACCCTTGGCTTTCAGGGTGTCATTCTTATTCTGAGGAAGAAATGTCATTTTGTTCTGAAAATCAATTTGGGGAAAAAAAAAAAAAAAAGAAAATCAACTTGGGAGTTTGAAACATGTCTTGCATTTCCAAGTTTTTCTGCTCTGCAAATGGGCTAATTATCCCTCCTGCCTATCTGGTTTGAGACTTTTGCCAACAGTAATACCAAAAATTGGTTTTGCACAATGGCATGCTGACGTTGAATCCTGTGTGTGAAAGTTAAAGTTCTCCTTGAGGCTCATCAGTGTTTCTGAGCCATCGGTCTCTCTCGAAGTCTGAAGATGCTGTTCGGAAGCTAGGGCACGCACTTCCCCCACCTGAAAATGATTTATGGGGAAACGTGGGTGACAGGTAGGGCCGCGGTGTCCTGTGGGCCCCGAAATAGAAAGGGAGCAGTGGCACGCAAGATGGTTTTGACTAGCCTGAATGTTGATTTCAGAGTCTGCTGTGATGGAAGGGCTCATCGGTGACATCCCGCGGATGGGAAGGGCTGGAGAAAGTCTGCAGAGTTTCCCTTGCTCCCTGCGGCCCCGCCCCCTCACCTGCACCCAGGGAGTCTCCCTGCAAACTGTGTCCTTGGGCAGAATCTTCCGCAAGCAGGTGCGTCCCTGTCCCCAGGCGGACAGATGCCCGGAAGCAGGTGTGCGGGCATCCGCCACCCCATCGCTTCTGCTTCGGCCTGGGTCTGCGGGTGGGTCCCACCTGCTCCCCGCACGCACTGCTCGGTCAGCGTGGGCCCACGGTCTGTCCCCGCGCAGTGAGCAGGACTCGCGCTGTCTCTCCCTGGTCGCCTCCTCCCCGAGCCTCCAGCGGCCTCGTCAGTACCCTTGTCAGTACCCTGGGGGCAGCAGCCTCGTTATCTAGCAGACATTCCTGAGCGGCTGCCCTTTGCTGCACTGCTCAAGGGCTGGGCCGGCGGGTGTCTGGGGATTGAGTGAGTCCATAGCCGGGACCGATGGCCTCCGGGCCTCCGTGTGGGATCACGTCCTCACTGTGAGACTATATACTGTGCACCTTGCTGTTCGCTGCCCTGTCTTCCAGAGGAAGGCCCGGGGGCATAGAGACGTCTGGGGGCCTCCCGTACTTTCCCTCCTGCTGGTCCTCGGGGCTCGGAGGTCAGCGCTGGGGCCCATGTGGAGTCCGCGTCCCCCGCACCCCTCCCTTCTGTCCTCCCCACAGACGGGGCCCGGGTGGGGGTGCTTCTGGCACGTTTCCCCCTTGCGGCCTGTCCACGCCCTTTAGCTGTCCGGCAGGAACCGTGAGCGGGTGAAGGGCAGGGAGGCAGGTGTCTAAAGGGAAAGGACAGGTGTTTTCTCCGCTGTCCCTGCGTGCGTGGTTCGTAGGGAACTGCTTTCTTGTGCCGTGTGGTCTGCAGCCCGTGCTCAGAGGGAGGTTCCTGCTGGGCCCGAGTGGCAGAGCGTGGGGACGGTGACCACAGTGCCTCCCTGAAGACCCCTCGAGAGCCCGTGTAATTGAGAAGCGGTAGCGAACGTGGGCAGTATTCCCGCAGTCACCGGTGAGCCACACAAGGAAGCTCGGTACGGTGGAAAGTGCTTTTCTGTAGGATTTCCAGAGGTAACCGTGAGCGCCGTGGGAACGGGCAAGCACCGTGGACACGTGCCGTGCCCAGTGACGGCGTCCTCCCCCAGCACGTCCGCAGTGCGGGGTATTCCCACTTGGAGCTGGTGTGCTTTGGACCCGCGCTGAGAAACGTGGTTGGGGCCCTCTGTTGTGACGATGTCGTGGGGAGAGCGAGCGTGCCGAGCCCAGGGGCCTGGTCCCAGACCTACCTGGGGGATCCGTGCGGAGGAGTGAGTCACCCTGGGGACTGGGAAGGTGGGAGCCCGGTCCTGCCGTGAAGGGCTCCGGTGAAGCTGTGTGTCCTGCCCGGGTGCGTGTTCCCTCCTGTGCGCAGCGCGGACCCTGACAGCGACTGGGGGCCTGGGGCTCTTCCTGGAGGGAGGGAAGGGGGCACGGAGGCTGGGTGGCCAGACAGATGACAGATGTCGCCAGCCGACTCACGACACTGACGGTTGTGTCTGTAAAGCCATCTGAAGACGGCAGGTAGGCATTTCCTCGTGCACACCCCGGCTGGGGTCGTCCGGGAAGCCTGCCGCGTCCGTCCGCCCTGTGCCCCACTTGCCCCTGGAAAGAAAGGAAGAAAGCGCTTGTCAAGTAAAGATCGAAATTGGTTGTCTGATGTTCTTCCTTCCCTCATCTCTTCTGTAATGCCACGGCCCTGTGTTATTTCTTCTCCCTTGAGAAGGCTGAACTGTCCATTCTCAAGTTCAGGGTGTCTGATCATCTGTACTGCATTTCGAGGAGAAGGTACAAGGAAGATTCACAAACAGCAATGTTGTCTTTGTGATAGGTGTGTGGTCACCTGTAGTGGTGAGGAAGGCCCGTGGAGGTAGGCGGTGGTTAGAACAGAGGGAGGGAGTTGGAAAGAATGTGCACTCCAAGGTGGCTTTCTTGTGCAAACTCTGGAAATACTTGTTGCCAGCAAGGCTTGACGATGAGTGAAGAGATTGCTTAAAGCGCATTACCGTCCATCGGCTCTGTGTGCTTTGCCCGCGCCCTTGAGTGGCCGGTGCCGCCCTCTCTGCCCCCCACCGTGTCGTCACCGTGAAAGGGTGAGGCGCTGCCCGGAGGTGAGGTGTTTTCCAGAGAACCTGTGAGCGTTAGCGAACTAGCCTGTTTATTAAGCAGCTTCCAGGTGGATCCGTCAGGCGGAGCAGGCCTAGGAACCTCCGTGTGCTGCTCAGAGAGCCCCACGGCACTCAGTGGAGACGTTACTTGGAGTCTGGACTTGGGTTGCGCATCTCCTCTGCTCTGAAAACAAACGCTGCATTGCTTCCCTTGGGAGCTCATCTTTAGATTCTCTCCTTGCAAGTTTTCACGTTTTATTCATTTCTAAATGTTTATTTTTGAGAGAGGGAGAGAGAGAGGGCGCGCGCACGGGGGAGGAGCAGAGAGAGGGGGAGAGAGAGGATCCGAAGCCGGCTCCGAGCTGTCAGCAGGGAGGCCGATGCAGGGCTCAGACCCACGAACCGTGAGATCGTGACCTGAGCCGCAGTCGGAGTCAGACGCTTAACCCACTGAGCCACCCAGGCGCATCCCTACTTGCAACTTTATGGTCACGCTGCGGAAAGTGATGCTGACACACATAATGTAGTTTAACGTAACTTTAAAAAGTGCCAGCACTTACAGGGAGCTGGGGAATTGCCTGGTGCTCGTATCCACGTCTGTGTTTCCTTCACCTTCCGGAACGTCTGTGGAAGAATGGAGGGAAAGGAGCACTTGCTGGGCAGAGACGTGGGGATGACCGTTTCCATTTAATAAAGTACCGTGTTCGTGTGAGGACGTCTGTTGCCCTTTCTCTCCTCTGTAGTCTTCATTCTGGGCGTGCGCTCACGTTGTGGGGTCAGCCGCCCTTCTGGAAGATGATGGCTCCGTTTGTGTCTCCAGCCCCACCTTTGTGATGTTCTCCCATGCCCCGGACCCGCCTCGTGTCACGTCTTCTACGTGCAAGCCAGAGGTGTCCCGCTGCATGACGTGTTCCGAGTTGTGATCATCCTCCCTCCCCTCTCGGCCCCCTGTCCCTGGCCCGGTTTCTGTCTGTGTTCTCTTTTCCAGCGTTGTCCTGACTTCCTTCTGATTCCGGTACCCTAGCTTGGGCCCTGTGTGCCTGCCACAGGCCAGCGGGGTGAGGCCCCGCACGGACCTTTAACTTTTCCAGCCCATCCGGCACACGTTACGGCCACCAGCAGCGTGGCCCGGACCTCGCCCTGCCGGCTGTCCTGCGGGGCCTGTCCGTGGCCGCAGGGGCGGACTCCAAACTCATTCGGTTTGGGACTCCCAGCCCCCACGTTCTGGCCTAACTCAGCTTCCGCTCGTTTCCCTGTACCCCTCGTTCTGGCCACACCGGTGTGTTCACCATGCCCTCCTTCCCTTGGCCTCCACAGCTCCGGGACGTGCCTCCTCACCTTCCCTTGTGTCAGACCGCCGTCTCTCAGGGCCGAGGTCAGCCCCGCGAGGCCCGCTGACCACCCGGTACCCGCCGAGTCTCCGGGTCTGTCACATCTCTAGCAGAGGGTGAGGCCTGATGCCTGACGCTTCCTGTTCTCTTGTCTTTTCTCTGGCGTCTAAAAATGCCATCAGTTTTAGGGAAGACAGAGATGAAATAGTAGTTTTAAGCGTGTAGCAAGGTCGTCCGTCGTCGGGGGACAGAAGGAATCACAGAAAGGTCTCCTGGGGGTCCGTGGCCGTCTGTTTGTTTTCTGGTGGGTTACCGGCGGACCGCTCACCACTGAGTGCGCTTCCCTCCCTCCCCCTGTCTGCCCCCCCTCTCCCTTCCCCTCCACCTCTTCTCACTAACGCATGGACAGTGTTTCACTCCCGAGTCTGTTGTGTCATCCGTACAGTAGAGAATACGATCCATTTGCCCGTGCTGTACGCAGATTCGGGGCCGCAGCCCCCTGCACCCTGTGACGAGTGTGCACTCGCGCGCCCCCGGGACCCCGCACGCAGTCGGCCTGCACGGGGACGTGATCTGGGTACTTGGCGTGCTCTTGTCCCCCGAAGGTGACGTCCCTGTTGCTTTCTGAGTCCCAAGCTGCTTACTAACCCGTGACTTTCGGGCCCCGCTGACCTGTGTGGGCCTGTGTTCGGTGTGTGAAGTGAGGTAATTATGTGACCCCTGCGGAGGGGCTGAGAAACCCACGTGGTGAAGGACAGGGAACAGTTTCGAAAACCGTATGGAACGTGAAGCAAAGATAGAGTCATTGAGATCGATGTTTGAATCTTCTAATACGCAGCACGGCACCTCAGAAATCTTGTTTTGTTCCGTAAATCGTGTGTCCAGATGAAAGGGGCTGCTCATTCTTAGCCTGTGTGCCTGTCTGCCAAGCTTACCCGGAGACGATCCCGAATACGTGCCTCCAGCTACAGTGTGGTGCCTACACCCCTGCTTCTTGTTAAGTCGGAGAGCAAGACCGTCGGGGACGGAAGCTTTCGTGACACAGGTTCGCAAGGTGTGAACGCCCGGAACCGAGGTCGGACGGGGTCCCGGAGCGCTGGGGGGTGCTGTTGGCAGTGGGACGTCACGGACTTAGTTCCACGCGTGCCTGTTGTTGGGCGACCACGCTTTGCTGCTGCTCTGCTGGGGCCTGGAGAGTGAGCACATCGGGGGCGGGGGGGTTCTCCCCATGAGCAGACCGGGGAACCGCGTGTGCCCCAGCGCTCCCGCACAGATGGATCGGAGGGCCGGGAGCGCCCTTACGTGGAGGTCGAGTGGCCGAGCCCCGTGTGTGGCGTCCCATCGGGCATTCAGGAGGGCGGGGTGGGGGGGCAGCGTGCGGGCTCGGCTGGTGCCCCAAGGCTGGTCTGTGGAAGGGGTGCGGGGGCGTGAGCTCACCGGGAAGTGGTCACCGAGGGCCCGAGTCCGGCCGTGGAGTGACAGGTGGCGTCGGGGTTGCAGGCCGCAGAGACGCTTTGCTTCGTCCTTCGACAGCAGACCCTTTATTCTGCCCGTTTCCACCAGCGTGGCCATGTCGTTTTCCCGTAGGCGGTGTCATTCTTGTGGAAACTGCCCCGGAGAGAAGCAGAGCCCTTGTCAGGTTCAGTCGTCTTCTCACTCTCCGCCTGAGCCATGTGGCCCCAAGGGCCGCCACACTTGCTCTTGGACTTGTGGGCGGATGTCCCGGGGACATCGGGCAGTGCCGGCCATGTGGTCGTTTTAGGACCTGCAGCCTCGCAGAGCCACAGGAGGCTTCCGGGTACGGTTTCTCGTGCTGGCCCTACTTTATCCCAAGAGGCCCGTCTTCCGGGTGGCGTCCCCAGAGGCTGCAGCAGGAGGCCTACTCTGCCGCCCCCGGGCCTTCTGTGCTGGCCCTTGGGCCCCTGCTGTCTCTCACCTGCGTGCCTGTGAAAATGCTGGCCATGGCCTCTGGAATTCTCTCAGGAAGGCCCCCGCGGTCACATGCAGGGCTAGGTGGCCCTGTTGCATTCAGAGTCCTGCTCTTCGGAGGCACCTGCTAGAAGGTGGGTGGAAATTTCTGGTCCTGTCCACGTGATCGCACCTACTCCTACCTGGGAGAGCCCTGGAAGGTGGGGTCTAGCACGTCTCACGCATCTGGGACGTCCTCATGTAATGAGTTCAGAGTACTAGTCACACGTAAGAGGGCGTCGAGCGTGGCATTCTCTGCAGAACGGAAGCGCTTGTGTGAACTGACGGCACTGAAGTGTGTTCGAATTGTACGTAACTCATGGGGACCTCGTGCACACCCTGAGACTTCCTGGGAGAACTGCTAACCTGTAAACCGTCAGGGCGGTTCCTGAGTGGTGCCAGGGGCTGGCCTGACACCACGTGACTGGAGGCACGGCCCTTCCTTCAGGGCAGCACTGGGTCCCTTCTCAGGTTCAGAGTGCCTGAAACATGAGTACCCTCCCGTCACTTCTGTGCATTTATTTGGCCCGTGTTTGGATGGTGCCGTCGTAGCCGGGAGGGAGACCACCGGCATCCTCGGGCAGGACCCCCGGTGGTTCTGGAACGTGGCGGTGGGTGAGCACGGGAGCAGTCGTCTGCCCGGTGTCTGCAACCAGAGTGCTCGGCAGCCAGAGGGGGGCCCACGTGGTGGTTGGTGTCACAGTGGTTCACCAGAAGATGCGCTAGTGTCCTCGCAGCAGAGAAGCGGGAAACGTGGTTCAAGGATCTCTTGGAGATGTTCTAAATCCATGTGATGTAACCGGAGGTGGAAAATCAGCGTGTTAGGTGTAGTACCTGAGCAGGCTGCTAGAATGAGCAGTTTCCTCTCTCTGTTCATTGTAATCGGCATGTAGGGCTGAGTCTGAGTCTGAGTCTGGGCTGCCTGTATATATAACACGTTCCTAGCAGGTACACAGTAAAGTAGCCAAGACTTTGAGCAGTTGTCTAGATCGGAAAATGGGGGAATCGCTTCTTACTCGTGGTTGCCTTATAATTGGGCACACATACTGTATATGCAGTATTTACATTAATAATTTGGATATTGAGCCGAATAACCATAGGTTTGTGATTGCTTTCACTGTTGTGTAATAGGATAAGATTTTAATCTATCCCTTACTGTCATGGGGGAGTTGAAAAAGGCAGAGATTCTAAATGGAGAAATTGTGACATTTGAACAAAATAAATGGTTTTTTGTTTTTTTGTTTTTTGTTTTTTTGCAAATAATGCTTCACGCTTACAAAGTAGTAAGGGGGCCCTCACTCTGCCCAGGGCCGTAAGAGTGATCGTGCAGGCTTAGCCATCAGTGGAGGTGGTGATGCTTGTTTGTGACGTGTACATTTCTGTGTTTGGTCAGGACACTAAAGCCTCTCTTTATTGTAAATTACAAATGTATATGGAAATGACAGACCAGTGGAACTCCCGTTTATGTAGTTCACTGTGATCTGTGACGTTGCAAATACGGAGAGCTGAATCGCATAACCTTTGACCCGGCAGGTCTGTTACACTCCAGAGCAACCCGGTACTTTGTTTTATAATATATATATATATATATTTTTTTTTTTTTAAATTTTTTTAACGTTTATTTATTTTGGGGACAGAGAGAGACAGAGCATGAATGGGGGAGGGTCAGAGAGAGAGGGAGACACAGAATTGGAAGCAGGCTCCAGGCTCTGAGCCATCAGCCCAGAGCCCGACGTGGGGCTCGAACTCACGGTCTGTGAGATCGTGACCTGAGCTGAAGTCGGACGCTTAACCGACTGCGCCACCCAGGCGCCCCTATAATATTTTTAATGACAATCTTTGCTGTCATGAAATAGTACCAAAAACCCTATCTAAACACATAATTTCAGAAAATAAATACAATACCTAATTATAATATAAAATAAGTTTTAAAAATCAGATTACAGGGGTGCCTGGGTGGCTCAGTTGGTTGAGTGTCTGACTCTTGATTTCGGCTCAGGTCATGATCTCAGAGTTGTGGCATTGAGCCTTGGGATTCTCTGTCTCTCCCCCTCTCTCTGTCTCTCAAAGTAAATACATAAAGGTGGGTGTTTGCCTCTTCTGCTAATGGACGTTGGAGTTTCAGAGACAGCGATCAGAAGCCGTTCTGTGGCATAACAGACGCCCGTTAAGAAGCCGTGGCCGCCACCTCCAAACGTGAGGAGAAGGAAAAACAGATTAATCTCACTTGGGCGTCACAGAACTGAAAGAAGCGTGACGCGCCTTTGGTGTTGCGGATTATCAGGTGGGGAAAATGAGCAGGAAGCTGAGCTGCTGCGTAAGTGAAATGTCACAATCGTTCCCGTGATCGTGAGGTCAGGAGAGTGACGGAGTGTCGCAGGGGACACACTGCCTCTCAGACGCTCATCAGACTCTGGCTAGCCGAAAAGATTTTGGGGGCCCTGTATGACGGGCACGGGGAATGGAGGACGGACCCAAGAAGGAGCATGTTGTTAAGCTAAGTAAGGTTCGATGGTTCGGGAGAGGGCAGGGCTGCAAGGCAACAGGTGTTTTCACAGACTGCTGGCCCCCGAGGAGGGATTCAGCAGTGCCTATTAACAATTAACAATTGTCCTTTGACTCCGAGATTCTAAGACGAAACCGTTGGCACGTGTTCAGTGAGTTATTTGTTGTCATGTTGTTTGTAAAGGTGGAAGATGAGAAGCGTAAACATCCGTGTCCCTCGGGGGAGAATAAATGATCACTTCTGGATTCATTCATATATGCGATCAGAACAGCTGTGCAGAAGGAGGGCGGAGTTATGACCTGACATGGAAACCTCTTCAGTTACATCGTTAACTGAAGAAAAACAAGGGGAAAGGAGTGTATGTATTGGTTTATATGCGCGTAAAAAACCCTGGATTAACAGGAAAGCCGTAACTGTAGTTTCCTGCCTTGTGGGGGAGGGAGGGGGGCAGAGTGGAGGGAGACTCTCACACGTGGTCCTTTCCTACTGTGTCCAAAAATGGTGTCGGGGTGCCTGGGTGGCTCAGTTCGTTGAGTGACCTTGGCTCAGGTCACCATCTCACGGTTCGTGGGTTTGAGCCCTGCTAAAGCCCAGAGCCTGGATCCCGCTTCGGATTCTGTGTCCCCCACCTCTCTCTCTGCCCCTCCCCTGCTTATGCTTGCTCTCTCGCTCCTTCTCTTTCTCTCAAAAAATAGAACGTTAAAAACATTTTTTTTTAAAGGTTTGTGTAAGAGGGGCGGGCGCCTGGGTGGCTCAGTCGGTTAAGCAGCCGACTTCGGCTCAGGTCACGATCTCGCGGTCCGTGAGTTCGAGCCCCGCGTCGGGCTCTGTGCGGACCTCTCAGAGCCTGGAGCCTGTTTTGGATTCTGTGTCCCCCTCTCGCTGACCCTCCCACGTTCATGCTCTGTCTCTCTGTCTCAAAACTAAATAAACATTAAAAAAGAAAATGTTTAAAGGTTTGTATAAGAAAAAGTTCTGGCCTAAGCCCCCTTCCGGTGCTGCTGCTGTTACTGGTTTTTAAAAAAGTTTATCATGACTAAAACACCTCTGTGGAAATAATGGATCTTACACTGTTCCTAATTTTAGCTTTAAACTGTCGAGGTTAGGGGCGCCTGGGTGGCGCAGTCGGTTAAGCGTCCGACTTCAGCCAGGTCACGATCTCGCGGTCCGTGAGTTCGAGCCCCGCGTCGGGCTCTGGGCTGATGGCTCGGAGCCTGGAGCCTGTTTCCGATTCTGTGTCTCCCTCTCTCTCTGCCCCTCCCCTGTTCATGCTCTGTCTCTCTCTGTCCCAAAAATAAATAAACGTTGAAAAAAAAAAATTAAAAAAAAAAAACAAACTGTCGAGGTCAGACAGGCCATTTTTGGTTGCGTACTTTTTAAAAAAAAAAAATTTTTTTTTTTTTTTTACGTTTATTTATTTTTGAGACAAAGACTGAGCGTGAATGGGGGAGGGTCAGAGAGGGAGGGAGACACAGAATCCGAAACAGGCTCCAGGTTCTGAGCTGTCAGCACAGAGCCCGATGCGGGGCTCAAACTCATGGTCGCGTACTTTAAAGACAGTTTATGATTCAGTAATTTCTCGGCAGATGCATACATCTGTGAAATTAAATCCTTGAAATGAAAGCCCTCTTAAACCCCAGTGAGTGTGAACAGCGCCCAAAACAGCATACTCGGCCGCGAAGCTCGAAACCTGTAAACATAGACTGGGCGTTAGTGCGCTTCATGTTGTTTCCATCTTACTACTTTCTCGTGTTTTTAATTGATCCGAAACTCTTCTAAGCTGATGATGTCATATTAAAAAAAAAAAACCCTACGTAGAAGATTCCAGGACGCACTCATTCCTATTTGAGCGAAGGATTTCTGTGCTTTTCTATTTCATTAGTTGGATTTTCCCCTGCCCCCCCCCCAGCTCAGTTCTAAAATTTAATTGTAATGTTTTTACCTGTGAACGTTTCATTAATATTATACACTTCTGAAATACATGTTTGTGCTGACGTACGTGTGCATTCATACTCGCCGTTGTCTTGACTGAGTGTAAGAAATTATTTGTGTTCAAATACGGAAATGCTACTTGATGAAATTACGAAGTGGGGTCCACGAGCAAACAGCTAACAAAGAATTCTTGAGACTTTTGGGGGCAAAAAGGCGATTTTATTATAGCACGGGGACAGAGAGAGCCGCACTAGGATTGTGAGGAGTGACTGATGATGTACTTTTAATTAGTGGGGGTTAGGGAGAGCAGAAGTCTCTCTCTTTTTTAAGTGTTTATGTTGAGAGAAGAGAGGAGAGAGAGGGCGAATCCCAAGCAGGCTCTGCACTGTTAGCGCAGAGCCCGATCCAGGGCTCCAACTCGCGGGCTGTGAGATCATGATCTGGACCAAAATCAAGGCGTTGAATGCTCAACCTACTTTGCCATCAGGCACCCCAGGATAGCAGAAGTCTCTACGAAATTTGCAAGCAAGGCTTTCAGGACCCTGGGGGGCTAGCTGCTCTTAAGATAAGGTTACTTTTAGCCTTTAATAAAAGCACTCAGGCGGCCGTTGAGTTCCTTAAGGAAGACCACGCCCTGCACGGTTCAGCAGGTGTCGTCAGTGGCTGCCAGCTGTAAGAAAACATAATTTAGGGGGCGCCTGGGTGGCGCCGTCGGTTGAGCGTCCGACTTCAGCCAGGTCACGATCTCGCGGTCCGTGAGTTCACGATCTCGCGAGATCTCGAGTGATCTCGCGTGAGTTCGAGCCCCCCGTCGGCTCTGGGCTGACGGCTCAGAGCCTGGAGCCTGTTTCCGGTTCTGTGTCTCCCTCTCTCTCTGCCCCTCCCCCGTTCATGCTCTGTCTCTCTCTGTCCCAAAAATAAAAAAATGTTGAAAAAAAAAAAGGAAAAAAAAAAAAGAAAACATAATTTAGATTACAGTTTTCTTTGCCTTTGTTTCCCTCCTCGCGAGTAACCACCACGCCCAGTTCGGTTCGCTCTTTCGCAGAAAGGTAACAACAGCACGGGACGCAAGACTCGTGCCTGCTGCCTTTTGCCTAAAAGGCCGGGCCTTGCAAACGAGAGAAGAGGGACGGCTGAGCCAGCCGGACCTCGAAGCCCGAGGTCAGACGCTAGGGGAGGCTGCGCGCATTTACCTTGGAGAGAAGCGTGTCTCCTCTCGGTGTGCCGAGAGGAGAATACACAGATCCACATGAAAACTCGCATGGGAGAGTTCACGGCGGTGTTCTTCACGAGAGCTACAAAGCAGAAGCGCCCAGACGTCCGTGAGCGGGCGACTGGGCAGCAGAACGCGCTCTGCCCGCACGGAGGAGGAGTCTTCTCCGGCCCCGCCGCACATCCACCACCGGCGAACCTCGAAAACGTGATGCCGAGAGAACAAAGCTCGGCAGGTTGTCGGAAACGATTCGCTCTCACCGCGGGCGGGCCCGGGCTGTGTGTGCGAACGCCACCTGTCGGGGTCACCGTGGCCGGTAAACCGACCGCGTCCTGCGGCGAGATCTTTGGGTTCAGCCCTCAGTGAAGGTGGTTTGGGATTAGTGACGCTGATCGCTAAGCCCAGGGTAGAAAATTGGCACAGTCATTACTTTCTTAATAGATCTTATGCTTTCTAAAGCAGTTTTGGGGTCAGCGCAAAATTGAGGGGGAGAAACAGAGATTGCCCTCGCGCCTCCTGCTGCCCCCGCCACGCACGGCCTCCCCCACCATCCACGTCCCACCAGGGTGGCACGTCTGTGACAGTCTGCGAATCGACACTGACCGTCGTCATCACCCAGAGTCCGTGCTTGACATCGGGGTTCCTGTTGGTGGCGCACGTCCTGTGGGTGTAGACAAATGGACAGTGACCGTCCTACAGAGTAGTCGCTGCCCTAAGACTCGGTGCTCTGTTCGTCCTTCCTTCCCTTCTAACCCCTGGCAACCCCTGATCTCTTTACCGTGTCCGTGGTTCCGCCTTTTCCAGAATGTCATCGAGCTGGACCCTGCAGTGTGTGACCTTCTCAGATTGACTTCTTCCACTTAAATTCATTTTCGGTTCTTCCGTGCCTTTTTGTGGCTTGAGAGCTCACATCTTTTCGGCACCGGATAATACTCCATCGTCTGGGTGGCCCCCGCTTGGTCGTCCATCCACCTGCTGGAGGTGTCTTGGTTGCTTCCAGGTTTTGGCAATTCTGGATGGAGCTGCTGTAAACATTTGGCATGGTGCGTTTTCAACCTGGTCCGTCCGCAGATTTAAGGAAACACTAAGGTGGTGTTTATTTTGTTTTTCTCCTCCAAATGAAAATCACGTTCGGTTTTTGGACAGAACCAGTTCAAGATGACGTTGGTGGCATTGGAGCCTCAGTCTTTGGGAGAGACTAGTTCCGGAAGACCAGACTGGGCCTGGGCGCCTGATGCTGGTGACTGTGGACCCCAGGCAGGGGACCCGGTACAGGAGAGAGGCGGGGGCCCGGGATCTGTGGGTTCCGAGCGCTGCTCAGCCTCGCTGATCCTTGAGAGCAGTTGGGGACCCGTGAGGAGAAGGGGGGATGGGCTCCAAGAACTTGGGTGTATGGCGCGCAGGAGGCAGAGGTGGAGAACGTAGGCTGTTCCACGAGGAAGTTTGTGCGGAAGATAAAGGTGCGGGTGGACGGGAGCTGCGGAGCCCGGGCCGTCGCCCCTGAGCGGGGTGTGCCTCTTACCTCTGGTGCGTGGGGTGCCGTTAGGAACCGACTTAACGTGTGAAGGTGTCTGAGTCCCTTCATTTTAGCAATATGGCAGGTTGAATCGAACCCCAAACCCCGTCGGCACCCCTGCTTCTGCTGGCTTCCGGTGGGAGTGGGGGTTGCCCGGGGAGGGGGCTGCCGGACAGGTGGCGGATGCGTCGACGGTGTCCTCGTTCGGTTGGGTCACCTGTGGTCTGAGGCAGGACGCCGGTGCTGCTGCCCACGTTTGTAGATGCGTGACCGAGATGGAGAACTTGACTTGTTGCCCCACACGGAAGGATGGCGAATTACCCGAGGAAGCTTTCCAAAATACACGCCCCGGTGCCTGGTGGCGCCCTGATGGCGCCCTGATGGCGCACACTCGTCTGCGGGGCTCAGAGTTTACGTGTGCCAGAGGCGTGTGCAGCCTGAACCAATGCCCAGCTTCCTGGCTGATGGGCTGTGAGCACTGGAGGGGGCCGTACGGTGCGAAAAGAACCAAGATACATATTCCGGTCTCCCCCGCGCCCCGCTCCCCCCAAATGTTGGTTCCAGAGGGGAGGCCGAGAAGCCGCCTAGAAACCTCCGGGGCGGATGTGTGCTTTGCCCGGCTTGGAAACGGCCTCTGGCGGCAGGAGGAGCCGGTCAGGGGAACGCTGGCTGATCACGGGTGTGAGGGTCTGAGGCGGAGAGGACAGCCGTGCGTGCGTGAAGGAGCAGCGCCGTGTTGTTCAGGGAACTGTGGGTCGGTTGGGACCACGCGTTGTGCGCGAGGCACAAAGCGGTGAGCGAGGTGGCCGGAGAGAGCGGTGGGGGCGGGAGAGGGGTCTTGCAGAGCTGACTCCCGGAACCACCCCTCCAGACCAGGGAGACGTGGGAGCCGGGGCAGCGGGGGAGGCAGCAGAGACATTCCAGAAGGCACTGGTGTGAGGTAGAGTCAGCAGTCCCCAGCGGTCGGTTCGCGTGGAGGGAGGAGGCGGCAGCGATGTGGCGTCCAGCTGTCTGGCTCGGACGCTGGGTGGATACAGTCCCGTACCGGGGCGGAGATTCGGGTGGACCCTGGAGTGTGGAGGACGCCGATGAGCTCGGTTTGGAGAAGATGGCTTGAGTCTCCTAGAAAACCTGGAGTGGAGACGCATCGTGGGTAGGTGGACAGTCGCCCCGAGTGGGAGGGGGCAGCCTTGGACCGTGGTCAGGCAGGCATGGTGTGCAGGGTGGGCTGGGGACCGAGGATGCAGCCACGGGAGCACCAGCGGGTACGGGGTGAGCAGAAAGCATGGAGATGGGGCGAGGCAGGAGGGCGGAGGAGGGAGGAGGGAGGAGGCTCCCGATCGGGCAGGTGTGGGGAGTATGCAGGGCGGCCCTGGGTCGGCCATGCCGAGGGCATCACTGGGGTGCCCGCCAGAGCTCTTGCAGTCAGTGCAGTGGTGGGGGCCGAAGCCAAAGTGTGGGGGCTGGTGAGAGACCAAGAAAAGGAATCGGGGACTTTGGGGGAACTGTGTGTCCACGTGGGCCCTGCACATTCTGCTCGTGTCCCGTTTTGTTTAGAAAGAAGAAAAGAGACGGGAGATTGGTCTTTTTTTTTTTTTTTTTTTTTTAATCCAAAGCAAATACATACTTAAAATTGAAATTAAAGAAGAATATAGATTGAAAGTCTTGTTTTCCAGCCCCCTTTCCCACTCACAGTGGGTGACCTTCATTAGCAGTTTGGTGGCTGTCCATCTATATCTTATCTTATGTACATATGAAAAATACACGTGTATGTTTGCGTCTAACCAAATTGAGGTCACGTTGAAATACTGTTCTGCACCAGGCCTTTTTGGATTCAGGTTACACGATCTTGATTATTTCATTTCTAAGTACTAAGAACGAGCATACATTTTTTTCAGTATCTGTTGCTTAAACCGACAAGGAAAAATACGTTGTATGTATTGGGATTTTTTTAACTGCTCATGAATTTTATTCTGATGCTTGCAAATAGTGATCGGGGATTGAAAGTCGAGTGCTGTTGCATTTACATGGCTCTAAACGTCCAGTGCGTCCACGGGTCACGTGCTACGGAGGCGAAAGTTTGCTGTTTGCTTCCTCAGTGTCCCCTGGTCTGTCTTCTCTCCCGTCAGTAGGTTACCACATAGATGGTTATCCAGAAACTTCTCATACCCATAGATGGATAGCTGAGCCTACTTTTCATCAAGACAGTGGGGTTTTAGAGCCTAAGATTTGCTGATTAGTTTCAGTGTATAAACTTCCCGTTTTCTTTTTATTCCAGATTTGACATGCTTTTAAACCTCAAGTGGAGGCAAATAGCTTCTATGGACAGAAAATAATCCAAGCCAGTTCAGCATGTCAGGTTTTCAGGTGTTCCTTTCCGTTTGCTGAAAATTACAGCCTGTTTCTGTTGTGCTCTGTGTCTCTGCACTGAGAACACACGGGTTCTGTGCCTTCTGGGAGGCTTTGCTCTGTGTCAGCAGGTTAGCAGAACGGCGAAACGTCATTAAGAAAGAAAATGGGGCCAGTGATGGACACGGTCAAAACCACAAGCTGTGGTGATGTCACTCGGGCGACCAGGGGGAGGGCGCAGGACAAGGGAGGGCTCCGAGCTGGGGGTGGGCGCGAGGCGTCACCCGTGCTTTCCACCCAGAGTCGTCCTCCTGGAGCCCCGGGGACAACTGTGTTCGTCACTTTGGGAGTGGAGTGTCGCATCCGAGCCATGGGACTTCGTTTAAAAGTGGCCTGATTGTGGATTTTTATGAACAGTGTCTGGTTCGTACGATCTGAACCCGTTACCCAGATCTGGGCCTCTTGTCCTAAAATGATAAACACCAACGTGCACAAGCACCGTGTGAAACCAAGTTCTTGAACTGACGCTGATGGTTTAGTGTTGCTTTTCTTGTTCTCGGTTCTGGGAATGTCCAAAGAAACACACATCTGCTTTGCTCAGATTTCTATTTAAAATGGGAATATTCCAGTGACTATTACATCTACTCAGTTGCAAAAAATACTTCAAACTTCGGTTACGGTAAATAGAATGTCACTGCTAGTAGGATGCTTGGTGTGCGGTGTTTTTTAAACAAACATTCTTTCTGAAGAGGAGAAAGTGTGGCTGCTGACCCGTGGATTTCTTGGTGGTCACTGCGTAGCTCATTTACTGATCGTATTTGGGGCCGTTTGAGCTACACCAGCTTTTCTCTGCAATAATAATACAAACAGTGCACATATGAACGTGTTTTTTTGGAATCTTAAACTCTGGAATTTCCTGTCGAATGTTTATCTAAACTCCTAAGTTTAAATTTGCTTCCATTCTTTTCACTTGAATTCTTTTGTCCAAAGAGAAAGGTTTTTCTTTAAGGAGTAAAAGTGGTTGTCAAGTTTTCATAAATTTGTTTTCTGCTGTGGCCAAAGTGGTCTATCGTGGAATGATTTGGCTGTTGAATTTGTCGTAAGAAACTCATTTAACCAAAACGATGGGAAGTAGATATATTCTCTTAGTAGATGAACCCAGACAGTTTGGGACTTTATGAAAAACGTAATGGGACTCTGGACTTTGGTGATGAAGGAGTGTTACAGGAAGAGTGCACCAGTGGGGGTGTGGAGGCAAGGGGCTCATAGCTGAGTGCAGGTGGGGCTAGGCCGGGTGCCATCCGTTCCCAGGGGCCTGTCGCCAAGATCAGGGAGGCTGTGGGGTGTCCGTCTCCTCCTAGCTGGGGGCGCAGGAGTGATCGGGAGGCTGTGCGGTGACCGGTGCCTCCTAGCTGGAGCATGTCGGGAATTTGGAGCCCTGTTCTCACGCCCCCCGAGCTTCTGGAGTCTGCTTGTGGTGTTTTGACCGGGTATTTCGTTTAAAGCCAGTGAGCTTTGTTGGGAATAGATGGTGAGACGTTTAAAAATAAAACGCTGATATCCAGCCCTCCTGGACCTATGGTCCCGTGACCCTGCCAGGGTGTTGGTGTTCTGGTCCTTCGTCCCCCCCACGTCTCTGCTTTCTTCCTCACCTGCCTGCAGTCCTGTGGTCTGTCTGTTTTCACCACAGCCTGGCCTGCCGCTCGGCCCCGTCCCTGCCTTCGCTTCACCGTCCTTACCTGGCAGGGGGCTGCGCCGGTCAAGTGTGTTCCCGCATCCACCTTCGTGACCGGTGGCCGCGGGGGCCCGCTCCTCCAGGCAGCCCTCCTTCTCCCCAGTGCTCCTTGCCCGTGCTCACGCCTTACGCAAGTCTGTCTGCATGTCACTTGCAGTGAGTGACACTGGGAGACGGCAGAAGAGGACTTCCCTAAATCCCACCGCACAACTGCCAGGCCGTCCGCGTCCGCGCCCCCGCCCCCGTGTTCAGCTGCCGTTCCAGCGCGGGGGGCTGCGTGCTCCCAGGGCAGGCCGTCTGCTGCTGCCCCGCCCCCGTGATCTGCCCTCAGCTGCGCAGAGTGGCCGCTCTGTCAGCCCCCCTCCCCTGGCTTCTCCCCACCAGCAGGCGTCTGGGTCACCCCCCAAGGCCTTTCTTGGGCCTGTGACTTGCGTAGCCACCACCCTAGTTCTGTCCCCACCTCCCCACCCCCACCCTGGCTCATGGCTTTGTGGCCTCTCCTCCTGTCCCCGGTTCCCTCTGTGCAGGCAGGCCTGCGCCCCCCTGCTCCAGGACTGCTGTGCCGGAGGCCCCCCACTGACCTCCTCTAGGCAATCAGTCAGCTGACCCCTCTGCCAGGGTCACACATGCAGAGAGCCGTTGACTCCTGAGACGGCCCCTCCCTGGTTCCCTCCTGCCTGCCGACCACTCCCAGTCCATCCCTCGTTTTCCCACCGTCCGGTGTTAGGTGGGCACATGGCTGGGACCTCACCTCTCTTCTGATCCACGCTCAGTGCCTCGTGATTGGCCTGGAACGAGGCTGCTCTCCTACCCGCACCGACACCGAGCTCCCGCTGGGGGCCTCAGCTCTGCTCCGTGCTGCCCGCTGACTGTCGTGTAACGTCCCAAATGGAGCACGCCCACGCGGGCTGTTGGCTCTCCCTTCCAGAGCCCCGCCCCGCTCAGGAAATGGGGACTGTGTCCTTCACTTGCTGGAGTCGTCCTGGGCCTTTCTCTCTCGCCCGTCTGTCAGCAGGCACTGCCGGAAAGCCTGTTGGGAACCCGCCTGCCTCTCCCGTGCCCTGGGCCTGCGCGTTACCGCGGCGCCCGACCTGCCTCCTCACTTCTGGCCTCCCCCTCCTTCCAGGGGGCCCTTTAAGACCGATGAAGGGCACAGCCAGTGCAGGCACGTGGGATGCTGTGTTCCGTCTTAGAATTCTCTCTCGGGCTGCGGCAGCTCTCTAACCCTGGTCTTGATTCAGACACTCCTCTTCCCCGGGGGGGTTGCCGTGGCCTGGGAGCTGCTGTGTCACTCGTCTCTTCCCCCAGCCCCGCTTTTGCACTGCTCCCGGGGGCTTTTGTTGACTCAGCGAACCCTTTGTGTCTGAGCACTGCCTGGGACTTTGAACGGTTGGCCTGCTCCCTCGGGAGGGCCCTCAGAGTCTGTAGATGGACGACTCCGGAGCCTTCGGGATGAGATCCGGGCTCCGTACTGGGGTGCGCGTGGGCCTGCAGTCTGGCCTCTGCCCGCCCAGCCTCCCTTACCGCTTCCCACACGCTGCCCGAGCCCCTGACGCCCTCCCCACTCCCAGACGCCGCTTTGCTCTCATGACGAGGCTCTCCTGCCACACGGCTCACGGTTCACCTGCCGTGCCCTCTCCGTCGGCGGGCCTCCGGGTCAGCGCGCCTGCCTCCCACCACATGCGACGTCCGTGCTGCCCCCCCCCCCCCCCCCCCGTAGCCCGGGCCTGTCTCACTCGGGGCGCGGACCGCGCTGGGCCTCTTGTTGGTCTGTCTGTGTGCTCCGCGCCCTGCGGAGGGGCCGGGGCCGGGCCCGCCTGTCTGCCGTGCGGCCGTCGCTCGAACGAATCGTGACTTCCAGTCGGGATGGCAGCACAAACGTGCTTCGACAGACCTCACTCCCAACGGCAGTGGGAGAGTGAAATGTAAGTAGAGAAACAGACAGACCAAACAATACAGCCACACCCCCAGAAGAGAAAAATACCCCTCAGTACAGAAACAGAAGAGAAACCCAGCACAGTAAGCTGGAGTTGGCCAGATCCCCCCGCCCGCTGTGCTCCAAGCACCGAGCATGCAGGGCCAGTAGGAAGCTTGGCTCCTGTCGCCCGGGGTCACAGGGACCAAGGTGTCCGGTGGAATTAGAACTAAAATCAGACTCGCTTTTGGAGCTGGTTTTAGATGAGGCTTCCCCACGTTAAGGTCACTGTCCCCAGTACACTGGGGCTTTGTGGGAAGTGGTGGGCCTTGGGAGGATAGGAAGCAGGGCCTGGGCTGTGCCACAACGTCCGGTGACTCTCTCACAGGGTCTACACCGTCTGTAAGGAGCCAGGCAGCGGGAACTCTCTGTCACCGTGGAAGCCTAGTTCTGGCCTGAGGCCTTGGGAGGCCCGGAGAGGCAGTGGCTGGACACTAGGCAGGGAGGGAAGTGCCAGCGGTATAACCTACGCCGGCTGAGCCGGAAGCCAGATCCCACAGCCTCCAGAGTCGGCCCCTTACAGAATGATGCATTTGCTTCTTCCAGAACGCACGGGTAGTCTAGTAAAACTGTCAAAGTAAGTGTGTTTGAGATGTTTAAAAAGATAACATCCCTGAGGAAACAAGAAATTCTAAAGCAAACAGAAATGATACCAGAGAAGGAGGGCAGGACAGAAAACAGTCTGAAATCCAGTGAATGAAGACGGTGTTGGTTGGAACGATGAACGTGGACCGGACATAATTAGAGACAGAATTAGTGAATTGACCCAGATTCCTGCACAAGGGGACAAAATATGAAGATAAAAACCCGAGGCCCTGAACCAGGCAGGCCTGCAGCCAGCTGCGCCTTTCGCTTGGCTGCCGTGTGAGTGACCACGCATCTCGCTGACGCCGCGTTGAGTCTGGTTCTCCTTCACCTACAACAGGAACAGTGTTTTCTGATCCGAGGTCTTGAAGATTAGATGCAAATCTCTCAACATTAGGCATTGGATGACCTGGTGGTCAGCTAAAGTTATTTACCAGAGCAGATGGAAAGCGAGGGGTTTGGTCTGATTCCCTCGGGTTCCCGTGGACGGAATCTCTGCGAGACCTTGCTGGGAGATCCTGGCTTCCTGACCGCGGGGCCCGTTTCTCAGTGCTGCCTTCTGGGCCTCTGAAGACAGCTCAGCACCCAACAGACTTTGTCAGGTTTGAAGACACGTTTGGATTGTTCTCATTTCGTTTCGCTGTAATTTTTTTGTGTTTGCAGGTATGCCTTGAAATACTGAAGTAAAGTAAAGGGTTGTCTGTATTCTTTAGCAGGAGCAGCCTTGTGTCCAAAGAGCACTGTGTGTGTGTGTGTGTGTGTGTGTGTGTGTGTGTGTGTGTGTGTGTTTGTGTGTGTGCGCGTGTATGGGGTGAATTGACCTGAAATATCTAGGAAATGAATTGAACATCGTAAGCAGTTTGTTGAAGAGCCAGACGATTGCAGTGAGGTGGGTGCCCGTGGCACCTGTCGGGTGCTCTCCCGCTGGTTCCCTGACCACCCTCAGCTGTGAGTTGCGCTCACCGCCAGCCATCTGCTCTGTTGTTGTCAATAATGTTCTGGGCTAGAAATGCCTCTGCAAACTAAACCAGGCAGATTCTGCTTCCTTCCTGGGAATTGTACCTGAGTCAGTGTTTGATACTGTCCTGGCCCTGGGAGGGTTCCTCTGGTTGCCTTAATCTCCTCTCTCCTGCACAAGGGCCACCCTGCAGTCTGGGCTGAGTCTCTGCCCAGTTGCCTTTCAGTACGGCCTCCTCTGGCTTTAAACTTTGCCCGTGACGTCCCTTCCTTTGGAAGGAGGTTAGGAGTCCTCTCTTTTCCTGCCCTTCCTCTCCCTCGGCAACACCTCTGAACCAGGGCTGGGGACAGTGGCAAGCTTGTCCGGGGACACCCCTGCTCTAGGGGCTGAGCACTTACTTGGTGGAGGGTGGGCAGCAGCCTGGGGTCCATCACCGTCTCGGCAGAGAGCAAGGGCGAAGATGACCGCGGCCCGGCCGCCTCAGCCTGCCCCTTCCAGCCAGGGTTCCGGCCTCCTTTACCTGAGCGGGGTTGGGCAGAACCAGGGCGCCCCGGCCTTCCCGCCACTCGTGCCCAGGATGTGGCCTCTGTAGCAGACGGGTAGCTGGGGGGCACGGGATTCCCATGCTCTTGGCTGTGGCCTCTGCAGTGGAATGTCCACCTCCCTGAGCTGGGAGGAAGTGGGAGGTGGGGGGGGGGTCAGTTTGGGCTCAGATATTACAGACTCCCCTTCCTTAGTGAATCATGATAGACTTAAAAAAAAAATTGGTGTTTCTTTATTTGTTGTGTGCTTTGGATGGCTTTGGAGGCTGAATCGTTGTTGTTAGGCATAATTCTCCCTAGGTTTCCTGGGGGAGCGGGTCTGTAGGGCCTTCTCATGCTGGGAAGGTGAAAGCTGATCACCCATAGCTGTGGACTCTAGAAGACGACACTCTGGTTTACAAGGTAAATTAGGTGAAATGACCATTAGCTTATTATACACCCATGAAAACACTCACAGTTTCTGTAAATTACCTGCCTCCCCATCCCCTTCGGTGTGCTCCCCCTGAAATAACCACAGTCAAGACAAAATATTTCTGGGGCGCCTGGGTGACTGAGTCAGTTAGGCATCTGACTTTGGCTCAGGTCATGATCTCACGCTTCGTGGGTTCAAGCCCCGCGTCGGGCTCTGTGCTGACGGCTCGGAGCCTGGAGCCGGCTTCGGATTCTGTGTCTTCCCCTCTCTCTGCCCCTCCCCCACTCGCACTCTGTCTCTCAAAAATAAATAAAAACATTAAAAAATTAAAAAAGAAAACCTTTTTCTATTTTACTCTTTTCTGTTGTTGATTACAGCAGTGCTGCTTGCTTTGTTATTCCTCATGGATGAGTACAGCTGTTCCTTGAACAACTTGGGGTTCGGGGTGCCGTCCTGCCCACAGTCGAAAATCCATGTATGACTTTTGATTCCCCCCAAAACTTAACTACTAATACCCTCCTGTTGTCCAGAAACCTTACTAGTAACACAAATAGTCCATCGCTACTTATATTGTATGTTGTATGTATTATATGCTGTATTCTTATTATTTTTTTATTTTTTATTTTTTAAAGTTTATATCCAAATGAGTTAGCATATAGTGAAAATTTCAGGAGTAGATTCCTTAATGCCCCTCCCCCGTTTAGCCCATCTCCCCTCCCACAACCCCTCCAGTAATCGTTTGTTCTCCGTATTTGAGTCTCTTTTGTTTTGTCCCCTCCCTGTTTTTATATGATTTTTGCTTCCCTTCCCTTATGTTCATCTGTTTTTTCTCTTAAATTCCTCATATGAGTGAAGTCATATGATATTTATCTTTCTCTGACTAATTTCACTTAGCATAATACCCTCCGGTTCCATCCACATAGTTGCAAACGGCAAGATTTCATTCTTTTTGATTGCCGAGTAATACGCCACTGTATGTATATCCCACATCTTCTTGATCCATTCATCCGTCGATGGACATTTGGGCTCTTTCCATACTTTGGCTGTTGTCAATAGTGCTGCTGTAACCATGGGGGTGCATGTGTCCCTTCGAAACAGCCCGCCTGTATCCCGTGGATAAACGCCTCGTAGTGCGATTGCTGGGTCGTAGGGTAGTTCCATTTTTAGTTTTTGGAGGACCCTCCACACTGTTTTCCAGCGTGGCTGCACCAGCTTGCATTCCCACCAACAACGCAAAAGAGACCCTCTCTCTCCGCATCCTCGCCAACATCTGTCGTTGCCTGAGTTTCTCCTGTGATGAGCCATTCTGGCCCGTGTCAGGTGGTGTCTCGCTGTGGTTTTGATTTGTATTTTCCTGATGATGAGTGACGTGGAGCATTTTTTTATGTGTCGGTCGGCCATCTGGAGGTCTTCTTTGGAGAAGCGTCTATTCATGTCTTTTGCCCATTTCTTCTCTGGATTATTTGTTTTTTTGGGTGTTGAGTTTGCGAAGTTTTTTTATATAGATTTTGGATACTAACCCTTTATCTGGTCTGTCATTCGCAAATATCTTCTCCCATCCTGTCGGTTGCCTTTTAGTTTTGCCGATTGTTTCCTTCGCTGTGCAGAAGCTTTTTACTTTGATGTGGTCCCAGTAGTTCATTATACTGTATTCTTAAAGGAACCTAGAAAAAAAATTTTAAGTGACAGGGAAAGCAGATTCACAGCGCCGTGCTGTCTTGATACCTAAGCTTATTATCGGATTACAGGGTGAATCGTCTGTCAGAACCCACGTCGGTGCTGTGTCTTCCGTGACAGAAAGAGCTGTGGTTACCTGTGTTGCTAGCACTAGGCGTCAGAAATGAGAAGAATGCGAAAGGTTCACGTTTATTTGCAGGCGTAACAATTCATGCACTCACAACCAGACGTATCAGGGTGAATGCTTCATGACGGCCTGGGCCTGGTGTAATCAGTAGGTTGGTTGCTTCGTTGCTTCGTGTCGGCCCAGCCGATGCTTTTACAGCCGGATTCACAGTACAGCGTTGGACACATTGTTACCTTAACAAAACGGCGGGAGATAGTAGCCGGGAGGCATCTTCTGCAGGGACCGAGAGAGGCACGCTGCAAGGTAGTGTCGCTCTTTGAAAGCCAAGCTATGAGACAACACGTTACTCGTTTTAGGTCTAATCTCACTCCCCTTATGCCCGTGCCTGCGAGGACAGGCTGTCCAACCGCACACAAGTCTCGCACGCGACGTTCTTCCCGACGGACGCCTCGGTGGTGGCGACACGCACGCGTCTCGCGTGGCCTCGCCGTGCGCTCACTTGGTTTTCACACACAGACACGCGCCTGGCAGGCGAGGTGATTTCGCTGGGCGCCGCGGTGAGGATTTGCTGTCCGGGAAGCGGGGGCGGGTCGTCCCGGAGGTCCTCGTGTGCGGACCTGCTTGGGGTGGGGGGGACCCTCTGGGTGGGGCCGTCTTGGGTCTCGGGGCCCGGGGGGCGGGAGCGGGGGGAGGCGGGCACCCTCGATGCAGCTTTCCGGAAGTGCGTTTCTGTCTCCCTCCGTGCCTTCCCGTTTCCCTGTCAACGTCTCCGCACCCAGGCCTCGGCAAGGTCCGTGTGGTGAGAGGAGCCGAGCCTGTGCCGGGGCCTCCTCGCGGCAGGGCAGCGTGCTTCCCAGCGCGGCCGCCTTCCTCGCCCTCCGGCTGCTGCACCAGCTCTCCTCTCCGCGCCGCCGTCTTCTGCGACCTCCCCTGGGCTTTTCCCTGAGCTCTTGACCCTCTTCGGGATCCGCATCTTGAACCCCTTCATCCTCCAGCCCTTTCTGCCGTCTCCACAGTCCCACTCACGATTTCCCCGATGGGCTGTGTCGCACGTCCCGTGAAATCACGCGCGCCATTTGGACGGTCCTCTCCAGCAGGGATTTCTTCGTTGTTTGGGCTTGACGGTTTCACGGCGTTGTTTGTAACGTCCCGTGGCATCCTCCCGGCTTTCAAAATGCTCCCCCCGTGGCGGTTCTCTTCGGTAGCATTGACCGTCCTCCTCGTAAAGTGCCTGTGTCATGAGCCTCACAGGTCCTCGTGGCCCCTGGTCCGCAGGCGGACTTGGACCCGCCGCGCTCCAGAGCGAGTGGGCCGCCCAGACACGTTTGGTGGTGCCCCGTGGGGTTCTGGGTGGCCAGGACATTGTCCGGTGTCAGAAGAACTTGAGAGGACAGTCCCTTGCTTTCGGCGTACTTCCTGAGTTGAGGGACAGAGCCGGGATGGAACTGGTCCAGGGCAAGGGCTCTGGTTGTGCAGCCGGACCACTGGCCACTGGCACTTGTTGCCTTCAGGGCCCCGGGGTGAGCTGCCTACACAGGGCCAGCCGCCCTGATCACACCCCTGCCTGTGTCCGCTCAGACGGTAGCTGCTTCACCCCTTCCTACCCAGCATCTTGGTGCTCACTTGTCTTTCTCGTGAATAAATGTCGTTTGTGGCATTTCCCCCTCGACAGGGCACCTCCTTCTGCATGAAAAACCTGTGCAGGCAGCCGTGGTCTCCTCAAGCGATTTTCTTGGGTTTTTCACGTTTTGTGTTGGGAGGGGTTGACACGCGGAGGACGGTAGTTCCTGCTTCTCCGCAGTCTTCTCCGGGGCGTCTGGGAAGCGTGTGCTTCCTCTTCGTGGTGGAAGCTGCTTCTCCTGTCGTCTCGACCATTTTTAAAGCCAACCCCTTTCTCAAATCACCAAGCTGTCCTGTGCCTGGATTGAAATGTGCCAGTTTTCGATCCTTCCCTTCCTTCTGCCTTACGTCGTGATGGCAGGACTTCACTTGTCTTGCAGTTTGAGTCGAGTCCGCAGGTGTGCCCGTCTCACAGCAGTCCTACGTCCACAGAGATGCCACGTCTTCCACACGAGACGAAAAGATGTCTCACAAAACGCACCAGGGTTTTGCATGTGCTGGGGTGGCTGCAGCGAGAGCTTCGAGAATCTCCTTTTCTTTGTGTCCCTGTGGTTTTCACGCCGGCCGGCTGGCCGCTGCCGCTGTGGGCCTCAGTACAGGTCAGGCCATTCAGCCTTTTCTTGTCATGCCATGCCTCTTCTCTGCATCGCATCGCGGGAGCACGTCCAGCATCCCTGGGGACACTTCAGACGGGTCCCAGGGCGTAATTCAGGGTTCATGGTATTGCCCTTAACACGGTGAAAATTACAAGGAACCCTGAGAAATCGCTTTTCCTGTGGTGCGTGATTTACCGGAGAAGGGAGCTGATCAGCAGGTTCGTGCAACCCTTGAGGTGACCTCAATGGCAACAGGAGGTGGTGCACACTTCCCCCCGAGGACAGCGTCTGCTACAGCTCGTGTTAGGCGGTTAGGACTTAATCCTGCGTCTCCGCATTTGTTTGCCTTTCTCTTGACTGCAAATGGCACCATGTAGGTACGGTCTGTTTACGTGCACAAATTTTGATAAGCTTTGCCTTGTTAGAGTAGGTTTGTGTATGTTTTCGGGTAATAAACGGTACAATAGCCTAGTATCTGCCTAGATTTCATGCATTCGTGGCCTACCTTTTGCTTAATATTTTTGATATCTCTAGGCTGCTCAGCTCATCTGCCAGTCTTTCCAAATGTCACACATCTCCAGAAAAGTTTCCAATGTATTTATTGGGAAAGAAATCCCCACACGGAAATGGGCCTGCACAGCTCTACGTCAAGGATCAGATAGGCTTCTGGGGGTTCACCTTGTCAAGTCAGATTGCAAGGAACGTGGTCAGTTCTGTGGTCAAGTTCCTGTTGATTTGGAAAGGGTTAATTTATGAAGGAACTTCATAAGTATGACATAAGCATGTCACCTGTTTGTACATTGATTTTCTAGAATTGCCGAAATCAACCACTTTCTGAATTTGCATGTCAGGCTGTTAAGTGAATCTTTACCTCCTCGTTTGTCCTTCAGAGACAAAACCTCTGGGGCGCCTGGGTGGCTCAGGGGGTTAAGCGTCCGACTCTTGGTTTGGGCTCAGGTCACGATGTCATGGTTCACAGACTGAGACCTGCACCGGGCTCTGCGCTCGACCGACCGGAGAGTGTGCGTCCACCTCCTTTGAGCCCGCCTCTACGCCGTGTCCCGGGCGGGCGCTCGGTATTGCTGGGAGAGAAACCCCACGCGGGGTGGCGGGCCCTGGCATCACTCTCCTCGGCGACGCTTCATCCAGAAAGTTTCCTGCTCGTGTAAGGAAATCAGTCTTAAACTCTCCCTTTCGTCAAGAGGCCTACCAGCATTTTTGAGAGGTCCATTTCGTATGGTTGACTTTGATTGAGCCGGTTGGCAGGCTACGACAGCAGCTTTTGGGGACCGTCAGCCTTTCCCCGCTGCCACTCCACAAGCCTGCTTCCCGGACGAGGCCAGAGGCTGGGGATGGGCAGCAGCCTTCTCGGCCTGTCGTTCCCGAGTCAGCAGAGTTCCTGAGTCCTAGACCCGCCAGGCACCTGAAGATGTCTCTGTCGCCTGGAGGGTCGGTCCCTCCGAAAATCCCCGGGACTCCTGTGGGCGGTGGGGAGGGGACCGGTGTGTGAGATGCTACTTGAGGGTGGTGGGTGGGTGGGCTAGGGTGGGCCGCGGAGGCCTGGTGCGCTCTGGCTGAAGACCCCCGTCTCCCTCCCTGCCCCCAGGAGTTTGCGGCGCTTACTAAGGAGCTCAACGTCTGCAGGGAGCAGCTCCTGGAGAGAGAGGAGGAGATCGCGGAACTGAAGGCAGAGAGGAACAACACCAGGGTCAGTAGGCGCACCGCCAGTGTCTTTCCACACAGGACCCCATCCACTCCCCTTGTCCACACGTCCCCGTGGAGCTGGCCGGGAGCCATGAGTCCAGCGTTCTCACACCTTGTTTGATCCGGGAGGAGAATTAAGGCTATTTTAACACGTGCAAGGGCGGGGGCGGCTCCCTAACCGGGGACCAAATTGAAGGGATTCAGACTCGGTTTCGCATCTGGTCTCATTGGGGCCCAAAACTGAAAGTGCTGTTTAAACACGGTTTTCCCTTGGCCTCTCCCACCAGCTGCTGCTGGAGCACTTGGAGTGCCTCGTGTCCAGGCACGAGAGGTCTCTCCGGATGACGGTGGTGAAGCGGCAGGCGCAGTCCCCGGCCGGCGTGTCCAGCGAGGTGGAGGTGCTCAAGGCCCTGAAGTCCCTGTTCGAGCACCACAAAGCTCTGGATGAAAAGGTGCCTCCGGCCACGGCGGCTCTCGATTCGCGCACCTGCTGTGTGCCGTGAGGCACACGTCGCGTGTTTGTGGGACTGGAGTTTCCTTTTAAGCTTCTCGAATTCTTGTAAGAAGACAGGTCTGTGTGGTTAAAAAGTAGCGGTTGGCGGAAACGTTGTGCGTCTTGATTTGCTGTTACGAATCGCGTAATGTAATTTATTTCGGG
Organism: Prionailurus viverrinus; assembly: GCF_022837055.1. NCBI lineage: Eukaryota > Metazoa > Chordata > Mammalia > Carnivora > Felidae > Prionailurus > Prionailurus viverrinus. The sequence goes on from NC_062570.1 coordinate 112,242,977, forward strand.
GAAGATTTCGCTCCAGTGTGAAATTGAAAGCTGTTAACGAGCAAGTGTGTGAACGTTGGCATCCGCGAAAGACCTTACCAGCTACTCTGTCATGTGATTTGAGGTTAAGGGGACCTTCGGGTAACTGTACAGTAAGGAGAAATGAAACACCTACACGTACAAACTCAGTCCCTTTGTTTCCAGGTGAGAGAGCGGTTACGAGTAGCACTTGAAAGGTGTAGTTTGTTAGAAGAAGAATTAGGGGCCACACACAAAGAGGTAAGCTCCAGACGTCATGACGGGAGTTGATTTGAGGGGGTTTCCTTTTTATCCCTGGTCTTTAAAAAAACGTGTAAGACTCGCGGTGGGGACCGTCACCTGTCGCTTACTTTCTGACTGGCGAGCGAGGGCCGGCACACCTCACTGTCTGCGCCCAGCTGCGCGGTCTCTTACCTGCCATCGTGCAGCCGAGAATACGTTCCGATTTGGTCACTTGTTTTATTCTGGCTGCGGGACATCACTGCCCGTTTCCCCCGAACTGTGCTCACAATTTGCAGTTGTGTCTTTCCGAGAGGAGATTCTCTATCTGTATTTACTTCCTCACCCTCGTATTCAATTCTTTGGTTTTAGCTAATGATTCTTAAAGAACAGAATAATCAGAAAAAAACCCTAACAGATGGAGTGCATGACATAAACCACGAACAAGAAAATATGCCGAGCACGAATGGAAAGGCAAGTCCTCAGGCTTTCTCTCTGTCTCTTCCCCGGTTCCTCTGCCCGCAGACGTGGGGGCGCGTGCAGGACTGTCTGGAGAGCTGCTGCTAAGGCGCGTGGCGCCCGCGACAGCCGGCACAGATCGTGGGACTTGACCCATTTCCCGGAAGTGCCCTGTTTCTTAGCTCGCCAGACAAGGCTAGTTAAGGATTTTTCCCCCACCAGAGAGCTTCTGACGGTTCTTTAAGCCACGAGGAAGACCTCGCCAAGGTCATCGAGCTCCAGGAAATCGTGGACAAGCAGTCAAAGGAGCAGAGCCAGATGAAGGAGCGCCTGGCCGCCCTCTCCGCTCACGTGGCCGAGCTGGAGGAGGACCTGGACACGGCACGCAAGGACCTCATCAAGTCCGAAGAAGTGAACACAAAGCTGCAGCGAGATGTCCGTGAAGTGAGTGGCGGTAGAGACGGCCACGCCGCCGTCGAGCCGAACGTGGGGTGTTCCGTTCGGTCGTTGCCCGGTGGGTCCTTCCTCTCCCACGGCTTTCGAACTTCGGGAGTTTTGTGGCAGCGGCAGCAGAAGGGAACGGTGCTCCGGGCCCGGGGCGGGCTGCCTCCCCGTCTGCGTGGCGGACTCTCCCCTCCCCGTGCTCTCCCCAGGAGAGGCCGGCGGGCGGGCGGCGAAGCGCCCTCGGGTGCGGAGTGCGGGCCGTGCTCGCGGTCCGTTCCAGTAACACCCTCGGCACATCCACACCGCCACGGTGCTGCCGGGTCGCTTACGGGGCCGCGAGCGTACGCGGGCGGCTCTGCCGGGGGGCCGTCACCGGCCGCCTCTGCTGCTCTGACCTGCTCGCGGGGGTTACGTGCCGCTGGTCGTGGCGGTCGGAGCGAGCGAGGGTGCGGCCCGCCGGCCGTGGGGCAGGATCGTGGGGGAGTGCAGCCGCTTCTGCACGTGTGGTCGTTTATGGGAACCTGATCGTTGTCACAGAAACTAGTAAGGGCAGGATGGTCTCTCTGCCCCTCCTCCTGTCCCTGTGAGCTGCCCTTTGTGGACAGTCCCCCGCCCCCCGCCCCCCGCCCAGCACGGCCACCTCAGGAAGACCCTCTCAGACCCTCGAGCCTGGATGTACAGGTGCACTCTGTCTAGTAGCTTAGTGTGGGTGAGGTCGTGTGAGAATTTAAAGCAAAAATATTTGCAGAAATTACGTAACCTGTTCAGTGAAATTATTCTTTGGCAAGGGGTGGGGGGAGGAGGCTCTTCAGCAGAGTTTAAGATGCAGACACTTTAGAAATTCATTTCTTAAGACTCATCACTTTTCACGTTAAGACTGCTGACATAAATTCCTTAGTAAACAAAGAGGGCTGAAAGAGGAATCTTCAGGGTAGGGGACAGGAAAGGCAGGGCAGAAAGTTCTGGTTCCATTTTCAGTGTTAGATACCGTGTGGCTTCAGAAGGTTACTTCCAATTATATAAAAGTTTGCGTTTTGTCTCAGTTTGTTAACACTTCTGCTTTAACTTTGGTAACTGGATGAGATTTCATCCATCTTTTCCCCGGGAAAATGATGGTTGTATCTCCCAGCGTGTGTTTCCAGACGCCAGTCCCTGTTCTGTGGAAAGCTCACTTGTGTCAGGAGGCAACAGACGTCGAGACTTCCGGGAGATTTTATTATACGTTTCTCTTGAAACACATCGGAAAAAATAAGCCCCGGGGACTGAGCGGCCAGAATCCCAAGCAGGCTCCGCCCTGTGGGCGCAGAGCCTGACACGCGGCTCAACCTCACAAACCGCGAGATCGTGACCTGAGCCGAGATCACCGGCTGAGCCTCCCCGGTGCCCCGAGGGTGCTGGTTTTCTGTTTGGTTGGAAGATCAGGATTTAGCCCAGTTTTTGTGTCTGGAGTGTGTTAACGTGTCCTGCACTAGTCATTCCCTGTTTTCCCTCTGAAATACCTGCTGTAGGCCGTGGCCCAGAAGGAGGACATGGAGGAGAGGATCACCACCCTTGAGAAGCGCTACCTCGCGGCACAGCGTGAAGCCACCTCTGTGCACGACCTCAACGACAAACTTGAAAATGAGATTGCCAATAAAGACTCTATGCATCGACAGGTAGCTAATTTTGCTGAAATTCATCCAACTTTTATTAATCACAGGTGAAGTTAAATACCTTTCTCCTGTGGCATTCATGTTGGAAATCAAGTCTCAATGCAAAGTTTTTGGGATCTTGGAACATTGTGTTCAAAAGCGTGGGTTACTTCACCTTACACGTTTTAATTATTCGGGATTTTATGTAGCCGTGTTATGGAGCTACACCGCGTGATTCTTCCTTCTGTCTTGTTTTAACTGCATGTTAATCTGTTGCCTGTTAGCGCTGTTTCCAAAGGAGCAGGGAGTGGCCAGGAACACGCAGGCAGCTGACCACTTTTGTTAGTACCTGGGATCAGGGGGGAAGGGCAGGTGCAGAAACATAGTCTGGCGTGAGGACGTGAGTCTCCTGTGTTTTGAGAGGCCGCACGTCTCTTTCTTGGTCGTCACGGGTCATCCGGCATTAAACAGGAGACCCAAACCCAGCTTCTTGGAAACATAGCGAGTTTGGTGTGTTTAGAAGTGTGTCATTAGACAGAAAATAATAAGAGTCAGATACTAGGAAGCAACTAAAAATCGTATTGAGGAGCGCGGTTTAAGAGCACGTAAGATGTTCCAGCGGCACCGGCTGGCTCCGTCGGTTGAGCATCTGACTTCGGCTCGGGTCACGATCTTGCGGTTCGTGAGTTCGAGCCCCACGTCAGATTCTGTGCTGACAGCTCGGAGCCTGGAGCCTGCTTCGCATTCTGTGTCTTCCTCTCTCTGCCCCACCCCTGCTCGTGCTCGGTCTCTCAGTAAATAAACATTAAAAAAAAAAAAAAAAAGCATGTAAGGTGTTCCAAATAATGACTGTAAAAGGCAGATCACGAAATACTACGTACAGCATGTGATTTATTTTCTCAGGGTTTTAAAGCGGGATATGTGGTCTTTCCGCACTCACGGAACTATATGCACACAGATGAAGGGAGGAGGCTGTGTATAAACAAGTGTTAACCTCACAGGAACCTCGACTTCTACGTGATTTTTAAAATTACTTAAAAAAAAAATCCCTTGTCTAAATTTTCCCCATTGATTTTTTTTCAAGAGTGAGAGGGTTTTTCTAGAATAATCACACACTTGCAAAAATAACTCGACTGGCATGAGGCATATTCTCAGAGGCTCTGTGCTGGCCGACATGCCCATGGCAGTCTGCCCTAAGGAGCGAGCCCTCAGACGACAAGTCTGGTTATTTTTAAGAAGGCTTAGGACTGAACCCTTCTATCCTTAACTTGGGAAGAACGAGCAAGCTTCTACAGAAGATGGGTTTTCTTTAACGTGTGGGAACTTTGTCTTTTGAAAGACTTCTTTGAAGAAAGACACTGAAGAAAAGCAAATACTTTGGCGAGAGGTGTTTTGCGCAGTGAAATCAGGCCCCAGGGAGTGGGAGCCTCCTTGCAGAAAGGAAAGGTTTACTCTGAAGCGGCTCCCGAAACAGTTGGCTTCTGTGAGAACTGAGTTAGTAGATCTCTGCGTTTAGATTTTGTGTCACTTTATTACAAGTAGAAACGGATGGAAGACTTGCTACATTTTGATGCTTTGCTTTCATTTCCTAGACGGAGGATAAAAACCGCCAGTTGCAGGAGCGCCTGGAGTTGGCGGAGCAGAAGCTGCAGCAGACCCTGAGGAAGGCCGAGACGCTGCCCGAGGTGGAAGCCGAGCTGGCCCAGAGGGTGGCCGCCCTCTCCAAGGTGGGGCCCGCCCTTCCCTCTGGGTCCGATGGCGGGATGGCGATGTTCACGGTGGCCTGTTCGTGTCCCTTACCTGTCACTGTTCACGTCGGCGCGCCCAAGTCCACAGAACAGCTCAGATCTGTTTTCCGTGCTACTTTGAGATCGGAACGCTTTTCAGATGCCAGGCAGCTTCCCCATTTCTGTTGCCTCCGGTTTTGTCAGCTGTGTGCTGTTTCCAGTTGGCTCGATCTAAGACTCGCTGCTTCTCAGAGTTCAGTCAGCGACTCAAAGCTCAAGATAGCAGCCTTGGATAAGGGAAGGACAGGGGTGCCTGGCTGGCTCAGTCGGTGGAGCGTGGGACTCTTGACCTCAGGGTTGTGAGTTTGAGCCTCCTGTGGGGTGTGGAGCTTACTGAAAAAAATTAATAAATAAATGATTTTTTAAAAGGATACAATTTTTCTCAGAAATAGGAACATCCTCTTCTGTTTTAAAAATAGTCAAAATAAATTTGTAACAGTTTTTTTTATTAAAAAATTCTTTTGATGTCCATTTATTTTGAGAAAGAGAGGGAACGTGTGCACGTGCTCGAGCAGGGGACGGGCAGAGAGAGAGAGAGAGAGAGGGCCAGAGGGAGAGAAAATCCCAAGCAGGGTCCATGCTGTCGGCACAAAGCCCGACACGGGGCTCGAACTCACAAACCGTGAGATCATGACCTGAGCCGAAACCGAAGGTCAGACGCCCAACTGACTGAGCCACCCAGGCATCCCTGTAATAAGTAAATTTTGAAGTAATTCATTCACTGGTTCAACAAATACAGACGAGGCCTGAGCCAGACACAGTCCCTGCCCTCCCAGCTCTCACAGCCCTCACCACCCACGGGGGAAGCCAGCGGTTGAAGAGGCGGTTTCCAGACGTGACGTGGTCGGTGCTGGGATCGAGTGATCCACACGGGCCGAGAGAGCACATGACCCGGCAGACGGTCCGGCCTTCTGGGGCCTCGGCTGAGGGAGCCTAACGCAGGGAACCTGTCCATGCTTCTGTCTCACCGGCTCCTGTGCAGTCAGGCCCCCACTGGGAAGGCGTAGGCACGGGATGCTGACCCTCATGGCTGACGTCGGGTCGGGCAGGTGGTACCGGGCACCCACAGACCGACAGCTCCAACAGAGCCTCTCCTCTCCTTTGTGATCTGCGTGTAAAATCTCCGTTTCTTTTCTCCCCTGTCCTCTCTCCTGTCCCCGGTCGGCCTTGTAGTCCGACCCTTTATCTTCTGGACACTCTGCTGCTGAGGAAGCTAAACTGTCGGAACTCGCTTCCCAGCTTAGGAAGGTAGCACGTGTGCGTTGCTCTGTCCCGCTTGCTGCTTCCTGCTGTCCGTGCTCAGGGACCGCGGGCGTCTGCCGGGGGAGGAGGCACCGTCCACGGATCTGGGGCCCGGGGTGGGGACGAGCACGTTGCCGAGTCCCGGTCACCAGCTTGGAGGCCCACCGCTTCCCACTGGCACGCGTGAGGCCGGTAGGGCGTGTGAGCGGGCGGAAGGCCGCTCACGGCATGTCGTGCGTCGGCACAGCGTGTGGTGCGGGGCGGCCGGCTCTTCTGACCCCGCTGTCGCCCACAGGCCGAGGAGAGGCATGGCAACATCGAGGAAAGGCTGCGGCAGATGGAGGCCCAGCTGGAGGAAAAGAACCAAGAACTGCAGCGGGTACGTGTCCGAGCGGAGCGGCCGCGCACCTGGCGGTGGCTGAGGAGGAGGAGGCGCAGGCCGGGGGTGTGGGGGTGGGGAGCGGTGCCTTGTTTCCCACTTCTCCGCACGTGGACGCCAGGCCCCCTCTCGCTCCCGTCAGGGGTACGGTGGCCTCTGGTGCGAGTTGGACGCTGGTGAGCGCTCCTAGCATGTGGGAGATGTTCTCTGGACGCGGGGGCCCCGTAGGCAGTGCCGCCCGGGGTGGAGGCACCCGCACAGCCCACGGTGCCCGCCAGCTCGTCGGCAGCTACTCGCGGTGCACGCGGGACCTTGCAGGTGCCCCTCGGCCAAACCAGAGGTGCTGGCCTGGGGTGAGGCCCGTCCTAGAGGAGTAGTCCGCTTGCTTAGGATGTGACATTGAGGTCCTGAAATCAGGTCACGGGCCTGACCTTGGTCCCCACATCCTGAATGACTACTCGAGACGGAAAGGCGTAGGTCGGGGTGGATGTTCCCAAGAAGAGGAATAGCGTAATCGAGCCTTGACGAAAGGGAGGCCCGTGTCCCTTGACTCCCCTGAGACTTTTCCCTGGAGGAGCTGGTCGAAGGGCCACATGAAACACCCAGGAGACAGACCAGGCAGCGGCCACCCCGCCTTGGCACGTCCATCCAAGGCCGTCAGGTTTTGTTTTCACCAGAAACTCATGTGCTTGGCCCTAGGTCGCAGAGCATCACACATGAGTTTCCGGGCAGTGAAGGTCCTGACGCTAGCACGAGATCGCGTGTCGGCCGACCCCGGCCTCCCATCACACGCGCGCGCACAGGCAGACGCGAGCCTCTTGGGCCAAGAATTCGACCTTACTTACTTAGAGATGCACTTCATTACTTTCGGGACTGGATTGTAGTTTGAAAGGACGGGCGTTGAGATAAGGATTCTTCCGTAACCGAGGCAATTCCAAGGAAACTCCTAAGCTGTTTTGCTTGAAAAATACGTGGGTGCTGATGCCTTCTTGGGTGGCCAGGGTCTCCTCCAAGTGATGGCCGTTGCCGTGGGTGGGGTGTGACGGTCGTGCTTTCTGTTCACTGCTCCCAAGGGAAGAGGTGTCAGCACGTGTGTCTTACAGACGAGGGAACGCAAGCAGGGGCGGGGGTGGGGTGGGGCTGACCGTTGCCAGCCTGTGGCGTGTCCTGTGGGCTCCTCCTCCTACCTGGACCCCCTGGCTGCAGGGCACATGTCTACCCCGTGCCCTATGGCCCTCCACCCAGGAGGAGCCCCCAAGGGCCGCCGGCCTGTTCCCGCCGCTTCTCTTTTGTGTTCGTCAGGATATGGGGCAGAAACGAGCTTTTTAAACCTTGCAGTTGATGACAGTTACATAAAACACAGACCCGTGAGCTTTGCTGTTACACTTGAAAGTTACTGGAGGTAATTCGTTCCGATTTTTTTAATGCAAGTGTCCGTCACAAAACATTCAGGTGATGTGTGAATATAAAGAAAAACAGATGAAAGTCTCTCTCACCACCGAATTTTTTCCAAAGTGGATTTTTTTTTTTACCTTTCGCTTTTGTCTGTGGATTCATTTCTTTCTCCCTGAAGCCGGATCCGAGCTTCTGTTTATGCACCGGGAGATTCCTCCTCCCGTGTGTGGATAAGCTGATGCCCTTAAAAGTTTGCTCGTTCCTGCGTGTACATCTGCCTCCTGAGCCCATCTGAGAGCTCATAATCAGGACATTCCTGAGGCCCCCTGCGTATTTCGTTTCCCAGAAACGACGGGACCTTCTAACGGACGATCCCTCGCAGGGTCGTTCCTGCGGTTCTGTGCCCCGCTAGGTCGGTTCCGGCAGTGACGCACAAGCGCGCCCAAGAAGGCTGTGGGAAGGGGCAGCCGAGGACGAGGACGTCCTCGGCACGCCCTCGGCGCGTCTGCGCCGGTCATCGCACTTTGGCTTGAAGCTGGTGTCTCCTCTTCCAGGCAAGGCAGAGGGAGAAGATGAACGAGGAGCATAACAGGCGTCTGTCGGACACTGTCGACAAGCTCCTTTCCGAGTCTAACGAGCGGTTGCAGCTTCATCTGAAGGAGAGAATGGCTGCTCTGGAAGACAAGGTAGGACGGGACAGGCGGCGGCTGAGGGCTCCCGGCCTCACACAGGAGCCCCCTCGCGTTGTTCTTTAACGCGGAAAGACCACAGACCGTTTCCCACTCCCCGCTAAGTTCCCAGTGTCCCGTCCCTGCCCGACGTACGTGTGTGGGCAGGTGTGCGTTACTGTCTAGAAGAGAAGTCTGGTCTGGGAAGGGCCCCCGAGAGGGAGCACTTTAGGCTTTTGCTAATTGAGACTTAAGGAGTAAGGTAGCTTCGTGCTAATCAATAAATGGCACAGAGGTAGCCACAGACAGTACATAACTAAGTGGAGTGGCCGTGGGCCGGTAACCCTTTATTTACAGGACCTGGCGGTGGCTGGATGTGGTCGGCAGGCCCTCGTTGGCCAGCCCCGCGCTGGGACCTGTGTTAGGTCCAGCCCTCACCTGGTCCTTGCGTGGGGAGCTGATTTCCAACCTCGTGTATGGAGATGACGCTGTAGGAGTGCGCTGTTATGTAAGGCATTTAATCAGCTGAAAACAGGTTCTCCCGTTCCATTTCCTGCCTTCTCTCTTTGCATCTGGTTTGGAAAAAGTCTAAGCCTGGACTCTTACACAGTCATCATGGAAACACTTTAGCTGTAACAGGAGGGAAGGAGTGTCATAGGATCTGTGCCAGAGAAGCTCTGATGGAAACAGTTGGATTCGGACCTGATAAAACCGTTCTGGCTACACCCGTGTCCCTGAAGATGAGCCCAGAGTTTTCCCTGTGATTGGCACTTGGAGACACCAGTGAGCACTGCTAATTACGTGACACGCTTATTTTGCATAAAAACCGTTAGGAAGTGCATTATTACACCCGCGTAGGGTTCTTACCTCGCTGCCTCCTTGATCTCTGGGCCCAGCCTTAAGGTAGAGTAGTTCTGTCTTAGATTTGAATTACACGTACGAAACTTAGGTCATGTTTCCCAAGTGACCGGTGATTTACCCTGAAAGCTAGTACGGACCAGTTTAACTAATTAAAATGAACTTACGAACTTGTCGTACTTACATCCAGAAACTGATCCGTGAAGAAATTGTACACGGACAAAGCATCACCAAAGGCTGTTCCTGTGGTTTCAAAGACAGCATTTCACTCTGTGGGCATGCGACCCTGTTCGCTGGTGCAGCCACACGGTCCGTTCCTTTTCCATGCTGCGTTATCGTAAAGAGAAACATAGCTATGCTCTGTGCACTGTTTTCGAGAATCAACAGTAAAGGACTGTCTGTGTCTTTCTCAGAACTCTCTATTACGAGAAGTTGAAAATGTGAAAAAGCAGTTAGAAGAAACGCAACGTGAGAAGGTACTTCCATCTCTCAATCCTTCAGAGATCCGTCAAGACCGGAAAGGAGCAGGTGTCCGCTGGGGCTCCCACTTCCTCCACGGCGGGCCACCGCTGTGCTTTCGAGCGGCCCCACGCTCGCAAGTCTGAACGGCACGCGTGTGGCGGAGCTGGAGCCGAGCAGCCTCTGGGGTTCAGATTTCTGAGTCCCTCCGGGGGTTCACTCGAAAGCTCAAGTGTTCGCGTAAACCTTTCGTTGAGTGCAGCGTTGCCCAGCAGGAAGGTAACAGGTGACACGGGTGTCATCCCAAGGATTCTCGCGGCTGCATTTGAAATCGTCAAACAGACGGGTGATGTTAGTTTTCATGCAGCCCGATGCAGGCAACATGTTATTGTATCATGTAAATACTGTAGAAATGAAGGAGCTACTCCACACTGTTTTTCACATTCAGTCCTTGCAACCCACGGGGCGTCTCACAGTTCCATCCCCTGTGGTCGGGACCAGCCCCATTTTGGGCGCTCAGCCACGTGCGGCGGTGTCTGCTGCCTGGGATGGCACTGCCTAGGGGGTTGTTGTGTGACCGAAGCTCCTCGTCGGTTTTGCTCCCTGGTGCTGCGTGTGCAGAAGTGAGGCTGGGCTGCAGAGAGTCCACGAAGGAGCACGTGCCTGTTGCACAGAGGGCTATTCCCCCACCGCCCAGAAAGTCCTGCTCCTCTCTACACAATTAGGAAGAAGTGTCAGTGGCTCGGTGTTTCTCCTCTGTAACCTTGCTGTGCCTGAGACCTAAGTGTTCAGTAGGGTTTAGGACGTTCACTTGGTGATCCGGGTGTTTACTGTAGGACTCTTGGGGAGAATGGTCTTGGGGTTCGTAACTGCTGAATTTACCCATTGCGGTTATGATGGTTGACATTTGAGCACACTGGATGCAGATAGCTTTTTCATTTTTTTTAATTGAATTCTAATGAACCTACTGTGTTGTATCAGTTTCAAGTAGACAGCATAGGGTTTCAATAATTGTGCACCTTACTCTGTGCTCGTCATCATCACTGTGGTCACCGTGTGTCACCACACAGAGTCCTTAGGGTATCACGGACCGTATTCCCTGTGCTGTGCTTTTCATCCCCGTGACTGCCTGATTTTATATCTGGAAGCCTATGCCTCCTAATCCCTGTCGTCTCTTTCGCCCACCGCCCCCACTCTCCTCCCCTCTGGCAACCCCCAGTTTGTGCCCTGTGTTTAAGGGTATATTGACGCAAGTGATCGTAAACCTTGCCTGCAGCGGGTGTCATTGTCATTTGCTGCTTTGCAGGATCGGCTCCTACTGAACGTGGAAGCACTGAGGGCTGAATTAGAGCAGGCGAGACTGAGAGGCTCTTCCCTTCACCACGGGTATGACATTTCCCGGTTCACAGATCTGTTCCAGATGCTTCCCTTTGCCACGAATATGACCTGAACCAGCCCACAGTTACACACTAGAACCGTGGGTGTGCTGTGGTCTGATGCGAACCAGCTCCCAGGTACTGATAGCTGATGGTGGGGGGCACTGCCTTTGCCATGGCTCTGACACGAACCAGCTCACAGACACATGTGTTAACACCTGCTGTGTATCTTCGAGAATGAGCCCTTGGCCATATGGGCAGAGTGACCTGATGTGGCTCAGGGAGCCGGTAGCTTAGTAGCTGGTGAGAGGGAGAAGTAGAACATCACTCCAGAGGATAGGCTTGGACACCCAGGAGACCGGGAGGCATGACAGAGCTCGCAGCCGCAGGGGGAGGTGTGGAAGGTAGGGAATGATCAGTTTCTGTTGTGGGTGGGTTAATTTGCCCGCCCCCCCCCCCCCCCGCCGCGCAGTGTGGCACTGATGGTTGGGGATAGGAGGGGTCCAGCATGCCAGGTGAGGGCCCGCGTGCCTGGGAGCTGTGGTCCCTTCCACAAGGCCAGTGGGGTCGCCATGGGAGTGGCCGCACGGCCATGATTGTGAAGGTCAGTTTGACATTCGTGGTGTTAGCACAGTGCTTGTAGCTTCTTATGTTTTTGAAAAGACTGGAGAATGATGTGTAGTCACTTTAAGTCTGTTGGGACAACTGTGAGTCGCCTGTGAAGGAGTGAGTCAGCCGGCTTGTGAGCTGCGTCCCGCAGACAGTAATTGTCAGCAAGGTATTAAAAGGTTTCTTCGCTTCTTTGTAGGAAATAGTCACCGTGTGAGCGTCCGCTGGAGCGAGAGTCGCTCGAGTAGCTGACTGGGCCCCCTCAGGTGCAGGGAGCAGGCTCCTGCTCTGAAGGCAGGCCCGCTCGGGCCGCACAGGGGTTTGGGTGGCTGCAGATGGGGGCTCTCGGGAAGGTCGAGGGTGTGCTGTGGCTGTCCCTGTTGAGCCTGCTCGTAGGAAAGAGGAGAGGTCAGCGAAGGTCGGGTCGCGAGAGGCTCTCCCTGTCCGTGGAGCCGCTGGTGGCACAGCGAGTGTGTGTCCAGAGAGGGAAGGGCACGGGAAGATGAGGGCACAGGGCAGCCTCTCGGTTGGCTGATGGAGTTCCTCGCCGGCCGGAGGCCGGTGTCGCCGCTCAAGGGCTTGAAGGCGCGTATGTGTGAGGAGGCCAAGTGAGCAAACGGGAGCAAAGCAGACGCAGCACGGGCCACCGGCGTGCACGTTGGAGTTCTCCAGGGAAGGGGCCGTGCGGGCACCCGGAGGCCGGCACCGTGGGGCAATTTCGGTAACAGGGAGGTCCACGCCCGTCGCCCGCCTGAGGCGTGCTGGCCAGCGAGAGGGATAGAGAGGGGCCGTGCGCTCCCGTGGTGCGGAGGGAGCGGCCGCGGTCACGGGTGGCCCTGTGGTGTGCAGACGGCGGGCAGGAGGCCGGTCGGGAACGGGGTCTGCTTGAAGCCGTCTCACATGGCGCTCTCCCACCAGCGTGGGAGCTGTGTCACCGTGAGCACGGGCGGCCGCGGGGACGGGACTGAGGAGGTGGCAGGCAACCCGGCCAGCCGAGCCCTCCTGGCACGACCTCACAGCCGAGTCTTGTGTCGTGTCCTCCTCTAGCAGGACGGGATGGCCTGGGTTGTGGAGGAGAAGGAAGGTGACGGACCGACTTCCACACGCAGGCGGGGCAGATGGGACAGAGCTCTGGGATAGGACTGGATGCGGGGTGGCCGGGTCGGGGGCCCGGGGGCCCGAGACAGGGTGTCCGAGTCAGGGGACACTCGCGAGCCTCGGAGGAGCCACGAACCATCCCAGACCACACGCGGGGTGTCACGTGTAGCTCTCACCGGTTGGCAACGTGCCGTGGCCCCCAGCGGTGACGCTGGGCCACCTGAGCGCAGGTGAGCAGTTCCGCCGGGAATAGGGGGACGGGAGGAGGGAAGGGTGGCTGTGGCCCGCGGGCGGTTCGGACTTGGCTGTCTTACAAACAAGCAGTAGCCTGGGGCAGCGTTTCTCGAGGACGTTTCTTTAAAGGCCGCAGAGAGGAGGAGCGCGAAGCACGCAGAGGAGACGTCCTGTCACGCGGGCTCTGTCTGCAGGCCTCGCGGGGCGGCGCCCGGGGCCCCCTCTTTAGTTGATGTGAATCCGATGGACGTGTTCTGTCTCCCGAGACCATAAGGATTTCTGAAACGGAAGCCAGCCTCTCTTCTTTTCCAGAGAGCAAGGAGCCACTGGACTCCCGTGCAGGGTGCAGGTGTAGAGGGTGAGCCCGTGGCCGAGGCCGGGCACATGGGCTGGCGGGTGCTCCTTCACAGCTGCTGCCCAGAGCTTCGTGCCCAGAGCCTTTGCTGAGGGGAGCAGCTGACAGCCCAATTAAGTGGCTCCACCCTAGGGGCTCGGGGCTCCGTCGAACTTCTCTGGAGACTTCTGTGGCCAAGGGGGACGGTTGTCTGTCAGTCTCAGTGGGCACAGGCCAGAGACGCTTTTGCCTCGGAAACACCGGGCGCGTCGCCGCCTCCTGTCCACGGGAGCTGCGAGCTGCGGTTCCCGAGGATCCTGCCATGGGTGCCCCTGAGGTGCCGGTTAGTGGCAACAGGAGGGATGCCTGGGGTCACCCGGCCTCACGGCGAGGGCCTTGGCACGCGCGGGAGATGGCACCTGAAGGCCAGAGGGACGCACGGGAGCGCTTCCCGGTCAGTCGGGCAGCAGGTGTCACAGACGCGCAGGGCGACGGGTTGGCTGGGGGCAGGTGCCGAGGCCGAGCACGGGCCCTGCTCCACATCGGGGACGGCTGGGCCGCGGCGAGGCGTTGCCCCTGCTGGGCCCGGGAGACCCTGTCTCCGCAGGGCCTGGTTGGCGGGCTGGGACGGGAGCCAGGAGAAAAGATGGTGTCCTTGGAGACCTTCTTCTGTGACCTCAGTTTCCAAATTGGCGGGTTCTGGCCTGGCTGACAAAGTTCACTTCTTGTTGATAATGACCTTTTTCTCCCCCCACCCCCCCCATATATTTCAGGCGACCGCACTTGGGCAGCGTCCCAGATTTCAGGTTCCCTCTGGCGGACGGCCCCACGGATGCCTACAGCAGCGCGGTGTTGCGCCCCCGGAAAGGCCGTGTGGCCGCTCTGCGAGATGAGCCTTCCAAGGCAAGGACCTCTGTCCTCCGGGGGCTCTCGCGGGACCCGCCCGCCCGCCTGCTCCAGTGTCACCTGCCTTATCCTCTGGCTGTGAGGCTCTTCTGGAACTAAACTGCTGATAGGCCGCTGTCTCTTGTCCCCTTCCCCCATTCTTCTTTTGCTGGCTCACAATTTACTTTGTAGAGCTTTTTTCCTTTCTTTTCGAAGAAGAGTAGAAATGTGGGTTGAGATGGGACCTACTGTTAAGCACAGCACAATGCTAATTAGTAGTTTTGAAACGCTAATGAAGATTCAGTGAATAGGTGTATTCATCTTTAAGCAAAAAAGAATTCACATTTGGAGTTTAAATACTTTTGTACTTTTGTCTCTTCAGCAGCGTATATTTTTATATACTTGTGTATGTTTTCAGCACCGATAGTCATTGAACGAGTTTGGGCCAGCCATCATCCCAGACCTAGCTAGGGCTGCAGCATGACCGAAAAAAGCCAGATGAGGGGCACCCGGTGGCTCAGTCGGTCAAGCGTTCCACTCCTGATTTCCTCTCAGGTCACGATCTCTCGGTTTGTGAGATCGAGCCCCGCGGCCCCGCATGGGACTCTGCGCTGACCGCGCCTGGAGCCTGCTTGGGATTCTCTCTCTCTCTCTCTCTCTCTCCCTCTCCCTCTCCCTCTCCCTCTCCCTCTCCCTCTCCCTCTCCCTCTCCCTCTCCCTCTCCCTCTCCCTCTCTCTGCTCCTCCCCCACTTAAAATAAAACAAAGAAAACCATAAGTAGATAAAAAGTCAGAGGAGAGGCCTGCACCCCTATCTGTGCGCAGTGTAGTGAGGAGAGACCAGCAGCGAATGGGAAGTAAAAGGTGATATGTGTGTTAGTTACCTATTTCTGTCTGACAGATGATTGACAAATCCCTGCGACGGGGAGCGGCTTAGGAGGAACACTTCGCAGTGGCTGGTTTCTGTGAACTTAGGAGAGTCTTAGCTGGGTGATTGTGGCTCAGGGGCTCGTGAGGTTGCACCACCAGGAGGCTCGGCTGGGGCTGGCTGGTGCACTGTGCGCTCCCTTGCCTGGGTGTTGGAGGCAGGCCTCAGGTCGTCACCACACGACCTGCCCACAGGCTGCTTGGCTGTCCTCCCGGCACAGCAGCGGCTTCCCCAGAACTCACGGGGAGAGAGGGCAGGCAGAAGGTCCCAGAGCTTGTGCCGTACTAGTCTTGGGAGCTGCCCGCCTTCACTTCCACCACGTTCTGTTCGTTAGAGCTGCAGGGCCAGCCCACACTTGGGGTCCACCCCTCGACAGGGGTAGTGAAGAACTCGTAGACGTAGTTTGAAACCACCACCGTGTCAGATGGGAGTAAGCGGGGAGAGGCAATCGGGTGTCGCGAGTTATGAGATGAGGAGGGAATAAGAATTGTAAACTCAGACAGGGAGGTGTCGCCAGGAGGGTTACGTTTGAGCACTGGCCTGAAGGAGGCAAGTGAAGGAGCCGTGTGGATAGATCACAAGTTGGTGCCAGCAAGAGGTGCTGATGGAAGGGACCTAGGGCATGAGAGAACGTGACAGGCGGGGGGAGCTCCAAGAGGTCGTACCAAGGGGACACGTCCGGTGAGCAGTTGGACACCCCAGTCTGGGCCTCAGGAGACCTTGACTAGAGAGAAGGATTAGAGCCAGAACACGCTGGTGGCTTCTAGAGGCACAGGCCACATAAAGTCCCTAGGTGGGCACCTGTGGATAGCCCCAGAGTCCAAGGGCGGCTCTCTGGGCACTGCCCAGCGTGGCAGTGGAGAGAGGGAGACAGAACTGGCAGAGACCAAGCGGTCCCGACAAGTGGTGGGAGGAGCCCAGTGGGCCAGGTGCTCAGGGAACGGGAGACCGGTGGGCCTGGTCGTGCCGGGTGGGGCCAGGCAAGGTGGAGGCTGAGGGACCACGGTGGTCTGGTCCAGGAGCAGTTGTGCTAAAGCCCACTCGCCCGAGTTCCAGAGTCTGTGTAGACACAGTAGGGGCAGCTTTCTGGAGGACTTGAACTGTGGTTGGGAGCAGAGGCGCAGTGCTAGCTGGAGGGAGACACAGGGTAAAAGTTCTGTGGTTTGTGTTCCGTTATTTTGGAGGGAAAAGGGGGAAGGCGTTTTTAGGCTGACGTGGATGAAGTTAGAAAGGTGATCATCCAGAGAGAGAGGGCGGAACGATGTCCCTGAGCCAGCCGAGGGCCTCGTGCCCGTGGGCGGAGCCGTCTCGGGGGGGTGGGTGAGCAGGAGGGCAGGAAAGCCTCCAGGAGAGCCGCTGCTCGCACCCGCGCCCTGCTCCTCAGGCCACAGGGTTTGGGCTCGGCCGCAGAGGCGCCTCTGCCACTCGAGGGTAGCCCCGAGAAGAGCAGGTTCGCGGGCTGCTCCTGGGTCCTCTCTGCTCCTTCCATTCGGTCACACCAGCCTCAGGAAGGGAGGCGGGGGACGCTCCAGTGGCTGCACGTCCCCTACCTGGAACACCGGCGAGCTGGTGGGGCCGCAGAAGTGCACTCAGATTTAATGGCCTTGTAACTGCCCACGGGGGTGGCTGGCTGGCACCAATGTATTTTTTCATTCCCATTTTTGTTTCTGGTCTGCTCGTCCCACCCTGTGGACGATGTCACAGAAATGCCCCACGTCCACGGAGGCACGAGCGTCGCAAGGGGGTCTAAGTCATAGGCCGCCCTCCTCACCTGTGCCTTAAGTACTGCTTGCTTCGTAGGTCAGCAGCTTGTAAGCACAAGGCAGTTCCCCGCTTTCTTTGGGCTTCCAGTTGAAAACCTTTCAAGTTTCTGATGGATTTCTTGTAGGTTTCTAGAACTGCATTGTTATTTTCCGCCTTTGCCGAGATTGAGTTTTTTTACTCACAGGTACAGACTCTTAACGAACAGGATTGGGAACGTGCCCAACAAGCTAGCGTCCTAGCAAATGTGGCGCAGGCGTTCGAGAGCGACGTCGACGTGTCTGATGGCGAAGACGACGGGGACACGCTCTTCAGTTCGGCCGCTCTGCTCTCGCCCAGTGGGCAGGCCGATGCCCAGACGCTGGCCATGATGCTGCAGGAACAGCTGGACGCCATCAACAAAGAGATCAGGTACACGTGATCGTGCGCGGCACCGCAGAGACCACAGTGTCTCCGAGGGACTGTTACTGCGCTCAGGAAGGTCTGGAACAAACACTCTGAATGCTCTGAGCGTCCCATAACGATAAAGCTCCTTCTGGTCTATTTTAAGAATATTGTGCGATTCCCCTAGGTTATAAAATTCAGTTCACCAGGGCATCTGTCCACAGTCGTGGACAGGTTCGCGTAACCTCTGGGGAAGGGCGGGAGGTGTGCAGTCCCTTCCTGCGGGAGCCGACAGCACAGCCAGAGAGGGCCGCGTGGGTGCCCAGTGTGCGCCTGCGATGCTCCTCGGCGGCGTCCGACCGAGGTTCCAGGGTCGGCCAGGACGCGGAAAGCCCAGGGTGCGGGGAGGCCTCCCCGATCCACGGCGCAGAGGGAGGGTGTGTGGGGCGGGCCGCGTGCATGAACGTAACATGTCGAAATCGGTCCATTGTGGAGCAGTGAGCGCTCAGGGGGCGTGTGTTTGAATCATTTTACGCTCGTCACTATTTCAAGGGTGTTTTCTTTAGAAATCCTCTTAGCAGCTATGGTAGCGAATTTACAAAGCTCTGGTCCCGCGGAGGCAAGAGAACCCAGAGCCTGGCCCTCGTGGAGACGGAGGCGGCAGGGTGGGCAGGATGGTGGGCCCGGGGGCCCGGGAGCTGCTCTGTTTTGCAGTCCTGAGGTCCCGGGGGGGAGGGGGGGGGGGAGCGGGCACGTGCTAGTGACCCTGCTGCCGTGGATCCGGGTAGAGTCACTGTCCACGTTTCGTTCTTGGGAAGCTAGCACAGGCAGACGTGCTCCTTCCTGCCTGCAGAGAGCGGGCGGTGAGGACAGACGCCAGCGGGAGAAGTGGGGAGGAGCAGTGGGCTCTGTGGGAGCCGTGCCCCGTCAGGTCAGCGCGGGAGAGGAGAGAGGGCCCGCGCTTCGGCTTTGCTTTTGTGCGGCGTGTGGCCAGGGAGAAGCGATCCTCCTTCGTGATCTCTGGCAGTGAAGAGTGTTCGCCTTGAGTTCCAAATGAATGGAGTACGGAGGAGGCTGGTAGAACATTCCATCAAATAAACTGGTTTGAATTCAGCCTTAAAAAAAACCCCAAAACTCAATGTTTTCATCTAGTCTAGAGGCTTCAGCGTCGGGGAACTCCCAGCTGCTCCGTGGGTCGGTCCTCCGGTTAGGTCAGAGGTCCCGATTTCCAGTTGCAAAACGGGTACATCGACGTGTCTGAGAACTGGGAAGGTGGCAGTTGTGAACTCACAGCTCGTCGTACGGCGAGAGCTGCCGGTGAGCCTCTGGCCGAATCCGAGCGCACAGGAGTAAAATCAAGCACGGCTGGTGCAAGGAGCTTTACGGGACGCCCTGCGGGAGTCCCCTCGTGTTGTTCTGAAACGGGGTGTATCGAAAAGACACTAAGAGGGAGACCGACCGTTCTCGCTGAGGTGGGGTCGGAGCAGCCGTCCTCGGAGCTCACCGGCCCGCACGTTCGCAGCGCGGGAGCAAGCACGGAATTGTCCCGCAGGTGCGTTCACGGGTTTGCCAGGGCGGCGAGGGTGACCTGTCTGCTTTCGTTGCAGGCTCATTCAAGAAGAGAAGGAGAGCGCGGAACAGCGGGCGGAGGAGATTGAGAGCCGAGTGGGCAGCGGCAGCTTAGACAGCCCCGGCCGTTTTAGACCCGCGGGCTCCGGCGCCCCGCACCCCGCGTCCCCGCTCGCGGGCCCCTCCCCTCCACACAGCGGGCGCTCCACCCCACGGAGGGGCCCGCACAGCCCCGCCAGGGAGGTGGACAGACTGGGGGTCATGACTCTAGTGAGTATTTGCCTCTTCTTCCTGCGGCGCTCCCCCCACCCCAGCCCCCGACTTAGGTGCCAGAGTCTACGAAGATGGTTCTGTCTCGTGTTTTACCCAGAAGGAAAGCCGGTTCATCTGTCACGCTCAGAGGTGCGAGAATTTTTAAACCAGCCAGTGTTTAGTCAGTCAGCAGTAGCCGGTGACACACGGATTGTGCTGTGCGGGTGAGCGGGTTAGCCGTCGTCGTGAGCTCATCGTCAGAGCTTTTAGGTGTGGAACTTTGGATGTGGGCCCGTGCCGGGCACCGTGGCTCCGAGGGGCGTGTTCTTGTTTTCGGGGAGTCGGCGGTTTCACCACAGTGAGTACGGACGGGAGAGAAGGCGCAGAGTGGGGCGGTGCCGTCTTTCTCCGCATTAGAGATGCCTAACTGGAGGGGTCGGGACACGCACTCAAAAAGCAAAGTAAAGTAAAGCTCAGGTCGGTTCTCCTGACGCCGGCGCGTGTGTGAGCCCCGCACGGGGACGGCTTCTGGGAGCGCGTCTTCGCTCCTCGGTGTCTGGAGACGCGGTGACCGTGCGGTTTCTGGGCGAAGCGCGCAGCTCTGCAGGATGTCGCGGAACTTCGCCGCGTACGTAGCTTAGGTTTGGAGAGCACGTCCCCTCTTTCCGCCTACGGTCACGTTTACGACGCTGTGTTTCTGAGTGCGCTCGCGTCTCAGAATCTGTCCCCTTACCGTCGTTTTTCTTCCCAGCTGCGCTGTTGGCCAGCCTGTGATTAGATCAGCCGGGAGTCTCTTCCGTGGCCTGTGACGCGGGAGCTAGTCCGTTTTGTGTTGTTTTGACGTCACTCTGTGTATAATTCGCGCCATTAGCTGATCAGCTCGTGCCTTAAACTCTTGGACGGTCTCATCTGTGGTTTCACGCTTTCTTCCTCTCGGAGAATCTGTGAACGTCGCTGTAAAAATAATCGGCTCTTTTCCCTGCTGTGGAATTTGTGTGCCGGCCGAGAGTGTGTCTGCTTCCGTGCTGGGGTTTGATTTGCCGTCTCGTCCTTTCGCTTGCTTACCGCTGTTCACGCAGACCTCAGCCTCCCGCCCCCCAGCCGGTATCTTGTTCGCCCACCCCCGCCCCTCTCTGCCCCACGCCGTAAGCCCCTCCGCAGCGTGCTCCCGTGGCCGTGATCCTGTGTGTGCAGCGTCCGTGGTCAGTCGTGGCTCTCTCGTGTCGTTCCTGCTTTGTCTTCGTTTCTCGTGAGGTGGTGGGGTTTCGCCCCGATGGTGACCAGTGGCACTTAGCGTGTCACCGTGTAGTACGCGCGGGTGTGACACAGATAACTCGTCAGCGAAGGGTTTCTTCTAAAGAGATCAGACACAGCACGCTCTGTGGTGCCGACGCTCGCGGTCAGGACTCCAAACCTCACGGGCTAACCGGGCACAAGTGCCGCCTTCCACACGGAAACACGGGGCTCGTTCTTGTCACGTACCTGCACGTACGGCGCGTTGATTCTTGGGAAGTCTTCACTCAGATTCTAGGTCGGGACCTGACGCTAACAGCCAGCAGGTCCTTAACCAGAGTAGGTCGCTTCGGTGCTCTACCGGGTGTCGCGGTCACTTCTTCGACATCCACGAGGTTGATGGTGTAAAAGCGGAACGTGGCCTTCAACGAGGAGAACAGTTACAGAAAGCTTCGGCGTAGACAGCTGTTAGATCTCTGTTGCACAGGATGCCGTATTTTAATAAATTATGTACGTCGTGACGGAACCTTATCTCCCTGAGTAATAATTTATAGTTTCGCTAGTAAATGTTGAATAACCTATTATGTTTAAATGTGTGGTGGAAAGTTCTGTTTCCAGTTATGGTTGTTCCTAAACCTTCTCTCGATTATGTCCGTGCTGTTGTTGTTTTTAAAACACGTTTGCCTCTTGTCCTTGAATTTGTGACTTCCGAGCGTGCAGTAAATCTGATTTCTCTTCCTTTCTTTGCATGCCTCTGTCAGCCTAGCGATTTAAGGAAGCATCGTAGAAAGGTAAAGTGCTCGGTAGCGTAACCTACCTGTGTTTGTCTGTGGCGGGTGGGAGAGTGCCCGTCGCTTCGCAGAGCGGGCACCGCAACCGGGTCGCGACAAGCGGCCGGTGTGTCCCGGGAAGCGCTGGGCGCTCGAGCTCGGCGGCCGGTTTCCATGGTGCCTGCGAGGGATGTGAGAGCTTGCCTTTCTGTCTCGTTTGTCTCCTGCTCGCTGCGTACTCAGTTATGCGAGACATAGAAGTTTCTAGGAAGAGAAATGACTGAAGCCGGGCCCTAGATGTTCGATTTGGGGATAACCACCTTGGACAGTCGCGGCCAGCAGCGTTCGGCGAGCTCTTGGGGTCCGCCAGCTGCTGTGTGCAGTGGTTTAGGAGCCTGTTACCCAGCCCCCACCCACACCCCTGCGAGCCGCAGCGTGTGTGGTCACCCCCGTTTCCAGATGTGGAAATGGGCCGAGAGCCCGGGTCCTGTGCCCGAGGCCGCGTTGCAGCGCAAACGCTGGCCACGACACCACTCTGCCACGTACCCCACCTTTGCTCGGGCGCCCTTCTCTCCTTTACGGCGCCCCGGGCCGGGGCAGGGCACCTCCTGTGTCCAGAGGACCATGACTTGGGTGTCCCCTTCTCACGGGAAGTGCCGTGCCTCGGGACCGGAGCGCCCCCCTCATAACTGGGATGCTTTGCTCCCTGGACCGTACCCCCATCCCAGACCCGTCCGGCCACGCGCTGACAGGGCCGTGCCTCTGATACGGAGCTGGGCGGCAGCCGGGGGAGTCCCGCCCCCGCAGGGACGGTGTGGCCGTTCAGTTAAACTCCGGGTTCGAGTGCCAGCTCCGTCAAAGGTGGTTTCGTGACCCGGGCGTGTTAATCACCCCCTTTTTGCCCTGGTTTGCTCCCCTGGTAAGTGAGGACAGCGATAGAATCGTGGCCCTCGGGGTGTCCGCAAACTGCCCATCGGTGCACGGTCCACAGAGGTCGGGAGCTCTCACCGGCGACGGGGCGCAGAGCACGCCCTGCAGTGCGCTGGCTCGTGCCGCCCTTTCCTCGGTAGCAAGACCTTCTCGAGGAAGGAAGGAAGGGGCGTGTGGTGAACACCCAGGCAGGACGGCCTGCTCCCGCAGCTCACTGACGGCTCCTTGGAGGGCTCCTTGGAGGCTTTGGGGGATGAAGACTAGGTGCACGAGAAGTGGGTGTCAGGTCCGCGCGCACGGGGCCAGCACGGGCGTTGCGCTTCCCAGCCCCGCGGGAGCCTCCCTTTCGGTTGAGACCGAAATGGCCCATAGGCCCAAGTCTGGCGGGACCCAGCGCCGGGCGGGGGCTTGCGCTGTGACACAGGGGAGGGCCTGCGCCCGGAACCCTCCGTCTCTGCTCACCTCATAGCCGGGTCCCTAGTGTGGCTCCCTGTCCTGTTCCCTTTTGGTGTTTGTTTTCTCCATATCCTTGCCTCCACCTGGATTTGAAATCTATTTCTGTGACTTAAGTCTGACCCTGTTTAGTTTTATGTTGATAATTTGTCGCCGGTTAAGGTAGCCTTTTGTTGTCTGATGATGGTCATGGAAATCAGGAGAGGAGGCAGGTGTTCTGTAGCTGTCGGTTAAGCTGGTGTCTTCCCTGAGCTCAGCTCCTCTTGGTGCTGACCCCCGGCCCCCGTGGGTGTCCCGAGCCCCACGCAGCTTCGGAGGCCCTGGTACAAACCCAGTTGGCGGTGCCCGTCTCGCCAGTCCTACACGGGTGCCTCACCACCAGGACCTGTCAAGGGTCATAACGCTGGCGGGTCCGTGGCCCCGCCGTCCTTTCCAGGGCCCACAGCCACATAGCCGCAGACCCACAGCCTGTTACAGGAGGAAAAATGGAGTCTGAAGGGGGTCATCTTGTCGTGACGGCAGCCCAGGGTCACTTTGTCTCCACCGTGTTGAGCAGGCCTCCTCTAAGCCGCAGAGAAGTCCTTCGGTTTGTAACGTCAACCTAAATGTCACTGAGAAGCAGAAGTCAGACCCGAGTGGGGGTGGGGGGGGCGGGGGTTTGGGTGCCTTCTCACTTTCCGCCCGTGCTCGTGGGTCCAGGCTTTGTGTCATTACTGGAAGTGACACTGGGTTAGGGCCCAAGCTGGTTCCTTTTCCCCCAGACAGCGAGCGTTGCACAGTCGTGCACGGGAAGCCTCTGTGCTCACCAGGGTTTGCTCTGAATGGCGTCAGGAGACCAGCACCTTGCTCCTCAGCTGGCGGTGGTCGATGGGGACGTGGTTCGGGGCGTGGTTCGCGAAGGTCTCCGCCGCTGCCTTCCGGGGCCGGGCTCGCGGTGGCATGGGGTTCCGGGGGAGGGCGCACCCGCTGGGTGCAGATGGCCCGGGGTCTCGGCGGGCCCGCTGCCCAACGCGTGGCCCGGAGTTAGGCCGACGCTAAGAAGGTGTTTTGGACGCTGCAGAAAGCGCAGCTCGTAGCTACTCAGATGAGTTCCTGGCTGTGATTTCAGGGCTGTGTGCTCGTCTGTCGGGCCCGCGGTGAACTCCTGTCACCCTCCTCTCGACCCCGCAGTTGCCGGCTTCGCGCGAAGAGGTACGAGACGACAAGGCAACGATAAAATGTGAAACGTCCCCTCCTTCCTCCCCGAGGTCCCTGCGCTTGGACAGACTGCACCAGGGGGTGCTCCACGCGGCCAGCCACGAGGACATCAGGGACGCCAGAAAGTAAGGGGCGCAGGCGCCACAGGGGACACGCCAGCGCGTTGGTTTTCAGCTCCGAGAAACCCTTGATCTTCTTGGGGGAGAAAGGGTCGGGACGGCGATTCTAAAGAAACGCCAGCGAACTGAGTTTATGTGCACGATGTTCTTGGGGCACCTGCCGGGGCTCTGGGGGTGCGGCCGCCGGGGCGCAAGTCCGCTGGGACAGACCGGAGTCCGGCGGTGCAGGCGGCTGTAGGGCGGCCTCGTTTGCCCACATCCTAACCGCCGGCCGTCCTGAGGCTTCCCCTCTGCCCTCCCCTGGGCCGAGCTCTGTGCCCCGAGGGGCTCTGGGGAGCCATCTTCCCCCCACCGGGCAGCTCCAGCAGCCGCTGTTTCTCGCACCGTGTCCCCGGCTGGCTCTGGTTGTGCATGTGCTCCGTGCTCCCGGGTCACGGCCTGGAAGGGCTGCCGTGCGTTCTTGGCCCAGGGCGCTTGGAGTCCAGATCTTCTTGGGAGGGAGAGAGCGTCAGCTCCCCGGGGGCAGCCCTCCCCCGGGAGCTGGGGGCCTGTGCTTCTCACTCGCGTGGGGCGCTGTGTCGTGTGCCAAGCCCGCGTTGAAGATCCTCCCCCGTCCCCCAGCTCGACAGGCTCGCAGGACGGCCCCGTGAGCAACCCCAGCAGCAGCAACAGTAGCCAGGACTCGCTGCACAAAGCGCCCAAGAAGAAGGGCATCAAGTCTTCCATCGGCCGCCTGTTTGGCAAGAAAGAAAAGGGCCGTCCGGGCCACGCTGGCAAGGATCCCGCGGGACCAGGTTGGTGTCCCATGTGTGTGGCTCCCACGCGCAGGTGGTCCTGCTGGTGTCATTCGTCTAGAACCGTGATCGCTCTGCCTGCAGGTTCCTCCCCCTGTCGGGAGACCCTCACGTGGCCTGTTGAGCACCACCCCCCCCACGCCCCCCATTTCATCACTCTGCTTCCCCACAGCTGCTGTTTTGGAGGTGGAAAACTCCTCTCAGGACGCCCTGGGACTCAGCAAATTGGGCGGACAGGCTGAGAAAAACCGTAAACTTCAAAAAAAGTAAGCGTTCTGTTCTTTGTCTTCTCTGCGTACTGTCAGCCGTACCTGGTTTCGAAGCAGTGGCTGTTTGTTCGTTGAGCTCTGTAGCTGCAAAGAGGGACTCTCTCCCTCCAGGCTGAACCTGAGGTCCTTGTTAAACTGGGCCTCCTGGAGGCGTAGAGCACGTGTGAAATCGTGAAGGGGCTCCCGTGGATTCCCACTCCACCTTGAGAAGTTGTGCAGGGAGGCTGTGTTGTGGCTCACGTGAGGGTGAGACCTCGGAGCACTTGGCCCTGAGCCCCGGCTCCTGTACGGGTCAGTTTGGGGCTCTGGGCCTTGAGCCGGGGCAGAACTCAGTGGGCTCCGCGATAGGCCTGACAGTGGGCGGGCGAGGCGTCCGGTGGCTCTCGAGCGCTCCGAGGGCCTGCACGGTCTGGAGCCGGGGCCTCATGGCCACACTGGGCCCACAGGGCCCCGTGCCGCTAGAGGCCGGTTCCCCTTCAGCCCCTGGAGTTGTCTGTCGGTTTTCCTTTAAACCTGCCTCAGTTTAGTCTTCTTCTCAGAAGTCGTAATAACGATCGTGACTGGCACATCGTGGGCTGTGTTTCAGGTGAAACGCTGTGGTTTCTGTTACTGCTCACAATTCCGTAGGAACAGTCAGGCTTTTGGTTCCCTGGGAATGGAAATTTGTAGAAACCACTTAACAGCGGTCTGATTTGAATGTTGCTATGTTTGAACTGTATAAAAGTGTTTTGAGATAACTTGGATAGTTGCCATCTGGCCGTGTGCAGTTTGATACTGAAAGTAGGCCTTTTGCTCCTGGAACCGTGCTGGGAAAATTCTGTCCCTTCGATGTTGCCGATGTGTTTCATTTCACATCCTTACACTTTTTGTAACGGAAACAGTGAGACTCGTGGCAGTGCCCTCTGGGTCTCCCACCCCACTGCTCCCAGAAATGTGTATTTCACGTAGGATCGGAAGTAACGTAAATTGGCCAGAACGTTTCACTCTGTCTCCTATGTTTATTTTGTCATCCTCAGGAGGTATGTTTAAGTACTTGGTCATAGGAGGACGGCCTTTATTGAGTTATTTGCCCCAGCGTGTGATGAAATTTCACAGAGTGTGTGTAGGTAGCTTTCGCTGGGGCTGAGATGTTCAAATTGCCGGCTTTGGTTCTGTGTTACCATAGCTGCAGCCGAGTGTCTGAGAGCGGGTCGTTCTCTGGACTCCGTGATCATGATGGCAAATTCCAGACCATACAATTGACACTTGAACAGCAGGGGTTTGAATAGAAGGTCCACTTATATGCAACATTTTTTTTTTTTTTTATAAATTTTTTTTTTTTTTCAACATTTATTTATTTTTGGGACAGAGAGAGACAGAGCATGAACGGGGGAGGGGCAGAGAGAGAGGGAGACACAGAATCGGAAACAGGCTCCAGGCTCCGAGCCATCAGCCCAGAGCCCGACGCGGGGCTCGAACTCACGGACCGCGAGATCGTGACCTGGCTGAAGTCGGATGCTTAACCGACTGCGCCACCCAGGCGCCCCAACATTTTTTTTTTTTTTTTTTTTTTTATGAATCCAGTATAGTATTGTAAATGTATTTTCTCTTCTTTGTGATTTTCTTAATAACCTTTGCCTTGTTTTATGAAAGACTATGGCATATATACATAACTTACAAAATATGTGTTAACCGACTGTTTATCGGTAAGCCCTCTGGGTACAGTGGGCTATGAGGAGTTAAGTTTTCAGGGAGTCAGAAGTTATGCTCGGATTTTCGAGAGTGGTGCTTTGCCCGGATGGCAGAGCCGTGGTGGTGAGGTAGGGCCCCCGTAAGTCCCCACGCGAGGTGCCCTAGTGTGGACAGTGTCCGCCTCAGGAGAATGAGTCTCGGTGGTGTCGGTGGTCATGTCGTATTTGATGAGACGCTTCTTGTTACGAAAGACCACTTCGCCGCTCCATTTATGTCCTAACTGTGAGATGCGTGTTGTCAGTCATGGGTTACGCGGCCTCATGGGTGTGCCTGCTCCCCGGAGAATTCAGCAGATTTCTAAGTGTCTTTCTCCTGCGGCTCTAACCGTAAGGCTGGGAAGCACTCCACATGAGTCTACTGTTAGGGCGAGTGCTCGGAAAATCACGTGTGGTGTCGAGAATTGGGTCCTTGAGGGAGATCAGGTCCCCGCTCAGTAGGCCTGGCCCACGGCGGTCAGAGCGCGCATGCATTTTACCCTGTGGGGGAGGCAGAGTTCTGTAAACCAAGGGGGGCGCGGCCACAGCGGGGGATGCGGCGTCTGAGAGCGGAGGAAGGAAGGAAATAACCGCGAAAGTCAGACAAGTCTCCCATGCCTCCAGGATGTTGGCTTGTAACTCCCGTTCCTCCGTGCAGAGTTAGGTGCTGGGGGCCCACTGAAAATTCAGAGAAGCGAGGGGCGCCTGGAGGGCTCCGTCGGTTAACTGTCGGACTTCAGCTCAGGTCACGATCTCGCGGTCTGTGAGATCGAGCCCCGCGTCGGGCTCTGTGCTGACAGCTCAGAGCCTGGAGCCTGCTTCGGATTCTGTGTCTCCTCTCTCTCTGCCCTTTCTCAAAAATAAACACGAAAAAAAAAATTGCAGAGAAGTGCTAGACAGATCAGAGTCCCTGCCTCTTTAGTCCTCGTGTTTCAGGCTTCGGAACTGGTGGCGGAGAGCGTTGCTTTCTGGAGTATTGACCTGTGCAAGCAAACCTCATGTCCTTACGGTAAAGTGTGAGCCGCCCCACTTAATTTTGTAGCTTGTGGTCCACAAGGAGAAAAACGGATCATTCCGTCGATCGTTGGAGTGACCGTGTGGGTACACGGGCAGGTTCTTCCGGGGTACGTGGCCCTTGGTTTACGCGAGTCCCAGGTGACGGGAGCTGGCCGTCCGCAGTGGCAGGCTCCAGAAGCGCAGTTCGTCCATCAGGCGAAGGAGGGGTTGGGTGCACACAGGTGCTCTGGCTCCTCCGCTTATGGGGGCGGCACTGACCCCCCAGGAGAAGGAAGGGGTGCAGGCGCCCCCTCCCCCCCCCCCAGGTCCATCCGGTGTTTAGTCTCCTGGGCGGCGCTCTGGCCTGGTAGGGGACGGGGCCCAGTGCAGAGAGACCTGGGCCGGCTGCCCGGCTGGGGGCTCCACGTCGCTGCCGCCTCCTGGGTCTTGCAGCTGCGTGGCCCTGGCTCCGCTGCCTCTGCGTGGTCTCGGCGGGACCTCGGGCCTGAGCTCCAACCCACAAGCGCATCTGTACCAGAAAAGGGTTTTCGTAAACAAATGGCCACCGCCAGGAGGAAGGTGAGGGTGAAGTCAGAATCGTGGACACCAACCTCCAGGTAGCGGGGTTCATGGGCCGTCTGTAACCCTGTAGGGGTGGACGGCGAGCGTCTATGTGAGATGTTTTTTTGAGGTAGGCTCCACGCCCAGTGTGGGGCTCAGACTCCCGACCCTGAGCTCAAGAGTCCTGTGGTCTACCAACCGAGGCAGTCAGGTGCCCCTAAATACCTGTTGCGTGTGAAAAGACAAAGCGTGGCAGACAGAGTGCCACGAATCCGGTCGCCGTTCAGTTTGCTTTCGGAGTGCGGGGCATCTGCGAGCCCCCTGGGCCCTGCAGCAGAGCCGTGCGCACCCCTCCCGCGGGCTGGGCTGCTTGGGACCGAGCCCCTGACCATGCTTTCGGAGCTCAGGTCTCTCCCTGGCCCGTCTGCCAAGGAACGATCAGTATCGTGTGTATGAGTCACGTGGCACGGCTTACGTCAAGTGTTCACATTAAGATGTTGCTGCTGTCGTTGAGAATTTGTCCGTAGGACACGGAAAGCGGCGTTAAATTGAGCACACGGATGGCTCGCTCGGCCCGGCGAGGGGGGCCCTTCTCCCCGTGCTTGTTCCGTGTGGGTGCCCCGTGTCGGGGTGACCACAGCCCCAGTGGACTCCCATTTCTTTTTCCCATGTGAGTAAATAGCTTTGCTGCTCGTTTTAAAGAGGGAAGTTTTGCCTTTCTTTCTTCCTCCCTCCCTCCCTCCCTCCCTTCCTTCCTTCCTTCCTCTGGCTATTAAGATTTGTTGCATTCTAGGGCACCTGGCTGGCTCAGTCAGTGCAGCATGTGACTCAGTCTCAGGGTCTTGAGTTGAAGCCCCACCTTGGGCATAGAGCTTACTTAAAAAAGAAAAAAAAAATTGTTGCCCTCCCTGATGTAACCCTTCCTGCACAATTAGAACATTTACTACCCCCAGGAAACCTAAGGTTGACTTCAGGAACACTTACTTGAAACTTGATGCGAAACATTTTGAGCTCGAATTGTACGTAGACTTTACAGTCTTAAGAAAGGTCTGATACTGTTTAAATATGTTGAAGAGCCAATGTGTTTGTTCAGAAACATGAGATTCAGTGATGTGTTCTGCAGAATTTATCAAAGAAAAATAACACTACAAGTGGCCGAGGGATTTAAAAATGCCTCAGGAGGCCCGGGCACATAGGGTAAACCATCTTCTGTCCCACCCCACCTTCTCTGCGAGGCCTTTCCCGTTCAGAAAGAATTCGTGTCTCTCAGAAAGCCTCGTACGTACACAACATGAAAGGGCGAGGTGAAATTCTCAAAGCCTATAGCGTTGTCTCTTACGTAACTATGTTATTAGTGGACGATCATTTTTAAAGATGTTAAGATGGTGAAGTTATGGTTTGGGTGGCGGACAGAATATTTCGGATGCGGTGAGGATCCCAGGACGGCTTCCTGGTGTCGGCTTGTGACAGGATCACAGTCTCACAGGCTGCCCTGTGTGCACTGGCCCCAGCGGTGGGGACTCAGAGTTTCTGGGTCTGAAGCCTGTGGGTTAAACCATGGGATGACCCACTCTCTTAACTTAGCAGATACCTGTATTAGCCTGAATCGCCGTGTGGAATAGAAACCGCCAAGGTCCCGCCCGTTCCTTAGTTGCCGTATCAGACCGTTACCGGTACTAAAGTCTGTGCTGTTCTGTGTTGTTGTCTTGGCCGGACGTATTTGAGACCCTCACAGCAGCTCCTCACTCACACGCAGGTGCGGCCCCCTCCTGCCGTTTTCCTTGTTGTCCAGGTACTCCCTCCGCTGTCCTGCCTCGGACGTGAAGGTTGCCGGGGTTGGTTGATGTTGACACTGATTCTTTAATTCTGCCAGGAGACGCCTCTGTTACGCTTTTTTTGCTTTTTAATTTTTTTTTTTAATGTTTATTCGTTATTGAGAGACAGAGAGACACAGAGCGTGAGCAGGGGAGGGGCAGAGAGAGAGAGGGAGGCGCAGAACCAGAAGCGGGCTCCAGGCTCCGAGCTGTCAGCTCAGACCCCGACGCGGGGCTCGAACTCACGAACCGTGAGATCACGACCTGAGCCGAAGTCGGTCGCCCGACTGACAGAGCCACCCAGGCGCCCCACGTGCTTTTGAAAACGTGCACAGGGAATTACCTCTGTTCACTTGCTATATACCCACAGGCACTCGTGACTCTTCAGCGTTGAATTCTCTCGTTATTTGCAGGCACGAATTGCTCGAGGAAGCCCGGAGACAAGGTTTACCTTTCGCCCAGTGGGACGGGCCCACCGTTGTTGTTTGGCTGGAGGTATGTTTCTTTTGAATCCTGGGCGGAGCACGTCACATCTGTGAGCAGGATGAATGCATTCGTACACCGTGCAGAACCTTCTGGCCTTTACACTTCCTGTCTCTAGCTCTGGGTCGGGATGCCTGCCTGGTACGTAGCCGCTTGCCGAGCCAACGTGAAAAGCGGGGCCATCATGTCTGCGCTGTCCGACACGGAGATCCAGCGTGAGATCGGCATCAGCAACCCTCTGCACCGGCTGAAGCTGCGGCTGGCCATTCAGGAGATCATGTCCCTGACTAGTCCGTCAGCCCCTCCCACTTCGAGAACGGTACGCACCTCTGGAAGGAGCCCATCTGCCGCTCACGTTGCCTCACACGACTAGTGTTCCAGTTTAACGTTTTAGCATTCAAATACGTGATCGGGTGGTTAAAAGATACTTTATTGAATGCTCTCAGAACAGCTTGACTTTGCAGTATAGACATAGGAGTTTTTTAAAGTGTAGACAAGGAATTAATCCCCGATTTAAGTACAAACTTACCAAAAGCGAAGGGGAAAGAGCTCAGATCCCTGTTTGCATTATTATCAGTGTTTTACTGTCTGACTTATTCAGCCCGTTGTTGCTTTCCGTTCAGGGAGCCGCGGGTCCCGGCGGCTCAGGGCTTTAAGCAGCCTGTGCATCTGCCCCTGCACACTGAGCGCGGCCGTGCTCCACGCGGGCAGACCCTGGCCGTCCTTACCGACGCCCCTCCTGGTTGAACGTTAAAAAACGAATCTGAGGACGACGTTAATGGTTCTTGGGGGACAAAGTGGGCCGGCTCCTTGCTGTGGGCTCTGTACGTTGGCTCAGCTCCCACTCTGCTGTTCTCTGCTCCGAAGAGAAAACCTGGCGAGGACACAGCCTCCCACGTTCTTCTCCGAGTAGCAAGCAGGTCAGCGCCTGATTCGGGACTTGCAGGGACTTTGCACAGAAAGGATTGCCAGCGTCTTTGTTTCGATTCTTAGGGACAGAATTGTAATGCGCAGTCAGTCTGTGCACTGACCTGTGGCCCGGGAATGTTCTGTCACGGCATCCGACCAGGTCCCCGTTGCCTGGTTGTTTCCAGTTAGAGAGACCTTTGTAGAAACAAAGGTGTTAGGGTGGCTTTCGCAAAGTCTTAGAAACCGTCTCGGCGAAGGCCCCCGCTCACGAGCTGAGTCAGCGGACGGTGATGACAAGCACACCTGGAACAGGGAACCTCTCCCTGAGGGGCCCGGGGGCCGGCAGGGCGCTAACGGGCCTCGGGTCTGCCGCGCCACATCTGCGGTGCCGGTGTTTTGGCTCCTTGAAGTCAGTGGCCGTTCTGTGTGCCATGCCGAGCCCTGTGCTGGGCCTCTTAGGGTCCCCAGGTGAGGTCCCGTCCACGTGGCCCCATCGCTGTGGAGCGCCTGTGGGGAGCCGTCCACAGGCCAGACGTGGGGACGGTGCTCCTTTTCGTGCTTTGGGGGAGGATGTTTTAAACATATCGAAGTGAGAGTTCCTTGAGAATTAGGAATAGTTTTCAGAAGTACCAAATAGGTCGCTTTTATGTTTCCCGTGTGTCAGGTGGTAGGCGTGGCAGATGAAGCTCCAGAAACCGTGGGCTGTCCTGGGGTCACTGCCAGCACAGTGGTGGTGCGCGTGGTGGTTCTCCGTCAAGGGGCGGGGCTTGTTTTAACCTTCTGTCGTGTTCCGTGTGGGCATCTGAAACGAGAAGGCGGGAAGAATGGCCTGTGCGGCCGCCTGCTCCTTTTATGTGCCCGAGGCTCACGTGTCTGCTGCCTTTCCTCTTTGTCACTGCCTCCCTTGCCCTGGATGTGGTTGTCACTGGGGCCGCCCTAGACCACAGGAAATATCTGGTTAACGCATGAAGAGATGGAAACGCTCACGGCCACGCCACAAACGGTCAGTCGCAGCCCCGAGCCTGTCCTCCCTCCGTGCTCCCTCCTCCCGCCCCCGAGAACGGCGCGATTCTGGGCTTTTCTGTGGGAAACAAAAATGTCCTTTCACGTTAAATTGTTCGGAGCAGTACTTCCTTTAGGTATTAGTGAAATGCGTGAAGTAGAATTCTATTTTAGATTTTCCCCAGGAACTTAAAATGGATAGACTAGCTCTGTTTAGAATAGATTGAACTCCTGTCTCCTTCCGGAGAGACCTCGGTTTGGCGCGCGGCCTCCACATTGTGGCCCTAGTTGTCTCCTTGAATGGACGTGCCTGCCACGGGGAGTCGGCTCCTTGCATGAGAATCGGAATTGGTGGTTTTGCATGAGTTTTGCATGACGCTTTGACTTTCTCACTCTGTCACCCAGTCGCTCCACGCCTTCCCGACAGAGCTGATCTGCTCGCATGCCCAGGCCCAGCAGTACTAACAGTTGTGTTCTTTTGCATTCCTAACCTCGTGACCCCAGGAGGCTGAGGAGGGAAGCTGGGCTCAGGTTGGAGACTCTCTATAATATACTCTTCACTATATGTACAGCAGCAAAAGAGCTGGAGTGTGAAAGCTTGTAATTGACTTTTCTTGACGTTTTTAACATCTTACTTTATGCCGAATATCATTGGTGATTTAAAGTCTTAGAGCAAAGCATAGGATTAAAAGAGTACGTCTCATGGACAATTTTGAACCTTTCTCATGGGGCACCACGGTTAATTCTGCTTAAAACACACGTCGCTTTGTTTGGCCGGTGGCTGTCACACACCGTGCCTGGGCCCTGGCAGCTCCTGGGATCATAGAAGGCCGTCCCCGGTGGGCTGACACTTCTCCCAAGGCGTGCTGACGGGAGATGTTCCGATAAATACCTGGCACGAGAGGTGGCACAGGGGGCCCTCCCTCCCCGTCTGGGCATCAGCGTGTCGCTCCATGCCGTCCTGCCGCTGTGTCCGTTGAGAGGCTTTCTTACTCCCGGGGTTCTCAGAA
Organism: Prionailurus viverrinus; assembly: GCF_022837055.1. NCBI lineage: Eukaryota > Metazoa > Chordata > Mammalia > Carnivora > Felidae > Prionailurus > Prionailurus viverrinus. Next base: position 112,276,211 of record NC_062570.1, read on the forward strand.
ATGAAGCCTCTGCTTGCAAATCGTACATTTGAATTTTCAGCTTCCTCGTTCTCCAGGCTCACAAAAAGCTCCGGCACGACTCTCTTGCAGCCTTGTTTGGGCAGCTTGATTAAAAAGCAGTGGTCTCCTACCCGGATTCCAGTAACGTTGCCGCCTGACGTACTGTTAGGTCTTAGGGCTAGAAAAGGTTTTAGGTTTCGAGGGCTGCAGGCTGCAGCCAGTCAGTTCTTACTGATGGTGTCGTGTTCAAGGATCCGCAGAGGATAATTGTATGTCAACAAAAACAATCAAACTCCTCTTACATCTGAATTTTTCTCATTTCCAGTTGATGCTTGAAACACCTTTTTTTCTCTATTTGTACTCCTAAAATGAAGCACGTATTATCACTTAAAAAAAATTTTTTTTTTATTTTTAAACTTTTTTTAATGTTTATTTTTGAGGCAGAGAGAATGCAAGGTGGGACAGAGAGACAGAGGGAGACAGAGAATCTGACGCGGGCTCTGCACTGCCAGCAGAGAGCCTGATGTGGGGCTTGATCTCACGAACCGTGAGATCATGTCCTGAGCCGAAGTCAGTCACTTAACCAACTGAGCCACCCAGGTGCCCCGTATCACTTTTTAAAAAGCAAAAGAGGGGGCGCCTGGGTGGCGCAGTCGGTTAAGCGTCCGACTTCAGCCAGGTCACGATCTCGCAGTCCATGAGTTCGAGCCCCGCGTTGGGCTCTGGGCTGATGGCTCAGAGCCTAGGGCCTGTTTCCGATTCTGTGTCTCCCTCTCTCTCTGCCCCTCCCCTGTTCATGCTCTGTCTCTCTCTGTCCCCAAAATAAATAAACGTTGAAAAAAAAAAAAAAATAAAAAGCAAAAGAGGAGAGTGACTCTAATGTTCCATGCGTTCCCTCTTCAACCGTTTGATCTAAGCCCTCTGTGCCAATACTCTAGATAAATATCATTAATCACTTAGCCTGCTGAGATGTTTCTTTATGGGGCCAATAATGGCCATCAGTGAATTGAAAAGGGTGCATTTCATAATTGCTTCAACATCAGCGTCTTCCACACTAAGAAGAAGAGCTCTGGCAGCAACTAAGTATGAAATTCCCTGTCTTGGGGTGGGATGTGTAAATGAAATAAGCCGAATGTTTGCTCTTTGCAGTGGAAACGTAAACAAGGATGAGCCGTGCCAGTGACGCCAGAATTAGCCCCCACTCAGTCTTCAGCATAAGCAAGGATGGTTTTCACTCCATCCGTCTTCTAGACGAGAGGAGAACGAAGAGGCGTCCTGGTCTCTGTGCGCCTGCCCCCTGCCGCCAAGGGCAGCGGTCATAGAGTGTGCCTTCCCCGGGCTCTGACATAGCGACCAGCTCTTAAGCCAAGGGGGAGCTGGAGATGCGCTTGGGCACTCAGGGGAAGCAGACTTCCAGGTGTGGTCAAGTCCCTGATGCCTTCATTTAGCAAGTACCGGCCGTGTACTGCCCGTGCAAAACTGAGCTGCTTGCTGGTAACACCTGCCCTCACCTGTCATGTTTTACAGAGGTCGCAAAGCTGAATTGGCTTTGTGACCATTCCGGTGCTGGAGAAAATAGAGCCTGTGCAGCGGCAGTCTCTTGCGGCCCGAGTGTTCTCTGACCATGAGAGATCCCTGTCGTATGCTTTCTTCAGAAGGCTGTGACAGCAGCCCGGGAGGTGTGGGTCTCCCCGGTTTTGAGCCTGGGTCCTCCGGGAGCATGTGTTATGGGCCACTTAACAAGTGGGACCAGAGTATGTGAACAACGTGAAGGAGGACTCTGCTCCCATGAGACTATTTAGAAATTTCTTTGCATTTTGTGTCCATGTAAGAATACATGAACAGAAGCAAGAAAGCAGTGATGGCTATTCACGCCCTAAGGGTCAGGTCTGTGATATTGAGAGTGAGGTTGGAAAGAGTGAAAAAACATGACATTGTGACAATTTGCCAAAAACATTCGATGCTTTTCTCACTCATGGTTATTTACAGAAAGTAGTGACACACAGTTTTCTTCTATTGAATTTGAGCATTCTTACTGAAATCTGACTCATTCCTTCTATAGTTTGTTTGGTGTGAATACTAGATAAGAGGCTGTATTTTCAAGACACAACATGGTGGTAGTTGAGAGTTAATATTTCCAAGGATTCCATAAGGTAACTACAGAATTCCTGTGACTGTAGCTTTGCCTTCTTGCACCGAAGAAATCCAGTGCCTTTGTTTGATATGTGTGCATATACTTATAATGTGTTTACTTCTGTTTCATGGCACAAATGTTGCACATTTTCTGTTAGATGTATCCCAAAGGATTTCATAGTTTTTCACAATATTATAAATGGTATTTTTAAAAATCTCCATCTCCAGCTCATTTTTTTAGTATTTAATAATACAGGTCCTGTTAGTTCTGATAGCTGTCCTGTATTCATCTTCTGTGTTGGTAATCAAGTCATATGCAAATCAGGACAGTGTTATGTCTTTTCCAACCCATGTGCTTTTGATTTCTTTTTCTTGCCTTACCACAGTGGCTGGGAGTTCTGGTGCAGTACTGAATGGAAGTGGTGGGAGCAGACATCCTTAACTTTGTTTCTGATTTTAGGGAAAATGCATTCAGTCTTACACCACTAGTGTGCATTCAGCTCCACATTTTTTTGTAGAAGCCCTTTATCAGGTCAAGGCAGCCATCTTTTCAGTTTCTAGATTGCTGAGATTTCCATAGATGAGTGATTTGGTCACACACGTTTCCCACATCTCTGTGGTTTTTTCTTTTCAGTACATTGGTACGGTGAACTTCCTTGACTTTTAAATATTGACCCAAGCTATGTTACTGGGATAAACTCCACTTGTCATGATATCATATTCTTTTCACTTATTACTGATTCGATTTGCTAATGTTTTGTTAAGGAAGTTTGCATCTCTGTCTATGAATGCTATTGATCTGTTTTTTTTTTTTTTATAATCTGTCTGGTTTTAGTGTCAAAATAATGCTGCTCGTATAGAATGAGCTAGGTATTTCTTCTTCACTTTTTTTGTAATAGTTTATGTAGAATTGGTACTGTTTTCATAAATGTTTGGTAGAGATCAATGGCAAGAGCATTTGAGGTAGAGATGTGCATGTGTGTGTGTCTGTGGGTTATAGCTACAAAGTCAGGTACAGGTTACCAGTTTCTTTCCGAGTGGCTTTCGTAGATTATGTCTTTCAAGAAACTTGCCTGTCTTATCCAGGTTGCTTACGGCTGTCTACAATTTTCCCTTATTACCCTTTCAGTGTCTGTAGGGTCTGTACTGATGTACAGTGATTTCAGTGTCTGTAGGGTCTGTACTGATGTACAATGATTTCAGTGTCTGCAGGGTCTGTACTGATGTATGGTGATTTCAGTGTCTGTAGGGTCTTTCATTCTTGATGTAGATAACTTATATCTTTCTTCTTAATCACTCTGGGTAGGGTCATTCCATTCTACTGATGTTTATGAAGACCTAGGTTTTACTTTCATTGTTTTATTTTCTAGTATTTTTCTGGTTTCTGTTTCATTGATTTCTGCTCTTTTATTTTCTTCCTTCTGTTTGCTGTGAATTTCCTTTGTTCTCCTTTTTCAGATTTTTTAAGGTAGCATCTTACATTATTGATTTGCGACCTTCATTTATAACTAAGTACTTAATACTATAAATTTCCCGCAGCTAGTGCAGCGTCCCACAGTTTATGAATATATCGTGTGTGTGCTTTCTTTATGTTTTTTTTTTTTTAAGATTTTATTTAAGTAACATCTACACCCAACATGGGTCTTGAACCTATGACCCTGAGATTGAGAGCAGCGCACTCCACTGACCAAGCCAGCCAGATGCCCCTTGTGTGTTCACTTTCATTCAATTCAAAAGCTTTTCCCATTTCCCTTGTGATTTCTTCTTTGGCACGTGGGTCAGTTAGAAGTGTGCTAATTCCAAATATTTGGGAGTTTTCTAGATCTCTTTTCATTATTGCTTTCTAATTTAATTCTGTGGAGGTCAGGGGACATATATTTGGTATGATTTCAATCTCTTTAAACACGTGGAGCTTTGTCTGTGTTGGGGAACATTCTGTGTGCACTGTTGCTGTTGGCTAGAGTGCTCTCACGGCAATTGGGTTGGGCTAGTTGATGGTGCCGCTCAGGGCTTCTCCGTCCTTGGGAGCCTATCATTCTGGCTCACCTGCTCAGTCAGCTACTCAACCACGGGGAAAGGGAGGTCTTCTAACCGTCTCTCCTCTCGGTCTTAATGGGTTCATGTCTTCTTTTAAATCTATGTTTGTATTCACTTTTTAAAACTGATTTTGAAATTAACAAATATTTTGTTAAGGAAATATGGAAAACAAAGTGTTAAACATAAAATTAAAGCCAGAGATAGTTCTAATGAGTTGAGCTGGATTGATCCTTCAAACTTGTTCATGAGTCGTGATCATTCTTTGTTGTTATATTATTACCTATGAAAACTGTTTCAGAATGCTAACATGTAATCAGTTACAGGTTTAATGTGGTTTGGTGATTACATTATATGCATTAGCACAAATGAGTTGTAGATTTTTAATGGTAGAATTTCCTTTGTGTACAATTTTAATAGAAAATTTAAGTCAGTAAGTAGGAGATCAAATTATTTTGAAATTATAAAAAGCCATATTATTGGGTTGGCCTTTGAAAATACGTAACAGATTAAAAATTCAGTGTAAAGATGATTTAAATGACCCTTGCGACGTCCTCTCTGTTTTTTGGTTTTTTTTTTCCTGAACTGATGTTCTTAATTATCGCGAGCAGACGCTGGCATACGGGGACATGAACCACGAGTGGATCGGCAACGAGTGGCTGCCCAGCCTGGGCCTCGCGCAGTACCGCAGCTACTTCATGGAGTGCCTGGTGGACGCGCGCATGCTGGACCACCTGACCAAGAAGGACCTCCGAGGGCAGCTGAAGATGGTCGACAGCTTCCACAGGTGTGCTGCTGCACGTTGGCCCTTCCTGGTTGGCTAAGAGATGTTTGCCCACTGCCACGGCTAATTGTGTTTTGTTTTGTTTTGTTTTTGGTTTTTGGTAACAGAAACAGTTTCCAGTGCGGAATTATGTGCCTGCGAAGGTTGAATTACGACCGTAAAGAGCTAGAGAGAAAAAGAGAAGAAAGCCAGAGTGAAGTAAAAGGCTAGTACATGGCATTCAATTCATGCAGCGTGTGTGAACAGCCTCGGTGATTTCCTACTTTTTAAAAAAATCAGGAAAGGCTTGAAGTGGAAAAAAGTAGTCTGGAATCATTACAGAGGAGGGAGAGATGATCCTTTTCTGCGGCCAGAGACCCTGTGCCCATTTTCTCGTGCTTAACGTCAGTCTGTAGGTTCAGGGTCTCCGGGTAAACATTCTTCCTATGACCTTAGACATTTCCTCTTACGAGGATACACATCCTCTTTTGTTCAGAAAAGCTGCTACACACCATTAGAGAGCAACAGAGCAGAGGTGAACAGGCCCCTGCTGTGTGCGTCTTGGTGTGAGTGTGAAAAGTACTGCCCTGGCTGTCTCTCCAAGGACTCGAGGGGCCCACAGTAGCATAGCGTGGTTCTTCTTCCTGTGGATGAGGGAGCGGTATGGGGTCAGCGGGGCACTTGGGCCTCGCAGACAGGGTGGGGGGCCTCTTCTGGGGCGCGGGGGCGGGGGAGCAGGCAGAGGCATTTCGAGGAGGGAGCAGGCCCAGGGGCGTATGAGAGGACATGGTGCTCAGCCAAGACAGCAACACCCAGGGCACCTCTAACTGAGCAAGTGTAGTAGTTTGTTTTGCGACAAGACGTTAACGATTAAGCTCAACGTAACCTCTCCCCAAATTTTCAGTATAAAGAAATCACTAAGAATGGTAATAGCAGATCGGACTTACCAACTCCAAGCACAAAGGTTAATTTATTTAATCCTTACCACCGTCCTGTGAGTGCTGTTTTCATCCCTCGTGTTTACTAAGAAAGAAAGGTAAAAGTGTGGTTACGGAGGGGGCACCTGGGTGGCTCAGTCGGTTGAGCATCTACCTCTTGGTTTCAGCTCAGGGTTCGTGGGTTCAAGCCCTGTGTCATGCTCTGTGCTGACAGTGTGGAGCCTGCTTGGGATTCTCTCCCTCCCTCCTTTCCTGTGCCCCTCCCCCTGTTGCTCCAGCTCTCACTGTCGCTGTCTGTCAAAGAAATAAACTTAGGGGGCACCTGCGTGGCTTAGTCAGTTAAGCGTCTGACTCTGGCTCAGGTCATAATCTCACTGTTCGTGTGTTTGAGCCCTGTGTCAGGCTCTATGCTGACAGCTCACATGCTGGAGCCTGCTTTGGATTCTGTGTCTCCCTCTCGCTCTGTCCCCCCCCCCCCACTCAAAAATAAATATTAAAAAACTATTTTGAAATAAATAAACTTTAAAAAAATGTGGCTGGAGGGGAGCCTGAGTGGCTCAGATGGGTTGGGCGTCCGACTTCAGCTCAGGTCACGATCTTGTGATTCATGAGTTTGAGCCCCGCGTTGGGCTCTGTGCTGACACCTTGGAGCCTGGAGACTGCTTGGGATTCTGTGTCTTGCACTCTTTCTCTCTCTGCCCCAACGCTTTCTCGCGCTCCCCCTCTCTCTCCCCCCCACTCTGTCTCTGTCTCTCTCTCAAAAGTAAATAAGCATAAAAAAAATGTCTGGGAAGATAGCCCATTTGAAGGATAGTCTAGCCATGATTGAGTTAGTGCGAGTCACAAGAAACACCATAAGACAATATCTGTGATACAGGTTCTGTACATATATAATATAACATATGTAACATATAAACGTAGTAACGATCTGTAAGTATTTTTCGTGTGTCCGTGTGTGTATATCTGTCCTTTTACCTAGAAGAGGACCTTGGAAATGAACTAGGTAAATGTGTTTCATGTATTGTGTACTTCCATTTTAAATCTTTTCACGGTTGACAGAAGCAGTCTTTCAAAGTAACTGGTGATCATCTGGTGATTTTTAGATCTCTCCTAATGCAAATGCAATATTTATTACTTTGCATAAACATGAGGTCTCCCCTCACAGTCTCTAATATGCTGGAGAGTATCTTCAAGTTTCTGGTTTCCCAATGAGTCAAGAAAACGGGCTTCACGATTGTAACTGAGAGGTTCGTGTTCAAGCCACAAGGTGCCCAGACACGGGGCCAACACGTCTGATGGGAGGAAGGTTTTCCAGCAGACCCGCAGTCTGTAGATGAAGCATAGTCGTGCCTCGTGTGTCCTTCTGGTTCCCAATGCCTGGGCCCTGGTCATTTTGTATTCTCTAGAAAGTCAGTGTGCATGAGAACTTCCTTGTTTGAGAGTTTCCTCGAGGAGTGGGTTCCGACGGGACAGTTTGCATGAGGCTGGCGAGGGGCCAGGATGACAGCGTGTGAGCGCAGCAGGGGCCGTCTGCCCACCTGGCGGTGCCCTCCGTGCCTGTTTGGGTCACGCCTTGGGTCGGGACCCGGAGGCTCAGGGCGCACAGCGGGGATCCCTGTCCTGCGTTACAGGGTGTGGATGTGATGGAGAGAGCTTTCTGCAGCCGCTCTGACCATCGGTGTTTACTGTCTGCAGATGTGCTGGTTTGGAGCAATGACCGAGTGATTCGCTGGGTCCTGTCGATTGGCCTTAAAGAGTTTGCGAACAATCTCGTAGAGAGTGGCGTTCACGGTGCGCTGATGGCCTTAGATGAGACCTTCGACTTCAACGCCCTGGCGCTTCTGCTTCAGATCCCGACCCAGAACACACAGGTGACGCCGGGCCGGCCGTGCCTGCCCGCCGCTTTCCTGCTGGAGACCCTGCGCCCTGTATTTGAGCGAGGCAGCGTGTGGCTACACCGCACAGCTAGGCCTCTCTCCTCGAGCCTGGGCTGTGCTGTGCGGCCCGGAGTCCATGGTGCTGCCTCCTCCTGCCTGAGCTCTGCCTGTCCCTTCCCGTCACAGGCTCGTGAGCCTGGTGTGCATTGAGCCCTTACATGGAGAGAGAAGCACTCTTACTTCCGTGTGTCACATGGAAGTTTCATGGATTCTGTTTCTGATTTCCCTGTGGAATTTTTTTTGACTCATGGGCTCACTGGAGAGTCAGGAAGTTTTTATTCTTCTTCAGAACACTATACACCTTTGGGAACGCCCTCAGTCTCCCCACTGGAAACACCACCCCCCCCCACCACGACACCCTGGTCTAATTTCCCAGGGAGCATGGACCCCTCTCCCCAAAGGCCCATTCCCGTAGGCCTCCTGGGGGGCTCAGTCGATTAAGCACCAGACTCTTGGTTTCAGCTCAGGCCTTGATCTCATAGTTTGTGGGTTTGAGCCCCATGTCAGGCTCTGTGCTGACCACGTGGAGTCTGCTTGGGATTCTCTCTCTCCATCTCTCTCTGCCCCTCCCCTGCTCAGCTCTGTCTCCCCCCCCGCCTCTCAAAAATAAATAAAGCCCATTAATGGACTTCACATTAAAATCCTTATTTAAAATACAGTATTAGGATTCAAGGCATTTATCCCTTGGGTTTTTTTTTTTTAATTTTTCCAGTCTTGGTTTAAAAATAATTGCGATATGCTAACATCCTTTAGATTGACATAACTTTTGGGCTGTTGGTTTATGATTTCAGGCTCGTGCCGTCTTGGAAAGGGAGTTTAACAACCTTTTGGTCATGGGGACGGACAGAAGATTCGACGAAGTAAGTTTTCCACCTAATAACTAAATTTCCATTAACTGTAAATTATTAATATTTGGGGGTACCTGGCTGGCTCAGTTGGAGGAGCATGGGACTCCTAATCTCAGGGTTGTGAGTTCAAGCCACATGTTGGGTATAGAGATTACTTAAAAGTATAATCTTTAAAACAAAAAATAAATGTCGGGGCGCCTAGGTGGGTGGCTCAGTCAGTTAAGCGTCTGACTTCAGCTCAGGTCACGATCTCACAGTTTGTGGGTTCGAGCCCCACATCGGGCTCCGTGCTGACAGCTTGGAGCCTGGAGCCTGCTTCAGATTCTGTGTCTCCTTCTCTCTCTGTTCCTCCCCTGCTCATGCTTTGTCTGTCTCTCTCTCAAAAACAAATAAAGATTAAAAAAAATTTTTTTTTAATAAAAAATAAATGTAGATTACTAAATTTGTAGGAGCCACGTATCAGATAACTCTTGCAAATGTGGAGATAATTTTACTTTACAACTTAAGCTTTGCTCTTAATTTATTAACAAACGAGCCATTAGGGCTACTGGTGGCTCAGTCGGTTAGGTGTCTGACTTCCGCTAAGGTCATGATCCCCCTGTTTGTGAGTTCAAGCCCTGCATTGGGCTCGCTGCTGTCACCGTGGAGCCTGCTTCGGGTCTCCTGTCCCTCTTTCTCTCTGCGCCTCGCTCACACACACTCGTTCTCTCTCTCTCAGAATATAAAAAACAGGGACACCTGTGTGGCTCAGGCGGTTAAGCATCTGACTCTTGGTTTTGGCTCAGGTTATGATCTCACAGTTGTGAGTTTCAGCCTCACGTCTGGCTCCGCGCTGACTGCTGAGTCTGCTTGGGATTCTGTCTCCCTCTCTCCCTGTGTCCCTCCCCCACTCATGCTGATTCTTTCTCAAAACTAAATAAATAAACTTTAAAAAAAATAAAAAAAACAAATGAGCTATTGAGAAACCAATATTTTCACAGAGATGGGTGGTTCGGTTGTTTTACTTTTTGCTATTTGACTTTTGATACTCTTCAGAAATATTTTTCGCATCATAACACGTTGGCTGCAGCCTGGGAATAGAGCCTGTAAGTTGTGTTTTTGGGGGCAGCAGGATATCTCACCACAATCCAGGGCCCTGTGCTCTGGGGGAAGGTTTCAGTCGTTTATTTGAAAAGACACAAAATGTTGCTTTCTCCTTATACAAAACCAGGACCGATTTACTCCCACACCACTACTTACGACTGTCTTCGTTGCCATAAGAACACTTGGTGTGACGAGAACAGGGCAAGCGAAAGGGCGCCGCGGGACTGTCCGCAGCCTGAAGACCGTTCTGAGAACAAAAACGTAGTATCTTTTACAGCAGGAAGGTGATTTCACGTAGACAGTGGAGCAGGCCCAGGCGGCCCAGGACTGTCCTGACTTGTGCCCATCAGGGTCCCGGCACAAGTGTGGCCCTGCCTCCCTTTACCCCCTGGGGCTCCCGTCTGGGCAGGCGGCCCGGTGGCTGTCAGGAATGGGGGTAAATACGTGGAAACAAAACTGCGGAGTGAGGTCATTTTCAAGGGCTGGTAACTTTACTATATATTTTTGTCTTTTATTTCCCAGGATGATGATAAAAGCTTTAGGAGGGCACCTTCTTGGAGAAAAAAATTCAGACCAAAGGACGTTCGTGGCTTGGCTGCTGGGTCTGCAGAGACTCTCCCCGCAAATTTCCGGGTCACTTCCTCTCTGTCCTCACCCTCTATGCAGCCAAAGAAGATACAGCTGGACGGTACGTGACGTCCCACGCTGCCCCAGCCCCTCGGCGGTGGCACAGGAGGCTCGTTGGCTGGAACGACCTGATGCGTAACAAGGCGTTCGGGTGCTGTGGCGTGCTCAGGCTTGAATGCTCTAAGATTAACCCCAATTCTGCTTCTCAAAGTCTCACGGCGATAGAGATTGTTTTAACGTTCCTATCTGGTTGAATATTAGCGTATTCTTCCAACTACTGAAGCTAGGCTTCGTGGGTGTCCCCCGAGCGTCGGACCAGCACCCACGCTTGCAAAAGCTACGTATGTGATGGGCGGCCCTAGGGCGCTCGTTTATAAGATGGCAGCGCGGTGGCTTTCAAGCCGCGCTCCCCCCTCCCCCTCCCCCCCAGGACTGCCCTCCACACTGGAGGAGTGTCTGGAGCACAGTTCCCACCTCCGTCCCTGTGCTGCTTCTCCGTGTCAGTACATGTCATAAGAGGACGGAGAGAAGGAAGAGGGCGAGCCTGGGCTGTCCTCACGGAGCGCGGCCCGTCCTGTGGAACCCACATCGGCTGTGTAGTCGCCACGTCGGGTCAGGCCGGCGATCAGCCCTTGACCATCCTTCTGCTTTGCGGCCACGGCTGATGAGTTGAGTGATTTGTAGGCCGATCTCCCGGCTCCGATTATGCCCCACTCAGTGACCGCATCGGGAGCCAGATGCCTGGGTTAGAGCCCGGCTCTGCCACGAGGGAGGTGCATGGCCTTGGGCCCTGGGCCTCAGCGTCCCCGTCTGTAGAGTGGTCGTCGCCCTGGTGTCTTCCTCGTTGGTTGGCTGTGATGGCTCAGTGAGTCCCTCACAGGAAGCTTTTGGACAGGGTCAGGCATGTCCCGCGGGCCACTGCAGCGGTAGGCCTGTCACAGACAATCACGCTCACCCTCGATGGTCTTGGAAAACTGTACGAAGGACGTGGTTGTAGGAATCGTACGGTGTGGTTGTTACAGTTTCCTGCTATTAGCCCTGCCCGTACTTGGGTTTGTGAGTTTTGCTCTCGCTCTCCTCTGTAAAAACCAGGGAAAGTAACTTATGTAAGGCCTTTACTGAGCTTTGAGTGAGGGCAGCATTTTCATTAAAAAACTCTTTCTCTTTGCCAGACTTCAGTAATATACTTAATGAGGGAAAAACCCAACTTTTTAAAAAATAGCATTTTCCTCGTGGAGCCCATAGATAATTTTTATAAGTTTTCGTTGTAACTTAGCCTCCGCTGGTTGGCTACCCTGACCGCCCTCTGATTTTCCTCACGGCCTTATTACCATCTCCATCTTCAAAAACCACGTCTTGCGGGTTAAGTGTCAACGGTGATGTTTGGATTAGAGTTCGGGTAAACATGACTCTAGAAAAAGGCGTGGGGAGCGTGTCGCGTGGCAGGGGGCTCCACACCCTCGTGTGGTGACTGAGCAAAGCCAGCACAGCGGGCGTCTTCGTGGCTTCCTAAAGCAGAATGAGTGCGGGGGGGCCGCGGCGGGTCTCCCGGGACCTCCGCGTCGGGGGCTCATCCAGGTGGCCCGCGGCCGCCGGCGGCACAGCTCGCTCCCCGATACCTCAGCCGAATATTGACAGGCTGTGTTCCCGCGGAACCTGCCGGAACACGGAACATGGACTCGGGAGCCACACACACCCGCTGCGGAGGTTGGAAAACTTAGCCGTGCAGGGCGTTTGTTGACAACAGAAGCCTCTGTTTTCACGCTGTTTCCGGCAGGAGCCGAGGCCGGGCTTCAGTGCTCTTGGCCGAGTCGCTGTCCCGCACCCCCTCCGGGGAGGGCAGAGCGGGCATCAGGACGGCACTGGACTCGGTTTACCTTCACCCTTCAGTGGGCCGCTGGCATTCACTGGGTCATTCACCGCATACTCTCCTTACAGAGGATCGTTAGGGCTGAGGGAAAAGTCCGGAAAAGTCGAGAACTCTAGAGGGTTTAGGGGGAAGAGAGTTACCGTGTCAGGAGTCGTCACGCGTGCAGATGGACGCGGCGAAGTTGTTCTCCTGGCATCTGCCGCCCCGTTGCTGTTTTAGAGCGAACTCCCAGGGAGTCCCCAGGCCGCTCGGGGTGGAGAGAACCCCACTCGGAGGTGCCCCGGGAGCCCTCGGTGGGTGCTGCTGTGGGTTAGAATGTGCGCGGCTGTACTAGTGCTCTCGTGTGACGTTTTGAGACTAACCGCATGCTGTGTTTGCACGCCGCCCCTCGTGCTGCTGGTCGGAGCAGGCAGCGTTTCGGGACCGCAGAGGCTGGATTCCGCCACAGTCAGGACTTACTCCTGCTGACCCCCCCTGTGGTGAGTAGAGGGCACCGTCCGTGCAGGCCGCAGTCGGGCACCCGTGTCCTGTCCACGCGATGTCCTTGGGCGCCAGGAGAGCCCACGCAGGTTCACTTAGGGACTTTGAGAAATACACACACGCACAACACGAGCCTCTCTGCACCTGCTAAGAGGATCCTGGGGTTTGTGTGTGCTTATTACACTTAACAAAGAGGTTGGTGTGGCCTCAGTTTTTCAGGGGAAAACTGTATTTCCACTCTTTCCTTAAACAACAGAAGTTTGGCTTCAACGTCTGCTAATGTCTTTTGGGGTAGGGAGGCAGGATTGCAGCCGGAGCAGAAGGGAGCTGCTCTGAGCTGAGATGACCACTGCCCCCACCCCCCCCTTCCCCGCCCCGGTGTTCGGGAGCACGTGGCACTCGCCTCTGCCTGGCCTGGTGGAGCTCCCAGGTCGGCAGGCGCTGGCGGGCTTGTTTTAAATACACCTTCCCGAATGAACCAGGCCCCAGCGGATTCAATACCGTCATCACGTGAGTGACGGCGATAGCCTCTCAGTTGAGAGATTGGTTTTTAAAAACGGAACAGCATTACCATCTGAGGGGCTGAGTTTGAACATGGAGATTTCGGGTGTGGGCCCAGGAGCCCAGCCCTCTTCTCCCCTGCTCTGAGCGGGGCGGCTTTGTTCTGCTCTTCTTCTGTTTTCCTGTCTCAGCCACAATATTTGATTGGTGGGGGCTCCTGGCTGGCCCAGGAGGTGGAGCCTACAACCCTTGATCTTGGGGTAGTGAGTTTGAGCCCCACATTGGGTGTGGAGATGACTTAAAATCTTTAAAAAAAAGAATATTTGATTGGATTCTGTATGTTTTTTTTTTTTTTTAATTGGTAACTTTTAGTCGTATGCCAGAATGAAGTCAATCAAAGAATTCTCGATATGCAAAATGTTCATGTTTTCTCTAAATTCTCGAAGCGCTTAAAACAGGAAGGGAGGGGCGCGTGTGCTGGGTCCCACCTGGGGCCCTGGAAGGTGCTGTTCGGGCTGCTGTCTTAAGAGTCGTTCTCTTGCTTTTATTTTCCAGTTTACCCACACTACTTCTACCGGTGATCATGCAGCACTCTGAGTCCGGAGGGGACTATGTTGTAAAGTTCAGCGGGATCTTTAATCTGTTAATACTTGTTATATGGACCCTGAGATATTTTATTACAGAGTTTTTAATTAGTGAAGAATTCATGAATACCATAGAGAAAATATTTTAGAATTTAATGTTTCTTATATTTATGTAAACTTATGACTTCTTTTATATAGTTACTTACTTTTTCATGTATATCCAGGCTATAAATATCCTTTCCAATCAATTCATGTTCTTCTGTCTGAGTTTAGTCTTTCAAACGAATGTACTTGTAATGCTTGTATGTATAAATCCTATGAACAAATATAGGGCTTTTGTAAATTATGCATTTATTGTAATTATCATTGTTTAATTTTTTATTAATAAACCCTGACAGAGAAAAGGATTTTACCGCGTTTGTAAAATCATCGTGACACAGCGTGCATTTTCCTTTACAAATGTCACGTACAATCATTTTGAAATAATCAGACTTAATTTTGAGCAATTGTTGTATTTTAATGACTGACCTTAACTACACTTTTTCTAGCAAGAAATGCTTTATTCTGCAGTGTGAACAGATTAAAAATATCTGGTGTTAAATATCAGCTAATAAAACTGGGAGCGGAAGGGTTATCGCAACACTACGAGCATCTCCTAGGACCGGTGAGCCCTTTCAGAGCCTTGTCCCTGGGGGCTTGGGCAGCTTTTGCCTGGAGTGACCGGCAGGACCCGGGAGCTGAGGACCCAGAAAGCCTGGGCAGGGGGGCCTGGGCACCCCGAGCTCCCTGGCCCCAGAACTCTCAGAGGACCAATCAGGAGGAAGCACTGGGCTCCCACCGCGGGGCAGGGTGCTGGGTGCCCACCCAGGAGGAGGGCGCAAGATCCTGGAAATAATGTAGTGCCACTCTAATAAAGGCCTTATTGTTCTTACGGAAATCAACTTTTTACATTTGTTTGTAAACATGTTTAAAGAGTGGACCTCATCGTCCATTTGTAGATTTTGATGCGACAGCCATTTCGGTTTATAGAAGTAGCAAATGTAACTTACTTTTTACGCGGCATATTAAAAAGCCAGCAAGAAATGTGCTCAGATCATGGTGTGTTATTTATTATGCAGCTGATACAGAGAAATGGCATGTCTTTTTACATTTGGTTTCTGCTTTTAATTTACTTGTACAATTGACCGTTTCCGTTCTGTTTTTTCTATTAATCTTTTGTGAACTTCCTGATTGTGTAACAAAGTATGTACAGTCTACTTTTGAACTATTTTTATCACAGTATTATTTATTGCTGTCTTTCAATACAGTAGTGAAGCGTTTCCCACTGCCAATAAAGAATACTGAGCATAAGCTGCCGTTACCTTGAGAAGTGGCTGCTGTGGTTTTCTCTCGTGCTCTGGGCCACGGAGGCACTTTTGCCGCGTGGAAGGCCTAGTGTGGAAACCAGCTGATAGAATAACACAGCTGGAAGGTGGACGTACAGGATGGGGGTGTCCTCCGGAGGAGGGCCGGGTGTCGTGCCCCAGAGGAAGCGGCCCCAGAAGATCCGTGCAGCTGGGGGCCCAGGCGATAGGCCAGCAGGACCAGGGGACTGGTCCACGGACAGGGCCGGCTGAGGCCGCCCCTCCTCCGGGCCGACAGGAGGCAGCGGTGTGCATGCGTGTGCGCGTGCGTGCATCCGTGGGCACACGCACGCCTTCCACCCTGTCTCCACTCCGCTTCCATCCTCCGTGTGGGCTTTCCTCTCCTGCTGCTGTCCTCCCAAGGTCACAAGACGGTGCCCAGGGCCTTCCCCATCATCTCAGCCCCTGGGAACCTGCCGGGCTGCTTCTCCCGTAGCTCAGACCCAGTCCTGAGTCCCGTGCCAGTCGGCGTGGCAGAGGGGAGGGTCTGCCCGCACTGGGGTTGGCAGCCCTCACGAGGCCACCCCGGGCGGCTCTGGCACAAGCTCCCCGATGGCTCAGGTGTCCGGACGGTTCCCTCCCTCTGTGCCTCGTAGAGCGTATGGCCATCCGGTCCGGGGATGGACGCCCTGGGCCGTGGGCCGTGGGGGGTGGGCACTGCTGAAGATGGCTCGGTTCTCACCTTCCTGTTCTGTGTCTCCTGCCAGGGCCGACCGGCTACTCCCGTGAAAGGCCGCGTGTTTTCTTCATGTGGGGTCATACTTTCTGTCTCCGGTCCCTCAGGGCATAGGTAGGTCACTCTGTGTCTTCCTGTTCAGAACCTGTGCTGGCTGATCTTTATTTTCTGCATTTCCTCCTAGTTGTTAGTGTGAAGTGTGAGATTTTTTTTTGTTTTTTTTTAATGTTTATTTATTTTTGAGACAGAGAGAGACATCATGAATGGGGGGAGGGTCAGAGAGAGAGGGAGACACAGAATCGGAAGCAGGCTCGGGGCTCTGAGCTGGCAGCACAGAGCCCGACGCGGGGCTCGGGCTCACGGACCGCGAGATCGTGACCTGAGCCGAAGTCGGACGCTTAACCGACTGAGCCACCCAGGCGCCCCTTAAGTGTGAGATTTGAAACCGCGGAGTGCTTCCTGGCTTTTTACATCCAACATTCCGTTTTTCCCCATCAAATCTGGGCAAGCCTTGGGCATCTGAAAGTTTCTGGAAACAGCCCAATTCACCAGGGTTCATTAAGTTGCGGGTGTTTTAGTAAAACTTAGTGTGGTGATTCCACTTTTGCCTGAGAACACGCGTTGGCCACACTTGGCTGTGCCCCGCCCTCCCCAACCCCCCAACCCCCCCCCCCCCCCCCCCCCACTAAACGTTCCCCGGGCCGAGCCGCAGTCCCGCCGGGTCCCGGGGAAGACTCTTGACTCCTCCCACGGCCACACGCTCCTCCTTGAGGCCCCTCTACCCTCATCACTGCTGCCCTTAAGGTCCTGTCTCGGGTCTCCCGTCCCGCGTTCTGAAGGTAATCGTGGCCTCCCGCGCTCCCCCTCGCCTTTTGCCAGCGGGGTCCTGCCGCCGCCGGAAGGGTGCTCCGCTGGAGGCGGAGGGGGTCTGGCCCCCCCCCCCCCACCTCTGCAGAGGGGCAGCAGGCGCATGCGCAAGGGCGGTTGGTGCCGCCTTCCTGACGCGGGGGCTTCGCTGGGTGGGTTTCTCCAGATCTCAGACGCTCCCCTCTCTCTCGCCTCCCCGTCGCTTGACTCCTCGGTGGGAACGAGTGGCCCGGGTTCTGCTGTTTCTCGTCCCTGTCGCCCTGCTGCACCTTTCGCAGTCCCGGCTCGAGGCCGGCGCTGTGTCCGCACCTGGGCCGGCGCCTGGGCAGGAACGGGCGGGGGGCGGGGAGGCTCCGTCCTTGCCCAGCTTGGGTGCTGCGCCCCCTCTCGGTGTGCCTCACCTGCCGCCTCTTGGAGGAACGTTCGTCCTTGGGGCGCCTGGGTGGCTCAGTCGGTTAAGTGTCCGACTTCGGCTCCGGTCACGATCTCACGGTTCGTGGGTTCCAGCCCCGCGTCGGGCTCTGTGCCCACAGCTGTGTGTTGGAACCTGCTTCGGATTCTGTGGCTCCCTCTCTCGATACCCCCCCTCCGCTCATGCTCTGTCTCTCTCTGTCTCAAAAATAAAAAAAACTTTAAAAAAAGTTTTTAAAGATTTTTTAAAGGTAATGTAAATGGATTTAAAATCTTTTAAGTAGGTGCGCCTGGGGGGCGCAGTCCTTTGAGCGTCCAACTCTTGATCTCAGCTCAGGTCGTGATCTCACGGTTTGTGTGTTTGAGCCCCGCCTGGGGCTCTGCGCTAACGGCTCGGAGCCTGCTTGGGATTCTCTCCCTCTCCCCTCCGCCACTCACGCATGTGCTCTCTGTCAAAATAAACTCTAAAAAAATTAAAAAAACTAAATAAAAAACTTTTTAATTTTGATGATCGTGGTGACTTAAGGGATTGTGACATTGCACAACTAGAGGGCTGAAGACGTCTTAGTCTCCAACACCTTATTTTCTTTTTAATTTTTATGTTAATTTAATTTTTTTTTAAGTTTATTTATTTAGAGAGAGAGTGGAGGAGAGGGGGAGAGAGAGAGCGGGAGTGAAAATCCCAAGCAGACTCTACACTGTCAGCACGGAACCGACATGGGGCTCGATCTCATGAACTGTGAGATCATGACATGAGTTGAAATCAAGAGTCAGATGCTAAACCGACTGAGCCACCCAGGTGACCCTAATTTCTATTCAGTTTTAAAGATTTTAAGTAATCTCTGCCCTCAACGTGGGGCTCAAACCCATGACCCTTAGATCAAGACTTGCACGGTCTACCAACTGAGCCACCTGGGTGCCCCTCTTTTATTTATTTATTTTATTTTTGTTAATGTTTATTTACTTTTGAGAGAGAATGTGTGTGTGTGTGAGTGGGGGAGGGGCAGAGAGAGAGGGAGACGCAGAATCCGAAGCAGGCTCCAGGCTCCGAGCTGTGGGCACAGAGCCCGACACGGGGCTCGAACTCACGAACCGTGAGATCATGACCTGGGCGGAAGTCAGAGCTCAAGTGACTGAGCCCTCCCGGTGCCTCCCTGTTTTTAATTTTTTGCTCACAGTGACAGCATGCACACTATTTCCAGGGAAACCAACCGTGGCTGCCCCGCTCTGGTTCTTCCTCCCCTCCCTACCCCGTGTGCTCCTGATCTTTCCATTTCCTCCCCTTGCTTCCCTACCAGCTCCTGTGTGCTCAGTGTGGGCCCCGGCCCATCCATCTCAGATTTATCTCGTGGCATCGAGGCAATAAAGCATTATTTATTGCTCAGCCGCATGGATTGCTAGGACTACAACAGAAAGGGCTCGCGGTGCCACCGTATGGCCCGGTATTTACACATGAACTAACCCAACCTCTGCGACTTCTATGCCCTGGGTTAGGTCGGGGTATGCGTCAAACATTAACTGACCGTGTGGGTTGATACTGGCGGAAGCTGGGTTGATGGATTCATGAGGGTTTACTGTCTACCCTCCTTTGGCATTTGTGCAGAAGTTTCTAGAATGGAAAACGTCAGTAGTTGTTTAGGGATCCCCTCCGTGCAATAGACAGTCTCAGCCTGGACGGACTGCTCCCTGGCCCTCACTTTGGAACGTAACGTAGCCCGGGTTCGAACTCTGAGCCGCACCCGGCAGCGGAGACACATCTCCCCGCCACAAGTCATCACGCACGTGCTACACGTCACGATTCCATCTTGACCCTGCTTTACACATTTTGATTCGTGTGACGTCAGGACACGCCCCGCAAGTGGTGACGTCTTAGACTTGCTGACACGCGGCATGTGATGACGTCACAGTCACGATGGGCGGCAGGTGCTTCCCTACAACTCCCGTTGAGCGGGTGCAGTCTAAGGCCTTCCCTTGAGCCTGGGCCAGCCTCAGTGACAGAGTTGACCAAATGGATATGTAGATGTGATGCTCGGGGACCGCTGAACTGAGGCCATCAGGAGCCCGACAGAAACCAGCCCCCAGAGGTGCCTGGGGGGCTCAGTCGGTTAAGCATCCAGCTCTTGGTTTTGGCTCGGGTCATGATCTCACGGTTTGTGAGTTCGAGCCCCGTGTCCGCCTCTGAGCTGACAGTGTGGAGCCTGCTTGGGATTCTCTCTCTCTCTCTCTCTCTCTCTCTCTCTCTCTCTCTCTCTCCTGCAAATTATTTAATTAAAAAAAAAACAAAAACGGGGCGCCTGGGTGGCGCAGTCGGTTAAGCTTCCGACTTCAGCCAGGTCACGATCTCGCGGTCCGTGAGTTCGAGCCCCGCGTCAGGCTCTGGGCTGATGGCTCAGAGCCTGGAGCCTGTTTCCGATTCTGTGTCTCCCTCTCTCTCTGCCCCTCCCCCATTCATGCTCTGTCTCTCTCTGTCCCAAAAATAAATAAAAAAAACGTTAAAAAAAAAAAATTTAAAAAAAAAAGAAAAAAAAAAAAAAAACAAAAAAAAACAGTCCCTAAGTAAGAAGTCCAAGTACCTGTTGTCTGTGCCCAGCATCTGCGGAAGCCACACTGGACCTCTGGTCCCCAAAGACAGGATGGGGAGAGGAAATGAGAATCTCTCCCCAAGAGTCCGAACCAAAGCCCCAGCCACATGGCCCCAGTCATTTCATCCCAGCCGTGGCCAACCATTTGAGCCACCGAAGCTGGGGCTCCCCTGGAAACAAAAATGAGCCATTGCCCCGTGCCCTGCCCCAACGTCCCCTCCACGGAACCGCAGCATCATCAAATGGCCGTTTACTGTTAACTTTGGGGTGGTTTCTCACACAGCAGCAGATAATCGCAACTCCTGTGGACGCACGAACGGTTACATTTTCTCTTCTGCTGCCTTCTATTTTGCATGCTGCCTTTCCCCCCCGGAATCTGATTTCATAATCCACTAAAGGATCACCATCTGCTCTGCTTTCTCATCTGCTGTGTGAAAATCCACCCCCAAACTCGGTGGTAGTAACCAGCAATGATCCCTCGTTTGTCCCGATTTGGTGGATTGCCAGTCGGGGTGGCTCTTCTGCCAGATCTTCCTGGATTCGCCGGATCCCCACGTGGTGGCGGTCACTGGCCCCTAGTGCCGACTGCAGGCTGGGGCGCCTGAGTTCCCGCTCCCGCGGCTCTCCCACACTCCGTGATGCGGCCTCAGGTTCCGGGAGTGCAAGAGAAGAAACGAAGGTGTCCCGAGGGCTGGACCCCTTAACGGTGTATGTAGAACTCACGCGGTGTCATTTCTGCCACGTTATATTGGTCAGAACAAGTCACAAGGCCAGCCACGATTTCAGAGGTTGCGGGAATGGACCCCATCTGCCTCTGGACAGGAGGCACAGCAATGTCACTGCTGTGAGGTGTGTGTGTGTGTGTGTGTGTGTGTGTGTGTGTGTCCCCAAATTCCTATGTTGAACCTTGTGCCCAACATGATAATACTCGGTGGCAGGCCCTCTGGGAGGTGTTTCGGTCCCGCGGGTGGAGACCTCTTGCCAGGGCTCTTGTAGAAGGGACCCCGGAGGGCTCCCTTGCCCCTTCTGCCACGCGAGGACACGGCGGGAAGGTGGCCATCTGCGAATGGCCGGCTCTCCTCGGACGCCAGTCTGCTGGCACCTCGATCTTGGACTTCGGGCCGCTAGAACCGTGAGAAATACGTTTCTGTGGCCCGTAAGCCACCTCTTTGGTGCTTTTTTGTGACGGCGACCCAGAGGGACCAGGACCGTCAGGCTGCAAAGAGGCGTGGACGTGGGAGCGCGGTTCACTCGGGGCTCCAGCGGCCCGTCTGCTTCAGCTGCCACAGCCCTGCACTGTCCGAGTGGGCCCTGTCATCACAGGTGTCCCTACATTAGGGAGGCCGAGAGAGACTTCACTACAAGGAGGAAGTACATGTGACAACAGAGGCTTAGGTGTGAGTGAGGCGAGGACTGCAAGCTACGTTCGGGAGGGAGAAGGGCCGCAAGCAGGTTGTTGCCTCGGGTCTCCCGAAGGACCGGCACCGGCAGCACCTTGGCTTTGGCCCCATGACCCTGCCGTCAGACCTCCGGACCCCAGAACTCTAGGAGAACCAAGTGGGGTGGTTGTTTTTTGGGGATTTTTTGAGCGGCTACATTTGTCCTAATTTGTCACAGCAGCCAGAGGAAAGTGACCCCCTCTGCCGCCACACCATCCCATAGCGTGGGGGGTCCACGGGGGTTTCCAGGGGCCGGGCCCAGAACCCGCCGCTCCGCACCCATGTCCGAGTGAAGCCGAGAGCCATCCTGTAGCGACACATGCCCGGTTGGTGCGGAAGAAGGGCATGGTGGGGGGGGGGGGGGGGGACTGTCACAGCTCCAGTCTCTGCCACACCCTCGGAGGCATCGGGCCTTCTTGGTGATGCAGATACCGGGTGCTTCCCCCTGCCCGGCTGCAGTGACCTTTCCAGTCTTCTTGTACAGACGGGGCGGGGCGGGGGGGTGGCTCAGGCCCAGCAGGCACGCAGCCTTGGCCCCCCCTCAGCACTTTGCACTTCTCTTCATTTCTGGTCCGCGGAGACGCTCAACTCAGTTTTGAGCCTGGCTGTACGTCTGTGCTTTGCAAACTTGTGTTGTGTCTGCAGTTGCCATGGAGCCAGCCAGTCCCTGCCTCCTGCAGGACAGGAGCCGCGCGTCAGAGGGGGCAGCGGCCGCCTCTTTTCACCCGGGAGTCTCCCAGAGGCTCGCTCGGTTCTCCACCCAGCAGCCAGAGCCCTCGCTGGGCGTCACAAACGCAAAATCTCCAGGAAGCCTGGGTTGTCCTCGTCGGAAAAGTGGAAGCAAGGACACCCGCCTTGCTGAGAGGACGTAGCAGCTTGGGCGGGGGGCGGGGGGGGGGAGTGGGAGTGACTGCTCATGAGCTGGGTTTTGCTGGGGATGAGAACGTCCAGGGCGCCTGGGTGGCTCAGTCGGTTGGGCTCAGGTCATGATCTCGCAGTGGGTGGGTTCGAGCTCCACATCGGGCTCTGTGCTGACAGCTCGGAGCCTGGAGCCTGCTTCCGATTCTGTGTCACCCCCTCTCTCTGCCCCTCCCCGGCTCGTGCTCTGTCTCTCAAAAATAAATGTTAAAAAAAAATTAACAACAACAAAAAGCCAATGTCCTAAAATTGTCTTGTGGTCACGGTCGTTATCAGCCTGTGACTATACTAAAAACTACGGGATTACAGCAACAATATATTGGGACTTCCTCAAGATAAAAAGCTTCTGCACAGCAAAAGGAAACAATCAACAAAACGAAAAGGCAGCCTACAGAAGATATTTGCAAATGACACATCTCAGAGAGAGTATCTAAAATACATGAAAAACTTGTAAAACTCAACACCCAAAAAACAAATAACCCAGTTACAAAATGTGCGGAAGACTTAGCCAGACACTCCTCCAAAGAAGACAAAACAGATGGCCAACGGACACACGAGAAGATGCTCAGCATCGCTCATTGTCAGGGAAAGACAAAGCAAAACCACAATGAGATGTCACCTCACACCTGTCACAGTGGCTAAACTCAACAACACAAGAAACAGCAGGTGCGGGTGGGAATGCAAACCAACGCAGCCATTCTGGAAAACAGTGTGGAGGTTCCTCAAAGAGTTAAAAAAAATAGAACTACCCGGGGCACCTGGGTGGCTCAGTTGGTTGAGAGTCCGGCTTCGGCTCAGGTCATGATCTTGTGGTTCGTGAGTTCAGGCCCCACGTCGGGCTCTGTGCTGATGGCTCAGAGTCTGGAGCCTGCTTTGGATTCTGTCTCCCTCTCTCTCTGCCTTTCCCTGCTCACGCTCTGTCTCTTTCTCTCTCTCTCAAAAATAAATTAAAAAAAGATAAAGCTACCCTACAGTCTAGCAATCACGTTAGTGGGTATTGACCCGAAAAGTACAAAGACGCTGATTCGAAGGGATGCATGCGTCCTTCTGTTTATTGTGGCGCTATATTCAACGGCCAAGATATGGAAGCAGCCCAGGTGTCCATCGACTGATGAATGAATAAAGATGCGGTATATATACAGCGGAATATTATTCAGTCATCAGAAGGAATGAAATCCTGCCATTTCCAACAACGTGGA
Organism: Prionailurus viverrinus; assembly: GCF_022837055.1. Taxonomy (NCBI): domain Eukaryota; kingdom Metazoa; phylum Chordata; class Mammalia; order Carnivora; family Felidae; genus Prionailurus; species Prionailurus viverrinus. Next base: position 112,299,504 of record NC_062570.1, read on the forward strand.
TGGAACTAGAGCGTGTTATGCTAAGCGAAATAAGGCAAAGAAAGACAAATACCATATGATTTCACTCATGTGGAATTTAAGAAACAAATGAGCAAAGGGGGCGGAGAGAGAGAGAAAGCCAAGAAACAGACGTTTAACTCTAGGGAACAAACTTGAGGGTTGACGGAGGGAGGTGGGTCAGAGATGGGCTAAACGGGTAGGGGGAGATTCAGGGGGGTACTTGTGATGAGCACTCGGTGTTCTCTGTAGGTGATGAATCGCTATATTGCACACCTGAAACTGATATTGCACTGAATGTTAATTAGAATCTGAATAAAAACTTAAAAAAAACCACTTGTACTTCAAAAAAAATTTTTTTTAATGTTTTTATTTTATTTTCAAGACAGAGAGAGACAGAGCATGAGCGGGGATGGGGCAGAGAGAGAGGGAGACACAGAATGTGAAGCAGGCTCCGGGCTCCGAGCCGTCAGCACAGAGCCCGACGCGGGGCTCGAACCCACAGACCACGAGATCCTGATCTGAGCCGAAGTCGGACGCTTAACCGACTGAGCCACCCAGGCGCCCCCCAAAAAAATTTTTTTTAATGTTTTTTTTTTGGGGGGACAGAGAGAGACAGAGCATGAACGGGGGAGGGGCAGAGAGAGAGGGAGACACAGAATCGGAAACAGGCTCCAGGCTCCGAGCCGTCAGCACAGAGCCCAACGCGGGGCTCGAACCCACAGACCGCGAGATCCTGATCTGAGCCGAAGTCGGCCACCTAACCGACTGAGCCACCCGGGCGCCCCAAGAGAATTTAACTTCCTAAACGCCTCTTGTATCTACTCCCTTTTCTCCATCTTACCTGCCACCACCCGTTTGCCTGAACTGGCTGTGCTAGGCTCCTTCCTGGCCCTCTTCCCATCCATTCCCCACACTGCAGCCAGAGGGATCTCATTACACTTCAAACTTTATGATGTCTCGTCTATGCCTAACTTTAAGGACTTCCCATTTATTTTAGAATCAAGATCAAGGTCCTTGTGGGCCCTGCCAGCCTCTGCGTGACCTGGGTCCGTCTTCCCCCACTGTCCCGCTTCATCACCATGCTTCTGCTACACTGAACTTTCTTCAGTTCCTCTGCCTCAGGGCCTTTGCACATGCTGTTTTCTCTACCTGGAAAATTCTACCCTCCTTCCTTCTACTTGGCCTTCAGATCTTGGTACAAATGTTAATTGCTCAGAGACTCCTTCTCTGATCTCCTGGGTGAGTCCAGGTCCCACCTTTTCTCCAAAACAATTTCACAACACCTTTGCCTTCTTTATTGCATTTATTCTGTTTCTTAGTTATGTATCTGCGTGATTATGCCTGACTTCCTTTCTAGGCTGAAGGACCCTGCGGCCAAGGTCCATGTTTAATCTGCCGAACTTCTCTGGATACATCTGTGGCCTTCTCTGGATGCACAGGAGGGTGGGTCGGTGGAAGATCAGGTGACCCACTAAGGATGGGCGGGTGGATGGGCGAAGAAATGGTGCGTGGATGGACAGATCATAGCTGTCTGATGGATGGGTGGATGGAAGGATGGATGGGTAGACGGATGAAGGGCGGACGGCTGGGTGAGTGGGTGAATGGAGGGTGGGTGGAGGGACGGATGGTCGGACGGACGGGGAGGGCGGGGGATGATGAGTGTGCTCCTTCGCTCGCCTGGCGCACGTTCCTTCCACCCGGGCCGGGAGACCTGGAATCCCCACCCGATCGCAGGCCGAGCGGGCGCCCCGCGGCACTTCCTCCTGGCCGAGTGCACTTCAGGCCCGTCGGGCGGCCCGCACCCGGGCGGAGCTCGCGTCGGCGCCGGCGGAGGGCGCGGCCCGGGCCACGTGGGCGCGGGAGGCCGCTCCCGGCCGTGGGGTCCGCGGGGGCGCGGGGCGGGGCCTTGCCGGGACCCGGATGCGGCCCCGCCTCCCCGCCGCGGAACCGGAAGCGGAGCGGGGCGCCGGGAGCGGCGGGCGCGGCGGGGCCGGGACTGAGCGGGCCCGGACGGACCCCAGGCGGCGGTGAGCGAGCGCGGCCTCCTCGGGGTGGGGAGGGCGGGGGGGGGGGGGGGCGGCCGGCTTCTCTGCCTCGTCCCTCGGGCGCCGCCAGCCCCGGAACGGGAAGGAAGCGGCGGTCGCTGCGGTCTCGCCGCTCTTCCGCTCGCGGTTTCGGGCGCGGGGGGAGCTCGGGCGAGGCGTCCCCGGGCCGGGCGGGCGGCTGAGGTGTGGGGTCGGGGCTGCGGAGCGGACGGGGGGCGGAGGGTGCGACGGGGGTGGGGGGAGCCTCGGCGCTGCAGGGGAGGGGGGAGGCCCGAGGGGGAGGGGCCGGGGGTCTGGGCGAGGTGGGGTGGGAGAGGGGCCCTGTGGGGGAGGAACGGGGTCGGGGTGGGGGGGGGGGGCGCCCGGGACGGGCGGGGAGGGGGCCGGGGTCGGCGGGGCGGGGTCCCAGAGGCGAGAATCCGGCGGGGAGCGGCCGGGGTCGCGGGGGCAGGGGAGGGGCGGATCCGAGGGGTCGGGGTCCTCCCGCAGCCCGCACCTTCCGCGAGGTTGTGCAATCAGGTCAGTGGGAGTGCGGCGACGTGCGCCCCTGCGGCAAGTTGCGAGGCTCTAAATTTGGGGCGGCCCCCCCTCTGGGTATGTTGGAAGTCACCGGAAAGGTGCTTTGGGGCTTTCTGCGTGTTCTGTTTCCATCGCTTGCACGTTACGGGCGCGCGATTCCCCCGCTGGAGGGGCGGGGGGGGGGGAGGGGACCGGGCTTCCTCGGGCTGGAATCCGTGGCCTTGTGGGGCCTCTCGGGGAGGAATGCCATTTTCCGCTGAGCGCAGTTCTGCAGGCCTCCCCTCCCCTCCCCGGCCCGCCCTGCGGGCGCCGCGCTCCTTCAGGGATTAACCCCCTGGGTTCTGGCCGCGGGGTTCCGCCCAGCAGGCCCGGCCAGCCCGGGGCCCCTCCTGTCCTGCCCCCTCTGACCGCCTGGTGAGTCACTGCCCCGCTGTCTCTCTGGCTCTCGGAAAAGCAGTCCCAGATCCCGAAGGAGCGGGAAGCGTCCTGAAGGTCACTTCCGGACCCAGGAATAAAGGGGGAGGGGGATGCCGACTCCGGTTTGACCCTAGGTCTCCCAGTCACTACAGCCTTTGCCTTCCGGTGGAAGCATTTGGATGGGCTCATCTTTAGAACACTTTTAATTAAGTGCGTGCGTTTGGTGATTCAGACTTTGGTGGGTGCCGTGCAGCACAGGTAAGGTGCTCAGAAAGGGCGTGGTTGAGTGTGCGAGTCTTCCGGGCCCTGCCCTGCGTTGCACTGTGCCAGCCACGGGTGGACTGGGTCACAGTCCCTGGCCTTCACCTTGTGGGCGTGCACGCGGGCGCTCTGAGCAGAGGAGGGCACACAGGCCCAGACCCCCCCGGGGCGTTCCTCCGGCGGGGCGTTCCTCTGGTGGGGCGCGGGCGTCCGAGACCCCTGTGTTGGCTGCTCAAATGCCTTCTCGCTCTCTGCTCCTCTGCCCCAGCGAAGGTAGCGGGCTTGCTGGAAAGTGAATTCTGTCCCATCATCTGAAACTTTGTCCTGTAGAGTTTTCCACTCTGTGTGGCAGTGCGAGCTGAGTTCATGCTGGTGTGGTGTCGGTGGGCACGTGTGACGTTTGCAAGGAAGGTCTGTTCGTGGTGAACAGTGAACAGTGTTTCTGGGTGACCGTTTCATTGAGATATAATTCACATACCGTGTGGTTCACTCATTTAAAGGGTTCGATTAAGGGGCGACCAGGTGGCCCAGTCGGTTGGGTGTCCGACTTCAGCTCAGGTCGTGATCTCCCGGGTGAGGAGTTCGAGCCCTGCGTCGGGCTCTGTGCTGACAACCCGAGCCTGGAGCCTGCTTCGGATTCTGTGTCTCCCTCTCTCTCTGCCCCTCCCCTGCTCGTGCTCTGTCTCTCTCTGTCTCAAACATGCAATAAACATTAAAAAAAGTTTTTTTAAGGGTCCCATTAAATAGTTTTCTAGTCTAGTCACAGAGTTGAGCAGCCATCGGTCGCCACGATGAGTTTTAGGGTAATTCTGGCACCTCACGAAGAACCCCTGTTACCCTCCCTCCAGGGCCAGCAACCACCCATCTGCTTTTCATCTCCATAGACTTGGTAGTTCTGGACATTGCACGTACACGGGACTGTGTAACACACGGTCTTTCGCCATCTGGCTGCTTTGCTTCGTGTGTTTTCACGTCATCGTGTTGCGGGGCATCCGGCCTTCACTCCCGTTTCTTGCCAGATCTATTCCCTCCTACTAGTGGCTCACGTGGGCCGGTTACGTAACACGGGCGTTGGCATCGTGTTTGCTTTGGGGCTGTCGTGAAGGATACCGTGCGCGTCCCGTGCAGGTTGGTGTGCGGACGGAAGTTGTCGTTTCTCTCGCATCCGTCTCTGGGGGTTGGAACCCCCGGGTCATTTATTTGGTAACTGTGTTTAAGCTTCTGAGGACCTGCCCCACGGTGCCTCGCTTTGCATTCCCACCCGTGGGGTGAGGCGGTTCCGATTTCTTCACACCCCCCTCGAAGTTGTTATTGGCTGTGTCTTTGGTTTCAGCCATCCTGGAATGAGAGGCTCGGTATCCGCTGTGTCTCGGGTTGCGCTTCCTTGACGGTTCACCATCCCGGGTATCTTTTGTGAGCTTAGTAGCTAGTAGCTTATGTGAGTAGCTCTCATATCTCTGGGGAGACGTCTATTCAGGTCCTTCCCCGTTTGGCAGTGTGGTTAAGCGTCCTTTGTATTAATGCAGTTGCAGGAATTCCTGACTTGTTTTGGACATGGGACTAGGGAAGTTTCCCCTGTTCTGTGAATTGTCCTCACGCTCTTGATGGCGGCTTCGGAAGCCCAGGGTTTCACATTTCGTCCATTTTATCTGTTCTTTCCACTTCTTCTTCGTGCTAAGAACTGTTGCCAAATTGGAGGTTATGAAAACCTATTCCTGTGTTTCCTTGTAAGACCTTAATAGTTTACGCTTAAATTTTAGATCTTTGACCGGTTTTTGTGTACGGTGTGAGGTAGGGGGCCAAAGGCATTATGTTTGGGTGCAAAAAAATATGCGGGCTTTTACATTTTTAGTTATCCTTGCGATGTTTTTTAAAAAAAATTGTTTTTAATTTAGAATTTGGAGCGGGTACTAATTTGTTGTAGATGTGAGGCTATCACTAGCTGCTTTTGTGTGGATGTTTCTAGATGTTTGCTGATGACGGTAACAACTTCGGTACCTGGCGTGTGCGGAGCAGCCTGCAGAAGTTAGGGTGTCCAGAGGGGACTGAGGAGAAGGCGGGCGTGAATCGTAGGGTCAGGACCTCAGTAGGAAATGGAGCATGAGGAAGGCTGGCAGAGCACCGCCATTGTGGCTCCTGGTCTGTGACGGAGCTGCTCACGGGTGTGAGCGGCGCGTGCTCGGGACTGGCTTGTTTCTAGGGAACGAGGGGACTTTCTTCCTCTGTTCCGTAATGTCCAACCGTGCGGTGTCTGTCGAGGCTGCCATATCGTTTTCGGGAGTCGGTGGGGAGTCGGTGGCTTGACTAATTGGAGTCTTGATCTCTGTGCAGTAACCGTAACCGTTCATTAGAAGTGCAGCCGGCTTCTCCCTTGCTCCCCGAGTCGCCCCGCTTCTCATCCAGACAGCAGTCCCCGTGCCGCGTGTCGCCTGGCCGCATCACGGTCCCTTTCAGAGAGGTTTCCTTAGCTTATTTATTTGTTAATGTTTATTTATTTTTGAGACAGAGAGAGACAGAGCTTGAGCAGGGGAGGGGCAGAGAGAGAGGGAGACGCAGAATCCGAAGCAGGCTCCAAGCTCCGGGCTGTCAGCACACAGCCCCACCCGGGGCTCGAACCCACGAACCTTGAGATCATGACCTGAGCCAAAGTCGGATGCTTAAACGGACTGAGCCACCCAGGTGGCCCTCTGTGTGTGTGTGTGTGTGTGTGTGTGTGTGTGTGTGTGTGTGTTTTAACTCACGGTAATAGATTTTATTACTTTTAACAATGTCTTTTTTAAAAAAAAATTTTTTTTAACATTTATTTATTTTTGAGACAGAGCATGAACGGGGGAGGGGCAGAGAGAGAGGGAGACACAGAATCGGAGGCAGGCTCCAGGCTCCGAGCCATCAGCCCAGAGCCCGACCCGGGGCTCGAACTCACGGACCGTGAGATCGTGACCTGAGCTGAAGTCGGGTGCTCGACCGACTGAGCCACCCAGGCGCCCCAGCAATGTCGTTGTTTAGAAGGCCGACAGAAGATGTATGCTGGCAGGCTGCAGCAATAACTTCTGTTTGCACGAAGGGAAAACTTTATGCAGCTATAAATCTTTGGAGACCTGTTGCCTTCTGTATTTTCTCAGTGTGTCCGGAGACCGGTTGAGCTTTTTGGCTAGTAGAGTGCGCTCCCTCCCTCCCTCCTCTCAGATTTCTTCCCAAAGCCGTGTGACGTGCGGGAGGAGGTCACGGATTCCTGAGAGGCTCTGCACGCGTGACCACTTGCCCAGAGAGCCTGGCGGCAGACGCCCTCCTGAGCTGCTGCTTCTTCATCGTGTTACAGACGGAATCGCTCCCGATGCCTGGGATTTCCTCATCGGATCACCGCGTTTCAGACAGGGACCTGTGAGCAGCCTTTCACCTTGGGGCGGGAAGAAAGGTCTGTGCCTTGTCGCCATCGTGTCCTCTCCCCCGGGGCCACCGGGGTGAGTCCGTGAGCCGGGAAGGGGAGGGGATTCCCTTTGGGTCTGTCGGGACAGTAATTTGCTGGGAGGATATTTTGTTGTTTACGTAAAAAGTAAAGTCAGGAGGGCGCCTGGCTGGCTCTGTTGGAACAGCACGTGACTCTTGACCTTGGGGTCACCGCGTCCTGAGTTCGAGCCCCATGTTGGGTGTAGAGATTACTTGCGAATAAACGAGTCAGTGACTTCTAAGACGTCACGCCCAGTTTCCAGTGTGGCCTGTGGTTTCGAAAGAGAGCTCGAACTGGGGAGCAGGAAGCGGGTGGACGGTGGGCGCGGCTCCCAGGCAGGATGTGAGGAGGCAGGCACAGGTGCTCTCTCTGCCCTCTGGTGAAGCTGGATTCCGGAAGGACCAGGGAAGGTGGGGCCCTGCCGTGTTTTCCTGATGAGTCTAGAACAACGGGCAGAGATCTCTTTCGCCTTCACCTTCTGGGGAGAGTTGGCCTCACCGGCCCTCCCCGGAGACCCTGTCCTTTCATGTGACTGTCCCCTCTGGTCCGAACCGCAGGCAGCTGAAGTCCTGCAGTTGGGCGGCCTCTTTCAAGCTCGGGGCCACGGGGCACACTTGACTGGAGACGAAGAGACTGGGGGCAAATCTCGCGACTTTCGGTCATCCATTCTTTCCTTTGTGATTGGGCGCCCCAGGACCATAGTCTGGTTTGCCCCTCCCGGGCTGAGAGTTGAGTCTGTTTGCTGTCTAAAATCGTGTCAACAGGGGCACCTGGGTGCCTCAGTCGGTTAAGCGTCCGACTTCGGCTCGGTTCATGATCTCGCGGTTCGTGGGTTCGAGCCCCGCGTCGGGCTCTGTGCTGATGGCTCGGAGCCTGGTGCCTGCTTCGGCTTCTGTGTCTCCCTCTCTCTGCCCCTCCCCCACTCGCACTGTGTCTCTGTCTCACAAAAACAAACGTTAAAAAATTTTTTTTTTTTTTTTACATGGTGTCAACAGCAGATTACATCTGGGAAGTTGTTGCCGGGCTTTGCGACACCTAGACAGAAGGGAGTGAGGTTTGAGGTGGCCTTGAGGGGACAGTGTGGATCCTGCCTTACCTGCTAGCAAACTGTTGCCTGTTCAGGAGACAGTGACAGGAGTCGCATCTGGCGACGTGAGAGCTGTGCCCCGATTTGCCTCTCGCTGCCACCCGGATTTGGACTTGAGACCCAGTAGAGCTGGAGGGGGCGGGTCCAGACGGGCTTTCGTTGTGGCTGAATTCAAGCCACAGGAGCACCCGTGTGGCACCCCACAGAGCGCCCACTGGGTGTCCCTGGTTCAGACACGTGGCTGGAACTCCTGGGTGATCAACTTAAAACAGTGTTCCAGTTGCTTCCTGGCTGAGGTGAAATTTTACCAGTACTTGTGTGGAAAACGAGCCCGTTCACACACATGGGTTTCTCTTGAAATCCTTAAAAGTTCGATTTTACCTTCGCAGTCAGGAAAAGTCTTGTCTCGTTCAGGTGTGAGGCCGCTGTCCCTGGTCTCTGTGCCAGATGGCCCCTTCCGGCGCTGACGTGCTGGAGGAGGAGGGGACAGCCCATGAGAGAGAGAGAGAGAGAGCGAGCGAGAGAGAGCGCGAGCGAGAACGGGGGAGGGGCGGAGAAAGAGGGAGACAGGATCCGAAGCGGATTCTGCGCCGACAGCACAGAGCCCGACGTGGGGCTAGAACTCATGAACGGCAAGATTGTGACCTGAGCCAAAGTTGGACGCTTAACAGACTGAGCCCAACCCCCCCAGGTGCCCCTGGAGGGATGTGGTTTTTTGTTGTTTTTTTTTTTAATTTTTAACATATATTTATTGAGAGAGACAGAGCGTGAGCAGGGGAGGGGCAGACAGAGAGGGAGACTCAGAATCCGAAGCCGGCTCCAGGCTCCGAACCGTCAGCACAGAGCCCGACGCGGGGCTCGAACCCATGAACCACGAGATCGTGACCCGAGCCGAAGTCGGACGCTTGACCGACAGAGCCACCCAGGCGCCCCTGGAGGGATGTATTCTTCATGGATGATGTCAATGCACGTGTGACTTTCTTATTTTGCAGCATACTTTCCCACTTGAGTTGAAGCCGGAGTGTTTCTGATGGGTCTCAGATGCCACTCGAGAGCGGTGTTAGAAGTCTCACACGATGTTTCTTTTGCGTCTGATGTCATTCCCGCGCGGGGTTGTGGGTGGGCATTTGGTGGCCCGGCCGCCCAGACCCCCGAGCTCCGAGCTGTCATGCTGTGGCCAGAGAGCTTGTCGGCCGGCCTCTGAGAGCCGTTCTCCCAGGCCTCCCTGACCCCGGGCCCTGCTCTTTCAGATGTGGAAAGCTTCGGCGGGCCACGCCGTGACCGTCCCCCAGGACGACGGGGGCGCCGATGACTGGGAGACCGACCCCGATTTTGTGGTAGGAGTCACCAGCCTACCTCTGTGTCACTTTTCCCAGAAGTGATCTTCTTCCTGTTTCCGTTCGGGTTGTCCGTGTGTCTTCCAGGCCCGCGTGGGCCTCACTCCTCACTGACTTCTCTTTCCAGAACGACGTGAGCGAGAAGGAGCAGAGATGGGGGGCCAAGACCGTGCAGGGGTCGGGGCACCAGGAGCACATCAAGTAAGAGGCTCTTAACGTTGGCGTGAAATTGGCCTTTTGAAGGGTGAAGATGCAGACCCGTGGGGGGGCGGGGGGGACACACAGCTTCTCTGTGAACGCACGCTGGCACAGCTCGGCCTGTCTCGCGAGCTGAGGTTCCCGCGAGACGCGATTCCACGCTTCTCTCCGTGTGTTTGCACGTATACGTGGTCGCTGAGAAGCTCCCGTCACAAACAGTTCTTGTATTGACGATTCTAGCATCTCTAAGGGACGCGGTCTGCAGGTGGGGGGTTCCTGCCCCACACGGCGGGTTCAAATACCTTACACCTTAAACCCCCCACCCCCACGACTCTAATTTTCCTGCTTTGTCACTGCCTGTGGGGTACCGGGGAGCTGGATTCTGAGCATCGTGTTCTCCCGAAAGGCCCCAAATAGAGCTGAGGGATTGTCCCGCGGGAGAGTGGGCCCTGCTCCTTCCGGCGGTGTTTCCTTGTCAGGAAGTGTAGGCAAAAGCCTTGAAACTGTGCTCAGACTTTCATTTAGGCCGCACCGCCTTCCGCTTGTACCCTCCTGTCCCTGCCGTGAAGGGCCGTCCCTGTGATCTGTCCAGGTCGCCTGCGGGGTTTGTCTTCCTTGGCCCCGTATCTTTCGGGAAAATGAAGCTGTTCTTGGCTGAGGCAGAGCCAGGAAATCATCCCCAAAAGAGGGTGAAGTCTGTAGCGTGGGTATTTTAGACCCAAGTGTTGGTTCCTCCCTGACTTGCTGAGCCCACACCTTCCACAGAAGCCACGTGAGGACGTTGAGGCCCTGGGAGCCGACTCCCGAGCTGGTGAAGTCACCGTGGCTCCCTCGTTGTTTCTGTTCCCGTGGCTTCGAAACGTGCTGGATGTCACGTGAGCCCCTGGGACGGTCGTGGGCGCCCCGTGGCCCTTCCAGGTGTTGGAACAGTATCTCCCCCCGCCCCGCCGAGGGCGCTGGGCCGTGGCCAGGCCTGGTCTGCTTTTTCAGTGCACTCTGGGATTGTCCAGATGTGTGGACACGGTGACCCCTGGACAGCCCTGTGGGGTGGCCTTTGTGCCACTTTATGGTCCCCTGATGGTGGCAGCTCTAGAAGCTTCTTGACCTGCCACATCTTGGCCACGTCTTGCGATCCGCTTCGCTGTCCCCGGTGTTAAAAGTAGAAAGTGGCTTTAGATGATAAATTCTGAAAGTCTCTCGTGTCACCTTGGAATAGGTAAAAGCAGTAACACCTCAAGTAGAGACGTGGTCTCCACGTTGCGTCTCACGGTCTTTGAGCAGCGTCCTCAGGGTCTCTGGGATACGGGACCGTTGGCTTGGTTTCCGCTTGTGCCGTGAGGTGATGCCGGCAAAAGGGCTTCTCCTGATCCCGCTACCTGGGGAAAGAGAACCTCTTCTCCATAAGAAATCAGAGAAAAACTCACGTTTTAGCGCGGCCACTCTTGGATTTGGGATGACTCACCGGCCCAGCGCAGATTAGTTCCTTTTTCCCTGTAAGCGTCACTCTGAGCTCTGCTGACCAGATGGGCCGGCTGGCGGAGGAAGGGAGCCCGGAGCCCGTCGAAGGCAGGGACTGGGGACGAGGAGGAAAGGGGCCGCGCGGTCCCGCCGCCCGCCCTCTCAGTGTGTGTCTGTGTCTTCCCTCCCCTCCCCTCCCCTCCCCTCCCCTCGCCTTCCAGCATACACAAGTTGAGAGAGAATGTTTTTCAAGAACACCAGAGCCTGAAGGAGAAGGAGCTTGAAACGGGACCAAAAGCCTCTCACGGTTATGGCGGGAAGTTCGGCGTGGAGCAGGACCGCATGGACAAGGTAGGCGACAGCATTGCGTGCCGGACCTCGGCGGGGACGGGGCTGGCGAGGTAGGGGCCCAGACCTCTTGGTTAAAAGCCTTGCGTCAGCGCGGTGAAGGTGAGATGCCCTCTGTGGACCGACCTTCCTCACGAGGGCTCCTGTGTCTTAGAAGCTCTTTTGGGATTTGCACGGTTGCCGGGGTGTGGGCGATGTGGCGGCTGGCCTGGGTCGGGGGGAGGGGCTCTGGGACGAGGACGGCAGCCCAGGGGCATCTTGAGTGTGGGTGTCGGCGTCCCTGCTGCCCGCGGCTCACCACAAGCCTCACCTGAGCCGGTCTGCGGACCAGAACCAGACCGGGGGGGGCTCTCGTTCACGGCGCGGGCGAGCCTTCAGCCAGCAGGTGCCTTGCTGTCCTCCTGGCATCGGTGATGTTCACGGAGGAGCATGGCCTGGCCCTCTGTGTAGAGTCACTGCCCGTGAGGCCGGGAGAGAGCACTCCCTGAGGGCAGCGGGCGAGCCTTCTCTGCCACCCGCCTACACGGCGTCATCGTGGTCGACTGAACGCATCAGCCTCGGCTGGCACTTTCCGTGGACGCTCTCCGGGGCTGGGACCTGTCCTCCTCCCCTCATGCCTGGCCTGGCACCGGGCAGGCTCAGCGGTGTCTCACGAGTGACAGTGACGGTGCCCAGATGGCTCAGGGAAACGCTTGGGTGTCTACAGCTGGTGGAGTGGGGGGGGGGGGGGGCTCCCCTTAGGGATGAATGTGGTAGGGGTGCTCCCATGGGCTCGCAGCCCCTCCCTCCGTGCCTCACTGCACCCGTAGGCAAGGTTAGCTTGCAGCTCCCGGGGGCACGATTGGACCAACCTGTTGTCAGAAATCAGCGCGACTCCATGGACGCCTGGGTGGCTCGTTGCTTAAGTCCTGGCTCCTGGTTTCAGCTCAGGTCACGATCTCGCGGTTTGTGCGTTCGAGCCCTGCATCGGGCTCTCTGCTGACAGCGCAGAGCCTGCTAGGGATTCTCTCTCTCCCCATCTCTCTGCCCCTCCCCCACCCACGCTACGTCCGTCTCTCTCAAAATAAGTAAAGAAGCTTAAAAACAAAATGAGACTCCAAAGACACATAACTCGAGTTATCCGTAACTTGTCCGCTCTGAGTTGGAAAGAGCCCAGAGATCTCTGGGTTAAGATTTGAGGAGAACGTGACGGAGACTCGGAGAACAAAACCCTGCTCCGGCAGGCACGTGTTTGCACGAGGAGTGTGGTCTGGCAGGCGTGGCAGCCGCTGGGCCCCGGTCCCCTGAGGGGGGCTTTGTCAGCACTTTTGAGTGGGAGCCTGGAGGCCCTGGGAGGTCAGTGTGCCTCCGGTCTCCAGGCAGGACGGACATCAGAGTGGAGCCGGGGAGGGGAGAGCGTGGCCCGGCTCTGAGGCCTCGAGTAAAGCTCGGCTGCTCTCTCCCCTGCGCTGTGCTGAGACGGCCCCCCGAGTTCCGCCTCCGCCCCGGCTCCTCCTGACCCAGGCGTCCTGTGCAGCCCCGGGGAGACCAGGCGGAGGGCTGTCCGCGCCGCGTCCCAGGCGGTGAGACCGTCGGCCGTAAGAAGGAAGGTTCAGATGCCGACACTCGGTCAGGCGTCCAGGCCGTCCACGCTGGGGACAGAGCCTGGTGCCGGGAGGCTGGGCGGGGTTGGGGGCCGCCCGGGAGCTTGGTCGTCAGTCTTTTCAGCTTCGCGGGCTGTGGGCATCTGGCATTTACCGAACTTGGTGGTCGGATCCCAGGAGCGGCCTCATATGTAAATGCACGGCAGGGGCGGGGGCTGTGTTCCAGAAGCTTTGTTTACCAACAGCTGTAGCGCCCGGTGTGGCGCCGAGGCCCCGGGTGGCTGACCCTGCGGAGGCCAGGGTGGCGGGACGCCCTGACTTTACCGTGTGGGGGACCCCGTGGGTGGACGGGGTGGGCGTCGCGATCGCGGTGGCTCTGTAGGGTGGCCAAGCGCGTGTCGCCCCCGAGAGCACGAGTCTGCGTCTCCGTCTGTCGGCGGGTATCTCTGGTCCTCTTTCCTACGCCACGCGGCAGGCGGGTGCCTCGCTTCAGCAGAGCGAGAGACTGTATCGCCATCTGGGGGTGCCGGGTGTCAGGCTGGGCTCTGCACGGGACCGGCCTCGTGGCCCCTTCCCCACGCCTGTCACATCAGAAGCCCCCACCCGGCAGGGTCTCGGGTGGCTTCGGGGATCCCCCCTCTGCCGGCTTGCGCACTTGGGTGTGTTTCGGGGAGGAGCCCTGGCGTGGACCGCACGTGGGGGCCTGTTCCCCGTGGGCCGTGCCACGGGGGTGTCTGACACGGACACCTTCTCTCTGTGACCTGTTTCAGTCAGCCGTCGGCCACGAGTATCAGTCGAAGCTCTCCAAGCACTGCTCCCAGGTCGACTCCGTCCGGGGCTTTGGAGGCAAGTTTGGTGTCCAGGTGGACAGAGTTGACCAGGTGAGTGAGGCGTCGGGGGCACCAGAGCGCGGGTGATGGGGCCCCTCCCTCGAGACCGGGGCGTCCTCTGGGCCGCTTGAGATAGCGCCTCGACGCAGGACTGTGGGGTGGGCGTCCGGGCTTCTAGAAGCCCCCCGATCCCGGGCTCTGAGATGATGGGTCAGGTTACGACGTGAGAGCAGGAACACACTGGTTCCTGTGCGAATCCCCCACGTTGGCACCTGCTGATCGGACAGACCAGGATAGCCTTCCACTGCCCAAGAACGTGCCCCTGGGGACCGTGTCTAGCCACCTTCCCTGCACGGATGTCCTGACGCGGCGGTGTTCAGAGGGCCACGCACGCGCCCAATCCAGGGCTGAGGCCCGGTCTCCAGGTGCCGCCTGGCACCTCTGGGCCTCAGCCTCTCCGTCTCTGAGCGAAGGCCGTCTGGACCCTGTTTTATATCACAGCAGTTGGATTTTGGAGTTCAACGTCTGTCTGCACTCAGGCGTTACTACCCGTTTGCCGCGGTTCTGCGTGAACTGCCTGTAAAACGGGGCGATGGGGCTTCCCGTCTCCCGGGGCCATGTGCGCAGATGCCCCCGCCGTGCCCGTTCTCGCTACTGATGTTAGTGTTGTCCTTGGAGGAGCCCACGTGAAAAGCAGGCGTACGTGTGGCGGTGGGGGTCGCCCGGGTTGCCATCGTGGGGCTGAAGTCCACGAGCCCCACGTGCCCTTCGGGGGCTGCGGGCGGCTACAGGTCCGCCCGCGCTGCCTGCTGGGCGTTGCTGAACATTTCGTGGCAGCGAATTTCCACGCCCGGAGCTTTGGGCGTTAGACCTGCCCCTGGCTTAGGGAATCGGAGGTAAAAAACTAACATGGTTCGTGGTTTCAAACTTTTCACGTGTGTTCGGGGTTCGGACGAACCGTTCTGGAGGCCTCTAAAAACGTGCTTCTCTCTTTGTGGCAATTGCAGTCTGCTGTGGGCTTTGAATACCAGGGGAAGACCGAGAAACACGCCTCGCAGAAAGGTAAGGCCTGCGGCCGAGGTGGGGGAGGGCGATGTCCCCGGAGGTGGCTCCCTGGGGAGGGCGGCGTCGCCTCCGGGGAGGACTGTGCTCTCCAGGTGTCTGGGTCCCGTGTCGCCGCCGCGGAAGCTGTCTTTCTGAGCGGCGTTCCCTGGACGGTCGGCTCTGGGGCCCGCTTCGTGAAACGCTAACGTCCCCCCAACAATGGAAACGCGAGCCTTTAAACCAACGATGGTTCACTTTTACTGTGCACGCGTGCTCTCTGACACAGCGTTGGCTGACCTTTATGGTGTGCCCGTCTTTTAGAACCTTTTTTACCAGCGAAAGTGTGTCACCTTCTCAGGGCACTTGATGTGTCTCGAGCAAACTGGTGACTTCCGCCTCTTGCTTGTCATCGGATGAGCCAGGGCGCAGACATTTCCTGTCCCTTTGGAAAGGGATCGCAGCCACGTAACTTCCAGACGGTTACCTTCCCGAGTGAGAACACGGCTCGCTTCTGCCCCGGGAAGCAGGTGCCTGTCACAGGCTTGGGGTCCTCGCTGCCCGGGACGCAAGCTTGTAGGCCGAGCCCCGGCTCACTGGTGTGTGACCGTGGGTGGCGTTTTCAAACGTGTGCCTCATCTCCCGGTGACTCCTAACTCCGGAATGTTGTTGTCGTGAGTCGCTGACAAGTGAACCGTCTGTCGTTGGGCTTTGTCCCCGACCCCTGTCTTGTCCCCTCAGATTACTCGAGTGGCTTTGGTGGCAAGTATGGTGTGCAGGCGGACCGCGTGGACAAGAGCGCCGTGGGCTTCGACTACCAGGGCAAGACGGAGAAGCACGAGTCGCAGAAAGGTCGGCCTGCGGCGGCACTTCCTCCCCGCTCGGGGCCCCCCATGTCCCGCCGTGTCCCCGGCCTCCCGCGTCCCCAGAACCAGCCCCGGGGAGACCGGCTCACATGACACGCCGCAGCCTTTTTACCTGAATGTGTGAGGGCCCTCCTGTCTCTTCCGTGGGCTCAGGGGGGTTGTCATCCTTCGGACGGCGGCTCAGCCCCGTCCTGTGAAGAGCCCGTAGTCTGCCGAGCCAGGTCGTTCTTCTTTGGACCATGGGATTCGGGCTCTTGGTGGTTTATTTTTTTTATTTTTATTTTTTATTTTTTTTTAAACATTTATTTATTTTTGAGACAGAGAGAGACAGAGCATGAACGGGGGAGGGTCAGAGACAGAGGGAGACACAGAATCGGAAACAGGCTCCAGGCTCTGAGCCGTCAGCCCAGAGCCCGACGCGGGGCTCGAACTCACGGACCTCGAGATGGTGACCTGAGCCGAAGTCGGACGCCCAACCGGCTGAGCCACCCAGGCGCCCCTCTTGGTGGTTTTTGAAGTTAAAAATCTTGTTCTCTTGTGTCATAGACGTATGTGATTACTCAGAAGAGTAAATTCCCAGAAAAGGAATTGCCGGGTCACAGGACCTTGACTTTAAAATTTGGTGGATGCTGGCAGAGGGTCCTTGCAGGCCAGGCTGGTCTTCCTGTCCCTGGTTAGATCCCCTGCCAGGCATCGGTGACAGACCGCTGCATCCGTGCGGGGTGCCCTACAGACGCGGTACCTTCCTGCAGAGGCCGCGGATTGTTGGCTCTTTTGCGTTTATTTCGCGTGCACGTTACATTTTTTTAAGATTTTATCTTTTTTCAGTAATTGCTACATGCACCGTGCTGCTTAGACTTAGAACCCTGAGGTCACAAGTCACGTGCTCCAGCAACTGAGCCAGCCAGTCACCCCTGCACGTTTGAATATTCTTGTGTATTTATCTATTTGTTTATTTAGAATAATTGGGGGAGGGGCAGAGAGAGATGCCCAAGGAGGCTCCGCACTGTCAGTGCAGAGCCTGACGCGGGGCTTGAACTTGTGAGCCAGGAGATTGTGACCTGAGCTGAAACCCAGAGTCGGATGCTTCACCAGATGAGCCACCCAGGTGCCCCTGCACATTTAAGTTTTTAAAAATAATTGCCAACCCTTACAAACAGAGAGCTCGCTATATTATTTAAAAACCCGGGTTTCTTTAAAAGACAAGGTTAAACCCTGCCACTGGGAACACCACCGGCTCGGCATTTACCCAGGGAAGCTGCCGGTGGGCCCGTGGGGTGCTTCCTGTCACAGGCCTGCCCGTCTGCCCTGAGGCCGCAGTCTTGGCCCTGGAGTGCGCAGCCCCTGCCTGCTACCCGGGCCCCTCTGCCCACTGTGACCCTGCCGATCAGGGCCTGCTCTTGGATCCCGCTCGGTGCTGTTCAGACTCTCTCCCCGATGTGGCAGTGAGGAGCAGAAACCGCCTGCGGGAAGTCGGGTGGCGGGAGCCCACGTGCCTGGGGCAGACGGGGCTCCTCGGCAGCCCCCGGGCCTCCTGAGGGTTCTGATCTTCGCATTCTGTTCCGCGCACGTGTCCCTGGGGGAGCCGTGCTAAAGTATCAGGCCGTGTATTTCCGTGACTTAGCTTTGCGGGGAAGTGAGGTTTCTGGAAGATGCCTCGTGCATGTCCTCCTCCTTTGGAGGTGCCACCGGTGCACCTCTGCTGGCTTTAGTTCGTGAAGCAGGGTGACCTTTCGACAGCTCGCCGCGGCGCCTCCGTGGCTCGTCTCGACCTCAGAAGCTTGGTAACGCGCCTGCTTCTGATCTCCTTTGGAGCGAAGGGAAGATTCGATAGCCGTTCATCTGCTCTGTTTGCTATTCTGGATGTTTCTGTTCCTACACGTACAAGTGACGCCTTCCGGGGTCCCCCCTGCTAGTGACCTTCCGCTGCGGCCGAGGGATCCTTGTTGGGTTTGTTTCGGTTTTGCTCGGGTGACAGAAGCGCTTTCTCAGAGGTCCCCGCGCTCCACTGCGTTGCTGCCGTGAAAACGGTGCTGCCCTCGTTTGCAGATTACTCCAAGGGCTTCGGGGGCAAGTTTGGCATCGACAAGGACAAGGTGGATAGAAGCGCCGTGGGCTTCGAGTACCAAGGCAAGACGGAGAAGCACGAATCCCAGAAAGGTGACTCCCGTGGTGTCTGCTCTCACCAGCCACTGTTCACGGGCTGAGTGCTGTTGACCAGAACGGAAACGGGAAGCGTGGCCAGCCACCCCTAGAGTAGATGCCCCTTTGTAATTCAGCAGTGAACTTTAAGCTTTTTTTTTTTTAGAACGTTTATTCACTTTTGAGAGACAGAGTGTGAGTGGGGGAGGGGCAGAGACGGGGGGAGACCCAGAATCCGAAGCAGGCTCCGGGCTCCGAGCCGTCAGCCCAGGGCCCGACACGGGGCTCGAACTCATGATCTGCGAGATCGTGACCTGAGCCCAAGTTGGGCGCCCAACTGACCAAGCCTCCCTGGCACCCCTAAACATCGAGCTTTAAAACACAAGTCCCAACACAGCTGTTAAGCAAGAAACTGTATCTTCACACCTGTTTGGCCCCAGCACCCCGTGACCCCAACAGTCGCCTGTAATGGTGGCCACGTGCCACACGTCTGTGTTGCAAACGGTGCGATCGTGGTGGCCCGTGGGTGCTGGTTCAGGCTGTGCGGAGCTTCTTGTTGGGGTCCCGTGTGTGTGCGTTCGCGATACGGACACAACAGATCAGGCTGCTTTCCAGACGTGCCGCGAGGAGGTCCTCCTCGTGAACGCGTCCCGAAGTTTTGCGAAAGGTCTGGGAGGGGAAGGAGGGATGTGGCGCGTGGTGGGTGTTTGGCCGCATGGGAAGCGTGCCCTCCGCTAACACTAGCTTGTGGCTTTTTCTTGTGCACGTAGACTATGTGAAAGGGTTTGGAGGAAAGTTTGGCGTGCAGACGGACAGACAAGACAAATGTGCTCTTGGCTGGGATCACCAGGAGAAATTGCAGCTGCACGAGTCCCAAAAAGGTACGCTGACTTTGCCTGCTCCTGCTTGAGATCATTCCAGAATTTCGTTTCTTTTTATCCACAGTTCCATCCACGTCCCGTATTTCTGCCGTATTTCTGTAGCGTGTTGTTTTATCTTCACTGTTTGGGGTTGTCCTGTGCCTCCCACATTTTTGAAAAGCTCTTCAGCTAGTGCAGCGATGAACCCCGCGCCCCCCCCCCCCCTCCCCCCCCCAGCTGCCGCTGAGGCCCTGCGCTCACCTGTGCATCTGAAGCACCTGGCAGGACCCGTAGCATTTTCAGGAATGCTGTTTTCTGCCCGCATATGAACTCCGTTGATAGAGTGTGCTGGGCTTCGGGAGGGGAGACGTTGCCTCTACTCGGAAGTGTGTCCCTGGGCCGTAGGGTGCGGGGTGGGGGTGGGGGGCACCTTCGTGGGTGACCCAGACCTGCACCCGCCCTTGCGGCCAGCACTCCGGGAAGCGGGGCCGTGCGGTCCTTTTGTACACCGTGTCTTTCTTCACATGCACAGAGACGTGCTCTCGTGTCTGCGGCACGGGTAGGGCCTGGAAGGGAATCTCAGAGCATGGAGTGCCTTTTGTGAATTACTTCAGACGCAGTTCCTGACCTGTTTTCACGTCTTGGCTGAAGCGTTAAGAGTTTCAGTTTGTCCCGTAACCTTGGAGCTGACTTTGGACTCTCTGTGAGCCCGGGAGCTGCTCCCGCCCCTGAGCCCGGCAGAGCCCCTGCCTTCTTTAAATGACACGTTTGATTCGTGCACTCACTCGTACGATTCTAACCGAATTGCTTCCTGTCTCGGTTTTCCCCACCGTTGCCGGTGGATTTGCAGATTACAAGGCTGGTTTCGGAGGCACATTTGGTGTTCAGTCCGAGAGGCGGGACTCCTGTGCCGGGGGGGGGTTGAGTACAAGGAGAGACTGGCCAAGCACGAGTCCCAGCAAGGCATAGTCGCTCACCGGCCCCCTCCCCCGCCGCCTTCTGGGGCAGCCGCTTCTAGCACGGACTTCAGGGGCCCAGCCTTCCGAGCTCCCCGCCATCCCTCATCGGGGGCACGGGGGGTTCGAAACCCACTTTTACGCTGGAGTGATTCTAACTTGCACCCCCTCCTTCCTTCCTCTACTCCCCCGTTCCCCTCCATCCTTCAGACTTCGGGTTTGGCAAAATGAGGCGGTAGCTCGCAGGTTAATGTCACTCTGACCCCATCGTGCGAGTAGTTTCTGGGATGGGCTGTCTCTGGTCTCCCAGCAGCCTTCTACAGGAGCTCGTGCTGTGGACCGTGACCACTGGGAGCCATTGAACGAGCTGCCTCACTGCCTCTGAGACGGGCGGGGGGGGGGGTGGGGGGGGTGGGCGTGTGTGGTTCGGCCAGGCCACTAGCCTTAGGCCAGAGGCCAGGTGGCAGCGAGGGGCGTGGGGCAGGCGTGTTCCGTGTGGTCTCTGTGTTTCCTCTGTGGTGGTGTCTTTGGCTGGGGCGGGGATGTGTGTTCTCCGTTTTTGGGTGACACCACCTGTGTCACGTGTGAGTTCTTCACACAGAGCCGACAGTACGTGCCCAGAGCTGAAAAGGGACAGGGACTTTTAGGCATCGGGAGCCTGAGTGGCAGCTGCCTCTTTTCCTCACTTGATTACAGTCAGGATCTGGACTCAGCCGTTCGGGGTGGGACCCCGGCTGGAGAGCAGTGCGGCCCTGGATCCCGAGGCAGAGTTCAGGCCTCTGGTGCCAGTGTTAGCAACGTGTGCCGGGGGCGGGCGAGGGAAGGCGCACCACGCGCTCGGGTTGGTCCGGCACACGGCCTGGACGTGGCCTTGGCTCCGCGTGGCATTGATGCCGCGTGGCGGTGTGACCCTCACGGAGGTCTGCGTTGCCGCGACACGAGTATTCGGCTGCCACAATTTCCCCGTGGAATTGTTCTTTCTCGTCAAAAGCAAGAGGAGCCCGCGTCTGAGCCTCCTTGTGGCGCTCAGAGCAGGACGCCGGAAGGAAGGGGCGGGGACGGTCAGCCGTTGCTGGGCGGAGGCCTGTGCTATTGAAGCGGTGCCCTCCCCGGCCCGGGCCGCGGCCCCCTCGCTGTCCCTGCCTGCCAGCCCGCACCCCGCACGCACCCTCTGTCCCTCGGGAGAGTGCGGAAAGCACACGCACACACGCCTCTTTTCTGCCCGCCCCTCGCCTGCCTGCGTACTGAGTACCGTTGTAGCAACAAAACTCGCCTGGCGAGGCAAGACCCATCGCCTGGCGGTTCTCGTCTCTTTTCGCTCCGGGTGCGTTTTCTTGGGCTCTTTCCGGATCTGCCTGCACGCGTCTCCTGGCGCTCGACCTGAGAGTAAGTGTCGCGTTGTGCCACATTTCAGACTATTCCAAAGGATTCGGCGGAAAATACGGGGTGCAGAAGGATCGGATGGATAAGGTGAGTGGCCCCGGCCCGGGGTGCGGCGTGCTGGGCCCACGGGGGCGGGAGCTTGCGGAGCCCTTGCCGCGCGCCGCCCCGTGGACCGTCGCTGGTGGGTGCTGGGCCCTGTTCTCAGAGGCACCCACACTCGGAACGCTGCTTCCCGGGTGCTGGGCCCCGCACAGCCGTGCTGTGGGGCAGGGAGCAGCCCGGGCCGGCCCCGAGCTCAGCCGCAGCACTATAAAATGCCAAGGCGTGCGGCTGCGCTGCCCTCGGAACCCGGACCTTCAGACGCTAGGGCAGCCTGAGGACGTGTGGCCGCGTGAATTCCCATCAGTAGCAAACCTAATCGGAAGTGGAGTCCCTCGGTCACGTGGCCACGGTAGAAGAGCTCACCGGCCACATGGGGGCGCTGGCTGCCGTGTGGGAGCACGCGCATCCAGAAAGCCCGCCTCACTGCAGGGGGCCCGTGGGACAGTGTCCAGAGCCAGCGCGTTGCTCTCACCGGGACTCTGTCCCCTCTGGTGGCTTCGGAGTCTCAGCAAGTCAGTCCTCACACCCGGGGTGGCTGTGGTCCTGCCACGTCAGCATGGACTGCCCGGGCTGTGGCTCCAGTGTCCTCAAAGACCGGTCCCGTGCCCGGCCCGTGGTCACAGGTGGCACGGCCGGTCTTCTGGAGTTCCGGCGGACTCACAGCCGACCACACAGACGTCATCACCCAGGGGACTCCACGCATGACCGTGTGTGGCCCTGGGAGCGAGGGGCGGGGCACGGGCTTGGGGAGGTGTGGTGACTGCCCGGGTCCCAGTAGATGCGTACAAGGGGTTGAGAGCCGGGTGGTGATGCGACGTGGTCCCTGAGTGAGGTGGGTCGCTGGGACTCGGGTCCACGGCGGGAGTGGTGGAGGGGTGCCCGGCAGGTGGGACCAGGGGAGGGGGGTGGAGGGAGGGGGTCGTGGTCAGTGAGGAGGCAGGGCGCGGTGATGGGGAGGCGACAGCCCCCGGGGTGGCGGCGGAGACGACCCTGAGCGGCGTGCCGGGGAATCGGCTGGACGGGGCAGGCCGTGGTGCAGCGGGACCCACAGGGAACAGTCGGGAGGGCGCTGATGCCCTCCTCCCTCAAGGACAGGGCAGGGGCGGGGGTGGCGTGGGGTGTTCTCGAAAGCGGCATGGCCCGCACCGGCAGTTTGGGAGGGGGTGTCCGTGATGGGGCAGGTCTGGTCACACGGCCAGCAGCCGCGCCTTGCAGACGAGGCAAGTGTGGCTCGGTGACCCCTCTGGGCTGCGGGCACAGGGACCGGGGGGCCGCTGGCCGGGGGGTGGGCAGAGCAGGTGGGCCAGGGGCGCGTGCCCCTCTCAGAGGTTTCCGGCGGCCAGGGGAGCTTGGGTTGCCCTGCTCCCCACCTCGGGGCCCCTTTCTCCTCGTTTGTGCGTCAGAAAACCGGCAGTGTCCTGAGCCTCAGGCCTGTTTCCCTGACAGGGAAACCGAGGATGGCTGGCGCGCTCCGTGAGCCCTTCTGCGCGTCTGGATCCGACAGTCACACTGTCGCTTTGCTGGGACAGAGTTTGTCCTCCAAAATCGATGAGGCGGTGCGGAGCGGGGGGGGTCTTGTGCCTTGGGAAACGTGGGCGATCAGGCCCAGCGAGGCTCGAACGTGGCCCAGCAGAGACATCAGGGCTCCTGCCGGCTCTCGAGCCCCTCTCGGTGGCCGAGGAGGGGGGTGGGCGAGGGGCTTGGGAGGAGCACACGCTTGGGTTATGATGGCCCGATGCTGGCCGACGTGTAGTTTTGGGGTAGCTTTTTGGCAGGTTTTTTTAGAGCAGTTTTAGCAGACGTGAGAGGACGCTCCAGACGTCTGGCGGACACACCTGCCCTCACTCGGGCCCACCCTCTCCCCTGACCAGTTATCCACGCCCCTGCCGGGGCGATGCGTTTGTCACAGCCCCGAACCTGTGCTGACGTGTGCCCGTCGCCCAGGCTCATGTGGCTGAGATCGGGTGCGCTCCTGACGTTGTCCCCCGTGTGGGTCCACGTGGGTGCATGATGACGCATCTCTGCCGGTGCAGGGTCCCGCGGGGTCATCTTCCCGCCCTGACGCCGTACCCCAGCGTGATGCCAGGCGGAGAGGTGGGCGTGGGGCCGGCGGGCTCCTGCGTTGCGGTAGGAGCCCGCACGGGCCGTGGAGGGCGAGGGGGGTGCTCCCCTGAGTGTCCTGCTTCTCTCTTGCTAGAATGCTTCCACCTTCGAGGATGTCACCCAGGGGGCCCCTGCTTATCAGAAGACCATCCCCGTCGAGGCAGGTGAGTTCTGGTGGACGGACCCGGCATCGCATGGGGCTCCCGCAGGGGGCACGGTGCCGGCTGGGAGCGGCTGGGGCAGCGGAGGGCGCCCTGGTTCTGCTCCCTCCAGGGACAGCGTTTCGCCCCCCTCGGGCGGAAGGCCAGCCTGTCCCCGCGGACGCCCGCAGGCTCCCGGCAGCCGTCTGGCGACGGGGTCTGTGTTGGGGGCGCCTCCCGAGGCAGGGCTGGGTTAACCGCCCGTCCACAAGGGCCCTTCTCACTGCCGGGACTGGGTTCTGGGAGGTTCTCCGGTGCCCGCGTCAGCCGCGGCTGTGCTGTGAGGAGTGTGCCGCCTGCCTGCGCAGAGGCTGACGGAGACCTTCCCGCCTCGTCTGTCCCCTGGCCCCGCACAGGGTGCACACGCCCCATCCCCGGAGGTGGCCGCTATGAGAAAAGGCCTGCTTAGGCCCTTCCCTCACGTGGGCCAGGCCCTAGAGAGTTTGTTGAGCTGGGGAAACCATATGGAAAGGGGCAAGTCGAAGATAGGAAGTCGAGTGTCCCCTTTGCTCCCTGGGTCAGTGTTCCTCAGATTCGGTGGCCTCGGGACACTTGCACACTTGTGGGGATCATTGAGGGCCCCCGAGAGCTTTCGTGTGTGGGGGCTGCGTCTCCTGATCTCTACTGTAGTGAGGTTAAACCAAGAATTTAAGGGGGCGCCTGGGTGGCTCGGTGGGTTGAGCGTCCGACTTCGGCTCAGGTCACGATCTCACAGTTCATCGGTTGGAGCCCAGTGTGGGGCTCTGTGCTGACAGCTCGGAGCCTGGAGCCTGCTTCGGATTCTGGGTCTCCCTCTCTCTCCACCCCTCCCCTTCTCCTGGTCTGTTTCTCTCTTTCGAAAATAAACATCAAGAGAAACAAAAATCCGAGAATCTCGGATGTTACGAGTGACGATAAAATATTACGCGTTCACGTAATGATATTCTCCGTGGAAAAAGTAAGTACGTTTTCCAAACCGCGTGGAAGCGCGGCATTGGCATTGGCTTAGCGCAAGGTCTTTATTCTCACGGCTGCTTCTGCCTTCAGTGTTTTGTGGCCAATCACGTTTAGGAAGGCGATTGGACCCCCCAGATGCACAGGCGGAGGCGAGAAGGGCGTGGCGGTAGCTCCTCGGGTCCCTGGACGCTCTTTCACGATTCCGGTCTCAGACGGGCGGGGGTTCCCGCTTGTCTCGGGGGTTAGGTGCCCGCACAGAGTGGCCTGGTTCTGTAGCACGCGGTGGGCGTTTGGAAGATACGAGGCCACTGAGTTCAGCTGACCCTTGAAGTGTGGTGTTTCTTTTCATTGTACAAAACCCCAGCTTACGTTCGTTAACGGAATTCTCCGTCTTGTCAGCATCTCCAGGGAAAATCGGGGAAATGTCACGCTCGCAGTAGCGGGTACGAGTTTTCCACAATCGGGACTTTTCTTGAAAGCGTGACTTCGCCGTTGCCCGATAACTGCACACGACGGACTCCGTTCCGTCATTTCAGAGACGTGTCCGCCACAGGCCAGCCCGCGTGTGCTCAGGCCTCGTCGGTTATTTCAGGCCAGAGAACGTTCCGTGGAGAATCAGATCAGCGTGCGCCTCAGCCGCACCAGTGGTTTTCCTCGAGACCACAGGGCTTGCGCCTGCGGCCCCTCCCGCCCGTCTCAGGAGGTGGACAGACGTGTTCTCAGGGCTCGAGATTTACAGCACATGAGTGCTTGCTGTTCTGTTGAGGGCACCCTTAGGGAGGAAGTGCTGCTGTTCGGAACGTGAAACGCTCCAGGTGCGAGGCCTGCGCCGTGCCGTGGTCCTGCACCGCGTGCAGCCGACGGAGTGGCCCGGAGGCGGGCCGCCGGGGGACGCCTCCACGCCCGGTTGGCTCCCGCGGCGCTCCGGTCCAGGGGAGCCGTCGCTGCTCTGACGCCGGCCGTGCCCCTCTCTCCTCCCCCCTGCAGCAAACAGCAGAACCAGCAACATTAGAGCGAACTTTGAAAACCTGGCGAAGGAGAAGGAGCAGGAGGACAGGCGGAAGGCGGAAGCGGAGAGGGCGCAGAGGATGGCCAAGGAGAGACGGGAGCAGGAGGAGGCCCGGAGGCAGCTGCACGTGAGTCCAGCAGGTCCCGGAAGGACCGGGTTTGAGCCCTGACTGCGGGCTGTGCTCTCGGGAGCCCCGCGGCTTCACCCCACACGTCAGGGAGCCCTTGGCTGCCTGGTGCCGGACGGTCCGCCGTGCTGCTGACCCGCAAGCCTGCCCGCCGCTGAGCCCTGTCCCGATGTGCCCCTGGCCGTGTCTGTCCCGACCCGTCGCCTCTGGACCTCTCCCCCCGTGGAGCGGCCGCCCTGCTTTCTGCTTCTTGTGTGACCCTTGCGGCTTTCTGTTCCTGGTCTGTTGCTGTCGCCTGTGTTCTGTGTCCTGCGTGTCGCCAGAGAAGGTGGGGGCGGGGGGCGGACGCGAGCAGGCGGGCGTGGACCGGACGTCCGTGGCACGTCACCTACTGGCCAGGCAGCCTGTGCGCCACGGCCCCACGGCCCCCCTGTGAACGGGCGCGGAGGAGCTCACCGCCGCTCTCTGGAGGGCTGCTACGCGGAGTCAGAGGGCACGGGAGCGGTGTTTAGTTCCGTGGGCCCTTCCTCCCCAGATCGGTGGTTTGGGCCCCGAGAACCCCCAGCGAGGAGAGACGGGTGGGGGAGAGCGTGAACGTGCACCAGGCACCCGAGGCATGAGCAAGCCCCGAAAGTTGTAGTGCGCGCAGGGTAACAGCGCGTTGGTGTAATTGCTGCTTTTTTTTGTTTATTTTTTTATGTTTATGTCTTTACTTTGAGAGAGAGACAGAACACAGGTGGGGGAGGGGGAGAGAGCATCCCAAGCGGGTTTGGCCGGAGGGTCGCGCCCCTGATGTCCCGCCTGTGCTGTGGGCGCAGAGCCCGATGCGGGGCTTGAACTCTCGAACCGCGAGATCCTGACCTGAGCCAAAAATCAAGCGTTGGACGCTTAACCGACTGAGCCACCAGGCGCCTGTGTTGCTTTTCTTTCCGCAAGTGAATAACGCCTTCCTCACGTTACGCCTCGAGGCTCTAACCGCTGAGGCCTGTCAGCGCCCGCCCGTAAGGTTCAGAGGAGCGGGCGGCTGGAGAAGGGCCGCGTCCGCCGTTCTGCCGCACTCGCCGCGCCTTTGCTTCGAGCCCCCCGCCGCCCCTTCTGCCGTGTTGTCCCCGCTTCTGGCCCCTGCCCTGTCGTCTGCTCCTCCCCGTGCGCGACTCCCAGCCCAGCGCCCCTCACCCCAGAGTCCTCTTGGCTGTGGGAGGCTCCCGTTGGCCGGCGGGCCGGTCTTCGCGAATCCACGCGTGCCGGGCCGTCGGGTCTCGGTAGCTCCCACGAGAAGGGCGTGCGGCCAGGCGCTTTGATGGGCGGAGCCTCGTACGTCGACTCGCACTCGGGCGGCCCGGACACAAGCCTCACCCGTGGGTGGTTCCAAGCAGCCTGTGCGCTTGACGGACGGTGCTGCCACTCCCTGGCGCGTGGCCCCGGGGCGCCGGCCGCCCTCTCTCGGTCTCCGTCTCAGCAGTTCGTTCACGACGGCCCCACCGCGCAGGCTGGCAGCCGGCGCTGCCTTCCTGGGGCCGCCACACCCCACGGTCACGGCCGCGGTGGAGGCAACACGCGTTTATCCTCTCTCGGCTGTGGAGGCTCCAGGGGGCCATCCGCCCCCTCGCCTTCGCCCGCTTCTAGAGGCGCCCGCCTTCCCTGGCTCGGGGCCCCTTCCAGCCTCCGCTCCCGGGACCGCGTGCCCTCGTCCGCCTCGCACGTGCCTGCCTCCCTCCGGGAAGGAAGGAGCCCTGTGGTTCCATCGGGCCCCGGGGAGCCCGCGGCCGTCTCTCGTCTCCTGTCGAACCTCTTACACCCTCGGTCCCTCTGGCCGTGTGAGGTCCCCCCCTCCCCGGGATCTGGGGGACGTGCCGTCCGCGCCTTCGAGGCGCCGCTATTCTGTTCTCCGCTGTCCACCTTCTGGCCCCTGGGATTCCCGTGCGCGTCCCCCGCGCAGAGCACGCTCACCCCGTTTTCAGGGCCCCAGAAGCGTCCGTCATTCCAGCGTGAGCTCAGAGCCGCGACATCCTTGTCCGAACCCCTAGATCGGTGTGTGCGGGGCGCGGGGCGGCCGTGCTGCTGCCGGGCTCTCTGCACGGCTGTGCCCACCCTCTTCTGCCCGTGGTGGCGGCAGGAGGGCTGCGCCCCTGACGTCCCGTCTGTGACAATGCCTGACCTTCACGCCCCCTTGTTCTGTCGGTCCCAGGTGCTTGTCTCCGTGCTTAGTCCTCCCCGCACTTGGCTGTAGTGTGCGCTCGGCTGTGGCCTTTCCCTGGGAAGTCCTGCTGTGGAGGCGGCCTGGTGACGACCCTTCCTTGTCTCTCGATTACAGGAGCAAGCCCAAGCCCAGAAGCAAACCCCCCCCTCGTCTCCCACCCCTCAGCCGGCTGAGGAGAGGCCGCCCTCAAGCCCCGTCTATGAGGTTGGTGTTTCCATTCAGTTGGCGAACGAGTCTCTGACTCTCCAGAGACGCCCTTCCCCTGTCGAAGCCACCCTGCACGGGGAGGGACCCCCACATATTCCGTTTGGTGCCTGACCCAGAGGGTGGCCTGGAGAGTAGCCTTCATGAGCGCTGGGGGGGGTGGGGGGCACAGTGCTCAGCCGGTCCGTCGCCTCCGGTAGATCCCCTGATGCCGTGGATGTGGGTTCTGGTCTTCATGTCACTTACTCTGTGTCCCGGCACCCACCTGCCACCCTCCCCGTGACCTGGCTTCGCCGGCCGCCCTCCCCGCTCTCCTTCCCTCAGTCCCTCTCGCATACTGTGTTCCCCAGAGACTGTCCTCGGCCCTTACTCCTCAGTCTCGTCGTCGGTGCCTCGTGACCGCCCACCTGTGCCCCAGAACCCGTGTCTCTGAATTACTGGGCTCTCTGCCTCTCGGGGGCACCCCTGGCCCCGGGCCCATGACCACTCCTGGCCGAGCCCTGCATGCCGTCCCCTGCATCCCCGCGGCCACTGCCCCGCATCCCGTGCCCACCTTCTCAGCAGGAGGTCGTCAGAGGCCACTGGGGCGTGAGGGACAGAACGCAGCTCAGCTCAGCTGAGTCTTGAGGGGGTGAGCCGTCTGGGTCGCTCGTGAACCCGGGAGAGCGTCAGACGGCGCGTCTGGGTCCTGGGGCGGGGGGAGGGGGCAGGGTCACGTGGCCACCGGGGCCCTGTCCAGGCTGCCTCTCCCTCTGCACGGCGGCCGTGCCCCCTGGACTCGTAGGCCCTGCAGCCCTACTTGCGGGCGTGGGGGGGCCCGTGATGGGGGGAAGTTACTCGGCAGGAAATGGCACGTGGCCCCTTCACGCTGCTTCGCCGCGACTGGAGTCCGAGTGTTCTTTGAACGTCAGCGGGCGCGAGGCCTCCTCGTTCGCGCGTGCACGTGGCCGATCCCGCTAGGACTGAGACAGAGCTGCGTGTCGGGACTCGTTGCCGGCCACAGCAGATGTCTCCTCGACGCTCCCCTCCCCCAGGACGCGGTTTCGCTCAAGGCTGAGCCGCAGCCCACGTACAGCGTGGAGGCCGCCGACTACCGAGAGGCTGGTGGCCAGCAGGGCCTGGGCTACGCCCCGGACGCCGTCTACGAGGCCGCGGAGGCCCCGGGCCACTATCAAGCAGGTATGGGCGCAGAGGCGCCTGCCACGCCCCCCTCTGCCTCTGCTCCTTTGCGAGAACGTCCGTCACCCTGTTGCCTGGCCCCTTCCACCTTCCCCCTGCTTGTGGGGTGTCCACCCCCCTGCCGGGAGGGCACCCGACCTCTCGGGTGTGGTTTCTGGAAGGCCCTGCTGCTCTGGGGCGGCCCGCGGGGCCGAGTGGGAAGCAGGGGCCTCTGCTGCTCTCTCTCCAAAGTGGCAGCTGGCGACAGCCGGGCTCCGGGAGGCCGGAGTGTCTTGAGGTTTTCGGGAACAGCTTCCGTACACCCCGAAGAGTTTACAGACGCTTCGGCGGGACGAACACCGAAATCGGTCTCTTATCTTTAAAGACGAGATTTCGTTCAGTACGTTTGGACAGATTTAACCTGAATCCATCAGACAGCACACCTCACGATGGAGTCTTACCTTTTCCCCAAGCGTGACTGGGGGCATTTGGGCAGCGCGGTCCCCCCGCGGCTTGCCAGTCACTTAACCACGACGTGACCCTTCCTGAAAGTACTAAATCTTTAAACCTTCAAAAACCATTCTCTGAAAGCCGTCACGGTACCCGTCCGGGTCACCGTGCGCGCCTGGTGGTGTCAGCGTTGGGAAGGGGTGGGTTTGTTCCTCAGAAGCCGGAGTCCTTCCTCCTGAATCTCGCCCGGCACCCCCCGCGGCCTCTCCCGCCCGGAAGGCCTCGCGGACAAGAAATTAACGGCGGACGGCTCCGTGGCGCTGCCCTTACCCCTCAGCTCTTGTCTTGGTTTATTTTTAGAGGAGAACACCTACGACGAATACGAAAACGACCTTGGGATCACGGCTGTCGCGCTCTACGACTACCAGGCTGGTGAGATGCCCACGTGCCCATTGGTACTCGTTTCCACAGCCACTCCGCTCTTGGGAGTTTGACTCCGAGAGCGTTGTTAACAGCCTTTAAAAGTTTGGGATGATCTCGCGGTCACAGAAATGCCCCCTCTCTCTGCATTTCCGCACCTCCCCGAGCCTCCCGTCACTCGTGGCCGCAGTGTTGTCCCTGCGCCTAGAGACCCCAGTGTGAATTCCCCAAGACCAAGGATGCTGCCCACACTAAAGGCACGGTCCCCCCTCCGAGTGAGACAGTCGGCACTGAGATGCCAGGATGCCTGTGGTCTAGCCACGTTTTCCCGGCCGTCCGGGCACCTCGTGTCCTGTCGGGGCCGCTTCCCTCCGCTCCGCATCACCTCACCGCCTCTCCTCCCGGGCCGACCCCCGGCCGGCCTGAGGCCATGCTCCTGTGAGGGGGCGGCCACGGACAGTTTCCTGCTCCCCTCCTGTGGTTTGCGGACGTGCCCACGCGCTTGGGTGCCTGGGTGTGGGTTTTGTGAAATTGGGCGTCTGTAATTTGCACGACCTGGTGGGTTTATCCTGGTGCTGTGCCGCGCGGGCTGCCGTCTGGGCTCCCCTGTGCGCCCTGTGAAAGTCCCCTGTGCGGTGGGAGAGTGGGCGGAGCCTGGCGTCCGGAGCCTGGGCCCGCGTGCGGTGCTGCCCGGCCCGGGTGCAGAGGTCCAGGTGTCTGCCCGGCGGGGCCCGTGGCGGGAGACCCTGCGGTTCACCGTCCTTTCTCTGCATCCTCCTCTTTCCTAGCGGGTGACGACGAGATCTCCTTCGACCCCGACGACATCGTCACCAACATAGAGATGATCGATGACGGCTGGTGGCGGGGGCTCTGTAAGGGCAGGTACGGGCTCTTCCCGGCCAACTACGTGGAGCTGCGGCAGTAGGCCCGCCGGCCCCGCGCCACGCGTCGCTCCCGCCGTCCGTGGGTTTCCGGGGCCTGGAGGGCCGTGGACGTGCCGCTTTTATATTTAATACTTCTGCTGATGCTTTTGGAAATGTTTATGCCACAGAATTTGCTAATATATTGTAATCACGTTCCTTAGGAGGACTTTGGTCATTGATTTTACGCATTCGAGGTATTTTCTTTCTTTTTCTTTTTCTTTTCCTTTTTTTTTTTTTTTTTTTTTTTGCCAAATCGTCACATGGAGCCATTTGGGGGACCGTTAGTTCTCCTGAGGGCGTGGTATTGTCCTTGCCCCTCGGCGGCGGCGTTCGGGGCCCCTGACGGATGTGGTCGTGTGGGTGTCGGGTGGGGCTGGCCGTCCCAGGAGGAGGGAGGCCTGACGGGAGGTCAGGACCTAGGGGGGGGTAGAGGGCGGTGGCTGTGTCTCCAGATGGGAGCCCCCTGTGCTGGGAGGCCCCCGGGACTCGTTCCCCAGGCCCAGTCCCCCTCCCGCCTCCCTCCCCCGACTGCCGCCACCCGCTAAGCGGCGTCCCCAGTGTGTTACCGGAGGGCCGCCCCTGGCCGCACGCGGCTCTGCGTCTGTTGCGTGAGAAAACGGCCACCGCTGCGGGCAGGCAGGTGCCTTCTCTGCCGGAAACTGCCAGAAGCGTTCTCCCTGTCGAGGCACCCCTGCGCTTTGTGCCAAAATGCCGTGTCAGGGCGCTAGGATGGGACTGGCGGACTCGGCTAGGAAGCGGAGCGGAGGGGGCCTTCTCCCGGCCAGGATGTCCCCCGCGGGTACTGCACGGGGGGCCGCTGCCCTCCTGGGGGCCTGGCGGCCGGGTCAGCGCCTGCCGCGGTCACAGTGGTGTCTTCCCAGGTGTGTGGGGGGCGGTCTCCGGAGCTCGAGACGTCGGCGTCCGTTTCCTGGAGTGCGTTTCTGCTTAGTCCTCGCTTTACCACGGTTAGGTTGGGTTTTATATGCAATTAATGTATCTAAGTGTCTGTAGCACACGTCCTAGGTGTGGTTTTTTTTTTTTTAATTAAATATTCAAAATAAACTTTTTTTGATCCACTTGCTTGCTGATTTTGTTTTGGGATTTAGTCACTTAGGTGGCTCCCTGACCCCTGACCCTGTAATTTCTCAGCTCTAGACCAACTAAGGATCCCCGTTTTAAGAGGCACTTTTTATGAGGGAACTGTATTTATGCTCTGACGTTGTCAGGTTTTTGGACGAGGATTCTAAGCAAAATAGAAAACGTTCCTTTAGAAATCCATTTTTTGAACTATGCTTCTGAAACCCCGAGATGGTTATCGTGCGGCCCAGGCTCCGTTTTCCTTTGGGGTGCAGCAAATCGAGGTCCAAGAGAGCAACACTCGTGAGCAGAGGGGCCGGTGGACGCGAGGCCTGGCTCCTGGGCCTGCCCTGGGCCGACCGCTGGACACGGTAACCTAGAAGCAGCCGGTGAACGCGGGGTGTGCGGAGGCTGGCGTGGACCTGCCCGGGTGGACGGCTTCGGTGAGCAGACGTGGGCCGCCCAGCTGAGAGGCGGTCCGCTCCTGGTCATGTGGGTTTGTGCCGTGGAGCCATCCCCCCTCGCCGTCTGGTGTGGAGGGGCCACGTGCTGTCTGCAGACCTGGCCCCCCAGAGGCCACGGCCAGAGGCAGGCCTCCCCTGGCGGGCGTCTCGTGTGGCAGGACAGGGCTTTGAGACTTCTGGAAAAGCTGCCCTCGCCGCCCCTGGAAGACCCAGGGGGTTGGGGGGGGGGGGGCAGCACAGATCACAGACCATCCAGATTCATGCGTTTTTCCTTTTTTCAGGAGCTGGTGTCTCCCACCGCCCCGGGGTAGTGGTAGGGACCTCGTGCGGGAGGATCACAGGGGGGTCTGTTCTTCTGTGTGTGTTTCACTCGGCATCACGTCCCCCGGGTCCGCAGCCACGTTGTGGCAGGCATCAGGGTGTCCCTCCTTGTCAGGGCCGAGTGACAGTCCAGGGTGGGGCCAGACCTCGTCCATCCGCTCGTCTGTTCGCGGACGTTGGGCTTGCCTCCGCCTGTTGGCTGCTGTGTTCCTGTTTCCTCACGCACCTGCTCCGTCCGGCTGCCCGGCCCACCCCAGTCCGCCGACGCCCCCTCGGGGATCCCCGGGGGCTGGGACCGGAGCTGCGTCTTACCCGACGTGCCCCCAGGTTCTGCCGCCACATCAGTCCTGGGAACGTTCTCAGCAGCCGCTCCCGGGACCCCCGTTCTCCTGTCCCCTCTTGGTCCTGATGCGTGATACTCTCTCCTCCGGACTTTTAAATGGCGGGGTGCCCCAGGGCTTTGTCCTCGGACACATTCCTGGCCTGCAGACACCCACGCTTGGGGACGATCCTGCAGACGGGCCTCCCCGTCCAGATGCCGAACCGCCTTCTTGCCGTCCCCGTGCGGCCGGACTCCAAAGCTGACCCCACGCCTGCCCCTCCTGCGGACCCTCGACTCCGCGAAGGCAGCTCCATCCTTCCCTTTCTGACGCCTGCAGCCTTGGGGTCACCCTGACTTCTTCCTTCTCCCCTCTGGCCCATCTGCTAGCCGGCCGGCCGCCGTGACGGGGAGGCATGGTCCGCCTTCCTGCTCCCGCCCCGTCCAGGTCCCTCCCAGCCGCGGTTCCAACCTCCCCTGCCCTCTGAGGACGTTTCCAACGTGAATTCACATCCCTCCTGGGACTCTGAACCCCAGAGCAGCTTCTGTTTCCCTGGGAGTCAGGCTGCGGTCCTCACCAAGGGTCCCGAGGCTGACCGCCCCTCCCTCTCTCCCTCCTGATGAGCCAGCACGTCGCTGCCTCAGGGCCTTTGCACTTTGGAGTGTTCCTTCTGCCAGTGCCCCCAGGCTCACTCCCTCCCCCCCCAGCCGGTGTTCCCTCAAAGTCTACTTAAATCTGTGGGTCTGCCCAAACCTAGCCCCCACCCCTTTCCCTTCTCTTTATCACAGCAGACAGTACTTACATCACACTGTGTGGTTTGTTTTTGTTTTTTCTTGAGATTATATTTTTAAGTAATCTCTACATCCAGTAGCAGGACTCAAACTCACAACCTCGAGATCAAGAGCCACGTGTTCTACCGACGGAACGAGCCAGGTGCCCCTGCATGATTTTTAAAACCAGGTTATTGAGATACAGTTCACAAATCTCACAAGTCCCCCATCTCAGGCACGTAGGTGGGTGGTTTTCAGTGCGTTCAGGTTTGTGAGCCGCATGTCAGAATCCCCCCCGTCTCCCAGAGAGAACCCCTGCGCCCATTGGCGGTCACTCCCCAACCCCTGCCCCAGGCACCCAACTCCCTTCTTTTCTGGGTTTGCCCTTCCTGGACATTCCGTGTCCGTGGAATCCGCACCGTCTTTTCTGAACGGGAGCTGTGCCCTGTCTCCCGCCTGGGCCGTGGGCTCCGTGTTACCGACTCACCGGACCTGTTCCGTTCACCGTGTCAGAGAAACGCCATACGTTGTTAATCCAGAGTGTTTTTTAAGTAGATCTTTCTGGCCCCCAATAAGTCGATTCAGAAGTTGCCTCTGAGTATCGTTGCCAGGGGAGAGGCCGGGTTCCTATAGGCGGGGGTGGAAGGAAGGCGAGGTAGAGGGTCCTGGGAGGCCTGTGTGCACACCGGCCCTTTTTACTACTTACTTTGCTGTACTGGTTGCAAATTGCAAATCCCATAGTATAAAAGCATTAGGAGTTGATGTCCAAAAGCACACAGACCGTGCCACACGGCCCGTCGTGAAAAACGAAACCTCTTCCCCCTCTGTCCTCTCCTTCGTGCCCTGGAGGTGATTCTGTCAGCGACTTGCGGGAAGGGGTCTCCGTATACAAGTGCACGTGTAAAACAAGTGAATTTTTTTAACACGCACAGAGGTTCACACGGTGTTTTGCCGAATGTAACTTGCTCTTACGTTTTATTTTTATTTGTTAAGTTTGTTTATTTTGAGAGAGATCGCCCACGCGGGGGAGGAGGGGCAGAGGGAGGGAGAGAGAGAATCCCAGGCAGGCTCCACGCTGCCAGCGCAGAGCCCGATGCGAGGCTCGAGCCCTAGAACCGGAGATCGCGACCTGGGCTGACGCCGAGAGTCGGAGCGAGCCTCCCAGGCGCCCCTGCAACTTGCTTCTTAAACAATACGTTTTGTCGGGCTTTATTACATCTTTTTGTGTCCCCTGTGCAGAATCTCACTTGGGAACGTGGCGATTAGGCGAGCCCCACAGATGGATGTTTATTTTGCTGTCACGGACGGTGCCTCTCGGTGTCCCGGCATTCCTGGGCGCAGGCGTCCGGAGGGTGAGCGATCGGAGGGGGTGGCTGAGTGCCGGAGAGACCACTGCTTGCCTTTCCCCCACTTCCTAGTCACCCATCTCAGTTGTCTTCAGAAGTGCAACCCGGTTAAAAGACCGTATTTCCCATCACTTACGCGACGAGGCTACGTGAGTGGTTTGGAAGTGAAACCTGGTTGTGGAGGATTTCTGGGGACGGTCCTTGCAGAGGGGACTGACGGTGGGAGTGTCTTTTGACCTCTCCCCTCTCTCCGTGTCTCCTTTCTGTTGTCTGGAATGTGGGTGTGATGGCTGGAGCTCTGCCAACTCTAGTGGACTACGAGGCACCTCAACGGTACTTTCTGAGGATAGTGGAACAGAAAGATAGAAAGAGCCTGGGTTCATGACGACACCAAGGAGCTGCCCCGTTGGTTTTGCACGCTTCGGAACCTTTTTTTGTTGGCTTGTGTGTTCTGCTGAGGCAGAGAGAGAAACTTTTATTCTGTCTAAACCATTGTCATTTCTGCTGTAAGCGCGAACAGCTTCCCAGCTGATTCGCCGGGTCCGCGAATATGAAATTTCCCTCTGAAAAGGTTTGCATTAGCCTCCACGTGAGAACACGTCTCTTCTTTGGCCGAACTCAAGTGTTGTAACAACGTGAGATCTCTGACAGTCTAGTAAGCGGAGATGCACATTCTTGTTTCTTGGGCTTCATTTTACCCTCAGTGGTCGGTCCCCTTCTTTCCTTCCTTCTCTGTCCTTTTCATCGTCTGTTTGCTCCGTACTCACGAGTGACTCACGACGGGCTCATGGTAAAAATTCAAAACAAGGACTTTCGGTCCTGGAAATACTGGGGACTAGACGTCATGACACCCGTCTTGCCACAAAATACCTGAAGCGTGAGATGAGTTGCAACAAACCTCTTTTACACGTAGAGCTGAGCCTGTAGGAAGGTCGAGGACCTCTTCAGGGGCCAGAGCAGAAGAAGCAGCAGGAGCAGAACAGAAGGCTCGTCCTCGAGGTCTGAGTAGCGTGAGGTCATCGGTCACAGCCGGCGGAACCGACAGCCGAGGGGTTTGCGCGCACACGGGGGTGGGAGGTAAGGCTCCCGGCCGAGCAGGGTGCACGCAGCCCTGGGCAGAGGAGCCCAGTGAAACCGGGGCCCTCAGCGGGGAGGCATCTGCCCATTGGCAACGCTGGAGACCGAAGTGACTTGTCTGTCTGGCCCTCAGATCTGGGCTGGGGAAAAGAGGTTGTGTGACGTTTGGTCAGTGCAGCTGAAACGGGCGTCTGGGTGGCGCGGTTGGTTGAGCGTCCGACTGTGGCTCGGGTCACGATCTTGTGGTTTGTGAGTTCGAGCCCCACGTCAGGCTTCGCCCTGACAGCTCGGAGCCTGCTTGGGATTCTCTGTCTCCCTCCCTCTCTGCTCTTCCCCCACTCACGCTCGGTCTCTCTCTCTCTCAACAATCAATAAGTATTAAAAAATCCTTTTCGAGAATTAGGGATGCGGGGATAAGGAGACAGTCTCTGCAGGTCCATAGCGAGCAGAGTAGTGGTTACGAGGGGCTGGAGGACGGGGGAAGGGGGGAGCGACTGCCATTGGCTCTCGGGTTTCCTTTTGGGGCGGTGACGTCCCCGCACTCGATGCAGGTGGAGGTCGCACGACATTGTGAATGCACTACGTGCCGTTGGCTTGCACGCTGAAATGGCGCATGGTCTGAGGGGAAGAGGTCCTCTGAGTCCTGTCGTTCGTCACCACGACGACAGGCGGGCAGTCCTGTTACCGTGTGACAAGTAGGGGTGCCGTGGGCAGCCCGGGGGGGGGGGGGGCAGCCGGGCAGAGCCACGGACAGACTGTGGGATGAGGTCAGGCCGGAGCTGAGTGTTAGAGGACAAGTACAGGAAAGCCAGGCCCAGCGGGGCAGCCCGCGTGCCAGAGGACAACACGGGAGCTGGAGACACAGGCAGGGCCGGTCATGAAGGGCTTTACGCGCCAGTTAAGAGGATTGGGCTTTGTTCGAAGTGCACCCAGGGGTTTTTGCAGACTTTTAAGCCCTGAAGATCCCATCTGTTTTCCGGAAGGATCATTGAGGCATCTTGATGCCCACGTGATACCCGACTTCTTGGCCCCAGAGTCCTGAAAGACGAAGGTCATAAATAAAACTAAAGTTTTGGGATTTAACCCTGTGTGTTTCAGGGGTTCTTACTACCTCTTGCCATGTGTCCTTGAAAAAAATAAATAAATGAAGGCCTCATGTTCCATTTACCGCAAACAAAGAAAACAGTAATATTTATGTTGGTACGCAAAACGAAACATTTTTCAGTTGGCAGGAATGTGTGGTTGGAGTTGATGTGCGTTCTGCACTCTGTTCCATTGATCCCTTTGTCTTTCCATCAATACCACAGTCTCGATTATAGCAGCTCTAAAGTAAGTCTTGAAATCGGGTAAACCGATTTCTCTCACTAGTCTTGCTTTCCAAATTGTTTTAGCTATTGTAGTTCTTTGGCTATCCTGTATAAATTTAGAACCGTCTTGTTGGCATCCACAAAACAATCTTGCTGGGATTTGGGTAGGAATTACGCTAACACTTACATAGCGTCTTCACTAGGTAGAGCCATCCCCTATAGAAACACGGTATTTCCCTCCATTTCTTTACATTTTCTTTCATCTATTTCACCAGCTTTTTGTAGTTTTCAGGATAGAAGTCTTGCGTGTGTTTGGCCAGATCTACATCTACGTTTCATTTGTTTTTTCGCAGCCATGAGCTACATTTCCGTTTTCAGTACACACGCATCCGTTGGTAGTCTATGGAAGGGCAGTGGATTTTTGTATGTTTATCTTGTATCTTGCAACCTTACTGAGCTCCCTCAGAAGCTCTACACACTTCTGTGGGTTTTTTCAGTTTTTTTGTAGATTCTTTGGGATCTTCTGTGTAGACAATCCCCTGCAAAATGAGACAGTTGTATTTTTTCCCTTCCCAGTCTGTGTGCCTCTTCTTGCCATATCGCCTCAGCTAGAACGTCCAGTGCTGTGCCGAGAGGAGTGACAGCACACGTCCTTGTTTCCAGCCTTAGGAGGAAAGCACTCAGTCCTTCACCATCAAGTGCAGTGTCACCTGTCAGTTTTTGGTAGATGCCCTTTACCCCTTTGTAACAGAATTGATTAAGTGGGTTTATGGTCCTACCTTCATCCGTGAAGTGCAATGGTGAGGTCACAGCCAGCCCCCGAGATGACTCCAGTACTCCTTGCCTCCTTGTACCGTGTCCTCGTGCAGTCCCTGCCTCCCAGAACGGGGCAACCTGCGTAACAATAGGACACCGTGAACGTGGCAGGTGCCACCTCCAGACGGGAGGTCGTAGGAGACACGGCAGGCCCTGCCTTGCTCTCCTAGATCACGGGCTCTCAGAGAAGCCGGCACCCTGTCGTGAGGAAGCTCCGACAGCCCTCGAGGCCAGGGTGGCAAGGGACCGAGGCCTCCTGCCATCAGCCCTGTGAGTGCGTCACCTTGGAAACCAACCGTCCGTGCCCAGAAAATCTCGGTCAGCACCTCAACCGAAGCCTCGCGACAGCTGCTGACCCACGACCGCCCTGCTAACCTGGGTCCCAAGTTCCTGGCCTAGGGAAACAGCAGGAGATTCAATCAGTGTCTGTTGCTACTTTAGGCCACTAAACTTGGGGGCAGTTTGTAAGGCGGCAACACGTAACCATGGAGATGTTTGAGTTTCTCATTTGAATCCAGCAAAGAACGGGCAAGGGCTCCCTCGCAGAAGATGTGGCCGTGCCGACGGGTGTCCCCGACACCGTTCGTGAGGGGGCAGCCGTCAGGCCCTTCGAGGACTCAAGAAAGTGGCTCAAACGCCCTTCACCCCCACGGTTTACTTGTAGGGATTTACCCTGGTTATGCTTCGTGTGCGTGGAGCAGAGATGACCGCTGTGCCCATCCGCGGGGCCTGCGGGACGGTGCCAAACACCAGTGCCGAGGAGCCGGGCGCCTGGGAGCCGTCGCCAAGATGCGCGTCAGCTGGCAGGCACGCTGTCCTGGGGGCAGCGGCCGGGTCCTTCCCAGGAGCCCGGAGATGCCGTGTCTTTCGGCTCCACGACTCCAGTCCTGAGTGAGCTCCCCTACACGCGCACTTGGGGGTATTCACGGCAGCCCTGCTCGCTTTTTTTTTTTTTTAATTCTGGAATAATTTTATAGAAAAGTTGTGAATTATGATACGAGGAATTCTTACATACTCCCTGCCGATTTCCCCTAAGATTAACCTCTTATCCAACCGCGGTCCCCTCATTCAAAGTGAGAAATTAACGTTGGTACACCACCATTCACTAAATGGCAGCCTTTTTTTGGATTTAAATTTTTCCACGAGTGTCCTTTTTCTGCTCCAAGATTCAACGTAGGGTCCCACCTTACGTTTAAAAAGCCATTTTTTTTCTTAACAAAAAAAACCCAAAAGATGTATTGAGACATAATTTGCTTACCGTGCAACTCACCTATATAGTGCACAGTTTAACGGCTTTTAGTGTAGTCGCAGAGTTACGGGAATATCACCTCTGTCTGATTCCAGAACATTCTCATCACCCAAAAAGCATCCCCATGCCTGGCAGCAGCCAACCCCCCCCCCCCAGCCCCCGCCACCCACTCATCATCTCCTGTCTGTCTCTGAATCTTCCTGCTCCAGACATCATGTAAATGGGATCATACAACACGTGGTAATTTGGGGCAGGCTTGTTTCATTCAGCATGATGTCGAAAAGCATCGTTTTTATAGCAAAAAAAAAAAATAGTAATGTGAAGATTAATCGACAGATGAAGGGATACATCAATTTTGATATATTCCTATAATGAAATAGATTCAACTGTGAACATGAATGATTTCGAGCTGCATCTGTTGTGTTTGATCAGCCTCAAAAGTGATAATTGAAATAAGCCAGCTGCGGGATTCACGATTGCCGATAATTATACTATCGATGATGATGCTAGCCACCGGTTAACTGGCTGGGGACTCAGCGTCAGGCACTGTTCTCTTGATGAGGATTGCTAACCGATCATGCATGACGTACAGACAGTTTCTGTCAAGTTTTATTTATTTTTAT
Organism: Prionailurus viverrinus; assembly: GCF_022837055.1. Classification (NCBI taxonomy): domain Eukaryota; kingdom Metazoa; phylum Chordata; class Mammalia; order Carnivora; family Felidae; genus Prionailurus; species Prionailurus viverrinus. The sequence continues at coordinate 112,339,485 of NC_062570.1, forward strand.
TATTTATTTTTTGGAGAGCATGTGAATGGGGGGGGGGGGGAGGGGCGGAGAGAGGGAGACACAGAATCGGAAGCAGGCTCCAGGCTCCCAGCTGTCAGCACAGAGCCCGACGCGGGGCTCGAACCCACGAATGTGAGATCATGACCTGAGCCGAAGTCGGACGCTCAGCCGACTGAGCCCCCCAGACGCCCGTATAAGGTTTTAAAATGTGCATGGTGCTACCACATATCATTTATGGGCACATGCGTAAGCGATGCGCATGTCGCGACATGCAGAGAGATGATAAACGCCGAGTTCAGGGCAGTGGCTACGTCTGGGGTGGAGGGAAGGAGGTGGCATCAGGAGGGACGAAAGGGACGAGCGTCCCGGTAACGTCCGACGTCTCAAGCTGGGCGGTGGACGTGAGTGTTCGCTGCTCCCCGTCGTCTGTTTCAGACCGATCGGTTTCATAATTTTGAAAGGAGCAAGACTAGTACAGAGCAGTGAGTAGAGTGAGCTATATTTGGGTTTTTAAAATGATTCATACGCATATGCTTGCAGATGTATGCACCACCAGGCCAGGGAAGGATCACAAGGAATCCTTAATAGGCGAGAGCTTTGGGGAGGCACCCTGGGGTTCGGGAAGCCGGCGGGGAAGGGAGACACGCTCTTGCCTGATACTTTCCTGAGTTTCATTCGACACTTGATTAACAAGAGGATCCCATCTGTCTCTGTTTATGCCCGCTGGCAGTGGTATGCCATTTCCCAGGCAAGACCTCGTGTGCCCCCACAGGTTCCTGGGGCCTCAGGGATCGTCAGTCCATATCTCAGATGAGACCGCTGAGGAGCCCAGAGGTTGCAGGGTTCACTGGTGGGTGACTGGTGGGTGGTGCAGAGGGGGGCCGGGCGGCTGGTTCCCAGGCGAAGTCCCACGCTGAGCAGTGAAACTCGCTGGGTGGGTTTCCTTGGCACAGGACGGAAGTGGCCTCAGGCTCCCGGTGCCCTCCCTCGGGGCATTCAGCTTGGCTCCGTGAGCTGTTCTCTGAGGCTTCCACACGCAGACCTCAGTGACCTGCGGGCCACAGCCCCTGGGGGAGTGGGGCACGCACTCAGCCCTACACAGCCACGTGGGACTTGCTGGAGTGGCAGCGACCCCTGACACTGCACAGAGGGTTGGGGCAGGTTTATTTTGCAGGGGTCGCTTTGGAGAAGGGACTTGCAAACTCCAGCAGGCACCAGGGTCACCTGGAAGGCTTGTTAGCCTGCGTGGCTGGGTCCTGCCCCAGAGCTTCTCGTTCTGCGGGTGGGGGAGGGACAGACGTTTGCGTTCCTCCCCATTTATTTATTTATTTAGAGAGCATGAACAAGGGAGGGGCGTGGGGGGGGGGAGAGAGAATCCCAAGCGGGCTCCACACTGGAGCCTGACCTGGGGCTCGAACCCACGAGCCGCAAGATCATGACCCGGCTAACACCGAGAGCCAGACGCTTAGCCGGCTGAGCCACCCAGGTGTCCCAAACATTTGCATTTCTAACCCGGTCCCAGGTGACTGACCCTGATGCCGCCGGTCCAGGGACCAGACTTGGGAGACCCACTGCCTTAGACCCTCCCCTGCTGTGCTTTGTAGACCGACGGAGGCACGGGGGACAACGTTCCGGGCACTGGCAGTTCCAGAAAGCAGATGTACAAGCTGCCCGTGCCACAAAGTCACCTGTGCTCCAGGCTGTCGCCACCCACCTCTCACCCACGCCTGCCGATTGCGGACAGGGGATGCGAGGGGCAGTTTCTCGAACTGCCCGTAAGACCCGCCCAGGAGAGCGTTAACCGCACAGATTCGGGGGCTTCCTCTTGTTAAAAAATCAAATAAAATAGAGACCAGACCTGAAGTTCCCGAGCGGATAGCTCCAGTTAACCCATGTAAGCAAGCTTAACCCTGCTCATCTCACGAACAAGAGAACTTAGGTTGTTCGTTGTCGATGCCTCCGAGAGCCATACGTGGCAAACCTAAGACGTCTTCTCCTCCCCAAATGGTGTAAGAGACTCCTGTTTAACCAATTCCCTGCCATCTGGAAACTCCCACCTGGTAACCATTCTTGCTTTATAAGCCATCCTATAATGACACGCCCCTGAGCTTCCTACCACTTTCAAATTTGAGATCTCCCTGGACGAGAACAGTTTGTTTCTCCCTCGATAAAGTATTCATAGGAGTAAAGCTCTCTGAATTTTGACACTTCCTACTGAAACCGGATGCCTGGGAGGAGGCCTGATCATCCGCCTGTTCACAGACGCTCCCCGCCTGCCAGCCGCGGGGAGGGGAGGGGAGCAGTCCACACCAGTCTCCCCAGCAGTGCCTGGCTGGGGGCTCGCTGGAAATGCAGAGTCTCTGTGCCCCAGCCTGTTCCCGGGTCCTGGGCTGTACGTGTAAGCGTGAGCTACAGACCGGGCCCCGAAGGGTTTCAGCCTGCAGAAACAGGACCTCGAAAGTCTCCAGGGAGGAGCCCTCACCCACCGCTGGTGGGAATGTAAATGGTGTGGCCTTTGCAGGAAACAGTCCAGCGATTCCTTCAACAGGTTCCACAGAGAGCAACCACATGGCCCGGCAACTCCACCCCCAGGATACACGCCCCAAAAAACCGAAAACGGACTGAAACAAATCCTCGCACACGCATGTTCCCAGCAGCACTATTCTCAACAGCCAGAAGGTGGAGACAACCCGCAACGTCCATCAACCGACAAAGGGAAAAAACGAGTGTGGTCTCCGTCTCCAACGGAACACCCTTGAGCCGTAAAAGGTGCGCTGTGCCACGGATGACCCTTGAAAAAATGCTCCGTGGGAGAAGTCGGACCCAGAAGACCACATGTGTGATTCCACTTTCATGAAATGTCCAGAGTAGGCAAATCCACAGAGACCAAGAGATCCCTGGGTGCCTGGGGCCGGGGACAGTGGGTAAAAGGGGGGGTGACTGCTCACGGGCACAGGGTTTCTCTTCGGCAGGATGGAACCGGCCAGTGCCGACAGCCTTGTGGAAGTGCGAATACGTTTAATGCCACTGGTTGTGCACTTTCAAATGCTCAGTGAGGAGAATCCACCTGGACGCTCTTGTGACCCCATACGTCACCTGTCCGTACATCCTCCATTTACCTTCTGCCTTCTTTTAAAATTATTTTTTTTATAACTTTTAAAAAGTTTTCTTTTTAATTTTTTTTTAATTTTTTAAATGTTTTTATTTATTTTTGAGACAGGGAGAGACAGAGCATGAATGGGGGAGGGTCACAGAGAGAGGGAGACACAGAATCGGAAACAGGCTCCAGGCTCTGAGCTGTCAGCCCAGAGCCCGACGCGGGGCTCGAACTCACGGACCGTGAGATCGTGACCTGAGCCGAAGTCGGACACTCAACCGACCGAGCCACCCAGGCGCCCCTAAAAAGTTTTTTGTAATGTTTACTTATTTTTGAGAGTCAGAGAATGAGTGGGGAAGGGGCAGAGGGAGGGAGATGCAGACTCGGAAGCAGGCTCCAGGCTCCCAGCTGTCAGCACAGAGCCCCACGTGGGGCTCGAACCCACGGACCGCGAGATCATGACCTGAGCCGAAGTCGGACACTTAACCGACTGAGCCACTCAGGCGCCCCTTTTTATAAAATTTGTGTTTATTTATCTTGAGAGAGAGAGTGCACACACGTGCACTAGTAGGGGAGGGGCAGAGAGGGGGAAAGACAGAATCCCAAGCAGGCTCTGCACTGGCAGTGGAGAGGCCGATTTGGGGCTGGAAGTCACAAACCACAAGATCAGCGCCTGAACTGAAATCAGGAGTCAGACACTTCACCGACTGAGCCACCCAGGCGCGCCCCCCCCTCCACCTTCTGTCTTTTAACACATCCACAACTTTGTTCCTCGCAGCACTGTGTGGAGCCGACTGCCCACTTTCCCAGTGTGCCTTGCTTCTAGGGATGGTTCTAGATACCACTGGCCTATGACATATTGGTAGACACTTCTGGGAATGCACTGGCTTCTCCATTAAAGGGGAGCGGACACAGCTGCCATGGTGTTCTCCTCTTCTTCCTCGCCTGGAACAGAATGCGACGTGTCGGGTGGCAGCAGCCTTTTGTTGCTGTGAGGCTGAGAAATTGGAGGGAGAGGCTGAATCTCAGGCCTATGTTGAGCTGTCAGATCAAAGCCAGGGACCACCCACCTAGGGTCCTCCCATTCACCCATGTTTCCAGCACACCCTTACTGAGAACATCTTGTTACCGATGCAGGGCATCCAACAAGACAGATAAAATTCCTGCCCACGCGGAGCTTACATTTTTGTACAAAGCCCTATGGAAAGAATAAAGCAGTTTTTGTTGAAGCCATCGTTAAGTGGAATTTCCATTATTTGCAGCCCCAATCTGCCTTTTATTTATACTGGTCTGCTTCCAGGGATGGGGGGGTGACGACAGATAGATGCTCGCAGCTTTGTGAGGTCGCTCTAGCCTCGCCCGCCAGAAGCCCTGAGGCTGGACCGCAAGCGTCTTATTTGTGCCCTCACCTGCCGGCGAGCTTTTCCCCAGTGGGCGGGGCGCTTCATCCACGGCCCGCCTCCTGGCCCCCGGGATTGGTCGAAAGCTGCCTCTCCTCCAGCTGGGCCAATCACGATCCCCCCTTTGCCAGTCGGGATTGGTCCTCGCCGGGCACGTGCAGAGCAATCCCGGTGCCGGCCTTGATTGGCTCACGCGGGGCACGTGACCGACAGGCCCAGGGTCCTCTGCGGCCGAGGCGGGCGGCCGTGGCGTCTCCCGTGGCCCGGCGGAGCTGTGACGGAGACCGCTGTCGGAGCTCGGGACCCGGGGGCCGCCTCTCCGGGAGCCAAGGGTGAGGCGGGCTCCCCCAGACCCCCCGTCCGGGCCCCTGCGCGCCAGCCGGAGCCCTCGCGGCCGCCGCTGACACCCCGCGTGCCGCATGGCAGGCCCGTGGCAGGCGGGGAGCAGGAGGGCTGAGCCCCACTTCCCCGTCGGGCCCCCTCGCTGGGGAGGGACCGCCACCCCCATCCCCACCAGGGCCGGGCTCCCGTTACCGCTTCCGCAGCTTCCCCGAGGCAGGACCTGCGAGGCAGGCAGCCCTAGAGACAACAGGTGCCCGGTGTCGTGGGGGAGCAGGGGCCACGGATGGTTGCGGCAGGAGCTGCACCTAAACGGGTGGGCCGAGGGCAGGAGGCCCCGGGAACTTTCCAGGACAGGGCGGCTCAGCGCAGGGGCGGGCAGGGCCTTGGAGCCCTAGGGAAGCCTGCCTCCCTTACCGGGACTGGGAGGACCAGACGGGAGCCGCGGGCACTGAGGCCGCAGCTGCGGGGGGTGGGGGGGGCTGAGGCGGTGGGGGGTGTCCGGGGAGGGTGGGGGGTGTCCGGAAGGAGAGGCTGCCTCTGTAGGCATTGCTCAGGCAGGGAAGCAGCAGTGCCTGCGATGGGGCAGGACAGGCTCCTGTGCTGTCGGACGTGTCTTCCAGAGGCGGTGGGGGGGTGGGTGTGGATGTGTCTGCCCGCCAGGTTGGGGGGGGGAGGACCAGTCAGCTAATTAAGGGGCCACTTTGAGGTAGTAATAACTGCCCTGAGAAGAGAAGACACGGCGATGTGAGTGGGTGACTAAGATGACTTTTACTCTGAATCTGATGGTTCAGGAGGCGGTGCAGACACAGGGGAAGAACATTCCAGACGCCAAGAGGAGCAGGCAGATTGGAGCCCCCACCTGTGGCAGCAAGGTGAGCAAGGAGGAGCTTGGGGAGGTGGGCGGGGGTCCGACGGCTCCGGATGACGTGGGCCCGGGCCTCAAGGGCAGGGCTGGGGTCCTCGTGGCTGTGTCCGTGTTACCACTAAGCTAGATCCAGCCCTCTCCTTTCGTGGTCCCCCCCCGCCCCCCCCAGCCGTAAAGAGCCGTCACCTTCTCCTCTTCGCTTCGCGACTGCTGCCGGAAAAAGCTGGCCACCGGTGCCCGGGGGGAGGTGGGGGCTGGGCTTCCCTGGCAACCCCTGCCAGGGCTAGAGGTTTCAGGCCACGCGGTTCCCCCAGAGCCTTGATGTCTTTATCGGGACCTTTGTAGTCACATTTATAAACTCTTGCTCCAAAACGGAACCTTTATTTTTAGCTTGCCCAGATGGCAGGCTCCGAGACCTGGTGCCTGTGGCTTTCAGTAAAGCTTCAAAGCTGTGTGGGCCTGTGAGACTCACTTTCGAACTCATTCTGCAGCCATGTGACCGGCTCCTTGTCTTCCATTCGCTTCGCCTCTTCTCCTCCGCCCCTGAGGGTGACTGTGAGGGGCAAGGAGGGGCTGCGCCCGTTGTGCCTGGCGGTAGGAGGCCGAGGGGTGTGGGAGCGAACACACGGGCATCGGGGCTGGGAGCGGTGCGCCGCACGGCCTCGCTGCTTGCAACAGAGGCGGGCTCTGGTGGACGAAGGCCACGCAGGAACGCGCTGGGAGGGTTCTGGGTGGCCCAGAGCCAAGGGAGGAAGCGTTTAGCGGGAGGGCCTGGGAAGGACGGGGCCCAGGGCAGCTGTGCTCCCTTGGTGAGGCCTCACCGTCTTCAGGATGATTTGTCATCGCTAAGAGAGACGACCGTCTTTTCCGTACTTACGTCGTGGATCCTTGCGAGCCTTAAAGCAGATGCCACGTGTAATGAAGCTCTCAGCTGCGGGCCTCTGTCAAGTCTTTGGCAAAGGCAGCCTTTGATCCCTAGGTCCTGGCTTCCCTGATCCCAGGCGAGGGCAGCGAGGTAAACAGGTTACTTCTGAATTGGATCTTCTCCCTCTGTCACACCCCTGAGGCGGTTCGGCTGGAAGGAGCCCCCACCTTGCCCAGCCTCCTGGACCCCTGGCCCTGCACAGTTGACTTTGGAGGGCAGAAAGTGACGGACCCTGACACCAGCAGCCGTTCTCGGGGCGCCTGATGGGGGTTCTCTTTCCTACAGAGGGACTTCACCATGGAGGTTTTATAGCAAATCCTGGGTGGGCCTTCACCGTGGACCTTGGCAAGACTTGGCTTCCTCATCTGTAAAATGGCGCTGTTTGTTCCGACCACAGGGCTGTTAGACCCTCAGCGAGGACAGCGGTCTGGATGGTGCCTGGCACACAGGCACCCGGTAGATGTACTGCTATTTCCAGCTGCCTCTTGCGACCGTGCAGGGAAATTAGCCGAGGTCTGTCTTTTGCTGTGGTCACCTCCCTGGCAGTTCAGAGGCTGTGCTCTCCTCCTGCCCTCTGGGCTCTGGGGTTTGCAGAACACATTTAAGTCGCGTACGCCCCTTGGCAAGAAAGACCGCGAGTGGGCGGTGGCAGGAAGGCTTGATGGCTAGGGGCACAGGACAGGTGTGCTGCCACCGGAGACGGCTGAGATCAGCTGTCTTTGCGTTCACACCTGCTCACCTGGCCGCCCTGAAGGCCAGCCCGCCGTTTGTCTGATCCCCCATCTCCTGTGGGGCCCGGGGCCCGGCTGCCCGTCGGTCTTGCCTGGTGGCCGTGGCTGGTGCTGTGGCGCACCCCTTTGGCTCTGGACACGTGCACGCTTCCGGCAGAGGCAGCGGCAGCGGCATGCGGAACGGGGACCCCTAAGAAACCCTGCCGTGTCTCCCACACCGCCCCTTTCAGATTGTCAGGTGATCGGCTACATTTGTGGCCTGCAGTGAAGAAGTTTGGATCTCTAGTTGACTTTGGCCTGGTACGCAGCGGCACCGGTGAGAGTCTCGCGAGATAAACAGGCACAGCCCGTGTAGGTCCTTGCTCCCTCCAGACGCGTGTTTGCAGAGAGCCCAGAGACGTGGCGAGGGACGCAGCGCGTGGTGTGTCCCTGCCTCCGGGCTGGCTGAGCCATCCCCCACTTGCACCGTGGCCCTGCGGGTGGAGCGGTGGGCCCCGACGTGCTCCCTGCAGCCCGGACAACTTGTGAGATGACAAGGGCTGCTCACATGGCCTTCAGCACGAGGAGTGTGGCGGCGTTGGGCCAGAATTTGTGTATTTCCTGGCATTTTTCTTTTACAAGAAAATCGGACTGTGTGCTGCTGCTTCTTTGGCTTGTAAACATTGGAAAGAGTGCTGGGATGGGTGGCCTCCGTCACTAAAAGCAAATACTTTGTTCATTTTTTTACAAACTCTGCAAACAGTCAACACCGCTGATTTCGACAAGCCACCGACAAGGGCCGCCAGGGGCCAGGCGGCAGCGGGGGCAGCAGGCGGGGGCCCAGGACTCCTGCCCGCGCGCCCCTCTCGCCCACGGGGCCTCTCAGACACGCTCTGTTTTAAGTGAACAAAATAGTGGAAGTAAGAGCAGAGAGCACTTTCAGTGGAAAATTAACTGATAACACAATCTTATTTCAATTTTCTTTTTATTTTTAAATTTAAACGACTGTGTGTGTGGCACAGTCTTAGGATGAAGGCTCCAGAACCATGTCTAGGTCTTCTCAACATTTCATTTCTCGAATCGTTTTTTACTTTACGTTGTGCATTGATACGGGCTTCTCAGTTCAGAAAACAAGGCACTATAACTATTTTATCAGCTACATTAATACAGTGAAGATAGATTTATCCTTTCATTAAATATACAGCATTTGAATACAATATGGTTTTTATGCAGATCAGGTTCAAAACACCCAAGGCACACACTTGATTTTTTTCCTGTTTTTTTTTGTTTTTTGTTTTTGTTTTCTGTATTTATTTGAAGGCTCATATTAAAGTCTCAGAATTGCTATAAACAGAGAATTCCAGAGTAGAAGCAATGGACAGTGCTTGTCATCTTAAACACAGAACGGTAAAGACTGTGGAATGGAGAAACATGGTACAGGAACAGTAAAGAAAGAAAATCACTGATACAGTGCGGCTCGGGCAACTGAAGTGGTCAGGTCTGCTGGAGTCGGAGGATCGCATCTGGAAACTCCCCGAGTCCCCCCCCCCCCCCCCCCCCGGGAGCACGGCTGCCCCGGGGCAGCGGGGGCTGTGCTCCCCCGGGTGCCGTGGGGCTTCCAACCACCCGGTGTCTACATGGAGAGCTACAGGTGTGGACAGACACTCCAGTGCCCTGCTTGTTAAAACGCCTCAAATAAAGTACGAGGGAAAGAAAAACGCTTCGAATTTCTAACCCCCCCCCCCCCCCCCCCCCCCCGCCCCCGCAAGACAAACTGATTACATTGACCTAGAGGAGGTCTGGAAGAAACCACTGGAGGTGATGGGGGTGGTTAAGGTCTGGGAGAAACCACCAGACAGCGAGGCAGGGGGCCTAGGGGAGAGGACACTACGAAAGATCTGAGGCTTAGAATTTTTTGTGAGCACGGAAACATAGTGGCCGCTGTGCAGGTGGAGAATGTGCCAAAACAGTAGAAAGTGCCCAAGAACCAGAGACCTCAGGTTTTCGCTGACGAGGCCAAAGAAGAGGTTCGGTGTTGAAAACCTACTTCCCTGCAGGCAAAGGGATAGCCCGTGTCTCCCCGGCTCAGCTCTTTGCCAAAGGACCCGAATCCTCTTGCCTCGAGGCTTGGGGCCCGCCGGCTTAGCACAACATGGCTGGCTTCGTGGGAACGACAGAGGCCGCCCGGTGCTGTGGCCCCAGAGCCTGGTGGGGGGAAGACCAGCAGGTGGGGGCATCGGGGTCTGTGCCTCAAGGAGAGCTGTGACTCCGGCTCCCCCTCGGCCCCACCCCCACTGCCGTCCCAAACCAGAGAGGACGGCCGGGCCTCGGCCGGGCTCTCGGAGCTCACAGACGTGCACGCCGACACGCACTTGGCTCTGAAGTCAGGCGTGTCTCCGTCTGCGTCACGAGAGCGCTTCAAGGAAGCAGAACCACGGCAGGGGAGCTGCCGGAAGGAAGGTTCTTACTCTTGGACGAAACCTAGTACCTGCTCAGTTGCACGGAGGTAGAGTGGCGGTGTTGTCCTACCTGCGTGAGATCGCAAGCTGGCAACTTGTCCACTCAGACAGCTACACTGTGTGTAATCAGAGCCACAACCTTAGTGCAATCGTATATTTATTTCTCTTACAGTCATTTTGGTTGCCATACAAGAGATCGAAGGATCGGGAGGAAGTGCAGATTACAGGAGCTCGTTTTTTGTTTCGTTTTTTTTTTTTTCTTTTTCAAAATAAAGTTTAAAAGGAATAAAAGCACAAAAGTAACAGCAACACAGAGAATGCGAACACAAGTTACACAAACCGTAGTGTGAAACATATTAGTTTCTAAAAAACAACAAAAAAAAACCTGGTTAATGGGAAAAAAATCCATGTTTGTGGCCCACACACGAAGTCATCGCCAGATCACCTGGGTAATGCTTGCTTGTTCGGTAACCCAGAAAAAAAAAAAAAATCACCATTTTACTAACTAAAGTACCACAGATAACCCACTTTGTGATATGTAGAGTTCAGCAAATCAACAGTCACATTGAGTCATTTTATATTCTATGAATTAACTTAAAATGTGCACAGACACCCTGGAGAAGGTATCTTGGCAGGTGTACATAATTTACATCTGGAGAAATTTTGGTTTTGTATACACAATGTTACAGAGACGAGGCATGTAAATGCAATTTATTTAAATTACAGTAGGTAAGAAAAGTTGATCTGAAAACCCGGGATAGTATTCACATGATCCTTATATGAGCAGTTTGACGTTTGTCCCACCATGGAAGAGGGCCTGGTCCTAACGTGTCCGAGGGGGGCAGGGGGAAGAGCACTGGGCAGCGAGTTAAGTGAGGAACTATTGCTTTCTGGAGCAAAACCATTGGCTGGGGCTCGAGATGGATTGGTCTTGGCAACACGTGTTATTCTCGGTCAGTGCAGGTTCTGCGGGCTCCTGTGACTTTTCTCTAATAAGACAAGGCAGAAACTGATGACTGCTCGGCTCTCGGTTTCCCCTTGCAGTCTGCCCGCTCCTGGTTAGTTGCCCGTGGCTTGAAGTCTAAGAAAGGGAGTGGCAGCCACCCTCACCGCCCGGCCGCCAGGGTCCAGTGGCTCTACAGCCACCGGTGGCCACCCAGCAGCGCCTTTCCCTCACTCGCACCTCGCCCCGGCGTGTCGCCTGGCACTGGCCACGGAGGTGATGCCAGCAGTAGGTAGAAGAAAGGAGGGCCACGGTGAGGCGGTGTACCGACTGGCTTTGGCAGTCTCACCAAATGGAAGACGAATAATGGCCAAACCACCACCTTTACACTTTGTGAACGAGCAGGCGGCCTCAGCAGGCCACCCACGGCGTCCTGGCGCACCCCACGACGGAGAGACGGCAAGGGCACGGGGGGGGGGGGGGGGGGGGGAGAAGCGCCTTCACGTTCAACTGACTTCAAGTAGGGGTGGGGCGTGCAGGTCCAGTCTGACTGCAGAGGGGTTTGGAGCGGAGGAAGGGCCGGAACTCAGTTTCCAATTCGGGGGGCACGTGGCTGGAAAAACTGTGCGTGTGTGTCTGTGTGTGTGTGGGGGTGGGGGTGGGGGTGCATGTTTGTTTTTGGAGAAACCGCTGCATTGTGAATTGTAACCACTTCTGAAGAAATAATTGTCCTTCGATGACGAAGTTCTAGCAAAGATAGAAAATATAACACAGCTCTGCTGGTTCAGATGCATCCAAATAAGGTTGATTTAAAAAGGTCATACTTTTATAATTCCACAGAAATAGTATTATTAAATCACAAAAGTTTTTTTTTCTTTAACTTTCTAGCACTGAAGTGGCACAAAGGCTGCCTAGTAGACCAGCCACTTTTTTTTTCTTAAAATATTGTGCTTATAAACTATCTGTACAACTATTGAAACTTGCAGTAAAGAAAGAGATTTTAAATTGCTAAATTTTACGTGTTCATTCTAGAGCTGTTCCAGACCTAATCAGACACTTGATTGTGAGCGTAAAGAAAAGAAAGGAAAAAAAAAAATACCATGTTTTTATAATTAGAGATGGGCTAGGCTAGTTCTGAAATCATAATAAAAGCCAAAACCTGCTGTTCGAGTTTCTTCCAAGTGTGGGAGAATGTGCTGGAAGCCTGGCTGGATGTCCGGTGATGCCTGTGCAGGTGGTAACCTCCCTTGGAAATTGGAGGTATTGTCACAGGGGAGGGGACTCCAGGGAAGAGAATGGGTGCGACTCGAGAAAACCTCGCGAGAGAGGGGCCTGCCTGGTGCAGCCCGGGAAACCTCCCTGTCTTTCCTTTCTTCATGTGTCTGCTCCCACCCTCAGCCTGCAGCCCACTGCGTGTTCTGGACCCTGGGTCCTGTGTGGACGGACGCCTCAGCCACCGGGTTCTTGAAAAGCCTGTCGTACCGGCCAGACTGGTGGGGTTCCCTGGCCTCAGAGAGCAGAGGGGCGGTCTCGGCAGAGATGCTTACCCTTGGCCGGGCTCAGAACAGAGGTCACCGTGCCCCACCCGGCACCCGGGGAAGATGCCGTCTCCCCCACAGCAGCACATGCCCGCCATTAGCCTTGTGTCTCCCCCTCGTGGTAAAGTGGACGCTCACCTGCTCTGGTCTTTGCAGAACGAGACACGCTTTCCATTTTAAAAACGTGCGAAAGGCAGAGAATCCCCTTCTCACCGCGCCGGGGACGCTCGGCGGACAACTCCCCGCTCTTCCCCTAGAAGAGACCCAGGCGGCCGCGCACCGGCTGGCTCCCGGGGCCGGGCCTCCCCTCCTGCTCGGAATCGTGACTTTGTGCTTTGACTAACTCCACGTGACATCTGTTTGACCACTTTGGAATTATGCTAATAGATTTGCAGAAAGAAAGAAAGAAAGCTAAGCAAAGCCGGGCACGATCCCATCAGACTCCCCACCACGGCCAGGAACTTCCTGGCCAGAGAACCACGGATGCACATCGCGGGAGGAGGCGGGGTAAAGAATCCAACGGAAAAAAACCAGATTCTCTACCTTTGGGGCCCAGCGAGGGGCACCGGAGAGACAGGCCTGGGGTGGCTTACCGTAAGCCAAGTGCAGGAAAGAAAGGAGCAAGTGAGCATGGAGTGTCCTCCCAGAGGCCGCGAACTGAGGCGGGCCGGGGGTGGGGGCGGGAGCTGCCCGGAAAGCAGAGGAGGGAGGTCTCAGGAGGTATCTGGAGCGCACCGGTGTCTGCCTGCGAGAGCCGGGCTCCCGCGCTAAACCGGCGGGGGCGTCCCTGGGACCTGGCAAAGGGAGGTCACCTGCACGCCGCGAGGCAGGCCGTGACTCTCTTTCCGTGGTGGCAGGACTCCCTCCCCTTGTCCCCCGCTGCACAGAAACAGCCCGTGAAGCCCCCGTGCAGAGTGGGGGAGCCGCCAGGCTTTCGCTCAGCCACACCCGGACACACTCGGCGTTTCTTTGGGTACCGGGAGACGAACCCGTGGAATGGGGTTGGCGCTCACAGACCGTGCTTGGCCGCCCGCATATTTCAGTAGAAGCCCATCTCTACTTATAACAAGGAGTCTGTGAAGGTAAAGGAGCAGCCACCCTTATCTGTCCAGCAGCTGTTTCAGAGCCCTTTCTATGTTCATTCTGTGCCCGACCCGAGTCACCCCAAGGTCGATTAGGTCTTCCTTCTGAAGGTTTGGTAGGTGACTGCCATCAATCTCGTTGTCCATGAAGGTCTCTTTATGCTCACCCAAGTTGAGACTTTCCAGCCAGTCCGCCACGTCTGGTTTAGTCCACAGGTGCACAGGCTTAGTCGTGAAAGGCTTATTTGAGATTGGCTGTTGCAGTATGGAGGGGGACGGCGATCTGCTTCGTCCCGCTGGGTTCAAGCCAAACAGGTCCCCGGCCGGGGGCTGGCTTGGAAGGCTAAAGACCTCTGAGAGCGTGGGGGAAGGGACGGCAGCGGCAGCGGGCAGGGGGGCGGGCAGAATCTCCTTGTTCATCTCCGTTGGCGAGACCACGGGGCTCGGGGCGCGCCTCGTTCCTGAGGTCCTGCTCTCAAAGTCTGTGGGCCGGCTCTGCAGGGTGATGGGCTGCGAGGTCCCCGGGCGAACCGTGAAGGTGACCGTTGTGCTCCGTGTACCTGAGACGGTGCTCATGACCTCTGGGCTTCTGAAACGGCAACAAGAGAGAAGGGCGTCACAAGGCGGGTCGCGGCGCGGGGCCTGCGGGACGCAGGTCGCCGAGGAGGCGGCGGGAGACATGCTGAGGGCAGGTGCACTGGCAAGTGAGCGGACGACGCGCCACGCCAGGACCGGGGCAGGGAGGAAGGGGGCAGGAGGCAGAGTTCCGAGAAGACACCACAGCACACGCACCGAGGCCGCCCACCCACCTGGCCCTGCGCGGGGGGGGGGGGGGGGGGGGGGGGGGGGGGAGGTGCGCCTGTGCCGCGGGAGCAGTGAGGGCCAGACGAGGATGGCCACTGAGGCGCTTTTAAGGGCTCCCTCGAAGACCTGAGGTCGGGGCCTGAACGAGGTCCTGCTCCCTGGGTGCGATGTGTCTGGGGACATCACAGGTAGATCGCCAGCGGGAGGCAAGGACGTCTTTTGCCTCCATTTGGGCAGGTAGAAGGTAGAGTGCCCTTCGGGGGAGACTCTCTCTCCCAGCTGCCTGTCAGGCCTTCAGCCTTTCGGCCTGAAGGGACAAGGGCGGGGAAGGGCCCCTGCAGGCTGGCCCTGCTGCAGTGAGTGGGCAGCCCCACACCTAGCTTGGGGGCACTTGGGGTCTGAGGAAACCGTCCACGGACCCTGAGAGCAAGCAAGGAGCGATTTGCCAAGACGCAACCTGTACTGGGCCCGAGCGCTGTGACTTTGCCCAGCGTCGGCAGGGCCGTTTTGTTGCGGGATGGGGTGGTTCGCTCGGGCGGCCTCAGCCCCGCGTGAAGCCAGCGTGAGAGGCTCGCTGGTGGTGTGTCTGATGCTTGGCAAAGAAGCAGCGATCTGAAAGGAACCCCACTGTCCCGAGTGGCAGCGGGAGTCCCCCCCCTCCCCCCCCAAGCCCTTCCTGTTGTGGCAGGTGCAGTCCAGGGGCCGGGCCGGGGGCAGCCTCATCTTTGAGGTTCCGCCTGCACTGGCCCTGAGGGGGTGACGAGGCTGCATCGTGCTACCAGAGGAGGCTCTGGTCTGTGTGCTCGCCTGTACAGAGGGGCCTTCTTAGGTGCAGCCCCTCACTGGCCCTGGCCAGGGCCCGCAGCAGGCCGTCCGGCCCCCGGGGCTCCGGTTCACCCTCTTCCCTGCTGCCCCCAAACTGAAGGCATATCCGTGCCGCTGCCCAGGGACAGCCACAGCCCCTGGAGAGGCGGTGAGAGCAGCTGTGGGTTTCTTGCCTTTTGGGCTCATTCACGGGAGCGTGGATGGACCACCCGCCCCCTTCCGGAAAGATCCCGGCCAAACACCAGTGGGTGCGCGTTGTGAGCCTTTGTCTCCGTGTGTGAGCTGGGGTCCCCTCCCTCCCAGCCGGCGAGAGCGGGGGCCTGCTCGGGAGCGCGGGGAGAGTGGCACAGGTGCTAACGTGGTGGGCGGTGAAAACAGACAAGGACAGGGATGGGGGGGCCTCTATGAAGGGAGGGGTGAGCTGGGCACGCGGCCCGCTCTGCCTGCTCTCTGCCTCAGCTTTCCTTTTGCTGCTGTTTGTTTTCTCTGCCACTGATAGAGTTGGGTATAACCACCAGTCGGCTGCCTCGAGGCCTCTAAGCCTCGTGGCACTTCCCCACTCGGTGGCAGCCGTTGTGGCTTTAAGCACGGAATGCTGGAGCAGCAGTTGTCGAGGGACCCCTCCCCCCCACCCCATCCACAGGCAGCTTCCTGGGGGTCAGGCGCCCCAGGTGGGGTCTGTTAACCCCGTCGAGAAGCCCCGGGGGCTGTGGGTGCTGGTTATACTGGAGGGTAAAGACCACCCATGTGCTACTGCCAGGCTGGGCTACTCAGCATCAAGGGGGAGGAGCCCTGCTGGCGTCCGGCCCCCCACGCGGGGAGAGGGAACCGGCACCTCCCGTATCTAGATCCGGGTTCCCGAGGGAGGGGTCGGCTGTGGACGCAGCAGAGATTTAAGGAGAAGCCTGCAGATTCTGGTGCCCGAGCGGGTTGGAGAGAGCCCACTCCGGTGCCAGCCTGGGCCGCGGCTAACGCCGTGGGGTGCTCTTTAGCGCGGCCTCTCTGCCTGCCCCCCGGTGGTAGGGCACAGCGGCAGGGCCCATCTGTTCGGGGGAAGACCCGTTCGTTCTGCTGCGATAACAGCAATTAAGCAAGATGGTGGAGATGAAATCACGAGTCAGCACAAGGCTGCTCCATCCAGAGGCGATCCGAGTTGGTAACTCGGGCCAAGGACCTTTGGGGGAGGACAGCCGTGCCGTGGAGAGTGGGCGAGCCTCCCACAAGAGCCCCCTTGCTCGGGCGCTGCCTCGCGGCAACAGTCCCGGGGTGCCTTCTCCCAAGGTGACGTGGCGTGGCGACGGCGCCCAGGACCCCGGCTCCGGGCGGCCCCAGCACAGCGGTACGGTGTGGGAGTTGGTCCCCAAGCCCGGGCCCCGTGGCCAGGGCGTGGGGGCGTCTCTGAGCAGAGGCCGCTGGTCGGCACCGCTCGCCCACTGCAAGTATCCCAACCGTCCTCACTTAGCTGGGAGTGTTCATTTTCGAAGGAAAGCTCGCAGGCGGCTGCGTCTAGCGTCAGAGGCGAAGAGGAGGCTCCGCCACACGCGGGTGGGCAGCAGGGAGGGACAGCAGCACACCCCAGAGGTCAAGGCAGTTTCGCGGGCGGCACTTACTTCTGCTCAGCACGACCCTCTTCTGTTAACACCCATCACGAGAGCACGTGAAAATGACAGAATGGAATGGCTTGAGACAACACTGCAAAATTAATTAAAATTAAAACAGAGCAGCTTCTTTCGACAGATGAAACGAAAGCAGTGGTATGGACACTGGACGAGAATCTACTGATGCTCGTCCTTTTTGGCCAAGGAGGCAGGCCGAGTGGGCGGTCCACACGGCAGCCCAGAGCGGAGGATGAACACGGGCCTTGCTTTCGTGGTTACAATGGGAAATTCACGACCCTGCCTTCTGTGGCTTGGGAGCACGTAAGTACAGAGAAGACCGTCGTCAGGGAAAGCCCGTCAAGAAAGAGACAACACGGGGGACGCCTGGGTGGCTCAGGCGGTCGAGCCTCTGACTCTCGGTTTGGGCTCAGGTCACGACCTCCTGGTTCATGAGTTCGAGCCCCAAGTTGGGCTCTGCGCCGGCAGCGTGAAGGCCGAATCAACGTGCCCTGTGCGGGAGGGCGCCCCTTGGGTTCCCGTGCTTTGCTGCAAATCTACACAGTAGGAGATGAGAGCCCGGCGGCTAACGATGGGGGGGACATCAGATCTGGCCACGTGTCTGGGGCCGGCCCCTGACCCCTGCGGGATAGCGCCCCGGAAAGAGTAACCGGGAGAGTCGGAGAGGCAGGGTGAAGGCCGGCCCTGGGCTGGCCCATCCTGCCCTCCTTCTCGGTAGCTCTGTTCCTCGCGGTTCCCCCACGCTGACAGTATTCACAGGATCCTCCTGGTGGCAGAGATCATTACGTTGCTAAGCGACTGCTGGGTTCCCGGGCGGAACACACAGGAATCTGTTGCCCTCGTTTGGAACACAGACACACACGCGCACGCACACACACACGCGCACACACACACTCTCCCTTGGATCAGCACTCTCTATGCCGCCTTTTAGATCAAATCCACATGGAAGCGGAATTAAAGCAAGAACTGAGAGCTAACCAGGGACGTACCCAGAGACGTGCTGTTATGCCATCAGTCAGTACTGGGTACCTGGGATGGGGGAAGGCAAAGTCAAGCGGCTTTTTCACTGTGTTTACAAATTCCGTCTCGCTCCGGAACAATCACCACTGAACGTGGGCCAGAGGCCGCTCAGTGACGACGGCTCGGCGTGTTTGCTGCCCGCGCTTAAGCTGTCTGCACAGCGTTTCGACAGGTGGGGCGTTACAGACACACGGGGGATGGGGAGGAGAACCAAGTCAGGACCAAGCCTGCCCGAGGTCCGAGCGCTGCCATCGGTGTCTCTCCCCGACTCCACGCCTGGGGCCTGTTGCTGCCTCTGATGCCCAGAACTCACAGCCACCCCGGGCCCTGAGCACCCCGATGGCCCCAGTCTGTCTGCATTCGCCGGGCTCTGGCCCACAGTCGGTGTGCAGTGTCGTTGCTGTGTGGATGGCGGGTGGAGACAGTTAAGCTTGTTTCCTGATCGGCGTGTTAAGTGACATGACCGAGGTTACAAGAGCCAGACTGGGCGCGTGAGCGGGTGCCTTGGGTCCTCCCGCCAGAACGTTCACGTCCAAGCAGGTCAAGAAGGAACCCAGGTTTCAGGGAGAAGCATTCACCCACTGATGCGTTCCCGCGGACCGATCCTAATGTCCAGACCGGAAAGAGAGACCCTAAGGACCAGACTTGCAACGGGAGGTCGCGTGAGCAAGGGGCAGCCCGCAGCCGGGCCGGGAGAACCCTCTTGGAACACGGTCTACGAGAAAACACACCGAAAGCAAATTTCGCGAGCCCCTGTAAGTAGCACTCGCCTAATTATCTGCACCGACATCCCCTTAACACTTCAATCGGGGGCCACGAGATGATAAAGCCAGCCTGACGGCACTGAGGTTATGAAAATGCCATTAAGCAGCTTCTGTTACTGAGCCAGGTTTGAAGTCTGTGCTCTGGGACCAGCTGGGCACAGATAATTTTTTAACAACCCAAATTGATTTATTTTAAAACCAGGAGGCTCTCAGGACCAATATTGCAGAGTTGCCGTAGAGCCGGAGGCAGGGGCCAGGCGAGGGCTGACACAGGGGGCGGCCATGTGGGGGCCTCAGAAGGGCAGCCAGGAGCTTGAGGGCCGCTTTCCCGAGGACTGGGCCCTGCTCACACCTCCAGGCAGCCTGGACCCCCACCCCCGGGGCCTCCAGGGGATGACTTTCCTCCCCCACAAGCCCATCTGTGTCTGGGCGGTGGGGAGGGCCAGGCCCACGTTACCGCTGGGCCCACCGAGAAGGGTAGGTGATCCGGAGGGGCCTGGGGACCCAGCTGATGCCAGGCCCTCCGGACGGGAGCCAGACGGGGATCCCTACCAGCTTGTGCTGCCCTTGTTCCTCCCGGCACACACAGGGTCACAGTGAGACTGACTTTCTGGGGCCATGGGATGCTGGGAAAAGAGCAGCGTGCGTATCTCGCTTTGGAAACGATGTCTGGGGCGCCACAGCGTGTAAGTCAGGCCAACGGAGCTGTTCTGCGTTCCTGAGGCCCTCGGCCTTTGGATCTACCCCCTCGTCTGCGGAGCGCAGGACCGCTGGCCTTTGCACGTGGACCCTGAAGCAGCTTGCTGAAGGGTACCTGTGCCACCACGAGAGCCGCCTGGCTGCCGGTAATCTTCATGACACGGAGATGAGGTCAGGCTAAGCCTGGAGCAAGCCCGGGATGGCCGCCGTTGCTCGGAACGCAGTTCCGCCACCCCCCACGGCCTGCCAGCCCTCTCCGGGGGGCCTCAGTTTCTTCGGTGTGGAGAGCGCTTTCTGGCCTCTGGGCTTTGTGCTCGCGCCCCCGTGCCTGGGACGCTCCGCTCCTGGTTTTCCACACAGCTGGCTCCTTTTCGTATTTCAGGTCCTTCAAAGGTCCCTTCCTCAAGGACGGTCACCTCCTTCCTGCCCATGCGCACTCCGACTTGACTCGTGAATATACTTTCATTCCTTTGTGGCACTTGCTGTGCTCTGGGTTTGTCTCATCACTTATTGTCTGTTTTCCCCCTCGCGAGCGCAGCTCCCCAGAGGAGAGACCTGGAACGTCGTCTGGTTCGGGGGTGGGTCCCCAGGCTCAGGAGAGTCGATCACTAACCGTGCATCTGCTGCCCAGTGTCCCAGGGCCCGGGCCCCTGTGGGCGTGGACCCCTCCTGCTCCGCTCGGCCCTCCGGCCTGGCACTGGTTCCTACCACACTGCAGCCTGGGGACTCCCGGCCAGTGAGGCTTCCGGGCCCAAGGATGGTGTCCCCTCGCTTCCCAGCTCTGCCCTGGGGGAGCCTGCCCTCGCCACGCCACCTCCGGCAAAACGTCAGGCACTCCCCAGCGGGGAGAACACCACTCGTGGGGACCCTCCAGCACAGTGGAGGGAGGGTGGCCGGGCCGGCACCCTGACTCTGAGCTTCCCGGGAGCGGCCGGGGCTCTGCTGCGTCCTCACCCACTCCCTGCCCTTTGATCTGGGTTGACACTCTCTTCAGAGTTGAGGCTGCTTCCTGGAAAAGTCAGCCTGCGCGGCCGAAGGCGCCCTTTCCCCTGAGCTGCCTGCCTGGCAGGGTGTTTCCAGGTGGTCCGAGGAGGCACCTCCCACGGTAGTACGCGGGAAGGCTGCCTGCTCACCTTCTTACCAGGTATTCGTAATCAGACACCCCCAGACCCGTGTCCTCTCCGATCTCAGGGAACGGACACGCGTGTCCCCCGTGAGCGAGGGCCTGTCGCTCTCGTCGCCCCTGTCCCACCCTGGGCTCTCGTGAGAAGTGAGGGTCTCACCGCACTTGTTAAGAAGGACCCGAGGGGGCAGGTGACCCCAAAGGGGTGAGCTCCAAAACTCGGCCCTCTCGGGAGACCACACCGTTTCTGTGGGGATGCGATTCGCGCACACGGCCGCCCCTCCGTCTGCCTAGAAAAACCTTTCCCTGTCCTCAGGAGGACGCCCTTCATCGAGGGCCCGGGCCTCACGCCGCCAGGGCCGTGCTGGCAGGAGCCTCGAGATGCATGTAGACGTGGCAGGGAGCGTCCTGGCGGGTGAGTTTGCAGGCTGTGTCTGCTCCCCAAACGGGCAAATACCCAGGTCTGACAACCAAGGCAAGACCCAGCAGGGGAGAGGCCTGCTCCGGGGACAGACCCACAAGCGGGGGGGGGCAGCCCGGCCTCCCCTCCCGTCCCCTGCGCAGCAGCTGTCACCAGCCTCACCCTTGCCAGCAGCCCACATCCACTTAGGGCTTTGCCTGGTGAGGCCGTGGGATCAGCAAAGCCTCGGTAGCCGGCAGAGTGCCCAGTTTAGTGCCCAAAGGCAATGACTTTCCTCTCCGTCCTTGGGCCTCGGGGCCATCGGCTGCCACCGACGTCAGTGCCAGCCTTGGCCGAGAGCAGAGGATAGGACGCCAGCTGCGGGTGCTCATCGCTGCCGGAGGCCGTCTGGTGACCAGCAGAGAGCTGCCTTGGGTGTGCGGCGGGGCTCGGGCGAGCCACCCTCGGCGAACTCAGCCCCGCAGGCGGGTTGGCCGGCCGCGCCTTCCTCCCAGGCTGTTCTCTGGCTCCTCCAAGGGCGCAGGAGTCGGACCCTGAGACGCCCCCTGGGTCGGAGGTCGGGCTCTCTGCCTTCCGGTGGAATACCCTGGCCAGGCGCTCCCCCTCTCGGCCTCCGGTTTGCTCCTGTGCTCACCGGGCAGAAGCTCAGGCCCCGCAGAGCACGGGGCCCGGCATCTGGTGAGGCCTCAGTAGGTGCCGGCTGATGTTCGCGTTGTGAGTGAATTGGGTTATAAATAGCAGAACGGACCGGGGGCGGCTGTCCTTGGCTCCTGAGCACCGCTTGGAGGCGGTCCTGCAGCAGCTCTCCAGAAATCCGGCGGGTTCGGCCGGGTGACGTGTGCCCCGAGGCCCCTCCCCGCTAGGGGAGCGCGGGCAGGGAAGCCCTGGGGAGGCGCAGCTCGACGCCCGCTGCCCCCGACCCCCGGGGGTGCTCACCCGGTTGGGGAAGGCACGGAGGAGGCCCCTGGACCGGGGAGGGGAGCCTCGGCAGCCTGAGCCCTGGACTCCTCCCTCGGGACCCTCCCATGCATGCTCAGACGTGGCTAAGGAGGTGAAGTGCCAGGCGGAGACCTCAGCCCGAGTCCCCGCTCGGCCTCCCGCCGCGCACGGGGACCTGCCACTCGGCGTCTCGGTCACTCTTCCTGGAGAATGGGTACAGTCCCTACCTGCCCCCCCTGCTCCCCAGTCAGTGTCCTCAAGATGCTTCGCTCACATGCCAGCACCTGGTACGGTGTGAAACACGAGGAGAAAGCATCCGAATACTTGTGCTCTCACGTCAGGTAGCGATGAAGAGCTGTACTGTTACCTAAGAGGAAGGGGCAAAACCGACCGCTTTTAAGTCCTTTAGGACTTTCGAGTTTATAACATTTGAAGTTGTGTGTAGATGCCCACCAGAAATGGGGTCTTCCGCGGACTCTGTCTTCAACTGGCGGTACTGTTTGAACCTCACAGTTGGTGGTGGATTCTCTATGCAAAGACGGCGTGTTACCGTGCTTCTTTCTACCACGGCCGGCCAGTCGGTGTTTCTCCCGGGTGTGACGCGAGCCACGTGAGAAATTGATTTCCGTCCATACGGAAAGACACCTGGGGAAACTGTGGCTCTTGGCCCGCACGTGCAGGCCCAACCACGGTGTGGTGTTGCTGGTTAACGGCCCAAGACGTGTGAGTCAAACGCCTGTCCAACGGGAGTACGGAGGAGACGGGTTAGTCAAAGCGTCAACACCTAGGCGCGGACGTCAGCGGAGGCCAGCAAACAACAGGCTCCCGGGACAGCGGGGGGAGCGCCCGGCACCCCCAGGGTCTGGGCAGGGGCTCCAGGCAGAGAGCCAGCGGCCCGCTCTAGGGCGTGGCGTGCCTGGGCAGAGCCTCACAAGTGGCCCCTCACATTCTACCCCCAGCCGCGACGGCAGCACCTCGAACTCTGCGTCAGACTGTGACTGGCTACCCCGTGGGCAACCGGCCGCCTCCTTCCGTGACGCCTGCCAGCCGGGTCGGGAAGGGCCGGCGGGGGGGCTGCCATTTCCCTCCGAGTTGACTAGTGAAGCCACAGCCTGGCACCTCCCCAGCCCTCCGGCCGGTCGGCGACGGGAGGAGGCGAGAAGGATCCGTGCACGCTTCACCACACACGCGCACGTGTGCGCGCCCCGACCCGCTCACCCTCCATGGGCGCGGTTACTCCCCTGCCACCAGCTTGGTGGAGCTCACCCGTTTTGGCTTCTGCGAGGCTCCAGAATGGCCTTACGGGGCAGGGGGAGGGGTGGGGGTCCCGGCAAGGATCTGGAGAACACGGAACCACAGGGAGCAGTGCTCCTCTTTGGAAGCCAGGGCAGGGATGGTCTGCCGTGGCTGGCTGGCTTCTATCACAGGTCTTTACGCGGGAGAGCCACGTCCTGCCAGCGTGGATGCGGTCCGCACTCGGCTGTGCCGGCGTCCAGGAGAGGAGGGGAAAGGGACGCAAGCGTTGTGTAACAGGTGTGGCCCGCGCGCGTCCGCTCCGGCTGCTCCCCAAGGGCGCTTCCTGGCCAGCACTGACTGGGCGAGATGGGAAGGCCGGCAGGGGGCAGTCTCTGTCTAAGCCGACTGTGGGACTTACCTGGGAGCGAGGCTGGCGGGCTTGGTGCCCGTGGGCGAATCCAGTGCTTCCCCCGGCTTGGCCGATTTCTCTCGGTTCATTTGCTGCAGGATTGAGTTCAATTCGCTGATCACGTTTGCCTTCGGGCCCGAGCGAATCGGGCTTCTGACCTCCGAGACGTCACCCCACAGCTTGGAGGTCCTCGGCGGCGTCACCTTCGCGGCCCCAGGCTGGGCGCTGCCCGGCGGGGGCGGGGGCGCCGGGGGAGGGATGACGAAGCTGTCCACGTCTTCTTCCACCAGCGCGTCCTGGTAAAGCGCGTTGCTTTTGGGAATGATGGGCTTGACTTTTGGCTTCGGAGGCACCGGGGGCTTGTCCACCGTAAACGCCTGCCCGTCCGCATAGACCGTGCAGGTGTCCACGTTGTCCCCGCCCTCGGACGACAGCGTGGACATGCTGGACACCGTGGACACGGTGCTGGTCGTCTCGAGGTGGTGGTCGCTGCTGCTCCGGCTGTCCACCTCCTCGATCCCAGAGTCCGTCACGGCGTCAAAGTTCTCGGGGGGTGGCAGGAACGAGGCGGGCAGGCAGTTGGAGAGGCCGGCCGGCTTCTTACCGTCCGCACAGTTGGCCGGCTGGCTGGGGTTCAACGGAGGGGGCTGGGAGGCGTCGTGTTTCTTCTGCTTGACCAAGTCCGTGAGGGCGGGGACGGAAGCGATGCGGTCATCGGGGATATCAAAACTATTGGCAAATTCCAGGGGGGGAGGCAAAGGCTCTGTAAAAATGAAATCCTCGTCCAAATCCACGGATGCCAGAGGGGGAGGAGGGATGCGGAATGGCAGGATCACCGCCTCTTCCACGGAGCCCGCCGCCACGATGGTCCTGCCGGGCGCGGCGGCGACGGCGGGCTCGGGGCTGGCGGAGATCTGTAAAGCACCTTCGGTTTCGGGAGCGCCTTCTGGCACCTCGGACAGCGGGCTGTCTGGCTTGGCCTCCGCGTCGGCCTTCTCTTCCTCTTCCTCCAGCAGGCGGTCGGTCTTGGTGGCGTCCACGGTGTGGACCATCAGCAGGCCGGCCGACCTCTGCTGGGACGTGTCCACGATGTTGATGAGCATGTTCTTCTTGTCCTCGCCCTTCCGGTCCTTGCCCAGCTCGGTCTCGTACTTGTTCTCCGTCTCCTGCCGCCTCAGGGGCCCCCGCGTGTTCTGCCTGGTGACGGGAGGGAAGCCCGCTTCCACGCTGGGCCGCATTTTGGTATCGATGTAGAGAGGTTTGTGGAGGTCGGCCTTCGGGGCCTCCCCCTTGGAGCCCTGCTGCGACTCCTTCATGGCTCGGTCCCTTGCGGAGAGCGCCAGGGCCAGCGGGGAGCTGGGGTCCAACAGCCGCCCCGTGAGCGGGTGGACGTAGTTCTCAGGACCGGCCGCGCTGCCGCCCTTGGGGGGCACCGCGGGGCCGCCGTCGGGGCCCTTGGCTTTGGATGTGGAATTGAGCGGCCTGCCGGCCTCCCCCTGAGCTGCGGCCTCGCCTCCGCCCGCGAAATGGTTCTCGGGCTCCCTGGGCGCGGCCCCCGGCGCGGGCAGCGGCAGCGGCTCGGTGCCACCCTCCTCGCCGAAGTCGGCCTCCTCGGGGAAGTTGGAGGAGCGCACGCGGGGGGCGGGCGGCCCCAGACCCACGTCCTCGTCCCCCAGGTCCGTGGACAGGAAGGCCGGGGAGTTCCTCCTGGCCTCCAGCCGCTTCTCCCGGTCGCGGACGGCCCCGGCGATGGCGGCGGCGAAGGGGCTGCTGACGGTCAGGCTGTCGTCAGGCCGCAGCTGGCCCGGCTGCTCGGAGGCCTGGGG
The DNA here is from genome assembly GCF_022837055.1 of Prionailurus viverrinus. Classification (NCBI taxonomy): domain Eukaryota; kingdom Metazoa; phylum Chordata; class Mammalia; order Carnivora; family Felidae; genus Prionailurus; species Prionailurus viverrinus. The sequence goes on from NC_062570.1 coordinate 112,364,528, forward strand.
CTCGATCTCGGTGCTGCTGCCCTGGCTGCTCTTCCCGCTGCTGCTGGTGGAGGGCTCCTTCACGATGATGGTGGGGATCGGAATGGAGCACGTCTTCTCGGGGCTGTCCTCCACGTTGGACTGCTTCACCAGCATGCCCTTCCGCCGGGCGGGCTTGGCGGGCACGTACACGGCCTTGCTCGCCACCCTGCCGACCTCCGAGTACGGGTTTTCGGGCATCTGGCCCCGCTTGCTGCGGAAGTTGGCCTGGGCGGCGGCGCTGCGGCTGTAGAGGTCCTCGGAGTCCAGGGAGTAGCGGTCCAGCTCTCTCCTGTAGTACAAGCCCTTGTCCCTCATCACCGTGGCCACCGTGTCCGAGCGGGCCGCGGGGGGCACCTTGGCGGCGGCGTTCTGATTGAACGCCGGCTTGATGGTCCCGTAGACTCTCGGGGTCGGGGACTTGGGGCAGTTGTAGGCGGTGGGGGAAGGGGGCGGCGGGGACGGGGGCACAGACTGCGGCGGGGGAGGGATGTCCTCCGAGGTGTCGGGCATGGACAGGCTTCTGGTGAACTTCAGCATCGGAGGGGCCAGAAACTGACGCTCTTCCTCCGTTATTCCTGCAAAAGGAGAAGGCAGACTCAGCTTTAGACCGTGACGGCAGCCCCCCACCAAGCCTCTAGGCCGGTGCGCTGCCCTACGTCTTGCACACTCACAGTGGAGCACTTGTTCACGGAGCACAGCACAGGCCACAACGCCAGGAGCTTACGGGGCCCGTCCGAGCCCCCCGCAAGGAAAAGAAAGGGAAAAGGAAAGAAAGGAAAAAGGGGAAAGGCACTGGGAGGCACTGAGTGCGTGCTGTTGAGATGTTCCGCTTGTGGTGCCCGGAGCAGAGGTGTGAGCGACGCGTGGGGCCGCGGCGGGGCGCCCGGGGCAGCCAGCCGCGTGTGTGCGCGCACGTGTGTGCGGGCGAGCGTCGGGACTGGGCTGGATCGGGACGCATCTGTCCTTTCGGGCCTGGCCTGGGGCGTGGGGTCTGGGGGCCGACACCGTCACGCTGCCCGTGGGAGATGAGGGGGAGGGTGCCACCGCATCCACTGAAGTGCCGTGGCTGGTGCTGCGGCCGAGGGGCGATGGAGCCGGCCTCAGCCCCGTGACAGGGACCCGATTTGTTGCCTGACTTCTCTGGGCCACCCAAGGGCTTGAGGGTATTGGTGCTCCCGGGCCATCAGGGACACACGGCCACGGGGGGAGGGAGCCCAGACTCCTCCTCAGCCCAAGCCGGGAGCAGCTTCCTGAGCAGACCCTGGGCCACTGGCCCCAGGAGCCCGTCCGGGTCCCGCCTAAGACCCTCTGGGCCGGGGGGGTTTCCCAGCATCACGATTAAGTGGGGTCGACATTCAGCTGACTTGGCACAAAGTCAGGTCACGTGATAGGCAGGACCCCACCTGACAAAGCAGCGGATGATGTCGGGTGTGCAAGTGCTGAGGGGCCCGGCATGGCGATGGCCCCAGTTCTGTGTGTGGGCCGGCTGGGCCAGGCTTTCCAGACCCTCTTTCCAACAGTCCGAGGTATCGGAACATCAACAGAATGCACTCGAGGAGACGGAAGCGAAACACAGACACAGACACCGACAGATGGGAGGCACTGGGGTCTCACTCGGTGGGGGGAGGGGGGGCATGCGGGTTGCTCAAGGAGGTAACAAAATGGGTTACTTCAAATCAAAAAACTTGTAGGACAAACTACGGTAACTTATTCTAATGAAAATCTCCATTCGATAGGGGTATTCCCAATTTAACGTACTCCTGTGGGAGGGCGTTTTGGCATCGAACAGACGGATTTCTAAAAGGCCTTCTCGACCAGTCGCTAACACCTGGGTCGCCCGACAACTTTCCCAAGGAGTCGTAATTTAAGAATACGCCTTAAGGAGTAAGTATAGGGGTTACATTCAGATTACAGATTCGGAAGCGTAAGGTTCACTAACCTGATAGAAAGATTCTGCTGTCTGACAGGAGGAAATGAATTGTTATTAAGCAGTAACAGAGCCAGCGCACAAAGTGGCGTCTACGCTACTCTGCGGTGGCCCTGAGCTCTTGGGGAGGGCGGGTTTGAGGAGCGGCAGACTGGGAGCCACCTCACGCTAGTGACCGAGGAGCCAGGCCTCCGATAACAGGAGGCGCTTCCAGAAATCACCCACAGCGTCCCCGAGGGCCGGCCTGGGGCCGCCGGGTCCAGCCGGGTCCGGCAGTGGCCCAGCTCCTCTGAGGCTTTACACGGTACAGACAGCGTCGGGTTATCGCAAAGGGGGGCTGTCCGGCAGGGTCACGTTCGCCATGCCCGGAAGTGCCCGTAGGTATCGCTGGGGCATTAACAAGAAGGCACGCGGCTTTCCACGACACGCAGCACATTGAGTTTGTTGGCGTTCTAGAACGTGGCCCAACCACCCTTAGAAGTGTGTCCGCTGAGCTCACCCGCTTGAAACGTGGCAGGGACCGGGCGGTTCGGGGGATGTGGGAATTGCGTTGAGCGGGCGACCACCTCCACCTGCCACTCTGGTCCCTGCAGGGCGGTGGAGGGGGCTTCCTAGGCTGCCCTGGGCCACCCTCTGCCTCCCTCCTGGCGCGTGCCCGTCACCCCGCTGGCATTAGCACGGCCCGCGAGGCTGGATGTCGTTTCCAGCAGGTAGAAAAGTTTGAGTCTGCATGGGGGTCTAAAGGGCCCCCCCCCACCAGGGGGCAGCTCTGCCCGGGGGACTCTGAGGGCTTCTCTGAGAGCCAGGGGGCAACCTCTGTGGGTGGAGGCCATGCTTCTTACCTATTGATTTCTGCCTTCGCATCGTACCTCGGGGGAGGCCCAGAAACGGGCCTTTCGGGCTCCCAGGAACAGTGGGCGTCATGACGGCGATCCCCTGTCGTTCGTACACGGACTGCAAACCAGAGACCCCGGAGTGAGACGAGCCCCGACCAGCCCCACCCAGGGCATCCGGGCCCGGAGGGTGACACGGAAGCACCTGTGCCCACCTGTCACACGGCTTCCTGTGCTGCCCCCCCAGGAGCAAGCCGTGTCCAGCCGAGGCCGGCAAGACATACCAGCCTCAGGGAGCCGGAAGAGGCTCTTGCTGGGCACTCCCCACCGCCCCCCCGCCCGGCTCCTGGCCTCTAAATGCCAGGGTGCCCCGTGGAGCCGTGGACTGGCCGACACGTCTGAGAAGGGGCCGCGGCAGACGCTCGGTAGGAAAGCGCGCACAGCGGGTGGGCAGTGCAGGAGTCTCCGTTTCCCTCCTCCACAGGATGGGTCAGGAACACCGGCTCACGGCACGGGACAGGGTGAGCCAGGTGGGGGGGGGGTGGGTGAGCAAGCGCAAGGGCTGCCCTGGAGCCCTGAGGCCAGCGGCGCCGGCAGGGACCTGCGGCGGGTGGGCTGGCCCCAGGGGAGCTTGGCTTCCCTCGTGCACTTGGGAAACGGATTCCCCGTGCAGCCGCCGCCCAACCCGCCGCTTCCTCGTCTGTAACGCTGGGCTTGCTGGCCGCCCCCCCCCCCCCCCGGGCGGCGGCACCGGAGGCGGCTGAGCCCGGTGGACACGTGAGCGTCAGCTCGTTGGCATCCTGTGCTCAGGGCCCCAGGCCGTCTTCCTAGAGCACCCTCTGCCCGGGGTCTGGGGCCCGAGGCCGGGCCGGACAGCGTCTGGGCCACATGGGGCTTAAGATGCGGTGAGAGGCCACAAACAAGGCGGGCAGCGAGGATGGGGAGACGGGGCTGGGGCTGGGGGCTGACCCCGCAGTGGGGCGGCCCAGAGCTTGTGGGATTACCGCCCCCTGCCCCCCCGCCAGCCCCGGGGTTCTGGCGGGGATGGGGGTCCCACACCAGCAGGTGGGTCTGTTCTAACGTGCATTGCGCCAGGCTGGCCTGTGCAACGGGCGACGTTTCCAGGTGTTACCGTAGGTGAGAGCTGCCACCGCAGGGACGGCCCGCCCGCCTCCCCCGGGCACGGCCACTCACGTTCATGTCGGAGACGGATGGGAAGCACCGGCTGGTGGGCCGCTGCTTGATGGTGGCTACCCTGGACTCCACGGCCACGTTATCAGCAGTGCGGGATGGCTTGGAGGCTGGGACAATCTCGTCGGGCTTATCTGCAACGTGAACATGACGGTGGGAACGGGCGTCAGCGGCCGGAGCCCCCGAAGCACCCCCGGGGGCTGGCTTCTGACAAGGTGCCCTCCGCACGTGAACAGCCACTCAACTGCTCCGGCCTCCAAACCATGCAGGCGGGCGCTCGTCACCGCGGTGTGGGTCACGCATGCGTCTCTGTGCCACATGCACTCGCAGCGACGCCAAGTCCGTTCCCGAGCCCTCACCCCGGGCAGGCGCACGCGGACAAGACTCTCAGTGACACAGCCTCGGCCCCCAAGGCCTGCAACGCCCTGAAAGCCAAGTCTTCCCCGGAGCCGCTCTGTTTTCGCTGCTGGACGTACTCTTGGCCGCGCCAACTAAACCAGGGTTTGGGATCGTTTCCTCTTTAAAAGCTCAGAGGCATACGTAGGTGCTTTGCCACAGGTTGCGGCTGCCGGGCTGTAAGGCCCTCGCGCCCGGGGCTAGAGGTGGCGGGCACAGTCAGGCGGCCGTCGGGATTCCCAGCCGCCAAGCCCGTGCTGCGTGGGGGACACCCAATTTCCCAACAGCACAACATTCTTCTTGGTGAAAAAGAGAATCAAGGGTTAGCGATGTGTAATTCTTACAGATTAAAAACTTTTTACGATTTAAATGTAACACACCATTACAACTTTTGGAAAACGTGAAAACTCCAGCGGGGCCTAGGATCGCCCACAAGCCCTCGCTTCATCTGTAGGATGTCTGAGACCCCGCGGGGCCTTGGGGCCCGCCCTCCCGGAAAGACTACGGCCCAGGTGGCGCAAAGCCAGTGCGAGGCGGTGCCTGATGGGAATATCCCATTTTGGGCCTCGTGAGGCCCGGCACCGTCCTTGCCCCCCATCCCCAGGACGCGCAGGCCTGGACGTGTGGTCATGTGGACGTTCCGTCCACGAGCCCGAGGCCTTCTCCTAGCAACCCCGATCCTTTCTGGGGTCTGGCGACTCCCCTCGAAGTGCCTGCTGTCACGAAGAGACTCCCAGGCCCCTGGAGTCTCGCCCAGACCCAGAGCTGTCAGGCCAGGGTGTGAGGCTTGGGGCGTCTGCTCGTTCCCACCGGGCAGGACAGCCACTTGGAACCACAGGGGCTTCCCAAGAGGAGCTAGTCCCCTGGAAAAGCCCCCCCCCTCCCTGAGCCACCCACACCAGGGTCCCCATAGAGGAACTGCAAAAGGGAGGAGGTGTGTGGGGTGGGGGAGGGACAGGGGGCCAGGCAGACAAGCAGCCACCAGGGCCACCCCAGCCTCCCAGACCACCCAGCAGGTGGGCCTCTGACATCTGTGACTAACTGCTCACAAGACTCCTGGGTCCAGACCTGTGTCCTGGACTGGGGGTGAGCAAACTAAGGCCCTTGGGCCAGATCCTGACTGCCAGCAGGCAGACACTCCCCCTGCGTGCAGCGATTACGTGTTTGGTTTTTTTAATGTTTATTTTTGAGAGAGACAGAGACAGATTGCGAGTGGGTTGGGTTAGGGTCAGAGAGAGAGGGAGACACAGAATCCGAAGCAGGCTCCAGGCTCCGAGCTGTCGGCACAGAGCCCGACGCGGGGCTCGAACTCACGGACCGTGAGATCGTGACCTGAGCCAAAGTCAGATGCCTAACTGACGCAGTCACCCAGGCGCCCCTGCGATTACATTTTTAAGAGGCTGTTAAAAGGAGGGGAAGGAGAATGTGCCACAGAGAGCCCGTGGCCTGCAAAGCCAAAACCCTCACTGTCTGGAAAATACCTGCCCCCTGGCCCGGACCCTGTCCCAGTTTACCTGCCCGGGAGCCCCGGGCGCAGAGGGTTCTGGCCGAGCCGCATTGAGAAGGCCCTTCCCCCTGACACACGCGCATTCACGTCTCTCCCTCGTGAAGAAAAGACCCACTCCCTCCCTGTGTCCTGCCCTGCGGTCCGGACTGGTCGGCCAAGGGCACGTCCTTCTCGTCATGGGTGCTAGGGAGCCATCAGCCCCTTAGGGAGTTGGTCAGAGACACTTATGTCTCTGGGCCACTCGCAGCCACGGTCACCGTGTCCCCAGCCCGCCTTCCTCCTCACGGCCCACGGAGCTGTCCTGTCCTCAGCCGTGCTTAGGGCCCCGGGAGGCGCCACTCACCCCCTCCTGGCCACCAGCTGCTGCTCCTTCCCTTCGCCGGGTCCCTGTCCCTGCCGCTGTGCTGTGCACACCCCACGGTCCCGGAAAGCTGCTTCCTCTGGGGAGCCGTCCCACCTCCGATCTGGGCCGGGATTCCTTCGGTGGCTGGGGTTTAACCTGTTTCTGTGCCAGACCCCCACCCCGCCCCTCCGGCCGGGCCTCGCTCCCTTGACCGTGGCGCGGGGTCCCCTCACGGACGTGCTCAGGTGGTGCTTGGCTGGCCTCCTTGGTCTTCGTGGCCTGTCCCTGGAAGCTGGGCCCCTGGTGCTGGCTGTCGGCTCGTTTCAGCCTGAGCTGCGGGGAGTCGGGTGTCCTCAGGGCTGGGGGCCCGTCCTCGGGCTCGGGCCGTCTCTCCAGGTCCGGCCTTGGTCGCAGGGCATGCCACTCAGTGGGGCTCTGCCGGGCCTCCGGGGCGTGGAGGGGGTGCCACCGAGCCACAGAAAGAGCGACTGGAGGCCAACACTCATCCCGTGGGAGGCACCGTACGGGGCGGGGGCCCCAGGGCAGGATGCTCGCCTGTGACGCAGAGCTAACCAGCAGCACCTTCGACAGTCTCCTGTTTCTAGCCGTTTCTTTGGTTTTAACCCCCTTCCTCCAAGCGGACGGGCGGTTCACCCTAATTTCCCAGCAGGCCGAGGGGCTGCTGCCCGGTATCCGAGTAGCGCCTGGACTCTCTTCACGAGCCGGAATAAGCAGGGAGCCCGCTGTGATCTTGGAGCCCCAGGGCACGTGGCAGGCACCCCAAAAGTACACCTTCAGTCATGGGCGGGCACAGGTGAGGCAAAGACCCCGTGTCGGGAGCAGTGGTCCCTGGTGGCAGTCCTAAGCACCTCCTCTCCTCTCTGGCCGTTGGGGAGGGGAACGGTCCCGGTCTGCGATGTTGAAGGTCACGCGGCTAAAAACCCGTGGCCAGGCGAGCCGGTGGGTGGGAGCTGGGCCTCGCGCCGGGGTCTGCCGGCCTCCGCATCCCCACCCCACCCTGGGCCAGGGGTCCCGAGCCCTGAAGGGCGGTGGGCATCGGGATGGTCTGCCCGCTCCAGCCGGCTGAGAAGTCAGGGCACTGTCCACACCAGTTGCCCCGTGCTGAGAGGGGCGGGTCTGGGGGTGCCCAGAAGTGCGTGCCTTGGAGTCGTGGCCACCTTGAGTGGATGTCCTCGTCCTTGTTGTTTATTAAAAAAAGTTTTTTAAATGTTCATTTATCTTGGAGACAGTATGAGTGAGGGAGGGGCAGAGAGGGGGAGACACAGAATCCGAAGCAGGCTCCAGGCTCGACGCAGGGCCCGAACTCATGAACCTCGAGATCGTGACCTGAGCTGAAGTTGGACGCTTACCCGGCGGGGCCCCCCAGGCGCCCCTCCTTGTCCTTGTCCTTGTTTTAAATCTTGGCCTTTCCATCTCCAGCCAAATGTTCTTTTATTTTATTTTATTTTATTTTATTTTTAAATTTTTTTTTTTCAGCGTTTATTTATTTTTGGGACAGAGAGAGACAGAGCATGAATGGGGGAGGGGCAGAGAGAGAGAGGGGGACACAGAATCGGAAACGGGATCCAGGCTCCGAGCAGTCAGCCCAGAGCCCGACGCGGGGCTCGAACTCACGGACCGCGAGATCGTGACCTGGCTGATGTCGGACGCTTAACCGACTGCGCCACCCAGGTGCCCCCCAAATGTTCTTTTGAATCAGAACACCAGAGTTCTTGGGTTGTGGGGGGTACGGCTGGGAACGATTGCTTTCAGTGACAGCCATTAAGTGTGGTTTGTGCGATTCAGATGGGAACACGGACAGCCCGTGGATTCCGCACGGGAGGCCTGGGGCTCCTCCTGCCTTGCACCCGCCTCTGAGGGTCTGTTTACCAGAACAGGAAGGCTTTTAGGAAAAGCTGTCAGGCTGGAGTCCCACTTCTCGTTGTAGAGTCTCCAGGTTTTTGTGCTTCATTTAAGAGAGCCTGGGTTTGGGTCTCTATTCGGGGATAAAGAGGATTAGCGAACGCAGCCCCCTGCAGCCCTAAAATGAAGTGCTCTGCAGCTGAGAACAATCCCGCAGACGCATCTTAAAAACCACCTAGCAGGGAGTTGAGGAGAAGCCTCTAGAAGCAGCCACGTGCTGTCATTTTCTAAGCAAACGTACGGACTGGGGTGATGCTCACCGTCCATAAACTGCCCACTTCCTGGCGAGGGGGCAGCGTGTTTTAGGAGGGGAGGTGGCATATTTGGCAAGAGCGGTTAGGTCCCCCGGGGAACCAGAGCAGGGACAGCCAGAGCGTCACAAGCCTTCACCCCCCCCCCCAACCCCCCCAGCCCAGGAGCTCACCCTTGGCCACTGGCAGGCTTCAGCCAGTGCGCCCTGAGCCCTCCCAAGGCAGAAACCCACGTTCCACGAGCCAGACCTCGGTGGGATCTCCTCTGCATGAGGGAAACGCAAACACCGACGGCACCAGAGGCCACGCGCCAGCCCCGGGGGAGGCAGTGGCTGTGGCCGGCTGGCCCACTTCTGGCTTAGTCTTCCCGGGAGGCCGTGAGGCGCGGGGAGGGGTCTTTGAGCTGTTCCCGGCCTGATGGCCCTGATGCGTCTCACACCTTCCAAGGGTCAGGCCTGTGGGTGCAGGCAGCACCGGGGTCGCCCGGGGGAGCCAGGGCTGGGGCCATCTCACTGGTGTGACAGTTTTCTAGAACCACCGCAAACAGTTCAGAACGAAAGAAGTTTGTTCTCCGTCAGTCTGGAAGCCAGAATTCCCAAGTCAAGGTGTCAGTAGGATGTTTCTCCTCCTGGAGGCTCCCGGGGAGGATCCTTCCTGCCTCTTCCAGGTTCCAGGGCTCCAAGCGTTCATTCCTGGGCTGTGGCCGTGTCCCTCCAAACTCTGCCTCTGTGCCCTCCTCTGCGTGTGTCTGAATCTCTTCCTCTCTTGTGAGGTCATGGTCATTGGCTCTGGGTCCACCCCGATACAGTGCAGCCTCAACAGGCTCACATCTGCAAAGGCCCTGTTTCCAAATAAGGTCCCTTTCTCAGGTTCTAGCTGGACGTGGGTTTTTGGGGGGACGCTATTCAACCAGTATGTTGTAAAAGCCTGTTTCCCCCCTGTTGCACATGGCCCTGGAGCATGGGGAATACTTCTGAGCTTAGACCGGTCCCCCGGAAGAGATGGCAGGTTCTGAGGTTAGACCGGTCCCCTGGAAGAGACTGGCAGGTTCTGAGCTTAGACCGGTCCCCTGGAAGAGACTGGCAGGTTCTGAGCTTAGACCGGTCCCCTGGAAGAGACTGGCAGGTTCTGAGCTTAGACCGGTCCCCCGGAAGAGATGGCAGGTTCTGAGCTTAGACCGGTCCCCCGGAAGAGATGGCAGGTTCTGAGCTTAGACCGGTCCCCCGGAAGAGACTGGCAGGTTCTGAGCTTAGACCGGTCCCCCGGAAGAGACTGGCAGGTTCTGAGCTTAGACCGGTCCCCCGGAGGAGATGGCAGGTTCTGAGCTTAGACCGGTCCCCCGGAAGAGACTGGCAGGTTCTGAGCTTAGACCGGTCCCCCGGAAGAGATGGCAGGTTCTGAGCTTAGACCGGTCCCCCGGAAGAGATGGCAGGTTCTGAGCTTAGACCGGTCCCCCGGAAGAGACTGGCAGGTTCTGAGCTTAGACCAGTCCCCTGGAAGAGACTGGCAGGTTCTGAGCTTAGACCGGTCCCCCGGAAGAGACTGGCAGGTTCTGAGCTTAGACCGGTCCCCCGGAAGAGATGGCAGGTTCTGAGCTTAGACCGGTCCCCCGGAAGAGACTGGCAGGTTCTGAGCTTAGACCGGTCCCCCGGAAGAGACTGGCAGGTTCTGAGCTTAGACCGGTCCCCCGGAAGAGATGGCAGGTTCTGAGCTTAGACCGGTCCCCCGGAAGAGACTGGCAGGTTCTGAGCTTAGACCGGTCCCCTGGAAGAGACTGGCAGGTTCTGAGCTTAGACCGGTCCCCCGGAAGAGATGGCAGGTTCTGAGCTTAGACCGGTCCCCCGGAAGAGACTGGCAGGTTCTGAGCTTAGACCGGTCCCCCGGAAGAGACTGGCAGGTTCTGAGCTTAGACCGGTCCCCCGGAAGAGACTGGCAGGTTCTGAGCTTAGACCGGTCCCCCGGAAGAGATGGCAGGTTCTGAGCTTAGACCGGTCCCCCGGAAGAGACTGGCAGGTTCTGAGCTTAGACCGGTCCCCCGGAAGAGATGGCAGGTTCTGAGCTTAGACCGGTCCCCCGGAAGAGACTGGCAGGTTCTGAGCTTAGACCGGTCCCCCGGAAGAGATGGCAGGTTCTGAGCTTAGACCGGTCCCCCGGAAGAGATGGCAGGTTCTGAGCTTAGACCGGTCCCCTGGAAGAGACTGGCAGGTTCTGAGCTTAGACCGGTCCCCCGGAAGAGATGGCAGGTTCTGAGCTTAGACCGGTCCCCTGGAAGAGACTGGCAGGGGCAGTGTGCAAGAAGCATTCTCTGCATGCCCACCAGCGTCCAATGCTCCAAGCTCTGTGAGGCCGGACTGTCCACTCCCTCGCTGTGCAGTGAGTGTGGGCCGCTGGAGCGCCACACTGCACCCCACAATCTCCCCAGCCCCGTGGACTGCTCACACAGGAGCTGGGTGGACCACGGCCACGGGGCAACTTTGGGGTCTTGCGTGCACACTGTCTCCCGCACCAGCTGGGGTCGGGAAATGTGGGGGAGGGGCATTTGGGCTCAAATTGCCTCCAGTTTTCTCTGCTGTTCAAAGCCAGGTGGGTCTCCACCCTCCAGGACTCCCTGTCTCCTGTGCCCGTGCTGGCCACAAGGATTGTGACTCCTGTCTTTTCACACGGTCCAGGATGGCTGCTGGAAGCGTCCCCTTGACAAGGGACCTTCTCGGCCAGCTCTGTTACGGCAGTGAAGTCCCGGGAGCCCACGCCGGGGTGCCTTATTCAGGATGGTGTGGCAGACAGAGGGGTCGTCCCTGGGGCAGCAGGGTGTTGGCCTTGGGTTGACGGGGACTTCAGGGAGACATGGAATCCCAGGAAAATTTCTGGGCAGTCCTGGGGGGTGGCGGGTGGAGGCCGGGGAGGAGGAGCAGGTGCTCTGACTTGATGCTCTAGGACCCATGGTCGTGCCCCCAGATACCGGCTGATGGATTCTGAGACCCACCTCCCGACTTCAGCGTTCAGAATACCGCGTTGTGCCTCCACGCCAGCGCCTAGGCTCCCGTGATGGGGTCCACGCCGTGCTCCCCCAGACCCCCAGAAGGAGTTTTGAGTTTATTGTGCTTCTTTCTATCATTGGGATCGTTGTCTCCAGCAGTCAGGTGAGAAACACCCCAAAATATGGATGCTGCTGAAGGAGGAGCCCGCATCGTTCTGGGGCTCTGTTGTTGGGGCTCTCGTGGCGCGTGTGTCTCTGCTGTTCACAGCACTGCAAACCGTCCCCCACCCCGTGCCAGTCGGCTCCCGGGTCCCCGCAAGCTTAAGGACGGCTATCCCGCAGGCAGAGAGCGTGAGAGCCAGGGGCTTTCTGTGAGCTCGAGGATGCTGCCCCTGCCCCCAAGGCCCAGGCAGCTAGCAGTCAGGGGACCAGCCCCTCGCCCCGCGTCGGGGCCCCGCCGGCCTGCACCCCGGCTGCCTGCTGCGTGTGGCCGTGGACCGGACGCAACTTCGAGGCTGCCGGCGGGTAGGGCGGGCCCAGCTGTGACAGCCTGAGGGTCCCACGCGCCTCATGGTCATGACGATGAGGACACAGCTCTGGGGGAGACGCACAACACGTCAGGGGTGAGAGAGGAACCACACTGGGAAAAGCAAAGCAGACAGGACAGACTGAGACAGGACGCGGTCTGGAGCTGGGCCCCTCCGTAGGCCCCGGCACAGGGAGGAGACAGCGCAAGAGTACGGCGGTGTAGACGCCACGCCGACAGCCACAGAGGGGGTCTCTTCCATGGGGTATGCGGGCAGGGGCTGGGAACAGACACTGGGCTGGCCCCTTACCCTTCTTCTTCCGGATGGAGGCTTGCAAACAGAAAGGGGAGGGTGAGTCCACGACGGCAGCGCTCCCCCGGGGCCTGGCTAGGGGGCCCGGAAACCTAACGCTGACCGGAAGCTCACGCGGGCCACACGCGGAAGGGTGGGGTGTCTAGACGGCTGGGTTTATGGCTCTCCCGGGAACCCGGTGATGGGGTGACCTTCCCTTCCAACATGACCGGCTGCTAAACCTGCTTCCTGGCCACGGGTGAGACACTGTCCCCGCAGCACTGTGCCAAAGCGGCACGGGGTGACAAGGGGAACACGGAGTCCCCGCACGGGGGAGAGACGCCAAGGCCCGGGGGAGGGGCCAGGGTAGCACGTGCTGCCCAGTTTTAAAGGATGTGCAGCAATTCTGTGGTCATCCCCACCGGGTGCCACGCCAGGTGCACGGGGACAGTCAGGGCTCTCCTGGAGAGCCTTGTTCGGACGGACAGGACGTGGCTGGGAGAAAAGGGGCTCGTGAGGAACTACGGGTTCCGGGAGGGTCCAGAAGGTCTCCCCGGGAGGCTGGGGTCAGGTGGGAGTGACGTCAAGTTAAACGCCGACGGGGGGGAGCTCAGACTCCCCCCACTGAGCCAGCTGTGCCTGATGGGCGGGTCCTGGGCTCAGGGCCGGTTTCCGCGCTGCACGGGGCGCCCAGACGCTGGCCCTTCATCACCCGGCCAGCCCCTCTCCACGCTCTCCGCAGAGCAAGCACATCGGCCCTCTCGCCACTTCTATGTGGAAGAGCCAGCCTCCTACCAAGCGTGTCCCTGGGCCCCATGGGTGACACCCCAGCACGACATTTAGCCAGCATCCGGGTGGCCCGCGCCGGCTCTAGAATCTTCCCTCTCAGTAGCCAGCACTGCCCTGGACCCGGGGCCCTTGCTGCTCTGAACACCCTTCCCTGTCTCTCTGATAGGGCCAGTGGCTCGAGCTCTCCCGTGCCTTTCAGACCTTTTAGAAGATTCTAGGAGCCCCCTACCCCTGGTGCGCACCCTTCCAGGCCTGCTGGCCCCACCACCATCTACACCAAACCCCAGGGATGGAGCTTTCTGGTCTGCGTCCAGCACGCGGGGGTGGTGAGGCGGATTTGGGGGGTGGGGTGCGCCCGAGACAGCAGGGGAGCTGTTTGGGGGACACCGTGGGGCGGCTTACCTTTATCCACTAGTGAGAGGCCCAAAAATTCAAAACAAAACAATGTTAGACGAGCCGAAAACAGCAAAAGGCAAGACTAGCAACCGCCCCCGAAGCCAGCAGGACTCCCACGGACATGCCAGCGTGGGAGCCACCCGCACGCAGGGCTCCTGATGCCGTTCCAGGGGTTCAGGGGCAGGGGACGGGACAAGCAAGCGGGCACAGGGCCATGCACGGGCTGAGGCAGCGCGGACAGGTCCCGGGGGTGGCGGCAGCGGGGGGCCGGGCGGGCCAGACGGGCGACTCTTACCGAGCTCCTCCAGCTCCGAGGTCATGGACTTGGAGCGCAGGGTGAGGGCCGTGGTCGGGGCGCGCTTGGGAGGCGGGGGGGCTTGAGGGGCAGGCGGGAGAGACACGGGTGTGAGAGCCTGGCCCTGATGTGCCCCTGCCCCCACCCGGCTTCCAGAACAACCTGGGGGCCGGCGGCCCCGAGCCCCCAAGGTGGGGAAGCAGCTGTGTCACCCGCTGAGCTTCCGCTCGGCCCGCTCGGGGTTGGGACCGGGACAGGCCCTGCGTGGGGGGCCCCTGCGCTCTGTACTGAGCCCCCCAGGCACACCTGGCACTTGGCACCCCTGCCCTCCCCGAGGGAGCAGAAACGCGCAGAGGGGAGCCTGTCCGGCCCTCTTTCCGCCGCGTGCCTGCGGGTGACTAACGGACCTGGTGGTTCCGGCAGCCTTGTAGCCCCTGGCCGGCCGCCCCCCACCCCCCACCCCGTCACAGCGAGGACCCGGGCCTCACACGTGTGCCTGTGCCCCCCGGACCCAGGGCTGCTGAGCACAGCCTTGCCTGAGGCCCGAGCTCCCGAGTCCTCTCTTCACCTCCCCGTCTGGCTTCTTTTCCTCCTCTCGGGGGGGCCGCCCCCCGGGCGGGAGATGTGGGGGGCGGTGCAGGGGGGTGGGGCGGGCACCTTTCTTCCTGGCGGTGTCGTCCGGGTCGAGATTCCTGGTCACCGTGACCACCTTGAGGACGAGGTGGTTTCCTCCCTGGCGGATCATGTTCACCACCTGCCGGTGGCCGACCTTCACAACGTTCTCCTTGTTCACCTGCGGGAGACAGGGGCTGTGGGTGAGGGGCCCGCGCGGGAGGAAGGGAACAGTGCCCCCTGCCCCCCGTCCCCCGCCTGATCAGCAGACGGACAGAGGGAAACCGTCGTGGCTTCTGGAACCACAAGTGCTCTGGGGGGGCCAGGGGGTGCTCTGTGGTGGCCGCAGGCCAGCTAACCGTGGCCTGGTGGTGGAGGGGGTGCCTGTCACTCTGCGCAGGGCCGTTTCCAGCTGCCAGGCGGCCGGGGCTGATTCTCATTGAACCCGGGAGGAATTTCTTGGCCACCAGTGATGCGCGAAAAGCCAGACAGATTTCCAGGGTCCCGGGCTGTGGCCCTACAGCTTTCCGTTGTCACACTTAAGAGGAAACACTAATTGCTTTTCACAGATTTGGGGAACACACATCCACTGAAACGGCTCATTTCCTCCAGGTGCTCCCTCCCTCCTCCACTCCTGCCCGGGACGCTGCAAAAGGCACAGAAACTTGGCGGACGAGGTGCTAAGGGCCACGGGTCCGCCGCCCTGCCCATCCAGTGACACCGGAGGATGCCTCCACCGCGGCCACTCGGGTGTTCGCCGAGCTCCTGGCCCCCGCCTCCCCCTTCACATCTGTCTGTCCCCACGGCATCGGCAGGCAGAGCCGGGGCTGGGCCTTGAACTCCGACACCGAGGGCACTCTGCACCTCCTGGAGTTTGGGGGGTTCTCGGGCGTAGGGGCTCCACATCTCTGGCCCAGCGTTGCCCCTCACGCTCACTGAACTGGACCCCTCTGGGAGGGGCGTGGGCACCTGCCATCCCCACAGCTCCCAGGGTGAGCGCCGGGCACCGAGGGGCAAGGGAGTGAACCCTAGATCGCCCTGTGTGCCGTCCTCCAAGAAAGAAAAGCCCCCTCTCCCCACTTCCAAGAAAGAAAAGCCCCCTCCCCCCACTGCAAAGAACAGGTGGGAAGCCCCCGAGGCCCCGCCCATCCCTGCCATCGCTGTCCCCATTTTGTGGTACTTTCTCCTGCTGGGGATTCCCTAAAAACCCATCAAGGGCAAGGGAGCCTCGAACAGAGAAGTTAACAGGCCTGATGACTCCTCACACCTGGGCACTGGGGTCCCCACACCGACGACAGGTGCGCTCCTCCTGGCCTCGGAGCGCCAGACAGGGGAACTCGTGTTCGGTGAGACACGCGGCAGCGGCCCCGCGGTCTCCGCGGCCCCGCGGTCTCCGCGGCCCCGAGAAAGACACGGACGCAAGCCCCGGGACCGCAGCTGACGCCCCTCCTCTCCCTCTCTCCCCGCCACACACCAGAGAAGTGACTTGTGTGCTTATTCCCTCGCTCACCACTTTGCTCAGGGCACCCACAAAAAGTCAGGTGGTGAGGGGTGACCCTGGTGGGCAGCCCGTCCCTGCTTCCGGAGCAGATGTTCTTGTGGGGGGCTGGCCACACGAGTCGGTGAACAGGTGTAACCCCAGGTGTGCGGAGTGTCACCCGAGAAAACAGGCCCAGGGAACAGGAGGCAGGGGCCTGGGCCGGGTGGGGGCTGGGGGCCCGGGCACAGGCTGGGGGAGCCCCGCTGCAGGACAATGGGTGCCGGCAGCACCCCGGGCCCCACCTCAAACGGCCCATATTAAATTCCCATCCTGCTCTGCAAAGTGAATACGTTTGGATAGAGTCCTTCTCCCAAAGCAAGAAACGTATCAAGGTCGGAGCAGCGGGCTGCGTGGCTCCGGGCTTTCGTGGATCAGCCACCGGTGTGCGGGTGAGCGCTCGGCCAGCGAGGGCACAGGGGTGCCACGTGGCTTGTGCTATGATGCCTGTAAGCGTCCTCCTCTGAGAAGAGCGGGCAAAGGCGCGAGGCAGCAGGTTCAGCTTGGAACCCGCAGAGCAGGACTAAAGGCAGGACGGGCCCCTTGGCTGCATTCTCCTTCCCAGCACGGGGGGCACGGAAGAGAGGAAGAGGACGAGCAAAGCCGCACTTCGGGGTTTCCCAGCTTTCAGGGGCGCCTGTGGCTCAGCGGGTTAAGTGTCCGGCTCGTGATTTCAGACCAGGTCATGACCTCATGGTTTGCGAACTCGAGCCTCGCGTCGGGCTCTGGGCTCTGTGCTGACAGCAGGGAGCCTGCTTGGGATTCTCTCTCTGCCTCCCTCTCTCTCTCAAGATAAATAAACATTTTAGAATTCCCCAGCCTTTAATGTATTTTTTTTTTAATGTTTATTTTCGAGAGAGAGAGAGAACGAGAGAGACAGTGCATGAGTAGGGGAGGAGCAGAGAGAGAGGAAGGCACAGAATCCAAAGCAGGCTGTCAGCACAGAGCCTGACACCGGGTTCGAACCCACGAACTGAAAGACCATGACCTGAGCTGAGGCTGGATGCTTAACTGACTGAGCCACCCAGGTGTCCCAGCCTTTAAACAAACTCAAAATTCAGTTTAACCCACAGAGGGACATTATAATCAGCTACCGGCCATACGACAGGTGCTCTGGGCTGCTTGTGTGGGGACAGGAGCCTCAGAGGCTGAGTGGGTGAAATGCTGCCTGATTCCTCAGATGTCCAGCTTGGCGTCTTGAACTTCCACGGGGTTCCCGTGTCCCTCAGAACACCTGGGCCTGCAATTCTGGCATGCTGCCGCCAGGGGGTGGTGTGGGCCTCGAGGGCCTGCCACGTTTACGGAAGGTTAACCCCAATGATGAGCCTCCTGGGATGACTGCCTTGCAGAAGAAAGACACGGGTTACGAGCCATGGATCCAGTTAACTGCAGGGCAGAGTAACATGCCCCTCCAGGCATCGTCCTTCCATGCAGACGTGGAGCCATCTAAGGAGGGAGCAAACCACGGCTACATCCTGGCAGAGGGCAAGAACCCAGGGCTAGCATCCACCAGGGTTCAGAGAGCTTCTGTGAAGAACAGGAAGTCAGGCTGCCTTTGCACTTTCGTACTCTCCTCAATCATTCTCTTCTTCCACATGAATTGTCACTCAGAACACAAAACTCACACTTACACGCGCTTTAAAGAGACGGCGTTCTGTAGGGCCGGTTACAAAACCCAGAGGACGTCACCCAGGCCCCACCTGTCACTCCCAAAGCCTTCAGCTCACTCTAATTTATCCCTGAGTCTCTGAACATGCTTATGTGGTTGCTACTTGATGTTTCCATTCTATTTTATTCATTTATTTTTAAAAAATGTTAAATGTCTATTTTTGAGAGAAAGAGAGCACGAGCGGGGAAGGTGCAGAGAGAGAGGGAGACACAGAATCTGAGGCAGGCTCCAGGCTCTGAGCTGTCAGCACAGAGCCCTACACGTAGCTCGAACTCACGAATCATAAGATCATGACCTGGGCCGAAGTTGGACGTTTAGCCAAGTGAGCCACCCAGGCGCCCCAGTGTTTACATTGTAGATGTGGTCTGCTGACACACTGATGTGGAAAATGATGGCTTATCCCAGGGTTTCTGAACAGTGGCACAGTTGCAAATGTGGACCAATTAATTCTTTGTTGTGGGTGTACATGATAGGATGTGGGGCAGTAGCCCCGGATGCCAGCAACATCCCCTTCCTCCTAAATGTGGCACCTGCAGATGTTTCTAGACATTGCCAAATGTCCACTGGGAGGTCAGAGTCGCCCTCAGTTGACAACCACGAATTCAGGTCTTTCCTTTCATCCCCCAGGACTTCAACCTCAGCTTACAGTTGTATCATAATTCCGACTAGATCAACACTCAGGGTTTACATCACGACTGTGTAATATCTATTCATAGCTAAATCATGTAGTATATTATGATGACTTTGTCTTCCCATACATTATGTCTTCCCCAGGGTAAAATCATTTTCTGTTGTTTGTTTATTGGTTTAATTTCCCATGTACTTAACAGTAATTCCAATCCAAACACTTCCTAATTATGTAAATCTCTTTTCAAAATCTTCAAATATGTTGGGGATTTTGTTAAGTTTATGCTGAAGAAATTGCTCCTGAAGACTTCAGCTCTTTTCTGCACAACGTGGGTTTGGTGTTTTCTACGCCCGTGTCCCATTACCTCTGTCCCCTGGATTCCTTCGGATTCATTCTTGTGTTGGGTCGCCCAAATCCCAGACCCCCTGGATGTATTTTTGGCTGTTGCTTGGTATAAAGCCTCATTTTTGGTAAAGGACATTCTCGAGTTGCTTTCCAATAAAAGGAGTTTGGGAGATTTTTTTTTTTTTTTTGATACATTGCTTACTTGAAAATGACTTTAACTGCACACTTAACTGGGAGTTTGGGTACAAAATTTGAGGTTGGAGGGTAAGGTAAAGTAAATATCCTAAGACCAACTCCTCTGCAGGGAATGTGTACAAAGTCTCGGCAAAACAACTCCCCCACCCCCAAACCCAAACAAACAAAAGCAGTTCCCTGAAAGCTCTGGAGCGTGAACTAAGGTAAGCGGATTTTGGATGGGAGTGGAAAGTCAGAAGTGCTGTGCCATGGACAGAGTGTGATGCGGGTCACTCAAAGCCCTGATGGAAAACTTCAGCCTTTCTGGCTTGAAAAGTCAGAGGACAGAACCTTGGGGGGTGGCCACAGCTGCCAAAGTGAGGGGGGCGTCCCAGAAAAGAGAGAGTCAGGGAATGGCAGCTCCATGTTCCGTGTGTAAACTGTTCCCAAACATCCGATAGAGGGTATGAAACTGTGCCTGCACTGGGTTGACTCAACGCAGCCTGCAGATAAGGCTAATATGCCTGACCTGACATTTGAGCTACTCCTACTGCCTCCCAGATATTTGTAGTTGGAGACTAGCCACGGTAATTACCAGCGAAAATGCAAACATCAATGCTCATCCAAGGAATCTAATGGAATCCAGACCATCACAGCATAGTATTTACAATATTCAGGATACAATGAACACTTACTTAACGAACCCAGACATGACTAAGATGGTGGAATTCTCAGGCAAGGACTTTGAAGCAGCTATCACAACAATACTCAACTAGGTAAAGGAAAATATACTCACAACGCATGAAAGGTACGAAATACCATCAAAGACATTTTTAAAAATGTAAAAAAAAAGAAAATGTTAAAACTAAAAAATACAATATCGTAAGTTAAAAAAGGCACTGGGTGGGCTCAATAGCGAAATGGATACGGCAGAGCAAAGAGTGAAGTTGAAGAAACATCTGAAGAATTTATCCAATATGAAGAAGATGGAGAAAGGATTTCCAAAAGTGAACAGAATCTTAAGGACTTGAGGGACAATGTCGAAAGGTCTACTAGTTTGAGTCCCAGAAGGGAGAAAATTGGAATCCCAGAAGAGAGAGAGAAAATGGATCAGAAAAAATAATTTAAAAAATGATGGCTGAGGGGCGCCTGGGTGGCTCGGTCGGTTAAGCGTCCGACTTCAGCTCAGGTCATGATCTCGCGGTCCGTGGGTTCGAGCCCCGCCTCGGGCTCTGTGCTGACCGCTCAGAGCCTGGAGCCTGTTTCAGATTCTGTGTCTCCCTCTCTCTCTGCCCCTCCCCTGTTCATGCTCTGTCTCTCTCTGTCTCAAAAATAAATAAACGTTAAAAAAAATTAAAAAAAAAATGATGGCTGAAAACTTCCTCAGTCAGGTGAAGGACATAAATTTACAGATTTAAGAAACTCTGTGAATCCCAAACGGGATAAATATAAAGAAAATCTCCCCTGGGCACATCATAGCCAATCTGCTGAAAGTCAAAGGTAAAAGGAGGAAATCTCAAAGTGGCCAGAGAATAATGATACATTACTTATGGAAGAACAATGATTTCAATGACTGTGGACTTCACATCAGAAACTCTGGAGGCAAGACTGTGGAACATTTTTACACTGTGAAGCCTAGAATTCTATACCCAGTGAAAATAGCTTCAAAGAACGAAGGCAAAATAAAACATTTATAGATAAATGAAAACCATGAGAATCTGTTGCCAGCGAATCTGCACTACAAAAAACAAAAACAAAAGCAAAACGTTAAAGGAAGTTCTTCAAGCTGGAGGGGATACAGATACTAGATCTTAGAGGCATGAGGATATCAGATATGGTAAGTACCTAGGTAAAATAGAAAATATTATTTTTCCTCTCATTTAAAAAATAGATATGACTGTTTGAGGCAGAAGAATATTGTTTTGTGGGGTTTACAATGTAAGTAAATGTGACACCTGTAGAGTACATGAAGGCAGGAGCGAGGTAGACACACCTACGTGGTTGTAGAGCCATTATATTTCCTGTGAATTGTACAGTATGGATTATAAGTGGGCTGAAAAGTTAAGGATATATACTGTAATCCTAGAGCCCAGCACTAAAAAGAATGTAAAGTACAGCAAAAAGCCAATACATTAAAATGGAGTTCTAAAAATAGTCAAATAATCCAAGAAAAGCAGAAAAGGGAGAACAGAGGAAAACAGAAAAGAGAAATAGAAACAACTAAACTGGTGGACCTACATTGAAAAGCACCAATAATTACATTAAATGTTAATGGGATAAAACTCCAGTTAAAAGGCAGATACTATAGGGGCTCCTGAGTGGCTCCCTTTGCTTAAGCACCTGACTCTTGATCTCAGCTCAGGTCATGATCTCTGGGTTTGTGAGTTTGAGCCTTGTGTTGAGCTCTGCACCGACAGTGCAAAGCCTGCTTGGGATTTTCTCTCTACCTCCCTGTCTCTGCTCCTCTCTCAAAATAAATAAACTTAAAAAAAAAAAGTGGGGCACCTGGTGGCTCAGTTGGTTAAGCACCCAACTCTTGCTCTTGGCTCAGGTTATGATCTCACAGTTTGTGAGTTTGAGCCCTGCGTCAGGCTCTGTGTTGATAGCGTGGAGCCTGCTTGGGATTCTCTTTCTCCTTTGCTCTCTGCCCCTTCCCTCTCTCTCTCTCTCTCTCTCTCTCAAAAATAAATGAATAAACTTAAAGAAAAAGGCAGACACTATAAAAATAGATTGTGGAGAAAGACCTAATCTGCAGGTCAGAGAGCAAACAAATGGAAGAAGGTTTCCCGTGGGTTGAGCACTATGTCAACATCAGACAAAAGAGACTTCAACCACTCTGAATAACAGTTTGGCAGTCCCTCAAAAAGTTACACACAGAGCTTTGAGATGGCCCAGAAACTCCAGTCCCAGGTGTATTCCCAAGAGAACTGAAGACATGCTCGCACAAATACCTGCACACAAAATTTCATGGTGGCATTACTCCTAGCAGCAGGGAGAAGCGGGTGGAGGGTGGAGAAAGACTGTTGATGGGTGTGAGATCTCTTTCTGTGACAAAATGTTCTAAAATTAGACTGTGCTCATGGTTGCAAATTTCTGTGAATATACTAAAATCCACCAGATTGGGTGCCTTAAATGGTTGAATTTTATGGACATGAATTATATCTCAATAAAGCTGTATTAAAAAAACAGACTTCAGGGGCGCCTGGCTGGCTCAGTTGGTAGCGTGTGTGACTCTTGATCTCAGGCTTATAAGTTCGAGCCCCACGTTGGGTATAGAGGTTACTTAAAAATAAAATCTTTAAAAAAATAAAAAATAGACTTCAGGAAAAGAATATTACCAGAAATAAAGAGGGATAGTTCAGAATGCTACAGGAGATTATTCATAAAGAGGACGTAACAGTCATAAACACTTATGCACCTGCTCACAGGGCCTCGATATACTGAAGCAAAATTTGGCAGGATAAAAGAGAGAAATGGGCAATTCTACAAATACAGCAGGACACTGAATACCCCTTTCTCAAATTGATAGGACAGTTGGGCAAGAAAATCAACAGAGACTTAGATGATCTGAACAATCATCTTGACCTGATATTTATGGATCAGTAGCTACAGAACACACATTCCCTTCGGGCATGTGTGGAACACTCACCAAACTGGATGAGGTACAGGGCCATACAGTTCAAGTTTGGAAATAATTTTCTTTCTTTCTTTTTTCTTTTTCAGTTTATTTATTTGAAAGAGAGAGAGTGGGGGAAGGGCAGAGAGACAGAATCCCAAGCACTGTCAGCACAGACCCTAATGGGGGGCTTGAAACCACGAACAGTGAGACCATGACCTGGGCCCGAAGTCGGACGCTTAACTGACTGAGCCACTGCCTGGTGCCCCTAGTTTGGAAACAATTTTCCTTCAGGAATTTGAAGGCTTTCATTCATTTACTTTGGTGACCAGGTTTGTTCTGGAGGGATCTGTGACCACTTGTGTTCGTGGAACCTGAGTCCCCTCCCTGTGGCCCCCGCCCACAGGGTGGAGAGCCCTGCAGGATGGCCTCTTTGCCCCAGGCTCACCAAGATGTGTTGACGCACCATGGTGTGGCTCTGTCCTCACCTCTCAAGTAGGGCCCTCTTCACCGGGACATTCTTGCTCTTTAGGTGTGGAACGCTTCCTTCAACCATTTCTTGGCCATTCTCTTCCTTTCTGTTTCTCTTCAAGGCAACCTTGTTTCTTCTGGACTGGTCCTCCAACTCAGTTGTCTTTCTTCTTCCATTTACCATGTCTTCTCTTTCTTAGAGACTCCTGTCTGTTTTATCTTGTAATCCAGCTGTCAGAATTTTCATATCTGCTAGAGTAGTTTTAAATTCGAGAGCTCTGATTTTGTCTTACGAATGTTACTTTTAAAAAGAGTATTTTTGTTCTAACATCGAGGATGCAGTATCTCCTTTTATCTCACCGAGCACATTAATAATAACTTTTCAAAATCCTAGTCGCCCTGTGTGATCTGTGTCCTCTATTTTCTCCATAGTATGTTTGTTTTGGGCTCTGTGTTTCTTACAAATTCTTTTTCTTTCATAGAAAGCAGAAAAATAATTTATTCCAGAAGGTGGCAGAAATAAGAAAGTCATCGTGAAAATACAGTTCAGTGTAATTCTGCTGGGACAGATACTCCCTGGGAACACCGTCCTCCTCCTGACTGTGCCCTTGGAGAATCACGGACTCGTGACAGTTTTTAAACACTTCACCGATTCCCATGTTGTGAGCAGGCTGGAGTCTTCTCTAAATGACCAGGTTCCGAGAAGACAGCAACGTCTTTCTCAGAAGAACAGTGCCTTCTGTCTCAGAAGGTGTGTAAACATTTTATGGAGTCAGTTAAGGAGGCACAAAATGCATCAAAATGTAAAAAAAAAAAAAAAAAATGACAGGAATGAATACCGCTTTGTAGAATAAGATATTCAAAAGCGGAGTGAATGTTTAAGGCACCTCATGGCCAACCGAGGCGAGTCAAGGAAGGTGGTCTGGGTTTGGAGGGGACTTTGCATCTAGAAGAATGTGGCCTCAATGACTCTGTGCTGGGGAGCGGGTCTTTCTCCTCAAGGCCAGTGACACTTGAGGTCCCAGGTGGCTTCATCTTTCAACTGTGGGTCCAAAGAGGGGTTGAGGTGGGCCAGAACTGCAATCAGCCGAAAGAGGGGAGCAAAGTGAACGGGTCACCAGCGGGGTGATGATGACTCCCCAGTCGGGCCCCTCAGGGTACCAAGAGGTTGGTGAGGCCCCAGAACATGCTCGTTGTGACTAGAGACCCCGTGAGAGTGTTCTACACCCCGGTTGCTGCTGGAGCTGCCGGTCCCCGCCCGGCTGCCTCACCTGCGAGACTCATTCTTTCATCAGGTGCACGGTGCTTCTTGGCAGGCAGCACATATCTACGAGTGGCCCCTAAAGAGCTGATTTCTGTCCCAGCCAGTTATTCTGTGAACACCGACAAGTGTATATGGAGGGAAAAGCACAGAAGAGCCCACACAATATTGAAAGAGAAGAACAGAGTTGGAGGACAGACAGCACCCGACTTGAAGACTTAACTATTGAACCACAGCAATCAAAGACTGGTGAATGAGTAGACAGACCCGCTGAACACGAGAGCACCTGGAAACTGCCCCCGCCACCAAGAATAGTCACCTGATCTGTGATGAGGGAGCAATGGACAAGAGACAGACTTTTCTGTGTCCCACTGGAACAACAAGACATCCAGCTGCAAGATGAATCTAGACCCAGACCTTACACCCTTTCACAAAAAATGAACCCTAATGGGTCATCGACCTGAATGTGAGACACAAAACTGTGAAACTCCTAGAAGATAATCCAGGAGAGTATCTGTGTGACCTGCATCTGGTGAGGACTCTTTTAAAAAGTGTATTTATTTATTTTGAGAGAGAGAGAACATGTGTGCACAAAATCAGGGGAGGGGCAGAGAGAGAGAGAGGGAGAGAGAGACTCCCAAGCAAGCAGTGCACTGTCAGTGCAGAGCCTGATGCAGGGCTCGAACTCACAAACCATGAGATTGTGTCCTGAGCTGAAATGAAAAGCCAGACGCTTAACCAACTGGGCCATCCAGCTGCCCCCTGGTGACAACTCCTTATCACATCAAAAGCACCAACCACGAAAGAAAAAAGTGGTAAGGAGGACTTCACTAAAAGACACTGTCTGTAAAAAGACACTGTCAAGAGAATAAGAAGCCATATACTGGGAGAAATTCTTTGCAAACCTTCACATTTACCCCAGATAAGCGGAAAGCCTGTGTCCATGCAAAAACCCACACGCAAATGTTTATAGCGGCTTTACCCACAATTGCCAAAACCTGGACACAACCAAGCTGTCCTTCAGCAGGTAGATGGATTAACAAGCTATGGGACATCCAGGCAAAGAAATATTATTCAATGTGGCTCTCAAGCCACAAAAAGGACATAAAGGGACCTTCAATGCATCTTACTAAGTGAAAGAAACCAATCTGGAAAGGCTACATACTGTGTGATACCAACTTCGGGAAATGCTGGAAAAGTCCAAACTATGGAGACAGTAAAGATCAGGGGCTGCCAGAGGACAGGGGGAAGGGAGGGATGAACAGAAGGGGCGTGGACAGGGGAGTTTGAGGGCAGTGAACTTGTCATTCTGTGTGGTGGACACATGTCGTTTGTCTAAACCCATAGGACGTACAAAGCACAGTGAACCCTAACGTCTACTGTGGACTTTACTTAATAATAACATATCCACACTGGTTCATTAATTGTAACAAATGCACACCACACTAGAACAAGATGTTAAAAGTAGGGGAAATGGGGCACCTGGATGGCTCAGTTGGTTAAGCGTCCGACTTGGTTTCAGCTCAGGCCACGATCTCAGTTTCATGAGTTTGAGCCCCGCATGGGGCTCTGTGCTGGCGATGTGGAGCCTGCTTGGGATTCTCTCTCTTTCCCTCCCCTGGCTCACACTATCTCTTTCTTAAAAATAAATAACTAATCTTAAAAAAAAGTAGAGGAAATGAGTGAGTGGGGAGGGGTGAGGGAGTGTTCGGAACTCTGTACTTTTCGTTCTATTCTTTTCTGTAAGTTAAAACTACCAACAAGTAAAGCCCACTCATTGAAAAAGAAGCTCATTACTACAGTTTTTATTATGGAAAAAGTCCCTCAAATGTGCAAAAGCAGAGAGGCAGTTGCACCGAACCCCATGCACCCCTGCCCTCCGCACATTCTTGTGAATTCCAGCTTTCTATCACTTCTCCGGAAGGCAGTTCAGCAGGCTTTTTATTGAAAGACCCAGCCCCGTAGTAAAAACATAGTCACAATACCATGATCACACCGGAAAGGCAACCCGGATTGCTCAGGTCATCACAACCATCCGCTGTCGTGGCTGAGGCTGGGTCTTGCCTGCGTCCAAGTGCACAGCCGGCTTACCGGAGTCATGACAGCTACATGTCGCACCTGGTGGGCCCGCCTCTCGTCTTGTTTGATCTGGAGGTTGGAAGCTGGACCATGTTCAGGTTTGATTGGGGCAGGTGGACGGGTCAGGTGGTGCCGTACCCCCCACCTGAGGGGCCCCTGAACTTTTGCTTGTGTTTTGAGGGACGTTAAGATTTGGCGGGGGGGGGGGGCGGTTCAGGAATGGTCAGCCGGATCCATCCCGTTAGCTTGTCATGTCACTGTTTTTTTAAGTTTACTTACTTCTTTTGAGAGAAAGAGAGAGGCAGAGAGGGTGCACACAAGTGGGGGAAGGGCAGAGAGAGAGGGAGAGAGAGGATCGCAAGCAGGCTTGAGACTTGAGACGCGAGGCTTGAACCCCAAACCGTGAGATCGTCACCTGAGCCGAAATCGGAGGCTTAACCACCTGAGCCACCCAGGTGCCCTGTCACGTCCCATTTTTACCAGCCCCTGATGGCCGCTGCCTGGATTCTGTACCTCCAGGGGCGGTGAAATGGTGACTTCCTACTTCTGTGGTTCCTTCTCCAGTTACCAGTTGGACTAATTTGTGAAGGGAAGCTTGCCCTTCTCAATCGTTACACTGCCCTGAGCTGCTGTGCAAGAGAAGTGCTTGCTTCTTTCTTTGGACTTTTACCAGCTTCCAGATTAATGAATTGGTTCCTTCAAAAGTGACCCATTCTTTAAGATGCATCATCATGAAATCAGGGGTGTTTGAAAACCATTAACATTTTTTTTTAATGTTTATTTATTTTTGAGAAAGAGTGAGACAAGCATGAGCAGGGGAGGGGCAGAGAGAGAGAGAGAGAGGGAGACACAGAATCCGAAGGAGGCTCCAGGCTCGGAGCCGTCAGCCCAGAGCCCGGCGCGGGGCTCGAACCCACGGACCGCGAGATCGTGACCTGAGCTGAATTTGGACGCTTAACAGACTGAGCCACCCAGGCGCCCCAAAACCATTTTTAAGAAGTTTTTATTTATTTATTTTGAGAGAGAGAGAGAGAGAGAGAGAGAGCACAAGCTCTCCAGGAGAGGGGCAGAGAGAGAGGGAGAGAGAGAATCCCACCTGATGCAGGGCTCGAACTCCCGAACTGCAAGATCATGACCTGAGCTGAAACCAAGAGTTGGACATTTAACCGACGGAGCCACCCAGGTGCCACAAAAACCATTTTTGATATATCTGAATCCTCTGCAATTAAACAAGCTTTTTGTCTGTTTTGATACAAGCTTTGTTTTTAAGCAAGCTTTTATTTGAGAACAACTTCAGATGTGCACAGGACTCGTGAGGAAGGTAGCACACAGAGCGTCCCTGGTCCCCACACCCAGCTTCCCCTCTTCTGTACGTCCTACATCAGTGTGGCACACCCGTCACGATTAGTGAACCGATATTGACATGTTGTTACTAACTGAAGCCCACGTCCTACTCAGATCTTAATTGTTATTCAGTGTCCCTTCTCTGTCCAGGACCCCATCCAGGCCACCACGTGACTGTCAGTAGTGTTTCCTTAGATTCCTCTTGGCTGTGACCGTTCTGATGACTTTGGCAGTTCTGAGTACCTTTCAGGTATTTTCTAGACTATCTCTCTTTTTAAAAAAAATTTTTTTAATGCTTATTGTTGAGAGTGAGAGAGAGAGACAAAAAGCACGAGTGGGGGAGGGGCAGAGAGAGGGAGACACAGAATCCGAAGCGGGCTCCAGGCTCCGAGCTGTCAGCACAGAGCCCGACGCGGGGCTCAAACCCACAGACCGTGAGATCGTGACCTGAGCCGAAGTCAGATGCTCAACCGACGGAGCCACCCGGGCGCCCCTTGTAGACCATCTCTTAATCATGATTTTCCCTCTCACGGTCAGATGGGGTTGTGGGTTTGGGAGGACGACCACAGGGTGAGAGCCCTTCTCATCCCCATCACGTCGGGACACGTGCCCGCCCCCTCCCCCCCCCCCCCCCGTGACTCGTCCCCGCGATGCTGACCTTGGTCACCTGGCTGAAGTGAGCGTCAGATCCCTGCCATACAGTTGTTCTTTATTGTTCCCATGCTGTCCCCAACTGAAGAAAGCCACTGTGCAGCCGCACCTCGGGCGGCTTACGGCCCATCTCACTGAGACCAGTGTGGCCTCATAAATTGTAGGGATTCTGGGTTCTTCTGCAGGGGAGATTTGTCTCTTCTCCTCTTTTGTTTATGTGTTCAACGGCGTGTTCACATCAGTAGGACTCCCAGATATCACCTGTGTTGTACTTTGGGTTATCACCCCAGACTCTGTTAGGTAGTTACGCACTCTGGTGCTCAAGGTTGGCCCTGCTTTGGCCCCGGGGCTGTGTCCTGTGTCCCTGGGCCCTGCCTCCACGCTCTGTATCTTACTTCCTCCCTGACCCCAGCCGCAGCTCGGGGCCACCCTTCCTGGTCCGCCCTACTGGTCCCTCACCCGCTCTGTGCAGCGTCTTCATGGGACCTGCACACCTTTCCTGCCCGCAGGCGAGACGCGGTGTTCCGGGCTCTTGGTGAATCTGTGCCGACAACTTCAACTGAACGTTAGAACAGCAGGTGTGTTAGGCCTTTGGCTTCCCATTTTTGTCTCTTTGTTAAAAATCGGGGCTCCTCGCGGCCAGCGTGCAGGTGATGGTTTCTTTGCTCGCCCTGTCTGTGAGCGTGTCATCCACGAATCCATCATCGATCACTCGAAGCAGTGGTGTAGCGAGGGTCCCAGCAGCGGTCTAGTTGCCGAGCACGAGCAGGGCTGAAGATGTGCTTCCTCCCCTTGGCAGCCACGTGCAAGGTGCCGCTCGAAGTGATTCCTCTGTTAATGCATTGCTTTCATCGGCAGGTTATGGCGTTGATATTGTCTTGCTCTTGATTTCTAAAAGGTTGGTTTGTGTCTTACAAGGAAGTGCAATTTTAACCCGATTTCCTATTCTAATCTATAAGACAAATCGTGTCAGGATTCTTTTCTTTCTCTTCCTCACCCAGCCCCCGAGGCAGCAGGAAATCGAAAACAATGGCGCGTGGGTCATCCTTCCGTTGAAAAGAAGAAACGAGCATATACCCGCGTGGACGCCTGTATGCGTGCGTATGCCTGTGCATACGTGTGCACGTGTCTGTGTGCACGTGTGCCCGTGCGGGTGTGTGGTCCCCGCCTTCCTTGCACAGACCGTAGCCTTCTGGTCACACTTCTCTCAGCCTTGCCTTTCTTACGGAACGACGCATCCTGGAGGCAGCGCAGGGCAGCACGCGGAGGGGTCCCCCCCTGCTGACGACACCTCCCGGCCTCCCGGCATGCGGCCGTGCGCTCTATCCCCGGGACACCCGCACGGGCCCGGCCACAGTGCCGTGGGGGCAGCCGGGGGCCGCGGTGGGCGGGCTGCCTCGCCCGGGACTTCCTTCCGCCCGGGACCCCACCCCACACCCCCTCGGGGAAGCCTGCCCGTGGTGCCAGCGGGCGGCGAGCAGAGGGCTCCCGCGTGTCCGCCAGCCGTGGGCGCACCAGCCGGCGTGGGCTCGGAGCGTGGCCTCTTTCTTGCTGCACCCACCGCCCCGTCTGTGAGGCCCGTGCGGGCGCCGTGCGCACGTTTCTGTGTTCACGCGGGGCGGCTGGCCTCTCCCGTCAGCAGGCATCACGGTGCTGGGACCTGTCGTGGATGCAGATTCCAGACCCCGAACAACAGCGCTCAGTAAACACTTGGGAATGCGGAAAAACGCTGAGCGGGGGCGGGGTCCGAGACCTGGGTTCGGGTCCCAGCTCCCTGTCTCCCAAGCGAGCGAGGGACCTGGACCGGGCCTTTGAGTCTCACGGGCCCCGTCCGACGCGCCGGGAGAATAAACCCCAAGCCGGCGTCCAGCGATCCCACGGCCGAGGAGGGGGATGGGTGTGTGACATCCGTGTCAGCCAAACCGGAGGCTCTGCTCTGGCAGGGAGGGGGCCGCTGCACCCCCAGCCCCCTCCCGCCCCAGCCCTTCTCCCAGTCAAGGTTGGGCCTGCGAGCCGGCCCCTCTGACTTTCTGGTTTGAACCGGCTCGGTCTCGCGCTTTGTCGCTGACCCGCCGACGGTCGGTCCCGTGGGGTCGGGCGTCCGGCCCTTCCTGCTCCAGCTGGGGCCAATCTGGCACGGACTGGGGGCTCTGGGGGCTCTCAGCCCATCACCTTGTCACTCTCCTGGCGGTCGCCGGCCATTTCCGTTCAAAGCAGCGCACAGACGCCCCATGGGCGCTGCCCGAGTGTCACCCAGCCGTGCTGGGAAGCCAAGACGACCATCCATGCCAGCATCCCCCATCCCCCATCTCCCAGAGCTGCCCTTGCCCCCCATTGTGCTGGCTCCACACGGCCCCACGTGAGGTCTGAGGGGCCGGAGGCCCAGGCGACCCACTTGGAACCACGGAGGGGGGCGGCCGTGCAGTGGGACGCACGAAGCAAGATCAAGAGAGAGCCCACGGGGAGCACCCCCGACGAGTCCCCACGGGGAGCACCTCCGACGAGTTCGCACCGGGAGCACCTGCGACGAGTCCCCACCGGGAGCACCTCCGACGAGTCCCCACGGGGAGCACCTTCAATGAGTCCCCACCGGGAGCACCTGCGACGAGTCCCCACCGGGAGCACCTGCGACGAGTCCCCACCGGGAGCACCTCCGACGAGTCCCCATGGGGAGCACCTCCAATGAGTCCCCACGGGGAGCACCTGAGACGAGTCCCCACGGGGAGCACCTCTGACGAGTTCGCACCGGGAGCACCTCCGACGAGTCCCCACCGGGAGCACCTCCGACGAGTCCCCACCGGGAGCACCTCCGACGAGTCCCCACGGGGAGCACCTCCGATGAGTCCCCACCGGGAGCACCTGAGACGAGTCCCCACGGGGAGCACCTCCGACGAGTCCCCACCGGGAGCACCTCCGACGAGTCCCCACCGGGAGCACCTCCGACGAGTCCCCACCGGGAGCACCTCCGACGAGTCCCCACCGGGAGCACCTCCGACGAGTCCCCACGAGGAGCACCTCCGACGAGTCCCCACCGGGAGCACCTCCGACGAGTCCCCACGGGGAGCACCTCCGACGAGTCCCCACCGGGAGCACCTCTGACGAGTCCCCACCGGGAGCACCTCCGACGAGTCCCCACCGGGAGCACCTCTGACGAGTCCCCACCGGGAGCACCTCCGACGAGTCCCCACGGGGAGCACCTGAGACGAGTCCCCACGGGGAGCACCTCCGACGAGTCCCCACCGGGAGCACCTCTGACGAGTCCCCACCGGGAGCACCTCCGACGAGTCCCCACCGGGAGCACCTCCGACGAGACCCCACCGGGAGCACCTCCAACGAGTCCCCACGGGGAGCACCTGAGACGAGTCCCCACGGGGAACACCTGCGACGAGTCCCCACGGGGAGCACCTCCGACGAGTCCCCACGGGGAGCACCTCCGACGAGTCCCCACGGGGAGCACCTCCGACGAGTCCCCACGGGGAGCACCTCCGACGAGTCCCAACGGGGAGCACCTCCGACGAGTCCCCACCGGGAGCACCTGCGACGAGTCCCCACGGGGAGCACCTCCGACGAGTCCCCACCGGGAGCACCTCCGACGAGTCCCCACCGGGAGCACCTCCGACGAGTCCCCACGAGGAGCACCTCCGACGAGTCCCCACCGGGAGCACCTCCGACGAGTCCCCACGGGGAGCACCTCCGACGAGTCCCCACCGGGAGCACCTCCGACGAGTCCCCACCGGGAGCACCTCCGACGAGTCCCCACGAGGAGCACCTCCGACGAGTCCCCACCGGGAGCACCTCCGACGAGTCCCCACGGGGAGCACCTCCGACGAGTCCCCACCGGGAGCACCTCTGACGAGTCCCCACCGGGAGCACCTCCGACGAGTCCCCACCGGGAGCACCTCCGACGAGTCCCCACCGGGAGCACCTCCGACGAGTCCCCACGGGGAGCACCTGAGACGAGTCCCCACGGGGAGCACCTCCGACGAGTCCCCACCGGGAGCACCTCTGACGAGTCCCCACCGGGAGCACCTCCGACGAGTCCCCACCGGGAGCACCTCCGACGAGACCCCACCGGGAGCACCTCCAACGAGTCCCCACGGGGAGCACCTGAGACGAGTCCCCACGGGGAACACCTGCGACGAGTCCCCACGGGGAGCACCTCCGACGAGTCCCCACGGGGAGCACCTCCGACGAGTCCCCACGGGGAGCACCTCCGACGAGTCCCCACGGGGAGCACCTCCGACGAGTCCCAACGGGGAGCACCTCCGACGAGTCCCCACCGGGAGCACCTGCGACGAGTCCCCACCGGGAGCACCTCCGACGAGTCCCCACCGGGAGCACCTCCGACGAGTCCCCACGGGGAGCACCTCCGACGAGTCCCCACCGGGAGCACTTCCGACGAGTCCCCACGGGGAGCACCTCCGACGAGTCCCCACCGGGAGCACCTCCGACGAGTCCCCACGGGGAGCACCTCCGACGAGTCCCCACGGGGAGCACCTCCGACGAGTCCCAACGGGGAGCACCTCCGACGAGTCCCCACCGGGAGCACCTGCGACGAGTCCCCACCGGGAGCACCTCCGACGAGTCCCCACGGGGAGCACCTCCGACGAGTCCCCACCGGGAGCACTTCCGACGAGTCCCCACGGGGAGCACCTCCGACGAGTCCCCACCGGGAGCACCTCCGACGAGTCCCCACCGGGAGCACTTCCGACGAGTCCCCACCGGGAGCACCTCCGACGAGTCCCCACGGGGAGCACCTCCGACGAGTCCCCACCGGGAGCACCTCCGACGAGTCCCCACCGGGAGCACCTCCGACGAGTCCCCACGAGGAGCACCTCCGACGAGTCCCCACCGGGAGCACCTCCGACGAGTCCCCACGGGGAGCACCTCCGACGAGTCCCCACCGGGAGCACCTCTGATGATTCCCCACCGGAAGCACCTCCGACGAGTCCCCACGGGGAGCACCTGAGACGAGTCCCCACCGGAGCACCTCCGACGAGTCCCCACCGGGAGCACCTCCGACGAGTCCCCACCGGGAGCACCTCTGACGAGTCCCCACGGGGAGCACCTCCGACGAGTCCCCACGGGGAGCACCTGAGACGAGTCCCCACGAGGAGCACCTCCGACGAGTCCCCACCGGGAGTACCTCCGACGAGTCCCCACCGGGAGCACCTCCGACGAGTCCCCACGGGGAGCACCTCCGACGAGTCCCCACCGGGAGCACCTCTGACGAGTCCCCACCGGGAGCACCTCTGACGAGTCCCCACCGGGAGCACCTCCGATGAGTCCCCACGGGGAGCACCTCTGATGAGTCCCCACCGGGAGCACCTCCAACGTATCCCCATGCTGAGGACCTGAACGCCCATGCCATTGGATCTATGGCCCACAGCACTGGCACGTGGCCTGGCCCCGGGGCCGTGAGTCTCGGCTCTGGGGAAACATGTGGCAGAGACCCTGGCCAGCCCGACTCCCCACAGGATGCCTGCCCGGGGCCCTGGGCTGACGACGCGATGGTGCCCACGTCTGACGCGCGGAAAGCCTGTGCGCCACACGCCCCTTTATGTAAAGGGAGGGTCAGGCCCTCCCAGCCCCCGGCCTGCCTCCCTCCCCAGAAGGCAGGCTTCCGGGGCCCGGCATCCGGGACACGTCGGAAGGTCCCTGCCCACGTGACGACCAGGGCTGCCCTCACCCCCCCGCCGGCCCCCCACCGCGCAGGCTCGCGGGCACGCACAAGAGCAGGGGCCGTGCTTGCCGGGCCCTCTGCGACGTGGACGCGACACACACCGTCTCCGAGTGCGTGTTTCCAGCACGTCTCAAGGCCTCCGTGGGGCCGCCCGCTCTGAGTGGGGACCGCCGACGGCCGCTCCCAGACGGCAGCAGCAGCTGGCCTCGTGGTCCGGGGGACCCAACGGGGCTGAAAGTGTCCGTGGCGGAGAGGGGCGCCGTTCAGAGCCGCTGGCCAGCCCCCCCGGGAGGGTCACGGCGTAGACCTACCTAGGGTTGTGGAGCAGACCTAGGCCGCTTCTGGAGAGCCACCTTGTGGACAGCCACCCTGCGGTGGCCCCCAGGGCTTGAGGCCAGGGCGGTGGACGACCCACCGACGTTCACCCAGCTGGTGGCCACCGCCGCCCGTCAGACAGCTGGGTCAGCCCCGCACGGCGGCCCCTCAGGCGGCGCTGGAACCGACCGCAGACACGGGTGGCCGCCCGGAGGCACCGGGACAGCCTGGCCCCTTCCGCGGGCCCCAAGCCGGCAGCCCTCATTTTGCCTCCACTTTCCGCCGGGAGCATAGGACGCGCCGACACAGGAGAAGACGGCGTTTGGGGAAGCAGAGGAGCCGGCGACCAGGGGCCAAAGCAAACAGGCTCCCAGGCCGAGGCGGGGCTTGCCTCCACTCCCCAGCACCCCGGGGTCCAGGTCGAGGCAGGGGGTATACCGCCTGGGACCCCATACTCCCAGCTCTCCCCCCCCCCCACCAGGGCTCCCTGTCCCCCCTGACGGAGCCCCTTCCTCATCTCGAGGCCTGGGTCCCTCTCAGGAAGGGGCCTCAGCTGCCCTGGTTCCCGTGCCCAATGGGTCTCTGTCTGTCCGAGCGGGCGGGCATGACGAAATCAGTGTCCACGCCCTGAGCCTCGGTACCTGGCGGCCCCGGGACGGGGCCCTGGGGGGAGGAGGAAGCAGGAGGAGGTTTTCCACCTCAGGAAGATGCCCCCAGGTGCTGGCTGCGGTCCCTGGGGAGGCAGACCCTCGGACAGCAGTGGGTGGGCTCCTGTCCCTGGGAGGACCTCCCCTGGGGGGGGGGGGCAGGGCACCAGGCCTGGGGTGACACAGTCCTCAAATTGCAGGAGCTGGGGTCAAGGGGGTGGAGCCTGCTTTCACTTGGATGGAGGGGGAGGAGTCGGTGGCTAATTTTTGTGGGGTGAGTGGATGGGGACAGATGGGGACCCTGAGGTAAGCCTGTAGGTAGGCTGTCCCAGGGTTTCTGGAGGGTAATTAGCAGTCGGGGGGCCGGGCCGGGGCTCAGCTGTGGGCTGGCTTGGGGACAGCGTGGGGTGGTCTCGGATGGGGCAGGCAGATGACCGATGGGAGTGTGACAGGCCCCACTCACCACAGCCCCCGGGAGGCTCCCTGGGCATCTGGCCCCCTCCCCAAGGAAGACCCCCCCCCCCATAACAGGAAGGCCCCTGCCCTCCTCCCTCCCTCCAGAACAGCCTTGGTGATGGGGACCTGTCCCTTCGTCATGCCGTCTGTGGGGGCCCGTCTGTACCCCGGCTCACCTTTCTGCACCTGCTGGTTCCGCCCTGCCCCCCAGAAGCGCCCCGACCCTTCCCAGGGATGTGCCGGCCACCGAGTCTCCTCGCTGCGGACAAGACGCCCCCAGCGCCTCTCTGCAGGATGCTGTTCTGGACCCTTCCTCCGACATGGCCTCGCCCTCTGCAGCCTCGGTCTGGGAGGGCCCCCCGCGAGGTCAAGGGCCACTGGGGCCCCACCCCTGACACAGGCACTGCCTTTCCGGGACCACATTCTCCAGGGAGTCCTGGGCTCAGGGTGCGGACACTGACGTGTCCAGGACCCCTGGACGTAAGCCCCGGCCCGAGGGCAGACTCCGGCTGCCCCCTCCCTCCGGGGCAGAGCCTGGACCGCTTTCTGGAACAGCCCCCGTGGGCCTGGGGAATGCGTGGGCTCAGGTGGGCCGGATTCAGGCTGGGGAATCCTAAAGTGGTTGACTTCCCGGTGTGTTTAAGATAGTCATTTTGCTCTTAACTCAGAAGGGCAACCACTGAAAAAAGGTTCCAGCAGCTTCGCCCGCAGCACTAATGTGTGTAATTAAAGTCGGCCTGGGCTCGCGAGGGGGCATCTCGGCGCTGCAGACCCTGCCCGGCACTGAAAGGAGCCGGGGCCCCTCGGCCAGGACTCCGCGGCCCCCTGCGGCCCCGCTGCCATTCAGGCCACCTCACCAGGGACGGGCAGCCCCGTTCTGGGCACTCGGTGACTCAGACACGGAGATCGTGGGGGAGGGGGGCCCGGGGACACATCGGTGAGCCCCGGCACGGTGTGGACGCGCGGGGCCCTCCCGCCGGAGGCCAGGCTGCCGAGGGAACCAGCCCCTGCTGCAGGGGGCACCCGGGGACAGTGGCTGTGCCAGGGCCAGGGGCTGTGGGGGCAACGCCAGGCGGCAGTCCTGGGGTCCCGTCCTGCTCCGCCCGAGCGCGGACCTCGTCAGAGCCCCACCTCTGAGCCTCAGGCTCGTCTACGAAGTGGGAAAGCCGTGGAGGGTCAGGTTTCAGCCTCGCACTGGACACGTTGCAAAGAAACGGACCAGAAACGCACATGGTGACCGTCACCTCTTAGCTGGACAGTAAGGTGCAGGTGGGGGGGGGGCACACAGAGACGGTGACGGGATACTGTTGTGCTGTCCCTGTGTGGAAAGCGGCCCCCCTAAGCAGAGGGTCCCAGAGGCAGCACAGCTGCCCCCAGAGCCCGTCTCGAAGCGGGTCCCCCCGCCCTGGGCGCTGGATGGAAGGGGGAGCTCGGCCGGGCGGCCAGGGGTGCGGAGGGGGGGCTCCCGTGTCCGCGGGCAGTGCAGCCTCCGGGGCCCCTTAGGGTGGGCGTCCCGGCTGGGACCCACCGCCCGGGCTGGCCACCGCGTCACGGACCCCGCCACCTGCTCTTGTCCGCTGCCCCCATAGCCAGGCCCGGACCCCACGGGGCAGCCGTGGTGCCAACCCAAACAGCTCGTGGCCCTGGCTGGCCTGATGGGAGCAGGGTGGCTGGGAGGGCAGCCTGCTGGGGTCACATCAGCGTGCAGACCACACGGATGACACCGGCTGCCTAGGGGAGACCGTGAGGAAGCGGGCGCGTTCTCCCGTGGCCCGTCCTCCCCACCGGAGCCACCGTGAGCGGGAGACACGGACCCCGTTTGACCGCCCCTCCCCTGCGGCTCCCTGCCGGGGTCCGGTCCCACGCCACCCACCTGCCCTCCGGGCACCCTCTGCCTCGGCCTTGCTGGCATCTCCCTGCTCCCACGAGCTGGTTTTGTGGTTTATGTGTACTTTTCACAAAATTGAGGTGCAATTCATACAATGAAATTACATTGTGCCTTTTCAAATGCACAGTCAGTGGCATTTAACACCTCTCAGTGCTGTGCTGCCACCACCTCCATCTGGTTCCAGAACATTCTTGCTGCCCCAAAGGAAGCCCGTACCTACCGGCTGCCACTCCGTGTCCCCCTCCCCCCAGCCCCCCCAGCCCTGGCACCCACCCGTCTACTTCCTGTCTCTGGATTTGCCTGTTCCGGGTGATGAAATCACGCAACACGTGATCTCTGTGTCTGGCTCCTTTCGCTCAGCATCATCTTTTCGAGGCTCGTCCACGTCGTGGCCAGGGTCAGTGCTTGGCTCCTCTTTGAGGGTGAGGACCGCTCCCCGGCGTGGGTTCCCATGGGCGTCCCAGGGCAGGGTGGCTCGGCCGCCCCGGACTCAGGCCGGGCTCCAGCTCTTTGGGGAGTTGAGATCAGAGCCGGCGTTGGCCAGGCACCGAGTCAGGAGGGGCAGAAGCTCACGGAGTCCACGCTGCACTGGGAGGCAGGTCCTGTCACCGTCCCCCTTGGGCAAGACTCAGCCCAGCGTCTGGCCCTGGGGCCTAGGTTCTTGCTCCAGACCTAGCCGGATGAGAGAAGGACCGTGTCCTGGGGCTGCTGGGGGGGGGGGGGGGGTTCTGAATTTGTGACAAGTACTCTAGCATGTCGTGTCCCCCCACCACCCGTGTAAGTTGGGGGACACGTAGCTGATGCCCCGACCGCTCCCCAGAGCTCAGGCCAAGTCCAGCGAGATGGGGGCTGGGGGCCCGAGCCGCTTGGAGCACATGGGGCCGGGCTGCCAGGGTCACACCTGCCCAAAGGGGTGCCCGGCCCGCGGGGCCGGGGAACAGGGCGACACGCAAATGCGCACCTGCCCGGAACAGCCCTCCCGCCCACACCGGACGGGGCAGGGCTGACGCTGCGGGGAAGATCGGCCTCCCGGCACAGAAGGCAGGTGCACAGGGCGACGCTCACCGCCGGAGGAAGTTCCTACAGACACACTTCCTCCCTCCCTCCCTCCCACCCATTATCAGTCCGTGGTTCATCCATCCTTCTGTCCGTCCTCCACTGGTTGACCTGTCCATCCACCCACCCGACCCGTTATCCATCCGTCCACCTGTCCATCCCAAGTCCCCGCCTGTCCACTGACCCCCAACTCTCATCCATCCATCTATCTGCCTGTCTGCCCATCTGTCTGTCTGTCTGTCCACCCAGCCTTTCGTCCACTGGTCTGACGTCTGTTAGGGTCAAGCATTGTGAGGGTCACGTAGTTCAGCACGAGGGCGGCCAACGTGGAGAGCCTGGGCCAGCAGTGCCCACAGGGAGCAGGGCCCAGCCCTTGGGAGTCTACAGAGAAGGCGGGGGGACTGCAGGCCCCCTGAGAGCCAGGGTGCGGATACTGGCTGGGGACCCAGGGACAGGGGCGTGGCCCTGCACAACCGAGATGGGCTGGGTGGGGCCTGCACCCCACTCTGTGTGCACGCACACACACGTTCCCCCCGCCCGGGCCACGGGCACGCGCCTGGCACCCCCAGGTCCAGGCTCTGAGACGTCACCACACCTGCCCTCCCAGGGTTGGTCCCCTGGGCTGGATCCCAGTCACGCCGGCCGGAGGACAGCAGCCCAGGAGCCCCCTGTGGTCCCCCCCCCACCCCCTGCCTCCCTGCAGAGATGTCCCCACGTGGCCGGAAGCCGGGGGGCTGGGCCAGCTGTAAATGACAGGGTGCGGCTGGGCCTGTCATGCTTCTTTTTTTGTTAAAGTTCAAGTCTGTTGGACTGTGCTGAGCATGAGGCTTGGTCTAAAATAAACCCGGAGGTGCGTCAGTGTGTGGGCTGGCTCTGCGGGCTGGAGGCCTGCTCCGCGGCGGGCGGGGGGTGGGGGCCGGGGGCCACCTGCTGCTGTGTGGCCCCGGAACCGTCACCTCCTGGGAGCCCGAGGGCAGAGAAGCGGGCCCCGGGCTCGGAGGCCGTGTCTGGAGGGCTTGGGGACCCGCTGCCTGGCGTCGGGTGGCCACCCTCGGTTTTCCCCGCGAGCGCTGGGAGTCAGGCATCCCTGATGTGGCTCCGACTTCTTGTGCCAGGGAACTGTCGGTGGGGGGGGAGCGGTGGCGGGGGGGAACTGTGGGGGCAGAACAAAGCAGAGGAGTGTTCTCCCCCCGGGAGACAAACGCAGTGTTTCCGGAGCACCTTCGAGTGTCGAGTGGTAGGTTCTGCACTGAAGCCCAGGTAGAAGAGGGGCTCCCCAGGGAGGCCGGGGGGGGGGGGGGCTGCAGCCCAGTGAGAAGAGGGGCTCCCCAGTGAGGCTGCGGATGGGGAGGGGGCTGCAGCAGGCTGCTCATTGTCTTCTCCGCTTCTTCCCCACCGGCTCCCAGGCCCGGGGCTTCCAGCTTCTGGTTTGAAGATATCTGTCCCCCAGGGGCCTAGAGTGGCAGGACGGCCAGGACCCTGGCTGGTAGCTGGCCTCCCGTTCTCCCGTCCCACTGCAATCCTGAGGCCGTTTAGCGCAGCAACACCCCCAGGTTCTAAAATGAATAATTTCCTGGCTTCTCTTGAAACCGCGGGGGGATGCATAGTATGGTCCTAGCCAATGGGACGCAGGTGCAGATCTGCTGGGAATTTCCAGGAAAGTTTGGCTTCTCTAATTTAGGTGCCAATCTGCCACTTCCTTTGGCCTTCTTGCCTGGAATGTGGATGCTAACAGCTGGAACGCCAGCAGCCGTCTTGTGACAGCGAGGTGATGGCCAAGAGAATTTAAGCTCTCGTGTCCTTGACCTGTGGAATCAATGCCTTCAACTCTCCACCTTCCGATTTAAAGACCGAATAACCTCCAAGTTGTTTCAAAGCTGCTGTTTACTTTGGTTGTCTTTACTCCCTAACTGATAAACTTGGGAAAGAGTCGTCCAACTCAGAGGCTCCAGGTTCCCATGCCCGTGGGTGCTGCTCTGTTGTATCGTTATGCCCACAGCTCTCATGAGAAGTCAGAAGGATCGATCAGTGACAGACCCCAGCTCTTTGGGAAGGCTGGGTCCTCCTCTCCTCTCCTCAGCTGAGAGAAAAAACCCTGCCCTCCGGGACAGGACCGACCGCTCTCCACACCTCTCTCCTGAGGGCCCTGTGCGGGCACAGTTCCCTTCTCCGCGGCCCCCAGCATGTGGCTGGCCCCGGGCACATCACGCCGAACACATCTGCTGAGTGGGTGCCGGCTGGCCCAGGGGGTCCCGCTTGCAGCTTGGTACAGGGGACGTGCACCTAAGAGATGCGTCCGGGAGGCCTGGGGACAGGGGAGGGGAGGAAGACACAGAGGGCGGGAGGAGGGTGGCCGGGCAGCGGGGCAGAGGCACTGGTGAGTCGTGTGCTGGGGAAAGCCAGAGACGGAGGGAGGGAGCAGTGAGGGCTGTGGGAGGCTGCTGGCCAGACCGGGACGGTTCCGGGGCAGAGAGACGGCAGAGTGGGTGAGGAGGGGCCCCAGGAGGGAGAGGGGAGCTAGGGTGATTGCAGTCGTCCAGGGTCCAGCGGAGGAAAGTGGTGCCGGCCCCTGAGCCCGGATCTCTCCTCCCCCAGCCGGCAGAGTGCGCCCCACCTGTTCCCTGAGCGCCCCTCCCTCCACGGGAGCCCCTGCGGGGGTCT
Organism: Prionailurus viverrinus; assembly: GCF_022837055.1. Lineage (NCBI taxonomy): Eukaryota > Metazoa > Chordata > Mammalia > Carnivora > Felidae > Prionailurus > Prionailurus viverrinus. The sequence continues at coordinate 112,405,288 of NC_062570.1, forward strand.
GGTCTCCTGACGACACCCAGAATTTAGGCCCGATGGACCAAGGAGGGCTTGGTGTCCCGCCGAAAGCCGTGTCCGTGCCCGAACCCTAGACACCTGTGAATGTGACCGTATTTGGAAGGATGGTCTTTGCAGATGTAACTAAGATAAGGATCTCAAGACGCGATGACCCTGGATTTAGGGCGGGCCTGGGGTCCCAAGACAGGTGCCCTTGAGACAGCGGAGGGGAGAACGCACGGAGCGGGGAGGCCACGTGAAGGCGGAGGCAGAGACCAGAGGGACGCGGCCAGCAGCCAGGAACGCAGGCCTGGAGCCCCGGGTGAGGCGGGTAGGAGCCTCGGGGTGGGGGGTGGGGGGGCGCGGCCCTGCTCACACCCTGATTTCAGCCCCGTGATAACTGCGTTGGGACTGTGGCTTCCAGAACCACGGGAGAATAAATTCGTGTCGTTCCAAGCCCCCTGGCTCATGGTGCTTTGCGGCGGCCACCCCGGAACACGCACACACTTCTGCTGCTGATGCTGCGTGGCCGGCCTTGCCTCTGTCCCCAGGGGCGCCTTGGTGGCAGGGACCGGGTGGGTGCAGGGCTGGGCGGCCATCCTCGGCCTTGCGCCTAGGAGCCACTGCTCGGGGCACCCAGGTCGGTCACCTGCCCGGCTGGACCGTGACAGGTAGATGGGGGGCTCTGGGACCCCCTGACAGGGTGTCCAAAAATTGGACTGCGTGAAACCCAACCCCCACTCAGCCACCTGGTCCTGGTCCAGCATCAGGAGAGCAGGGTCCACGAATGTGGGAGAGTGGGGGGGGGGGTGCACCACCCACACACGGCCCACCGTGTGTGGGCCCCTGGGTACGTGCACCCTCCAGACGTCCTCTATTCCTTCCCTGGGCGGCTCGGTGGCTACCTGAGCCTTCGTCCCGAGGGGCTGGGCCCAGGACACCAAGGGGAGCAAAGCCGCCCACCCGGGCCTCTTCTGGATGGCATGTGGGGCTCCGTGCCAGGCTCAGGATGGGGCAAAGGGAGAGTGGCTTCTGGGGGAGCCGTCCTGGGCCCTGAGCCGATGCTAAGGAGGTGGCTCCCTGCTGTCCTCTAAGATGATCAGTGCCCTGGCCTTGGTCAGTGCTGAGTCGGGACAGAAAGAGGAAGCTGGGGGACTTTCCTTTTCGTTAAAAACATTTTAAGTTTATTTATTTTGGGAGAGAGAGACAGAGGGAGACAGGGGAGGGACAGAGAGAGAGGGAGCGAGAATCCCAAGCGGGCCCTGTGCTGTCAGCACAGAGCCCAACGTGGGGCTTGATCTCACGAACTGCGAGGCCACAACCAAAATCAAGAGTTGGACGCTTAACTGACTGAGCCACCCAGGCGCCCCCGGGGTGACATTTCTAGAGCAAGAAACAAACGGGGAAGCGGGAAGCCGGGTCACTTGTGTTCCGGGGACGACGGAAGGGCCCCTTGGGGTTGAGACCAGATGGCCCCGAGTCAGAGCAAGCCCCCTGGGCACAGCCAGCCTCCAGGGAAAAGCCCAACTCTGGAGCAGAAAGGCAGAGCTCACGACGGGGACGCGAGTGGCCACGTGTCCGAGCGTGGGGACCACCCTGGGCTCAGGGCCCCCCGCCCCCCGCAGAGAATCACTGGTCCATCGGTCCAGAAGAGCCCGTCGGCGAGGAAGTTCCCGAGCCAGCCAGATGGTGCCACAAAAGCCCTGAGCTGGCAGGACAGGCCCGTCTCGTCCTCGGGGCCCGCGCCCCCTTGCTCTACACCCAGTGCTGACGGCGTGGCCCACGGCGAGGACAGCGCCACCCGGGGCAGGCCTGAGGGCTCGGAGCACAGAAGGTGGGACCACAGCGCCCCCCGGAGCCCTGATCCTGTAGGCCGGTTTCCCGTGGGGGGTCCGGGCTTCCCGCGGCCACCGTCACGAAACACACAGAAACGAGCCGTCTCGGTCTGCAGGCCGGGCGTCCCAAATCAAGATGCCGGCAGAGCTGGCTCCTGCTGGGGGCCGGGGCGGAGTCTGTCCCGGGCCCTCCCCCCGCTTGCTGACCATCTGCGGGGCCCCTCCCCCCATCCCTGCACCCACGTTCACACGGTGTCTCCCTGCCTGCCCGCCTGCCTGGGTCCAAGCTCCCTTTCTTACAGGAACATCGGTCACCAGACCGAGGCCGCCCCCCCGGGAAGACCCCATCTTAACCACTCACATCTGTGGAGACCCTAACTCCAAATAAGGTCACATTCTGAGGCCCGGAGGGGTTAGGACTTCGATGTACGAATTCGGGGGGACGTAATTCAGCTCACAAGAGTGACGAGGCAGACAGGCTCGTCTTCCAGGCCTCCCTGCGAGGGCGGGCCGGTCTCGTCCGTCTTGGCGAGGACGAGACTGAGGCCAGCCAGGGGGTCCCCGGGGAGGAACGGAGTCGGGGCCCATCCTGCTGCTTCCGGACCGAGCACCGCACCCTCTTCTGCGAGGTCAGGGCGAGCAGGACGATGCCGATCCGAACGCCCCGTTACAGGGCCGCGGTGCGCCCACGTGAGAACCCGGGCGAGGTGCCCACCGCGGTGTCCGACGTGCGTCCGACGGCCGGGAGCCGTGGCCTCGTGATTGGTACCAAGAGGAAAGCCAACACGGCAGAGACCTCCAGACGTTCTCGGTCACCCCTCCGGGGGCACCTCGGGGCCGGCCCGGTGATCTTTTATTTTGAGTGGCGGCAAAAGGCGTGTAACACGGAATGGACCGCTTTAGCCACGTTCGGATGCGTCGCTCTGTGGCGTTACGTATGTCCACGTGGCGGTGAGACAGAAATCCAGGGTGGTCCACCTTCCCAGACTGAAGCCCCGTGAACGTCAGCGCACACGCCCTCCCCCCGCCGCGGCGCCCACTGTCCTGCTCTCTGTCCACGCGCGCGTGACTCCCGTCGGACCCTCGCGGAAGTGGGAGGGTGCGGCCCGCGTCCCTGCGTGTCTGGCCCGTGTCCCTCAGCGTCCCGCCTTCGGGTCCGTCCTGCTGCAGCAGGTGCGAGCATCCCCTTCCTTTTAAGGGCCGAGTACTATTCCACTGCGTGGACGGACCGCATTTTGTTCGGTGCCCGCCCGCCCGCCATCGGGGTTCCTCTTCATCCGAGAGCATCTCTCTCTCCACTCAGCCGGACCGCAGCCTCTGCGTCTCCTGCTCCATCGGCCAAGGGGGAAGGGCATGATCGACACCCTCTCATCCCAGACTGACCGTCCTCGGCTTCGTAAGAGACAAAACCCAAAAGCAGGTGGGTGGGAGGCTGAGGAGGTCGGCCTGGCGGCTCCACAGGGCGCCCTCCCGACCCGGCCAGCTCTGTGCTCCAGGGGGTGGGCGGTGGGCCCGGGTCAGCTGACGCCCGGTTCTGCAGGGCGCGGCGGGCTAGGCCCGAGAGGCACCCCGGGCTGGCGGGTGCTGACGGCCGGAGCGAGGCTCTGGGACCGGTTTGTAGTCCCAGGTGGTGGTTTTCGGCGGGTGATCGTGCCTTCACCCCCAGAGCCATTGAGCAAGGCCTGGAGGCATTTTGGTTGTCACAGCTGGACTGACCTCCCACGGTGCGCCCGGAGCCCCACAAGGGGGGACGGTCTGGCCCCAGCCGTCACTGTGCTGAGGGCGGCCTCGGCGGGAGGGACCGGCAGTGAGGACAGGCTGTCGCGCACCCTGCCGACGGTGCCCAGAAGGGATTTACCGCCCAGGATCCGTCCAGCTCCTCTGCGCGAGGGCCACTGAGTCCCTGGGTGCGTCACAGCGGCCTGCCTCGTCCGAGGGGAGAGGCGGGGGCGGGGAGATGACGAACCCGCTAGGCAGGGAGTTGAACGGTGGTCTGCTAAAGGGTATGTCCGTGTCCTAAGCCCTGTGACCTGCGGCTGTGACCTTATCTGGAAATGGGGTCTTCGTGGATGCGGTAATGTTCAGGATCTCACGATGAGCTCGTCCTGGATGACCTGGGGGGGCCCTATTCACCTGACAGGTAGGAGAAGACACACAGGGAGGAGCCGTGTGAGGACACACGAGCCTTCGGGGGTCAGAGGGAGCGAGGCCGGGTCCTCCTGCAGAGCCTCTGGAGGGGGCTGGGCCCCGCGGACGCCTTGATCTCACAGTCGGCCTGGCTCCAGAGCTGGGAGAGAAGAGGCTCCTGCTGTCTGAAGCCCCCGGCTGGGGGCCCCGCGTGGCAGCAAGCAGCTCCGGGAGGCTGGTGCAGTCGGCACTCAGCCCTGCCTCCGGGGCCTCGGTCCCGCAGGGCTCCTGACCCTCTCACGGCTCCGTCAGCGTGCGGACAGCGCTCTGGGTGCCAGGGGAGCCGAGACGCTGACGGGGCTTCCCCGGGAGCGCCCGAGGATGGCCGGCCAATCCACTCCGGTAACGGGTGCCAGGCTGGCGGACGGGACTGGGGGGCGGTGGGGGGCTGGCGGGCGACCAGAACCCACGACCGTCCCAGCGGGGTGCCGGCTGGCCGACTGTTAGTTCAGAGGGCACCCTGTTTGGGAAAGGCACCAGAGAGCCACGTGCCCGATCTGGTGTCGATGGAAGGCGACTGGCCAACGAGTGTCTGTTTGGCCAGACAGCTCCCTGAAAGGGCAAGAAACAAGCCCGTCGGGAGATCCGGTCTCGCCACCCACCCCTCTGCACCTCTTCCAGGCGTGGGGTGCCCAGGTTCAAAGCCCTGCTCCCCACGGCCAGCAGAGAGGCCGTGATACAGTCCCACGCCTCGGTGTCCTCGTCTGTAACACGGGGCCCCCCGCTCAGAGCTGCGTGACGGTAAAAGGGGCCCCAAAGGTGGGCTTCTCACTTGCGGGACTTCCTGGGCCAACCGGTAACGACTGCCGTTTGCTATGGTCTGAACGTTCGTGACCCCCTCCTCCAAATTCTGATGTTCCAGCCTGACCCCCAGTGGGATGGTATTCGGGGGTGGGGCCTTTGGGAGGTAGGGAGGGTCAGGTGAGGTCATGGGGGAGCGGTCCCCGCCTGACGGGACTGGCGCCCTTGCACAAAGAGACACCGGAGAGCTGGCTCTCTCTGTGCCACACGGGCGCACAGCCAGAGGCGGCCGTCTGTGAGCCAGGAGGGGCCCTCGGCAGAGCAAGGGCAGGGGGGAGCCACTGGGTCAGGGCGGTCCTGGGACCGGGAGCAGGGCCGCCACTCTGCAGTGACTTGGCTGTTGCTTTCAATGGGAGACAAAAGCAGGTAGGAAGCCCAGCCATCCGCCCCCGTGACCTGGAGTCCTGTCTCACCGCCACGGGCAAGGGCAATGTCGACCTGCCCTTAGCTTGTCGGGCAACAAAGGAGTGAATGTGTCAGGGGCCACCCCAAGACCCTGCCCGGATTCTGAGTCAAGAAGGGACCCCGCAAGGTGCAAGGTGAGGGGAGCTTGTGGTGCCCCCACGGGCGAGGCTCCGGCTTGGGCTCCACTGTCCACGTCCCCGTCCAGGAGCCCTTTGGGGACGGCGACCTTCAGAGCCTATGGACACCAAGGAGAGCGAAGTCAGGGGCACCGCAGGGGTGGTGGGGCCAGCCCGAGTGAACGCCCCTGGACCGTTCTCGGTGGGTGACCACCACGGCCCCTGAACGGCGGCCACATCTCTTTCCGCCTGCGACGTGGATGGATGCGGCTTCCGCAGCTGCTGAGTGCACTGTCTGAGCCACTGGTCTGGCTGGTCTAGGTCTGCCCGGCGTGGCCAGTCAGCTTGTGTAGGTGCGCGTCTCCTCCTCATGAGCTGGCGAGCCTGCTGCCCGACCCCCACTTGTGCGTCGGGTGGTCCAGCCTCCGATTGACCGCGGCCTCCGCTCGCTGCCCCTCTCCTCTGAGGGCATCTACCTTAAGCTCACCGCAGGAACCGGAGTCCAACCTCTGTGCCTCAGTTTCCCCACCTGAGCAAAGCCTAGCGACTGGGTTGACTTCTCAGGGCTGTCGGTGTGATTAGATGGGGTCGCGCTTGTACCCCGTTAGCACGGTGCCTGGCACGTGACAGGTGCTCAATAAACAGCGAGCATTTCTTGTTCTGTGTGTGTGTTTGTGTGTGCGTGTGTTTGACTGCAAATATGTCATTCCAACACCGATTCTCCGGTCTCCCACGCCAGCTGGGGGTCCCACAGTCCGTTCTGGTCGGCGCGGACCCATGAGGCGGGGGCTTGGTCCTGCGTGACGGCTCCTCTCCGTTTGTGCCATCTGAGTCCAGGCCACGCGTACTTTGACCCACCCTGCCCGGCTAGGAACCGGGGGTTCCCACGATCTCCTTTTCCAGTTGGCTAACTTGCTAGGACATCTCACAAAACTCAGGAAAGTGCTTTCCTTGTGCTCATCAGTCTATTATCAAGGGCACGGCTCCGGAGCTGCCCGACGGAAGAGACGCGAGGGGCGGAGTAGGGGGGCGCCGGAGCTCCTCGCGCCTCTGCGGGTCCTCCAACCCCAATCTCTCCCGGCCCTGCTGTCCGCATCACTGGACTCCCTTCCCCCTTGCCAGCTCCCGCTGGGGGGTGGGTATGGGGGCGGGGCTGACAGCTCTGACCCTCTCATCGTAAGATCCCTTCTTGCTCCGGCGGCCACCCATCCTGAAGCTGTCTTGGGTCCCCCATGAGCCATCTCACTGGCGAACGAGAGACAGTAAGTTCCAAGGGGTTTAGGGACTCAGGGCCAGGAGCTGATGCTTATTAACAGCCTATTTATTTGTATTTATCATGCCACGGCTCTCGGCTGCCCCGATGCCCTGCTCGCCGCGGCCTTTCCTCTAGCACGAGCTCCTCCCTGCACTCCGTCGGGGGGCCGTGCGGACCCTGCGGGCCCAGGACCTCGGCCGTGGGCTTGCTGCCTTGCTTGCGCGCGGTGTGCACGCTCCCACCCGCCCGGGCTTCTCCCCGTGCCCTCTAGCTGCCGACCTTCTGGGCAGAATCCTGCCCCTGCCCGTTCCATGCCCACCACTGGCACGTGGGCCTGGCTGGAGCGGGTGTCTGAGAACTACCCTTACTTCTCAGGCTTCAGGGAGGGCCGGAGCCACTTGGAAAAGAAAAAGAAACTCCCGGTTTGCAGAACTGACTTGAAAGACTGAGTGCTTGTTCTAGGCAGCTGGTTTCCGAGCGCAAATTCCTCCGCGGCAGGGATCCTGGGTCCCCGTGATGCTGGAAGCCCACGATCACGTGCAAAGAGTTCAGAAGCTGCGGTCAAGTCCCTGGAAACCCAGGTCCGAGCTCCGTGGCGACAGAGCGAAGACAAGTTCATTGTCAGCTCAGGCCAGAGCTGGAAATGCCGATGCCTCCTGCCAGGGTCCCCCCTGCAGCATGGCCAGCGGGAGCCTCCTCGGGGCCCGGTCCCGGGAGCCACGTGTGCGCCATCCCTGGTCAGATGTTCCTGGACCCCCGTCCTCTCGGGCGACCCTCCCTCCAGCGGATGGCGGGGGGGTGCCCTCACCACTCGGGGTTCCCGTCTGAAATCGCTGCTCCGGATTTTCACATAAAACGACAATCTTCCTGAACAAAGCCTTAGACGTAGATAGGGACACACAACCATTTCTAGCAATCGGTTGCCAAACCTCCCTTCCTCCTGGGACCACCCCTCATTCCAGGTCTGTGTGGGGAGGTTTCTGCTTCCAGGACCCCCGGCCTGTGTCCTGCCTCCTTCCTTCCGCCCACTTCCCTGGCCTTGCTCTCCTGGCTGCCGAACCCCCCTCTCGCGACAGCACGTGGTGGGGCCGGGGGGTGGGGTGGCTGGGCACCAGGAGGCTGTCCTTGGGTCCTGCTTTGGAAGCCCACTCTTTGCAATGCCCGTTTGCACATGTGTCCCTGTCCCCGAGGGAGGGCACCGAGTCTCAGGCAGGTCGTCGAGGGCTCGGGGTGTGGTCTGCAGGGGAGGCTTGTGTGTGCTGGGATCAGGGGTCACTGTGGGTTGAACGGTGCTCCCCCAAAAGGATGTGTCCACATTCTAACTCCTGGAACCTGTGAATGTGACCTTATTTGGAAACAGGGTCTCTGCAGACGTGATTCAGTTAAGCTGGGGTCATCAGGAAAAGCCCTAATCCAATGACTTGTCTCTTCTAAAACGGGGGAGATCTGGACCCACCTCCAGGGGAGGGGCCGTGTGAAGACAGAGGCGGAGCCAGGAGGGACACGGCCACCAGCCCAGGGGCGCCTGGAGCTCCAGAAGCTGAAGGCGGCAGGAAGGACCCTCCCCTCGCACCTTCAAGGGAGCACAGCCCTGCCCACGCCTTGATTTTGGACTTCCGGCCTCCAGGCTGTGGGAGAACAAATTTCTGTGTTAGCCACACAGTGGGTGGCGCTCTGAGGCGGCCGCCCCAGGAAGCAAACCCCAGGTGCATCCGTGCACCAAGAGACGGCCCGACGTGCTAACACCCACACCTGCCCGCAGGGGTCGGGGGCCACGGTCTGGCTTACGGAACTTCTCGGCCCAGACTTCACACCAGCGAGCCCTCAAGGGGCCCTGACACGGTTTCGGGCCTCGACGCGCAGGTGGGGCAGGCACGGCGGCTCTGGGGGGAGTGGCCGGGGAACGCCGGAGCCCCGCGCCTTACTGCTACTTTCTTCGGCTTCTCCCACCAAGCCCGCCATCGTGCGCACCCCCTTCATGGGTACAGCCTAACACTGGGGACCTGATGGCCCAGGACGGCACCCCAGCGGGGATGCGTCTGCAGACACAGGAGCCCCGATCCACCCCTCAGCCACCTCCTGATGGCGCCTGCAGATTGTATCCGTGAGACCGTACTGGCCGTCTGCCCACCGAGACCCCGGAACACAGGTCCACAAAATCGCAAATAGGAAGATACAAGAGTATCATCTGTCCCCAGCGGCATTCACACCGTCACTCGCCCGAGTGGAGGCTCACGCGACGGGCAGCCACGGGTGGAAATGCTGGCTGTGTTTAGAGGAAGGACCCAGCAAGGCGTAGAGAAACGGGCACCAGTGACCGGAAAGGCAGCGTTTGCCAAAGGCTAAGGATCCCCCCGTCCCTCCCGCCTGTGGTGGCCACGAGCCGCTGCGCGGAGCCACCTCCTCTGGCCCACCCTCCCTGCGTGAGAGGGTCTCGGGCCTTCCTTAGTCGAAATGGCACGGGGTGGGGGTTCTAGGAGGGGCTAGTGTGTTCCCAGAAGCACCACTAGGAGGGGCCGTGTGGCCTGGCTGCGGAGTCGGGGGGGCGGGGCTGGGCTGGCTGCTCCATTGCCCCCCGCCGAGAGGGACCCCAGCCCAGCAGCGGGGTCCCTGTGCGGCTGTCCAGGGCCCAGCGTGGCTGTGGGACGGCGCTGAGCATTTGAGGAGGCCTTGCTGGTGTCGCAGAGACCCGTGGCCCCAGAGAATCCCGGGGAAAGAGGCCCCACAAGGAAGACTGTGGCTCCGGGGAGCCTCGGGGCAAGCCTAGCAGGTGCAGAAAAGCACACCTCCTTCTGTCCTGGGCACCTGGGTAGACTCGGGCACTCGGACGCTGGCCTGAGCCCTGGAGGGGCTACCAATGGGAGTCCCGGCACCTGTGCCCCCATGACCCACCCCCATCGGTCAGGGACGTCGTAGGCAGGACCTGGAAGGGTGGGGGTGCCCGGGGAACATCTGCGGACAGCGAAGGAGAGAGGGATCAGCCACTCAGTGCCATAAACACATGCGTGTGGACACCAGTCCGTGCGCCACAGGACCCCGGGAAGGGTGATGCGGTCTGGGAGGGTCCCAGAGGGCCTGGGGTGGGTGGAGGAGAGGCCTCGAAAGCCAGCTCCCCTTCCTGCCCCCACCCTCCCAGACCTCGGTCTCCGAGGACATTCACTGTGTCTCCAAATGCCTCGCTTCCCGGGGGGGCTCAGCCCTCCCCTCCCGAGGCCGCCTGCTTCTGCCTTCGTTGATGTTCTCAAGTGCATGGACCCCACATCCCCACTCGGCTCCCTAAGCGGAGTCTGGTTCACACCCACTCATATGGTCATCCTCAGCCTCTCCCACCCCCACCGGCTGGCCAGGCCGACCCTGAAGAACGCAGGTCGGCGGCGGGAGGTTGGCATGGCCTCCTGTTTTAAATTTGTGGATGCCATTCCCGAAGACTCATAATCCACCCGGCTATTGTACCTGACTTTGGTCTGCAACATCTGGGTGATAGGATAGTAATCGTGTCTCCACAGCGTAACTCTCCCCACCTTTATCATTTGGGTACCAAGGACCCTGGTTTTGGCCCCGTTGCTTGGGTTCCATATATGTTATTATTTCTTTACACTGACTCGGGGTCTTCTGTACTCAATACCCTCCCCAAAGCCCAGCAGGAATAGAGCCTCGGTTTTATGACCATGCGATAAAGTGAACCCGTGCCATCAAAGTGGAGACGTGGACCCTTCTGTCCCTGCATCACCTGTGAGCCACAGGGGCACGTGGCCCCTACTGGGGACACGTCACCTTCTCTCTTCCACCCGACCCCTGGCGTGTCGGAACTCTGAATTCTCCCGCTAAAAGCATGAACACATAGGAACACTGGCCTGGGGCCCCCGAGTCGGTGCTGCCTGGAGGCTGGGGGCCGGCGGGGCGACCCTGAGGGACTGCCCCCCTCCACTCACCACACTCATGCTGTGCACCTTCCCAGCCTAAGACACGGAGGGGTACCAAGGGTGCGTGGGCTTCTTCCCTCCCAGGGTCTGCGTGCTTTCCTGGGGACAGCATGCAAACCCGAAGAGCACCGAGATACTCCCACGTGGCTTCTGAGCTCACAGGTAGCCACTGGAAGCCCAAGGAAAGGGAGACTGCAGGGGGTCCTTGAGGAGGCGGGCCTTGACTCTGGTTTTGAAGGATAACATGACCAGGATATGTGAGGGTGGGAGGGCAAAGACGGGGCAGTGACGGGGACACTGAGGGCCTTTCAAGGGCACGGGCTTTCTGGCCGGGAAAGACGCACAGACAAGGGGGCAGTGAGCTGGCCCTTCCAGGGAGGAGGGGATCCAGTAGAACCTGATGGGAGCTTCTCTGGCCCGGGCCAGGCCGCAGGAGGTCTGCCCTGGGTTGTGGCCCAGGGGAGCCCCGAGAAGGCATCACGGATCGGCCGGTCTCCCAGCTGAGAGCACGTGTGGGCCCCTCCTGGAGGGAGCGTGGGTTGAGGCTCAGGCTTTAACACCAAGCTTGGGAGATTTATAGCTCCATTTAGCTCATGCATGTCCCACATCACGACGAGTAATTTACTGAGTGCTTTAACTCAAAGCCAACAACTGAAAAATTAATCCCCAAAGCAAACGATTAACTCTCAAAGGGGATGGGATGCCTCATTTCTGCGGCGCCGGCCCCCAGGCTCTCATCCGGAAGGCTGCTTGCTACTTTCCACCCGGTCCCACGTGGGGAGAGGCTGAGCCTGGGCAGAGAGTGGGTCACCTTGGGCTCATCCTGGGTGTTAATTAAACCTGTGGCCCAAAGGTCCTCTCCCGGAGGAGTGCCCAGAGAACGGACGCCCCGTAATGTAATATGCGCAGGGCCAGCCCAGTCCAGCGGGAAAGCAGCGTTTCTCTAACACATGAGGGTGTTCGTGCAGACGGTGAGCGGGGGTCTATCTGACCTCTCCTTGGACTCAGTTCCAACAATCTCTGTGTGAGTTCGCTCTGGCAGCATAACACCGTCCCATAGTCGGGGCTCGCACCACAGGACGCTTTGTCTCCCGGTCCCGGAGGCCGGAGCCCGAGGTCCAGGCGTGGGTGGGGCCGGGTCCTCCCGAGGCCTCTCTCCTTGTGTGTGGCCGGCCGTCCTCTCCCAGTGGCCCCACGGGGCCGTCCCTCCGTGCGTGTCGGGGTCCCGATCCCCTCTTCCTGCAAGGACCCCGTGCATTCTGGATCGGACCCTCCCCTAGTGACCTCACTTTACCTTAATCACCTCCTCCGAGGCCCCATCTCCAGATGGCCTCAGATCACGTTCTGAGCTGGTAGGGGTCAAGACTCCGGCATATGCATTCTGGGGACCCAACTCAGCCCATGACAGTCTCCAACAATACGTTCCCTTCCCAGCTGCTGGCCCAGACTCCTCTCCTGACTCGTTGTTGGCGGAGGTCATGCCCACGGGACGGGTGGTGAGGGGCAGGGAGCCAGGGTCAGAACCCCGGATGCTCTCGTTCTTCTACAAATGACTTTGTGATCTTTGACAAGACCCCTATCTGGGGAAGCGAGAGGGCTGACCCGGGCTCTCAAAGGTCCCCTTTACCCCTACACTCTTGGGTTTCAAGTGATTAGGTGGGCTACGTGGGGTTCAAAGTCAGGATGTGTGATATATCCCTACGTTCCTTCAGCCGGCTTCCAGAACCAATGCCCCTAACGAATGAGAGCTCAGTCCCACGGGAAGTTCCTTCTCTTCCGGGCAAAGTCCCGAGAAATGGCAGCTGGCTTCCAGGGGGCGATTCAGGGTCCTGGGTGCTGCCCTTTTCAACATGGAGCTTACGGGTTTGGGCTCGTCTACATCCAGGCGCAGGGTGGATGGAGGGTGCGGAGGTGGCTCGTGGGGGTTTAGAACAGGCCACCCTCCCATTCCGTGGCCAGAGCTCAGGCACACGCGCGAGCCTGAGTGCAGGGCACGGGCACCGGGGCCACGGTGTCGAGCTGCGTGCCGTACAAGAGGCTGTGAGCCCGTGTGTGGTAGGGAAGTCGTAGCTTGAGTCAAGGGAAGGACAGCCCGAAACAGCGCGGGTGGCCATCGAGAGGTTGCCCACTGGCTGCAGGAAGTGCCCGGTGTGCGTGACAGCCACAAAATGACCGCTCTGGGGTGGAGGCAGATGACAGCGGTGGCCCGTGCTTGTGTGCCAGGAAGTCCCGGGTCCACAGGCACCTCCCCACAGGTGCACGGGGAGGAGAAAACGCCAAGTCTCCATCCCCCCGTGACGTCCTCCTGATTAGACACCCACCTCCCCGACCTGCCAGCCGCTTCTGGGCAGCTCACACTCTTCCCGGGACCTCGTCCCCGGCGGCGTCCGGAGGGAGTCCTCCCCACACAGGCTCCAAGGTCATGGTAACCACCGTGCGGATCCGCAGAAGGTTCTGGAGCCCCTTCCCTTCCGTACTCTCTGGGTGACGGGTTCCCTGAGACTCCCACTCTCGGCTGTAAGACCTTCGGCTGTTAGTGCCCGATCGGACTTTATTCTGAGACTTCCTATGTTGGAACACTTTTAGGTTTACAGACAGAAAAATTGAGCAGATACTACGGCAAATTCCCACACATCCCTTCCCTCCTATTATTCACACCTTGCGCTGACTGGTGTGTTACGTTTGCCACAGGTGATGAGCCAATCCTGATTATGTTCTCATGAACTGAAGCCCACAGGGCTCACGCTTCACGTACTTTCTGTAGGTTTTGCCACGTATCCGACATTACAGTGGCACACGATAGTTTCACTGCCCTAAAACCCCCCGTGCTCCACCTGTCCAGCCCTCTCCCCCCGCCACCCCCGCCCTGACAACCACGGATCTTTTTACCGTCTCCACGGTTTTGCCCTTTCCAGAATGTCATATAGTTGGGATCCTCGCTCGTTCAGATTGGCTTCCTTCACAAAGCAGTATGCATTTGTGGGTTCCTCTTACGTGGGTCTTTCTGTGGCTTGCGGGCTCATTTCCTTTTATAGCCGCATAATATTGAATTGAATGGATGGACCACAGTTTGTTCGAGGGTGCTTCCACGTTTTGGCAATGATGAATAAAGCCGTTATAGACACGCATGTGGAACCTGATCATGTTTTTACAAAGCCACGACCATAAACATCTTGGCACCTGCTGCTATGACTCATAAGGACCTAACAGCTTCCATATCTCAAGGGCTCATTACATTACCAGGCATCACACCAAAAGCTTTACTCATCACTCTCCGTTTGCCGAGTGCCTCCTGCAGGCAGGTCTGTCCCTGGGGCTGGGGACAGAGCCACCGACTGGTCTCAGGCTTGTGTGAATTACAGACAAAAAGCACGCAAACATACTATCCTACAGCAGTAAGTCTCCAGGTAAGGGTTAAACCCAGGCCCGTCCATCCTGAAGTCCCTGCTGCTAAGCCTGAAAGGAGAGGCTGAGAGCCTAGGGGCTCCACGTGGATACTTCTGGAAGGATGTTCCATGGCGGAGCAGAGACGAAGGAGCCCGGGGTCCAGTTAGCAGCCCTGGCTTCGAGGCCGGACGTGGTGCCAGGAGGCCCCTCAAGCTCTACACAGAGAGGCCGGGCCAGTAGTACTGAGGGTGAGGGCAGGCTCACGGTTTTCACGCTCACGCCCCCCGAGACCCCGCGCTTGGCCACCCCGCTCTCATAGCCCCTAAAGACAAGCAGAAGGCCCCACTCGGCCTGGCTCTCCTGGAGCAGAGGCCCCCCCCTGGTGCTGAGATCCCCAGCGACTCCGAGGGGGCCGAGCCAGACGAGGGGGCCGAGTCCCGGTCTGAGTCACTGCTACTATTTGAACGTTTTCCCCTTCAAAATGACAGTCTTGGCGAATATCTTAAATGCCAGTGGAGAATAAATGCCACCAGAAAGTCTGACTATCCTTCGTCTTTTAAGCAAAGAAACCGAAATGCCACCTGGAACAAGGCGAACGCGGGACGGGAACCCTGGGTCCACTCCCTCTGGAAGTCACTGTGGGGGCGCGGCTGTCCGCCAAGTGTAGACTCCTCACCGCACACCTGGGCTGGCGGCTCGGTGCCACGGGCTCCCCCCGTGAGCCGGCATCAGGCTCGCCCTGTACACGTGCCCAGCCCCGCACAGTGGGTGCCTGTCACCGCCACGGAGATGCTGGCTGGGCCGGCGTTCAGGGCTCAGCCTCGAGCTGGACGGCCTGGGTGCAAATCCCAGCCCTCCACCTTCAGCTGCGCAACCTTAACCAAATGACTCACCCTCCCTGTGCCTTGGTCGCCTCATCTGTAACAGGTGGACGTCTCAGTGCCCCCCTCGAGGGATGCGAGGTGGCTCCATGAGAACATTCCAGAAAGAATGTAGCCCACGGCTATGACCCCTGGAAACCTCTGAAGATCTGCTGAGAGAGAGGCTCTGTGCCAGGCACGGGGCAACTGAGCCAAATGGGACACGGCTCGTCTACCACTGTCCCGAGAAAGAGCTGAACAGGGAGACACAAGATCAACCAGGAGGCACCTGGTTTCGCGGACGTGAGAAGAAACAGTGACACAGACACACAACCCCTCCAGCAAACTTGGCCTCCTCGGTGCGTCTGTCCCTCTCGTGTTTTTCCCTTAAATTTAAAGGGCTCTATCTTTTAAATCAGTTTAAGTTTATTCATTTATTTTGAGAGCGAGAGAGACAGAGAGAGCAGGCAGGGGAGGGGCAGAGAGCCAGGGAGAGAGAGAACCCCGAGCAGGCTCTGCACCGCCAGCTCTGAGCCTGACGTGGGGCTCGAACTTACACACCACTGCAAGACCACGACCTGAGCCGAGATCGAGAGTTGGGATGCTTAACCGACCGAGCCACCCAGGCGCTCCTTTAAATCAGTCTTAAGTTCACAGAAAAGGTGAGCACAAAGTAAGAGCTCCCGCACACGGCACCTTTTTCTTACGCCGAGAGTAATGCGTTCGGCCGCTGCTCTGTTTGTGGCTCTTTTCGCTTAAAGCCATTTGCTTGGCAGTCGTCCCCTAGCAGGACACCAGAGCCGCCTCGTCTTTGCAACAGCTCCACTGCACAGCCCTGCGTGGACACTCTGTGTCTTATTGGACTAATGCCCTCCTGGGGCTGCGTGGGTGGTTTCCATGAGCTTCCACCTGGGCCAGCAGAACTGTAGGGGACAGTCCCGGAAGTGCAGAGGCGGGAGCAAAGGGTACTGGCATTTAGTGCCTTAGTAGGAAGTGATGAGTTTCCTCTGGAAAAGACGTGCCAGCTCAACGTCTCCCCAAAATGGAAGAGAGCGCCCCTTGCCCACCCCACTGCTGCCCAAACAACAGACAGGTGTGACAGAGAAAGAGCCTTGAGGCAGAATGGCCGTCCTTGGGCCACTCCCACGCCGGGGTTGCCCACCAAGTGGATGGACTGGAACGGACAGCATCCTCGTGGAGACCACTGCCCCCACTCCCTTGTAATTCTGCGTAACAGCAACAGACCGCCATGAGCAGAAAAATCTAAATACCTTTACAATATCTTGAAAAAGGATGAAAAAGTTAGGGATAAATTTGGCAAAAGACTGGGGACACCTGTACACGGGAAACCTCAAAACACTGTTGAGAGACGCGGACGAGCCAACGCAATGGAGAGATTCCCTGTGGCTTTGCAGCAGATGCTCCGTGATGGCTGGGTCCAGCGGTCCATGCTCCTCAGTGGACGGGCTCAGTGTGATCCCGGCAGGCTCTTTATAGAAAATGACAAGCTGACTGCTAAATTCATATGGAAACGCAAGCTCCCTTGGATAGCCAAAAGGTATTTTGTAAACATTTTATGTATTTATTTATTTTAGAGAGAGAGCATGTGTGAAAGGGGGAGGGGGCAGAGAGAGAGAGAGAGAGAGAGAGAGAGAGAGAGAGAGAATCTTTGATTTTTTTAAAGTTTATTTATTCAGAGAGAACACGAGTGGGGGAGGGGGAGAGGGAGAGAGAATCCCAAGCTGCCAAGCTGTCTCTGGGTTGTCAGTGTAGAGCCTGATGCGGGGCTCGGACTCACAAACCATGAGGTCGTGACCTGAGCTGAACCAAGAGTCAGCCGCTTAACTGGTTGAGCCACCCGAGGGCCCCGAGAGAAAGAATCTTAAGCAGGCTCGATGCTACATGTGGAGCCTGATGGGGGGGGCTCGATCCCACAACCGCGGGATCATGACCTGAGCTGAAATCAAGAGTTGGGTGTTCAACCAACTGAGCCATCCAGGAGCCCCCAAAAAGTTTTTGAAAAAGAAGAACAAAACTGGAGGACTGACCCGATCTATTTCAAGACTTATTATGAAGACACAGTAATCAAGACAGTCGATGATGGAACAGAAGAGAGAGCTCAGAACCAGACCTGCGTGCATATGTGAACTGGTTTCTGACAGAGCACAGAGGGAATCTGCTGGAGAAAGGATTGGTAGCGATGTCCTGGCTCTCGTTTCTGCTATGGGAGGTTGTGCCTGCCACACCCCCCTTTTGTTCCCGGAGAAGCTTGGCTAGAAGTTTATCAATTTTACTGCTGTTTTCAAAGAACCGGCTTTAGGTGTCATTATATCCTCTATTACTGTTCTATTTTCTATTTCATCGATTGCTGTGACCTTCACTATTTCCCTTTTTCTCCTTATGTTGGGTTTAATTTGCTCTTTTTCTTCTAGCTTCTGAGTGGAAGCTGAGGTCATTGATTTGAGCACTTTCTTTTCTAATGGAGGCATTCAGTCCTATAAATTTCCCTTAAGGACTACTTTTGTGGTGCCCTACACACGTTGGTGGGTTGTGTTTTCATTTTCATTCAACTCAAATACTACCTAATTTCCCATTTGATTCTTACTTTGACCCATGAATTAGTTAGAGCAGCATTATTTAGTTTATAAGCATTTGGGGGGTTTTCCTGAGATCTTTCTCTTATCGGTTCCTGATACAATTCTACTAGGGAACAAATTTGTATGACTTGAATACTTTTGAGTTTATTGACACCTGTTTTACGACCCAGAATATGGTTTATCTCGAGGACTGTTCCAAGTGCTTTCGAAAAGAAAGCACAGAGTTCTACAGATGTCAATTAGGCCAAATTGGTTGAGAGCGTTGTTCCAATTTCCTACATCCTTACTGATTTTCTGTGTACTTGCTCTATTGGCTATTGAAATAGCTGATTATAATTGAGGATCTATTTCTCTTTACAGGTCTACCAATTTTTGCTTCATGTATTTTGAAGCTCTGTTATGAGATGCGTACATGTTTATGGTTCTTATGTCCTTCTACAGAATGGACTCTTTTATCATTACGAAATTACATTCTTAAACTCTGCTAACATTTTTTTTTTTTGAGGTGGGGTGCTGTGGGAGTTGCCAACCTCAGGTCCAAAAAGCCTTCACAGTTAAGGCACTTACTTATAGGAAGCAAGGACCTTCCCAACCTCATTTTTTACATGTGCACTTGTCTATCCTTTCCGTAATCGAAGGGGGAACAGGCAGAATGGGACTTCCAGGCATCCTGCAAAGCAGGCAGGTCACCTTAGGGATGACCTTTACCCACTCAAAAATTCGTCTCACATCAGCAGTGAGGATTTAGGTGTCACCCCAAATCATTGTGTTCCTTACTCATAAGTTTAAGGTATTCTGTTAACATCCTTTATTATGAAACCTACTTTGATGCTAATATGCCCACTAAAGTTTTCTTTTGGCTTTCTTTTCTTTTCTTTTCTTTTGGTATAGCCTTACCACACTCTTGCTTTTTAACATACCTGTGTCTTAATAGTTAAGGTGTGCCCCTTGGAGGCGTCCTGCTTGTCTTCTAACCTGATAATTCTGCCTTTTAACTGGGGCGTGTTTGCACCATTTACGTTTAATGTGATTATTGATATGGTTAGGTTTAACTTTCAATCTTCTATTTTTTATTTGCCCTATATGTATTTTGTCTCCCTTTCTTTCCCTCTTTTCCTACCTTCTTTTGGGCTGAATATTTTCATGATTCCATTTTATCTCCTGTGTCACCTCATTAGCTATAATTTTTTGTTTGGTTACCTTTCCCTGTGTCATAAGCCCCAAACTACATTGTTATTATTTCTGTTTAAAGCCAATGACTTTTATTTCTTAAAAAATTTTTTTAAGCCAATGACTTTTAAAGGGATTTAAATAGTAAGCACATTTCTTTACATAGTCTTGCTGTTGCCATTTCTGGTGCCTTCCTTCCTCTGAGTATTTCCATCCAGTGTCATTCTCCTTGTACCTGAAGGAAGTCCTTCGTTCGATGTTTCTCAAAGTGCAGCCCGCCAGTGATGAAGCCTTTTAGCCTTTGCGTTTTTTAGAAGTCTTTGTTTTACCTTTGTTTTTGAAGTAGCTCTGTTTTCCTCCTCCGTTAGTACTTTCAAGACGCATCTCTGTGACTTCTCACTTGCACTGTTTCTAATGCTGGATCTGCTGTCATTCTTGTCTTTGTTCTTTGTAGGGGATGCATCTTTCCCCACTCTGCTGGCTTTTTAAAGATTTTTATCTTTGTCACTGGTTTTGAGCAATTGGAAAACTATGTGTGTTGGTGGACTTTTTTCCCCAGGGGGTCTTGAGTTTGCTCAATCCGTGAGTTCACAGTTCACTTGCAGTTGTGAAACATTTTTATCATTATTTAAATATTTTTTCTGTCTTTCTCCCCACATGAGCACCTCCACTCCAGGAACTTATACTGACATGAAGCTGACCCATAGTGCACTGATGCTCTATTGTTTTATTTCCTTAAAAATGATGGTTCCTTTTTCTCTCTGTGTCACCCTTGGGACAGTTTCTAGCATTACTTCTTTGCGTTCACTGTCCTTTCCTTCTGCAATGTCTGATCTGCCGTTAATCCCATGCTGTGTAGTTTTCATTTCAGACATTGTAGTTTTCATCTCTGGAAGTTTAAATTGAGTTTTAAAATTAAAAAAAAAATTTAACTGTGGGGAAATACAACATAAAATTTGCCATCTTAATCATTTTTAAGTGTACAGTGCAGAGAATTTTAATTTTTTCCCCTGTCACTATTATCCTATGGAATATAGTTATAATGATTCTTTAATATCCTTCTGTACTAATTCTAACAACTGTGTCAATCCCTGGTCAGCTTTGACTAATTGATTTTTCTCCTATGGGTTGTGTTTTCTGCTTCTTTGCACACCTGGGAATTTCTGAGTGGATGCCACACACTGCAAATTCCACTTTGCTGGGGTGCTGAATATTTTTGTGTTCTTATAAATATTCCTGAGTTTTGTTTTGGGTGCAGCTAAGTGACCTGGAAAGGGTCTGATGTTTCAGGTCTTGGTTTTAAGATCTGTCAGGTGAGAACAGAGACATGATTAGTTTAGGGCTGATTACTCTCCAGTGTGAAGGCAGGACCCTCCTGAGTACCTTCCCAATGCTGCATGAATTTTCCGTTTTTTTTTTTCTTCTTCCAGTTTGGTGGGTAGGAAGAGGCCCTGCCTCTTTATCTCGCGTGAGCTCCAGACACCGTTCTCGAACCCTTTGGGTGATGCTTTCTCTGGCTTTTCACCGATGAGTGTGCTGGTCGGAGCTTTCCTGACTCCCTCCGTGCAGCTACTTCCTCTCTGGCACTCTGTTCTGCAAACGGTGGCTGCCGTGGGCCCCTGGGCTCTCAGCCCCACCCCTACCTGAGTATCCTTCCAGCCTGCGCCAGGCTTCTCGCTCTTGGACACTCAGCGCGGGACGCCGGGGCAGTCGTAGGGCTTGTCTTGTGTGTTTGCATCTTTCACGGTCAAAACAAGGCCTCGTTTCACACATTTTGTGTGAGTTTTGGTCGTTTCCTGTGGAAGGCAAGTCCAGGCTCTGTTTTCCCATCACGGCCATGAACAGAAGGAGGCATTTTTTTTTTTTATATATAATTTTAAGTTTCTTTTTTTATGGGAAATCTCAAACATAAACAAAAGTAATGAGAAGTACCACAATAAGTCCTATGACCCCTCCTGAAATTTCCACCATCATCCATTTGGGGGCACTACTCTTACTGAGACAATCTCAAACTGCCCTGCTTTTAATCCACACTACCTTGCTTCTCACGGGTGCTGACCCCAAATGGGAGTGGAGACGCAACGGTGTCCCAGGACAGTGACTATTCACTCAGGTGCCCGGGGGGGGGGGGGGGTGGCCCCCACGGCCTGAATGCCAAGACTCTCAGACTCACGCTGAAGTGTGTAATCACGCCTGACAAAGACACAGGTGGCCACCGATCTTGGAAAAGGAAGAAATGACTGGCGTTCCTGAGAGACTGGGCCTCCTTTCCCACCCACCCCTCCCGCACCAGCGTTCACGGACAGCACGCACCTGGCGAGACACGAGCTCACACGGTGCTCCGAGATCACATGCGCACCACTGACAAGTAATTCATTTCCTCTTCATCATAACTACTTAGCAATCTCTTTCCTATTTCCTGTTCAGAGACCTTTGGATGCGTCAGTCTGAATAATTGAACAGAAAGCCTCGAGCTTCTGAAGCTTTTGAAGTCCCTCCTTAATTACCTGGACAGAAACATGCCTCTCTACTCTGCCCCACATCTGCCGAACACGATCAAAGAAACCCCACGTGGTGGTGCTTGGTTCCTTGGTTGGCCAGATGTACCATTTTCCTTCCTTGATGGTAGGATGCTTCTGGAACTTTCTCGGTAGCTGCTGAGTACCACTAACATCATCAAGGAGTGCTGCCCTCCCACCCCGCATCAAACACTCTTGGCTGTAACTGATGAAAATGGTCCACAGCATCATCTTTTATTGGGCTGCTGTCATGGGTCGGATGGTGTGTCCCCACCCTGCCCCCTGCCCCACTGAAACCAAGTTGAAGCCCTACCCTCAGCACCTCTGCACCTGACTGTATTTGGGGGAGGGCCCACCCTAACAGCCTCACGTGTCCTCACGAGAAGAGGAAACTGAGAGTCTAGAAAGACAGCAGGGGTGCCCCCATGCAGGGAGAAGGTCAAGGGAGAGACGCCTTGGAGGAAACCAGCCCTTCCAGCCTCCAGGACTCTGAGCAAACGACTCTGTTGCTGAAGCCACGTGGTCTGTGGTGCTCTGCTATGGCAGCCTGAGCCGACAGGACGGGTGCTAAGCCCCGTGTCCTCCGTGGGGATGGCAGGGAGGCTCCAGATCCTCCAAATGAACCAGAGTATTCACACCAAAACACTGTGACACGGAGACAGGCCACCAAAGAGTGGGCGGTGAGTCGAGACTAGCAGCGAGCTGGGTCCAGGTAGTCAGTTTCTGGGGAACTGAAGGCTGGGGGCCCATGCACGGAGGGCTGTGAGGCCAGGGGCAGGTGGCTCGAGGATGACACCCATCCTGGCTGGCTGGCATGGTTTCTGCTCAGGGATCCGAGGAGAACTCCCACCAGGAGGAATCTAGAAATCAGCTTCCTCCGCAGCTGCTGCTTTTTTCCACCTTACCGGGAGGCATGCATCTGGGGAGGCTCGAGGGGGGATCCTTCCGGAGGAGAAGCTGTCTCCAGCCCCAGGGCGGATCCTACTCCCTCTCTGAAAATCCCCTGGCCCTGAGCTTCGGGAGAGGAGTCAGGAAAAGGCAGTGCCATGAAAGACACACAGAGAACCGAACTGCCTTCCCTCTCCCTTGTGTCCCCGAAAGCTCCTTGCAGGGAACTCCTCAGCTTAATAACTCAGAGAAAAACACTAAAGGCGATCCTGAAGAAGGCGCTTAATGGGTTCTCGGGGGCGGCTGGAATCCAGAGCTCCGTGGAGCCGGGGAGCTTCTCATTACGGGGAGAACCTCGGGCTGGAGAGAAAGCGTGTGAATCGCCCCAAAGCCAGCGCACCGTGGAGTATGGCCACTGCTCCCTCTGGAGGGTGACCCGGCCGGCGCCTCCCCCTGGCCTGTCCCCTTCTGCAGGGAAGCAGCGGGGTAAGGGCAGCACGGAGCCCGCCAGGTGTGGCCTCTGAGACCCGTTCCTGCAGCCGCCCCACCGGAGAGCCCCGCCTCCCTCCTCCCCGTGGGGACGCGGCCCCCGCCACCCCACCCCAGCTGGTGACCTGTGACGGCGAGCCACCGCCGGCAACGGCTGCTCGGACGCACCGGGCCCCCAGGGGGCCCGCCCTCTGGCTCGGGGGGGGGGGGGGGGGGAACAGCGCTCGCCAGGTCCCCCCTCCCGTGCCCTGGGGCGGCTGGTGGGCTGACCTGCAGAGAGACCCCCAGCAGGGAAGGCAGGACCCCCGTGTCCCGTGCGGTGTGTCTCCCCCGGTCCGACGGCCGGCCTCTCCACCTACGCTGCCCGCCGAGGGCAGGGCTTCTCTGCTCACGTGGCCTCCACGGAGCTTCCGGTTTCCCCAGCCACGAGGACACGCCCTCTCCAGGCAGGGGTTGCGCCCACGTGGCCCAGCCCTGGCCAGTCGGAGCTTCCCGTTCCCCAGGCCACAGTGATTGGTTTAAGAAAGGTCATGTGACCCAAGCCAGGCCAATCAGGACCCCGCCTGGGTTCTCCGGCCGGGTCTCCGGCGCAGGTGGTCCCCGGTCATCGGAGCGGGAGGGTGTGCGAGGGTGCGGGTGGGTGTGAGGGCCGCAGGTGGGCGGGTACGACCTGCCGCGCCGGGAAAGGGGGCCCGTGAACGAGGCGGGGAAGTGGAGACCTGCGCCCCGGGACCCCTGCATCCAGCCTGCATCCGGGGACCCACCCCTAAGTGTGCCATCACCGGCGCGGCGCGTGACCTGCTACTTAAACTCGGCTGTCGGGTGGGCCCTGACGGCAGCCGCTGCCTCACTGTTTTCTGACCTATAAAAGTGGCAGCGTCCTGTGGCTCCCCTGAATGCTGAGGGGGACTTCTGTCGCCGGCCTTGAAAAGGCCTGCATGAAAACGGATTCCGTGGGTAGCTGTGCTGAGCCGCAGCGCCCCTGGCCCTTTGAAGCCCTTCCCTCTTTTAGATCTGGCCGGGGTTTGCGAGGGGCTCAGCGCTCCTGTCCTTGACGAGGACTTAACAAACATTATTTTATTCCTAATGGCAGAACTTTGGGCCCCAGCACCACCCCAGGTGGCCCTGACCCCGGGAAGGGTGCTGCCTGGCTTCCTTTAGGAGCTGTGGTCAAGGACACGCCAGGTCTGCTTCTGGGGACCGGGACCGCTGTTCCACCACCACGCTCCCCATGGAGGCTTTACCCTGAAAGGGGCCCCGAGCAGCCTGCACCTGCGTGTCTCTGAGCTCTGCTGGAAGCCTTCAGGCTGTGCGGCCTCCATCCGGGTCACTACAGCCGGCCCACCGCTCAAGAGGGAGCGCTGCAGGGCCTCCCTCAGCCGAAGGGCCGGACGGCACCGGGAGACACCCCAGAAAGCAGTGCTCCGTGCTCAGTCGCCTCCAGGACCTCAAATGTAGTTCCCCTTTTGGAGCTGTCAGGAGGTGGGGGTGGGGGGGGCGAAGAGAGGGGAGGACAAGAGACGCCTCCCCCACCCCGTGTGTTCCCCGCAACGTTCTAGTTCTGGCTTCTCCGGCGAAGATGTGCTGGCGGCCAATAAGCACATGGATAGATACTCAACATCCTGAGTCATAAGAGAGACGCAGATTAGAACCCCAAGGACACATCACTGCGCACCTGTGGGACCGATGACAGTGGAAAGCTGGACCACACCGCCGGGGGAATGCCAACCGGTGCAGCCGCTTTGGAAGACCCGTTTGCAGTTTGTTAAAAAGTTACACATTTAGGGGCGCCTGGGTGGCTCAGTTGGTTGAGCGTCCGGCTCCGGCTCAGGTCATGATCTCACAGTTTGTGGGTTTGAGCCCTGCATCGGGATCTGTCCTGACAGCACGGAGCCTGGAGCCCGCTTCGAGTTCTGTGTCTCTCCCTCTTTCTCTGCCCCTCCCCTGCCCATGCTCACACTGTCTCTGTCTCTGTCTCTGTCTCTGTCTCAAAAGTAAACTTAAAAAAGTTACACATTTCTTTATCTACCATGTGACCCAGCCATTCCCCTTCTGAGTATTTATCCAAGAGAAACAAACGCATACGTCCACACAGAGACTTGAGTGCAAACAATTTGCAGCGCGTTTCTGCAGCACCCGGAAGTGGGTTCCGTCCAATGCCCATCAGCGGGCGACTGGTTAAGCAAACTGTGGCCCAGCCAAGCCATGGAGCGTCACTCGTAAATACAGAGGAACGATCCGTATACGCAAATCTCAAAGCAATGACTCTGAGTCAAAGGAACCAAACCAAAAAAAAAAAAAAGAGCCCAGACGGTATGATCCCCCGTTTATGTAAAGCTCCTGAAAATGCAAACTACAGGAGTAGCAGGAAGCTGAGGAATGGTTGCTAAGGAAACCGGGGTGGGGAGAGCCGGAGGTGGGGGTCACGGGAACTCAGGAAACCTTTGGGGTGATGGATGCGTCATCTTGAACCTGGTGATGGTTTCACGAGGGGACACGTGCGTCAAAACGTATAGTATTGTACAACTTAACTGTGTGAAGTTTATTGTATGTCGATTATACCTCAGTCCAGTTGTTTGAAAAAAAAGACATCATTACGCCACATCACAGACGCCACCGGAAGGGACGCCCCACGTGGGGGCAAAGTGGCTCCGGGATGAAGACAGTCTGAGTGAGTGGGACTGGGACGCGAGAACGCCTCTCAACGGCCCTTCCAGTATGGACTGGATCCAGGTTCAAAGTTCTGGGAGACAGTGTCTGGATCCATGTCCCCTGCAGGCTCCCCCTGCTCCTTGGGGCAGGGCGGGAAACCGAGCACTGCCGCTCCCGCCCTGTGCCCCACACGGCAGTTCAAGAAAGACCATTCTGCGTTCTGTCTCAGCGTCTGCGAAGCGCTTCCAACCCCGGGGATTCGGGGGCAGTGGGGGCTCGCTGACGGCACTCCCCACCCCATTCCACGCCTAGGCTGACATCTCAGGGCATCCCCGTTAGAGCCCTGTCTCTGCATCCTGCCTGGGTCTGACCCCGCGACCCCAGGCTCTCTCTCGCCGCCAGCAAAACCACATTTCCGGGCCCAAAGCTCCACCCTATCTTGTGCCTCTAGTCCCAGCCAGGATTTCCAAATTTTGGCAAGTCTGGTCTCCTTGGGCCGGGGCCCAGCTGCAGTTGGGCCCCCACCGGCCCCCACCACCTTGGCACTGATGGCGAACTCAGGCCCTCTGGAGCCCGTGACCCCACAGCCCATAGTGCTTATGGGGGCACCCTACCCAATCCCACTAGACCCTGCCTCAGTTTACCCCAGCTGACCAGTCTCCCCCACACGTTTTGTCTGGGGCTTTTCTGTGGGGGCTTCTGTACTGGTCCCAGGCCATTCTGGCCTTGTAGGAATGCCTCGGCCCTCCACACGCATCCTGCTAGGGAGCTGATGTCCTAGGCCGTCAAATCCTAGCTCCCCACACTGGGAGGCACACAAGGGGTGTGGGGGTCTTTGGAGGCAGGAGAACAGGTTGACTTGATGCAACTTTGGCTCTTGGCCCCTGGCTCCTTCCATGTTCACATGTTTACACTCCGGCGGGACTTCTGCCCGTCGTTCCTCTGCTCACGGTTGTGGGGGGCCTGGCTTGAAGGGTCTCTGTGCCCTTCCCTGACTCATTAGCAGACCCGGTCCCCCCACCCCGGGCGGGGAGTGCGGGGCCTCTGATGCCGAGTTTTATCACGTGAGGACATGTTACGGTATACAAATAAACAGACGCACGCATGGGGGGCGGGTTCGAGGTCGAGGAAGGGCAGAGATTCTGGGGCTGCACAGCATTCCCTGCCATGTGCTCTGGGGTGCTCAGTGGGTGGTTGGGTGATGGGCAGAGAGGTCCGGGGACGCGGCTGGGGAGAGCAAAGGAACTCTGAGTTCCCACGGGCTCCTGGGAGCTGGGCCTGACATCTGTATCTGTGCACCGACGGCAAGTCCCCGAGGCTTTGCTGCACGCAGCCTGGCCTGTGTCAGCGCCTGGTGACT
The DNA here is from genome assembly GCF_022837055.1 of Prionailurus viverrinus. Classification (NCBI taxonomy): domain Eukaryota; kingdom Metazoa; phylum Chordata; class Mammalia; order Carnivora; family Felidae; genus Prionailurus; species Prionailurus viverrinus. The sequence goes on from NC_062570.1 coordinate 112,431,726, forward strand.
GTGGACCGAATCAGCAGAGCACCGGGCCGCTGAGAGCCAGCGAGGGACACTGCGCTCCCCCAGCTCGTGAATGCAGATGTGTGGCCGAGCGTCCCGGGGGGCGGGTTCTGGAAAACGCACCTGAGGAGCGGTGAGCCTGAGCCGTTCACGCCCACCAAGAGCCGGTCTGCCCCTCAGCACCCCTGGGGCCCTTTGCTGGTCTAAGTGCTGCACGGTGACTTCTGGCAAGTCCAGTGCCGAGCCCGGCCCACCTGGGAAGACGGTGGCCTGCGGGAGAAGCGGTGGCCTAGGAGCCAAGGACCCACACTCCCAGCCCTAGCTTTTCCCTCAGCAGCAGCTTGAATGAGGGGCCAAGACCTCCAATAGCCTCAGTTTCCCCAGTGATGCGACCGGGATGCCCAGGGCTGCTGCGAGGCTCTGTGGTGCTCCCTGACAACGCCTTTGTGAGCCACGGTCCCTGTAGGCCTTGCTCTCCTGCCAGTCACCCCGGGACACAGCCCGTGGGCCCCACATCCCCAGTGAATGCCGGCCCCTCGAGCGAACAACGATGGTCCCAAGATACCCTGCGGGAATGGTGGGAGCCCGAGGACGCTGGGCCTGCACCTCTCATGCAGAGGCCTCGGCCCCAAGCCCCGCCTCCCTCCTTCCTTCCCAGGGGCAAGTGTGAGCAGTGAGTGTCCCCCCTGCCCACCCCTGTCCCCATACTGCACCGCCAAGGACCCTCTTCCTTCAGTCTGGGAAACTGAGGCACTGATGTGACCCTGCGGGGCCCAGAAGCCTCCAGGATACTCAAAATCCCTGCCCTGCCAGTCAGGAGAGTGAGGCTGTTGGTACTGTCCTGGTCCCCAAAGCTCCGGGCTCGGGTGGAAAAGGTTCCAGCATATCAAGGAACACGGGAAGGAGGAATCTAAATGTGCTGAGTGAGGGCACCTTGGCGGCCTGTGTTGCTGGCAGCATAGTCCTGCCCGCTGGTCTTCAGGGGGAGACCACGGTGGCCAGCTGCCTACCTGCCTGCCCATGGCAGGCTGGGAGTCCCCGGGGCTGGCTCAGAGCCCAGGGAAGCACTTCTGGGGCTTGCGGGGAAGGGGCGGGGGTTGTCACACAGTCTCCCAGAGCCTCAGATTCACCATAAACGGGGGCCAAAGGCATACAGGCTGTTTTTCAGAATACAGCCAGGTAAAGGCGTGGGGCAGCTGTGCTCAGAGCACAGACACGGACGGATGCGGCAGCCGCTACCCCGACACCCAGGACATCCACAGGGCAGCAGACCCTGGCCCCTGGGTTCCTGCCCGTCGGATGGAACGGCACCCAGCATGCAGAAAACAGAGCCCGCAGCTCCTCTCCCTGTTGCGATCCCCCTGCAGCCCAGCTGGTCCCCTGCCCTGGCCGCTCGCGGCCTCCAAGGGGCCCTGACCAATGCCCACAGCGTGTGGCGGTAGCCTGTGAGGACAGTGATGAGGCTCCGGGGCCCAGCTCCCCTCGGCGACCTGCCTGTGTCCACGAGCCACTAGATCATCACCTCTCTGCTCCGGAACATTCCATCTCCCAGAGTGCTCTCTTCACAAACCACACCCCAAAGCTCTTTGGTGGCCACCCAAGATGCAGCTGGGGCCACCGCACGGCCTGTGTCACCAGGGTGCTGTCCCTGCCCCCGGCAAAGACCCAGACCAGGAGGAGAGATGCAGGGCACATCTTTCCTCAACCATCGGGGCTGAGCCTCGAGCTGTGCCTGGCCCGCGGGCAGGTGCAGGGCAGACAGTCACATGCCAGGTGCCCGTCAGCGGGGGTTGAAAGAAAGCACACGCTGTTAGTGTATTGGAGCCCCGAGCTCCAGCTGGGCTCACGATTCTTCCCGCGGGTCCAGTTGTAACCACACTGGAGCGTCCAGGCTGGGGGCAGGGATGGGGGAGGGCTGGAGGGGATGCCCTAGGACATAAATGGATGAGGTCATTAGGACAGTGAACGTACTCGGGGTGCTGTGGGGAAGGCCACGTGGAGGGGGGTTCAGGACCGGCCCCTCCAGGTGGAAGCAGAGCGAGCAGATGTAAAGAGGGAGAGAAGGTCCGGTCTGGGAATCTGATGACAAGAAGTCAGAGGGGGGCAGCTGCTGGGGTTTTACTGCAACAGGTGCACCTGCCAGGGCTGTGGAGGGGGGTGGGTGTCAAGGCCAGGACGTGACCTGAACGGTGCCCAGCACACAGTTATGAGCTGAGTTGTGTTCCTGGAAAGTCACATGTTGAAACCTGACCCCCAGCACCTCACTAGGGCTCTGTATTTGCAGATGGGGGCTTTGAAAAAACAGTTCAATTACAATGGGGCTACTGGGGTGGGCTCTGATCCCAGGGTGACCAGGGTCCTTCTAAGAAGAGGGGGTCAGGACACACACACGCACGGAGGGACGGCCCCGTGAGGACACAGGGAGAGGATGGCCGTCCGCACACAAGGAGAGAGCCCTCGGGAGGCCCCGGCCCCGCCCACGCCCGGACCTCGGGTCCCCGGCCTCCGGGACCGGGAGAGGATAAATGTGTAAGCCCCTCAGGCTGTGACACCTTGTCGTCCTGCAGCCTGACTTTGCAGACGGCAGCCCGAGCAAACACACACACGGTGAGTACGGCATCATGTCAGGTGTTCGATGGACATGGATGGACACCGGGGGGACTGGATGCGCACCGGTGCATGGCACCTGGCCAAGGTGGGATTCGGGCCTGGGCAGGCTGACGCCCCAGGACTCCCTGCTCACCCCACAGGCTCTGCCTCCCTCCGCCTGCTTGTTCTTCTCAGAATTACAAACAGGCTGCAGAAAGCAGGACTCCTGCCTCCCCAAGGAAGCAGGAATCCGTACTGCTTTTGAACTTGTATTCTCGCGCACGTGAAGCGGTTTTCAGGAAGGACACCCCCCTGCTCCCCTGAGGATGGTGAGGTCATTGGCACAGAACGTGAGGTGTCAGGTAGGACACCTCCATCCTCCTTGGCAGTGAACGGGGGACTCGCCCAGCCCAGACTACGTCGTCCCTGGGCCCCCCGGACTCTCCCAGACTCTGGAGACCAAACAGGGGCAGGGTGGACGGCCATGCGTCCACAGTGAAGGTGACAGAGGGAGATGTGGGGCGGCCATTACCGGAGGGCCCAGGAAGGGTCGGGGCTGGAGCCTTCATTTCGCACACCATCACTCATCAGCCACACACAAGGGGTGGCCTTGTGCTTGAAGGCAACTGAGGGGGTCACAAACTTTTACGCGACACGGGGCAATCACAGGAACCAGCGGGAGGATCCTGGTGCAGCTCAGAGGTAACTAAGCTTTCTTCTTAGATGGAAACGTCTGTTCTTTCCATGAGAACATCCCTCATTGGTGATGGTTTAGATCCTTGGGAAGCCGTGGTGATTCTCAGCCCTTTGCTTGCCTTGACACAGGATGGGTGACTCTCCTATCTGCCCCTGAGTACAGGTGAGTGTGAGCCTGAAGGCAGGCGAGGGTGAACGTGAACGCGGGCGAGCGTTTACCTGAATACCCTCACTTGTCAAGTTAGATTCTTTTCAAACCTGCGCGCCCACCTGATTCCTGGTGTGTGGGGACCTGGGGGTCTGGACGTCACCCCAGCCCACGCCTGCTCTGTGCTGGCTGTGCTGGACCCATCACAGCTGTCGAGAGCATCATGCCCAGCAAGAGAACTCATTGTGTGTGACTGAGCGTCTAAGTGACAAGCGCGGGTCCACTAGGAAAAGCAAAGGTAGGGCTTCTTGCCAAAATGGACGGGATGCTCCTGGGGCGTGGTCTCTGGGATGGGGCGGGCGCTGGGGCCCGGCCTCAGGGTGGCCCCCACCAGAATCTGTGGCTGCCAGCATGGGCCTTGAGGGGACAGAAGGGTGGGGCCCAGTGCCTTTGTGTGTCCAAGGCTGGGGCCAGGGTGTAAAGGCCTCTTAGCTAAAGGAGGCCCAGACAGACCCGGGCCCGTGTGCAGCGACAGGAAACCGCCCCCGAGCAGGGGCCTGGAGGGAGGAGGCCTGTTTGTATGGAGCACCTACGGTGTGCGGCCTCAGTACTGGGCCTGGGGCTGTAAACTCAAACGTGACTGGCCCTGCTCACGGCCTGGAGACTGGCCAGCCGTCGGTACGGACACACTTCTACTGGTGGGCTGCTGAGCTGTGTGTCAGCCTGGGCCAGGCCTTAAAATAGTGCTGTGTGGCCACGACCAGAGATGGTCCTGTGAGGTGGGCAATGTCTTGGGGAGCCCTCGTGTCCTATGGGCGAAGGCTCACACCTGGGCACCTGGCTCTCTCGGTGAAAACTTAAGCCCCAGACCGTGCCAGGCAGAGGGGACCCCAAGGTTGTCTGCAAAGGTCAGAGGACTTCAAAGTGCAACGTGGTTCCCCGTCGGCCCAGCCTGCCCCCTGCCCCAGGACCCTCTGACATCAACCTGCATCCTACACATTTTCTATGAGCCTCCCTGGGCCGGCGTTGTGCCCAAGCGGGGACATGTTGAAGAAGGACACGGACCACCATGCTGCCGCAGGAAACAGCCACATGCACTTGGTGGTAAATGCTGGGGGAGGGGGAGGGGCACAGAACACAGAGCGGAGAAGCCTGTCCTGGAAAGAGGGGTGGGGGGGGGGTGCCTCAGCACTGGGGAAGGAGGAGAGGGCACACCAGACAGAGGGACAGCATGGGCAAATGCCCGGTGTGGTGGGTGGGAGCTGGAGCCAAGGGGAGGGTGGACGCTGGGTTTCTGCGGGAGGCATTTGGGGACAGGAGAGCAATCCTTGGGGAAACCTACTGCGTGCCAGCTGTGCTGATGGTTCCCTCCACACATCACCTCTCCTGAGACCCAGCAACCCTGACGTTTCCCAGGGCCCTGAGGCTCAGAGAGGTGAAATGCCTCATGGAGATTTGACTCAGTTGCTGGGAGAGCTCAGGCCCCGGCAGCATCTCCAGGGTCGGTACTGGATCCCAGGACCACAGGTACCCCCAGACCCTGCCCTCTGCAGGTCAGTACAAGGAGGCCCCAAAGACGTCCACATCCTGATCCCTGGTGCCCGTGACTGTGTGACTTACAGGGCAGGTGTGACTGAGTAAAGGGTGCTGATAGCCAGCGATCCTAGATGATCCAGGTGGGCTCACTGTGACCACAGAGCCCTTTCTCTCAAAAGGAGAGACTCAGAGTCAGAGAGGGAGGCATGACGCTGGAAGTAGGGGCTGGGGCCACAAGCCAGGGCGTCTCTAGAAGGTGAGGGCCAGGAATGGAGCTTTCAGGAGGAACACAGCCCTGCTGATGCCTTGATTCTAGCCCCTTGAGCCCCGTTCTGGACCTGTAACTTCCAGAACTCCAAGGTAACACATGTGTGTTGTTTGAAGCCGCTACATATGTGCTCCTCTGTCATAGCAGCCACAGAAACTCATCTGCTGGCAGAGCTGAGTTGACAACAGCCCAGAGAAGAGCCAGCTGTGGAGGTCACGGCTGAGGTCTTCGCAGACCAGCTCCTCCCCTTCTGGCTGTTCATAAATAGCAGGTTAATAAACAGGGCCGACGGGGACGAGGCTTCCCTTTGTGCTTGGATACCCCTCAACACAAGGGGGTACAAGGCAGCCTGCACCCCGAAAAGGGCCAGAAGCCCACGAAGCCACCAGCAGGCCCTCTCCGAGTCCCCCCTGAGTTTCACAGACCTCGTGGCCTCCAGAACACTCACCCACATCCACTGTCCACCTGCAAAGTAAAATTAACCCACTCCTGTGCCGCGCAAGCCAATAGGGGCTCCTAATGGGAGAGGAGGGAGCCCCAGTTCTGCCAGGACCAAGGACAGTTCCTTGGCGGTGGTCAACCGGGCTCGAACAAAAGTCACTTACTCCCCCACCCTTCAGGCTGTCTGCACCAGTGGCCAGTGGAGAGCTAGAGAGAGCCTGGGACTCCGCCAGGCCTGGCTGGGATGGGCAGGAACACTGAGGCCCATAGGCCTGGCTCACGTGCTGTTTTTATGGGGATGGGAGGCTGCAGGCCTGGGCTGCCCATGGTGGCCAGGATGGGCCCAGGGGCAGTCTGCTGGTTTCCTGTGCCCCTCTGTGAACCCTGGGGGGGGGTGCTCCTTGCCACAGAGCCCACCATATCTAGGGGACCCTCAAAACTCCAGCTTTTCTCAGCCATTCAACATGCACCTGTTGCATTAGGCCATCTCAGGGATGTAAGTGGGGACAGAATTGGGGACGACAGAACATGCTCAACCAGAGGCAAAAGGTGCCACAGGGTCAGCAGGCCTGTGATGCTTCCTTCCCACAGAGGAGTCATCCACGAGGACCTGGTTGGGGGGTACACAGTGGGGAAATCAATTCTCTTTTTTTGGAGGGCATGGGAAGAAAAGCTTCTGTGGCCACTGAAATAAAGCCACAAACATGGTTGTTTATTCCAGTAAGTGAGGAAAAGCCTGTTGTCTTCCTCAAAGAGGTCACCTTTCTATCTGAAGAACTCTGCATTACATTAGGGTTGCTTGGGCTTTATTTTTAGTGTCATTTCTAATTCTAACCGATACCATAACCCCAATGTAGTTTTTCCACTAATTGAGGGAAAACTTGACCAGTGCCCAGGGCAGCACGCAGGGTATAAAGGCAGAAGGAACCAGCTTCAATTCCTGCCCTCCCATCTCTCAGCTGTGTGACCCTGGGAAGCCACTTGACCTCTCTGGGCGTCCATTTAATCTCTAGTACAGAGATGGTTTTTGTAGAGATGGTCCTAAAACCATCTCTCAGGCTAAGGTGGGAGAGGCTGGAATGTCTGCCCCAGATGCTCACAAAGGTCAGCCCTGCCTCTCCCTGGGAGCAGCCAGTCAGGGAGTGGGGAGAGCTCCCTGGCCAGGCCTGGCCTTTCCTGCCAGCCAGAGAGCTAACTGGGGAGGGCTCAGAGCACAGAGCAGATGGAGACGGGATGTGGGGTCAAGTGTGGCCCATGCCTGCTTTGTGAGACATCCAGAGAACCTGAACAGAACCAAGGAGATACCACGGGAGGGGTCTGTGTGATGGGAATTGGCCTGGGGGAGGGGACAGCAGGGAGGAGCACGTCCGTTGCCAAGGGGTGTTGTCAACATCCTGTCCCTCCAAGCCCCTTAACTCCATTAGCGCTGATGGAGCATGGTGGAGCCCGCCAAGTCCAGCCCCAGATCCAATTAGCTTAGAACATATGTCTGAACATGACGAGGCGAGTCGGCTGAAACTGTGTCTGCTCAGAATGCTCAGCACAGGGCACCCGCTCAGTAACTCATCTTCCTCGCCTTGGATGCCCACGTGCTCCGTATGGAAGCAGAGGATAACATACACACGATACGGCGACTCACTTTGGTCTGAGGTGCAGGGTGGTCGGAGGCTGGGCAGCGGTCTCCCCAAGTTCCCGGTTAATCAAGGGTGGCTTCTGGGTGACACCGGTCCCCGTGGGCACCCAGCCTGGTGTCAGGTGCAGTGTGGCACCTAAGGGGGCTTTGCTTACAGCCGCCACTGTGTGCGGATCTCAGCGCCAGCTGGGGAGCTTTGGAGAAACGTGGAACCCGGGGTCCTCTCCCCAGACCGGCTGACTGGGTGGGTCTGGGCAGGGTGAGTGGGGTCTGCGTGTGGAATAAGCAGGGGGTGCCTCCGGAACCATTTACGGAGCTCGCTCACAAGAGAGCCTTTCTCTTCCCATCCTCACGGCAGCCTTGTGAGGCTCAGGATACTGCCACATTGATGGGGGACACTGAACACCAAGAAATGGCCGGACAGCCAGTCACGGCCGGTGCTGGGTGTGAACTGAGCAGCTGGCTGACAGGGACAGAGTGGGAGATGCAGGGTGAGTCCGAATTGTGCCTGGTCCTGGGGGAGGGGTGTGTGGAAGCCGATGAGACCCGTGAAGGAGGCTCCAGGGAGGAGGGGACCCCCAGGTGGACTCCAGGTGGCCCGAGGGTTAGCAGAGATGTGGAGGTTGGAGGGCTGGAGGATGAGCCCCTGAGCCCTACTGCCACGACCCCGGGGATGAGCATCAAAGCCTGAGGCTTGAGTTGGGTGTGGGGTGTACTGCATGTTGCATGGGAGGCTGGACAGCCATTCCCTCCCCAGCTTGGGAAAGCACGGCATGCTTTGTACTGTGGCAGCCTGACTGACCCATGAGTGGGCACCCGGTCCAGGGGCAGCGCATCTATTGGCTGGCCAGCAGCTGATGCCAAGGGCATTGCCCAATAGGCTGGGAGGGTTGGTGGAACCAGACAGACTGGCTGCTTCTAGAATCAGAAAATTAGGAGCCAGTGATAATAGGACCAACTGGCAGAGAGGAGCTGAGATAGCATTAGGGAGGGACAGGGCCAGTAGCCAGTCTGTAGAGCTGCCTAGAGTCCTCGTAGCTCTGATTCCCAGGCCACACTGTCCTACAATAATCCCCAACCCCAACTGTCATTAAGAAAAATTGGCCAGAAATTGTCTTTGTTCTTTGTTCCTAATAAGTGAAGGCTTGCCTTTATCCATCTATCCCTTCATCCCTCCACCCACCCACACACCCATCTATCTGTCCAATCATTTACCCACCCATCCATCGATCCCTGTATCTTTCCATCCATGGATGCACCCACCCATTGGAGCATCCACCCATCTAGCCATCAATCCATCCATCCACGCACATGCCCATCCGCCCATCTATCCCTCCCTCCCTCCCTCCTTCCCTCCCTCCCTCCCTCCTTCCCTCCATCCACCTATCCACATGCTCATCTGTCCATCCATCCGTCTGTCCACTCATCCATCCACCTATCCATCCATCTACCCACATGCCCATCCATCCATCCATCCATCCATCCATCCATCCACCCATCCATCCACATGCCCACCCATCCGTCTGTCTGTCCATCTGTCCATCCATCTGTCTGTCCATCCGTCCATCTGTCCACCATCCATCTGTCTGTCCGTCCATCCACCTATCCATCCATCCACCCACATGCCCATCTGTCCATCCATTCACCATCCATCCGTCAGTCTGTCCATCCATCCATCCACCATCATCCATCCATCCATCCATCCACCCATCCATCCATCCACATGCCCATCTGTCCATCTGTCTATCCATCCGTCTGTCCATCCAACCATCCATCCAGCCATTCATTTATCCATCTAACAGCGATTTCAACTTTTGAGTGAGCATCTCCCCTGGGGAGACAGGAGGGAACAAGACAGATTTTACCCTGGCACCATGGACTCCCAGCCTGTGGAAACAATGACTGACGAAGTCACCCCAACGTGGTGAAGGATTGGGGGATTATACACGTGCCTGCCCTGGGGGTAATGCAGTGGGGGCTATTCTAATCGAGAGGGGGGGGTGGTCAGGGAGGACTCCTCTGAGCACATGACTATCAGGCCTGGCCAGTGTCCAAGCCAGCCAGGAAGGGCAGGACCCCAAAAGCAAGAAAGCTAAGAGGTGGTGGTGAGGCTCATCTTCAGTGTGAGCTTCTGGGCATATTTGAAAGCCAGGATACTACAAACTTTGCATCTTAAATCCCTGCAGGTGTGGGGTTCCAGGTGGATGTAAGGAGGTGCCTGGGGCTGGGGGACCCCACTGGGAGGCCACTGTGTTGATCTATTGTTGTTGCTTCTCTTCAGGCAGAGCTGGAACCAATGGCACACGTGGTCCTGGGCTCAGCTGGCTACTCAGAGCTGGGCGGTGTGGGCACACACGTCTCCACGGGGATCTTGGTGGCTAATTCTGAGGCAGCATCTGTGTGGCTGACCAAGCAGCATGTGGAGGGGACATGCCTCTCTCAGAAACCAAGAGGCAAGACTAGTCATAAAGCACCTAAAAAATTGAAAAATGACTTCCTTCCTCAGATTTATTTCTCTGGACCTCTTTTTCCAGGAGAAGGGCAAGACAAACACTGCCTGCGGCCAGCGCTGAGTATGGGAAGGTTCCGGCGGGTGGCCACTCCCTGGGCCAGGTGAGAGCCTTCCCTTCCAGAGTGGGGGGTGCTTACAAAGCACTGTCCCAGAACGCACTGCTTCTGAATACATAACTAACATGGAGAAGCAAGTCCCCCTTTCCCTCCTTCCCAGGGGCGACTGCAGACATCAGTTTGAGTGGTAGTATAACAGACTTTTCTTTACGTGTCTTTGGGAATATGGATGGATATGGAAACACGTAGGTGTTCTTTCTAATAAAATAGGGTCGCTCGTGAGTCTGTGACTCCTTCTGCAACTTGCTCTTGTCATGTAGGACCCATCTTGGTGTCTTGGCCTGGACACCCAGATTTCCGGCATCTTTTTTCAATGGCCAAACAGTATTCCGTGGAGAGCCATGCTAGGGTTTCTGAAGGCCATGTTCTCGGACACTGAGGGACGAGAGAGCCTGCCACACAAGTCACTAAGAAAGTGGAACAATAGGGATTGGTCCCTCCTCTATGCTGTCTCTCTACAGGTAGACTGGCCAGTGAGAACCCCAGTTAGGCAGGCTCTGGGGAGTCAGAGCCACGGGGCGGGGGAGGAGGCCCCGGGGAAAGGGCTGTCAACAGCGGCAACCCAGCAGGAACGTTGGGAGGCGTGAGAGCCATGGAGAGACGAGAGATGAAATTCATTCTGGCAATTGCGTGTAGCCACCGAATCATGGACAGCAGCACTTACTGATGAGGAAAGATGGTCTCCACGTGTTGTTTCAAAAAAAGCAGGTTACAAAAGAGCGTGTGGCAGTGAGTCCGATTTTCAGAGAGGAAAGGCGTTTGTGGAGAAGATCTCCATAAAACACGATTTTCTGAGGAGGCGCCCAGGGGCTGATGGGCTCCTCCTGGGGGCATGACGTTTGCCCTTTGAGAACGAATGACCTTGGTAAGTGGTATTCCTGCCTCCAACAGATGCTGGTTTTTAAAAAGGAAAAGACAACGGGATAGAGCGAGACAGAAGGTCTGGAGCTTGGGTGGGCTGGGAAAGGAAGGTCGAGGGGAAGAAACCAAGATGGGCAAAGGGATCCGAACCCACAGGGCAAACTGGTGTTTCGGCATCTCATGGCAGAACCGGAGGCTCATGTTATGACTCCCTGGACGCATCCTGTCTGTCTGGGCAGCAGAGACGATGAGACTAAATTTAAACAGGAGGAGTAGGAAGGCCCCTTTCCCTGTAAAATGCCAGATCTTCCCGAGTACTATCTGTTGAGCGACAGCGTGCCGCCTCAGTTTCCCTCGCGGTGATGCTGACGGTATTGTCCTGGGCTCCCCCTTCCCTGTGCCACCTGCCCACCCCCCCCTCCCCCAGGGGAGAGATGAGCCTGCGTTCCTGTCCTGGAAGGCGGGTGCTCTGGGCCTCTGGGAGAGGGGACACCGTCACCAGCTCCCGCCCCCAGCGAGGGGCAGGGTTTCCGCCAACTCGGGGCTCCCACGTGGGATTTGGGGTCTGAAGTGGCCGGCAGGCTGGGGGAGCCAACACAGAGGCAAAGACGCACCTGCTCCATGGCCCGAAGGCCACCTCCCATACAGCCATGGTTCGGAGAGTCTCAGAAGATTCTGTAGGTGCCTTGGTACCTACAACACCCTACCCTTCTTCTGGGCCCCCGTCTGCCTAAGGGGGGCCGGGACCTGGCAGAGCTAGGATTTGAACCCGGTTCTGTCAGACCGCGTATGAGTCAGCTTGGGGCCGCGTAACAAAATCACAGACTGGAGGCCGGAAGTCCAAGGTCCAGGTGTCAGCACGGTGGGGTGAGGGCCCTCCTCCTGGCTCTCAGGTGACCACCTTCTTGCTGAGTCCTCACAGGGCAGAGACAGAGCTCCGGGTCTCTTCTTTTAAGGGCGCTGATTCCATCACAGGGGCCCCACCCTCATGACCTCATCTAACCCTGATCACCTCCCCAAGGCCCATCTCCACCTGCCACCCCACTGGGAGCTGGGGCCTCAACACAGGAATCTCAGGGGACACAATTCAGTTCATAGAGACCTCAAAGCTCATCTTCTGTCCCATCACTTTCTCTCCCAAAGACCTTGTCCTGTGCTCATCGGCTTGTCTCTCTGTCAGCCCTGCTGGGAGTGAGCTGCAGCCCGCACCCCAGCTCCAGGCACCGGCCTGGCCATGGGCCATCAGTAGACACCTGTTAAAGATGTCAATGGGCACCTTCCCTGGCTGTACACACACCACCTGGCTGTGCAGGTGCCTTGGAAAAGCTGGGCCGTGGGGGCCTCGGCCTCTGCCCGCCTCCAGAGGGGGACAAGGCCTGAGCTGGACGAAGAACCAGGGGCCTTGTGCTCAGTGGGGGGCGGGGGGGGGTGTTGAGCAAGTCCGGTGGGCACAGCCCGAACCGTCCACTGCATGGTGTGCAGCCGTGTCGGGTGGGAATTGGTTCTCTCCAGCGGAAAGCTATCTGCTCTCTGGCCAAGGCTGCTGGACAAGCTCCTCATCCTGTTCTCCGGGCCCCACGGCTCCGTCCACACCCTCCCCAACACTTCCACCTGTTACCTAACGTCTGCTGAGTGCTCCCTCTGAACCTGACCCCTCCCCCGGGGGAAAGGCGAGCTTGGGTTCCTGTCCTTCAAGGTGGGTGCTCTGGGCTCTCACTCTTACCGACGACACGGAGGTCACACACGTGATCACCCAGTCCCACGGCCACACCCGTCTGAAACAGGGGACCTCCCGGGTCCCCCCTCCACCCCAGATGTCACTGCCTCGCGTGTGCTAACGACGCAGGCTTCCGGCCATCACCCCACCCTAACGGTACGCGTGCAGGGAACACTCAGTGCTGCAGGGAAGAGGGACCCATGGCAGATGCCGGGGCGTCCACGGATGGCAGACGTGTGTGGGGCTGGGGGCTCTCGCCCGCCTCGCCGACTGCTCGCACCCACGACTGTGTGGTGGGCATCTGCCTTGCCCCGTAGCTCCGGGGGAGGCCCGCGGCCACCTCTGCTGACTTTTGGGGGCTGGCCCCAAGCCTCTTCAAACACGAACACACACATCCCAGCAGGTGCGATTGTTCGGCGGTATGGTGCCTGCAGTGGTTTGGCTCGCGTGGCCCCTTCACCACGGATGGACAGCACCTTCCCAGGAGACAGCGTGCTCCTCTGGGACCTCTTACCCAAGGGGAAAACCTAACCCACGAACTGTTTTAAAGTGAACGCTCAGCTGAACAGTGAATGAAGTTGGGATGTAGTAATTAAATGTCGGCTAATTTCAACGGTCCCATTACCTTTTCTTATTTTGGATTCTTAAGATGTGTTTTCTAGATCTCTTTGGCGCTTAGGAAGCTAATGAGCTCTTAGCCCCAAAGGGTCTCAGAAGACAGGGGTGTCATTTTGATGACCCGAGCCTCAGTTTCCCCATGGGCATAGAGGTGGCTGTCCCCTCTGCCTGCCTCACGGGGCTTCCAGGGAGGAAGGTCTGCAAAGACAATGTGCTCCAGGATGGCCTGGCCGCAGCCTCATAGCCCCCTGATGACGTGGGCCGGGACTGGGGTCTGCGACCGAAGCTGGACGGTTTGTCATGATTATTGTTCATTCATTCATTCATTCATTCATTCATTCATTCGTTCATCCAAGTACACACCAGTCACCCACCTGATACAATGGTGAGCGGTGTGCACGGGGCCCGTAGTGTCAAATGTGCCATGGACCCATGTGGCGGGGTGACAGGAGGGGCTGCTGGGCAAGGAGAGGTCAGGACAGGGCAGACACCTACAGAGTTCCCAGGCAGGCAGAGGCCACACCCTGGCCACGTCCACAGGCCCCACGCACACGGCCACACCCGGCCCCTGTGGTCAGCGGGTCAAGACCAGGGAGGGCCCTGTGCTGCTGCCTCACTCGAATTCCCTCATCCTCACGGGCCTGGTCCTGCCTCCCTTTCCACCAAGACAGGAGGAAACTTCGTCAGCCCACAGGCGGTTGCATCAGCAGAAAATAGGTGCTTTGAAAAAAGTGAGCTTCATGCCCCTCAAATACCCACGGATGGACAAATGGATGAACAGAACACTCCCTCATCCGCACAGCGGAATATTGCTTGGATGCAAGAAGGAACGAGACACTGACCCCTGCTACAGCGGGGCGGGCCCTCCACCATCCCCTGCCCAGCGATGAAGCCAGACTGAACAGGCCACATCGCGTGAGCCCGTTCCCACGGAGCGTCCGGAACCGTGACTCCATGGAGACGGAAAGCAGGCTCGTGGTTGCCAGGCTGGGGGAGCAGGCAGCAGCAGTGGCTGCTGACGGGCACAGGGTTTCTTGAGGGGCGTCCGGAATGTTCTAGAACTAGACAGCGGTTTGCAGAGCACCGTGGACGCACTAAATGTCACCGCGTCGTACCTCTTGAAATGGTTACTTTCCGCCTCAGTAGAATTTCAAAAAGTGAATTGCACACATGATAAGCCAGGAGGGTTTCAGGCCCCGGGGAGGTGGGTTGAGTTTTTGGAGCCCGTTTCCTGTGGACGTCACACCTGGTGACACTCCTGTCATGCTTCCTGTTCCCGGGGCGGCTGGCGAGGGAAGGGGCCGGCAGCCCCTGCAGCCCCCGGGAGGAGCCGGCCGCTGCCACCAGGGCCCCTCCTTCTGCCCTCCCACGTCTCTCTCTAACTGCCAAGGCGCCCGGGCACCTGCTCTGCCGTCCCCCGCGGGCCATACCGCTGCCCCCGGGGCCCCGGGGTGGGGTGGGGGCTGCAGCCGGGCCACCCCGAAGCCGTGGCCCCAGCTCCCCCTCCCCGTGCCCCCTTGCAGCCAGCTGAGTCTGCCCGCGTTTGTTAAAAATACACAGCTCTATCTGCAGCAACATGTAATTTAATAAATTTATTTCTAATGTGACGGAGCCTCTTTTAAAGACGAGCTTTTATCTCTGAGATGGGGCTTCGGGGGCCGCTGCTCACCTGGCACGCAGCGCGAGCGCTCTCCGCCCGGGGCTGCTTGCTCTGCAGACCAGCAGCCCCGGAACGACCCCTCTGGGAAGGCAGAGGAGGTCAGCCCCAGCCCCGGACGCGGCCTCCACCCCATCATGGGAGAGATGGGACTCACAGGCCGGTCCCAGAACAAGGATCCCCACTGTGCTAGGTTAAGTGGGCACGTCCCCCAGAACCTCAGAATGTGACCTCACCTGGAAATGGGTCTCTGCGGAAGTGATAGCTAAGACTGGGTCACAGGGGAGGCGGCCGTGTGAAGGCCGCGGTGGAGGCTGGAGGGGCGAGGCCACAGCCCAGGGACGCCTGGGGTTCCCAGAAGCTGGAAGACGCCGGACAGGTCCTCCCCTGACACCTCCAGAGAAACCAGTGCTCCTGACATCTCGAGTTTGGACTTCTGGCCCCGGAAGAGTGGGAGGAGAAATGTGTGTTGCTTTAGGCTGTCTGGTCTGTGGTCCTTGCATTTGGTGGCCCCAGGGCTCTGACTTTGCTGGTGCGCTCCCATCCCCTCTAGCCCTGAGAAGCTCCTGGCGCGTAGTAGGTGCTGGTGCAAATGCGTAGAGGGCCTGGGGGCACATGGCTGCATCGGGACCCTTTGCTGCCACTCGTCACAGGACCTATCACTCGTCACATGACCCTCTGGTTGACCTGGTGTCTGGGAATCAAAGGGAAGGGGCGTGTCTGCATCCAGAAGAAGCCACAGGCTGTAGCAGCGGGGGAGGGGAATGCGCTGGGGTTGGCCGGCTGTGGGGGTTCTCAGGTTCTGGGGCAGGAGCAACTCATGTTCCAGAGACTAGTCCTGGTCTGGCACGTCCAGGCCCTGCTATGCCCAGAGAATTATGGGACTTAATGGAAACAAAAAATGCCAGGGGACAAATCTGAATGTGGGTCCGGGGGGGCGGGGTCCAGCAGGGATGACAGGGACAACTGAGGCTGGGGGGGGTGGTTCAGAGGGCTGGCAGGCTGCTGCTTCTCCACGGCTCCTTTCTGTCCTTCCCTCAGCCAGTGTCTGTGGAGTGCCTCCTGCCACGGTGTGGCTGTGAACAGGAGAAGCGTGGCCCCTGGCCCACACCCCGTTGTTTGCTTTCCCCATGGGGTCGTGGGTACTCTGATGGGGCATGTGTGGGGCACTGGGGTGTCCAGAGCTGGGGCCTCACCCGAGCTTGGGTAATCACGGAGGCTCCTCGGAGGAGGCAGTGGTGTCCATGCTGTGGCTTTGGGAAACACTCCAGAGGGACCTGGGGTGACCCAGTGTGTCAGGCCTACCATGCCCCGTGGGCAAAGGCCCGGATATGAAGGGCAGGGTGACTGCGAGAAGACGGGGACAGACGTGGGGCCTCCACAGGCACAGGCAGGGGCTCACCCTGGGGCCATGGACTGGGTGTGTGTCCTCCCTCCAAGGCGGGCAGGCATGCCCGTCCCCTCCGGGCTCTGGTGGACAGTGGCGGGGGTGGGGGGCTCCTTCCATGTCCGGGCACAGGCACTGAAGGGTTCTATCCCCCGCTCGTAGAGGGGCCGGCAGAGCTCACTTCCAGCTGCGTGCGGCTGAGGGAGCAGGAAGGGTGTGTCAGGCACATGCGGGCGTGAATGAGGGGCACACGTGTGGAACTCTGTGCAACCGTGTTCCATCCAGGTGTGTGGTGCGTGATGGTGGAGAAGGCATGGGAAGAGCCTGGAAACGCAGGCTGCGGGGCCCTGGATGTCTGGGGAGGGAGAAGAAATAAAAACCCCAACAGTCCGGTCACCACGAAAGAAACTGCGCTACCGATCATCTCATAAAGGCGAATACGAGGCCCAGATGGCTTTCTGAGCAGGGTCAACCCATCGTGGAAGGGACACGTAATTCTAACCAGAACAACGTCTTCCAAAGCAAAGAAAAAGAAGACATTCCCCAGTTGTTGTGAGATTGACAGAAGCTTGAGTCTCGAATCAAGAAAGTATTCGATGGGAAAATTACAGGCAAGTCTTATTCATGACCTTAGACGCAAACACCCTAATTGAAACATTAGCAAATGGAATTTTGCATTAGCGTTAGAAAGGTTACTACATCCTGACAGGTTGGGCTGTCCTAAGACCTAAGACTGGTCTACTAGAAAATCAGTTAATGTAATTAATTAGCAAAGGAGAAAAGCCACACAATTTTCTTAAGTGATGCACAAAAGCCCTTGATAAAATTCAATATTCATTTGCAATTAAACTGAAACCTCTTGGCACGCTAGGAAGGGAATGAAATGCTTTAACCTGATAAACTCTGTGCCCCTCCCCCCCCAATCTAGAGTCAACAGAAATTTAGAAAGCATTTCTTTTAAGATCAAGAATGAGACAAATATTCTTGCCTTCATTGCTTCTAGTTAACGTTTTATTAGCAGATCCCACCCACCAGAGAGAGGAAGGACTAAAAAAGATACAACCAGCAGATAAGAGATGGGAATTAAAGAACTGGCTGAATAAAAAAAAATCGATATGCTGAAGTCAGCCACATTTCTATATTCCTGCAACGGTCAGCAGATGTCATGTTGAAAAATATACCCCGAAACGACAAAAATTCAGCTACCTAGGAATAAATCTAAAAACGTTGCAGAAGCTCTTTATGGAGACAATTATAAAATCTGTTTGAAAGACATTAAAGACGACCCAAATAAGTGGAGAACTAGATCACGTTCTTGGGTGGGAAGACGATACTGTACAGAAGTCAGATTTCCCCAGATTGGTCTATTCTGGGTCAATGCAATTCTAACAAAAACCCCAACAGGGTTTGTGTGTGCGCACGCACTTGTGTGTGTGTGTGTGTGTGTGTGTGTGTGTGTAACTCAGTAAACGGACTGAAAAACGTAAATGGAAGACCAAAGAAGCACGGATAGCTAAAACAATCCTGAAGAAAAACAGGAGATGGGATGGTGTGTTTTGTTCAGATGACATTGAGACAGCGCTAGGATAGACGGCACCGATGACAGCCCAGAACCAGGCTGCATCCACGTGAATGGAAGCCTATGATCCACCAGCACGGTGGGTCTCGGGGAGAAGTGTCTTACCCCACAAACGACGCTGGGAGAATGGGTTCTCCACACGCGGGGAGAATGAGATCAGATCCCAACCTCACACCATACACGTAGACAAAAAGGAGTCCCTGGATGAAGGACTTACACGCGGAAGGTGAACCGATCAAATTCCTAGAAGGTGAGACTGGAAAATATCTTCATGAACTCTTGGTAGAAAATAATTTCTTAAATCAGACACAAAAAAGGCATACTTTTCCCCAGAGGAGGAGTCTGATGCACGTATCGACATCACATTAAGAACTTCTCCTTGTGAAAAGAGTAAAAAGGCAAGCTAAGGGGGTAGCGAACAGAACATACAACGAGCACAAATCCCTAAGGAAACAATAAACAACCTCACAGGAAACTGGGCAAAAGGCGAGAACAAGCATTATAAGGAAAAGGAGCTCCAAATATCCATAAACGTTGGAAAAAGACGCTCGAGTCCACGAGGCGCCAGGCAACGCAAACAACGGCACCAGGGAGCGACCGCACAACACCCCTGGACGGGCACAGACGATGAGGCCTGAGCCCTCACGGCGCTGCCATCCTGCAGGTGCAGAGACGCGAGCTGCCTCCCGTCAAAGCGGAACGGCAACAAAGTTGCCGCGGGGAAGCTCTGCCACCACCTGGGGAAGCTGGACGTGCGGCCCCCTGCCACCCAGCACCTGTTCTAGCATCTGCACGCGGTCGCCAGCAGACGCGTGCGGGAGTGCTCAGCGCTGCTCTGTTCGCAGCCACAACACCGGGGAGGCCGCCACGTGTCCGTCAGCGGGAGAACGGCCACCCGAGGACGGCAGATTCCGCGGTGCCGGGCCGCAAACCCCCAGATCACAAAAGCTCTGAAAGCAGAACCCATTTCTCGGTAATTCGACTGGTGGCAAGAGCCGGTCTGAGGAGCCCGGCGGGCATTCATCACCTGTGTCGGTCCCGGGTCGTGTGAATGTCCGCAGAGTTGATGCTCAAGAATCACTATGCTGGATTACACGGAGCGACACGCGGCTGGGACGGTACAAAGCACGTAGCGTTTTGCATTTTACAAGATGTACTTCCCAGCCTTGAATGAATATATGCATGATGTATCATCTTTGTTCTGAAACGCACTGGGCCCCACGGGCCCTGGGTAAGGGACTAAGGACCTGTCTTGTCCTACAATGGAATCGTCTACAGCTGGGAAAACAAACAAACACCAACTACACACATCTGTGCAGCTAAACCTCAAAAGAACAGGGGCGAGCCGCAGGAGTAAGCCATCACAGAGTCTAGCTGGCAAATTCCATTCATATGAAGTCGGGAAGGAGGAAAAAGGCAGCTTTGTTTGGTGATATGGGCACAGGTGGTAAAGTCACGAGGAAAAGCCGGAGAAGTGGGGGCAGGGAGGCAGCTCCCGGGCAAGGGCCCTGCTGTCCCCACGACCTGTTCCTTGGTTCTAACCAGAGCCTCCCCGACGCCTCCGGGACACGGGACATCAGGATGGAACCCATCACCGAGGGCAATGTCCACTCGATTAGTACACGCCTGGACAATAAGTGAACCCCAAGCCGGGCTAAGCACAGGCAGGGGGCTGCGGGTGTCACCTGTGCGCTCTGCCCAGCGCCACCCTTCACTACTCCTTGGCCGCTTCTCCCAGCCTCCCCTCCTCCACACAGGCGCAGCGTCCCCCTGGGCGCCCCTCGCACGCATCCCGACCCCCAGATCCAGTCGGGCGGCCGGTCCGGCCCATCCACAGCTGCGGCAGCCTCCTGACCCAACACCTTCCTTCCACCTCTCTCCCCGTGCAGCCACGTGGTCTCTCAGGACCGAGGGCCCAAAGCACAGGGGCCCAGGCCCCTCCTTCCTCCCTGCCTGCTCCTCTCCTGCTGCTCACGC
Source organism: Prionailurus viverrinus (assembly GCF_022837055.1). Classification (NCBI taxonomy): domain Eukaryota; kingdom Metazoa; phylum Chordata; class Mammalia; order Carnivora; family Felidae; genus Prionailurus; species Prionailurus viverrinus. The sequence continues at coordinate 112,451,458 of NC_062570.1, forward strand.
CTTCTCAGACCTTTCCCAGGTTGCAGAGGAAGTGTCACCTCCTCCAGGGAGCCCCCTAGGCTCACCTACCCAAATCTCCCAGGGCCCCCCATTACTGTCTCTTATGCCCTGTCCGTTGCCTTCCTGGCTTTCTCACAACACATACGGTTTCCCTTCCTTATTTGTTTTCTGCCTTTTTTTTTAAATTTTAATGTTTTTATTTATTTTTGAGACAGAGAGAGACAGAGCATGAGCAGGGGAGGGGCAGACACAGAATCTGAGGCAGGCTTCAGGCTCTGAGCTGTCAGCACAGAGCCCGACGCGGGGCTCGAACTCACGGAGTGTGAGATCGTGACCCGAGCTGAAGTCGGACGCTTAACTGACTGAGCCACCCGGGTGCCCCTGTTTTCTGCCTCCTTAATCGATAAGCTGACACGTCCAGAAAAACTCCCATTTTTCTCACCGTTGTACACCCAGAGTCCAGAAGAGCCTTCACTTACTAGGAGCACAAATGACTCTTGAGGAGATGAGTCACTGATAATGATGATGACACCAAGGAACAGAGAGGCTGAGTAAGTTGCCTAAGGCCACACAGCTAGTAAGGTCTTAGAACAGTAAACCAGGGAAGGGGCTTCCTCCACACTGGGCAGCCCAGTCCTGCCCCGCCCCCACCCCACCCCCAAGCTTTGTGCTCTCACAAAAATAGGGCAGCTGGCGGTGGGTCCCTGAAATGTCCCCACACCCTCCCTCCTCGCGGCGTGCCCGGCAGGTGAGGACAGGTCCTCAGAGCCGTCTGCCCACAGGGAGTCTTTCTCCGTCCCAGGGGACACGCGGTGATGCTGAGCAGATGGTGGCCGGTGCTCCCCAGACAGGGGCAGAGAAGCAGATCAGGGCGGGAATATCACTGGTGCAAATATTTTAGCTGTGGGTGCCACGGCAATGCACAAATAAAATCGGGGGGCACGGGTGGGGGGCGTTAGCTGCTGCTGGCCAGCCGGGGGAGGAGGGGGAGAAGGCGGCCAGCGGAGAGAACGCTCCAGCAGCCGCTGCTCCGGCTGGACGGACCTCCCCCTATAGTCCCCCTTCTGCCCCGGCTCTCCCCTCTCCCTGCCACAGTGGACACCACCCAGCGACTGTCCCTCTCACGGTGGGGGGGGGGGGGGCTTTGGGGATGACGGAAATACAGCTGGACCACAGCGAAGCCAGCAAAAGCACTTGCCTTGACCTCGGGCCACCCAACTCCGGGAGGAGGGCCCTGTGCTCTGAGCGCCCTCAGCGGGGCCGGCCCGACCCCGGGGCAGCGGTCCCTTCCGGAGAAGGAAGAGGGCTGGAAGACAGGCAGGGTGGGGGTGGGGGGGGGATGGCGTTCCCAGGACCGGGAGCAGGTGGTCCCAGATCCTGGTGAAGACAGCTGGTGTGAACCCCCCAGCCCCTCCCACCTGCCCCCTCGGCCCCTGGGTCTTTCCACACCTCTGTCCTGTGTGCACACAGACACTGGGAGTCCCTGACAGGCACAGCTGCTTGGGGGGGGGGGGTCCTGGGGACCCTCTGTGCTCTGAATGGTTTGGACGGTGAGTCTGGTAGGGCCTTCGGCCCCGGGGCGGCCTGGGAGAGGTGTCGCCCTCACTCTGGGCCGCTGGACTCGGGCAATGGGAGTGACGGGAGTGACGGGCTTGCGGGCCTGGGCAGTGGTCACCGCCTGCAGGGATGATGGTGGGGCTGGAAAAACAGACGGAGTTTCCCCCACACCGCGTGCGACACACTAACGGTTACGCGTGCACATCTACGCAACGTGCTAACACCCACGTGCCTACACAACCCGGCCCCGACTTTTCGCCACAGCGGCCAGCTGGGTCATCATCCCCATTTCACAGATGATAAACCGAGGCAGAGAGGCTGAGGGACGTGTGGCGCAGGTCAGGGTGGGCCTCAAACCCAGGCGGTCTGGCTCTGGCCGCTCGCCTAACCCCGTCTGCACGGTGGCGGACCTAGGGAAGCACACACGCGTGTGTGTGTGTGTGCACACGCACACGCCTGTGGGGGGCACCAGGGCTACAGGGCGCGCTCGGCGGTTTGGGCTCCATTCACTCAGCTGGAGTCTGGACGGGCAGCGGGGTGCCGGGGGCGGGACCGGGTGAGAGGCCGCGGCGGGTCCCCAGGGAGGGCGGGCTCGTGAACCCACTTCACGAAGAAGAGCGTGCCGGCTCCGGAGGCCCCTTCCAACCGGCCACATCCTTGCACGTAAAATGCCATCCCAGACAAGCCAAGTCTCAAACGCTTCGGGAGAGTGTTCTTGCTCCGGGAGGCTGGGTCACACTACCGTGGGCCGTGGGGTGGGGACAGTCTGCGTGCCACGCTCGGACGCAGCCGGAAAACGCTCCTGCTTGGGGCGCCCCCCAGGGCCCTGCATTTTTAGGTCAGACACTCAACACCTGAGTTTTCCTAATGCCGCTGGCCTGTCACCTCCCAGAGATCAGCAAGCTCACTGGGACCAAAGAACCCTGCCGGGCGGAGCTCCCGCGGAGTTCTTAATGGCTGGCAGCCTCCAGTGACCTTATTTTTAGCAATTTCCACCCCAATTACTGCCCGGTGAAAGCACAGACGTATCGGGAACCCTTCCATGTGATACTTTCTTCCAAGGAGGACGGAGGCGAGGAATACGAAATGACTCCAAGGTCCCCTGGATTCACTGCACAGAATTGAATCATAGATGCAGATTTCCAGCCCCTTTCGTGATGCGTCTCCTCCCGGAGCCAGAGCCGAGGGAACCTGGCAGAACTGGATGGCAGTCAGCCCTGGGGACCGCAGGCGGTCTGGCTCTGGCCCGTGGTCACCGGGGGAGCCGCGACGTCCCCGTCTGGAACTGGATTCAGGAGAAACGCAGCAGCCCCAGCTATGTGACTTCACCTCCGCCCACTTTCTCTGCAGGAAGCACAAAGCCGTCAGGAGGAAATGCAATTATTTAAACAATCCCTCTCAAATAACCTATTGTTTTCTCCCTCCCTGGGAGAAAAAAAATGCTCTGAAATATCATCATTCAGGAGCTCTGGGAAGCACCTACCCGAGGGCTGGGGTCCCCAAACAGACAGCCATGAGGTGGGCTGCTTCTGAGAGCCCCAACTGTGAGGGAGGCTGGTCGGCCCGGGGAGCCCGGAAGCACATTCAGAGCCACCCCAACGCCATCAGACACCCAGCGGAAAATCAGCCCAGCCCATATTGGAAACCGTCTCTCTGCGTTCTCCTCACTCTGCCCTGGGACCGAGGGTCTCACAGAACAGCCCCGGAAGTCCAGCAACAGGCTGCCACAGTGCCTTTGCAGGTGCTGTTCTGACTCCTCTGAACATCCTGCTCCCATCTTTCCCATTCAAGAGACTCCCACCTATTCTCTGCAAATCCTCGCTCGTGTTTCAACGTCGATGTGCAGATCGCCTGGGATCTTGTTAGAGTCCAGCGGCTGACTCAGCAGGTGCCGGGTGGGGCTCAGTCTGCATTTCTATCAGGTTCCTGGGCCACGTCTGGAGCCAAGGTTCTAGAGCCCTGGTTACTCCATTCTTCCAGCGCTCTGTCTGCAAACATCCTCACGCATCATGGGCCACACTGCACCATACTGACCTCCGACACACGGGCCCCTCCTCCTGGACTGCCATACCTTTGGGGGCCAGGCCCGAGCCCTGGCCATCTCTATGCCCCCCCACCCCCCCGCCCCGCCGTCCGACAGGACCCAGCCCGGGGCTGGGAGGGGCCCGGGTACTGAGCCAGGAGGAGCAGACCTCATCTGTTCCCAGCACCCAGAGTGCCCCCCCAGCTCTGTCTCCATTACTGGGTCAGGCAACAGCAGGCAGACGCTGGGAGGGAGGAGGGAACGGGCAGCACCTCGCAGGGGCTTTGTTCCTGGAATGTTCTCATCCCTGGACTCGGCCCTGGGAAGGGGGAGGTTCAGCTTCTGGCTCACTACGTCCCGTGCCACGACACCCGTGCGGCTGTGCACAGGCGGGGGGGGGGGGGGGGCGTTCAGGTGGGGCCGGAGCCTGTGGGGACACACGCTCCTGGACCCCCCGCACCTCCAATCCACACGAGGATCTGAGGCGTCTCAGAGGAAGGCCACTTGCCGGGAAACATTCAGCCCTATCTCCCGCCCCCCCGGGGATGTGTGCCCTCTTGGAGCCAGAGAAGAGTAACCCCAGCCTCTGGGTATTGGTGACTGGCCCAGACCACAGACTGTGGGCTCTGGGGAGATTTTATTGAATGAACTCGTTTCTGGGCCAGACTCCGTGCTGTGCCTCCCTGGAAGGTCAGAGGTGACCAGATGGCAGATTCCCAGGACCTGGGGAGCTGTTTGCTGTGGGAGAGCCTCCCACCTGCTGCTCCCCTGGCACCCAGCCCCCCGCACACTCTGGCCGTGGGACCTGCTGTGGCCAGTGTTGGTACCCACCGGTCCGAGACTCCTCAGAAGAAGCCTTCGGCCACCAGGGCCCCGAGTGGATCGGCCGGGACGAGGGGCTCGTGTCCCTGCACACTCCTTCTGGTGTGTCCAAGGGGAATACGACAACCACTGACCCCAGCCCCTCGTGGAAAGAAAGGCCCGTTTCTAGTTCCGTCCCTGTGGGGCAGGGTGAACAGCTGCATGCTTTCTAGTTGACTCTGAACCAGAGAGGCTGAGTGACTGGTCCAGGGTCACACAGGAAAGGTAGTTCCAGGTCTCCTGAGCCCTTCCCACCATGTTTTCTGTAGAAATAAAGGTAAATTTCCTTACATGCTTGTCCTGGAAACCTTAACGCTAATGGGGGAAGGTCTTCCTTTTAGACAAGAGAGGGTTAATTTTTCAGCCCCTGGCTGCACAAAGAGTTCCTTAGCTGGACCTTAGAGGCCATCTCGGGACTGTAATGCTCGCAAAGCTGAGCTCCTGGGGAGGGGGGCCCCTGGGCCCGCGAGGCAGGCTGGGTTCCACCTCAGCTCCATGCTCTGAGCCCTGGGCGCTTGGACAAGCCACCCAACCTTTCTCGGAGCCCCGTTTCCTCGTCTGCACAACAGGGTAACGTAAGGGCTCCTCGTGATGGGCACCCGGCCCACGCCCGGCAGGGGGGAGCCCACGGGGGCCGCTCTGTCCCTCCGTCTAGACCAGTTCCACCCCGTCAGGATGGGGCATCGCTCCGCCCTGGTCACTGTCTGCGGGACGTGGCTCCCCACACAACCCACCTGGCCACGGGCCACGGCTCGCAGACACCCATTCACAGCGGAAGGTCGATCCTATTTTGTCTTGTCTGTTTATAGCAGATGATAAAACTTGATCTCAAATTACACACCTCTCAGCTAAAAGCGGTCTATTACCCAAAACCTCACTCTGACGGCTATAAATAACCCTCACAACGCAGTCCCCAGGAAGTCTCTGGAAAGACGCTGCCCGGTTTTGAATAACAAGATGACGGAAATGCACACCGATGCTAATTAATTTTGCTGCTCGGAAAGAGCGCTGTCCGTGGTAGCCGCGGTCAGCGTGTGGGCACAGGACGCCTGTCCGGGGAAGGGAGGCCCCATCCGCGTGGGGCCGTGGTGCACGGAGGCAGCACGAGCGAGAGCTTACATCTGCTCACGAAGCTGCTGGAGAGGGGCCTGGTGCTGGCTTCTCCACCCTCCTGCCCAGACAGGCCGGGAACCAAAGAGAAGGAAATGTGAGGAGACCCGGATGGCTGTGAAGGCAGGCATTTTCCAAAAGAGAGAAGAGGCACCGGGGACAGAGGCGTGGAGGAGTGAGAGCTCCCGGAAGGCCGCCTTCTCCCTTCACGTCGCGCCCCCATGGGAGCGGCCCGAGGGGTGGAAGGACCCAGCTGTGCAACGTGGAGACAGCCTGGCGTCCTCCAGGAAGGCGGAGGGACCCCATGGCCCAGGGATTGCACCCTGAGGGTACGGCCCCAAAGAACGGAGTCCCCAAATGCTTGGACCCCATAGATGCGCTCTTTGCAATGGCCCAGACAGGAAACAACCCCAATGCCCATCAGCAGAAGGGACAGCACCGTGGGGTCTGCCCGCCCAGTGGAACGTTGTCTGGTCGCAAAGCAAAGGAAGCATGGCCACGTGCTACATGGTGGCTAAACCTGGAGGGAAAGAAGCCAGACGCGAGAGGGAAGCGCCGTATGACCGCATTCACAGGAAACACCCAGAACGGGGCAGTGCACAGCCAGGCAGATCGGTGGCTGCCAGAGGCCGGGGCAGCGGGACAGTGTGACTGCTTGAGGGGTGCGGGGTTCCCTTGAGGGGGATGAAAATGTTCCGGGACTAAGGAGCCACACAGCACTGTGGACACACTTCATACGATTGGCTGTGCACTTTTAAATGGTTAGAATGATAACATTGTATGTTATATGTATCTTAGCACAATTCAAAAAGACAGTTGGGGCACCTGCGGCTCAGTCGGTTGAGTGTCTGACTCTTGGTTTTGGCTCAGGTCATGATCTCACGGTTTTATGAGTTCAAGCCTCAAGTCTGGCTCTGCACTGACAGCACGGAGCCTGCTTGGGATTCATTCTCTCTCTCTCTCTCTCTCCCTCCCTCCCTCCCTCTTTCTCTGCCCCCACCCCCACTCATACACACTCTCTCTCTCTCTCAAAATAAATAAATACATTTAAAACAAAAAAGACAGTTATGCAACCAACCCAGGCCTTAGAGGGGACTTGGTGGCCCTGTGGTTCCGGCAGCTGAGCCCCTGCTTGGATTTGGACGACGCACACGCGTGTGCCTCTTGCACAGATGGCCTGGCACCCTCCACTTCAAGGCCCCTCCCGCCACCCAACTCCAAGGAACGTGTTCATGCCCCACTTGACTGCTCAGTGCCCATCTGCAAGTGGCCGGGCGTCCATGTGTCGGTGCACAGGTCACACCTGGGGTCCGCGGCCACCCCCTGCCCGGCTTGGAGCGTCAGGCTTCTCGCGTACGCGTGACACCTTGGTTCATCAACCATTCCGAGGACGGTGCTCCCCCAAGCAGTCTGTACTTGGGAAGGAAGAGTTAACTTTCCCCTTTATGCCAACTAAAGACAAAAGTAACTGCCAGCCAGGGCTCTGAGGGGCACTCATGGACGGAGCAGGCCCGGGGATCTGGACTTAGCCGACTCGATTTTGGCTCAGAGCACCCAACACGACAGTGTGCCGGTGGGCACACGGCGACCCCCGTGGCTCCTTCAGCTTTCTGAGTATTTAAAGCAGCTCTCAGACCCCAGGGACAACCCGCGAGGACCAGTGGGGACCCACGGGACTCAAGCCAAGGATTACCAAAACCTCTCTCCACTTAAATCTCTGTGATTTTGGGGCACCTGGGGGGCTCAGGTTAAGCATCTGATTTTGGCCCAGGGAGTGATCTCATGCTTTGTGGGTTCGAGCCCCGCGTCGGGCTCTGTGCGGACAGCTCGGAGCCTGGAGCCTGTTTCAGATTCTGTGTCCCTCCTCTCTCTCTGCCCCTCCCTTGCTCACACTTTGTCTCTCTCTCTCAAAAATACATAAACATTAAAAAAAAATTAAAAACAAACAAAAAACCAAAAAACCTCCCTGATTTTGAAAAACGAGTAGTCCTTTAAGAAAGATGTTGTTCCAAATGGGATCTCTGGGCACCTTGAGACGGGCATTGGCCCTGGAGCCACTGTGGTTAAGAGGCAAACCCAGAGGGGTGCCTGGGGGGCTCAGTCCACTAAGCATCCGACTTCGGCTGAGGTCACGATCTCGTGGTTTGTGGGTTCGAGCCCCGCGTCGGGCTCTGTGCTGACAGCTCGGAGCCTGGAGCCTGCTTTGGATTCTGGGTCTCCCGCTCTCTCTGCCCCTCCCCCGTTTGTGTGCAGGCATGCTCTCTCTCTCTGAGTGAATGAACTTAAACTTTTTTTTTTTAAAAAAAGAGGCAAACCAGAGTTTCCAGGCCCCTGCAACCCCAGACCCACCGTCTCACAAATGCTGAGACTACAGAATGCGGCAGAGAGGTAACACCCTTTACAAAAGAGCTCTGGGGTTCTCGAGTGACAGCAGAAATGCCGCTTCCCAGGCAGATGCCCCAGCAGTGCAGCGAAGTCCCCACTGGCAGAGGCGCCCGACGGAAATTTACTGATGGCGGAAAGGGCAGGTTCACGGGTGTGGCCGGACTTTGGCGGTGTTGCCCCAGGGTCCGATGAGGCAGGCCCAGACAGGTCCTCGGCATCTGAGCCTCCCCAGTCCCTGGCCCACCACCCCACCCCCCGTATCCTGTCCTACGTGGACCCCCTCAGCCCTGGGCTGACTCACAGGGCAGAGTGACACAGGAGAGGGACAGAGGGCTTCGGGCCTGAGAGCCATTTCTGCATTTGCGTATCTTCTCATGCTTTCCTTCAGCTCCGCGTCAAACCACGGTTTTGCAAAGGCTAAAATCCCATGGAGAGAGGGGACCCAATGGCTAGGGGCAATCCGGGAGGGCATCCAGGGGAAGGTGTCATCTGAGGATCCTTCATTCTGTTAGCCCTTTAGGGAGAATTTCTAGGAAGCTGGGCACTTAGGATCCTTTCAGGATCCACAGGGAGGTGAGAAAGTTGTCTTCGTTTCTACTGAAAATGGAGGAAAAAAAAAGGCAACTTTTAGTTCTGGTCCCAGGCATTTAAGGAGCATGAAACCAGGCTGCTGCTACCGGGGGGCTGAAAGCTTGGCTCCAAATTGATCGTCGCATGCTAAGGACAGCAGCCCGCCGTGACCTCGGAGAGCCTGCTGTGGGAGGACAGTGTCCTGCTGAAACTCCGAGGAGGAGGCAGCTGGGCACCAGGGCAGCTGCTGGGTCACCTGTGGATGCGCGAGCCTTCACATTTCACAGCGAGCCCACTGCTAAGGGCCGTGGAGACGCCCCGCTCCGGGCTCCAGGCACGGGAACACGAAGCCCAGGCTGATGGCAAACGACTATGACAGCCGAGCGTCCGGGAGCACCTCGCGTCCAGGGGATTGTGGCCGCGTCTCCAGGTGGGGCTGTGGGTCAGGGCAGGGAGGGCTGGAAGGTGGGCCTTCTCATCCACCCAGGTCTGTAGCAAGGGGAGTAGGGTGGGGCCCAGGGCAGCGGGTCGACACAGAGGACGCCCCCTACATGCCTCACACCTGGGCCCCGCCTCCTGGGCCGCCAGAAGCCCGGGCAACAGGACGGGTATAAGGTAATCGTGCTAAGTGGGCTCAGGGCCCTGGCTCCTGGGACCCTGCTCACCTCCCCCTCACCACGGACAGCGCCATCTATCAGTTCGCAGGGAAGGGCCAGCCTGGCCTTCGTTCTGACCTCTGCAGTCCCCTGAATTCTCTTCTTCTTTTTTTAAAGTTTGTTTTGACAGAGACAGAGAGAGAGAAAGAGTCGCGTGAGTAGGGAGGGGTGGAGAGAGAGGCAGAGAAAGAGAATCCCAAGCAGGCTCTGAGCTGTCAGCGCAGAGCCCGACCCAGGGCTCCAACTCACAAACCTGAGCCGAAACCAAGAGCCGGACGCTTACCCGACTGAGCCCCCCAGCGCCCCTGAATTTTCTTCCTTAACTGCGTACACACACACACACACACACACACACACACACACACACACACACGCACCTGTGGGAAGACCCCTCTCCTTCATGCGATTATACGTGCATTTAGACAAATGTGTACTTTTGACGAGGCATCATTCCAGGAGTAGGCAGCACGTGAGCACGAGGTTTAATGCAAGTCTTCCCCAGGGGGGCTGCTGAAACCCTGGACTGCCCCTCCCTGACCCCCTCCCCCAGGAACTGGGGTTCTGCTTTTGTTCCTTTCATGTGGCCTTTCTTTCCAGGGTTGGCACCTGTTCATTTCCCGACACAATAAATGGGCTCGTCTGCCTTTTCTTTCGGGGAACTTCACGTAGATGGTTTCATGCTTCACGTATCCCTCCCCGGCTTACGTTTCCCGTTCTACTCTGCCTCCGAGGTCTCTCTGCGTTGATGCGCGTGGCTGCGTTCATTCATCTTTCCGCTGCTGGCTAGTGTTCCCTGTGGGAACGCATCACAATGTCCCGATCATCCCTCTTGTTAATAGATACCCGTGTGGCTTGCGATTTCTTGCTCCCGTGAACAGAGGTGCCCGGAACCTTCCTGCGTGTGTCCCCTGGTGCACATGTGGGACGGCCCGTCAGTGGGGCGTCTGCCAGAGTGACCGGCTCCCTCTTACCATCCATGCAAGTTCAACTTTAGTGAACGAGGCCAGCTGTTTTCCAAAGAGGGTGCAACGTGGGGTCTTTTCATGTATTTTTTTTTTTCTTTCTTAACACTAAGTATATAAACCCGAAAAGGCTTGAGAGGCCTGGCTATGGTGGGCCTATCAGGGGTGGAAGTGTGTCCCCCAGAAGGTATGTTGAAGAGTAACCCCAGGACCTATGAACATGACCTTGTTTGGAAACAGGGTCTTTGCAGATGTAATGAAGGTGGAAGTTAAGACGAGGTCATGCTGGTTAAGGATGGGCCCTTAATCCAGTCTGTGCTCATACAAGACGGAAGTCGGACACAGACACAGACGGGGAAAACATCACATGACAACAGGCAGAGACTGAAGGGGATGTGACTGTAAGCCAGAACCTGGAGGGGCAGAGAAGGATTCGCCCCCAGAGCCTCGGCGTGAGTGCGGCCTCGAGACGCCGTGATCTCAGATCCCCAGCGTCCAGAGCGAGGAGACCGTAGGTCTCTGCTGCTTCAGGGCCCCTGGTTTGGGGTCCTCTGTTACAAGACCCTGAGAAATGAGTACAGGACAGCAACCCAGGCCCTGCCTGGCCCCGCCCACCAGCACAGCCTTTGTCCTGGGGACCCAACAGGTCTTCGTTCTGTAGCCATGAGAGCAAGGAGCACCAAACCTTTCCTCAGGCCCCCAAGGATGTGCACGTCCCCGAGTGCGGGGTGAGTGCCAGAGCCCCTCCCAACGCAGAGCGGCAGGTGCCCTATGTCACTCACTTAACCGGAGCAGGGAGACTGTATTTCGCAGCCCTGTGTCGAGGCTCCGAGGGGCGAGACGGAATGGGCAGCGGTTCTGCCCCTGGGCGGGCACCGCGCTCCGGAGGCTGAAGGAAGGAAGGAGGGCGACCGGCTACCATCCACCGGGGAGCAGCGTCTGTTAACAGATGTGCCCCCGGCAACGCTTCACGGAAGAGGTGTTGGGCCGGCGGAGGCAGAAAGGCTCACCTTGGGTAGGTCTGCAAGGGGAACCTGAGCCCCAGCATCTCTGCCCACCCGCCCCTGCAGGCTCGCTGTGAGGACCAGTTCCTTTGCTGGCAGCCGTCTACCTGCCCTGAAGTCTCAGCCACCCGGATGGCACCGGCTGTGTCGCGAGGGAGGGAGGTGTCTGCCCTCTGACCCCTGGCATCCTCAGTCTGTCTCCTCCTTGTCTGGGGGTGAGAGGATGGTGAGCAAAGCACTTCCTGGTGCCCCCTTAAGTCCTACACCTCAGAGGGCTGTGGAAGAATAAAGGACAGGGTGGGAAAGTGCCAGGTCCCAGTCTGCTCCCCTCCCCTGCTCTCTCCCCTGATGGCCCCGGCCCTTCCCCTGATGATCCCAGCCCTATGGTCTCCCCTGGTGGCCCCAGCCCTTTCCCTGATGGTCTCAGACATGTGGTCTCCCCTGGTGGCCCCAGCCCTTCCCCTGATGGCTCCAGTCCTGCTCTCTCCACTGGTGGCCCCAGCCCTTCCCCTGATGATCCCAGCCCTATGGTCTCCCCTGGTGACCCCAGCCCTTTCCCTGATGGTCTCAGACACGTGGTCTCCCCTGGTGGACCCAGTCCTTCCCCTGATGGCTCCAGTCCTGCTCTCTCCCCTGGTGGCCCCAGCCCTTCCCCTGATGATCCCAGCCCTATGGTCTCCCCTGGTGACCCCAGCCCTTTCCCTGATGGTCTCAGACATGTGGTCTCCCCTGGTGGACCCAGCCCTTCCCCTGATGGCTCCAGTCCTGCTCTCTCCCCTGGTGGCCCCAACCCTTTATCTCCCCTGGTGGCCCCAGCCCTTCCCCTGATGATCCCAGCCCTATGGTCTCCCCTGGTGGCTCCAGCCCTTTCCCTGATGGTCTCAGACATGTGGTCTCCCCTGGTGGCTCCAGCCCTTTCCCTGATGGTCTCAGACATGTGGTCTCCCCTGGAGGCCCCAGCCCTTTTCCTGATGGCTCCAGTCCTGCTCTCTCCCCTGGTGGCCCCGGCCCTTCCCCTGATGATCCCAGCCCTATGGTCTCCCCTGGTGACCCCAGCCCTTTCCCTGATGGTCTCAGACATGTGGTCTCCCCTGGTGACCTGAGCCCTTTCCCTGATGGTCTCAGACATGTGGTCTCCCCTGGTGGCCCCAGCCCTTCCCCTGATGGCTCCAGTCCTGCTCTCTCCACTGGTGGCCCCGGCCCTTCCCCTGATGATCCCAGCCCTATGGTCTCCCCTGGTGGCTCCAGCCCTTTCCCTGATGGTCTCAGACATATGGTCTCCTCTGGTGGCCCCAGCCCTTCCCCTGATGGCTCCAGTCCTGCTCTCTCCCCTGGTGGCCCCAGCCCTTCCCCTGATGATCCCAGCCCTATGGTCTCCCCTGGTAGCTCCAGCCCTTTCCCTGATGGCTCCAGTCCTGCTCTCTCTCCTGGTGGCCCCAGCCCTTCCTCTGATGGTCTCAGACATGTGGTCTCCCCTGGTGGCCTCAGCCCTTCCCCTGATGATCCCAGCCCTGTGGTCTCCCCTGGTGGCTCCAGCCCTTTCCCTGATGGCTCCAGTCCTGCTCTCTCCCCTGGTGGCCCCAGCCCTTCCCCTGATGGCTACAGGCCTGCTCTCTCTCCTGGTGGCCCCAGCCCTTCCTCTGATGGTCTCAGACATGTGGTCTCCCCTGGTGGCCCAGGCCCCAAACCCTTCAGCTTCTCACTAGGTGGCGGCCACATGAAAATGCCATTTTTGTAGATCAAAACAGTTAAATATTGGCAGTTTGGTGAGGTCCAGACAGCATTTATCAAGCCCGGGAGGATGCACCCTGCCCACACTGGCAGGCAGGCCCTTGGTGACCCCACATTGGGTCAAGCACTGTCAGAAGCTGGGAGACTGGCTTGAGGAAGCCGAGAAAGGCCTTGGGAGGGGTGAGCCAAGCAGCAGATCAATGTTCTAGTATTAATGGGCCCAGGGCAAGCAGCTGGGAGGTGCCTGGGGGCAGAGGTACTTCTGAGATGGGGGGAGGGGGGTGAGGGAGGGGGAGCGGGACCAGGTCACCAGGGTGGCACAGGGGTGCTGTTTCCCACAGGTCCGGGACCAGACCCCCGCGTTCAGCCCTGAGTCCTGAACAAATCCTTCCAGGTGAAGACCTTCCCTGGATGGCTCCAGGGAGGGCCAGAGCTGACCGCCTAATGGGGCCCACAGGTGAGCGCCCACGTGCAGGGAAACTTGGGGCCACAGGTGCTGCCATGAGAGAGGGGCGGCAGGTGTCACCTGTAAAGGCCAGAGCTGAGATATTTTCGCGTCGAAGTCCCGCGCTGTGTGTCCACGCGTGTGGGTGTGTGAGCACAAGCCTTTAACAATGTAAAAGTCGCTCTCAGCTTGCAGGGTGCACCAACACGGGAGGCGGGTCAAATCTGGCCGTGGTTTGCCAAACACTGCCGTGAAAGAGAGCCGTTCCAAAGCCAGGCTCAAGGGCCCCCCAAGTAAGCGGCCTCAGCTCAGACTGCAACCTACTCTGGTGAGGATGCGGATTCTGCCCCGGGGTCTCGGGAGAGGTGAGACGTCGCAGCTAAGACTGCAGCAGACACAGCAGCCCCTCCCGGTCTCCAGGGCCCACACGGGAGCAAGTTCAAGGCCAGAGAGGGCAGAGCAGGAGATGGGCAGGAACAAAGAACAAAGGCTTCGTCGCCCAGGCGGGCGCTGTTGCTGAACATGGGGGCTAAGCTTCCAACAGTAAGTTTCACCGAACAATGTCTACACATCAGGCAAGTGGAAGTGTGTGACTCCCTAGGGGATGGGGGCGGTTCTCACTCGGTGTTAAGGGCATCGTGCACGGAGAAGCCCCTTCAGAGGGCAGATGTGAGCCCCTCCGAGGGAAGAACGTGCCGGGACCTCAGGACCGAGCGCCCGGTGTGAACCAGCCTCGCTCCACGGGGACGGGGGTGTGGGGTCCCAGCGGGCTGCAGAGCCAGGCACCTGGGCCGCAGGCTGGGACGCGGTGGTTAAGCCACGGAGCACAAGTCTGGCTGCTCAGGGAAGAGTTACGAGCTCTGGGCTTCCGATGGCAGCAATCCAGCCTCATTCACACCGATTCGGACAACAATACCAAGTGGCCGGCTCAGATGAGCCCGCGTCCACACAACTCACACCGCAAGGGATGGAAACAATCCAGCCAGGGAGACCGGGCCGCTGACCGGTGGAAGGGTCCAGAAATACCCTGAGGCCGGCTCTCAGGCCTCTCAGTGAAAATGGAAGGGACGTACCCGGTCCTGAGTGTTACGCCAGGGGTGGTGAGTTCGGTGGGGACGGGGGACCCCCAGCACAGCCGGCCCGGAGGACGGCCAGGAGATGGACGGGCACGCGTCACTGCTGCACCCCCACACCGTCCCGCCTTCCTGCCCGAGGCCTGGATTCCCTCTGGGTCCCCACGGTGCACCTGGCCCGACCCCGGGACTCTCCTAGGAAGCCTTGCAGCCCACACGGGAGGGGGCTCGATTGCTATTGTGGGTGCAACAGCTCATCACAGATGCGGTGGCTTAAAACAACACAGCATCATTCCCTCCCGGTTCTGTGGGTCCAACACGGGCCTCGCTGGGTGGAGATCAAGGTGCGGGCAGGGCTGGCCCCTCCAGGGGCGCTGGGGGAGGACCCTTCCTGCTCTCGCAGCTCCTGGGGCTCCAGCACCCCCGGGCTTGTGGCCGCATCACCCCGATGTCTGCCTGTTCCTCCTTTCCCTTCAAATCCGCCCCTGCTTTCGAGGTCACCTGTGGTTACACTGGACACACCCGGATATCCCGGATAGTGTCCCTGCCCTGAGGTCCTCAACTTCCTCCCATCTGCAAAGTCCCTGCCGCCACGCAGGCCACATCATCACGGGCGGAGGGACCCGAGTGTGGACGTCTTGGGGACTGTTATTCAGCTGACCACAGGGAGTCACCGGGCTTGAGGGCCACAGCCGTGTTGGGGGCGGCCACAGCCAGGGACTCCACAGGCTGGAACAGCCAGGCCTCGGGGCCTCTCCACGCACCCTCTGCCTTCATCTTTCAGACACTCTGCTCCTGTCCACTACAGCCTCAGATGCCCTCATAAGTTTCGGGCCATTTTGTGGCTCTTTAAAAATTCTTCCCTCTAACCTGCTAGGCCTTCAGAGCCAAACACTGGGTGCAACCCCCAACAAGGGCCTGTCCCAACACTGCGGCAGCCCGGACCAGCCCTGGGGGAGTGAGCCTCCTCTCTCGTGCAGGAAGGCCGCTCTCCCTAAAGATGCAGAAACTCCTTCATACTCAAGTGTGAGTGACTGACGGCAGGTGGCACGGCGGTGACTGACCTGCCTGCTGGGCTTGCCGGGGGCCTGGGGTTTCTGAACTGGGATGGGCAATCAAGTCCTACATCTGCTCTCCAGCCAGTGTGGTCACCGGGGCTGTCCACTCGCAAAGCCACCCTGGGCACTGCTTGACCTCAGGGCACCTTCAAGTCTCAGAAGTGACGGGAACACCATGGTTAAAATGGGAGACGGCCGGGGTCCGTGGGCGCCCACACGCCCTGCTGTGAGCACCTGACCTGGCGTGAGCACCTGCCCCGGCGTGAGCACCTGCCCGGCGTGCTCCAAACACATCTGGCTTCACTGCCCTGTGCTCTGGTCTCCAGGCTCAGGGGCAAACAGGCCACAGCTCTGGCACTTACAAGCCGTGGGGTCACAGGGGCACCCCCTCCACACACACCTTGCCGTGCCTCAGTTTCCCCTCATGTAAACCGGGGTGTTTGTGGGGTTTCAGGATGAGAAGGAAGTTAAGGTCTTCCCATGTGCTCCTCACAGGGGCCCTGATCCTACGGGGTCGGTGTCCACATAAGAAGAGACACCAGAGCCCTCATTCTCTCTCCACCCCGTGGGGACACGGTGAAACAGGAGGCACCGTCTGTAAGCCGGGAGGAGGACCCTCGCCAGGAACCATCAGCCAGCACCCTGACCTCGGACCTCCGGCCTCCAGTGCCGTGAGGACAAACGTCTGGCATCTGAGCCCCAGCGTGTGGCATTCTGATGGGCAGCTGTGCTAAGACATTGTGGGTGCAGGCGTGGTACCCACCGGGCCTCAGTTTCCCCACCTGTCAACGTGGATGACCACAGCACCTGCCCTGAAGGCTGCAAGGGGTGAAACTAAGTCTGATTTCCCCTCCAGGTGCTCGGAGGTGGGCGGGGAGCTTGTCCCCCAGTCTGTGACCTCCCGGGACGAACCCCTTTCTGGAGCTGTGTCCCAATCCTCCCCAATCAGGCGGGGAACCCAGGCAGAAGCTTGCCTAAGGTCGCAGCAGGAACACACAGACGAGTGGAATTTGAACCCGGGCCTTGTGGCCCCAGAGACCCTGCTGCAATCCGGCCATCTCGGAGCCTGACGTCCCCAGGACCCAGGCCGTGACCGTCACAGAGGGAGCACACTCTGCCAGGGCACACGGGTGAGGGGGATTTAAGAGGTACGATGGAGATGAATCTTCCCCAGCAGCACCCGCAGAATATCCGAGAAACACCTGATTTTACGGCTTAATGGCAGAACCGGACGCAGTGTGACTGACAGACATCGCCAGAGGAGGCACCTTCACCCCTGCTGAGCCCCTCCGCCTGGCGGGAGACTGCGGGTCCCCTGGAGAGGGGAGAAGGAACTTGAGAGGTGGGAGACCCGGTGTGAGGACGCCTGTGTGACAAGAACGGCTGGCCAATGGCTCCCAGGCACCTGCTGGGGCCATCTGGACCCGGTGCCACGTCTAATGGGCACCTCAACCTGGCAGAACACAAGGGGACTCCCCACCTCCCAATGCCAGCCTCAACTCACCCACCCGGGGCTCTGAGTCAGGCCCGAGGCCGCCCAGCCATGTGTGAGGAGATCCCGGAGTCCCCTTGCGTGAGCCTAAACCCAGAACGGACCCCCGTCTGACTCTTTCTCTCCACCCCACTGTCTGGCATGGAAACAGCCTCTTAGCGGGCGGAGGGTCCCGGCCCTGCCACACGGAGTCCCATGAGATCCGCCCAAAGTCAGGGGCTTCCGACAACAGAAACCGACTCTCTGCCAGTTTAGAAGGCCCAAGTCCGAGATCAACCCCCGTGGAGGCGTAAGGGGGCCCCTGTCCCCTGCCCGTCTGCCAGGGTGGTGGCTGCGGCACGGGTGAGGGCGGGCGGGCCGCAGCTCCCAGACGCACCCCTCCGCCTCCTCCCCTGCGTGCGCCATTCCTCTTAGACACACTTCCTTGCATTTAGGGCCCACCCTACTTGGGATGATCTCATCCTAAGATCCTTCACTAATTACGAAGACCCTCTTTCCAAACGAGGTTCCCGGTGGACATGAGCTTTTGGGGGATGCTAACTCACTGCACCCTCCAATCCATTCTCCCCTTAGGAGCCGGCTGCACACCCACCCCTGTGTTACTGCCGAGCACACAGCCTTCACCTCTACTCTAAAATGATCTCTTTTACTTATCACTGCTTGCCTCCAGCAGGCGCCCACAGGCTGTGCCAGGGCCGGCCCGGTGTGGGTGCTCAGGACGGCTCTCAGGAGACATGGCGGGAGGACTGCTGGGAAGGAAGGAGGGAAGGAGGGAAGGAGGGAAGGGAGGGAAGGACGGAAGGACAGAAGGACCGGGAGGTCTTCTCAGCTCCTTTGTTCCCTAGGTGGAAGGTGACCTCCCCAAATGGGACGTCTGATACAGTTGTCCCAGTCACCTGTGGCTACTAAAATTTAAGGTGTGCCAAATTAAGGGTGCCTGAGCGGTTCAGTGAAGCATCCGACTCTTGATTTCGGCTCAGGTCACAATCTCACTGTTCGTGAGTTCAAGCCCCACATGGGGCTCTGAGCTGATAGGAGCCTGCTTGAGATATTCTCTCTCTCCCTTCTCTCTGTCCCTGCCCTGCTCATGCTCTCTCTCTCTCTCTCAAAAATAAATAAACTTAAAAAATTTTTTAAAAATTACCCTAACTTAAATAAAATAAAAAATTCAGTCACACTGGCCATATTTTCAGTGGTCACTAGCTACATGTGGCCAGTGGTGCCATATCGGGCAGATGGGACATTCCAGAAAGTTCTGCTGGACAGTGTTGCTCCAGACCAACCAACCAGACAGAATTAGATGCTGTCAGTGTCACCAGGGGCCCTGAGACTCTCCCCCCTGGGCGTGTGGGAGCCACGCTGGATGTGGGGGAGACAGGACCGTGCTGTGGTCCCCAGCCTCGGTCCCAAGGGGGTTTGCAAGCAGGACCTGCCACCAAGAGAGGGCAAGACGTCCCTGGAAATGGGGGACACTGGGGACCTCTGCCCCCACTCGGGGAGGGGCGGTTTCAAGTGCAGTCACCTTTAGAGCAGGAGGCCCAGTGTGCCCTTGAGGGGAGGAGGCCCAGCCAGGTTTTCCCAGAGCCTCCTGGGACCACCCCTCCCCAGGATCAGCAGGGGTGAGGCTGGGGGCGTCTGCAGGGGGGCGGGCACGGCACTCCTTGCCCTGGAGCCTCCGCGAGGTGGGTGCACACCTGATTGCCCTCCCAGTGGGACAGGTCGGGGGCGGTGGAGCCCCATCCCCACCAGCCCTTCCCCAGGCTGAGGGCACACACCCCACACAGGGCGACAGTGGTCCCTCCTGCCTCTGCCTGGACTCACTCCCTGCTCTGCCTCCGCCGTCTAATCCTGTCCTTCGAATAAATGCTCCTACGGCCAGCAAGCCTGCTTGCAACGAAAACAGAGCACGCGGTCATCTTGCCCCTCAGGCGGCCCCAGGGGACCTTTAGCGCCATCTGGGGGCCTGTGGGGCTGTCAGGACTGGGAAGTGCCCCTGGCGTTGGTACAGGATGGCACCCCTTCCCGGCGGCTAGCCGCACGTCTCTTGTCTCTCCCACAGGGGACACTGGAGTGGGCGGGGCCCCACATTCCGCCCCGTCCAGCGGCCTATCCGGTCACCTCGCCCAGCTGCTCGAGGCCAACCCCCCACAATTCAGTCACTGGCAAATGCTGTGCTGTTCCTCTCAGCTGGCTTTCCCCCCTGTCTCCCTGCCCGCCGGCACCCCTGCACAGCCCTCCCGATGCAGTGGCCCTCCACCCACAGGCAGCATGACCTACCAAGACGTGGGGGCCCAGGCCACCCCTTCCACCTGTGCCACTGCCTCGCCCCGGCACAACGCTCTGACTTCCTGGGAGTTCTTTAGCTCCCAGAATGTGCCCAGGGCCTCTGTGCCTCGGGGCCTTTGCACTGGCTGTTCCTTCTGCCTGGAATCCCTTCCCTGGGCTGGGGGACTGCCCCTCTCAGGCTTCAGCGACTCCCTTCTGGAGAGACCCCTCCTGCCCCCAGACCCGGCACCCACACCCGGTGGGTCAGTTCTGGAAAATATCACCACCCGGTGTCATCTCTATTTGCCTGTGGCCTGGTGGCCTGCAGGTCCCCGCCTGTCTTCTGTGCCAACCCCGACAGACCCGTCCTTGGGGGAATTAGCCTACTTGCCATTAGAGCAGTATCTCACTGCTGACACGAGCTGCATGTTTGAGCCCTCCCCCCCACCCCGCGCTGGCACCCTGAGGTTTGATGACCCACGAGAAAGGCTCACAGAACTCCCCGAAAGCTTCTGTGCATGGTTACGGTTATTCCGGGGAAAGGATACGGATCACCATCACCAGGGGCACAGGCGGACGGGGCAGGGTCCAGGAGGCCCACACATGGAGCACCCGTGGTCTCTCTGAAGTCGGTACGTGTCACCCCCGGCATGAGTGAGTGACAATACGGGAGAGCACCCCCAACCAGGGAGGCCCTGAGCCTCAGGTTCGGGGTGCCCGCTGGGGCTCTGTCACCCCCTGCCATATGGCTGACCCATAGTCTCCAGCCCTGAGGTTTGCGTGAACATGCGCACTTCCCAGGCTCTCCTGGAGGCCAGAACAGGGGCGGGGGTGTGGGGGGGCCCAGAGACCCCCTCCCAGGAGCTGAAAGCAAAGACCAGCTTCTCCTCCCGGCGGGTTACTTCTTCCCTGCAAGGGCCTCCCTCCACTTTACAGCGGAGGCAACTGAGGCCTGGAGGTCCCTCCAGGGGACCTGCCTGGGGGAGGTGGGCTGTGGTGGGCTCAGCCCCTCCGCTCCTCCACCCGGGGCCCCCCACCTCGCAGAGGTCAATCACACCCCTGCTGAGAGGAACACCGCCCAGCCGCTCGCCAACAAATCCAGGAAGCAGAATAAAAGGTCTTTGTACAAAAATGGAGAAGTAGGGCACGCTCATGCAGAAGATGCACCCAATAGAGGGATGAACAGGGAAGAGGGACAGTCCCTCCCCACTCGCCCCCGCGGAGGCCATCGGGGCAGCGGGAGGCCCGGCTCTCAGTGGAGCCCTGCCTGCTCGCAGAGCCCAGGCCTTCAGGCCTCCAGGGCCTCCCTGGCAGCCCCACCCCAGCCCTCCCATCCGGGATGAGTTCGGTACCCTGCACCCACGGTTGCTAGGAGACGGTTGCCAAGAGGCACAACTCGGCTGGCGACGGAAAACACCCCCAGCAACACAGTTTGCCGGGCCCATTTAGAGAGGCGTGTTCTTGTCCACTCGCTGCCTCGGTCCCTTTGCAAACATCTCAAGCGCTCTCTTGCCCGTGGCTTCTGGAGAACACCAAGCACGCGCTCTGTGTTTAGGAACGGTAATGAAACAAACGTATCGGCCACCGGGTCTGCACCGGGTGTGGCACGGAGCCTGGGACTGAGGGGCAGGGGGAGCCCCAGGGTGGACGCCCTGCTTCTCGTCACAGGCGGGCCGAGCGCTCCTGGCTGATTCGGGACCTCGTCTCCTCCGGTCCGACCCCACAACCTCCAAGCAGCCGGCTTCCCGCCGCCAAGCCCGAGGCCCGGCAGATTCACAGACACGCACGAGAGGCTGGCGGCTCGTGCCTCCGACAGAGCCAGGCAGGGGCCTCTGCTGCCGTGGCGGAGGACTATCACACCCCGGGCCACGTCATCACAGGCCACAGGCCCAGCCCTGCCACGGGGCCCGAGAGGCTCGTTGCCAGCACGCCAGCCCACACACGCTGCGTTGTGGGGGACCCCAACCCAGGGATCCTGGGAGGCACAGCCATGTGGGTCACACGGCCGCCTGGACACAATGTCCTGATGCAACTGCTCACCAGCCCTCCCTCTGGGCAGGCATTCCAGCACTAACAGCTCCTGCTTTTGGCTTCCGCGGTATTAGGGGGGTTCAGCGGAACCCCACCTTTCCTGTCTGGACACAGGCAGGCTTCTTCTCACCCTCCTGAGGCTGGGTGTGGCCAGTGCAAGGGGAACAGAGGTGACGTGTGTCCTTCCAGGTGGAACTCACAAGCCTTACAACGCCCACCACGTTCCCCTCCAACCTGCCTTGGCCACGGGCCACAGCGGCCCGGCAGGGGCGGGGTCCCTCCACCGGGGTTTGTAAGCGGGGACAACATGACACAGAGCACGGCAAAGCCACTGAGACCTCGGGATTGCGTGTGCTGCAGCCTGTCCCGGGCTGTGCTGACTGCTACAGGCCAGGCGGGCCTCACACTTCAAGGATGCCACTTAAAATGCAACCCCCCCCCCCCCCACCCCGCAAGGGGATTTCCTAAAGCCGAAGCCCCCCTCAGGGAAGCCCGTGTTTTAGAGCCGGGAGGAGCTGGAAGAAAGGAGCTCAGGTGCGATCCTGGCGGGGTCAGTGGGCCTCCCTGGGGGGACGGGGCCCAGGCAGGGGCCGCACGAGGTCCTGGGGGGATGTGCAGGGTGAACGCAGTCTCCGGGGAGGGGAGCTGACGTCGAGGGTGTTCATTCCATGATGGAAGGAGGCACGTGGGGCACACGTCCCTTCCTTCCTTCCCACCCAGGCCCCTCCCTGCCATGCTTTTCTGGGCCTCGGCTTCTCTGTTTGCAAAGTAGGCCCGGCCGTCCCTGCTCTGCACACAGCCTGGTGAAGGCCGGCAGGAGGGTCCCTGCATTGCAGGGCGCCCTGTACGCAATACTAGGGGAGAGCCTCAATATATAAAGAGCACTATCACTGCCAAGGGGCCACACAGAAACCTCCTCTTGCAAATGTCCCGGACGCTTCATCTGTTGTCCCACCCCGAACTTGGTAACAGGATGCGGGGGTCGGGCGACCACCTGACAGGTGAGCCCCGTCCCAACTCTGGGCCTCAGTTTCCCCAGACGTACAACAGAGGGCCTGGCGGTCAGCCCCGTGGCAGACCCCGTCTGCTGACACCCATTCCGTTCTCCTCTCGTTCCTCGCTATGGGGACTCAGCCTCGCTGCAAATCAGACCCTGGAGAAGCTCACCAGAGGCTGTCCGCGAGGGGCGGGCCCAGGGCGCACCCCCTCTTGTTCCTGGCCCTTCCCCTTCCTGCTGCCTGGCACTTGCCTGACCTGTTGGGGCAGAATGGGCCTCTTGGACCCCGGGGTGACCCCACGCTGACAGCCACAAAGCCTGGTTCTTGGTGGCTTCATGGGGCCACAGTAGGGCCCGTGGATTTCCGGCCCCACAAAAATCACACCATCTCTCTTTAGACTAAAGCCTCCGAGTTTGTTCGCAGCCACTGGATGCGATTCCTAAGCGGCACAAACTCTGAACGGGGACAGCACATCTATGTCCGGGGTCGGTGACGACCCCCAGCACTTTATCTGCCATCACCTGACCCCATAATCTCAGCCCGCGGCCGGCCTTACCACACAGCCACGTCACAGCCAGGCTCAGCGATGGTGAGCAAATCACCCCAGTCTGGGGAGGCGGCTTCACGGCAGGACGAAAGGCATCAGCTCTAAGTGGAAGACGACCACAGATTGTGTGGTCCCACTTATACGAAATGGCCACAAGACTGCAGCGACCAAGAGCAGATTTGTGAGTGTCCGGGGCCGCGGGCCAGGGGGACGGGAGGGAGCTCCAATGGGTCTGGAGTTTCTGTTTGTACCGCTGGTTGCCCAGCACTGTGAGACGCGTTAAGAGTAGGGCCTCCCGGTCTCCCCACCTGGGGCAGGACACGGGGGCCCTGGCTCTGTCGTCCCAATCCTCGGGAGAAGTGAAGTGCTTGCCCCCAGCCTGGTGCTCTTGATGGTAAGGGGGACCACGGCTGCCCCTCCAGGGAACAGGTGACGGGAGGTGTGGGGAAGAAAGAGCAGGTCGGAGACCTCACAAGGGGTCCCTAGGACGGGGAATAGACACGATAAGGTTTTCCTTGTGTGGATTTAATAAAATCTTCTCAGGGGGGAAAAGAAAGCAGAAGTTTTGCTTTATAAGCGGGTGTTGTGGGTTGGATAGTGTCCCCCTAAAATTCACGTCCATCCAGAACCTCAGAACGTGACCTTATTTGGAAATGGGGTCTTCGCAGAGGCAATGAATGAAGACGATGTCATAGTGGAGCGGGGTGGGCCCTGCTCCAATGACTCGTGTCCCTGTAAGAAGAGAAAAGACACAGGGAGACGGGCCTGTGACCACGGAGACAGAGTGAGGGGCGGAGCCACAGCCCAGGGACGCCTGCGGCCCCAGAAGCTGGAGGAGGGGGTATGGCCCTCCCTGTATCTGGATTTGGGACTTCTGGCCTCCCGACGGAGCGAACGAGCCTCTGTCGTCCAAACACCCCCAACAGGCGTTTTGTGACAGCGGCCCCCACAGGTGAACACAGAGGGCAGCCCCCCCAAGAGGACAGCGTGGTGACTTATCCTCATGGAGCTGGGCACCCTGACGCCTCCCCAGGACTGGCTGTGTCTGGAGGGCTGGATGAGGTGGGGGTGGTGGCAGAGGGAGGCGGGGAGGCCTCTGCTCCAGAGCGAGCCCCGAGGGCCTAGCTTTGAGGAAACCAAGGGTAGACACCCCAGCCAACCGCCGAGAGGAGCTGATTTTTCTAGAATAAGTCAATGCCCAGTTGCCTACAACTGAGGACAGTCTAGGGCATTCTCAGATTCTTAGATGTTCTACAAGTGGCTCCTGATTCGGAGAAATCCGAGAGCAGCTTGCCGGGCTGTGCCATTGAATGCTCCCAGGGTCACGTGCACACACACCCTCTGCCCACAGACAAAACCGGATCCTGGTCCCTTTTTCTCAGTGCTGACTTCTCTATCACGAGGATGGCAACCCAAGGCCTCAGCTCCTGACTAACTCAGCACTCACTGGATGGGCCCTGAGAGCCGGGCACACAGGCCGAGCTCTGTGCAAGGGTGGTGACAGGGCGACACAGGACACGGTGGCCTGGGTGCCCCTTGCAGTGGCTGTGGGTCGGGGCAGGGTGATTCCCGAGTGGGCAGACGGGGCAGGCCCAGGGCAGTGTCCCCTGATCCCACTGGCCTGGCTGGGGCGGCCATCCCGGATGCCAGGCCTCCCAAGCCAGCATCTCAGGGGCTGGCACCTGCGATGTAACCGGATGCCCCCTCGGCCGTTCTGTCCCCCGATCGCCCGCGGCCCCTCACTGAAAACACGCCCAAAGCTTCCTCAGAACCACATGGGGAAATGAACTAATTCAATTTCCCCTATTTCTGAAAATACATTCGTGACTTCGGAGACTTAATGTTTTCAAAGCACAATGACCGTGCTTGCTCTTTTCCAAGAAGCGCTACGTTTAGATGCTAGGCGTTCCCATGACATCTGTCTTTCAAGCCGAGGGAGCGGACCGCACCAGGCCCGGGGGCGGCACCGGCCCCAGGTGCCCTGGGTCACCTGTACGCTCCCAACAGACACAGGTGTGGGAGGGCAGCGTGGACGGCACCTCTGAGCCACACCTGCGTTCTCGGGCCTTTCTTTTCTTGACAAAAATCTAAATTTTGACTATTTTATGGAATCCCTCTCCACAACAGAACATGCCCTCCGCCCCCATTCACAGCCCACGCGGCCTGGAGACCCCTGCCCCCCCGGAGCGTGGGGAGCTCATGCCAAGTGTCTGGGACGGTTCCGGGACGTGGCGAGTACCGAAGTACGGAAACTGGGGTGGTCATTCCACAGAAAGAAGAGGAAAGCGAAAGGCATCTCTTCGAAGCACCCCCGCCCCAGCCTCACTTACAGACCAAACTCACAGCTCTCTGCACTTGGCCCTAACTCTTTGCTTTTCTAGGCCATGGTGCCCTACATTCTCAGAAAGTAGACCCTAACTACAAAACAGATTCTTCTCTAGCCTGATCACAGCCCACATCCTGGAATCCTGGACGAGCCCCCGGACAGAGCCCCTCGAAAAACCTGCCACTTCCTGCTCGACCTGGCCAAGAGTCGACACCCTCCCCACACCCACCAACCCCCCTGGCCACCCTAACAGAAAGGGAGGGAGGGAGGGAGGGAGGGAGGAAGGAGGGAGGAAGAAAAGAAAGAGGGCTTCAGAAAAAAATTATTAATTTTAATTTCTTGAAATACGGTGTGTTGATTTGGAAGGCCGCCAGGAGGGGCAGAGGGGACCGAGGAGACAACAGAAGCAGAGGGCACTGTCCAGCCACATGGGTCCCGGGAGGCTGGGTCACAGACAGAGATTACTACGCACTGAGGGGCTGACTGATGAGGGGCGACAGGGGCAAAATGAAACAATCTGGACATCAAAGGGAATAATGTCCTGCAACTGTGATTTAGACACACTTTACGTACAAAATCCCGCGTCTGTCATGATGTTAAGAGGCAGAGACAGAGACAAATAGAGAGACAGAGACAGACAAAGACCCCCGGCCCCCGCCAGAAGAAGCAATACCAAGCCAATTTCCTGGATGTGAACGCAGATCACGGAACACCAGTTCCTTGCAGAGAAACTTGACAACGAAGAGGAAAGAGTTCAGCACGTATTTTGCCCCCTTGGACAGACAGCATTTTAGCCCAATCGTCGTATCTGATAAGGGAACACTCTTCATGATGGGAGGACCCTGCTAATAACCGAGGAAGGTGTGTCAGGATTAGGAAAGCACCGCGTGCCAGCTCTGGTGAGCTCATCAGTGCCCGCAGAGCCCGCCCCGGAGAGAGGCCCCCCGGGTGGAAGGCCAGAGGGGCTTCCTGGTGGAGGAGCCGGCCACCTGCTGCCCGATCTCTGGGGCCCTGAGGATGTGAGGCATGGAGCATGTGGTCCCCCCGCCCCCGTGCTGGTGGACCCAGCATAACGGGGCTGTCAGAAAATGGTGGCCCTGAGAGACACACAAGGAGGCAGAGATCCATCCAGGGTGTGGGCAGCCTACAGCCAACTGACCCAGTCCCCCAACACGCTGATGGCACGGACAGCAGAGGGATGGAAGAGACTGGAGGAGAACGCGGCCGGGCAGAGCTACCAAGTGCCACACGGGGTCCTGAGTCAGAGTCGCCGCCGTGACAGGACATTTCTGAGGGACCGTGCCGGATGCTTAGGAGGGACAGTGGCATGGGGTCTCATGAGCGAGAGGGAAGTGATATGAAAGAGAAAAAAGGAGCAGCAGGATGGTCACGATTGCTGGGCCACGCCACCGAAGGCACAGGTGACAAACGGGAAAAGAGACAAGTCAGATTTCATCAAGATGAAAACCTTGCGTGCATGAAAGGGCATGGTCAACAGAGTGAAAAGGCGACCCTGAGAATAGGAGAAAATACTTGGCAAGGGATGTAGTCGATGAGGGATTAATATCCACAATACATAAAGAAGTCCTACAACTCAACAACAAGAACAGTCATTTTGATTAAAAGATGGGCAAAGGACTTGAGTTGATGCTTCTCCGCGGCTGACGTGCAAATGTCCAACAAGCACCCGGAAAGCTGCCCAACACGGCTAGCCGTTGTGCAAATCCACACCGTGGATGAGATGCCACCGCACGCCCATTAGGATGGCTACTCTCGGAGCAACAAAATGACGGGCTGGCAAGGATGTGGAGAGACTGGAACCTTGCGCACCGTTGGCGGGGACGTAAATGGCGCAGCTGCGGCAGAAATCGTGATGGCAGCTCCTCAAAAAATTAAATACGAAATTACCGTTGGACCCAGCAGTCCCACTTCTGGGTATATATCCAAAAGAATTAATTGAAAGCAGGAACTCCAGCAGATATTTGCACACCCACGTTCACAGCAGCATGGCTCACAGCGGCCAAAGCGTGGAAAACTCAAGGGTCCACGGATAAACCAAATGCGGCACAGGCACATGACGAACTGTTGTTCAGCCTTATAAAGGAGGCAGACATACGAGGATAAATACCGCCAAGTTCCAGCAACATGAGGGACCCAAAGAGGTCGGATTCATGGAGACAGAGAGTGGACGGTGGGCGCCGGGGCTGGGGGCCCGTGTTTCATGGGGACAGGGTGTCCGTTGGGGAAGATGGAAAGTTCTGGAGGTGGCTGGTGGTGATGGCTGCACCAGCGTGGGAATACGCTTCATGTCACCGAGCTGTGCACTAAGCACACTTAAGATGGTAAATTGTTACGTGTATTTTCCCCCAATTTAGAAAATAATTAAAAAGGTGTCATTGCAGAAAAGGGGGGGCGCGGAGGGGATAAGTAAATGCAGGCTGTAATTTCCTGAAGGCCAGCTCTCCGTGCGGGTCTTCATAGATCCTTACACTCGGCCCAACCTTGCTCAAAACCCCAATGGCCCCCCGTTGCCCTGGGCCTTCCTGCAACTTAAAAGGCCCCGTGGGACCTGGGCCCCATCCTTTTCCCCACGGCATCCGCTCCCTCCCAGGGCGTTCTAGAACATATGGAGCCCTTTCCTGCCCTGGGCAGGGTCTTGCACTCACTGCCCACGCCGCTTGGCCCACCCTTCCCAGCGCCCTCCCCGCATGCGGGTTTCAGCCTAGACGTCTCCCCTCCGGGGTTCTTTCCTGATCCCCCAGAGATAAAGGCTCTGTCCCTGCTGTCACTCCCACAGCATCCGGGCACGGACGTGTGTGTGCAACTGCCCTGAGGTCGCCGTGACAATCGACCACAGACTTGACAGCTGAACACAGCAACTTATTCTCTCTCAGTTCTGGAGGCCAGAAGTCAGAAATCAGGGTGTCAGCGGGTCCACATCCTCAGAAGGCACGGCCTCCCTCCCTGTCTCGGATGAGGACACGAGTGATGGTATTTAACCTCCCCCTGGAGAAACCAGGGTCGTCCCCATGTTTTTTGCATTCATGTTTGCAAAGACCCTTTTTCCATATAAGGTGACATTTATAGGCCCCAGGGATTAGGGTCTGTGAATGGTTGTTACTGACCTCCTGCGGCGTGCATGTGTGTGTGCGTGCATGCATCGTGTGCAGGTGTGGGTGTACCTGTTTCCCTCTCCACCGTCCCTTCAACGTCCTGCCACGGTTCTTTGCTGACATGTTTACGGCGCACTGGCTCCAGGGGATGCCCCCGCTCCTGGCCGAGTCCCTGTAGGGCTCAGAATGGATTCTCAATACAGGTTTTCCAAATGAACACTCTGCACTCGACCTGGTGGCAAGAATCCTGCCCTTTCCCATCAACGAGAACCTCCACAGCTAGCCTGACCAGACCCGGGTGTGCCTGCAGGGGAGCGGACCTTTATTTGTTATTCACAGAGCAGAAAGACGGCAGGAAGGAGGTGGGGGGAGGGAGAGAGAGAGAGAGAGCGAGCATCTCAACCTCCCTCCAGACCCCTCCAGGCAGCAAGCACCTCACGGAGGACGTGCACTCACATGAGTGACACCTGACACTCATAGGGCTGGGACAGAGAGGAAGACCGGGCTCCCTGAGTGTGCCGGCACCCCCAGAATGCCGGGAGCCCTGTAAACTCAGACCCTCTCGCCCTCCAGGCAGTGCAGGGAAATCCCAAGGTGAGGCCACCTGGGCACCCAGAACAGCCTCGAGAGGGCCAGTGAGTCCGCTGTGTGCCAGGCTCAGCCCCGTGCGAGGTCTGGGAGCCACCAGCCTGCTTGGGCTGCACGGCCAGGTGCGCTGAGCCTGGGGCTCTCAGGGGTCCGTCCAGGCGGCCCGCGCGGGCAGGTCCGTGCGCGGCAGCGCTCCCGGGCCAGCGAGAAGAAGCTGGAAGGCGGTCCACGGCGCGCTGTGAGGCACGCGGCAATCTGGGGCTAATTTCCTCCTGCAAAGAGGTTGATCGCATGGTCTGATAAGTGCACTAATCACCTCGGCGTGTGTGCCCCCGAGTCCAAGGGCGGTGGGCCAGCGTGAACACCTGTTGCCGGGAAGGGAAGCTTCCGAAGCAGAGGCCGGAGCAGAAACCGCGTGATCTCTGAGGACCCGCCAAGCACTGGGCTCTGTGCTGGATGAGCCTCTCATGCGGTCACCGAGTCCTGCCCCTGCACACTCGCCCGACCCCACTTACAGGTGAGGACACTCTGGCGGGGTGTCCCCTGCGGACCATCCCTGGTGAACTCGGATCCAGGGGGAGGGACCCTGCCTCCTTCTACTGAAGCGAAGAAGAGGGGGTCCGGGCGGCTCAGAACAAAGGGCCCTGTGCTGTGCTGGCGGAAGCTCTGTGGATCTGGGCGGCGCATTTTGTAAATCTGCTTAGACTTTCCTGTGTAATAATAATAACAATAATAATACCCGAATAATTACTAACATTCGCAAGAGGAACATTTCCTAGAATAATTTGGGTTCCTGGCTATCGACTACCTGTTTGTGTCCCTGCCTAAGTGATGGGATTGGGAGGTGGGGCTCTGGGAGGTGATTGGGTCACGAGGGGAGCCCCACGAATGGGATTAGTGCCCTTGTCAGGACCCCTTTGGGCCATGCGAAGATTGCGTGACACGGGGACCTGAGCCCCGACCCGGGATCACAGTGTGATGCACCTGGGCCCCGCGGACAGGGGTGGGGCACAGGGGCACCCCCAGGTCACGCCCACGTGCAGTCCCCTTCTCTGAGAGCCACCCTCTCAGCCCACCCCACCCCTGCAACTCCCCCGGAGCTGCCCCTCCCACTGGAGGTCGGGGGAGAGGTCGGAGGGGCCCAGGCAGGAGGCATCCCGGTTCTTCCACAAGCACCGTCAAGTCTGGACCCTGCAATCCTGGGCGAGCCCCTGGATCTTCATCTATAAAATGGGGCACGGGCACAGGGGCAGCTGAGCAGGCAGGGAGCCTCTGCTCGGCTTGCGGCTCGGCTGGCCGGAGAGGGCAGGTCGCCTGCGTGATGGCCCAGCACCCGGGATTGTCATTGGTCTGCCTCTCTGGGGTGACGGCACGGAGCCTCTTTCTTGGGAGCTCCCGGGGCTGGGGAGAAAGTCACGGGGGGCCGGGCGCCACGATGGGAAAGTCGACAGGGCCTAGGGCCTGCCCCTCGTCACCAGCATTCCCCAGGGAGGCTCTTCCAGTTGGGCGGGTTCACGAGCTTTGCCATCAACCAGACAGAGCCGTCCGCACGCTTCGCGCACCGTGCTGGATCAGAACCCACTCCTAGGAACGACTGGCAATCGCTCTGGATTCCAGGTAGATTTTCATGGCTGAAAATGCCCCGGCCTTGGAAACTTTGATTTTTCCATTCGGTTCAAATTTAAATCCCTCACGGCAAGCGCCGGGGGCGGGGGGGAATGTACAGGACATGGGCGGTCAACGGACAAGGCACCGAGTGAGTGACAAAGGGGCACTCGGCATTAAGTCAGGGAGGAAGGTGACACCGTGCAGCGTCACCTGTGAACCGCTTTTGTGAACGGTTACGAGTCTGTGTGATTTACGGGGACAGCCCTCCCGCACCAGCTTCCTTCACCTTCCCAGGCACCTCCCCGCGACTCTGGGAAATCGCAGGTGACACAAACGGGCATGCATTTCCCGGAGATTTGTATCTGGCTCGGAGGCTCCCCGCCGAGGGTGGCTAAGAGTGACACAGGTCCTTGGAGAGACGGGGACAAGAATGCAGCCGCAGCACCCCCGGCCCGAGAGCCGTCACCTCGCCACGGATGCCGTTGTCATTAGGGACGGACGCAAGTTTTAAAGAAGTCACGTTCCAGAAGAGCCAGATGCCCCTGACTCACCCCACACCCATCTCCTCCCCCCCGGTCACCCCGTACCACGTCGGTGCGCAGACTTCCAGCACTTCCTGTGCACTTCTGTGTTCCCTAGGAAAATCCAGAGCATGGAGAATGAATACAGGATTTTGCATGTTTTCAAGACGGCACAGATATTGTCAACTACGGCGATCGTCCTGTGTCTGTCACTGAGGAACACTCACTGGGGACAGCTCTGTGCCCTCACGAGGAATTATTGGACGCCTGCCTGTGCCAGGTGCTCTGGCTGCAGGTGGGTGTCTGGTCCCATCTGGGGGGGAGCGGGACTGACTCCTGACACACTGTGAATTTGACCCCTGCGTGGATAAGAGCCCTGAGTAAACAGGAAGCGGGTCAAGGGGCTGTGGGGGGGGGGGGGGGGAGGAAAGGTGCACAGAGGGCGGGATGCATGCGGTCCCCTCCCCGACTCAGCCCTACCGGCCACAGGCCGTCAGGGTCCTTCCCATCTTTTTGCCATTTCAAGCATGGCTGCAGGGAATACGCACGTAGGTGTGAGGGCTGCGTCCCCCCACGGAACAGGTCACCGCACGGCCCAGTCTCTGCGGACCCAAGGGCCATGTGCAGGGCGCAGGGACATCACCCACTTTGTTTCGGAGCTAAGGAAACAGGCCGTGACCAGCCCAAGCTCTAACGGTAAAGCCTTCTTGTTCAAAAAGTTGTGTTTTGGTTTTTTTTTTTAAGTCAAGAACATTGCTTCCCTTAAAAAAATTTTTTTTAATTGGAGCAAAGTACACATAACACAAAATTTGCATTTTAACCATCTCTACGCGCACAGCTCAGCGGCATTAACTACATCCACACTGTTGGGTAGCCGTCTGCACCATCTGTCTCCAGAAATGTCCATCTTCCCAAAAGGAAACTCTGTCCCCGTGACATGGTGACCCCCCCCCCCTCCCTCGGCCCCAGCACCCACTGTCCACTCTCTGTCTCCATGAATCTGGAGACTCGGTGATCATGGAGTAGATCACATGGTGTCCTCTGTTTCCCAGTGCCCCCCGCCCCCGCCGCCCGGCCTGGTCACTTCGGGGACAGAGGTGAGAACTGAGGGGGGGGCCATCCCAGGGCAGCCCCTCCTCCAGGCGAGCTCCTGCTCTGAGCGAGGTGGCCATGTTCCCATTCCTGCAGGAAAACAGGATGATCTTTGAAGGCACTTCTTCCTCAGGGGTGACCCCACACAGGCCTCACGGAGCAAAGTGGGAGAGAGGGTGGTGTCAGCATCTGGGCCCAGACCTGCTGGCCGGACCTCACACGGTCACTGAGCCCGACGGTCACCGCATCCGTCACGTCACCCCCCGGTCCCCGGAACAATAACCCGTGCCTTGTGCCAAGAGCTGCATCTGGGCTGCCATAAACAAATGAGGAGGCGGCTCTCCGTGTAGGGTGGCCCCTGCCCAGCAGGGACGCTGGGCAAGTGGGAGGGCCATGCGGGGAGGACGCAGTGGAGGCAGGGGTGTGCAGGCGGGGCTGCGGGCAGGGACAGGGCTGGCCAAGGGATGCTGCTGGGCACACAGCCTGTTCTCAAAACAAAAACAAAAACAAAAACAAAAACAAAATGCGCACCCCCCCCCCAAACCAAATCAGGCCATTCTGCCCAGAAGGCTTATTAAAAAGCACTCCTAGAAAATTAACACAATTTCTTCCTGGAACAGACGAGGCCAGGCCAGACACTGGAATGGAAACTAATCACCACGGTCCCCACATCACCGCTGCGGGGGCTGGACTGCTGCCACCAGGCCCCGGGCTGAGTCACCTCCTGCCCAGGGACCGACATGTCCCAGGAAGATGCAACAGAGCCCGGGGGTGCTGGGGCCCGGGCGGCCCCCTTCCCTGACCCAGGAGAACATGCAGTGTTCAAGAGCTACCTGCCCAGAGCTGCACGCGGGTTCACGTCCTGCCTTGTCTCTCCCTCCCGAGGTTGGCATGCTCACCAAACCCCGATTCCCTGAAGCCACGTCCCTTTGGGAGGCTGGTGGGGGCGGGAGGAGGTCTTGGCCCACGGTGGGCGCTCAGCCATGAGCACAGAGTGCTGTTATTCCCAGTGCTGTGTGGCCCCTGCTACCATAGGCTGGGGACCAGCTGCCGAGAGAGTAGCCTTCCTGGTCCCCCCGGCTGCCTCCGGACACTGGGCCAGTCGGTGCAAGTGGCTGAGAGTCTCAGGCAGGAGAGATCGTTTCCCTGCTGCCTGCCGAGTCTTCCAGGGAGCTCCATGCATGCCCTCGCCCCGCACGGCGGGTCAAAGGGCCAGGAGCTCGTTTCCCTAGCATGCTCTTCTGGACATTGAAGGTTTGAGTTCCCCCCAGATTCTTATGTTGAAGCCCTAACTCGCAGTGGGTTCTATGAGGTCACGAGGGTGGGGGCCCCATGATGGGATTAGTGCCCTTGTAAGAGGGGCCCCAGAGAGATGGTCTCTTGCCCTCTCCACCATGTGGGGACAGCAAGAAGCCGGCCGTGTGCAAACCAGGAAGAGTTGCGACTTCCGAGATTGTGCTCCATGCAGGAGCTGTGGCCCGAAGGCTTCTGGGGCAGAGGAGGGGCGTGCTCAGCCTCTGAACACTGGGACACTGCTCAGCCAAGCCTGGGGGGCGGTGCGGAAGGGACCTGGAGGTCCTTACAAGGCACAGACACCTTACGTGGCCACACGCCCCTGCCTGTGCCTGGGACCAGGTCTGGATACTCCACAGAGCATGGAATTTGGGGCCCCTTTGCCTCAGTTTACCACAGGGTCTGTGTCACTGGAACGGGGGTATCAGAGAACCTGTGTTCTCCCGCACAGAACACAGAGTCCCGCCTCAGGGCCAGGGCTGAATGGGCCCGCGGACAGCATGCATGATGAGCTCAGAGAGGCAGAAATCCATCGCAGGCTGGTGAATCTGCCGGCCCCGTCGATTGCCTTCCTTGTCCCTATGCCAGGGACCCAACCTTCCTTTGGGAGCCAGCCCACCCCCGCTGGGGAGGGCATGTGACCCCGCCCGGCACCTTCCATCAGCCTCGTCCATCACTGGCTCTGCGACGGTCCTGTGACCTGAGGCAGGCCAATGGGGTGCTCCTGTTTGCTGGGGTTCCTCCATGATGCGATAAAGTCCTGGAGATCCTGACTCTGCCACCTTTGTGGGGAGAGCTCGCTCTGGCGAGAAGCCAACACAGAGGAACCCAGAGCTGAGACGGGGAGCAAGGTCCTGGGGGGACACTGCTGAGCGAGCAGCCTGTGTCCAGCTGGGCCTGAAGCCAAACATCCCTGGAATTTTCGTCACTCAAATCAGCGCATTCTCTCTACGTGCTGAGCCGGTTCGAAATGAGTTCTCTCAATTATACAGAAAATTCTAGAATCACACAATTGAGAAGCATTTTGGGGAGACGGGGTCGCTCTGGCTTTTCTTCCATCCTTAACCGGTTCCCCTTGAGGTGGAAAGACGCTGCTCTCCTACCTCCTCCAGGAAGCCCTTCAGGTATCTTCCTGTCAGTCACAGCCTCTCCCTCCACGGACTTTCCATCTGCTTAGTCCACGCCTCCTTTCGGGCCCTGAACCACTTTGCCGTCTCTGTTGGGCCTCCGTGCCGGGCGATGAGGCCCGCCCTGGGAAGACACGGAGGGCACTGCGGCCCTCTGGCTCCAGGCCCGCCGTGAGAGCCAGGCCCGTGGTCCTCCTGAGCCTCAGCGTCCTTGCTGGTGAACCAGAGCGTCCCGGACCCGCGCTCTGGGGGCACAGGGCTGAGAGGGGGGCATCCACACGAGGTGGCAGTGGCAGCAGACAGGGCGGCTCCCGTGGGGGACCATGACCTGTCAGCGGACACAAACTCCGCCCACCTGGCTGGGAGTCCTGGGGCTCGAGGGACTGCCTCCCCTTGGAGCTGCTGCTGGCACCCGCTGCCCCCACTGCCCCCCCAGGAGGCCGGGACCCACTTCATCTGAGGTGTCCTTCCCGGGTTCCCTCATTCCTCCCACCTCTGGCCCTCCTCCCAGCTACCCACCGATGGCCTCCGAGATGATCAGTCACCGAAACCCAGCTGTCTGCCCGTCTGCACATCCGTCCTCTAGTCCCTCCTGCTGTGCCACCAGCGGTCTCCTGGCTGCTCTGGCCCTGCCCCCCTCAGCCCTACCGCCTCCTGTCCCAGCCTCTGCAAACCCAGGGTCAACGGGCCTAAGCGTCTCCTTAACAAAAGCCACCCCCTTGGGAAGGTGCATTGTGAAGTGTGCCCTACCACTTCCAGGCCAGCCCCAGTGACGGTGACACCACAGCCCTGGGAGCTGTTCCCACCCCACCGCCTCCCAACCCTCATCTCTCAGGCCCTGCCCCTTGCTTAGCCGCATGCTGGATGCTGGGCAGGATGCTTTGCGTGGATGCTGCTTCACCAGTGCACACAAGCACTGGTTCTGTTCCTGTCCCCCTCCCCCCAGCCCACCGCGCTCCTTCTCTGGCCAGTCCCTTCACCCCGTCCCCTACTCCAGGCCTCACGGTGGAGAAGCTCACAGCATGGCCTCCGAAGCAATCACCTGCCTGGACCACAGCCCGGCTCGGCTGCTTGCTTGCTGTGCGTCTGCAGGCAAGTGAGTTCCCCTCTCTGTGCCCCAGGCTCCTCACACAGAAAAACAAAGAGCCCAATGAAACTGAGCACCGAGTGAGTCCGTGTGCGTGGGATGGGAGCATTTCCCGTTGTTACCGTCATCACCGTGGCTGATGTCATTTGCAGCCAGCACAGGCTGTCCAGCAGCGAAGGTGCTGGTGGGTTTGAGTTCTGGGTCCGTGGGCCGGAGCTGCCTCCCCTTCCCTCCGCTCTCCCGCTTCCCCTGCCAGGCTGAGCATAAAGATGGCCGTTTGCTAGGCGCTCACGGAACGCCTGTCGCTTCCCCCCGAGGCTGGGTCAGCAGTTTACATAAACACAGAATTACATGACCCAGCAAGTCCGCTCGGAGGTGCACACCCCGAGGAACCGGGAACAGGGACCCCAACAAAGGCTTGCACACGCACATTCATAGCTGCCTTATGCACGAGAGTCAAAGCCGGAAAGCACCCGAACATCTGAACGTCCACCAGTGGACGAATGGACAAGCACAGTGTGGGTCATCCACACAACGGAATGTTATTTGGCCACAGAAAGAAGGATGTGCTGACACACGCTACCTTGCGGGTGAACCGTGGAAACGTTCTCAGTGGAAGGAGCCAGCACAAAAGGCCACGTGTCGTAGGACTCCAGGCCAATGGAGCGTCCAGAACAAACCCATGCGTCCAGGCAAACCCATGGACACAGAAAGTCGATCAGTGGCGGCCCGAGGCGCAGGGAAGCGGCGGGATGGGAGGTGGCTGCTAATGGAGACGGGTGTCTTCATGGGGGTTGAAAACGTTCTGGGACTAGAGACAGGAGATGGTCGCACAAAATGGCTTAAACTTAAAAAATGGCTAAACTGGTCAGTTTTGTGGTGTGTGTATTTTATCACAATAACAAGGATATGCACAAAAAGAGTACACGCGTATACACACGTGGCAAAATGTGTCTCTGATAGACACGTACAAAGAAATGACAACCTGAGAAGGTAAGCAGTACGGCAGCCCCGTCTCCTGTCGGCGTCAGCTGACTTCTCCCTTTGGCTTGTCTGTATTCCCAGTTTTACCCGGGTGGACGTGACTTACGCCAACCCTAAAGAAACAGCACTAATGTAAAAACCCCTCAGCAAGAATACACGGGGGCAGAGTTTACTCCAAATCCCTAACGTTTTCTGAGAGCAGGGGCACACACCCCCCTATAAAGGCTGTGGGATTTGAGTAGGCAGCAGGAGAGAATTCTTGAGAGAATTCTGGAACTTCAGGGGAAGGACTGGCCAAGTGCGGTTCCCTCTGATGTAAGTCAGTCGCCCCCTGTGTCTCTGTCCGCCTTTCGAGGTCCTGGGCCTGACTGGGGGGATGCGAGGGAGGTGGTCTAGGAGAGACCAGCCACCCCTCCGATGCGGAAGTGCCCAGTATGAGCTCTCAGGGTGCCCCGCTGTCCTCATTGGTGTCAGCCAGCCTCTGGGCCAGGGCCGGGATCACAGCTCATCCATTCAACCAACAGACATACTCTAGGCTCCTGCTGCACCAGACTCTGTTTTCCTGGGTGCTGGGATGGCCCCAGGCGCCCCCTGGAAGAGGGCTCTGCCTGCAGAGGGGACCCGGGCTCTGGAGGGGAGATGTTCAGCCAGCACATCCTTGGGTCATGTAAACTCAACGCGTGGCAAAGCTGAGAAGAGACGCATCCCTCAGTAGCGGCTGCAGTTTGCGGAGGTCTGTACCTCTCGGATGAGGTGGGTCAGGGAAGGCCTGGCGGGAGGGTGTCCCCGGGGAGGGAAGGGATGGGCAGGGGACTGGGGGCAGGGAGGCTGGGAGCCGTAGAGTCCTGCGGTCCACGGTAAGGACAGGATCTTCCTGAAGAGTGAAGGTGGGGAAGTCTCCCTGGAGCAGAAAATGGCTCTAGGAGAGAGATACTCTTCTTAATCCCACTTTGCTGGCAAAGAAATTGAGGCACAGAGGGGCTGTGTAACTTGCCTGAGGCTGCACAGCGCATAGGTAGGGCAGCTGGATTTGGACCCAGATGGGCTGCCTCCTGGGACTGAGCGTTTAATCCCCACCCTCACCTGCTTCTCAAGGGCAGTGGCCTCCAGTCTGCCTCCACCTCCCTTCTCCAGCAACGCTCCAGCCTAGCGATCGGCAGGCCTCGGAAGTTCCTGCTAAAATCCCCGAGCGAGCATGCCTCCGGCGACAGAGTGAGGCCCAATGACTCAGCTCCCATTTAAGGCCCTCCCTGACTTGGAGGGCCCATCCTGTTCATCCTTCCTGGGCCTCCTGACATTTTCCACACAGGTCTATGTGCTTCTGCCCCTGAGCCTTCCTCTGGCTGTGCCCTCCCCCTGTGGTGCCTCCCACCATTTAACGGACCCTGACTGTGTACCTGTCATGAGCTGGGCTCTGGCTGGCCCCTGAGGTCAGGTCAGGAAGGGACAGGGACACGTGCTGCTAGTGGCTGTCTCAGGGACTGTTGGGGAGTCTTCCCTGAGGAGGGGCTATCAAGCAGAGATCCAAGGGTGAGCCAGTTACGCAGGTGGAGGAGGTGGAGATAGGAGAGAGGTAACAGAGAGCACGAGTGAGCAGTGTGGGCAAGTGCTGGGGGTGGGAGGAAGTGTGGCACGTTCAGGAGACCAGGGAGAGAGGGCCAGGGTTAAGGCCCATCTGTCTTTCCAGGCTGGATGTGTGTGCTGCCTCCCTAGCTCATCTGAATAACCATCCCCTTCCAGCTCTGAGTCCCAGCAGAGGTTTGCGGGCCTCCCTCCCCACTCCACTTTGCCCCTTGAGAGCAAAGATGGCCTCCACTCATCTCCTTGACCGAGGGCTGAGCACAGAGGAGGTGCACGAAAAAGTCTGTTACGTGAAACCAAAGGTCCAGGTAGAGGCGATTGGAAATTCCGCCTGGGGGAGGTTGGTCTCAGTGGTCTCAGAGCAGACCACTCATGACTTCACAGCATTGGATGGTAACCATGGCCTTCCATGTCCCCTTCCCCAGCCATTCTCTTCTTAACTCTTCTTATTGTTGGCCTGCACACAGCCTAGTTCCCAGGACTGACAAACTCCATCAATTAGAAGATCCAACAGGGCATTTAGCATGAGGCCTTCCTTCATTTCATTTGCCAACCTAACCGCTTGTATCATGAAATGCCCCACAAAAGGGCACGGCAGACAGACAAATCAATGCTAACGAGAGCCTGCTGAGCACATTGGGAGGTGAGTGCGTGGGAGGAAGGGAGGGAGGGAGGGCAGGTGGTGAGGACCCAGGAGGGCTCCTTTCAGGGGAGTCAAGAGGCACATCAGAGAACCCTGGGCCAGAAGTTTCCAACGTGGAGCTCTTGGCTCACCATGCCTCCTGTAGACCTCACCGCATATAGACTGGGGCTGGGTCTACAGCATCCTTCCTGGGTTGGGGAAGACAGTTATAGGATTATGTCTGAAAAACTTTAGACTTTCTCAGGGCATCAGTCAGATGCAAGCTTGGGAGTCAGCACTCTCTCTGGGGCCCTCAGCAGCCGTCGAATCTCTCAGTTCCATCACCTGCAAAGAAGGCATAAAATGCCTACTTCTCAGGAGTGTCCATCACTGAACACAGGTTTTGGGACTTCTGTTAAGCATCAATCATCTACTGGGTGCTGGATACACAGCAGGGACCAGGTCAGCAAGCTCTCCAGCCTGCAGGGAGCAGGCATTTTCATGAGAGAGATGGACGGTAAGTCAACCACCCAACACATATGATTCTGATGGTGGAGGAAACACACAGTGGAGTGTCAGAGTCAGGGGCAACCAGAGGGCGCCCAGTGAGTCCCCTCTGGGAAGGTGACATGTAAGCTGCGATCTCAGTGACGGAGTGAAGGCTGGCTTAGAGCATAGGCTGCCACAAATGCTCGAGCCATACTGGTCCCTTCACCTCTCCTCACAGGAGAGATTTTCCCAGCAAGCAGGCAAGCACACTTGCTGAATAATAAGCTGCAGTGCTCAGGAAGGCCAAGGATACAGGACCCAGGGATGGGAGGTGAAGGGAATGAGAAAGGAAGCACTGAGGCCTCCCACCAGGCTGCTTCTCCTGAGGGAGGCCCCATCCTCCCAGCTCTCAGGAGGGGTCCCTGAACCCTAGAGAGATCCCCACACCCTGGAGAAGTTCAGGACCCTGGAGCGGTTCAGCACCCTGGAGAGGTCCCATGCCTTGCAGAGGTCCCCACACCCTGGAGAGGTTCAGCACCACGGAGAGATCCCAATTTCAGGCATTCTCCTATGGCTCCCTGCCACTGACCGGACATTGTCGCCCCTACTTAAACTGACATTCCAGGCCCTCTCTGGACCAGCCCCAGTCACCCCCAGCTCCATAACATTTGGCCACTTCCCAAATCCACCTTGAACGCTCCTGACACTCTAAGCTGTCCCTGGAACCCCACCCTCTTGAGTTCTGCCTATGGAAACCCCATGTACTCAACTAAGCACGGTGCCGACACTATCTCTTTCACAAAGCCCTTTTTCAAATTTATCTTGGGGCTTTTTGCTCCCTTCCAGGCTGAGTTCCCCAAGGAACTGAGTCTGATTCATGTCTTTTCTCCCCACAGCACATGGCAGCCCAGCACCTGAATGAATGAAGTTGTAAAAGTGATGTGTACAATTCATACCAATTGTTGAGATATCACCCTGCCAGGAGCCATGCTACGTGCTTCAAACACATTTTTATTTACAGTTTAAGGAACTGAGGCCAAGGGATGAGAGATCTGTCCAAGTTCGCATTCAAACAGTCAAGTGACAGAGGCCGGATTCAAACCCAGATCACAATCCACAGCCTGTGCCCTTGACCACGGCTCCTTTCTGTCTCTATCCAACTCAGTGCACTGCCATCTGCTAGGCCTATGGAGCCTTGAGCACAGCAGCCGTGGTCCCCTGAAGTGATTCTGAATCTTTTTTTAGCCTGAAATTGAAATCACTGATGCTTCAAATTAGAACCCCAAGATGAATGAACCAAGACTTCAGATTTGCAATCGCTAAACTGCCCGCATCTACCTTCTCAGCAGGATTCCGGGCTGCTCCTCAGCCCGGACCACCTGTTCCCAGTCAATATGGAGGACAAAGTGAATCATTCTCTAGGCACAGAAAGGGGCTATGGCTATGTGCAGGAAAGGGGTCCAGGCTCCCACACTTTCAGGGGCTCTGCTCAGAGCAGGGGTCTCTTTAGAGCCCTGGAGAGCAAAGACCCCAGTGCTAGGATACACAGAGAGACCCCAATGCTGCCAGCCTTGAAAGGCCAAGACTGGGGCGCCTGGGTGGCGCAGTCGGCTAAGCATCCGACTTCAGCCAGGTCACGATCTCGCGGTCCGTGAGTTCGAGCCCCGCGTCGGGCTCTGGGCTGATGGCTCGGAGCCCGGAGCCTGTTTCCGATTCTGTGTCTCCCTCTCTCTCTGCCCCTCCCCCGTTCATGCTCTGTCTCTCTCTGTCCCAAAAATAAATAAAAACGTTGAAAAAAAATAAAAAAAAAAAAAAAGAAAGGCCAAGACTGTAATGACAGCAGTTTGCCACAGGCACTGGCATCGTGTGGAGGCCAGCAACAAAAACAGACATGCTCCTCTGTGCTGACTTTTATTTGCTACCAAAGGAATATTTTTCAGTCATCACTGAAAAGTGACTGGGAGCTGAGACCCCAGCAAGCCTGGGAAGGGAGGTGAAGAGGCAAGTCAAGATGGCCATGCTTACTCTCTGCACTGACCTAGGTGCCGGCAGCCCAGCAGCAGGGGAGCCAGAGCTAGAGGCTGGCCAAGGGGCCCAGACCTCTTCCAACACGAGCACAGCAAGAAGCCACAGAGCTTCAGAACAGAAACGCTCCACACTTGGAGAGACCACAGCCAGCCACTGGGCCCTGCTTGTCTTTGACATGAAACCAACAGAACTTCACAACCGAAGTATCAATATGACTCAAAGTCAAGAATTCACCAGTCACCCTACCTTCCTGCTCGTATCAGCTGGCATTCGGTCTTCACTTAGTTATTGACTTAGATAACCCTTTAAAATGATTTAAATAAGATGTTAAGAATTTGGGGGAGTGGGGTGGCTAGAGTTCCCAGCTTGGCCATGTGGGCACCAGCAGGACATGTGACAAAGCCTCTCACAATATCCCGAAAGGCAGGACAGAGAAATGCGAGCTGGGTGTTGGGGCTGAACAACTGTCTGGGAAGGATGCCGGCACCGGGGAAACCACGACAGGACTCTGGCCTCAGCCCTGGGATTTGTGGCTGGAGGGCAAAACGGAATCATGAAGAGAAATTCCAAGATTACCTAAAAGCCCGACTCGGGCCAGAAGAGAACGGAGCGAGGCAGAGAGGGCGCGCCCTGGGAGCAGAGGTTCAAGCCAAATCCGGGGGCATGGCTGCCAGCGATATTTGGGGCTTGCAGGTGGGGCGGGCCAGGTGCCGCATCAGCTGATATGCCGTCCACAGAGACGCATGGAGAAGCTACGGCCAGTGTGCTCTTGACT
This sequence comes from Prionailurus viverrinus, assembly GCF_022837055.1. NCBI lineage: Eukaryota > Metazoa > Chordata > Mammalia > Carnivora > Felidae > Prionailurus > Prionailurus viverrinus. The sequence continues at coordinate 112,493,460 of NC_062570.1, forward strand.
TATGTGCTTGGCACAGCGTGGGTGTGCTCTGTAACCACTCCATGCTTGCGACGGTAGTGGTGGTGATCGCCCGCCAGCATTAGAACTTATCATGACTTCCCATTATTGTTTGTTCCACTAATAGTCATTGGTTCCTTCTTCCCAGTCAAGCATCATGAAGGACAACGAAGGACAGGATGGTCACCAGCCAGTGCTGACGGCATGCACTGCTGGCCTCGGCCTTCTAACCAGACCGGCGCTCACAGCGGCCCATGCGCCCAGAGCTCGTGGCACACAGCCCGTCCTGATGACCGAACTCTCCCAACCACCCGTTTTGCTGATGGGGACACTGAGACCCAAGAAGCATGGGCTGATCAGTGACGGGTGCAGCAACCGAGGGGGCAGAACCTGAACTTCATTTCCTGTCCTTCGTGCGATTTAATGCCAAAGCTGGGGAAGGCTGGCAGATTACCCCCGGGCTTTTCCAACTGTTCACGGCCCCAGCTTGGTGACAGGTAATGGTATAGGCAAATGTGTGTTAGAGCTCGTGCTATGATTCTCAGCCGAAGAAACCTAAGATACTCAAATGGTCTCTGAGGAAAACCCCGGGGCATCCCCCTTAGCATCCTCACTTCGGTGCAAACTGAGATTATAAAACAGTTGTAGGCCATCACGAGTACAAGCATTTCATACGAGGAAAAGTAATTAGCAAACTCAAGCATCAGTTTTCAAGGATGAAGGATATTGCTGCCTGCTTTTAATTGCAAGGGAAAACCTATTTAGGGAATTAACACAAAAACGAGATTGGCCACTTCAGGGCTAAGAAAACAATCACAAAAACCATAGGAGCCTCCAGCTCGGCATCAGGTTGGTAAGCAATGGCCCCAGGAAAATAATTAATGCCCAGGAAAAGTGTTCTCGTCCCCGAAGCAAACAGCAACACCTTGGCCACGGAGGCTGAGACACCACTCAACTGTGTGCGACAGCGTCTTCTAAGGAATAACTTTCTATTTATGAAATTAGTACCTGTCAAAAAAATTAATACTGTCACTCTCGAAAATCTGAGAAACAGACAAAAGTCTGAAAAAAGAGAAAATAACCATACACGATCCCATCACCCAGGGGTTAACCTCTCCTCTCCTTTTTTTTCCCCCTATGCCTATTTTGGGGGAGATTTAGGTGGTATTATGCAGACAATTTTGGTTCCGCCCTTTTCACCGATATAAGGTGATCTGTTGTCATTAGTAGCAAGAACTCCTTACAAGCATGATTTTTAAATGCTTTCTTGTGCGCCCACAACAGATGCATGATGTCCCCTCAACCATTTCCCTACAGTCCCAGCCCCAGCCCCTCAGACTGTTTTTGCTACACTGTGCTCTCTGCTTTGTCTGTTTGTAGATCATTCCCTTAGAACGGATTCCTAGATACAAAATCCCTGATTCGGCTTTATAGCTCTTACCACATCCTGTCACATCGATTTCTGAAAAGTTTATGGCAATTTATTCTTCCACATAGCAACATGAGTGCTGTCACCCGCGACGGGTAGAGTAATAATAAAAAAAAAAAAAAGCATTTGCTAATTTGAAAATAAAAACTGGCACCTTGTCATCTCTTTTTCTTCTTACCCTTTGCCCATTTATACATCAAGCACATCAGCGCGTCTCTCAAGAATTTCCGAGCTCTGGCGTTACCGTGGTTGGAATCCACTTTCCAGCTCTGTGACTGTGGGCAAGTGGCCTAACCTCTCTGTGCCTCGGTTTCCTCATCTGTAACATGGGGATGGCAACAGAAGCCACGTTGTAGGCTCGCTGCGAGGATTAGATGGGATTGTGCAGTGCCCGGCAGATACACCCTTGGTTACTGTCAGTAAGGACACGGGCCTTGGCTGTGTTTGCTGCAAACGTTGTTTGCTCTTTTGACGTGTAGTGTTTGGTTGTATTGTAGAAATTCTTCTGAGAGAGAACGTTTTCATTTAAGAAAGTGAAGCAAGAAACAAAGCTTGGGTTTCCGAATGGGGGGGGGGGGGGGCTTGTGGACGGAAGATGGTCCTGGCCTCGTGTCAAGGGCCATGCAGGACCTGATGACAGATGGAGGGTTCAAAACGCCAACACAGGGGCGCCTGGGGGCTCAGTCGGTTGAGCATCCAACTTCCGCTCAGGTCATGATCTCACGGTTCGCAGGTTCGAGCCCTGTGTTGGGCTCTGTGCTGAGCAGAGCCTGCTTGCTGCTTGGGATTCTCTCTCTCCCTCTCTCTCTGTCCCTCCCCGACTCATGCTCTCATGCTCTCTCTCTCTCTCTCTCTCTCTCTCTCTCTCTCTCTCTCATTTTTTAAAAAGCCAACACGATCAGGCCAGCCGATCTGGAACCCCTGGCAGCATCACCTAAGTGACCTAAAGATGCCATGCCCAGGTCCTGCTTCAAGCCTCTGATTCTGTAGGTGTGGGCTGGCATCCAGGTCTCTCTATAAATAATGACAGGTGACTCTGTCACTGGCCAGGTTTCACTGTATGAGGCTGACAGGCCATCCAGTTTGGGGAGTCCCTTGCAGGACACCAAAGTGACATCCCAACATCCACGTCTCCTCAATTACTTGATGTGAAACTCTCTACGTCATCCTTGGGACTCCTCGTAAGTGACCTCTCCTGCCCCATCTCATGGGGGTGGGGAGATCCAATCAGGATAATCTCGAGGAAACAGCGGATGAAGTCTTCAACCATCTGTGCCCGAAGGCTGATTCTACCTCTGCAGTCTTTGCTTTTAGTTCTTTGATGAGCGTCTATTATCATTAAGCCCGGTTTGAGTTGGGTTCCTGCTGGAACACAGCACCTTTGTCACTCCTGGATGGTGGAGTCCCCGTGCTTATATTTGGCCTGACTGGAAAGAGGAACTTTCTCTGACTCCTGTGCTTACTGCTGTCCCTGGCCCGTCATCGCCACCCAGACCCACTCCTCCCGGGAAGGACTCGGCCCCGGCTGCCCTGCCCACTCCCACCACCACCTGAAGCCCTCTGGGAAAGCTCCAGGGGCACCAGCCACGCAGGGGACTCCAGCCCATTATGCTGATCTGAAAACGCAAACACACATGGCCTATGGAGCCACCACATTCAGACGCCCCCTCTGTGGGGCACCCACCTCTCCTTTTCCTCCTCTGAGATGAATTTTTACAGCAACCCGGCTGGCCCACTTAGACCCACCTATCTTAATGTAATTCCTGGGCTCATGACAGCCTTTCACGTGGCCTCTACTCCAAGTGTTTGCTTTTCGGCGGGGGGAGTTTGGGGGGCAAGGTCAGCAAAGAAACCGTCCTGGTGACCAAGGAGCAAACGCCTCCCAAATGCTAGGGCAGGAGGGACGTCAGCTCTGGAGGGCAAGCACCAAGGAAAGCACACACGACAGGAGCTGGTGGCACCGGCAGATGACCACGTGTAAGAAGGAAGAAGGACGGTGGTCCAGGAGACGCGAGTCCAGCAAGACTTGGAGGAGAGAACAGACCCACCGGAAGCTGCCCCTCGGTCCCACGTTCAAACCACAGCACACGTTTTTAAAGAGAATACAAACAGCTGGCATGCTCTGAGTTCCTTTCCAAGAGCAGGGAGAGAAGGAGGTTTGCCCAGAGGAGTGCGGGGCAACAGGGACAATTTGCTCATGCTTGTGACCCTTCCACACGGGACCCTGCACTTCCCCAAGGCTCAGAAACCCCCTCGACTCCAGGGATGGCTTCTGGCCAAAATTAAGATTCGCCCGAGACAACATGGGTTCTTTTAGAACAACCCCTCCAAGGTCGAAGCTTTTCAACGGACAAGGTGGAAAAACCGTCTGTTGGAAAATGCACGGACCTCTGAGGCTATAAGTGACTCTAATATTCCAGTGGTACAACCCAGCAGCTAGGAAACACCTCATGGAGACTCTGCCTTTTTTTAATCTAAGCAGCTAAAGGAGACTTTCTGAGCCCCAAGAGTAGCCTTGGAAATGCACTGGGTGGGTCAGTGTTCCAGCAGCCCAACCCCCGTCCCCCCATTAGCACGTGACCCCCAGTAAGCGGCCCAGGGTGGCTGTGGAGGGCTCAGCCCTCCTTCGGGTCTTTGTGACATAATAACACCAACACGGCATTCATGCCTCTCAGCGCCAGCCATTCCTAGAATCCCAGAGCTCAGAGGTTACCCGGAATCTAAAACCTGTTCCAAAATGGCAAATATATTTGCATATCAGAGGTTAACAGCAATGTCAGAGGAAGTGCTTTGCAAACAGAAGTGCAGAAACTCTTCCTGCTCCCAATTTCCACGGAGGCTTCAATCTGGCCGGGCGGTTGGCCCTCTCCGCCCGGGCCAGGCACACACTGCAGACGTGCCCGCCAACCAGGCGTAGCTTTGCGTCCTCGCGAAAGGGATGGGCCCAGCACATGCTCCGAGGCGGTCCCACGTTTTTCTTCCTGACTACTTTATCAAGGAGGCACTCCGATGAGCCAGACAACGGGGGACACGCTTCCATCTGCAGCCTTCATTTATTATTTAAACCCAAGAACCAGCATCGGCTATGTCAACCTATTGGAGCCTCTGTCTCTGGGTCTCTCTCTGTCACACACACACACCCGCACACACACACATACGCGCGCGCGCGCAGGAGACTTACATCACAACTACATCCTACAGAAGATGATTCAACCAGTCTCTGCATTTTTGTGAGGTTACAAATCAGGTTAACCCACGAAAGCCCAGCGGGCCCCACTCTGCATCCTTCTGGATACACACGCACCCAAGGTTTCTTCCAAGCCGGGCTCTGATTGGTCAACAATAATTTAAATACATCTTTCAGCAAATGAAACGAGACCAGCACAAGGCACCTTGAAGAGGGTAAGTCACCTTCTCCATTTTCCTTGGCTCTTGGGTCTGTTTCCACCACAGTGCCTCTCCTTCTGGATTTCCCATCACTCCACCAGCCTTGAGAAGCACTAAGGAGGCCACGAGTAAACTCGAGCTCAAAAGCACCCTGGGAAGCTTAGGCATGACCGGGAGAAGGGCTCCCAGTGGCCACGTCGCCATGGGCTTGGTCTCCTTTGCAGGAAGAGCAAGTGTCTGGCCGGCCCAGTGGGGGGGGGGGGCACCACATATCCCACCCCTCCCACCTGCGTGGACATTTCCAGTGCAGGTGACACTGGGCTCGGGGTCAGCCCGGAAGAATGCCTTCCCAAGAAACATCAACTCCCAAGGAGGACCGCTTGAGCGAACCGAACCCCTTAACGGTAATTTTTCCAAGATACGGCAGCCTCTTTTATCGTCAATATTTCCAAAGAGTAACACATTCCTCTGCACAACAAGACGGAAAGTAACACCTGAACCCGCAAAACGCGGGGAGCTCGGAAGCGCCGGCGGCCCGGACGCGTGACGCGCACCAAGACGCTAACTCCAGCAAGGGCTCGGAAACCAAGGGCGCTCGTGTCTAGTGGGATTCTTTGAACGGAGAGAGTTCCCTCCTTTCTTTAAAAATTAAATATAATTTATCGTCCAACTGGTTTCCATACAACACCCAGTGCTCATCCCAACAGGTGCCCTCCTCTCATACCTACTGGGAAAAGCCCGCTCTCAAAGCACCTGGATTTAAAATTTTCCTTTTCGTACTGTCAACGCCGGCTTCCCCTCTCGCTCACGCTTAGCCTTTGAAGGCCAGTCATCGGACGGGCAGCGTTACTGCGACGTCCGAGTCAGTGATCTCTCAGCCACCAGCGTTACAGGCCTCACGTGAGCAAGGGCCGCGGCACAGCACTTTCCTTCCTGCCCTTGTGACACAAGAATGGGCGACGGCCCCTCCTGGCGTTTCTCCGTTCAGCGAGAACAGAAGCACACGTAGATCCACGCGTGTCCCCAACGTCATGGCAGCCACGTGTCTCTCTTCCTTCTAACTTCCACTTGAAGACCGGTGGCCAACGCCCACAGACATTTCTACCTTCCAGAGAGCTACAGCCGAGGCCTGAAAGACGCTCCGAACACACACCGGCCCACAGGAAGTGGCATCCACGATGGGTGGAGACAAGCACACGACACGAGTCCGGAGCAGCCTCCACGAGTAGCCCTAGGTCTGGCCCAACGGCCGTGCTGCTTAGACCACGGGCCCCGGCCGCAAGAGAGGCAGCGCTCTCCCCGAGCGGAAAGATACAAACACCGGTGTCCCTACCTCAATCAGGAAGTCCCCCGTCCTCAGTCCGGCTTGCCACGCCACCCCTCCTTCATCCACAGATTCCAGGTACTGCAGGGCTGGGAACGCTGGCGTTGGTGTGAATTCCTCGATGGGCGTATCCGCTGGGAAGACAAGGGAGACCTCAATACCAGCCTGGGTGGTGTTTCCAGGTTGGCCCCGCGTGGGACCCCGAGAGGAAGGAGGTGCGCACGTCTCCCGCCGGAAGTGGGTGCTCTCCCCTGGGGAGGGCTCGACAGCCACGGCCATAGGTCGGCACCAATTCAAGCAGTGAAACCAACTGCCCCGTGGTGCCCCCGGATCTCTCGGCCTTTCTGCCGAAAACACTTGCCGTACATGTCTGTAGGTCCACGCCTGTCATTTTCTTTAAAAGCATCAGTGACTAAACATTTTCAGTTCTAAAAATGGCAAAGTTCCCCCCATAACCACACAGAGCTACAGAAACACCACACTGAACCACTTGCCAAATTTACATCCACAGAGACGCGCGGACCAAAGGAATTCAACTTGGAGCACGGACAGATCATAGCGCTGACCCAGTGGGTGGCTGCAGAGTGGGAATCTGCTGGGGAATTCGTTCCGCGGGGAGCCCGGCTCTCTGCGAGCGCTCTGCGGCCGGCACCCACGGGGAGGCTGGGCCCCCGCTCCTCGGCAGCGCGAGCCGCGGCCTCTGGGCCCCACACAGCTGCCGAACAAAGACTCCAGGGCGAGAGACGGGCTTCCCTGGGTGGTTACGAGTGGCCGGGGTGGGTGGGTGGCAAGAGGAAGATGACCCCGGCAGGGGGAGGGGACGGAACATCACTCAGCCGTGGGCACGCACACACGGGGACAGATGGGTCTCTTCTTCCTCTCTCTGGACAGATCGCTCCCAGGCAGCCCGAGCTTGGGGCAGGTGGGGGTGCTCCCGGGGAAGGAGGCCTTTCCCAGCACAGGTGCAGGACCCCAGCACGGCACGGAGGCTCCGAGATGAAACTTCCACATGGCTTCTCACCCCACACGCGCGGTGGGCAGCTGCCTCCCCTCACGGGGAGGTGATGCCATTTTGTTTTCTTTTTAAAGGGAAGCCCCCAGGTTCAGGGCTGGTGGTGGGCGCGCTGCCGTGGAATGTCGCCCCGGAACCCCCCACCACAGGCCACGTGATGCGGATGCTGCTGGCTCAGTCCGCGGCAGAGGGGACCATCTTGCCACGTTTCCTTTGCAAAGTCACCTTAGAGGCGGGCACACGGATGCCTGCTACACTTGGAACTGAAGCCCACTCCCAGAATGGGGCAGTTTCTAGACACCCCAAACTCAGCACCGGGTAATTGTGGACATCTGAGAACAGGAGCTCCACATCCAGCCACAGCCGGGCTGAACTACACCATAAAATGTAGCTTGAACCCCTGATTCCTTATTAAAAAGAGAAAGGGTGGGGGGAGGGAGAGCGAGCGAGCGAGAGCCTGTTCAGAGCAATATTGTGCACAGAAAATGGAAAATATTCCTAAAGCAAGCCCCGGTGTTTTCTGAGTGAGGCAGAATGTTAAAGAACACGGTTGTCTAGCAACCAAGTGCCCCCAGGAAAAAAGGCTTCTTTCCGAGCTGGGCAGCATTTTCATACGGGCGTGCACACACACACACACACACTCACACGACATGTGAATGTACCCGGGCTGGAGACAGCCACACTTACCTTTCGCCCCTCGCAGCACAAATCCAAAGCCCTCATTGTCTTTTTTCTGCAGGACCACTGTCTTCTCCTCGATAATGCAGTCACTGTAGAGAGAATTCCGGGGATAGCGACCATTATTGTAACCCGTCATCATCACCGTGGCTGATCCTGAGCCGGGGCCGCTCATCATCATAGCCAATTAATCACCCAGCTCGCCGGATCCAGGCAGCACGGAGGAGAGTAAGCAGCACAGAGCGCAGGAGGAGCGGGGGCAGCTGGGGGGCCGGCTAACGGGATAGGCGGGCTCGGCACAATGGGGCTCGGAGGGGGGGCGGGCAGAGGCAGCACCGAGCCCGGGCGAGCGGGAGGAAGGAGTCAGGCATGGTGGGGAGGCCGCCGAGCCACGGCAGCGCGGGCTGGCTCCCGGCGCCGAAAGGCAAAGAAAGTAAGTGGCCGGAAGGCACCGGGGGCAGCTGGGCTGGGGCGCGCAGGCCGGCGCATCTTCGGGGGGCGGGGGGGCGGGGTGCAGCTGGGATCAGCCGGCGGACAAATGAGGAAGCAGCTCTTCTTCTTCAAGGGGTGTTTGAAAATCAAATTCTATTTGCTCCCCGCACGAGCCGGCGTCCAGACGCAGCGGCCCCTCCCTCTCGGTCCGAATGAATGTGGTGTCCCCGCGATCACCAAGGAGCCCGCAAGGCTGCCGGGAGTCATCCCGCACAGAGAAAGCGCAGGCTGGCGGAGGGGGCGGCCCGGGCGCTGCCGATGGGTGGGGGCCGGAGGCAGGACGCTCGAGCGACACCAAGGCCACTTACGGCAAGGCCTCCGTCAGGGGGTGATGAGTCGTGGGGACGGGGCGAGGGGGGCTCGTGGGCTCCCCCCTCTGAGAGACAACCTAAAGCCACACCACCCGCCTCTTGGCACAGCCTTTTTTTTTTTTTTTAAAGGAAAGAAACCCAGAAGCTTCGACTTTGCTTCAGCTGCCCGAGGCTCCCATCGTTTACAGTAAGGGCGCCCTGCCACATGACTGTCCAGCCCTGGAGGCACCCGGGGGCGCAGGGCGGAAGCGGACTTCCTGGCAGGCCACGCAGCCCGGGCTGAACGGGGGCCCTCCCCGCCTCCCCGGGGCGGCATGGCCCCTGGGACCCTCTGCTGCCCCGGAAGACGGCAGCTGGAGGGCCAGGCCACTGCGGAGGGAAGGAGGAGGGGCGGGAGGCAATGTGGAGAGGCCTTCTCCAGGGTCCTAAGGGGCCGGCCACAGGAGGGCTCTGCGCCAGAGGTCCTGAAGCATTCGGCTGGCCCCTGTCTCGGAGGGGGGCGGCCGGGGGACGCAGACAGCAAGCACTGGGAACAGTGTGCTGACAGGCTTGAAGTCACAGACAACTGAAGGTCAGCTTTGTCCAGCAGTAGATTCACAGCCTGCAGGAAGCACGCGGCCCCAGCATGCAGCCATCTGGGAGCAGCACAGCCAACCCAGACCGGGTGGCCCCGGGGAGGAGAAGGGACAGGGGTGCTTGGACCAAGTGATGGGCTGCCAAGAGCTTCCCGTCATCCGGATGAGGAAGAGGCATTCCAGAGAGGTTGGGGACACAGCCGGAGCATGCACAGAGAGGTTGGGAGACACAGCCGGAGAATGCACAGAGAGGTTGGGAGACACAGCTGGAGAATGCACAGAGAGGTTGGGGGACACAGCTGGAGAATGCACAGAGAGGTTGGGGACACAGCCGGAGCACGCACAGAGAGGTTGGGGACACAGCCGGAGAATGCACAGAGAGGTTGGGGACACAGCCGGAGAATGCACAGAGAGGTTGGGGACACAGCCGGAGAATGCACAGAGAGGTTGGGGACACAGCCGGAGCATGCACAGAGAGGTTGGGGGACACAGCCGGAGCACGCACAGAGAGGTTGGGGACACAGCCGGAGAATGCACAGAGAGGTTGGGGACACAGCCGGAGAATGCACAGAGAGGCTGGGGGACACAGCCGGAGAATGCACAGAGAGGCTGGGGGACACAGCTGGAGAATGCACAGAGAGGTTGAGGACACAGCTGGAGAATGCACAGAGAGGTTGGGGACACAGCCGGAGCACGCACAGAGAGGTTGGGGACACAGCCGGAGAATGCACAGAGAGGTTGGGGACACAGCCGGAGAATGCACAGAGAGGTTGGGGACACAGCCGGAGAATGCACAGAGAGGTTGGGGACACAGCCGGAGCATGCACAGAGAGGTTGGGGGACACAGCCGGAGCACGCACAGAGAGGTTGGGGACACAGCCGGAGAATGCACAGAGAGGTTGGGGACACAGCCGGAGAATGCACAGAGAGGCTGGGGGACACAGCCGGAGAATGCACAGAGAGGTTGGGGACACAGCCGGAGAATACACAGAGAGGTTGGGGACACAGCCGGAGAATGCACAGAGAGGCTGGGGGACACAGCTGGAGAATGCACAGAGAGGTTGAGGACACAGCCGGAGAATGCACAGAGAGGTTGGGGACACAGCCGGAGAATGCACAGAGAGGTTGGGGACACAGCCGGAGAATGCACAGAGAGGCTGGGGGACACAGCTGGAGAATGCACAGAGAGGTTGAGGACACAGCCGGAGAATGCACAGAGAGGTTGGGGACACAGCCGGAGAATGCACAGAGAGGCTGGGGGACACAGCTGGAGAAGGCACAGAGAGGTTGGGGACACAGCCGGAGAATGCACAGGGAGGTTGGGGACACAGCTGAAGAATGCAAAGAGAGGTTGGGGGACACAGCCGGAGAATGCACAGAGTGGTTGAGGACACAGCCGGAGAATGCACAGAGAGGTTGGGGACACAGCCGGAGAATGCACTCATGTCCTGACCCACACCCGCACTCCTGCCCTTGCACGGGACAAGCACGCAGTGGAACTTGCCAGGGTGACCCTGAGTTCCAAGAAAGGGCTGGCACAGCAGGGACACATACTCTCACAGCTGAGACACCATGCAATCCAGGATGACCGGCCTGGGGTGGTCTAACAACTCGAGGAGGGGCTGTGTCCCTGTGTTCCTGCTCTGTCTCCTGTGCCAGGGACAGAGAGCCCCTGCTCTGGGAGCTTGGCCGTGACCATGAGCTCCCTGGCTCAGCCCACTGAAGCCCATCGCAAAGGGCAGAAGCAGGGCCAGGAGTCCAGGGCCCTGAGAGCCCATGGGCAGGGCCACACGGCCAGCCTGGCCCTTAGTAGGGGGCGGAGTTCTCTAAACCTCTAAACCTTCCCCTCACGTCATAAGGCGGCGAGAACAAGCCCTGGGCCTCCCAGGGTAACCGTGAGGTCAGAAAGGGCAGTCCCCACGGCGGTGCGGTGGAACAGGGGAGCCCCAGGGAGCCATCCCTTTAACTGCCATCAGAAACGGCAGCAGGCTGGCGGTCGGCCAGGACCCCGGGGAGCCTCAGGGGTCGAGGCAGGAGGAGCTGGGGGCAGGCGGAGACGTGCGGACCCTCTGCCAGGCCCAGCCACCTTCCTGTCTCCAGCCTCCCCCAAGCAGAACACAGCTGTGGACCCACCCACCTCTTCCCGCTCAACTCCTTTAAGGGGGTGGGGGGCGCTGGCCCGGTGGCTCCTTCGGGTGCCAGGCAGGTGCAAGTCCTGAATCCCTCTTCTCCAGGGAGAGGCTCACAAGGGCCCCCGGCTGGAGCCACCGCCTTCGCCCTACATGAGTAGCTGCAGGCAAGCGGCGCCCTGGAGCTCCAGAAATACAGTGTCTGCCCTGCAGGTCCCGAGCCCTGATCTCCCCTGGGACACAAGCGGCCCCCAACACCCACCTCTGCCCCGCTCCAAGGTGCATCTGTCTCGCACTCCAGGCGGTGGTCCCACTGTGGGCCACCTCTGCCCGCAGGAGCCGATGCTACCCAAACCTGCCTCTGGCTTTGTGCACCTCATGGACGACAGTACATGTCCTCCCACCTGACCCCCACGCTGGGGAGCTTCTCAGGGGCAGTGCGGCCTGGCCTCGGCTACCCCCACCGACCACATGGGGGTGTTCTGCCACGGTGGTTGAGGGGCAGTGCTGGCATCACAGGGAGCTCAGCTCAAATCCCAGCTGTGCTCTGACCCAAGGTCACTCTGACCTTCGCAGCCTCAGTGTCCTGCTCTGAGAAATGGGATTAAGCACAATACACTCCACGTGGGCCAAGGGGGAGTTAATGCAACATCCCAGCGCAGCCCAGGCACGCAGCACGTGTTAATAACGGCAACCGTCCCGAGTAGGGTCACTGTTTGCAGGGGCCAACCGCTTCTTCCCCTGCAGGGACCCCTCCCGGGCTAATGACAGAGCCCCTCTGAGCCCTCTCAATGATCCCTCACCACTGAAGAACTTTCTGCCTCACACATCCCCGTCTTGTCCCCAGACCTGTAGCTACGTACGTCCTGAGCAAGCTCCAAACTCCTTCGTCTCTGATACGGAGAAGGACTGCCCGTCACTTCTTTCCTGCTTCGCTTCAGGATCTAAATAGCCCCCGGCCCCTGCCCATCATGACCCTGTCTTACTTGTACTGAGTCCCAGATGGGCCTTTACCAGCTTAGCTACTCAGAGCCTCAGTTTCCCCGCCTGCAAAGTGGCAGCAATATACCCGACTTGTAGGCACTTGGAGCAGCGGGTGAGACAAGGCCCCAGGACAGGGAAACTGTCCTCTCTTGCCGAATCCCCCAGGAGACGTGGGTCCTGGGCGGCATCGCTCCAGATGCCCACAGCACCCGGCAAAGGGCCATGCACCCTGCTGCGTCTGTGGGAGACAGCAGATCGGGTGTGAGCACAAGGCGGGGGTCGAGCTCGGTGTCGGTGCTGGTGGTGAAGGGTCTCGGGGGAAGGAGCCTCCATCCAGGGCGATCCCTGGGTCCCGGGTTGTGCCCAGAGGGTAGGAGGTCAGCCGACTGCTTGCAGCCGGCCGGGCCCCGGCAGGCGAGACCCAGGCAGGCCATTAGAGGTATGGAGTCTTTGTAGCAAACCATGAAACGCCCCGGGAGCTGCAAATGAAGGAGTTGTTCCCTCGAAAGGAAGCTCACGTCTAGTTTCGTCCGGACGGCACAGCCATGCAGCACCCCCTCTGCCCCCCACGAATCGGACGGGGCAATCCCACCCCCAGGACATAGGGAGGAACCTTCCTGGAGATGAGACGCTCTCGGAGGGCTCTTTCTGCTGATTTATGGATCTGAAAACCGTCAGGGGACGACCGCCGTGGCCATATCCGGAAGCCGCGGCATGGAGACGCGGAGGCCCAGAAACCAGAGGCCGCCCAGCCTCCCCTGGCCACCCCTGCCGCACGCCAGCACCCCTGCTCTCCAGGTGCATCCCAAACGCACTGGGAGCCGGCTTCACGGGGACACCGCCTTGGCGCCCACGCGGGCTCCTCGCTGCAGACCTTGGTGCGCGCCCGGAGGCCGACACCACCTGGTCCCTGGTGACGGGGTCTGGCGAAACCAGCAGCCCAGCCCCAGCGGTCACACCACTCCCCTGCTTTGCACCTGCCCCTGCCTGGGACCGTAGTCACTGCCCAGCCTTCCTGCACATTTTCACTCCCTGAACCTAAAACTTGCATTTTACCCAAGTCCTCGCACGTGGGCCCCCGTCACGCCTCCCTGCTTTGTTGTCTGCCACACCCTCCCCAGCCCTGGTGAACACAGCCCTCCCTGAACCGGGCGGAAGCCATCCCACACCCTCCCAGTGAGGGGCTACGTCACACATTCTCTCCTCTGGCCCAAGCTTCTGATAGGGTCCTTCTCACCCGCTGACCCATCAACTGTGGGCTCCCTGGGAGCACACGTCCCTGCTTGGTTCCTCTCGGAATCTCCCTAAGCGCCACAACGTCTGTTCTTGGTGAGAGTCTACCTGTGTTGATTGACTAAACAAACCAACATAATCTAGCTGCGCTGTCTTCAAATGTGTTTTCTGAACAGTGTGGGAAGGCACTTCGATGAACCCAAAATGTACCGTTCTTTGCCAGTTTCCTGCAGCAGGGGCTGCGGAAGACACCTAGCCCCACCAAGTACAGTTGTGTAGGTAGTGCATAGTGCAACTATACAGGATACTATTTACGTGACGGCCATCCTAGAACCGTATATTTACTATGGCTATTTGGGCTCAGATGCCCATAAAGTGCCTTGAGGAAGGGGCAGGCAACTTTTTCTAGTTCATATAAAGATGGAATACAGGCCATTGGCCGCCTTGGAGAACGTAAGAGGTATCCATATCGAACCACGTCGGCATCGGGAGACAACGCCATGTTGAAACTCTCCGGGGAGCCCTACGGTAGAGACCACTAAAGGTTTCCATGTTCTCATTCACCCAACAGTCCCACCACACAGCACAGTAAAGGGTTCACCGAATATACTTGGAGTGAGACAAGGGGATCATGGGAAATCAGGGCCGGCCACACAGTGGGCCCCAGGGTCCCCACGCCCCTCCTGATCTCTGCCTCGCAAGACCGCAGGTGCACAGGCTTCAGGAGGCTTGTAACCGTGGCCCGAGGTCCACATTCTCCCAGCGGGCCCCACAGTGGGCTTACAGGGAAGAGCACACTTTACTTGCTCTGGGAGGTAGCAGGTGCCAGCGATGACCGTTGGCATTTGGGTTTGTCAGTCCTGCACGAGGTCCCTTGGCAGTGGTGCCCGATCCTGCAGGGGTGTAAACGTAGAGCCACAGGGCGCCAGGCCTGGGGTGGCCAACACGCGCGACCACGCGGGGCCCTGGGGCAGCTCTGTCTGCCCTGTCCCTCACGGGAAGGATCGGGGCGGGTGATTTCAAACACGAGGACGCTTGGGGTAGACCAGATGGCTTCACCCACAGCTCTCAGGGTCTGGGCTAGGACAGACCTCACGTCAGATAGCTACACTTCCTCCCTGCTCCTCTGGGGCCGGGTTTTGGGGTAGGGCTGGAGCTCAGAAGCAGCGGGGACCAGAGGCTCAGCTGCGTGCATTAGTTGGTCAATGCAGCCCGAACTCGCTGAACACCCGGTAAGTCCCAGGGGTGGGCTGGATACTTGCCCCTTTGCAGAGGACAGACAAGCCCCGTGTGGCCCTTGCGGAGTGTCAGGTGGCGCAGGTTGAGTGGCAGCCCCTCGGAAAATACGCTCAAGTCCTAACTCTGGGGACCCGGGCAGGCGCCCCTATTTGGAAACAGGGTCTTTGCAAGATGCGTCGGAAGATCTCAAGAAGAGATCAGTCTGGGTGAGGGAGGGCCCTAAAACCAACGGCTGGTCCTCATAAAGGAAATAGAGGGAGATTTGGGGCTTAGAGGCACCTGGGGCCAGAAGCCAGGTGAAGCCCGCCAGACAGGGGCAGAGACGGGAGGGGACGCGGCCACAGCCCAAGGGTGCCAAGGATGGATGGTGGACACTAGAAGCCGGGAGGGGCGGGGGCGGATCCTCCCCCCGAGCCCTTGGAGGGACACAGCCCTGCAGAGACCTTGGGCTCGGACTTCCGGCCTCCAGAGTTGGGGAGAGGACATTTCCGTTGCTTGAAGCCCCTAGCCCACGGTCATTTGGGACGGACACCTCGGGATACTCTTATCCCAGGTGAGCAGGAAGACAGGTATCCAAAGTCACAGTAGCATGCAGGATACAGTGTAATGACAACCAGAAGGTGGCCGGGGGGGCTTCCTGCGGGGGGGGGGGGGCGATGCCTGAGCGTGAGTGAATGGGTCAGGAGGCCAGAGGGGGGAGGGGGGGACAACATTCCAGAAGGCGGTGGAACCACAAGATAAAGGTTCTGAGGCACACCAAGGCAGGAGGGGCCGGTCACACAGGGCCGTGGGTGGCCAGGGGACACAGCTGGGTGGTGACAGGCAGTAAAACAGCCTCAGCTGGGCGCAGGACAGCCCCTGCTCTTCCCAAGAAGGGGACCACAGAAGACCACAGAGCACAGCGATTCCACCTTCTTGCACTAACCCTCTGTGGCCAGGCCTGAATCTCGCTGGAATGACCCACGGGTGACTTGCGCACGTGGTGGGAACTTTGTCCAGCAACCATGTTTCCGTGGAAACAAGTCACGCACCAACGTCTGCTGCCGCTGGTGACAACTGTCCCGAGCCACCAGTATGAAGCTGAAGTGGCGAGCGAGTCATAAAGACGCCTGGGCCCGTGGAGGACCCGGATGTTGGACGAGGCGCCCACACGGGGAGGAAGCCGTGCCCAGAGTCGGCGGGGGCGGGCGCACACAGACACGGGGAGGTGCCCTGAGTCAGCTGGGTTGACCCCCTTTGGGGTTGCGGAAGGTGGGGTGCAGTGATGCGGGGTGGGGGGCAGCAGGGACATTTCAGCAATCAGGCCCCTCAACCCAGCCCCCGGTGGCCTCAGAGCTTTGTGGGGTCCCACCGACACGCTTGTGACCTAGCACTGAATCCATGTGCCGTGTAATCTAGCAAGCAAACAGCCACATGCAAGTCGGTCCACGCTTCGTCGGGTGTCTCTGAAATCCAACGTGGGGTCAACCTCATTTCTGGTTAAACTTCATATCCACAAACACACCATTTCGTGCAAACACCACACGCAAGTCGGGTTTTCTCACTTTGAGAGAATTTTGGGGTTTGCGGCCAAGGAGCTGCAGAAGCCCCGGGGGAATTACTGCGTGGCACTGCTCGCAGGCACGTGGGTTCAAAGGCAGGATCCCCACGTCATTTCAGAGCTCCTCCCTGGCGAGGTCCACGGAGCACGGGCCGCGCGTACGGGTGGCGGGTCTGGGCTGGGGCCGCTGGGGCGGCGGTGCCTGGGGGGACCCGGGAGGACTCCTGTAAGGGAGGCTGGTGCATTTATCCAAGGAGTGGATGTGGGGCCCCGCCCTCTCCAGAGCAGCAGGGCGGGAGCCTGAACGCGTTTTGGTGACAGCCTGATGCAGGCGGGAACTGGGACACTATTAGAAAGAGGGACCTCCAGGGACCAGGAATGACAGTGGCTGTCCTAGAAATTCCCGGGCTCTGCCAGTCAGGAAAGATGAGGCGAGACAGAGAGCCTGTCAGCTCCTCTGAGCGGGGCGCCGGTGGCCTCAACAGGTGTCCCAGCTGGGCAGAGATGCCAGGCGTGGGCAGGCGGCCCAGAACTCTGTGGCGGTGCTGGCTGTAGGGAGGCACAGAGGGCCGCTCTGCGGGCGGGCAGGGGCAAGGCCGGGCCTCATCCTTGGGAAGGCCTGGCAACTGCGAGCAAGCGGGGGGCGGGGGGGGGGGGCGGTTCCCCGAGTCATCTGTCACTTGCCACTGAGCTGGCGCCTCTCAGCCCTTGTCCACACACACGGCCGCTCCCAGCATCCTGCACCCTGCTTCCTGCTTCCTGCTTCCCGGTCCGCTGGGACTGGGTGTTGCCCTCTGGCCCCCCCGCCCCACACAAGCAGGAGGCTGCCGTAATTCCCGGGGGGAAACGGAGCCCCGCGTTTGGGCCTTCTTGGTGTTCTGAGAGGCAGGCTGCACCAGGCTGGTCTTGCGTCACCTGCAGGAAGTTATGAATGTGGGCTTTCCATTCACAAATGACGCGGCTCCCGGCGCCGGAGCGCCCCTCTCGCCCCACGGGCAGGGAGGCAGCGTCATTTCACGTTGCGCCCGTGAGGACACGGGCTCTGTCCCCATGGAGCCCGCACGCCCACTCAGCAGAGACGCGCTCTCAGAGGAGGAACCGTTTCTCAGATCGGCAATTATGAACGCGCCCTGCCTGGTGTTCCTCCTCGGCGCTAACACGATAAGCAACGTAAGTTTTCCTAATAGAAGCAATAATGTGCAAAGAAGTTGCTTCAAATTAAATCGTCTCGTTACTTTGTAATAAATCACCCCAAAGCATTTCCTAAGCGCCACCGGGCGTGTTACCTGCCAAGAGCGGCTGGGGGAGAAGAGAAAGACACGGCCGAGATGCGTTCAACGCGCCGGGAGGCGGTCATCACTCCCCACGGGGAGGAAAGGAAGTACGGTCTGGAAGGGAAAGCGGCCGCCTCGGTCCCCGAAAGGCCCGGCTGGGGACCCCAGCGTCACCAAACCTCCGCCCCTACGAAACGCAGATGCGCGCCGCAGCCTCGGAGCATCACAAGGGCGCGGGCAGGTGCCCCCGGGCTTCCTTCCTTGCGACGGTACATCCTGAACACGCGTCTATGTCCCGTAGGACACGCCCGCGGGTCACAAAACCAGGAGGACGTGTCTGTGCGGTCTCACATGCAGACGAGTCGCAACAGCGGAGCCGTAAGCACACAGGAGGAGGGCAGGAGGCCCACGAGGGAGGGACGCCCCCAACACCCCACTCTGCTTTCCAAGCGGGGGCCCCGGGGGTGCCCGCATGCGCGCTGCAGCCCTGCCTTCCCTGGTGGAGCAGGGAGCTCAGCCTTGCGGAGGGGCCCCCACAGCGCCCTGGGAAAGGGCGATCTCGGCTCCAGGAACGGAGGACAAAAGAGCTGATGCTCATGCCAAGGGGATGTGGGGCACTGAGGTGCCAGCCCCAGCGCACGGCGTCCTCCTGACACGCTCTGTTTTCTCCCCAACCTGCCTGCAAGTGCCATCAGCGGGAGCGCCGAGACAGAGCTGGCATCTGCACACCTGTCCACGACCTCCCCCTTTTCTGAGACCCCATCGCTTTTCAGCTGAGGACCACAAAAGCTTGCTGCTGAGTCTCTCCCGAATTCACTCTTTTATGATAAAAATGTTAAATCAGATCACGTCCGCCACTCAAAATGCTGCAACGGCTTCCCATCAGAGTGGGGGATGAAAACCCAAATTCCCCACCATGGCTAAGACCTTTCCTGATCCGACCCATGCCCCATTTCCTAATTCTCCCTGTTCCAGCCATGCTGGGTCTTCTCTTCCTCCAGCAGGCCGACCTCATCTGCCACAGTGTGCTTGTACTGCCTGGGCTCTCCCTGGGATGCTGCTCTGGGCTCTCCCTGGGATGCTGCTCTGGGTCTGCATGAGCCAGACTGCAGCCATTGTTCAGGTCCCTGAGCTCACCTCTGCAGGGCGGCCCTTCCCACTGCGTGGAGATGCCCTCCGCATCCTGATTTTCAGCCTTTCCCTCGGCTGTATTTTCCTCTTATCACTCACTGTATTTGAAATTATAATTTGTCTGCTCATTTATTTACTGTCTGACTCTCCCACTAGCATGTGAATGCCGCCAGAGCAGGGCCTGGTCCTGCCTGGACCTCTTAGCTGGAGCAGGGCCACTTCCTAGTCTGGGCTTCAGCAAGAGCTGGCCGTGGGACCTTGGACAGCACCCTCAGCCACCCTGGGCTTGGGTCTTTGTGTCTGTGAAGTGGAAAATCAGAATATTCCAATAAGTACTTAATTGATGCTTACTGATTCAGAATGAAGCCTAAACCGGGACTCCCACATACAGTCGTGATGCAGATGGGGTGACCCAGCGCTCTGGTCTGCCAGGGACACGGGGCGCTTCTGGTTTTTAAAACCAGGCTGCACCTGGGCCAACCAGGAGGTGCTGGTTCCCCTCTCCCATCACTACCCTCAGGAGGGCACAGAGGAGGTCCAGCGGGTAAACCTTTGCCTTTGACCCTGAACCGCATATTCTTTAAAAAGACCAAAGAATCAGCGGAACGGTACAACGGCCTGACATTTTGCTAGGAATGCAGGAAGGGGCTGTTGGTGACTTTTCTTCCTGCAGCGATTAAAGCGAGAGTCCAGGCCTGCCCCATCTGTCGGTCTCGAAACTCGCCCAGAAGGATCGCAGTGCGTGGGCTTTGGGGCAGACCAGTTCCCAAGTCCCTCTGGGGAGCAGTGGACGTGGTCCACAGCTATGAACACCGGAATCCGTGTCCTTTCGTGGGAACCGGACCAAACGCGAGCATCACCCGGTGACCCTGGTTTTGGAGAGGGAGCTGAATGTGGGTTGGGTGAGGGGCTTGGGGGCTCACCCAGAGACCCCACAGGGCCCACCTGGCCAACCGGATGGCACTGACCTCTAAGGTGAGAGGTCATGAGAAACCCAGGCCAGGCCCCAGCTGGAGGGTAGGGTCCGGCCATCGCTACTGTCCTAGACCACTAGCCTCTTCCCACGGAGTATCTTGTTTCTGTTCCGAGTACTAATGCTTCTATGAGGTTGCCTTCGCCACAGGGGCAGCTCTAAAAGTTGCTCCAAGTGTGAAGTAGGTACGTTTTCATGCAGAACACCTGGACAAGTCCTTTGAAAGGGGCTCTGCAAACATCCTACATCAGGCGTTATCAAACTCTTCCTGTAAAGGGCCGGAGAGTAAGTATTTCAAGCTTCGCAGACGGTGTGGTCCCGGGGGGCAGCTCCCCACTCTGCTACTTGTGGCTCAAAGGCAGCCATGACGCTATGTAAATGAGTGGGCGGGGCTTGTTCCAATAAAACTTTACTTACACAAAGAGGCAGAGGGCCAGCTTTGGTCCTTAGGCCATAGGTTCTAAAGCCATGTTCTCAACGTTCTGGAGACGCTTGAATCGACAGAACCATACCTGTATGTGAGCGCCTCGGGATACCTCACGTGTAACCGCGGTAACACAAACGTTAAGAAGAGTGTTAACCCTCCTACACAAGCGATACTTACACTACGGTACACAGGTGCCTGGTTTGACACATCATGTGAGCTTCAGAAAAGACCCAAGGAAAAAAAAAAACCCCTTTTTAGAAACGAGGTCATCTATGAGATGCCCTAGAAAGACTCGGAAAGATCGTACGGAGAATCCTTCCCGAAACACAAAGAAACTCACCTCTCCTTATGAGCGGAGGCAGAGCTAAGGGGGCCCCGCGTCCAAAAACTGGTGCGGGAACATCTGCGCGGATGTCCTACCACTGAGGCAGCATGCTTACTTGGGTGTGTGCCACGTTTCTCCAGGTCCCATTTCAGCTCACGGGCCGTCTGCCCAAGGAGAGGGTCTCCTCGGCACAGAGAGGGGTGCTGCTCGTGTGCTCATACCTGTGATTCCACCCGGAGCACGATCCGCCTGCTGGCTACGTGCCAAACTCCTATCCACTCATCGAAGCCCCTTCAGCAGCCACCACTTCTGGGAGAGCCCCGTCCCTGTCACGCGCCCAGCCCGCGGCACTGCCCCAGTCACTTCCCGCCACAGGAGCTGGGAAAGTCCGAGCCGTGCCTTCTCAGCCTCCCCTGCAGTCATGGATGGGTCACAGGACCCAGTTCCGGTCCGTGAGACCCGAGGGCGAGAGTCCAGGGCCCTCTGGGAAAGATCTTACTTGCAGGAAAGATTTAGAGGGGGGTTTCCTAGTGCCTTTCCTTCCCCTAAATCCTTGCTTGGGATGTGCTCTGAGGACACGATACTTGGAGCTGCGGCCACCATCGTGCAACCCTCAAGGAAAGGCCAAGGGGTTTGGAGAGGTGACCCTGGAGGCACCCTCCTTCGGGCTTGCGGCTGACGTCTCAGCCACTGTGAGTGGGTTTCTGTTATCTGCAACCAGAAGCTTCCTCACAGACATCTGGAGGCTGGAGCAGGGAGGGTGGAGAGCTTGACCGTAAGTGACAAGATTAGAGCAAATGCCCAGAACCCGGACGCTAAGACTTTCCGATAAATCGAGCAGCCTTCAAGCCCTGATCTGGGCCGGGAAAGATCCATCCAGACCCCTTCTTCTCCGAGGACTGCTCATGAGCAGCGAGGACTCAGGAGCCCTGGTGACACAGACCCGAGGCCCCACACGACCTTTCCCGAGGAGGCTTTGATTATAGCCCCTCGTCTCAAACTGATGCAGTTCGGAAAGCGGGAGCTCGATACAGGGGGTTTCCTTGACCTTAGCCGAGACCGCTGTGCCGTTAACTTTGGCGAGGACTCCCGAGCACCCCAGCCACCCCTAAGTGCGGTGGGCCGGAGATGCCAAAGCTTCAGCTGAGGTAACGGGTGGCGGCTGTTGGATGGATGGCGGCCTCACCCTGGTGTGCACCAGCCCCCTGGACCGACAGAAGGGAAAGCCGAGGGCCCAGGCCTGCCCCCGGCCAAGCTGACGGCAGGCCCAGGACTCTGCACCTTCCCCTGCACCCCGCAGCCTCCGTGGCCAAGCTCGTCAACAGATGGGGCTTCCGTTCGGGAAAAGCAACGGAAACGAAAGGTGTCTGCGGTAGAGCCCGTCTAGCTGAGCTGGGGAGCTGCCCCCGAGCCTTCCCTCTCCTCCGGGACTCCCAGGACGCTTGGCCTTGCTCTGATGCAGCCCCACGTGCCCTCCGGCCTCCGGGGCTGGCACACGCAGGGTCAGGCTCCTCTGAGCTGCGGAGACGCCCACACGCTCTCGAGCTGCTCCTGGAGGCAAGAGCCCCGAACTGTCCCCGATACGCCGCTGTCGCTCACACTCGCTTCTGCCCGCGAGCCTCTGCCTGAGGAAGACAGCGTCTTGGAGCGGAGACACGTGTCTCCGGCTGTGCGTCCCTGTTCTGTGCGGGATGTCCCGCCCCGTCTGCTCCCTGCCACGGGGCCGCTTTCCATGGCATCTGGCGAGAGCTGGTTTCCAGTCCACCCCGAACAGACCCCTGCCCAACCGCTGGCTCCAGACACCTGTCTACAAGGCCGGGCTGTGTCCGTATCTGTCTTCTTTCCCTCCCCTCCTGCCTCACTGCTGCTTTCTACTTCCTCCCCGCCTGCCCCAAACTCCAAAACACTGACTCTCCTCAAATCAGAGCACCTTAGGACGTCTGACTTTACCAAAACAGGTCCCTGCGGAAATATACTCCCTAGACCCTCCCTCCCTCCTTCCCTCCCACCGCCCCCCCCCCCCATTACTAACAAGAACGGCATGGACTGGACCACGCGAACGTGGGTCACACAAACAGCACCAACGGCCACAACGGTCCCGTGTTCACAACATGCCAGGCACCGTGTACAGCCCCCACAGCCGTCCTGTCTCTCACGTAACAAACTTAGGAGGGAGGCACTGTTTTCTCCCCCCCTTTACAGAGGAAGCTATGGCTCAGAGAGGTTCAGGGACTAGCTGAAGGTCACACAGCCGACGTGGGGCAGAGCTGGGCATCCCGTCGAGGTAGCCTGACTGCGGAGCCCTGCTCTTGCCCACGTGGGGCCAGGTCCTCTCTGAGCACAGGGTGGGCCTGCCCTTGGCCCACGGAGGGAGGACCCGGGGCTCCTCCCCGGGCCCGCAGCACCCTCCTTTGAAACGTGCACTGTCCGGGGCAGCCCCACGCACAGCGGGCTTGGAGATCTGAGCCCCACCTCCTGTGTTTCCACAAACTCATACAACGGACCCTTGTGCCTGGAGACAGGTGGGACCAGAGCCTTACTCCTGGAGCAGAGAGGGAGTCAGGATGGGATGTTGCCCCTCACTCCCACCCCCACCCCTGCCCCCGATATGCCTCCCTGCCTGTTCCAGCCACCGCCCCCTGCCGTTAGCCTGTTCTTTCCATCCCACAGCATCAATGACCGGCTGAAATCGCATGCTCATTTGCCTACATGTCCTGGAGCCGCCCCCCCGCCACTGGACCAGAAGCCTCAGGACGGCCGGCGCCATCTGTCCCGCTGACCGTGCATCCTCGGCACCTTGTGCAGAGCGGAACAGGTGCCCCTCCCTCAGGCCCTGGACTCCCATCCACCAGCACACACGAGATCCGTTTCCACATCCACGGGGCCCAGCGTGTGTGTCCTGTCTCGGGGGCGGGTGCACGGCCCCCCCTGCAGCGCTGCGATTCAGGCCTTAGCTGGAGGCCCTCAGGCGAAGGGGCAGGCGGCTCGGTCCCGGGTGCGAATCTGGGCTCTCGGGTGCCCGAGGGAAGGTGCACATGTAGGGGGTGCGGTGGCCGGACAGCGTCCCCCCAAAATGCACGTTCACCCCAAACGCGGCATGTGACTTACTGGGAGTAGGGTGTCTCAGATGCAGTTAAGGTGAGGACTGAGGACAGACCGTCCTGGATGTGGGGGACCCTAAATCCAGTGACCGCTGTCCTTGTAAGAGACAGAAGAGGAGAGACAGGCGGGAGGAGAAGACAGAGGCAGAGGCTGGAGGGGAAGCGGCCACAGCCCCGGGACATCGGGGCCCCAGAAGCTGCACAAAGCGGGAAAGATCCTCTTCCAGAGCCTCCAGAAGGAGTGCGGCCCAGTGACGCCTTGACTTAGGACTTGCGGCCTCCGGAACCGTGTGGTCTAAGCTGCCCAGTGTGTGCCCATCTGCAGGGCAGCCCGGACACTCGGCAGGGCTTACATGGCGGAACCACAGCTCTGTACCCGCACAGGCAGCACGGACAGGATCCCGGGCGCTGGAGGCAAACGCCAGGCCCCTGAGCTCCGTCTGTACAAATCCCTGAAGGTGCCGGGCCGGACGCACGTCCCTAAGGGCCCTGTCCACAGAGGACCACGGACCACGGCCGTGAGAGTTCCTCCGGGTCTTCAGAGGCTCCCGGGATGGGCAGCAACGTGGCGTGGCCTGGCCGGCTCCCCCAGCAGGCCGGTGGGAGGGGCAGGCGAACGGAACTCCTGCGGCCTCAGCTTCTCCATCTGTGCACTGGGCTGGCACTCTTGTCTCGGGGGCGATACATACACTCAAGGCTGACACTGATGTACACCGCCCGTCCAGTGTGTGGCATGCTCACAAACGGTCTGTGCAACCCCCCACGAGCCCGCTGGCTCCCACAGCACATGGAGGTCAGCGGCCTCTTGTGGGGCAGCTCCGGGGAGCACCTGTGGCCTTTGCCCTTTGCAGCTTCTGGAGGCGGCCCCGGGACCCCTCCTCTATCACTCTGATCTCTGGTCCTTCATCAGGACTCCTCTCCCTCTGCTTCCCACCCTCCTTCATCCTAACGAGGACCCCTGAGATCACATTGGGCCCACCGGATACGCCGGGATCGTTTTCCAATCTTAGAGTCAGCCGATTCCCTGCAGGGTCCCCTGGGCGAGCTTAAATCCCCTTGGGCATCTGACATGTTCACATCCCAGGATTAGATGTAGGCGTCTCTTGGGGGGGGGGGTATGTGGCCACCACACCCCCCAAGCCCACCCCCCGTCCCCCGAGACACAGCAAGACAGACCAGGCTTCTAACGCAGGTTGGGGGTGTTTTCATCAAACCTCGCTGATGACGGGGTGACTCATCACATCCCAGGCACTGCCCCGGTGGCGACGCTCAGGGCGGAGGAGCCCGTTGGCATGGGTACCGCAGAACGAGCAGACAGGCACCGCGGCGGAAACGTTCACGCCTTCTCCCGGCCTTGCAGGAGCGAAGCCTGGTCAGTGAGGAGCCCACACTCAACTTCCTGCCGACACGCTGGGGGCGCAGGTGCCCTGAGGGGCAAGGGACCTGGGTGGTGCCATCGGCTGCTCGGGGGCCTTCTGGTCTTTCCCTCCACTGGAGCTGGCACCGGCCCCTCCTCGCGGGGGCCTCCCCTCGCAGCAAACTTGACCCCGGAAAGCACCAATAAACGGCTTTGGCACGGGGGCGTTTCTCTGAGTTTCAGGTTCGCGGTCGAGGAGGGTTCAGGAAAAACTCTGCGTAAGGCCAACCCAGAGCACACACACAGTGCTGACAAATCCGGACAAGGGCCGGCGAGAGCCCCATCCTGCAAAGGTTAGAGTCTAGCAGGTTCCAGGCGCAGAAACTAGGCAAACAGGAAACTCCGACCCCCGGGCAATCATCTCCGCGAGGGCCTCGAGGGGCTCAACCGCACACCCGCCCCGATCTCACTGGGGCGGGACCTGCCCGTGGCGCCGTCTGGGCACCGCTGGGCTACGATTCTCGGGCTCCCACCGCGGTCCCCCCGCGCCTCTCTGCGGGGAGAGTTCTTCACTTGGAGCAGTGAAGGGGCTTCCCGGATCTTTCCGTTTCCCGCCTATGTGGTCCTCTTTGATGTAAGAAGCGGTCCCTAACACAGGGACCCAGGGTGGGGGCAGGACGAGGGGGACGCATGCCCATCTGAGAAAACCCACCCTTTCTCGGTCTGTGCGTCCGGGCTCCTGGCTTTAGGACAGAAACCCCCTCTGGAGGTTTGCACGCACAGGGCTCTGCAGGGTGCAGGGTGCAGGTGCTGACGGCCAGACGTCACCCGGATTTATAAACGCAGGTTCTGGGCTCGCTTAGGCTGGAATGTACGGGGAGCACATGCGGGACGTGGCAGGCATTGCCCCCCGTGAGGGGCAGATGCTCTACCGTGTGGCACAAACGGGAAGTGAGAGCTCAACAGCCCTGGGTCAGTGTAAACTCTCCAGGGGCAGATGGGCGAGAGGATTTGGCCGAGCAACGGTGGCTGCAGGGCCCCATGTGATGGGAAGACACCCTCGAGGGCGCCAAGAGGTGTCCCGGGATGGCAGGAGGAGGCCGCAGAGACCCCCGCACGGGGGGACACAGGTGCCAAGAGGGAGGTGTGTGGACGGTACTTGCCCTCAGAAAATGTGTGTGAGTGAGGTGTGCAGGATCTCTGTTCTAAGAGACTGACGTGTATGTCGGCTGGATAATGTCCCCCAAAGACACCTCGGAACCCATGAATGTCAGTGGCAAAAAGGCGGGGGGGGGAGGTCTTTGCAGATGTGATTAAGTTACAGGTCCCGAGACGGGGAGATTATCTCGGATGATCCAGGTGGGCCCTAAATGCCGTCCCGGCTGTCCTTACAAGAGAGAGGGAGACCGTGTAAACAGAAGAGGGGTGGCCGTGTGACCATGGAGGCAGAGAAGACAAGAGGGACGGAGCCACAGCCCGGGGACGCCTGGGGCCCCAGAAGCCGGCAGAAGCGGGAAGGACCGTCCCCTAGGGTCCCTGTGGTGTTTCGGAAAGACGAGGCCACAGACCCCAAACCTCCCTCAGTACACAACTCAGACCCCTGACCTCAATCCTGGCCATGGCCCGAGGCGGTGCCGTTAGGGGGCTCCCCCCCCTTCCCACGCGAGGGACCCAGGTGCTTGGCAGAAGGGTGACTCATGTGCAGAAAGAGGCCACGCTTCTAAAACGCGGGGCGGGAAAAGCTCCCGACCCCCAGAGGGATCCTGGCTGTGGAAGCCCTCCGCCAACCTTCAGAGCTCACTTCCCCTGCCTGCAGGGCCCCGTTCCAGAACAGAGCTCTGCCCAGCCCGGCTCCTCCCCGTCGCTCGTCCCCCAGCCCCTGCTCGCCCCTCCTCCACGGGCCGACTGCACACCAGGCACCGGGGATGTGATGGCACCATCTGCCATGCCCGGCTCCCGGCCACCGTGCCAGCCTCCACCTTGACCTTGACTAGCGGAGTCTGCAATCGGCACGTGCCCCGAGGAGCACAGAGCCCCGCATGCTAGCTGGCAGCCACCCAGGAGGGCGTCCCGGAGTCTGGAGCTACTGTGACCAGCTCCCAAGGCGGTGCTCCCAAGCCACACCCCACTGAAGCCCGGACAGGCTGTGTCCCCTGGGGGCTGGGACGGGTGCCCGGCATTCCCTCCTGTCCGGGCAGGAGTGGCAGCCGTGCCCTCCCTGCTGTGCTGCTGCACGTAGCCCTGGCCCCCTCTGCCCAGCTGCCTGCCTCCTCCTTACACCACAGACCTTTGGGGAAGGTGGGTTCTTTGCTTTTTCAAAAAAATCGACATGCAATTGACATAACATAAAATTAACCATTTTCTTTTTTAAAAAAAAATTTTTTTTTTCAACGTTTATTTATTTTTGGGACAGAGAGAGACAGAGCATGAACGGGGGAGGGGCAGAGAGAGAGGGAGACACAGAATCGGAAACAGGCTCCAGGCTCTGAGCCATCAGCCCAGAGCCCGACGCGGGGCTCGAACTCACGGACCGCGAGATCGTGACCTGGCTGAAGTCGGACGCTTAACCGACTGCGCCACCCAGGTGCCCCTAAAATTAACCATTTTCAAGCAAACACTTCAGTGGCATTTAGTGCGCTCCGCCTCTGCTCAGTTCCAGAACATTCTAACCACCCCACGAGGAGAGCCCACACCTGTGGGGTAAGCACTTCCCAGTGGAATTATTCCCGAAGAGGCACAGGAAGGTCGGGCCCTCGCTGAACATAATATATAAAAAATGGTCGTAATATGCCTCTAAATTAGGAAAGTCCCTTGAATCCCAGGAAGACCGGGACCGACAGGGCCCGGCCCGGGTTCAGACCCCACCCCTCCCCTCTGCGTACAGTTTCTCATCTGTGAAGCGGGGGGCGCGAGCGCTCCCCGGCTCGAAGGACTGGGATGAAGACAGGTGCCGGGAACAGTGTGTGGAAGGACTTACTGAGCACGCACGGTCCCAGGCCTCAGTTTCCCCCTCTGTGGATGGAGATGACAGTCACCTCCCAGGAAGTGTGAGGTGCAGAAGCCAGAACGCCTGGACAGTGCTTTGCACGTAGTAGGTGCTCAATGTGTTGGCCCCCGTGTTGGGGGAGGGGCTCAGGCAGAGGCCACCCAGGAGCCACAGGACTGGTCAGGGGACAGAGGACTTGGACGCAGCCCGCATCGGCCCCTGTGATGTAGAAACCGAGGCTGAGAGCCGGGTAGAAGAAAGCCGCCCCTGCGGGCCTACTATGCGCAGGGCCCCGACCAGTGCTTCGTGGGCAAGCGATCACAGATGTGCTGTCACTGCGCCCCCTGTGCAGACGAGGAGCCTGAGGTCAAGGCAAGGAGGCTGCTCGCCCACCTCTCGAGCGGGAGAGCCCAGGCCCGGGAAGCGCTCTGGGCAGCCGTGGAGGACGGTGCGGGACAGGGGCCGGGGCAGGGGTGAGTGCGGTGATGGAACGTGCCAGCAAACAGACCCAGCATGGACAAGGGCACCAGGGTGTGACCACAGCGACAGCACAACCGGAAGGCGGGGGTGAGTGGGGGCTCGTACCCACACATAAAGGCCCGAACTGCACTGTGTCCGGTGTAGGTTGGGAGCATGAGAAATCCATATTTCAGAAATGCCACTCGGGTGGGTGGACCCGGAGGGGACAAAGCTGCTGGCGGCCAGGAGATGAGTCAGAGGGCTGAGCCCAGTCCAGGGAGGAACGCAGGAAGCCCCCGAACATGGCCCTGGCAGCAGGGGTGGGGGAGACGGAACCAGGAGGACGCGTGAGCGGGGCTGATGGCCCTTGGGGCTGACCGGCCACCGGGACGGGCCCGTGGCTGGCATCTAATGCCGGCTGTGTCTGCTTTGGAAATGCCTACGATCCACACGAGGCCAGAGTGCTGGCCTTTCCTCCTCCTTCCCTCCCTCCCTCCAAGCACTCACCTACCTGCCCACTCATTCAAGCAAACATCCATCCACCCATCTACCCATCAGTTCATCTATCCACCCATCTGTCCATCCATCCACCTGTCCGACATCTATCCACCCATCTATCCATCCGTCCATCCATCCATCCATCCATCCATCCATCCAGTCCTCCCACTCAGGACTCCCTCAACCCTGCATCTCTGAAGGTTGAGCACCTGCCAGGCCCCATGAAAGATGCCGGGGAAGATGCCAGGCTGGAGTCAGCTCCATTCTATCTTGCACAAGACAGACACAGGGAGGCAAGCAGTGCAAGGTGTAAAGACACAGCCACCTCCCAGCCTCCCCCTTGGGCCAGGTAACCTGGAGTTGAACCAGGATCTGCTCGCTTGTCCCTCTGGCTTCTCCCAAGTCAGGCACCAAAGGCATTCCTGCTTCCTAGAGGAGGGGGCTCGGAAGACCAGGTCTTTGGCCAGAGGTGGGGAATCAGCACGAGCACCTCCTGAGAACCTACTGACTGCCAGACACAGCCTTGGGAACACTTCTGAACTGGCCTCGCCCTCTTCTCCTGGAACGGGACCCCCTTGGCATGGCACCCCACTGGCAGCTTGGGCCTGAACCCTGAATTTCAGGGCCTGCGGTTCTGTAGAAAGCACGTTCACTCACAAGTGACCCGAGGTTGGTGGTTATGGCGGTTTCAAGCAGAATATTTAGAATTCTGTGACCAGCCTGGGGGGCGGGGGGTGATATAGCCATTTTACAGGTGGGGAAACTGAGGCCCGTGCAGGGAGCTAGTGTCAGAACTGGGACTGGGACCCTGGCATCTGAACCCACAGGCTTGAGCCTCATCAGGCTCAAAGCTGGTCCCTAGGACTTCAGACTAGTACACTTAAGACCTAGTACGTGAGGACTGGCCCCACTCGGAGTCTGAGCCAGGGCTGTGGGGCTGGAGAAGGCAAGAAGGAGACACACATCTTGGCCTGGGGGGCTGGGGGGCTGGGGGGCTGGGGCTGGCTCGGGTCTTCTCTGTCCAGCTCTGCAGTGGCTCATGTTAGCAGCCTGAAATCAGCCTGGGGGGAGTATTCACACGTGGACACTGGCAAAGGCTACCGACCAGGGAACAACAGATGCCAGACACAGCGCGGGGGGCACAGGGGCAGAGGTTGCTTTTGGCAGCTGGCATCATGGAGGACTTCACGGAGCCCTGAAAACCCTGTCCTCTGGTGCCGAGTGGCTTGGGCATTTGGGGAGACGGCAGGCCGGTGTTCAGCTCCGGGGGCAGAACCAGGAAGGCCCGAGGGCTACTCAGGGGCTCGGCCAGTCCCAACCTGGAGGTGTGCCCGGAATGCCAGCCTCCTTCCGCCTCCTCTGCTGTTTCACCACCGTCCCCACCCATCCGCCTGCGCTCCCCCCACCCACACACCCACTCGCCACCTGGGAATGTACTAAATGTGGCCCGAGGGTGCTCTGAGCCAGGAGCCTCCCTTGTGCGGAGGGACTTTGCTCCCAGCCTCCCAACAGGGGCCACTCAGTCCAGAGAAAAGGTGCCACGGCTTCCTGCCCAGTCCCGCCAAAAAGGGTGAAATGAGAGGGAGTGTTCTCTGAGAATTTCGGCTTCGGCCCCAGGGCCAGGTGGTCCTGGGATGCCTCCCCTGGCTAGGCTCAGCAGCTCCAGTAAAGAGCCCCAACGCGGGAGGTCAAGGGCTCCCTATGCAGGGGCTTCTGAGCCTGGGTCCCCAGGAGACTCCTCCCACTTGTGGACCCCCCTGTGGTTTTAGAGGGTCTGAGCCTATCTCCAGCCAAAAGAACATGCCCTGTCCCCTAGTCTGGGGACTCTAGCAAGGTCGGAAGTCCCCAAGTCGGTCGCTTTACATCATGACAGCGCTGGGGACAGTGGTGTGGTGAAGCCAGAGAACACTTAATGTCTAATCAGTGAGTTCTGGAGCGGGAGAGGCCCTCGCTTGCCTCCCCCCCCCCCCCCCCCCCCGTGTCCTGAGAGGCTCAGAACCAGAGTGGACCCAGGACATATACAGAGTGCCAGGAGTCTGCATAACCGCCTATTAAATCTGAATCTCAAAGATCCACGATGGAGGCTGAATCACAGCTCTTGATTTTCAGATGCCACCAGGAGCAGGGTAGGGTGTCTGCACCCTACCTCCGCCCCCACCCCACCCCTACAACCACCAGTCAGCATCCTCCGCTGTCTCCACTCAGCCTGGCCCCGGCATTCCTAGGACCCCTCTCACCACTGCCTCATCGCCCGGGCATCTGGGCATGCTCACCACGAAACAAAAACACCCCGACCCCTCAAGTTTCAATTTGAACCCTACTATTGTCCCACAGGTTTGAACAAGAACCTGCATCTGTCTCTTTTTGGGCTCCTGGGGTAAGTGGGGCAAAGAACATGACTCTGGATTTCTCTCTTTTTGGTGTTTGACCTGAAGGAACAGGCAATCAGCGTGGACTCTGCCTCGAGAGCACCTCTGTGCAGAGAACTGCCCATTCACAGCTGCCTGCTTGTTCCCAAAGATATCCGGAAACGACTTCCCTCATCTTTAGAAGCTTACCCATCATTGAAAAGAAAGGCTCTTGGAACATAACAATGTGATTGTCAAAATAATAACTTACAGAGACAGGGTGAAAGTTGAGAGAATCTCCCAGAATACAGAGTGAAAAGGCAAAGGGACAGAAAACATAAGAAAGAATGGGCTGATAGGAAATCCAGAAAGAGGGAACTGGGACAGGAAGTGAGGGCATTTCCAAGGGAATAACGAAAGCATATTCTTAAAGCCGAAGCTGCTTCAGTCTGAAGGAACCCCCAGGATAGTGGGCACAATGAATAAAGAAGAGACTTAGACCCATCAGCATGACATTTCAGAATATCAAGGAAAAGTAGAAACAATGAAGTTTTTCCAAGGCTTTGGAGAGAAAGACAAAGGATCACCTACACTGGAGTGAGGATCAGATAGCACCATCACCTCTCGCCAGCAATGAGCGGAAGCAAGATGTCAATAAAGCAATGCTTTAATTGTTTAGAAGAAAACTATTTTGAACCTAGAATTCTATAGCACTGGGCACATCGGAGACTTTTCAGACACGGGAGTTGACATTCCAGGTACCTTTTACTGAGGTTGTTGCTTGAGTATGTGTCCTGGTAAAACAAAGCTAAAGAAACACCTCACTTACCCAGTAGCTCCATGAAGGGAAATCTCAGAATGAGAATCGTGCACTGGGACCTGGGAAATGGTGTCCAAATGGGAGCAGAGAGCTCCGATAAGGATGAGATGGGTTCTAGTGATACAGAAGAAACAGGATGACATTTTAGTGGCATATTGAAGAACTAATTCCTCTTCCACAAGAAAAAAAAAGGCAACCAGAAACTCCAGGAAAAAAATAAGAACTTCATGTGAAAACCATGACCCTAATATTAAGCTAAACTGTGACAATAGTTTGAACAACTAATGGGGTGAAAGAAAAAAGAATCCAGTGGGTTCTGGTATTAGAAAGCCCTTTCTTCGAATGTGTCTATAAAAAGGAACTGCAGTCCTAGCCTTTGACTTGGAAATGATGTAAACATTTATAGTATCATGATAATGTGATGCTTTCCACTGGCTTTAAACTTTCGAATCCAACTTATAGATAGAACCTAAAAGACTTTTACAGCAAAGAATTAATGATACTTTATGTTGTTAAATTAAGAAATGCAGGGGTAGTCACAGAGTTAGGGAGGTAACCATCGGAAGAACAAGGCAAAACAAGTCAAAGAGATCACCTCACACCTGAATGAGTATGAATGGCTACTGTCAAAATATACACAAGAAACGATCTAACTAATCTAACAGTAGATAATGTAGCTGGAGATAATTCTAACTAACTAACTCGTTAGAATGACTATTGTCAAGAAGACAAGAAATAACTTTTCTTGGCAAGGACATGAAGAAGTTGGAACCCTTGCACGCTGTTGGTGGGAAAGTAAACAGGTACAGCCACTCTGGAAAACAGTATGGAGGATCCTCAGGAAATTAAAAATAGAAGTACCATATGATCCTGCAAGGCCACTTCTGGGTATTTATCCAAAGATAAACGGGAACACGAAGTCAAAAAGATATCCGCACCCCATGTTCAATGCAGCATTAGACACAACAGCCAACATATGGAAACTACCTAGGTTCCCGTTGGTAGACGAGTGGATAAAGAGGAAGTGGTGTACACGGAATATTATTCAGCCATAAAACGAAATGAGATCCTGCCATTTACAACACGAAGAAACTCTGAGGGCATTATGTTAGGTGAAAGAAGCCAGACAGAGAAAGACAAATACTGCGTGATTTCATCTATATGTAGAATGAAGCAAAACAAATGAACAAGTGAAGCACAACTCATAGATACAGAAGTTGGTGGTTTCCAGGAGCAGGGGATGAGTGATGCCATAGGTCAAGGTGGTCAAAAGGTACAAACTCTCAGCTGTAAGACAAATAAGTCCCTTGGGGCACCTGGGTGGCTCAGGCAATTGGGGATCTGACTCTTGGTTTCGGCTCAGGTCATGATCTCACAGTTCGTGGGATCGAGCACTGTGCCGGGCTCCGTGCGAACAGCACGGAGCCTGCTTGGTATTTTCTCTCCTCCCTCTCTCTCTGCCCCTCCTCTGCTTGCACCCACTCTCTCTCTGTCCCACCACAAATAGATAAATATTTTTAAAAAAGAAAAGACAACTAAGTCCCAGGGATGTAACGGATAGCGCCGTGACCATGATTAGTAACATGGTATTATATATTTGAAAGTCGCTAGGAGAGTAGATCTGAAAAGTTCTCATTGTGAGAAAACCAAGTGTAACGAAGTAAGGTGACAGATTCAACCAGGCTTCCCATCCACGGCGATCATTCTGCAACGCGTACAAATATCTAATCATGACGTTCTACACCTGTAAGTAGTATAATGTGATATGTCGATTGCACGTCAATGAAAACACAAGACCAAAAGAAAAGTAAGGTATAATCACGGGGGTAGGGAGGCGGTCTGTGGACAACGGCTGAGGGCCGACCCCCTCGGCAAGCCGTGGAAGAATGGGGAGGAGGGCGGGAGTCCTCGGACGCTCGTGATGGATGAGGGAAGGGGAGGGGCCCCGGGTCTCCCATGTGGGCACTGGGCGTGCTGTTCACCACGACTAGATGGCGGAGGAGAACGTGTTCTAGGAGAAACTACTGGGACGCGTTCTCTGGGGCCGTGACTCCTCCAGCTGGAGACCTGGCTCCAGCTGCCATATTCGTGCACACGGCCCGCTGGGAGAGCCAGCGGGGGGAGCTGGCGCGCACAGCTGTGGTGACTTCTTATGTTGCCTGGGCCCAGGGACTCACCCCTCTCTTTCCTGCTCTCAAAAATATTGAAAAGCAATACATACCTGTGAAAAGTACAAGTACAGATATGTAGGGACAAAACAGCAAAACCCCCTCTCTCTGTCCCAAAGGAGCTGCCCTGAGAGCTTCATCACTAATCACGAGGCCCGGCCACCAGTCCACCGAGGGGGAAAAAAACCAAAGTATGTTCCCTTACGAATCCGCGAACGTCCTCGGGGATTGATCCCTTTTTTTCAAGTCGAAGGAATAATAGAAAACATACCAATACAAAATAATGTTGGAGGACATCCACGTTTCTTGCCATTCAGTTCTCACTACCTACACGAGGCACTCTCCTAGAACACAGAGTTAGGGTTTCAAGGGAAACCAGCTACCCACCCACACTGTCCACAAGTCAGCGTCCCTCTGGATTCGTACAGCACGTGCCTCTAAGCTGCAAACACTAATCTACGTTGCCCTCATTCACCTCGTCCTGAACACCGCCGGGGCTGTGGCCTGCGTCGGAAGACTGATCTCCGCTTCGCAAATAGGGTTGGGGGGTCAGGGACTGAGGCACACAGAGGGACAGTGAATTGCCCAAGGTTATATATACGGGGTCTTTATTGGAAAGTCAGATGTAAAAACCTAGGGCCCTGTACTTTCAAGGGCTTTGAAAGGCTTCAGGTCATGCGCATGTGCACTTTCATACTCAGTGTCCGCCTCTGGGACGATCCTCAGGAAACCGACAGGAGAGGTTCTCTCTGGAGAGAACTGGGAGCCAGGGGGTAAGGACTTAAGTCTAACACGATACCCGCCCATGTTGAATCATTTATCCGCATGTATGTACTTCCAATTACCAATTTAAAGACATACAAAGTTGGACGATGATGCCTGACAGCCATGAGAGCAAGAAACCACCACTAGGGGCCGTCCGGCTGGCCAACAGGTACCATTTGCTGCCCTTGCGATTCAACTGGTCTCACCAAGAAAGAGGAACAGTGACGACGCAGCACCTTAGATGCGTTCCCCGCATGGCGCTTCTGAACACAGTGCTTCCAGGCGGGTCCGAAGCTGCAGGTGCAGATTTGGATGAGTAGCGAGGGGTCCCGGGAGGTGCCTGATGACAACAGGGAACGGGTCCAACCCCACTCACCTCCGGGGCTCCTCCCTGTAGAGCCCCAAAGGAGGAGAGCCCTCCGCACTCCCCGTTTGCCCCCCATGTAGTGCCTGGGTGGGTCCTGTCCCTTCTAACGACACCTTACACTCGGAAGCCACCCACCTGTCTATCCCTACCTCTCCACTGGCCTGTCACCACCACTTCCCAGCCAGGAAGATGACAACGGTCGCGCAGGTGGCCCCCACCCTTCCTTCTGTTTGCCTCCAGGAAAGTGAACCAGGTCATGTTGCTCTTCTGCTTAAAGCCCTCTGGGATCCCCACTGCACAAACGGGAGGAAGTCCACTCTCCTCCCACAGAGCACAAGGTCCTTCTCTGGGATCATCCTCTCTACTCCCTTCCAGGCCACTGCTTTCCTGCACATCACCTCAGTGCCTTCGCACATGCCGGGCTTTCTGATTCTGCTGAACGGTCAGGTGTCAGATCAAAAGTCACTTCGTTAGACTTTCCTCGGCTCCCTCTATAAAGCAGGTCTGCCCCAACCTGCCCAAGAGACTGTATGGTGACACTGCTGATTTGCTCCAGAGCACTGACTGCTAAGTGTGATTCTCTAGCTTATTTGTTCCTAAACTTTGTTATTTTCACTACTTAGATTTTAATCTGCGTGAGGTCAGAGACTGTGTTTGCCTTGTTTACCTCCACATCCTTAGCTCCCCGGATAGTCAGATTTTGATGAATATTGGTTGAATAGATGGACAGATGAACAAGAGAAGTGGATGGGTGGAGAGGTAAATATGGATGGCCGGATGGGCAGATGATGGAGGAATTGGTAGCTGGCTGGCTGGCTGAGTAGACAGGTAGTTGGATGGATGAGTGGATGGGTGAGCGGTTGGGTGAATGGAGGCGTGAATCGATGGATGGGTGGATGGTCGGGTGGACGGATGGAGAGACGAATGGATGCGGCGCTCGCTAGATGGGTGGGTGCACGGATGAATGGATGAGTCAGGAGATGGCTGAATGGCTGCCTGATCGATAGGCAGACAGGTAATTAGATGGCTGGCTGGATGAGTGGATGGATGGATGGGGTGTATTCAGCCTGGTATGAAAGCCTGAGGTCTCTCCTCCTTCTCCCAGGTAGACTCCTCCTCGATGCCCCATGCTAATGAGGCTGGAGTTCTGATTTAAAACTAGCGGGAACTTGAGACTCCTATACTCTGTGTTTTTAAGAACAATATTGAAATATCCGTGAGGTCCGCTGTAGACATGGCTACAGGTTCTCTGCTTTCTGATCTCGATCACGTGCCCACGCTTCTAGATCCTTCTGCCATGTACCGATGGGGAGGTGGAGGGGAATCCCGAGGAAAGGAGCGGCTGGAGTAGCTGGACCCAGTGAACAACGAACGGGTGTGTTTTTATCAGTCCGCTCCTCGGCAACGAGTCCCTGAGCAAAGCTGTTGACATAACGGGGTGGGAGGGGGTGGGAGGGGGTGGGAAGGGGAGAAAGGGCTGACTGATTCAGAAACCGTCTCCACTGACTGCCGCATCTTATTGCCTTCTCTTTAATTACATTTGCATCTGCAACAGCGCGGCCTCAGCCCTGAGCGGCCTGCCCAGACGGCTGCCCTGCGCCTACGGTGTAGGTAATTGGCCCGGGGGCTGGCGCGGCACCCAGATCTCCGTGGCTCGCCAGGCCGTGTCTGGCACGGATTCCGAAGCGGGTCAATGAGCCGGTGGCTGGTGAGTCCCTTAGACGCTTCCTGCCTCTTCAGCCACAGGAGCCCGGGCTCAGCCTCACCCCCAAACCCGCCCAAGAGCCACGCACGTCGGCCGCCTGGGTTTCGATGGCAGGCGGGAGCCACCAGCTCCTTGGCCTTGCCGAGCGCGTGGTCCGGAAGAGGTCAGTTCTGGGATGCGGTGGCTCCCCCAGGCTAAGCCCTACGTCCTGGGCAGAAAAGCTCAGACCTGATAACCCAGGTAACGTCATTCCATCCGCCCAACACACTTCACCAGCTGACGGTTTAGAATCTGTCGATTTCTCTCAATCTGCAGCTAGTTCCTTGGCCAGCCTTGGGTGGTAACATCTTTACCATGGGATAGAGGGGACTGAGGGCAAGGGTCCTGTATTCCAGGGGACCGCGCCTCGCACACAGGCCCCGGCACCCATGTGGCCGAGGGCCAGGTCCTTAATGTGACCTTCCTTTCTCCACCTTAGGGTTCTGAGAAGCGGATAATGACGCTGTTTCCAAGGTCACTGGAGGAGGGCCATCGGGCAGCAGTGGTGTCCAAGCCAAGGTGCGGGCACGTGGCAGGAGGTTCATAAATGGCGCCACGATTACTCGCATCTTTTTCTGGCCAATGTGAGCCCACGGCGCATCTGAGTCCCTCACCCTGGGAAAGTCGGCACTGACTCCTGAACTACGGTCGCGGCCAGAGCTCTTACCATTCAGAAGTCATCAGTTGACCCTGAGGGGCGTGGCTGGATGTCCCTCTTCTCTGTGGTCCCAGGCCCTGGCCCCGAGCCGGTGGTTGGTAACATGCAAAACAAAAGCCTTCCTCTGGGTGTCGAGACGGGGGGAGGCAGAGCTGACAAGGATCTCACATGTCACCTGGTCCTACCACCTGGGACATTCTCGCAAGAGAATGCCTACCCGGCTTGGCTTCCTCCGGTGGCGGGGAGCTCATCACCTCCTGACAGCTCTGTTCTCTCTGTGAACAGCTACAACGGTTCCGCACGCCTTCTGCCGGCCAAGCTGCCGTGTGTGTGTGTGTGTGTGTGTGTGTGTGTGTGTCCCCCAGTGTGTTCCGGGCCTGCTGTCAGCCATGTGACATGTGACCCAGCCAGCCTGCCTGGCCCCGTGGTCTTCTCTTTCCCTGGCTCGGTCAGCTCAGGTCCCTGGACAGCCCCTCTGTGGGCGAGCCGCGGCTGTCAAAGGCTCCTTTCTCCCAGAAGCCCCACTCCCAGGCCGGATGGCCCTCCACGTAACCATGGCGACAGTCCGGCCACTCTCTGAGCCTCAGGCACCCTCTTTCTTAGAAAGGAAGCAAAGCAGGACAGCCACACCGGCCGTGACCACGTGTCCAGGGTCCACTTTCTCCAGCAGCCGCCTGCGGCCGCAGAAGCAACTCATTTGAGCCCCACAGAGACTGGCCGAGAGAAGCTGGGGTCAGCCGTGCCTCCCCAGAAGCCACCAGCCTCTGAGCTTTCTCTCTCTCGGCGGTACTGGGCCACAGACCGCAGCTTGAACTTTCAAGGCCAAAAAGTGGGCAATGTCAGCAAAACCCGCTTGGGAGGGGCGGCTCGGCTCCTCTGCCCGGCGTGGGATTCCCGTCCTAAACCGTCTTGTGTACAACAGAAAGGTGGTCGGGACAGGTCGGCACTAAAGCCAGGTCCAACGAGCAATTCCACTGCCAGACGTACACCCCAAAGGACCAGAAACAGGTGTTCAGATACTTGAACAAGCATGTCCACAACAGCACCATTCACAACAGCCAAAAGGTGGAAGCAACACGGGTGTGCATCCACGGAGGAATGACAAACGAAACGTGGCTTATGCCTGCAGAGGGACCTTCTTCAGCCTTGCGGAGGAGGGACACTGACACCTGCTACAGCACGGACGGACCTGGAGGACACCACGCTGAGTGAAACGTGCCAGCCGCAAAAGAAGACAAATACCGTATAATGCCCCTTCTGGGCGGCCCCTAGAGTCACCAGATTCAGACAGAGAGTGGATGGCGGGCACCAGGGGCTGGGGGAGGGCCTGGGGGCTTTCGGGGTTTCACGGGGACAGTGTTTCGGTTTGGGAAGATGGAAAGTTCCGGAGACGGAGGGTGGGCATGACTGCACAACGGAACGAACGTACGTTGTGCTCAAAGGCCCTGCCTGCTTGGTGCCACGCCTTTCGGGGTGCGGGGTGAGCCTTCCTTGTACAAAAGCTTCAACTCAGAGGCAGGAGGCAGAGGGAAAACGCAGACGACTTAGAAGCCCAGAGCTACGGCACCCTAAATATTCCCGGGATGGGGTGCAACCCGGGCACTGCCCCGTGGCTCTGTGGCCAGCCACTGTCGTCACTGACATCCATGCTACTCCCCCCCACACCATGCCTGGTCGTCCTCCTCCTGGACAGACAGCCCTCTCCCTTGAGCCACCCCACGGTGCGCTCCAGCCCGACCCCAAACCTCAGGCAGCACGGAGACCGCATCTTGGGCAGGTTCTCCGGAAGACGGTGGCTTCTGTAATCCCAGTCCGTGGCGGGTTGGGGGCGGGGGTCCCAATGGACACACTGAGGGGAAAAGCCAAGGGCGCCCGAGTGCTCCATGCACGATGGTCCAGCGTTTTTTGCGGCCCACGTGAGCATCTGTGAGCAGAGGGGGCCTGGCGGAGAAAGAGCCACGTCTTACCTGGAACCATCGAAGCTGTCATATGAACCGACTGTGTAGTGCCTGAAGAGTTTCTTGCTGCGGTCTGCTCGAGTTTCTGCACAGAGAGGGAAGAGAAACACTGTTTAGAAAAGTCACGGCCCCTGAATGCGGAAACCAAGCGAGGCTGGCCGGGCCTCTCACTTATCTGACCTACGAAGCGCGAGACCCGCTCTCCTGGGGAAAAATCTTGGAGGAAGAGAAGGCCTCGCTCTGGGGCCTAACTTTGCAAACTGTGAGGAACACATATGAACCCCGAGGCCAACTTTTGAAGAGCCAGGAGCCTCATTCCAGAAAGAAGGCACAGCCCCGGGTCCTGGGCTCGGGAAGGGGGCGGGAGGCAGTGCTCTGCAAAGAAGACAGTCATGTAGTTCAAGCCAGAATAGCAGTGGCTCACAGAACCCGCCAGAACGGTACGTATCCCCAGGTGATGCTGCTGGGCCTTCCGGCTAATGTGAACATGACCTGCCTTTGAGGAAAAAGAAGGCTTGTTGTTACTTTTCTGGCTGTAGACGTTCTTTCCTAAAACACAAACAAACAAACAAACAAAACCCCAGACACGATTCACGTTCCTAATTTCAGTCCTCTGCCTGCTTCTCTTACTCAGCAGATTTGGACGTAAACTTCACCGGACACAGTTTGAAGAATGTAAATAGATTTTAACAGCTAGCGGGGGGCCAGAGGGAGGAAACCCACAAAAACACAAATACAAGAAATTCGGGGGATCAATGATTTATTGTTCAGGTATTTTCCCCACGGATAAAATCTCCGGGACAATCTCCTTCCTAAACCCTAGGAAAAAGAAAAATACAGAGAAATTATGCGGTTGGCTTCAGGAAATGGCTCAAAATCTCATTATAACTTCTACAACCCTCTCTGTGGTCAGTCCATGGTCCAAGGCGAACGAGCTTTTATTCAAACCCCCACACACGTTCAGTTCAAAAGTGAATGCACGTAAGGGTACCGAGGAAGGTCGGCATGGTTTTGCTCGAGCCCCTTTTATGCCTGGAGGCAGCTAGTTCAGCAAAAATGCATGCTCGCTTTCTGCACAGCACGGAGATGTCTCTGAGGGAGAGGGAGGAGCAAATGGCCAGCCCAGGACTACATTTCCCAGCTCCCCTTGCACCCATGCCACATGACCACTTCCCACCAATGGAATGTGAGCAATGCCATGGAACATTCCATCGTGAAGATGGCGGGGGGGTTCTCTTCTAAGCTTCTCTTTTATGGACCCTGTGTGCTTCCCCACCCTCTCTTGCTACCTCGCCCAGCTCAGAGCTAGGACGCTCCCCGGGGCACTACAGGATGGTGGAATCCTCTAGCGTTCCTGCAAGATGCCCAGGTCTCTGTACATTGAACTGTTGAAGTGAGCAACAATTAGACTTCTGTCGCCCCACGCTACCCTCGAGGGACTTGTTTGTTACAGCAGCTAACGCTGCCTTAGCTGATAGGCAGCCCGGGTCCTCTGGGACTTGGTTCCCACCTGCCTCTTCACCCCTTTCCCGTCACCACCCCCGAGGCTCCAAGAACACCAAAGGTACGATTCTCTGACAAGCAACAACACCAACATCACCACTGTTGTCGTGGACACTAATTGAGTGCTTACTGAACACCGGGTCCGGCTCCGAGCGCCATTCCCAAATTCACCTCCGGGACCTCCCGAGCCCCCGTGCGAGGTACGTGCTGCTCTGCAGCCTCGACCACGTCCAGTCACCTTTCAAATACTGCTAGGACCTTGGGGTCCTCCCTCCCTCTGTCTCTGTTCCACGTGCCCCTGCTCCATCAACACTAATGTTTATGGGGTCCTTCCCCTGTGCCCCCGTCTGGTCATCTGCGCTCAGCCCCTCACTAGTCGCAGCAGCCAGATGAGGGAGGTGGGACCGAGCCCATTTTATGGATGGAGACGGTAAGGCTGCCGAGGCAAAGTCACACACCCACTAAATGGCAGGGTCAGGATGAGTCCCCAGGGGCTCCAGACCACCAAGCCACACTAAGTGACCCCTGGAAGGGGTCCGAGTCCCCATGCCCTCTACGGTGCTCCAGGGTGGTGATGGCCTTTTTCTCTGTGTTACACCACATGCCCCGCCCCCATGCCTAATTCCTGGTAGCTACCCAGGGCCAGTACCTGTCCACCTGACCTACACGACCTATTGTGCGACCAGCAAAGAAAACACACCACACAGCCTCAGAGTGGCTTCAGTACATGGGGCCCTCGCCACGCCGGGCACGGGTCCAGCCAAGCTACACGTACCTCTTCCGTGTTTCGCACCTGGACGAACTGTGCCCAGATGTTTTGGACCCACCTCCCCTCCTCCCCGGCGTCTGTAGCTTACACATGTGCAATGTGAGTCATTTATCAAGCCCACGGGGGGAGACGGGTCCTGCGCCCCACATGCAGGGACTAGGAGACTCACAGGGGTGGGGCCTTAGCTCTGCGATCCGGGGCTCAGGATCCTGGGGCCGGGTTGAAGACGCAGCCTGAGGACGAGGACCTTCCGTGAGCTGGGCTAAGGGCACCAGCAGTCGGATGACGGTGTGCAGGGAGCACGCAGGCCAGACGACGCATCCGGCCGACTCAGCCCTGTGACATCTGTGTGGGGGCCCCATCTGCGCCAGGCCCCAGAGGGCTACGTAGGAATTGAACCTCATCGTGTTTAGCAGAGTAGCTTACAAAGCCACCGAGCGACCGTGGGGACTGTCTGTGAGCTGTTATTACTCGTAATTGCCTCTGTTGCTTAAGCCCCACATAGGCAGCTCTGCGCTGGTTGCCTAGGGAGGTGTTGGGCACTGAGATGTGATCGGTGGGGGCCCCTGGCTAAAGTCAGAGGTTTAGGGTTCCAGCAGCAGAGGGGGCGTCAGTGAATGTGTGTGTGTGTGTGTGTGTGCACGTGCGTGTGTGTTTACCGGAAGAAACATTTCAGAAAGGGAACCATTTCTAGGCTAGGTCAGTGAGCCAGTGGTTCCCAGATTTGGGGATCTCATGGATCAAGAAAATCTTACACAAGAGGGAAGAACGTAGTCTGACGTAAGATTTACCACGTTTTTATTTTGGCTCAGGAAGGACGTTCAAAACAATGGGCTCCTTTCCTCTACCTCAATTATTTTATTAGAGAAAGGAGACCTTCAGAAAGGATACGATTTCTTTCTTTCCTTCTTTTGAGAAAGAGAAGAGCGTG
Organism: Prionailurus viverrinus; assembly: GCF_022837055.1. NCBI lineage: Eukaryota > Metazoa > Chordata > Mammalia > Carnivora > Felidae > Prionailurus > Prionailurus viverrinus. The sequence goes on from NC_062570.1 coordinate 112,536,352, forward strand.
AGCGGGGGAGGGGCAGACAGAATCCCAAGCAGGCTCCGCGCCGTCAGCCCAGAGGGCTGGATCCCATGAGCCATGAGACCATGACATGAGCTGAAATCAAGAGTTGGACGCTTAGCCGACTGAGCTACCCAGGCACCACCCTCCCCCCGCCCCCGTTTTTTTTTATTTGAAAGGATACTATCTCTGAATGCTTTGTGAAAAACTCCCACTGCACAGTCTTTTCTGTGCTCTGGCTCCTGGACACAATTACACTTCTGCTCTGGGATACGGCCCCAAAGATCAGGGGAGGGGCACCGAGGGACACAACATTGCGACCATCACTAACCTCACTTAGACGCCGAATCCTGTGGACCTGCCCTTGCCTGGCCTCAGCGTCTGACCCGGGGAAGAGAGAAGGTGGGCTGGATCGCTCTCAGGCCCCTTCCCCACTGTTAAGGTGTGCCCTTCGTGTCACCACCAGGGTCGGCCTTTGCTGGTAACCCGGGATCTGCCGTCACTGTGCGGGGAGGCGGGGGCTGCTGGCCGCCCGGGCCGGCCCCTTCCCAAGATGCACGTGGGTCGCAAACAAGACGCAGAAGGGGAGGAGCAGGAGGAGGTCGGAGGCCCGGCCAGCAGCCCTGTGGGTTGAACGCAGACCCAGAGCCCTTCAGAGAGGCTTCTGGGCCTCAGCTAGATCGTCGGTTGTCCGTCACTCTGATGTGGACACGGTCACACGTGTTCGAAGGCTGCGGGTCGGCCGGCCTGCTCACTCACACACCCAGCAGAGCTCACCCCAGGCTTCCAGGTGCGGCCGGAAGGCCACGGGTCCTCCAGGGAGGCCCATAAGAACCCTCCGGGCCCCTATGTCTGCCTCTGCCCTACACCCTGCACGATCACCCTCTGTCTTCCACTTGCATTAAACTGACTGGCCAGGAGCACCTGGGTGGCTCAGGCCATTAAGCGTCAGACTCCTGATTTCAGCTCAGGTCATGATCTCACGGGACGTGAGATCGAGTCCCGCATCGGGCTCTGGGCCGAGAGCACAGAGGCTGCTTGGGATGCTCTCGCTCGCTCTCCCCCTCCCTCCCCTCCCCCACTCATACTCTGTCTCTGTCTCTTTCTCTCAAAAGAAATAAATAAACTCTAAAATGACCAGCCAGCCACCCCCTTCACAGTCCACGTGCAGAAGCCACTCCCCTTCTCCTGGGCTGTGCCTCCCTTGTTCTTTGGGGTGAGCCCCTTCCCGGCCCGGCCACGTGGTCGGGTGCGGCTGCCCAGTCCCTCCCCACCCCCACTGCTCGGCCCTGGATGCCAGGGTCGTGCACGGGAGCCTGGCAGTCTGTTCCTTTAAACACAGCAGGTGCCTGGCTCAGAGGAGGGGCACGTGACCCTGGCTGGGACAATGCAGCCTTCCTCCTGCTGCTGCGATTTCCACTTTTGAGGCCACCGTGGGGAACACGCTGCCTGAGAACGAGTCACACCCAGGACAGTAGAGCAGCTGGGGATAGGGGGACCGACCGACTGCCCTGGTGACACGGTCAGAAGCCCTGTGCACAACCCACAGCTGCGCCTGGCTGTTCAGTGACACACACCGAATACGTTTCCTTTGTGGCTGAAGACAGTGCGGCTAACCCTTGTTCACAGCTGCAAAGTTTGGAAGGAGGGATGGGGCCATGAACTTCATTGTTTGCAAGGCCGCCCCCGACAGCCAGGAGACCCGCCACCCGAGGTGTGGTGCCCACAGCGAGTTCGTGTGCTTACAAGTCCCCTCCCTGGGGAAACAATTGCTCCCGTCACCATGCGGGGGTCCCGGGAGAGCCACCTCTCGAGAGGCATGCCGCCCCAGTCACCACGAGCACGGCTGTGTCCCAGGCCGGTCCAGGCATCACGCTGGACTGTCCTGGACCCCATCGTTAGTACTGAGGGACCCGTGGCCCACACATGACCCACTGGCGTTTTCTGAGATGTTCCAAGGGCTGCATGTTGAGGAAGGTGACCTCGGCTTGGCCAGATGATGCTTGAAATTAGTTTTGCCCAGTGAGTTTCGAGAAGCGACTTATGCCACTTCCTGGACGGATGGAGCATTTAGTCCCCAATGCAAGACTGCCCCTTGCCCCCAGTATTGAGTTTATCCCTGGGGCATGATGCCCAGTACACTTGAGACGGTGATCCCCATCAGCCTGGGTCCCCGAGTGAGCCCCCTGGGATACGAGACAGACAACTTTGTGGTTTTAGGTCATTAAGTTTAGGGGCACGTTTGTTACTGCAGCTTACGTAGCCTGAGCTGACTGATGCAGACCGTGCGTGGCCTCCTCTCACGAGAGGCAGCACATTCCATGTTTCGCTCAGGCCTGGCGGAGCTGGCTTTCATCACAGCAACCGGGAGTCCCGGTGAGTGCAGAAAAAAAGACTAGACACAATCAACGCGAGAGCAGAGCTCGGCCCCTTGTCTGGGAGGATGCTCATACCTTCTAGAAAAGGAAAACTGCCCAACAGACTATAGGACCGTATCCTAGTTACGTGGACAGAGCGAAGGACAGCAGCACATGGCTTCTTTATGTGTCTCAGAGGAAGACGCCTCTCTGCTGATGATAAAGAAAGGAGATAATCTGGGGCATCTGGGGGGCTCAGTTGGCTGAGCGTCCGACTTCGGCTCAGGTCATGATCTCACAGCTCGTGCGTTCGAGCCCCGTGTTGGGCTCTGTGCTGACAGCTCAGAGCCTGGAGCCTGTTTCCGATTCTGTGTCTCCCTCTCTCTGTGCCCCCCTCTCTCTCTCTCTCTCTCTCTCTCTCTCTCTCTCTCTCTCAAAAATAAATCAAACATTAAAAAAAATAAAGAAAGAAAGGACATAAACTAACCAACCCAGAGGGAACCTGTCTGTTTCCCTAACCCCGTAGAAGCTTCTTGAAGCCAAGAACCAAGTAGTCTGCACGCAGGCCCCCTCCTTGGCCTGCACCGGGCCCAGGGCTGTATGCAGCAAGGTCTGTACGTTTCCTGCAGCTCAGAGGCCAGCAATCCCTCCGCCCTCATCTGAGCGACCATTAGCTCTTGCCTGGACTGTTGCAGTAGCCACTGGTCTCCCTGCTTCCACACTTGTCCCTACCCTCCTCGGTCTAACTCTCCGTAGAGCAGAGTGAGCTTTAAAAAATGTAAGCATTAGGTGATGTCAGTGCTGCTTACTGTTTTCCAACAACTTCCCATGGAATTAGAATCCCACCAAGCGTCTTTGGATGACGCTGGCCTGACACCGTGGCCTTGACTCCTACTGTTCTCCCTCCTCAATCACCCCACTCCTGTCACCTTAGGCTCCCCTTCCTTCCTTGGAAATGTCGAGCTCGTCCGTACCTCAGGACCTCTACACTTGTTGGACTCCCTGGGACACGCTCTCCCCAACTCAAATTCCAGTGCCCGGCCAGAGCGCCAGCTCCTGGAACGCAGCCTGGCACACAGAAAGTGCTCGGTCACTGTGCACAAAACCACACGCCCTTGGGCCCTTTGCTCCTGTTCAACGTGGGCAGTTTCATCCCGCGGGGTGGGACCGTGACAGGTCGAGGCTGGAGGACAGAGGGCTGGACGTGGCTCCTCCCGGGGACGGCTGGGGTGCAAGCAGCCAGCCCTGCAAACTGAGAGGCCTGAGCTCCAGTCCCGACCTTGATGGGGACAACGTGCACCCTCCTCACGCTGCCTCTCCAGGCCTCAGCTTCTCGACCACCAAGCTGACCGCTGGACGAAATGACCCCAGAGTCTCTGGCTTCGCAACACGACACCTCCTCTCTGCCACCGACGCAGCTGGGGGCTAACCCCTTCCCAGGTGACGGCCGTGCACCCCGGCACCCCACGCGGGCAGTGTTTAGGCGGACGCACCCTGGAGGCTTCTTTGTGAGTGTGGCCTAGAAAAATCTACACGGGAAGAAAAAAAGGCTAGAAATCCCATCCCATATACCTCTCGCGACTCGTGAAAAGGAGTGACAGATTGCATGACAAGCTTCAGATTGTCGGCATTTAAAATAGCCCTTTACGCATTGCTGCTGGGTAGACTATGCCATGTAGCTCGGCGAGTGAGCTAGGAGGGGGCATGTGGGGAGATGAGAATGGCCTCTGGTCCCCCAGGGTGGCTGATTCTGGAAAAGGAACTGAGGGAAGCAATCTTCTCAAAACGATTTTCAAAGACTCCGAAAGGCCAACAGGTAGTTCCAAGGACGGTGAGGGGGGAGGAGGGCTCTCGGGTCAGGAGATGCCCTCACGGGAGAGGGCAAGGAGCCTGGGTGCGGCCCCTTCTCCTGAGCCAGGGTCCCCAGGGGCGGCGCCCTTGCTCACGGGTGCCCGCATGGAACAGACACGCAAGGAAGGTCACTGCGCCTGCATCTAACACGGCAAGCGTGAGCCCAGTCCCTTGCTGGCTGCGCGGCCCAGGTTGGAAATTGCTTCTCCGGGCCTCGGTTCTCTCATCTGTGAAAGGGGCCAGGAGCAGGGTGTGACAATGCTGCGGGGGCACGTGCACTTGTGAACGGACCCCGCGCAGCCTGTCCGGGACTCTGCTTACAGACCCTCTCCTGGGAACATGGAATTGACGTGGATGGTCTCAGCTTCCTGTCTGAGGCGAGCGTATCCTTCCCGACTGGGGCACCAAGGCCGTCACCACGGGAAACAGACGGGCGCTACGGCCAGAGCCCGGGGCAGTGGCGGAGCGCGTGTGGCTCTGCAGAGAGCCGGCTGAGCTGTCCTGGCTCCTGGCAAAGCCCGTGCCGACTCTAGAACCTGCTCCCAGAACCAGGGGAGGGCGGCTGGGCCACACACTCTGCCCTCGGGGCCCAGGAAGGGCCCCGCATCCTTATGATGGACCATGCTTCTCCACGTAACCCAGATCACGCAGGTTTTAGGATTCTTGCAACCAAAAGCACGGTGTCTTTCAGCTCTTCTGTCTGTCACTCTGCCTAGAAACTGTCGTCACCCACGTGGAAAGTGACGCTTCCACCACGATGCTTTCCGGGGCAGTCCTGGACGCTGCAGACCCTTGGGCATCCTCGCCTCTAATTCCCAAGTGCTGGTATTTGCTGTGACAATCAACCCCCTACGTGGGTCCAAATACCGCAGGGGCAGCGTTCCCCGCAGTGGCAACCTCGTCCTAGCCACACGCCGACATCCCTCCATCAGAGAGCGGTTAAAATGACCAGGCGAAGGACGCTGGACACACAAGGGCTCCCGTCTCCCCTGGGACTGGCCGTGGGCTGGAGACGACCTGCAAGGATCAGAAACACTTCCGGGTCGTGCCGCCTCGGCTCACGCATCACGATGGCGGGGTCACGTCAGGTAACATCCCGAGCTTCCTGTCCCCTTCCCCAGGCGCGGTGCCTCAGACTGACTTTGTCGATGGCCACAAGCTCAGAGGCCGTGAAAGGGTCGTAAGTCCACGCATGTGTCTTGGAAAGGAGGCAAAAGCAAGGTCGCCTGCACCCTTCTCTCTAGGGACAGAAGGAATATTGACTTACAGCTCCCTTGCTGACCGCTGGGGTAGGTTTTAAAAGGAGAAAGACTTCAATTCGGTGAACTCTGGACAGGTCAGTCCAGAGGTGATCGTGAAGAATTGAATTCTGCCGGGAAACCCTCACCCCTGGCCTTACTCCCCTGGAAACGTCAGGTTCTCTGGCAAAGGGACATGATCAGGGGCTAATCTAAGGACGGGAGAGAACCGGACGTGTCTGAGGATGGAGGGCCACATAAGCAGGACCGTGGGGGACCCGCTGGAACTGAGAGTGACCCCCGGAGGGAGGTCGGCAAGGAGACGGGTCCCCCGTCCTGCAGCTCCTGGGGACAGAATCCTGCTGCTGACCCCACGTGCGGGGGAGGCATCCCCCCAGAGCTCCAGCTCCAGCCCGAAAGGGGCCCCCGAGACCGAGCACGGAAGCCGGCGAGCCCGCCTGCGCCGCTGACCCCCGGCACCGTGAACCCCTCGCCAGGTGGTGTTGGGAGCCGCTGAGCCTGTGGCCACCTACTGTACAGCCCAGAATGGACAGAGCTGGGGTTGTGTTCCCTCAGACTTCTGTTTCCCATTTCCCTCAAGATTTAGCTTCCGTCCCACCAAAAGGAGAGACAGACAGACAGACAGACGAAAAGGAGGGCATTTCGGTGAGGTCGTGAGGCTCCCCGTGTCCCTCCCTCCCCTGGAATCCAGGTCTTCTCTTGGCTCCCGGGTCCCATTCTTGGATCCTCACCCAAAGGGGCAAAAACCACCACGGGGGGACACCGGAGCGGTGGGGGAGCCCCCAACCCAACCGTCGTCGCCGTTCCGGTTGGAGCGCCTCCGCTGTGCCCGCCCTGAGTCAGGTGCGGCCCCATGGCCTCCTGCCTCTGCGCTGGGCTCGGGCCGCCTGGCGGAGGTTCAAGGTGGCTGGGCCGTCCCACGGCAAGCCCCCGGCGCTGTGCATCCACACCCCTCCCTCCCACAGGCTCCTGTGATCTCCAGCGGGTTTTAAATCAGACACCACTCGGGCTACACCCCGGGCTGGCGAGCCAAATGCAGAATCGGAACCACAAGGAGGAAAGAGATTACCGATGGGGATGAAGACAGAAATAACTTTTCTTTTTTAAAACCAAAGATGCCGGCGGGCTCCTTGCACAGCAGAGAGAAGCGGGCAGACAGGAGTGCGGGGAGAAGCCGGAAGCGGGCACGAAGGCGGCCGGGCCGGACACCGGTTTGTGGGGCTGGGTCGGCAGGGCCGGCCATCGGGGTTATGGCTCACCCCGGCCAGACTCTAGCCGGCGAAAGCGGGGACAAGCCGGGGTGTAGGGGGCGGGCTGGGGCAGAGGGCGGGGGCTGCACAGTGTGTCCCCAGGCCCGGCTCCACCCCCAGCCCTCGGGCTCTGCCGACAGGGCAATCCCACGCCAGGTGTGGAGGCCGGGTGGCACCGCCAGAAAGTCACGGCAGTGGGGGCGGGGGGCACTTATCACACCCAGAGCAGCGGCTAGCATGGTTGACCGTTTATTCACTAAATCGGCTGCAGAACGTCCTTGGGGCGCCTCGTGGGCCCCAGGTGTTGGCCTGGCAGGGGAGGGAGGAGAAAGTAAGGTCACTTGCTTTCTTAAAACGGACCATGCCACGGACCAGGCCACGCCAGCCTGACGTGGGAGGGTGTGTGCCACGAACCTGGTGGCCTATCTCGACAGGCAGGTTTTCTCGTAGAGCCTATCAGATGGAGATCCCACTCGGATATGACTGGGCGAGGACAAAGCGTGGGCAGGCCTGTGTTCCCCGCTGGGGGCTCCAGGGGGGAGTCTGTTCCTTTGCCTCTCCCAGCTCCCGGAGACGCTCGAGCTCCTGGGCTCGGGGTCTCTTCCTCCATCTGCAAAGCCAGCAGCACTGGGCCCAGTCCTCAGATGCCATTAGGCTCATTTGAATTCTGTGCCTCCCTCTTCCCCTTAACGACTGCTGGGATTAGTGAGCCCTCCTGGATAATCCCAGATAATCTCCCTCTCTTCAAGTCAGCAACTGGCAACCGTCACTCTGTCGGCCACCTTACTTCCCCTTCGTCACGTATGAGAATGCAATGCCCCGTTTGCAGGCACAAGACAAGGTGCGTTCAAGGTCCGGCTCTGCCCGAGGGACGGTGGGAGCGGGGTGAGCCTCAGCCCCTCCGACGCCCCACCCTCTCCTCTGCAGTTTGGGGAGACGGTCCTCCTCTCAGATGTGAAGCGCTTTGCTCTGTGCTTGGCAGCTCTTCCCCCGGGGGCCTGCAGGGCCACGAGCCCTGGGGCCACGCTCTCCCCCCCGCCCCCCATCCAGCATGTGGTTTCCAGTGGTTGAAGCCACTTACGTGGTGGGTTATGGCCCACAAGCAACTGAGTCGCTGGATTCTATTTATTCCCAGCTCTCCGAGCCCTGCTCCGTCCATCCCCCGCGTGTGCACACGTGTGGCATCTGCTCGGTTCTCCCCTCCTGCCCGGGTCTGGGAACACCAGCCTAGCGCCCACACAGCTGGGTAAGCCCCCAGTGGCAAGGGGCCACGTTAGGTTTTCCAGAATAACCATGCGCTTTGAATTCCCCTAAAGTTGGCCCGGGTGCGCAAGGGCACAGGGAGTGCCCCCGCCACCACCAACCCTCCAGGGCACACGTCCGCGGGTCCCGAACGCTCAGGCACCGTGCAAAAGCCAAATCTACAAACTCCGAAAGCCGGAGGCAAAGGAAGAGGTGCGGGATGGGGGCTGGTTTTCCCTCCCCGATCGACAGCTGTGTCCCGGGGGACCGTGGGTCACACCGTAAGCTCACACGAAGCACCTTAGGAATCAAGCGGTGGCCGTGTTGCCGAGCGAAAGCTGCTTCTGCGATCGTGACTTCGCGAAGCAGTTTTCGGGCCTCACAAAGCCCCTTACGACCGTGGGGTCTGTGCACCCACCTGCCCGCCGAGGCCCTCTGACACTGGCCTCGTCCGCTCAGGTAACAGTCGGAACGCAGGACCCCCCAAGGCAGGGCAAGGAGGGAGGCGGCCCCGGGTGCGGGACGCATCGCCACGGCCATCACTGTCTCCCCCTGTCGACAGCCATCACCTGCCATCCCCGTCGTAGGTGACATTTACATGGCCCTTCCCGTGTTCCATACGCCGTCCCAGGTGCAAAATGCTTAAACTCCTTTTGGTGCCCTGGCTGGCCAGGGTGACAAGGAGTGTCGTCCCCCCTGCACGGGTAACGAAGTAACAGCGAGACCGAGGAGATGGTGGTCCTCCCTGGCCCACCCTGCACGCCCGGCCGGCCATGGAGCGCTCGCTCTGCCTTGCGCCCAGCGCCTCCCTCCCTCCGATGGACACACAGAGCAGGCTCCCTCAACAGCACCTCCGCGGAGCCTGGGAGGCCCGAACACCACATCCCCGGCCTCCTCCCCGGGCGGGCCCTCCCTTCGCAAACCAGACCTCCCGAGGGCACGTCCCCTTTTCCCATCCGGACTGAGGAGTGTCACAGCCACTCTGCCACCTTGGGATGGCGGAGACGCAGGGCAAGATGGAGCGGGCCTGTGCATTTAGGTGACGGGCTCTGCGCTTAGTCTCTGGGAGCCCACCCGGCATCGTCCCAGGGGCAAAGCCGCGTCTCCTGTTTTGGTCACCAACAGCCCCAAGAGGCAGGACACACAGGAGGCAACAGGCGCGGAAGGGTGTCCCCAGGCGCACAGCTTGCGAGCGACAGAACTGGTCTTCGGCGCCCCCTTAGCGCCTCTGCCACGACCACAGAGCAGAGCCACAAAGCAAGTTCGTTCCGCCCAGGAGAAAGTCGGGTGCGACCGGACGCTTTCCAAAGTCGCCCGGCTCGAGAGCCAGCGGTGGAGCTGGCCCAAACCCTGGCTCCAGGATTCAAGGTCGGGGCGCCGCATCTGACCACACCCTCCCCGGAGCGGTTTTGAAAGGACAGATCTCAGAGATGAAGAGTTCCCTGCAGACAACGCCTTTTACGACGCCACAGTCGAGAATCCTTCGGGATGCAGGAAGCCCCTGGGATCACAGGCTTTCAGGCTAAGGAAGCCCTTCTCCATTTGAGAAGGCGCAGAGGCCCGCCCAAGGTCACACCGCAGGGACCCACCTCTAGACCCTCTGCTCCTGGTCCTGCTCCCCTGGGATCGTGGGCTCGGTGGACGCTTCCCACCCGGGGTGCCCAGCACTCGTGGTCGGGGGTCTGCAGTCCTGTCCTCCCCTTCTTGCAGCCTCCAGGCTAAGCGAGGCTGGGACACCACAGGACAGGAAGCTGAGCCCAACTCCTGGCACTTTCGACCCATCCCCTCCCTCCCAGATCGGCTGTCAGTGAGCTGGTTTCTACTCTGTAGTAAGGAGCATGTCTCCTGCTTTTTTTTTTTTTTTTTTTTTTTTTTTATCAGCCCAGGCTGCTAAGTGGAAGCATTTATACCAACCATGCACAGAACCAGAAAGGCTGTTTCAGTGGAAATTACAGTAAATGAAGGACCGGGTGCCCGCGTGGCACATTGTCGCTGAGCTCGGTCAGAACATCCACGCCAAGGACGCCCCGTTTCCCTCCCTCTCCATTCAGACGCACCGCCGCTGGCCAGGGGTGGCTGTCCCCGGGGCCGCAGCGACCCCGGCGGAGAGGAGGGTGTTCGATCACATGCAGGGATCTCGAAAAGCCTTTCCTGGCACTGAAGCCACAGGCCGGCCCAGAGGGAGCACAAGCCTGGTGTCTCTGTCGTGCCAGGATGTCGGATGGACGCTCAGCACGATCCTTTGCTTCCCGGGCCCCCACCCGGCACCTGCCCCTCGGTCACCCAGGACCCGACCCCCACAGAACCGGCCTCTCTCCCCGGCCAGAGCCACCACTTGTGGAGCTGTGACCCAGAGCAGGTTGGGACACCCCTCCCCCGCAGGCAGGGCCGCCCCGCCCCCCCTGCACCGCCACCCCAGCCAAGGGCACCACAAGCTAGAACAGACTGGGGGCGGGAGGCTTCTTTTTAGTTCTTCAAAATCTTTTTTAGGGACGCTGGCAGCTGAGGCTGAGGAACTAGGACACAGAGAAGACAGACCTGTGGAGCTCAAGGAAACCGCCCTGGTTGTGCGGGAAGGCAGGCGGGGCCTTCACAGCGTGGCGCCAGGCCACCGAGTGGGCAGACCACGGTCCAAGGCCACGGGAATGAGTGGGCTCGCCCTGGAAGGGTCAGGGTGAGTTGGGGGAGGGTGACCCCGATGGTGCGAGCGGATCGCAAGGGGACCTACCCCGGCAATGACCTCCCACGTGGTGGCCAGCCCCTCGGGGACTCATTGCCTGCGACCCACCCACCTGCTGAGAGGCCAGGCACCGCCCCCTCCCCCCAAAGAGGTTACAGGTCCCTGACTGACACCAGGGTCGGGAGGGTGTCCCTGGAGTGGGGACGGGTCACAGCTCGGTTTCTCTCGGCACGCACGGAAGCACCGTCCGGGAGGGGGCTCCATCAAGGAGAGGCGTTCGTATCTGACCAGGTGGACCCTCACAAGCTGGGGGTCTCCTCTCCACTCTAGTTCTGTGAGCGACAGGGAGCCGTCGGTAACAGCCTTCTGCAGAAGCTGAAGAAAGCAACGTGACCTGAGACTACATACGGTGTCCTCTTGTCCCCGGGGCCATGATGCCGAAGGAGCACACAGTGCGTTTGGTTAAAAAAAAAACAACAAAAAAACGAAACACGACACCCAACCTAAAGCCCCAACTAGCCATGCTTCCTTGGAGGAGGGCAGGCTGGGCTGGCTAGGAGGGCACGCTGCCTTGACCAGGTTGGGGACCCTCCAGTGCAGTCTGCCAGGCCACAGAAAGCACGGGGACCCTGGCCCATTTATGCGTTTGCATCAAAGCCATTCACAACGTGGGTGCCTTCCCTTGGAGTTAACAAGGCTGCTCAGGAGGCAGAGAAGACCGAGTTGCTCCGAAAGACCCACTGGCCACTGCACGGGGCTCCTGAGAAGGCAGAAAAGCCACGGGGGCTCAGCAAGAGACGCCTGAGCCCCCCGGAATGGCAGGACGGCTGCTCTGGTCCTCCCGTCTACACTGGAAGCAGGAGAGGGCCGTTACAGAAACAATAGGCTTCTGCGGTAAAGCACAGCAAGCAGAGACAGTAATTCTAAAACACGCCAAGTGTAGAGCCATCGCCTACACAGCAAGCCGCCCCGTCTGAGCGAGCGCCCGCAGGACCGCCAGTCCCGCGATTCTGGCAGAGAACAAAGAGTCCGCGCACCAGCCCGAAGCGGGTTGGGGAGGCGGCACCATACCTCCGAAATGAACTTTCTTCTTGAACCGCGAATTCTCTGCCATCATCTCCAGCCTGGGTGTGACCATCTCACTCAGGCTGGTCCCGCTGCGGCTCTAGGTCCATGGGGGGAACCGAGTCCCCGAGGCCGCCGGCCTCATCTACTATTGTCTGTTAATCCGAGAGGAAAAAAAAAAAAAAAAAGTTGCGGCCCTCCGGGGTCACAGTTGCAGAAGGAAAAAGGAGACCGAAATCAGAGGGAGAAGAAAGATGGTTCCGGAGCGCGTAATCCACAGGGAGGCTCGCGAAATTGACTTTCCAAGACCACACGTTGGAGCGGCGGAAAATTCAGTTCTTTGACACAAGTTGTAAGCTCCAGATTGGCGCTCACATCTTTTCCACTTCCCACTGTACCAGGGATGGTTCTTTTTCCTAGTGCCGGTTTCCATGGCAATGCATCAGTCACTAGTCTAAATACGTACGGGTGAAGGACGCCTGGAAAACCAGTGCAATTATGCATGCCATTAGCAGGGAGAGGAAAATGGTTCAACCCGGCTATTAGCACGGGGCCGGGGTAACACTTAGCAGCTTTCACATCCTTATCCCGGGTCACTGCTTTCTCATTTATAACACCCAGCGTGCTCTCCGTCCCGGCACTTCCAGGGGGCCCGTGCGCCGTGGAGGGACAGCGGGCAGCCGAGCCCATCTTGGCCACGCGACCCTGCCGAGCCAGTGGCAGAGGGAAGGAACCGCGTGGCTGTGAAATCGGTCCCGGGCTAAGGTGCCTCCTGTTGGACCCTGCGTCCCTCGGGTGGGGTGGGGGTGGGGGGCCTGGGGACTCGGGGAGGCATGGAGGGATTTGGGGACAAATCCGGGGACGTGCTGTAAACTGGGTTTGGAGGCTGGTGGTCGGCAGCCGTAGCTGGAGAGCCTGGGCTCTGGTCTAGGGCTGGGGGCTGGAGGCTGAGCCTTTTCCCGCCAGGTTGCCTCGCGTGAGAAGGGAGGTATCAGCCGGGACAACAGAGGTTCTCACTCCTTTTGGCCATTTGTCATCGCTCTCTTTTCCTAAATGGCCACCAGGGGCTCCCTGGGCAGCCTCAGACGAGACCCCTCGCCTTTCTGAGCTGGAGCCTTCCTGTGGGTTAGGAAATGGGTCGGAAGGGGGGTAATTCTCTACGAATGTCCTCTGTACCCCCGGAGACTGCCAGGAGCCAGGCCCCGGCCTTGCCACTCACTGGCCCCGTGACCCGGAACGCATTCCAGTTCTATTTGTCCGACGGAGAGGACAACGGATTATCTGTGAAACAGGATGCTGTTTCCACCGCTCAGGTGAGAGGCTCAAACAGCCTGTTACCTGTGCACTCGCCGCAGTGTGGCTCAGCCAACGCCACCCAGAGATCCCCAGGGTTTGTGGGGTAACTTATGCTTTGCGTCCTGTTCACCCAACCACACCGGGATAAAGGCCCCGTGAAGAATCAAGGATGAGGAAATGGGGCCCGGAGAAGTGACTGAGCCAAGGCCACACGGCCTGCAGCTGGAACCCGGGTCTCTCCCCCCAGCTCTGTGCCCTCGCTGCATCCCACACCTCCTGCCTGGGCACTCCCGGGGACGAGGGGCCTTGGGGTGCCGGACGCACGGCTCTCGGCCGACGGTGGGGATGGGGACCCAGGCGGGCCGCGCTTGTGTGAGACGTGGGCTTCGCTCCCGGGAAATCACGTGTGGGTCTTTCCTTGGGTGCCCCGGGCCAACCCTGAACCATTCCCCTGTCCTGTCGGCTTGGAGCTCAGAGAGAGGCTCCAACCCCTCGGACCCAAGTGGGTTCTTGGTTCTCTGGAGCCCTTCCTTCCTTTCACCCTCGGTCCGACTGACCTCTGGGCAAATCGTGGTGGGGTGGGGGTGGGGGTCACAAAAATAGCCTGTGCCTGGCACGCAAGAGCCCCAGGGCTGCCGCTCACCGGGAGGGATTTCAGTGGGAGGCAGAAGCGGAGAGACAGAGACGGAGGGTAAAAATAGCGCGGGTTTTCCACAACAGCACCGGCCCCCTCTCTCCAGCGCTCGGTACAGTGCACACGAGCCCCGTGCAGCCCCACGTCCTACGTCCTCTGCACTTGGCATCTCGAAGGCTGGTGTCCTTGGAGGCACCCTGTCTCTCCAGGACGCCAAGAGCACACGGCTGCACCGAGAGGGCACCTCCCTCCACGGCTCTGAGCGCGGCCGGGCCGGCCCGCGGAGGCGACAGCGGGAGGCCACGGGGCCTCGGGTGGAGGGCTTGCCCTTCCCGATCTGTGACCACGGGCACGCTTCTCACCCCCTCCAGATGCGGCTTTGCCATCAGGAAAACCGGGCTAGACGGCGGCTCCGCGTGGGCAGGGGCCCGTCTGACCGGACGCCTCACGGGGACCCGCACCCGCGGATGCCCTCACGCGGCCGCGAGCGCACCCACACGCTGCGTAAACTGTAAAGCACTGTGCAAACGCCCGCCAACTCCCGCCAACTGGTCCCGCCCGGGGGCGGATACGAAGTCACACGTGTGCACGGGGTGTCGCGCCCACGCACGGGCCTTCTCCTTCCCGTCGCGACAAGGGATCAGCTCCGCGTCGTGCGGTCACGGTGCCTGGGTTCGCGAGGCCCGCTGGTTGAGGAATGTACCGGAAGTTTGTGCTGTGGTGTGGAGTGAGTTGTGTCCCCTCCCTGCCGCGATCCCTACACTGATCCCTAACCCCCCTGTGGGATGGTATTTGGAGGGGGGACTTTGGGAGGCGGTGAGGTTTGGGGCCCCGTGGCGGGATCAGGGTCCCTGTAGGAGGCAGAGCTTGCTCTCTCCCGTTGGCGAGGACGACACAGAGCGGGAAGACAACGCGCACCCTGGGCGTCCGGCCTCCAGGACCGCGAGGAACGAACACCGTCTAAGCCCCTGGTCTACCGTGCTCTGTTTCCCGACCCACCACGAAAGGGGAAGCAGGAGGCGCCATCTCAGAGGGTGGTGGGGACTCCCCAGGGGGCACGGGCGGGGCACCCTGGGCCTCCTCTGCTGGGAACGGCCCGTCTGCCGTGGACGGGCCCGCCGTCGGGCCCACGTCACTTTCCAGGAGGGAGGGGACGGAGACGTGAGGGCCACGCGCTGTGTGTAGCAAGTGGGACGCCAGGCAGGACTGGCGGTTGTGTGTGAACTCCCGCGTACACACGGAGGACAGGCTAGGATGCAGACTTGTCCTCTCCGGAGGAAACCATCTCAAAACATCTACAACGGGAAGGTTTTCCCTTCCAGAGCCCCCGGGAGTCCCGTCCTCACCCCGACGCCCCAGGCCCAGGCTTCTGCCGGCGGGGGCAGGGCTGCGCCTGGACCTCGCGCTGAACTTTGCGTGCGGTAGCTTCTGCCAGCGCCCTTCCTGCCCCAGCGCCCCAGGACCCCGGCTTCCTCCCCGCCAGGCGCACGGACACAGTCCCCATGACAAACCTCCCCAGAGGCCAGCACCCGTCTCCAGCTCACCACGGCCACCAGGCGTGAGTGTGCCAGTATGCACGCGTGTGGGGCTTCCCTCGATGCCCGTGAGCCCCTCACGGCCGCTCTCCCCCTCCCGCCTCGGGCGCGTCCTCCCTGGTACCCAGCACGGGTGTCCCGCAGGGGCACAGCTCTCAGTGACTGCTGCGTGGACGTCAGAGATGAGCCAGAGTCACATGCAGAAGCCACAGACGGAACCGTCTCCAGGAGGCTGCGAGCAAGGCAGCCGGTGCGGGACGGCGGGCATTGGCGGGGTCAGGGCCGACCGCCGTGCACGTCCCGCTTTGCAGGGAGGCTTTGCTCTGAGAGCACAGGTGCAGGGCATCGCGTGCGAGCAGCCAGGCCTCCAGCAGGGTCTCCCCATGTGCCCTAGGGGTCCAGGCGGCTGAGCGTGGCTGTCCCGTGCTGGGAGGTCACTGTCCGCACGCCGAGTCCCCCGCGCCACACGCTTCCCGAGGTCCCCACCCAGTCCAGAGAGTGAAAGCCCTTTTTAAAACAGAGCACAATCCTGTGCCCTGGTCACGTGAGGCACGAAGCGTGTTTGGCAGGGACCGAACACACGCTAGATGGTCCGAAACACCAACACCCTCGACATCAAGGGACAACGTCCCTCGTTCGCTTGGAGCTTTTGCACAACCGCTGACCGGCTCCCAAAACCTCTCCCCTGGCGGTGGGGCCCCTCGCGCTCTGGGAGCCCAGCCCTGCACGGAGCATCCTCCTAACCCACTTCCTGGTCCGGCAGGGCCCAAACGCGGACGCGCGGACGTGACCTTCCTGCGCCGTCGCGGGCGCTTTCTCCCCACAAGGACGGCTCCGTCGTGCTCTACCTGCTGACACGCTCTGCCCCCTTCTCGCCCTCCCGTGCTGTCCGGGGGCAAGTGTGGACGCTGCACTTCCTGACCCTCTGCCAGGGGAGCAGGCCAGTTCTGGTGCGGGGACACGCCTGTCTGAAGGGCAGAAGACAGGAAGCCCCGCTGTCGTGCGTGTCTCTGGTGGAGATCCTGCATCTGGCAGTGCCCGCAGGAAGCTCCCACACACCCAAGGGCTGCCTCTTTGTTTTAAGTTTACTTATTTTGAGAGAGAAAGAGAGGGAGCAGGGCAGGGGGAGAAAGAGAGAGAGAGAGAGAGGAGAGAGAGAGAGAGAGAGAGAGAGAGAGAGAGAGAATCGCAAGCAGGCTCCTCACTGTCAGCACAGAGCCCGATGCAGGGCTGGAGCTCGCGAGCCATGAGATCGTGACCTGAGCCGGAATCAAGGGCCAGACCCTCAACCCGCTGAGCCACCCCAGGCGCCCCACCTCTTTGTGCCTTATGTGCCTGTAACACAAAGCAGTGGTGGCTTCCTGCAGTGACCAGTCCTCCAGAGACACCACCCACCCCTTCTGTTCTTCCCACCTGTCTTCTGAAACTGGTCTCCCGTCTTCCGTCCCCTCCCACAGAGTGCCATCAGACCCCATTCTGAGTTTAAAAATGCGCTGATGGCCCTTACAGAGGACAGACCGTGGAGCCCAGGAGGTGGGCTCCCCGGTCCGATTCCCTCCACGCAAGGGCGACTTGCTCCCCCCAGCAATACCCGGCAAAGGGGACGGGATGTATGCAGCGACCCGGCTACGTCAAACGTGAGATTGTGTGGAGCCCTTCTGGCCGGAGGCTCTGTCTCTCTGGCAGGCGACCAGCTTGGGAAATCCCACCTGGGAATAATCGCAGGCAGCCTCCACTGGCCCAAAGAGGCCTGTGGCCTCCGGCCAGCAAGACAGCGGAGCCCTCGGTCCCGCAAACACGGAGAACCGCGTTCCGCTGACGGCCCTGTGTGGCTTCAAAGTGACCCTTCCGCGGTCACTGGGGAACGCAGCCCGCTGCCACACGGAGCGAAGCCTTGCAGGGGACGCAGCGAAACTGTGCCCCACTCCTGACCCAGTGGAGCAGCTCTCAAGAGCGCACCCACAGCACCGTTTGGGGTGACGCCGTCCTGCAGCAGGAGGGGGCTCTGAGGTCCCAGATGGTGCAGGCCCAGGAACCAGAGCAAGTGTCCTCACCTGGTGGAACCCGCTACCCACATGTCTATGGGCCAGACGCACTTTTCCGGGCTCTTGTGGGTGCAGAGACAAAGACGGTGTGGAGGACAGTGTGCGAGACGCCGATCTAGGGGACAGAAAGGGCAGGGCTCTGCCCTGTGACTCACTGAGCCAGCATTCCCCTGGGCTCCGTTGTGAGCACGCTGGGGGGCCGATCTGCGAAGGCACCACCGTGCCTTTTCGTGGCCTCGCCGCTGGCTTCACTGATGGGCAGAAGGGAAGAGACCCAAGGCCCACATCAAGCCACGGACCCCTTGTGAGCTGTGTCCCGGAGCCCCCAAGTTCACGCTCACACTGGATCCGAGAAGAACCAATGGTATAGCAGGCTCCGTGGTGCTTGCGCGTGAGTGTGTGTGTGCGCACTGGAAAACGCACACGTGCACGTGCTAGGAAAATGTGTGCACGTGTGCACATTTGCATGCATGCATGTGCACGTATGTGTGCGTGTGCACAAACGTGTGCATGGACTGCTGCTGAGGGCACCGCAGTAGGCGAGCACCCTTCTCGGAACCCGTGGGGCAGGGTGTGTGCTGATCTGTCTTCTCCTTTGACGTCATATCGTGGGCTTTAGAAATAGCGGGGAACGTGCCATGCAGACGGTGCAAGGGGCCCAGGGTTTCTCTGAGAAATCCTGGTGACCACATGCCTGCACCAAGCACATCTGCAGGGAGCCATGTTGGTGCGCCTGCGGTCAGGTTGGGTCCGGGCAGCTGTGCGCAGGGTTCCACGCTACCTCTGAGCTCAGCGCCACTCGCCCGATGCCTGGAGACGGAGACTTCTCTCAGGATCAGCGGAGCTGAGGGGCGCTGGGTGGCTCAGTCGGTTAAGCATGTGACTCCTGATTTCAACTCAGGTCACGATCTCTCCCGGTTCGTGAGTTCGAGCCCCAAGTCGGGCTCTTTGCTGTCGGTGCGGAGCCTGCGTGGGACTCTCTCTCTCTCTGCCCCTCCCCGACTCATGTGTGTGTGCACATGTGTTTTCTCTCTCTCTTCCTCTCAGAAATAAATAAACATCAAAAAAAAAAAAAAAGATCTACGGAGCCGATTAGGTAGTGAACATCCCTCGGAAGGAGGTGGCTAACGCGTTTATGCCCGCTTACCCACTTAGAGGGAGCAGGCCTTTGAGGATGAGTTAAGAGAGACAAAGAAAAGTCTCCAAGACCGTAAAAACCAAACCAAACCAAAGCCACATCGGAGACCAACAGAAAGGAAACAAACACCAGCTGAGCGCCTGCCATGTCTCATGAGCGCTCACAGATTTAAAGAAGAAAAAAAAAGATTATTATGTTTTTGGAAAACGGTGCTGCAGAGCTTGATTCGTTGGGGGAAAATCATCAGCCTAAATAACAGAGGCAAAAATAGGTACCACAGAGGGTACTGAAGGGGGTGATTTCTTTTTTTTTTATATTGTGAGGCATCTTAGTGAGTAAATGTTTTCCTACAATATTCATAAATGCCACTAACACCCCAAACCAGCAACGTTTAACTCATTTGCAGCTGGTTCTGTGTCATATTTAAAGTGAATCATTTTGCGGCGTTCGGGGGCTATGACAAGCCGGGTGTGGTAGAAAGAACTTCCTTGGATGTCGCGGTGGGACGCAGAGAACGAGGCTCGGCGGCGCTCAGGGGCCCGGGCGGCCACCTCCCAGCCACGACCCGCGCCGGGGCTGACGGGTCCGAGCCAGGGCCTGGTACCCGAGAAGGGTCCTTATGGACGGATCGCTCAGACCTGCGGGTATCACGCGAACAACCAGAGGCGGCCTCTGTGCCACAGCGCTTACGGAGAGGAGACGCGCGGACATCGGCACAGAAACACCAGCATCGGTAACTCTGGGCGCAGCGTTTACGGAGGGTCCTCTCTCCGCCAGCACGCGGCAGGGACCCGCACTCCTGGTCTTCACGGGCGCCCCGGTGCCTTCCGCAGACAGCTGGAAAGGGATGCACGGTGGACGAAAGCGGCCGTTGGGAAGGGACGCACGCGGAAAGAGCCCAGTGCCTCCCCGGGGAAGGCTTGTTCCTGCCGCGGGTCCCGCCCGACAGCGAGGCCGCCTCCGAGGGCCGCGTGCACAAGCGCGTGTGCTCGCTGTCACTCGGCAGTGGCCCAGCGGCCGCGGCCCAAGTCAGAGGCACCAGTCTCAGCTCCATGCGGTTTCTTCCACGCTCAGCCGGCTCCTCAGACCTGTGCTTCCTCCGCCCCAGACGGGGGGGCTTCCAACCCCCCTCTGCCACTTACGGTCATGGTGTCTCCGCTTCAGTGAAGTCTTGAGTCGTACCCGGACCCCAACCCAGAGAGCAGGTGGAAGCCGAAGCCCTACCCTGTCGCCTCCGGGCAGCACGTGGGAGGGGCGTGGGCTCCTGGGGGCTGGCTGTGCGAGCTGGGGGTGCAGGGCCCTCGGCCGTCTCGGATCTGCTGGAGGGGCCGGAGGCCTGCGGTTGAAGTGCCCTGAGCCCAGCAGACCTTCATGGAGCCCCGGTGCCAGGCTCCGGTGGGGGGCTGGAGGCACAGGGTCTGTGCCTGGAAGCAGCTGCCCCCTGGGCAGGTGGTTGGCTGGGGTGGACTGTTTGCCACAGTAAATTCGGTGCTGCCCTCTCGGGGTCCGTGCCCCCTTGCGATGGGGACTAAACGCCACCCACGGGGACAAAGTCCGCTTGTCCCGTCCGCGGATCGAAGTGGTGTAGGGCCAGTGACAGGTGTCAGGGGGAGTGTGGATTGCGAGAGGCCTCGCGCTTGAACGGTGCACAGCTGCGGGGTCCTCAGGCCCCAGCTGGCCTGCCGCTCGCCAGCCGGCAGGTTGTTCACCAGCTGCCACTGGAGACGGCCCTTGGCGTCTGGCCGCGAACAGCAGCGCCTCCCAGTGGAGCCCAGCCCAACCTGCTCCTTTACGGCATCGAGAGACAGATGGTTGAGGTCCCAGCTGTCCGGCCGGTTTCTCACGCAGCGAACCATCCGTGACTCTGAGCAAGCCGCTTGACCCCTCAGCAGCGGTTCCACGGTCTGTGAAACGGAGACGGCGGGTCCTGCCCTTCCCAGGCTGTTGTAAGAGTCAGGAAGGGACTCTGCACCGCGAGCTTCTAAGTGCAAGGTGACAGGGTGGAAATACCAGCCTCAGAAGGACGGGGTCTGGAAAGCTGAGCCTCTTCGTCCAGATGGGGTTCGCCGCAAGGACGCGGGGTCTCCCCGACGTCCAGGCACTTCTGGAGGTTTCCTGCAGTTGAGGTGGGGGTTGCGGGCTCCGTGACGTGAGAGGCACCGTGGTCCAGCCTCGAGCATCCAGGGTGCTGGCGCCCTAGAGAAGGTGCTGGAACGCTGGCTCTGCAGCCAGACGCACGACCACGTCGTGGCCCATGCCCTTGGGCGAGACTTTCGTCCTGAGAAGCGGCTTCCTTGTTTGTACAATGGCTATGCTGCACCCCCAGCTCTGTACCCCCTGTGGGGCACATGACATAGAAAGGAGACAACAGAGGTCGAACTTCGGGAGCGCCCCGAGTTGCGGCTCCCGATAAAATACCCCTTCCTCCCAGGAGGGTCAGCTGCTGGCTCGGCACGGAGACTTCCTTCCCAGCGTGACGTCCTACGGGGCGGGGACAGCTCTGCATTTCTCCATGCCCCAACATCTACTTCACATGGGAGCCTACATAACAACAGGGCTTGGCCGAGGCATTTAGAGTGTTTACTGTTCTGGGCTGTAAATGCTTTAAATAAGGAGAATAAACGAGTCACACAAGTGTTCTGGGTCAGGGCAAGAACCCGCAGGTGTACGTGGGGCCCGCCCCTCCCTCCCCGCTCCCTATTTGCTATCGCCATCGAGACGGGGTCTCCGATAAAATCAGCTGGCACGGAGGGGGCTGAGCCTGGTTACTAACAGGGGAGATGCCCCCTGTCGGGCACACTCCACCTGCCGCGGAGACGGGGGCGTCCCACCCCTCCGTGAACGCAGCGGGGGCTCTCCGGATCCAGAGGCGGGACACAGCCTTCTTCCCTGGTGAGGGGGAAGGGGCGGGGTCCGTGCTCGGCCAGGGGGGGACCCGAGGCACTGTAGTTCAGGAACAATCAGACTCGGCTCTTCTGGTGGCCGACGGCCCTGCCGATGGCCACGTGGCTCGTGACACCCTGGCAGCCGGCCCCGCGCCTCTGCCAGGCACACCTGGGACACGTTGTTAGACGCAAGGTCGAGTGCCAGGGTTCCGAGGAACCCGGAAACGAAAACCACAGCTCCAGGGTGTCTGGGCGGAACGGGGCCGGGCTCGTTAGCTGGACGGGCAGAGAGCATTCATTTCCACCCAATCAACACATCTGCCTGGAAACAAACAAGGTCCAAACAAGCACAGGTAGGTCACGGATGATGTGTGGGGGTCTCCTTCATCCAAGCTCCTCCAAATTCTGGGGGGTTTTATTTTTTTTTACTGCTTATTTATTTTTGAGAAAGAGAGAGAGTGTGTGAGCAGGGGAGGGGCAGAGAGAAAGGGAGACAGAATCTGAAGCTCCGAGCGGTCAGCACAGAGCCCGACACAGGGCTCAAACCCACGAACCGTGAGATCGCGACCGGAGCCGAAGTCAGACGCTCAACCGACTGAGCCCCCCAGGCGCCCCCAATTCAGTTTTCCTTAAAGAGAAACAAAGTCGAGCTCCCAACAACTTCTAATCACACACTCCCCCATGCGTGCCCTCTGCCCGTGTAAGTGTCCCACCCTCTGCTCGGAGACGGAAGCTGGGCACAAACCAGTTCCCAGTGTGCGACGTCCAGGGTAAGCAGACCCACGGGCCAGAAAGCAGCGGTTCGAGGCGCCGGGCAGGGGCAGGGGGCGTGGCTGCCGGTGGGGACGACGAACCTGCCGGGCTGTGAATGGGCCACATGCCACTGATCGTGCCCTTGCAAAGGATGACTGTCACGGTATTCAAGTTAGGTCTCGATAAAGTGATCTAAAAAAGCAAAGAGGGGCGTGGGTGTGCCCGTGCCAGATGGCCCAGGTGCCAATCCCGCTCCGCCACGTATGGCTTCGAGACTCCGGGCGAGCCACGGGCCTCCCTCATGCCCTGCTCTCCTGGCCCGCCACGCTGCCCGTGCCACGCACGTGCGTGGGCCGCAGACGAGCAGGCAACTTCCTGTCGGCCGCTTATGGTTAGCTGTTTGCAGCAAGGGGCCCTTGGACCCGCGGTGGTAGAGACGCCCCCTCCGTGGACGCCCCTGAACACCCTGCACACATTTGTTCCACAAACCCCCGCACCACACGCTTCCAGCTCACGGTCACCCCTTCCCTACGGCTCCCCATGTCCCCCCCCCCCCCCCCCCCCGCATCCCGACTCGCGCACAACCCCCGTTTCGTGAGCTCTCCTTCCAAGAAGAGCCTCACTGCTGTGCCCGGGACCTCTTCTCTTACTTCCGGTTGTTATACGTGCAGGGCAACTTCACGTGACACAAAACGAGGCATTTCAGAGTCCGGTCCTGTGGCATTTAGGGCAGCCACAACCACTAACTCCCTCGACTTCCAGAATATTCTCGGCACCCCAAAAAGAGGCCCCGGGCCCATCAGCAGCCACTCTCTGCTACGGACTGAGTTATGTTTCCCCCCCCATATTCACTCCAGAGCCCCAACCCCCACTGGGACGGCGGCTGGAGATGGGCCTTCACGCAGGTGATTAAGGTTAAATGGGTCACAGAGGGGGTCAGATAGGACTTCCGTCCCTACAAGAAGAGGAAGGGACACGGAGCTCTCTCCACGTGCCCACAGAGGAAAGGCCACACGGAGACACAGTGAGAAGGGGGTCCTCACCGGGAACTGAATTTGCTGGCACCTCGATCTTGGACTTCCAGCCTCCACAAGTGTGAGAAATTAACGTCCGTTGTTAAGGCCCCCAATCCGTGGTATTTTATTATGTGGCCTGCGCTGACCCAGACGTGCCCACTCCCCCTTCTCCCCAGCCCTGGAAGCGAATCAGCTGCCTTCTGGCTCCGTGGGTCTGCCTACTCAGGATGTTTCACACCAGTGGAGACGCGGGACCCGTGGCCTTTTGTGACTGGCTTCTCCCACCACGTGTCATTACTTTGAGGACCATCCACGTTGTAGCAGGTGCCAGTGATCTGTTTTCCTTTATGGCTGAGTGATACTCTGTCGTCTCTATGGGCCACACTTGGGTGTGTCTCCCCTGTTGGTGGACATCCCGGGCGTTTCTGCCTGTGGCTATCGTGAATGAATAGTGTTGCCATGAACGTGGGTGCCCACACACCTGTCTGCGCACCTGCCTCTAATTCTTCTGGGATCTCTTCTTTCTCAAACCCTCCAAATGAGACTTCACGCCAGCTCCCATCAAGGTGCCCGGTGCCGTGCTCGCCGCAGAGGGGAGCGGCCGACGTGCGGCTTTTGCTGACACTGCCCCCCCCTTCCTCCTGGCCACGCTCGTCACGGCTCTGTTGGGGTGCCCTCTGGCCTCCCTCCAGAGCCATCCCTGGAAAGCCTGGCCCATCACGTCACGTCTCCGTCGAAACCCTCCAAGGGCCCACGTGTCAGAACAAACCCCCGAGTCTCACTGTGGCCCACAGGCCCCTCTGGTCACCCCCGTGATCCTCTCCCCAGCATGCTCCAGTCGTGATGCCCTCCTCACCAGAGGCCCTCACCCTGTGTCCGTCCTCCCCTCCCCTCCCCTCCCCAGCACTCTGGCCCCCGACCCCCTGCTCCACGCCCCACGCCCAGCGGCTGCCTTCTCCCTGCAGCTCACGGCCGTAACCCTGGCTGCACCAGCACATCTCTGCCGGGTGAATGAGTCTGGGTGTCTTCCGTGTGTCAGATGCTGCTGATGGAGACGTGACTAAGCCCAGATGAGGGCACGGGCTGGTGGAGAGACAGACACGGAACAGATCATCACAACAGAGTGGGCTCGGCTGTGACAGAGACGTGTCACGTGCCACGGGAGCAACCGAGGGGGTCGGGAGCCAGGAGGGCTGTGTCGGAGGTGCAGAGGCAGGGCCGTCCCCCCCCGGGTCTTGCGGGACGAGTAGGAGTCCGGCAGAGGGACGAGGAAGGGAAGGGGGTCCCAGGCAGGAGACACAGCACACAGACCCAGAGGTATGGGAAACACTGGCGGTTTTTCACACGGGCAAGGAGTTGACGGGCTGGTGTTATTGACGATGACAATTCCTGTCAACAATTCGTGCTGCCCACGGACCGTCTCGTCAGATACTCAGTCCGACCCTGTGTGGTGGGGACAGGGATCTTCATTTTAAGGATGGGGAAACTGAGGCCTTGGGAGGCCCCACCCCGTTCCAGAAGCCTCACAACTACTGGGAGCAGAGGGCAGGATGGGGTCGGGGCTTGTGTGGCCCCCACGGGCTCCTGGGAGCGGGGAGACGCGTGGGCCCCGAACAGGCACGGGTTTGCCCTCTGGCCCTTCAAGGTACAGTCTGTGGAGCCCTGGCCTAGGGGAGGGCGACGAGGCGGGGCAGGGGAGCCAGGGGCCGGCGTGCCCCCTGGGAGCGGGGCTCAGGAAAAGGGGCTGGTGTGGGGCCGGGGAAGACAGCCGTGCCGAGAGGGTCAGGCGGGGCCAAGGTTGGCTCGGCTCCCATGCAGGAAGTGAAGGAGAGGAGAGACACAGGAGGGGAGGGCGACTCCCCCAGCAGCTGCTACCCTGGGCACCTCTGCTGGGTCCAGCTTGCGCCCGGCCACGGGGCCACCAAGAAACGGAGCACAGCTGTGTGTCACCATTGACACGCTTCCTGCAGAAGGCAGGAGCGTAGTGAGAGGAGACAGAGGAGGAGCAGCCAGCGCCGGGAGTCGGTCAGCGGGGAGAGGGAGGGAGGAGGGCACAGGGCGGGGAGGCGGGGCGGGGGGGTGGGATGCTGGGCAGCAGGCATGGAGGCCTGGGCCCGACGAGGCACCGTGAATGCAGGATCTTCTAAGAGAGCAGGTATGTGAGCTAGTCTGCTCGGGAACCTTCTGCCTGACGCGTCTGAGCAGGTATTGGAGAATCAGAGTAATTAAAACCTGAGAGATGTTGAAGGCCCGTGTGAAGCCCGCCCTTAAAAGACGTGCCTGGAAGCCCATCTCGTGATGCGTGACGGGGAGCGAGGAAGGACGGCCAGGCTCTCCTTGCCCCGTGCGGCCACACCTGTGCTTGGCTGGCGACACCCGCTCGAGCTGAAGTCCAAGTGCCCCGGGGACAGGCAGCCCTTCAGCTGTGTCCTTGCTGAGGGTCCAGTGGGCCAGGGCCGGGCAGGGCCAGGGAGCAGGGGCACAGCCAGCGCACCTGTCAGCCAGAGGCTGTGGCACCACGGCCTGTGTCCCAGAGGCCAAGGGGCCAGCTGCCAGCCCCGCCTCCTAGAGGCCAGGGGGCAGCCTGGGGACTGTCGTGTCAGACAGCTGAGTGGCGGGCTGGCCCCGGGCCTTCCCGGTGATCGCTGGGGAGAGGAGGGCCCCTAGGGAAGGACTTCCTGCCACCACTCTCCTGGGGAGGCGGCCCCGTCATGAACAGAGCGCATGCCCGCCGGGTGGCTGGGAACGGCAGGGTATTTTAAGCACTGCATGGGGGAATTCTGCGTTACCCGGGAGACGGGGCGGATGCAGGCTTCGGCGGCCACGGTGCATCTGTGCTCAGCGAGAGGCCTGTACAGAGTCTGGGCTGCAGGAGCCAACGGGCCCCATCCATCACAGAGGACGGCGTGGGAAGGTAGAAGTGGCCGTGGCCGCCCCAGGGAGGGAAGCGAGGCCCAAGCCTGGTGCGGGTCTGAGGCTCGCGGGTAAGGACCCAGCCGACCCCAGCGTCAGAGGAACGGCCGTGACCCCCGGCCAAGATGGGGGAGCTCTGAAACCCCACACCTGCACTCACATACGGGCCCTGCACCACCAGCTGGTGACCGTGGGCAGGTGCGAAAGCTCATTCACTCGTCCGGGAAATAGCTCCTGAGGGCTCCTCCCCGAGCTAGTGAATGTGACTTTATTTGGAAAAGAGGTCTTTGCAGATGTGATGAAACTGAGGATCCTGGGCTACCCAGTTAGACCCTAAATCTAACGGCAAGTGTCCTTGTCAGACAGAAGACGAGAGACACACAGACAGGGAGAAGCTACGAGGCCACAGAGGAGAGGTCGGAGGGACAGGGCCACGAGCCCAGGGTCACCTGGGATCCCCAGAAGCTCAGGAGGCCGAAAGGACCCTCCTTCCCTCCCCTGCCGTAACCTTGATCCAGACTCTGGCCTCCAGACGGGAGACGGCAGGTTTCCATTGTGTCAAGGTGCCCAGTGTGTGGTCCTTTGTCGCGGCCGCCCCAGGACGCTGACAGTGAGCAACGTCAAGAACAACCTTGGTCCCAGGCAGGCTCTGAGCACCTTACAGGAGGGCCCGCTGGAGGCCATAAAGCCCTCTGGGCTCAGGGGGCACCCCTGCCACCCAGCCCGTTCTACAGATAAAGACCCAAGGCCGCGGGGGTCCAGTGACCAGGACCTTTCCCCAGGAAGAAGGGGACCTACGGTCTGACTGCACGTTGCACCCGCGGACGAGGTGCATGCTTGGCACTGGGACCCCGTAGGGGAGGGGTGGGGTGGGGTGTCATCAGAGGATGTGGCCCATGCGCGGAAGGTGCCACCTGGGCAGGTGCAGGCACGCGGCTGGCATCCCAGTGTGAGTCCACAGGGGAGGAGTGTGGGCTGCTACACTGCCTTACCTTCCTGAAGGGACCAGAAACCTCCTCTGGTTTTACTCCATCCTTACACAGACCTCAGTGACGGCGGCCACGGAACCTGCCACTCAGACGCTGGCTCAGACCCCGCCCCACCCTCCTCGGAGCACCCTTGCTATTCCACTCTTGTCCGTGCTGTTCCCACGTGTGCTTTGGCGCTCAGCTCCAAGGCCGCGTCCTCCTTGGCAGTGGAGCTGGGCAGAGACCCGTGACGCCCACGGTCCTCCTGAGTTCGTGCTCTCACCCAGCTCCTCCCCACCCATCTCGACACGGCCCCTGCCCCAACATTTTGCCACTGACTGCTAAGGGCTAAACGTCTGCGTCCCCCCCAGATTCCTATGCTGAATACCCCTCACGGGGTACTGGGAGGCGCTAAGGGCGAGATGAGGTCATGGGGGGGGCATGATGGGATTAGTGCCCTTGTAAGAAGCTAACCCTAACCCTAACCCTAACCCTAACCCCCTCCCTCTGCCTCGTGGAGACACGGCGAGACCCAGCCTCCCAGACAGCAGCCTCGCAAAGGAGTTGGGACTGTGCCCCCATTTCCCGGATAGGAAAACCAACTCACGCAGGTGATTTTGGTGTGCGTGTGTGACCTGACTCTCAGTGCTGACGTCTTCAGGACTGCCACGCGGTGTGTCCAGGGTAGGCCGAGTCAAAAGACCGCCTGCCCCCGAAAATGAGCCGGGAGGACTAGGGTCCCTAAACTCATGCCCTTGCTGGGGTCTTGGGGACACAGCAAACTTGCAGGGAAATCTTCCTCCCAGACCACACCTGTGGGGCCTGGCCGTTCACAGAGCGGCGCCCGTGTCCTGGGGATGGGGTGGCACAGAGGGACACACGCCTGTGTGTCAGAGGACGCCCCATCCTACCCAGGCTCCTCCTCCCCGACACCGCGGCCGTCTGTAAAGGCCTCTCTGTGC
Source organism: Prionailurus viverrinus (assembly GCF_022837055.1). NCBI lineage: Eukaryota > Metazoa > Chordata > Mammalia > Carnivora > Felidae > Prionailurus > Prionailurus viverrinus. The sequence goes on from NC_062570.1 coordinate 112,564,195, forward strand.
CGACTGGCCAGGGAGGCAGCCAGGCCCCAGCTGGCGGGCGGGCGCGGGACGGTCGCCAGGGTGGGGCCGCGGCCACTCCACCCACAGACTCTTACATCTCAAACGTTCAGAGGCCGGATGCTTCCAGAATCCGAGCTCTGTGGGGCCGGTTTTCCTGCGCACAGATGGCGAGGAGGCCTGTCATTTGCTCCTTGTCAGTAACAAAAGTTGGCACGTGAACGAAGAAACAAGAAAATCCATTTGTTAATGCAGCTCCCCGGCGGAAGTGCGCACGGGAGCTGAGTGCCAGCTCTGCTCCGGCCGAGGCGGGGAAGCCCGCACGCAAGGGGGCCCGGCCTCTCGGTGCCACGGGCCCGTTGCGGGGCTCAGCACGATACTGGCACCCGCTCGCTTCCTCGTTACAAAGTCCTGCAAGGATGGCACGGGCCCCGAGGCCCGGAGAGGGGGGCGGACCTTCCCGAGGTCGCAGGAGGAGCGAGCTGCCGCTTCTCTAGAACCTTCCGCTGGGCCGAGGCTCAGAGCCGTCGGCCTGGCTCCCTTCTGCGGGCTCTGGCAGAAAGCTCATGTCCTGGGCTCTCCTCACGTCCTGGGTCTCAGTCCTCCCCGCCACAGAGAAGAGCCGTATCTTCTCGCAAAGCCAAGCCAAGGGTTCTTAAGCGTGCATGACAAGAGACGAGGTTCCTTGGAATAACGAATAAAGGGATTTGGTCGAGAGCCGTGAATGTCCCGTTGGAACTCAATTCTAGGAGGAGAGGCTGGGGCCAGACCCCGGCACCCTGTGTCCTGATTCCCCCGTGTTCGGGGTAAACCCTCACCCGGGGTTGTGGACCAGTAGGGTCTGAGAGCCCATGAAGGGAACCTTCTGGAAGAGACTCCTGTTTGGGTCTGCAGGGAGATAAAGGGCAGAAGGGCTCGGGGCACAGCGGCCTGCTGGGAGGGTGTCTGGCCAGGCCACGGAAGCCTCGGGGGTGACAGCGGCTTCACGCATCGTGTGGTTTCGCACAAAAGGTCTAAAAGTGTGTCCAGACCCCCAAGCGGCCACGGCTTGCCTTCCAGGAGAGGCCTGGCCGAAACGCCACGGGGTTCAAAAATGCTGGGAGACCAGGCAAGATCCTTAAACCGCAGAACAACCAAAGCTTTGGAGGGACACAGAAAAATCCTGAGCCTGCCCTAAATATAAACACACAATCTGTTTAGTCTCTACAACGGAGGGTTGTTCTGATGTGCAGGTTAAAGGGAGGGATGGATACGCAGAGTGGCCGAGGGGCCCAGAAAGGGGTGGCCTGCGTGCGGATGGGGCTTGAGGGGAGAAGGCTTTCTCAAGGAGCCCCCCACGGAGAAGGCCATGGAAGACTCAACCCAGAAGCCCCTGGAGTCTGCAAACCCTTTGTTCCGGTCAGTTTAGGCCCCCAAACATCCTACTACTTGAAGAAATCAGGAGCAGACGGAGGGACGGCCAGAGGGTACGCTGCCCCCATCTTCCTACAGGGGGCTGCTCATGAGAGCCCAGCCCTGACCACACAGGTCATCTCAAGACCGTGTGCAGGGGTGCCGGGGTGACGGTGCTGGTGAGCCAAATGGCCACCTTGCCAGAAAATACAGTGCTCCTTGGAGGACGTGGTCATTTATGGTAAACTCAGGGAAATAGCCACTACATGCCCTCCAGTGATGTCCAGGGTCATACAGCTGATGGGAGGCTCCAAGGTCTGTGCACTGCCCATCAGCCTGCCCAGGCCACCGAGAGGGCCCTGCTGCCATCCCAAAGGAGAAATAGGACGGACTCTACATTCCAAGGCATGGAAGGGGTCTGTGGTTTGACTGAAGGGCTTTGGAGCAAGCACTGAGACCAAAGAGTGTTCAAACAGCCCTCAGGATTCAGATGAGCAAGGCTGCTGAGTTCCTCCAGCCAAGGCATTCCTTTTCCGCCATCTTGGTTCTGACGCCTGGTGGGGGCCACGTCCCGCTTGGCTTATCAGCCAATGACCTAGTGGGGCGGGTGTGTCCGTGTCCATCAAGGGACCTGACTGACCAATGACCAAGCCTCAGAGCACGTGCATTTGGGATGCACACAAGCTGTAGACCCTCACCTGATGTCCTTCTCCCTCCCTCCTCTCTCCTCTTCCCAGAAGAACGCATAGGGGCAATGGGGAATTTCTCTCTTCACTTCACCTTGGGAGAAACTGCCCTGAGGGCAGGGGCACAGACACAAGCCTTTAACCCCAGGCTGCCCTTCTCACGCAGTCTCTTGGCCTCTGTGCCCACGTGAAGAAACTCTGTTCTCTTCTGCTTTGGTCCCACAGTCTAAGCTTGCAAGGGTGACATCAGCCGGGGTTGAGCGGGTCCCACAGAGGCTGCAAAGGGCTGAACTGTGTTCCTCAAATTCCTATGCCAAAGCCCCAACCCCCAGCACCCTAGAATGTGACCATATCTGGAGACAGGGCCTTTACGGAGGTGACTGAGGCAAAACGTGGTCACCGGGGTGGGCCCTGATCCCGTGTGACCGGGGTCCTTGTAGGAAGAGGCGATCGGGTCACAGACACGCACGGAGGGACGACCCCGCGAGGACACAGGGAGAGGATGGCCGGCCACACACAAGGAGAGAGGCCTCGGGAGGCCCCGGCCCCGCCCACGCCTGGACCTCGGGCTCCAGGCTCCAAGACGTGGGACAGTGAGTGTCTGTCATTTAAAGCATCCATCTGCGGTGTTTTGTTAGAGCAGCCCAAGCCCACTCACATCCCCTCACTCCTGGCAAGGCCGCCCAGGCCTCAGAGTCCATTTATTTTTAATTTTTTAGCTGCTGTGATAATTGTTTATTTGCACATATCGCGTAGCAAGCACTTTACACACGTTTCTTTATGGCTTCTGATAATCTTTCAAAGGAGCACAATTAAAGACGTGCGTTTTACGGACGAAGCACCGAGAACTCCGAGAGCACAGAAGGCGGAGGCAGGACAGGAGCCCAGGTGAGCCGGATCACCGTGGCCCTGACCCCTCGGCTTTACCAGCGATTCCCTGGCGCCTAAGGAAAGTCCTCTCTTGATCCTGGGCACTGTTGGTGGGAATGTAAACAGGTGCAGTCACTATGGAAAACAGTATGGAGGTTCCTCAAGAAGTTAAAAATAGAAATACCATATGATCCAGCAATCCCACTCCTGGGAATATATCCAAAGGAAACGAAATCATTATGTCGTCGAAAATACCCACACTCCCATGTTCACTGCAGTATTATTCACAACAGCCGAGGGATGAGCGTGTCAAGGAGACACGGCATATACACAAAATGGAATATCACTCAGCCTTTACGACAACATCGACGGACCTGGGGCGCTGTGTAAAATCAGCCAGACAGAGAGAAACAAAGACCAAGTGGTTTCATTTATATATGGAATTAAAAAAAAAAAAGGCAGAACTCCTAGAAACCACAGAAACGCGGTTGCGAGGGGCTGGGGAGGGTCGGGGAATCAGGCTGGTCCGAGGACACAATCCTTCAGTCGTAAGATGAATAAGGCCCTAGAGGTCTAACTGTAACAAGGTGCGTCGAGTTTAAAGCGTTGTACTGCGATCTGCTAAGAAAGTAACACTTAAATGTTCTCACCAAAAAACCCCCAAGCGAACCCAAAAGGACGTGGGTAACGTGATGGATGTGCTAACGGACTCAGCGGGGGGAACCCTTCCGACCCTGTGTACGAACATCCAATCATCACAGCGTATACGTTACGCCCCATACAGTTTCATGATTTTTTTTTTTAAGTAGGCTCCACATCTTACACGGGGCTTGAACTCACGACCCTGAGATTCAGAGCGGCGTGTTCTACCGACTGAGCAAGGCAGGCGCCCCTCATGGTTTTAGTTTTACTTAAAAAAAAGTCCCCTTCCACTCAACCCTAGACACGCTGTGCCTGGAAGGTCCCCTGCACTTTGAGTGGCCGCATTTTATGATGGACCAGCTACCACGTGGGCAAGCAAGGATGATCTCTTCCAACGTCAGGACAGGAGGTCTGGAAATCCTTTCGGAGGAAGTGCTGCCGGAAGAATTAGGGACGCGTAGGTCAGAAAACAAAAAGTGGGTAAGGAAATATACCAAAATGTCAACTCTCTGTTTCTTAAAGGTGAAGTAACAGGTGATTTTTATTTTTTAAAGATGTTTTCTACGAGGAACGTAATATTTCTGTAATAAGAAAAGAACACCTTCATCTGCGTTAAAAGAAAAAACTTGGTGGTCTATCCCCAGCACCTGGAACAGTGCCTGGCACATAGGTGCTCAGTGAATAGAAAGAAAGACTGGGTTTCCCTGAACCTCCACCCTGCATTCACATGAAGGAAAACTCTAAAAACCCACGGCACTGGGTTCTGTTGATGACCCACCAGGGGTGGAAACATAGCGTAGGTACTCAGTAAATGCTGGGGCATCATCCCGATCTCTACTCAGTGTCCTGTGGCCTGAGATTCACCCAGGCTAGGACCACCTGGCCTTTCTCTCCAGTCCCTGAAGCCTTGGTGTTCTTTTCCAGGTTTTGTACGATCTGCAGTTGTAAACGGATCCCTTTTCCCCCCCGACCTCACCCCCTGCCCAGTTCAATAGGCTCGGGCAACAGCATCAGCCAGCCCAAGTTATTTTTAAATCACATGATTACCCAGGGTCTTTTGTCACTTAAACAGTTTAATTGGAGCTGCGGCATGGGTAGAGCATAGCGGCTAGAGCCAATGTCAGCTGGCATATCCCGGCAGCACCAGACAGAGGGAGCTTGTCCCTGAAGCCAGCCCCTCCCCCAGGGATGCTCCAGGCATCCAAAGCCAGTCTGGGCCCATTAGGCAGATGGCAGAGAGCTGAGTCCCTCCACTGAGAGGACGTTCCCAGAGGACCTGCAGGTAAGGGCAAATGAGGATTGCGTGGGTTGGCCATGGAGACAAGTCACAGGTGAAGACTATCTTGATGGGCCATAAAGTAGAAGGGAGGGAGTTTATCTGTCCATCCATCCATCTACCCATCCACCATCTAATCATCCATCCATCCATCCAATCGCCTATCTGCTCAACCACCCACCCATCCATCCTGTACATTCATCCACTGTTCACTCACTGTGCACCGACCAGGTACTTTGTTCCACCTTCAGACCCGCTCAACTTTCCAGAGGTGTTGCCTACTCATCCACCCACCTCATCATCCATCTAAATATCCATCTATCCATCCATCCATCTATCCATCCATCCTCCTCTGGGCTAAGGAAATTCACCTCATAGGGTCAAATGTTGCCTGCTGCTACTCCATCCATCTACCTAAGCAGCTGCAAGTTCTGACCACTTCCAACCACTGGAGGCAACTGCTCCATCCCTAAGCCATACCCTCCGTGGCTTTAGTTCTCTCTGCAACAGAGCCCCTACCCCCTTCTCCTGGAGGTCTAGACGCTCATCCCTCAAAACCCAGGGCGAGAGTCAGCCCTGCTGAGAGGTCATGGCTCTCTAGGCTCTGTTCTCTCCTGAGGTCCACAGTCTGGCCTTGAGCCCACAGGGCTGGAGGACAGGGCCAACGGGTCCCTGTCCCTCAGGTCACTGCACAAAGTAGAAGCTTCGGACGCTTTTCTAAGGATTGAATATGGTCTCTCTGCCCAAATCTGGGCCTATTTTTGGCATATTTCTTTCACTGGGAACCTAAGACCAAACATGAGGGGGGCCTGGGGCCCCAATTTCAGAAACCGCACTCCAAGGCAGGGCACCCATGTGCGTTGTCACCCATGTTGCAGAACCCCCAGCCTGACAGAGAGGCAGGCCTGGCACGGGGAAGGAACGTTAGCACTAATCTGCTTTGGCCCAAAAGCACACATGCTTGGAGCAGTCTGGCCACAGCCACCCGGCCGGGCAGCACGGCTCACTGGCCACCCGCGATGAGCAGTGAAGGCGAGCTGGCCCGGACACAGCTCGGCTCTGCCTCCCCACACAGGTGTGACCGGAACTGATAAGAGAAAAGTTTGCCTGGGGCTGGGAGCGGAGAACTCACACCTCTGAGGACCTGTATGCGTTTTACGAGCCCTGTTCGTAGCCTGGAGTCCCGGCCTCCTGGCATCTGTGACTCTCCAGAAGCTTCAGGCACATTTGGCCTGAACGTTCGCACGTGGCTACGGAGCAGACCAGACCTGAGAGGGAATCGGAGCCTGGGAGGACGGGGAGGGAGCCCCGAGAAGCAGTGTGCACCTGCCTGGCTCAGTGTGCAGATGCAGAGAGTGGGGTGGGGGTAGGGGGATCCCGGAGCGGCACGCTCAAACGAGGGGAGGAAGCTGTGGGGGGCAGAAGCCCAGCATCGTGTCAGAACGTGCAAGTCTGCATCCCCCGAATGCGTATGCGGAAACCCCAATCCCCAGTGTGATGGTGTCAGGAGGTGATCAGGCCACGAGATCCCACTGACGGGATCGGTGCCTTCAAGAGGGAAGACAAGGAAGGTAATTCTCTCCCTCTCTCTCTCTCTCTGTCCCGCGCGGACACAGCAAGAAGGCGGCCGTCTGCGAACCAGGCCTGCAAACCTCCACCCTCCGGGACCGTGACAATAAATGTCTCGTGTTTCGTGACAGCGTCCACGGCTGACTGACACAGAAGCAGATGCGATTAGCAGCCGGCACTGTATCTGGCAAACGTCGAACTCTGGGGCTTGCGCAGGACTGCGGCAAGATCGTGGGGCAGGACTCCCCGCAGGAGCAGGCAGGGCGGCACTCCCCCTTCTCCACCTTCTTCCGGAAGCTCAGACCCCGGCCAGCTCTGCCCGGCTCCCCGTCCCCTGGCCGCCACGTCTAGAGGGTTCTGGCTCACAAACGTCTCTTCATCACGTCTCCTGCCCGCCTTTCCGACAGGGCCCTCGAGGCCCCGCAAAAGCCCCGTTCCACCTGGCCTGAGTCGTCGTCCTAAAACGCCCATCGGACCACACGCCACCCCCTTCTTCCGGGGGAGTCTTTACGCAGAAGCCCCTGGCCCACAGCATGTGCTGTGGCCACGCTGAGCACCCCCAGATGTGCTCCCACGGAAAGAGATGGGAGGGACCAGGAGGGAAGACCTGGGCCGGCTTGTTCATGCAGCTGCCAAGTGTCCACCCTCCCAGGCCGCTTGGGGCCCAGGCCCAGTGCAGGCGTCTGCCACAGCCCGGGAAGGCCCTGCCCCCCGGGGGCCCCACACCGAGGCCACGTGCCCAGGAAACCCGCCAGGCCTGGGCCCTCACCAAAGCAGAAGCCACCTCCTGTGTCTGTTCTGCGAGCCTGGGGGTGGCAGCACACTCCCCACACCAGTCACAGGAGGAGGTGGAGAAGGAGACATGAAGTTTCCCCCCATCGTCCTGCTCCTTTCCACGTCCCTAGCGTCTGAAGGGCCACAGCGGAGGGGGTGCAGCTCCTGGCCCCTTCCAGCAGCCAGCACCCACCTGGCCACGCCCCTGCACGCGGCCCGTGGTGGTGGTGGCGCAGTGGTGACGGCTGGGGCGTGGGCCAGCCCCGTCTTCTCAGGGCCCGATGCCCTGTGCCACTGGAATACCTTCCGGGTCACATCCCTTCCTGCCGGGTCAGAGCCCCCCGGGCCACACACCCACAGGCAATGCCAAGCACCACCCATGCCCCCCGTCCAGGCCAGGCCCCCTTGCCCCCACCCTGGGCAGCGGTAGCTGCTTTCTGCAGCCCGGAATCTCGGGGTGCTTCGGGGTCCTCGGTGAGAGACAGAGCACACGGAGGGGTGACAGCCAGACCAGGTACGACAACAGGACCGCGACCCATGATCTGCAGGAACTGGTCCCGGAACCGAACACAAAGCTCGGTACAAGGAGTCCCACACAGCCGGGACTTGGCCGATCACGGACTTCTGCCTTGTTTCCAACCCAGGACCGACCGGAGAAGGCCCAGCACGCTCCCTTGAGCGGGCACACGGGCCCGCCAGGCACATCACTGCTTGCTCTCATCTGGGCGGTCTTTGTCTGTCTCCACACTGGCCCTGGGCACCCGACCTCCCACATGACCTCCCCCCTCCCGAAGCAGCCGGTTTCTGTTCTCCCATATAGACTGGCTGATGGCTGCCCATGACCCTGTCAGATGAGTCGCCCCTCCTGGAGGAGGAGGAAGGGTGGGCAGAGGGTGGCCCGCATGATGGGCTGGGGGCACCGGGCGGGTCAGGACAGGGGGCCCCCTACATGGGGCCAGGCCCTCACTCTTCTGGGCCCGTTAGTGTAGTGGGCTGAATGGTGGCCCCCCAGACAGACAGAAGCAGGCAGACCTCGCAGGTCAAAGGTCCACCTCACTGCACATCATCTCCCCCGCCTGCCCATTTTGCAGTCAGAACAATCCGAGGCTAAAGGACTCGCCCAAGATGGGGCGTCAGGCAGGGCGCCCAGCCCGGTGCCCAGCCCACTGCACCACACGGCCCGGGATGCCCTTTCCGCCCCGTCCAGGCTGCTCCCGGGATGCCCACAGCAGACCCAGCCGTGCTCGGAGATGCAACGGCCCAGCCCAACAGCGGTGGCCTCACCCCAGATAAAAGGCCCCGTGAGACAACAGTTCTGGTTGCTGGTGATGCGCGGCCCCGTGGAGGGAGCCCTTGGACCACGAGGTCCCGAGCGTGAGCAAATCAAGGGCAAACATCCATCCTCCAGAAAACGCGGTTGCTCGGTCCTGCCCTGCAGCTCCGGGTGGATGCCTCGACAACCTCAGCTGTGGCCTGGAAGGAGGCCAGAGGACACAGCCCCGAATCAGAGGGGACCAGTGCTTGGAGCGGGGCTCGTGGGCAGCTGCTCCAATGGCCAGACCTGACAGACCGCCTTTAAGATGAGTATTTTGTGACACTGTCCCATCGTCTCCTGAATTGAAGCTGACAGAGAACACACCCTCCCTGGATACGCGACCTACGCAACATGACGTCTTTCAACTGTGAGATGCCGGTGGATTAGAAAGCAGCAGTCCACGATGAAATCGCCTGCACTTCAACACGAAATGCCTACACCTATACGTAGAGCCCCCGTGACCGTGTCGGCCACACATGCAAAGTAAGCAGGTGACTCCCGTCCCGCCGGCATCCAAGTGCAGGAAAGCTCTTGGAAAAGTTCCAATTCCCAGCCCTGCATGGGAAGGTTCTGCGCTCAGCTCAGCGGTACCAAGAGCCACAGAACTGCGGTGGCACACGTGACAGGGTGACACCCATAGCCCTCTGCACAGGAAGGACGATATCCAGCACCCCCACGGCCGTCACCTCGGCATTATTCCGAAGACTAAACAGGAGGAGCCAGGTGGGCACAGAGGGTGAGTTTTCATCTCGTGCGGCTTTGCCCGGAGGGCACGGGACAGCACAGCAGGCAGAACCCGGTGGAAACCGCCCCTCTTCTGGTTGGAGGAATGTGGGAACAGAGCTTAGGCAGGTGTGGCTGGTACCGAAACGTGCAAGGAGAGTTTGGAGGGAAGACCGCCACAGGGAGGAAGTCCCCAATTCTGGGTACATCTGCAGGTGTTTCGGGCTGACCTTGAACCTTGTGACAAAACTGAAGTCAGAAGCAACAGATCGTTGACCTTGGTACGGACCCACAGAAGCTGAAATGCAGCTGACAGTTCAAATCCAACTGGAAGAACCATCAGCTGAAACAACACATGAGGATTCCTCAGAGGAATATAACAGAACCCAGAGCCTATGCAACAGTGCGCTCACAATGCCAAGCAAGCAACCCAAGACTTCCAGGAAAACAGGTCCTGTTCTCAAGAGAAAAAGACGACTAACAGACACCAAGCTTGAGGTGACGTAGACGCTAGAATTAGGAGACAATGGCTTCAATGCTGTTATTACGGCTCTTTTGCCGAGGCAAGGGAGCTGGGGCTGATACGTGCATATGAAAGAACTAAGCATACATTTCAGAACTAAAAAACGTATCTGAAAAAAATTCAATGTAGAGTCTTAATAATACAATGGAGATCACAGAGGAGAGTCAGTGAACTTGAAGACAGATCAATGAAGGTATCCAACCTTAAAGAAAAGAGGAGAAAAAGATTTAAAAAAAAAAGAGCATTAGAGATGCAAACGATATACAAGAATTGGGTAATCAGAGTCCCAGAGAATGAGGCAAAAAAAAAAAAAAATACTTCAGGAAACAATGTCCTCGTTACACATAAAATTTCTTTTGCTACGTGAGGTGATGGATGTTAACTAGAGATATTGTGGTGATCATTTCACAATATACACAAATATCAAATTATATCATACACCTGAAACTAAGCTAATGCTACAGGTCAATTATAACTTAATAAAACGCAATGAAAAAAAAATGGATGCAGACTTCCCAAACTTGATGAAAGAAATAAAGACCGGCAAGGGGTTTTGGTTCCCGGAAAGTTCCAGTAATGTGCGCGCTCCGCCGAGTCTCGCCCAGTGAATGCAGTTATGAAGCTCGGACAGACGCAGGAGCGATTATCTGAGGACTAAAGGACACAGCAGCAGGCAGAACTGGGGAAGGAGAGCGGACTTCAAACACCATTGAACAAACGGTCAGCTTCCCGTTTATTGTTTCCTTTGGGTACAACCTGGCTGGACTCAAAGGCAGCCAGAAGACCTGGGAATGCGTAAAGAGTGTGCGCAAGCCAGAAGACAAAGCACGCATAAAAACAGCTCACGGAGAGCTTTTGCTTTTTAACCCGAGGAGTAGAACAAGGAAATGCCCGTGTTCAGCGTGCATGGGGGGAGGGGCGTCTGCCTGCATGTTCTCTCTGGCATTTCCTCCCCCCTGCAGCCCCAGGACACGCCGGGGTGGCGCAGAAGCCACGGACGATGGGCGAGCATGCAAGGACTCAGGAGCTGTGGTTCCAAGGACACGGACGAACCCCTGCAGTTCTGCCACTTGGCTGCGGGTGGAATCATGTGGGCCACAAGTCACGCAAGGCAGGGAAGTTGAGGCCCCAGGTGTTTGTCTGGAGGGCTGCAACAGGGCCCCGGGGCCGAAAGGCGGCAGGGACACGGATGAGGACGGGGCGGGGAGCGTTCCTATGAAATGGCACCGGGTGTGTGTGATCAGGCCTTACACCGCGTGCCAAGGATACTGAGCGTGGAACCGCCACCAACCTCCAGGACTCGCGTGGTGGGGGTACCTAGGCGGGGGCAGGTCTGAACAGCAAGCAAAGGTTTGGAAAACAAAACATCCCCATGGAGGGAGCCCTTGGACCACGAGGTCCCTGCGCTGACTGTGGAACCACAATCCGTGAAAGGCTGGTTGGAACCTGGGACCTCATCCCGACCATTTGCAGAGGTTACTCAGCACACAAAGAACTGTCAATGTGCTAACTCTCAAGGGAAACGAGATAAATAAAAATGACCACTGGATGGACCCAAAAGTAGAAGACGACCGAGGGAGGACTCAGTGATCTTGAACTTGAAGACACACCGACAGAAAATTTTCAGTCTGACAGAGAATCACACAAACTTTGCAGAGTCAGGAAGCTCCCTGCCTCTCTACTAGAAGAGCTCAAGAAATCCATGCCAAGACATGCCATCCCCAGACTGCTGAGAGGGAAAAAGAAAGAAAATATCCTCCCGACAGCTAGAGGAACGGGACTCGTTTCATAGAAAGAACAACCATCTGAGCGACTGCAGACTGCTCACGGAAAGCAAGTGGAAGGAAGTGGAACCCTATTTGAAGAGTGCTGTTAACCCGGAATGCCAGAGCCAGTGAAAGACTCTTCAAAGACACAAAACTTAAAGCCAGACAGTCTCAGGTGAAGAAAAACCAAGCGAATCTGCCACCAGCAAACCAGCCGCTGAAGGACATGTGTTGCAACGGGATGGGGGTGACACCGGAGAGAAACCTTGAAAATCAGACACAGAAAAGGAGGAACGAGAACGGCTAAGTATGTAACAGAATCTTTTTCATCTCCTACGTTCTTTAAGGTATTTATGGCCGCCGAAAGTAACAAGTATTGCGTTGTATGAGGGGGTTTTCCATTCACGCAGACTTACTACATAGGACAACAGGAGAGGAGAAAAAGTGGACCAAAAAACGGCTGGGTTTTCGCTTGCCGCGGGTGCGAGGAAACTGGGGAAAGCTAAGTATGTGTGTTGCAATCCCACAGCAACCACAACGCACAGAAAGCTATACCCACGGAGCCCAACTCCGATAAGTAAATTAGAAGGGAAAAGTTAATATATTCAAATTAAAAAAAAAATCAGGAGAGAAAAAATAGAATAAGAGAGAACAAATACAAAACAAGAAGTAAAAGGGTAGCATTAATACACAGTATTAAACGCAGTAATCATCGCATTAAATAGTATAAACGCAGTAATCATCGCATTAAATAGTCTATTTCAATACCAATAAAAGACATGGTCAGGGGGCGCCTGGGTGGCTCAGTGAAACGTTTGACTTCAGCTCAGGTCACGGTCTCGCGGTTCGTGGGTTCGAGCCCCGCGTCGGGCTCTGTGCTGACAGCTTGGAGCTTGGAGCCTCCTTCGGATTCTGTGTCTCCCCCCCTCTCCCTCTGCCCCTCCCTTGCTTGCACTCTGTCTGTTTCTCTCAAAAATAAATAAGCATTAAAAAGAAATGGCCAGAATGGATGTAGAAACAACACCCAATGGTAGGCGGGCTACAAGGCATCAGCGTGGTGACACAGGTAGGTGAAAAGCACCAGCCAGCACTAGTGACCGGGGATAAACAGGAACATTAAATAATGTCAAGAAGACCGGTTCACCGAGAAGACATGATGTCCGGGTGAGTACGCACCCAACACCAGAACTCCAAAACACGTCCAGGACCACCTGACGGAACGGAAAGGGGAAAACGGACAAGCACGATCCTACTGGAAACGCCAACACCCCCCTCTCAGCCATCAAGTAGAGGGCAAGTCAGCAAAGCTATAAATACCAAAACCACACCACCAGAAGGATCTAAGTGACATTTATGGAACACTGTGCCCAACATTCACAGAGTACACACTGCTCTCAGTGCACGTGGGATGTTCACCAAGGCAGACCGTAGCCGGAGCCGTGAAACTAGGCAGAGAGCAAACTAAATTCAAAGCACACAGAAAGAAGGACATGCTAAATACAAGAAGAGAAATCAATGAACTAGAAAAACAGAAGAATAAAGAACCATCAATGAAACAAAAGCCCGTTCTTCAAAAAGGTCAATAGAATTAATAACATTTTAGCAGGACTGATTCTTGATTCTTTTTCCAAAGAGACAAGACCCAAATTACCAACCTGAGGAACAAAAGTGGTGACATTGCTACAGGACAGACAGGAAAGAGATAATGGAGACTCAATGGATGATTCTCCTCAGATAAAGTTGACAGTTTAAAATGGATTGATTCAGGGCGCCTGGGGGGCTCAGTCAGTTAAGCGTCTGACTTCAGCTCAGGTTGTGATCTCACAGTTTGTGGGTTCGAGCCCCACATCGGGCTCTGTGCCGACAGCTCGGAGCCTGGAGCCTGCTTCGGATTCTGTGTCTCCCCCTCTCTCTCTGCCCCTCCCCCGCTCACGCTGTGTGTCTCACTCTCAAAAATAAACAAACAGCAAAAAAAATTTTTTAAAAATAAAATGGACTGATTCCCTAAACATTACAAACTACCCAAACTCACCCAACAACAAACAGGTAAACCTAACTCATATCAATTGAAGACACTGAGTTAGTAGTTTATCTGAAAAAACCATCTTCGGACTCAAATGAGTCCACTGGGGAACATCACCAACCATTTTAGGAAGAAACAATACCATTTGTACACGATGTTTCCAAACATTTTCTAAATTAATCCGTGAGGGGCCGCATCACCCTGAAGCCCAGAGCAGACCAAGATGGCATCAGAAAACCAGACCAGCATCGCTCACGACGGCCCCGGCAGAACATCAGGACCTGGGAATGCAAGGCCGGCTCGATCCCCGAAAAATCAGCTTACGTAAACGATCGGATACACGAACCGAAGAAGAAAAACATGATCCAGATGCAGAAGAAGCATCTGACAAATCGCAGCGTGTCCCCAGGCAGAGGCATGCCCCCCTGCCGGCCTCCTGTTGTGCGGCAGGGCAGGGGCAGGGGCAGCACAGCCAAGGCTGGCCTCCCGCAGTGTCGGGAAGGTGGAGGCAGGAGGAGGTGGAGATAAGGCCTCTGCTGTTGCTTGATCGGCGTGGACCAGTGAGGGTTTGCGGAAGACAAAGATTGGAAAAACCAAGGCGCTCGGGCAAGGCTGAACCCTCGGAGACCCAGCACGTCCCCTGGGAACACAGCACATTCCCGGATGGGTGGCAGGCGAGGGCCGTCTGAAGCGCTTGGATTGAAGGGCGCCTCGGGCACAGAGAGACACCGATGGAGGCGGGCCGGCCCCACGAGGACTCTAATCACAGCGGTACAGCAATCACTCCTCCGACACAATAGAAACGACTGGAAGTAATATGAGCAGCACACCTGGCGCACTTGGAAACGTCCTGCACGATCCCCCTGCGGGGAAACCGTTTACAACGATTTGAGCCTGGAGCCCAATCCCTTTCATGTATAACCAATAAACACGCTCGATAATTAACAGCAGTGAAACGTCCACCAGCACTAACTCACCCGCCTGCCCCGTACCGGGCACTATGCCCCCATCGTGCAGATCGGCTGGCCCTACCAGCCGACTGGGGCAGGGTCTATCACAGCCACCCTCAAGGAAACTGAGGCCCAGAGGGGTCACGTGACCGGCCCATCCCTGGGCTCGCCCACTCAGGATGCCCGTCCGAGATGAAAACCCGAGGCCGCTGTGCTCCGTGTGCACCTGGCCTCACCATGCCCGTGGCTGGGCTGGCCCGAGGTCACCGGGCGTCTAGGATAAAGGGCACACCCACGTGCAGCCTTCTTAACGCCAGCTCCACTCTCCTACCAGCACCTGTCGGCCCCTGGACACGCTGTGGGCCCCGCGGCAGGGCCTTCCTGGCGTCCCCAACACTCGCCTGGCCCTGCCGAGGCCGCCAGGTGACTTCAGGTCTCTGAGTCAGCTGACAGCTCCAGGCAGGCTCTGCTCGGAATACCAGCCGTGAGACCGTGTTCCCCGCTGGGTTTGCAACACTAGGGACCTGCTTCTCTGGAGGACCTTCTCCCCCCAAGAGCCTGGCTGGAGAAGGACTCATCCAGCCCAGGCCCCTCTCTCGGGCTTCTGCGCCCAGCGGCTGCCATCTAGTGGCCGAGGCAGGGAACGCAGAGCGGGAAGGGAGGTGCTGGGACCTCCTGATGGGGTCGGGGGACAGGTAGTGTTACAGCAGCACAATTTCCGCACTGCCCTCCGATTCTAGGAAACCGGATGTTCGTTTCCATTACAAAACGGCTTTCGGGTACCCAGTGTTGACCAGCTGCCCTGTCCTGGGCTCCGTCCTGGGGCCAACGATGTGTGTGATCTTGGGGAAGTGGCCTAACCTCTCTGAGTTCCGGATTCCCCATCGGTTACACCCTTGTTTCCCCCAGAAGGCGGTCCGGGGAGGGGGCTGACAATCTCCCAGACCCCAGGCTGCACGTCGTCCCTCCCTCCGAAGGCCTGGAAAACCCCCTTTCTGAGCACCCGAAGCTGAGCGTGAGGTTTCTCTGTCTGAAACGCTTGAATGGGTGCCTTGGATTCTGGGCCTCAAAAGCCCATCGGGTAAATCCGGGCTAATGGGGCCCCCAGAGCGCTCATGGGCCATTCTGCAAACACAACCCGAGGCCCGCAGGGCCGGGCACCGTGCGGGGCCTGGGGAGAGAGAAGGAGCCGGACGTCACGAGCAGGCGAGGCCCTCCCTGGAGGCCCTGTGCACAGCACACACGAGGTCCGGGGGCCCTGTGATCCTGTCCCAGAAGTGGGCCGTTTGAATCCACCGTCCCTGCGCGCACACCCTCCTCCAGCACGTGGGCAGGGCCCCACGGCAGCCTCTCCACTTGGGGGTCCTCTGTGGGGTCTGGGCAGAGTCCTCGGGGGCAGCTGGGCCAGGTCACAGGGTCACACCGGACCCCGCTTTCTGCTGCTAGGAGACGAGGGGCTGCAGGCTCAGAGGGCAGGGCCGGGCTGACACTCGCTCACGTGGATCAGCGTGGCATGCACACGGTAGGCACAGAGCGGACCCTGGACCCAGAGGGCCCGGGTTCAGATCCAGGCCCCCGCCTCCAGCCAGCACATCCTGGGCGGACGCTCAGACCTGCCTCTGTGTCCCCGTCTGTAGAATGGGGCCCTAGCAACAGCCAGCAGGTGGGGCGTCGGGTGAGGACCAGGGGTCTCCCTGTGGAGCTGGAAGCCTCCTAGTAAACGCGACTATTCTCATTTTTACCCTCCACCCACCCCTTCCCTACACAGTGAATGAGCCCCCACTCTGCGTAGGAGGTGGGACACGTCAGGGTTAACAGCCCAGAGCCCTGACTCCCCAGGTTTGAACCTGGCTTTGCCACTTTCGGGCTGTGCGATCTTGGGCAAAGTTCCTTGCCCTCCCTAGCCTCAGTTTCCTTACCTGTAGCAAGGGAGAAACAGCCCTCTCCAACCCACGCTGCAAGGAGTAAAGCCAGTGGGCCCCAGCTGCTGCCCCCCGAGGCCTGTAGGCAGGGCGGCCCCGGCTGAGTCTGCAGGAAAACGTCCCTGCATGGAGAGGTGGGGACACCGGGGCCACTCTGTGCCATCGTGCAAACACCGTGGCTGACGCAGAACGTAAACCTGCTCGTTTCTGGAGTTGGGGCCGTGGTGGGCGGGAGCCGGGGTGGGTGGGTGCCGGGCGGAGCCGCCTATGCAACAGCACCCACCTCGGGCACGGAGGTTCCAATGGGCTCCCCGCACACGAATATCTCCCGCAGGTGGCCACGCGTTTTCTGGTGGGGGAGGGCGAGCTGCGTGTCCGCTCCCAGGAACTGGGGAGGCCCGTGCGTGGATTCCTCCAGACTCAGCCCGAGCCTCCCCTCCAGCCACAACCCCGTGAGACCCGTGAGACCCCTTCAATGTGAGGAAAAGTCTACGCCAAGCCCCACGCGTCCTTCCGGAGAATCACCGGACGCGTGGCTGGTGTCGGGGACCCGAGATACCACCCCACGGGGCCGGCACGCGCGCCCTGTGCCTGCCGTCACAAATGGCCAAGACACGGAAGGGTTTACAACGACAGGAGCTGATTCCCTCGGTCTGGAGGCTGGAATTCTGCAGTCAGGCTGTGGGCAGCACGTAAGGGTTTCGTCTGGGCGGGTGGCAGTGGGGCCGGGGAGGCGCTGGCTGGGAGTCAGCCAGGAGAGGAAGGCTGACAGCTGGCCCGTCTCCAGGGGCCATCCTGGGCCCCCAGGTGGCCTCCCGTTCCAGAGAAGACGCTCCAACCCTCCTGAGTGCTCACAGGTCACCGGGACCCTGTCAGCAGGCAGGCGCTCCTTCAGCAGGTCGTGCAGGGCCTGGGACTCTGCATTTCTGTCAGACGAGGGGCTCAGGAGGCTGTGCTGACGCTCGTGGTCCGTGGACCCTGGGGCAGCAAGAGCTTCATGCATGGCCCTTGGCTTCGTTAAGCCTGGTGCAAGCTTCTCTGGCCACACCCAAATCCCCGGACGGCTGGTGGAAACACGGAGGTCCTGATTCTGGAGCCTGAGCATCGGTGGCACCTTCCCCAGTGGCATCGTCACAGATCTGCCAGTTCAGGGCGCGGGTGCAGAGAGCCGTGGCCACCTGTGAGAACCACCCCCCCCCCCCCCCCCCGCCAGCCCCAGGAGCTTCTAACGGCTCAAAGACCCCAGCCCGGGGCAGCGCAATCTGAATTCAGATGTACCGGCCCCTGACCCCCGGCCCCGTCCATGGGTCTGCGGGAAGCAGAGGGCATGAGCCTTTGAGGCGCATGCCATTCCGAATGGCCTGGGACGCCGTGCATGCCGGGGGCAGCTGCCCCCGGGGCCTCCGGGCAAGCCGCACTCACCGGGGGAGGCAGGAGGTCAGGGCAACCGGGGTCACCCTGGCACTTCCCACGGGTCACCTGAGTTTCAGGTGCCCCTATTTTGCCCGGAAGGAGGAAGGAAGGACAGACAGGTGGTGGCCTTGTTTGAGAAGCTCAGAAAGAAAGACGGGTATCCTTCCAAAGACATGCCCATGGCCAGGCCACGTGACTGCCACCTGCACACTACCATGTGGCTCAGCCGGGCCACGTTGCCCTAGGTAACAGACGGCCCTGCTCAGGTCAGGCCTGAGGCCCCAGGCACACCCCGTCCCATCTGCAAGGAAGCTGTGCGATACCGCAGTGAAACGCCGCCCCCCCCCCCCCCCCAGCCACCAATGCCCCCACGGCTCTGCCAGGAAGCAGGACCTGAGGGGGCAGGTTCAGTCACATGGGATCCCTGCACTCAGCCCTGCCTCTGCCATTCACTGGCTGTGTGACCTGGAGCACGTCACCTGGCCTCTCTGAGCCTCAGTTTCTTCATGCAGGAAACAGACAAAGCCAGGGACCTTCGAGGATGGGTCTGAGTCACGACAAGTGCCACCAAGATACTAAATACCTTAACAGACACTGTTTCTTGAGCACGTGGGTGCAGGCCCATCAGAGCTTTAAAGTGATTGGGTCATTTGACCACCCTTGGAACGAGCTTGTGTGATGGGACTGTGGGGGTCCACACGGCACAGAAGGAGAAACTGAGGCACAGGAGGTCAGGAGGGAGGGGTCGAGCTGGCACGGAGCCCAGCAGTCTGGATGGACTGCCCCGAGGACTGGGGTGAGGGGACGTGGGCAGACCCCGTGGAAGTCACATGTGCTCATGACCCCACCCACCTCCTGGTGCCCAAGGGTCGCTCAGGGCCAGGTTGGGCTGACCTTGGCCAGAGAAAGGGCGCCTGCCCCACCCAAGGCTCCCCTGCTGTGTCCCGCTGGTCAGCCACATGGGTCGGGGGCGGGGGGGGGTGGTCTATGCTTTCAGGTCGGCACATTCTATGTCCACAGCAGGCGGAGGGTGCCCCATGACCCGGATGGTGCCACACGCCTGGTTTTGATGGTTCCGCCTGCTGGGTCACAGGTGTGCAAAATGGATGTAAGCTTTGTGAATAAAGACCACACAGACAGAGGGCACCTGGACAGGACAGTGTGTTTCTCACCAGAATCACAGCCCCTGCAAGGTGGGAGAGGCCCAGGCAAGTCTGGGGGACCTGAATCAGGCCAAGGGACTGGAAAAAACACAGGACCAGCACATGCTTCCTCAGGACAGAGGCTCAGCTGGCCTGGGCTCCTGCCACTCTCCCCAAATGGCTGTGGCTTAGTGTCACCCACACGCACTACTAAATGCCTTTTAAAAGGGTCAGCTGTATAAAAGTCCAATGTTGGCATGAAATGGTGTTACCATATTAAACTGCATGTAGTTAATCAGGGCTGTGTGACCCATAAGCAAATTTTTCTATCCCTCAGCTAGCCATCTGGTTATTAAGTCATACACAGATCTACCCACCCATCCATCCATTCATGTACTCATCTATACATTCATCCATCCACTCTCCTGCCCACCCAGCTACACGTTCACCCATACACCCACCCACCCATCCATCCATCCACCCACCCGTCCATCCATCTATCCATCCATCCATCCATCCATTCATCCACCCATCCATCCACTCTCCTGCCCACCCATCTATACACTCACCCATCCACGCATCCACCCATCCATCTATCCGTCCACCCACCCGTCCATCTGTCCGTCCATCCACCCATCCATCCATCCACCTGCCCACCCATCCATCTATCCACCCGCCCACCCATCCATCCATCCATCCATCCACCCACCTGCCCATCCATCTGTCCATCCATCCATCCATCCATCCACTCTCCTGCCCACCCATCTATGCACTCACCCATCCACCCATCCATCCACCCACCCGTCCATCTGTCTGTCCATCCACCCATCCATCCATCCATCCATCCACCCACCCACCTGTCCATCCGTCTGTCCATCCATCCATCCATCCACTCTCCTGCCCACCCATCTATGCACTCGCCCATCCACCCACCCACCTACCCATCCATCCACCCGTCCGTCCATCCATCCATCCATCCACTCATCCATCCATCCACCCGCCCATCCATCCATCCATCCACCCATCCATCCGTCTGTCCATCCACTCATCCATCCATCCACCCGCCCATCCATCCATCTGTCCATCCATTCATCCATCTATTCATCCATCCACTCTCCTCCCACCCATCTATGCAGTCGCCCATCCACCCACCCACCCACCCGTCCATCTGTCCATCTATCCACCCATCCACCCACCTGCCCATCCATCTGTCCATCCATCCATCCATCCATCCATCCATCCATCCATCCCTCCATCCACTCTCCTGCCCACCCAACTATGCACTCGCCCATCCACCCACCCACCCACCCGTCCATCTGTCCATCTATCCACCCATCCACCCATCTGCCCGTCCATCTGTCCATCCATCCATCCATCCATCCATCCATCCATCCATCCATCCACTCTCCTGCCCACCCATCTATGCACTCACCCATCCACCCATCCATCCACCCACCCGTCCATCTGTTCGTCCATCCACCCATCCATCTATCCATCCATCCACCCACCCACCCACGTGTCCCATCTGTCTGTCCATCCATTAATCCATCCATCCATCCATCCATCCACCTGTCCATCCGTCCATCCACCCACTCGTCCACCCATCTGTCCATCCATCCATCCATCCGTCCATCCATCCTCTCTCCTGCCTACCCATCTATGCACTCGCCCATCCACCCACCCACCCATCAATCCATCCACTCATCCATCCACCCACCCGCCCATCCATCCATCTGTCCATCCATCCATCCACCCATCCATCCATCTGTCCATCCACTCACCCATCCACCCACTTGTCCACCCATCCGTCCATCCGTCCGTCCGTCCATCCGTCCATCCATCCATCCATCCTCTCTCCTGCCCACCCATCTATGCACTCGCCCATCCACCCACCCACCCATCCATCCATCCACTCATCCACCCAGCCAGCCATCCGTCCATCTATCCATCCATCTTTCTTCCGTCCATCACTCTGGCCATCCATCCTTTCTTTTATCTAACTGGCCGCCAGACATCTGTTAGCACCATTATACACCAGGTTTCGTGCTGGACTGGTACTGAGGACTCAGAAAGGGCATTCCAGCTCTCCTCCTTCCTAACAGGTCCTTAAGTGCTGGGAGAAAGAGACTTACAACCTAAAAGACCAGCCAGGGAACCAGGCTTCCAGGGAATGAGACCAGGGCAGCTCTGTTTGGGCCGGGGAGAGGGGAGGAGAGTCGGAGCAGGAGACCTGGGGCGTAGGAGCAGAGGTGGAAGTGGGCAGCCTGCCTAACGTCCACTCCTGCTTCCGGGGAAACACCCTGGGCCACTCTGGTGTATGTACTGTGACCAACTCCCTCTGAGGATGGGTGTGTGATCTAGGTCTGATCAAAGGGTCCATCCTACTATCCTTGGTCACTACAACTGGGTCAAGAAAGGGCATGTAATCTCCAAAGGCAAGGGAAACGAAAGCAAAAATGAACTATTGGGGCCTCATCAAAATAAAAACTTCTGCACAGCAAAGGAAACAATCGGCAAAACTAAAAGGCAACCGACAGAATGGAAGAAGATATTTGCAAACGACACATCAGATAAAGGGTTAGTATCCAAAATCTATAAAGAACTTCGCAAACTCAACACCCAAAAAATAATCCAGAGAAGAAATGGGCAAAAGACATGAATAGACACTTCTCCAAAGAAGACCTCCAGATGGCCGACCGACACATAAAAAAATGCTCCGCCTCACTCATCATCAGGAAAATACACATCAAAACCACACTGAGATACCACCTGACACCGGTCAGAATGGCTCCCATGAGCAACTCGGGCAACGACAGATGTTGGCGAGGACGCGGAGAGAGAGGGTCTCTTTTGCACTGCTGGTGGGAGTGCAAGCTGGTGCAGCCACGCTGGAAAATAGTACGGAGGTTCCTCCAAACACTAAAAATAGAACTACCCTACGACCCAGCAATCGCACCACGAGGCATTTATCCAAGGGATCCAGGCGGGCTGTTTCGAAGGGGCACATGCACCCCCATGGTTACAGCAGCACTATCGACAACAGCCAAAGTATGGAAAGAGCCCAATGTCCAACGACTGATGAATGGATAAAAAAGACGTGGCTTATATATACAATATAATACTACTTGGCAATGAGAAAGGACGAAATCTTACCATTTGCAGTGACGTGGATGGAACTGAAGGGTATTATGCTGAGTGAAATAAGTCATACAGACAAAGACAGATACCATATGTTTTCACTCATGTGTGGAATTTGAGAAACTTAACAGAAGACCATAGGGGAGGGGAAGGGGAAAAAATAGTTTCAAACAGAGACGGGGGGAGGCAAACCACAAGAGACTCTTAAATACAGAGAACAAACTGAGGGCTGGTGGGGGGTGGGGGAGAGGGGAAAACAGGTGAGGAGGACACTTGAGGAAGGCCCTTGTTGGGACGAGCCCTGGGTGCTGTATGGAAGCGATGAATCACGGGAATCTACTCCTGAAACCAAGAGCACACTGTACACACTGCACGTTAGCTACCTTGACAATAAATTATATATATATATATATATATATATGTACGTGTATGTGTGTGTGTGTGTGTGTACACACACACACACATATATATATAAAGAACGGGCATGTGCTATAAATCAGTCCAGTGAAACTCAGTCCTGAACCTTCTCTTATGATCTGGGAAAGAGACACTCTCCTCTTTCTATGACTGCGAAACCTGGTGCTTAACCTGGTGCCGTTAGCTTTCTTCACATGGCATGGGGAAAACTTGCCTGAGAATGGAGTTCACACGGAGGAAACCAGAGAAAAGACATGGAGAGAGAACCCCCTAATGCTTCTGGAGCACCTGGATCCAGCCATGCCTGAAGCTGTAACTCTTGAACCTTAAAGCCATTAAATCCCCACTTTGGCTTCGGCCAGGTTGACCTTGATTTGTAGCATTTGTAACCAAGACGGCTGCCTGATACAGAGGTAATGTTCCGTGCTTCGGGACACAGGCTCTGACCCAGAGAGGGGTCCAGGAAATCAGAAGGAGGTGACACTTCTGATGAGACTCTGGAACCCTCAACCTGGGGACCTCAGGGTGGCTGGTATAACCACGCACAGGTACGAACTCTTCTCGGGCAAGTTCCTTCCCCAGTACAGGCCTCAGTTTCCCCGCACATGAAATAGACGTTGTGCCGTTGCTTTTAAAGCATCCCAGTCCTCCACTCAAAGGACCCCGTATACCTCACATCCTGAGCTGTTCTGGATGGGGTGGGGGCTGGGAGGAGGCTGCCCAGACGGGGTGGGCTCTACGGAAACGGGAAGAAGGCTGTTACTTAGACGGTGCTGTGGTGGAGTGGCCAGCTGCCTACCCCAACTTCTGTTCTCCACTCTCCTCAACAGAGGGTGGTCTGAAATAAAGGCTACAGGCTTCCCTGAGATCCCATTATAGCTGATAGTTGGAAGCACAGCGGAGACTTTACAATCCCTAAAATGAGGGAGTGCGGTTTGTTTTCTTTCCCCCTTTTGCTACTGGAAAGTGGACACGGTGGGTGGAATCTCAGCAGCTATCTTGAGCCATGAGGCGCCTGTCAAGGATGCTGAAACAGCAAGAAAGGAAAAGCCCAGATCCCCTATGAGCCTGGGGCCCCTCTCTCAGCTCTGGGCCGCCTTCCTCTGCCTCCAACACGACACAGAAACAAATCTCTATCTCATTTAAACCATGCTTCTTTTGTCTTTCTCCTGGCACGTGTGGCTGAACGGACCTCAGCAGGTGTCGGCATTTTGGAGAAACAAACGAGCGGCACGTCTCAGATGCTCCAGCTGGGGTGCGGGGAGATGGCAAAGGGCAGGACGGGGTCTCTTCTCCCAAGACAGCAATGCCTGGCGTTTTATGCCAACGGGAGGCATCTTACTAGAATCTTCCAACCAGCTTTTCCTTGCACGTCTCAGGCCCCAGCTTAGCTCACTACCACGGTTACCATCCCCAAGCAGCCACTCTGTCTCTCTCAGGTGGGGTCTCGCCCCGAGGTTAACCAAGCAGTGGAAATGCACGTGGCCTCAAATGCCCTCCGAGGGGCGGGCAGCACGGCCCCGCCTGGCATGGCTCCCGCGGGTAGGGGCCGTCCTGGCTTGTGAACAGGTACCTGTCGACTTTCTTTTTGTTCCATAACAACTCCATTTTGTCACGCTAATTTTAGTGGCAATGTTTTTGTTCCAATCAGCGATCGTTTGGGAAAAGGAGGCTGCTGGAAGAGTTCTTGGCATACGAAATGACAAGCAGTTTTTAAACGGCATAAGACTGATGATTTTTAACCACATTGAATTCTAAATCTGTTTCGGGCTGGTTACCGCTCGTTACAAAATAACAAGCTGTCTCGGAGCGATGTCCGCACCGCCCAGCTCCAATGTAGCAAGCGTTTGTGGCCGGGGGAGGGGGGGGGCTGCGCGGCGGGCCGGGTCAGGGGGAAGCGGCAGGCAGGGTCTCTGCCCTGGGGAGCACGCGGGGGACAGGGACCTGGACGCTGGGGAGCACCAGGGCCGATGCCCACCCAGGAGCTGGGCTTTGTGCGTCGAATGCCAGCTGCAGAGAAGATTCGGAGAGAGCTGCGGTGCAGTCCCTACCCCTGCCCCTGCTTTCAGGAGGCGACCGGCCGCACGGACCGCACTCGGCCGCACCAGGATGCTAGAACGGGGCAGGGTCTGGCAGTTGCTCACGAACCGGAGCACAGAATTCCACGCGACCCAGCAATCCCCCTCCTGAGTGTCCCAAAGAAGTGAAAGTCAGGCCAACTGGTCCTCGAACGTGAACACGAACAGCAGCACCAACCACGGCAGCCGGTGGGGTGGAAACCACCCGAACGTCCACGGGTGGATATGCGCCACGTGGCCCCCGCACACACCGGCCCCGAGCAGGCATGAAATGGACGGAGACGGAGTGAATCCTGCTCGCTGAAGAAGCCACGTGGCCTGTGATCCCACTTGGACGAAGCGTCCAGAACAGGGGAATCTACGGAGGCAGAAAGCGGAGCCCCCGTGGGGGCCGCGTGCTGGCGGGGTGAGGCTGATGGGGACAGGGTTCCTTCCCGGGGCGATGAACACGTTCTCAAGGGAGACAGTGGTGATGGTCGCACAGCACTGTGAGTACTCCAAATGCCACAGAATTGTTCGCTTTAAAGCGATTAATTTTATGGCCGATGAATTTCACCTCAATTACGAAAAAAAAAAATGAATTTCACCTCAATTACGAAAAAAAAAAAAAGATGAATTTCACCTCAATTACGAAAAAAAAAAAAAAAAAAAGAGATTCCAGAACATTCTGCCAGGGGCTCCGATTGCCCACCGTTGCCTTTGCTCCATGCCTCCACTTCTGGGGTCACCGCCGCAGGTCATTTGGGCCTCTCCTGCCCAACTGCCAAGGGACGGGAAACACGCAGACCTGATGTGGACCCAGGGTGAGCTACCCTGTTAGCGGGGGTCCTGGGAAATTCGTAAAACGCAGACAGTCACGCACGCTGTGGCCTGTTGTGTGTGTGAGGGCAGGGGCCGCCCCCGCTGGCGCCTTCACTCAGTGGGCTGGCCCTGCTCCCAAGTCTGTTCCCGTGGAGGGGCCGGGGGACAGCAGGTGCGAGGCCCCCGGTATCTCCAGAGCCTGGGCCCCTGATCCAATCAATAAGCGAAGGAAAGGAACACCATGGTTGGGGCGGTTTCCTGCTCAGGCCTCCAGGGTCAAGGGAAACAGGGCTGGGGGGAGAGCGTCAGGCAGGAGGAGCTCAGAGGGGGAGGGGGGGTGCGTGTTCCAGAGCCTCCCCCGGGCGTTTACTCCGCCCGCGAGGCCCTTCCCTCCTGCCTCCTTGGGCTTCTCTGACTTGCCCTCCTGATTCGCGGCCCTGCACACGGAGCTCCCGGACGGCAAAGAGCCCACAGCCAGACATACCACCCGTGTTGCCACAACAGAGACACCTCCAGGGGGCGCCAGGGAGAGGCGGGCAGAGCTCCTGGCAGGTGGGAGCCCCTCGCAGATGCTTGGTGGTGGGGCGGAGTTTGCCACGAGGAAGGGTGTGCACAGAGGAGTGGAGTCCTGGACACGGGGCCCCCGGTGCTGGCCGTGGAGACCTGGGGTGGGGGGGGGACCCACGCCCCTGCACGGTCCACAACATAAACCCGGCTGCCAGTACGGGGCTGGCCCCGGCCTGGGGCTTCGGGTGCCTTGCCCTGTGTGCGCACCGAGAGGCCCCGGCCACGCTGTGTGGCTGGACCGTGATCGACCTTGCAGCGAGGTGTGCTGCGGTCGCCTGCTCCGTGAGGAAATGCCAGCTGCTTTTGGGGGTGTCCTCTGAGTTCGCACCAGGGCCCGGGGCAGCGGATGTGAGGACCGTCCGCAGGTGGGGGGACCAAGTGTGGAGAGCGTCAGTGACATCCCCTGGGCACTCGGCAAAGCCCGGCTCCCCGCCAGTGCAGAGCCACGAACATGGAAGCGGCTCCGCCCCTGTGAAGGGCCCCTGCGAGCAGGCCTTGGGGACAGGGGTGTCACCAGGGTCTAAATGCCACAGACCCGCCCACTCAGCTGAGAGAGGTCCCAGAATCCCAGACTTGTCAGGTCAGCCCCCAGCTGGGGGAGGGCTCAGGCCCCCACCGCCCTCCCTGGGTCCGCAGGCAGGTCTCCAAGGGGACCTCCCTTCCTCTGCCAACGTGGCAGCCGAGAGCACCGTGCCGAGCGCCCACGCGAGGTGCCAAGGCTCTGCCAGGAGATCCACTCTGAAGACAAAGCCGCCCTTGCCACGCTCCCCCAAAGCCGCTTCGAAATGGGCAGCCGGAAGCTTCTCCAGCAGCCGGCCGTCAGCCTCTGGGATCAGCCATCTCTCTTTCCCGACCCGTGATGCCGTGATGCGCTCCTCCGGGGAACCTGGGCCGGGCACCCGGTTTTCTGCCAGTGGGAGGGTGCCAGGGTGAAGGAAGGGGTGAGGAACGGCCTGCCGTGACGCCCCAGCTCTTGCCTCCTTTCCTGGAGAGCACCAGGCGGAGGGGCCGCCTCACCCTGCTCCTCGTGGCAAGTAGGGCGGCCCTGGTTCAGCCGGCTGCCCGGCGAGGGCAGCCGCCCTCCTTCGCGCAGAACCGTCCCCATTTGGACGACGCACGACGCGGTCACCCTGGCAATCGGACTCATTCGAGGACTGCCCGCCAGAAAAGCTGGGAGCTTCGGGAGCCAGAAGTAGGTCAGATCAGCACCGGGGCTTCGGATCTGTGCCAGGGCTCAAGGACAGCACGGTCCCGCAGCAACGGCGGAGCACAGACTTCCCCGAGCACTGTGTGTCCACTGCACCCGGCCGGGGCCCCCTGAGCCTGCTGAAGACTGCATGTGGTGCATGCGTATACAGGCTCGTGGGTGCTACGTGTCCAATGTGCGTGTGCTCAGCTCGTGTTCACACGCGTGTGTGCGTGCGCTGCCCTCCCTTGATCCCCAGTGAGGTCTGCGACCCCCCAAACTGCCCTGACTCTGGGAAAGGGCAACGCGTAGTGTCGTGAAGGCACAGGAGGCTGGGCTGGGTCTCCCGCCCTGATGCAGGCCCCTCAGGGAGACCAGCGGAGAGGGTGTGGCCTCTGGATGGCCCTCAGCCGCCTTACCGCAGCTGCAGGGCGGGCCCTGGGCCTTGGCCCCTTCCGGCCCAGCCCGGGCTCAGGGGAAGGTAGGTGGGCCTTCTCTGATGGGCCCGAGTGCAGGAGGGGAGGTGAAAACCCCTCTCAGCCAGGTATCCGGGTCGCACAAAGCTCTGGTCAAGGGAGAAAGTTCTAGTGCCCACTCCAGGATGTGAACTCGGAGTGTGGCCATCCCCCCTCCTCGGCTCCTCGGGTGTCCTTCCGGGGGACGGAGCCGCCAGCCTGGCTCTGTCTCCAGTAACAGAAATCGTTCACACACGCTGCGGGCTCAGGGGGGCCACATCGCTAGGAACCTGCGCTCCTTAGGCATCTGCTGAACTCCCAGAGCCCGTCAAGGTCACGGTCAGGCAGGGTCGAGGTTAGCTGTCCCGCTACCTTACTTCTGAAGTCCCTGCTGTCCCTAAAAGACCCAGTGAGACAGACATCCCTGTGCATGAGATGGTCAGGACCCTGGGCCCCAGTGTGACGGCCTCCAGCGTCCTGATCTGTGAAATGGGCCCTCAGGGGTGGGGTGCTCGCCCTCTGCCCTGGGGAAGACTCTGGGAAAATGACCCCGCATCGGAGAAGTTGTAGCCGTTCGCAAACCAGAAGCTCTGCAGTGGTGATGAGGGACCCCGATTCCGGTTTCCTTAGAAGCAACGGGAACGTGGGCCTTCTCTCCTTGGACAAAGACTCGGTGCTGTTCTGGCTGCTGGGAGCTCAGCCCCTTCTCCCCACACAGCGGGTCAAGGCTAACAGGCTTGTTTTCTCCATCCACTGGTCCAGGAAAGGAAAGGAGGGAGGGGCGTCCGTTCAGAGACACGGAGGCCAGGAGCACTCTGTGGCCGGCTCCCCCTCTGGGCGCCCGATGGAGGAGGCGCCTGGCCCGGGAAATGCGGGCTCCACGGAGAAGCCCAGGGGCAGCCGATCTGCGCACACGCGGAGTGCCATTTCTGGATTCCGGTCAAGGGCACGTTTGCATCTCGGCTAAATAAACAAGGGCGGCCAGGGGGACCTTCGCAGCGGTTAGCAGCTGTTTCAGGATGGACGTGCTCCTGGGGGGTCTGGCTGTGCTCAGCAAGGATTTCTCCAGCAGATCTCTGATCTAAACAACCCAGAGGAAGTTGGGGGGGGGGTTGGGGCGGTTCCGCCACAGCGGGGCACGGGAGCTGGTGCTGAGGCCCCACCGGCGAGGGGCAGCAGGTGGCCGGGGGTGTGGTCAGCCTGGCCCACTGCGGTCAGGAAGCCACTGCAGTTCAGAGCCCCGTCCCCGGGGGGGTTGGAGGTTGTTTAAACAATGAACACTGCCCCCCCCCCCAAGCTGCAGAAGGGACTCCCGAATCCACCAGGCTGTGCCAGCGGGGCCTGGGCAGCCCTGGGAGTCTTTAAAACAAAGTGCCTTTGATTCAAGATGGCAACACTCTGGAGGGGAGGGTCTCCAAGCACAAAACCCGCGGCTTCCAGGGCAAGACGGAGGCCCACGGGTGCATTTCCAAGGCCACAGGGTCCCCCGTGCAAATCGAGGGGCACAGAATTCAGGGACACAGAGCCAGAGGAAAGCAAGGGGCCCCTGTTCACAAATGACTAAGAATCCAAGGTGGCAGCTTCAGGGCATCAAGAAGTGTGGGGCCCCACGCAGCGGCGGGGTCACCGGCCCATGATGGTGCTGATCCTTGCTGGCTTGAGAAAAAGCATGCTCCGCGTCCCCGAGGCCCGGCCCCAGGCTGTGGCAGCCCCTATCTTTAGGAGGCCACAGGCAGCTGAGCCCTGAGGGAGCCTCCAGAACTCTCAGAAAAAGTCAGGAAGGAGGCAGTCGGCCGTTGCCGCCGGACACCAGCGCATTTCTAGGGCTGGTGGTGTCGTGGGGTGCCAAGTATCCGGGCGAGTGGATTCAGGACATGGACAGAGACCTTCTAAACCGTGAGGCCGTTCACCGCCCTTCTGCTTTTGCAATAACAAAACGCGGGGGCAACTGCAATGTCACAAATCATAAGAGAGCTGGACAGGCGGCCAGTGTCACGTCCGTGACAAAGGTGAGGGGCACGGCCTCCTCAACGACTTCCCGACGACAACCTGGAGAGCCACGGGGAACGGTGCTTTGGGAGAATACTTTGGACCCATGACACGACGTCCTTCGTCACTTGGGAAAGAAAGCAAGCAGGATCTGTGCTGTAAAAGGACGCCCTCGGGGCGCCCGGGGGGCGCCGTCGGTCGAGCGGCCGACTCCAGCCGGGTCACGATCTCGCGGTCCGGGAGTTCACGATCTCGCGAGATCTCGAGTGATCTCGCGTGAGTTCGAGCCCCGCGTCGGCTCTGGGCCGTCGGCTCGGAGCCCGGAGCCTGCTTCCGATTCTGTGTCTCCCTCTCTCTCTGCCCCTCCCCCGTTCGTGCTCTGTCTCTCTCTCTCTGTCCCCAAAATAAATAAACGTTGAAAAAATAAAAGGACGCCCTCAATTCTGTCTAACAGACATTTAGACTCAAAGAAAGCCCGACACCTCAGTGGTGATTATCAACACGGGCTAGGGTTACGAGTGATTTGTATTTTCTCCTTTATACCGCCTGGTACTTTCCAAACCCGCTACAGGACCACACACAACGTGTTCACGGCACGTTAACTTAAAAGGCAGAAGCCCCTCCAGAGAAGACACGTACGCGGCCAGTGAGCACACGGGAAGATGCTGGCGTCACGAGGTATTAGGGAAACGTAGATGAAAACCCACAGCGAGGTACCACCCCACGCCCAGTAGGACGGCTATCATCCAGAAACGAAAGGTAAGAGTCGGCGAGGGTGTGGGGCGTTCAAGAGCCCTTTTACGGTGCTAGCGGGAAGGGAACAAGCAAAACAGCCTGGGAGGGCCTCGAAAGGTTAAAGACGGTGTGGCCACATGACCCAGCGTTCGACTCCCAGGTACGTGTCCAGAAGAATTGAAAACCGGTGTTCGGACAGATACTTGCACGCACATGTTCACAGCACTACTGTTTCCAAACGCCCAGAAGTGGGAACCCTAATGTCCGCCCAGTGATGAATGCACACGCAAAACGTGGTCTCTCTTTACGAGGGAATACTATTCAGCCTTGACATGACATGACATGTCATCCGCTACGTGCTATCGCATGGATGCAGTCTGAACGCCCAAATGAGCCAGTCGCCAAAGAGCACATGCTGTAAGATTCCGTTCACACGACGTGTCCGGGATAGGCAAACCCGTGCAGACAGAAACGAGAGCGTGCCCGCCCCGGCTGGGGACGCGGGGTGGGGATGGCTGCCAGTGGGGACAGGGTTTCGTTTTGGGATGGCCAAGATATTCTGGAATCAGACAGTGGTGATGTTTGCACAACCTTGTCAGTATACGAAAACCCACAGAAACGTCCACCGTAACAGGGTAAATTTTATGGCATGGGAATTCTATCTCAGTTTCAGAAAATAGAAAGATGGGGACCACGTCTGAAGACCTTCAGGTGACAGAGTGGTGTAAACCTAGACAGGAGAGGCACGCCTGGGTGGCTCAGTCGGTGAAGCATCCGACTTCGGCTCAGGTCATGATCTCACAGCTCGTGGGTTCAAGCCCCGCGTCGGGCTCTGTGCTGACAGCTCGGAGCCTGGAGCCTGTTTCAGATTCTGTGTCTCCCCCTCTCTCTGCCCCACCCCTGTTCACGCTCTGTCTCTGTCTCAAAAATAAACATTTAAAAAAATTAAAAAAAACAAAAACAAAACGAGACAGGAGAGAGTTCACCATCAAGAACCGATCTGACGATCCGATCGGATCAACCATGCTGAAGCTTCGGGAGACTGCGTTTTTCAAGCCCTGGTGCAGATTCCCGATCCGCGTCTGGGTGGTGCCCAGGCGGCCACTTCCCGCCCGTCTCCTAGGAGCCCAGGCTCCTCCTCACCCTGGTTCTCCCAGACCCCGACTGGCTGGGGATGGGGCGCATACAGAGCGTCCTCCCAGATGCTCTCCTTGGCTACGTGATTTGTTGGAGCAGGAGCCTGGCCCTTCCATCTCTGCTTTACATATGCATATCTTAAATTTAATCTGCCAGTGTGAGATTTCATCGTTCCCAGCATGCAGCCCCCATAAGCCAATGTTTATTCATTATCCCCGGATCTGTTTCCTATCGTCTATTTCAGAGAAGCCAAAAACAACATCTTAACTCCATACAGAGCGCCATATGATGGCTTTCGTTTTCCAAAGTGAGCCACGGTGCACTCTGGGCGGGATGGCCCTTGGCTCCCGCTGAGCCCCAGCTAGAGGGGGGCTCCTGGCACTGGTTAGCCATCCTCAAACTGGGTGCTCAGGTATCGAGGGAGAGGCCTCAGGTCTGTCCTCCCTCACCTGCCAGCCCGTACTGGGAGCAGCTCACTTATCCTACCTTTCACAGGGCATGACATCATCTGTCTTCCCAGGCCCCCAACGGCCCATGTCACTCGTGGCATGGGTGAGGAGGACGGGTCAACCACCCTTCCCAAGTAGGATGCCCAAGCCCCAGTGCCATTCTCCCTGCTTGCTGAACTCACAGGACAGAGCAGGCAGGCAGAGTCAGAGGCCACTGCACATCGTGTTGGCTTAAGGGAACTTCTCCCTTAACAATCTCCAGTGGCTGAAGACCCAAAGAAATCCTGGCTTGAGATGCCAACAATGCTGGTGTTTTCTTGGGTCTCATAATAGCCCACTGCCTTCCTGCTGTTCAGACCCTATGGTTTTGAAGAAATCTCAAGGTTGGAGAGGTTTAAAGGTAGGGGAGACTATACAATTGGATTAGGGTGAGCTGCGTATGAGAGATAGAATGGGTATCTGCAACCACCTCCGTGCGGTCCATCCATTTACCCATCTATCATCCATCCATCCACCCATGCATCCAACCATCTAACCACCACCCACGGGCCCATCTACCCATCCATCTATTATCTGTCTTTCCCCTCCCCCATCCATCCATTTACCCATCCATCTACTATCCACCCATCTACCCATCCACCCATCCACCCATGCATCCATCCATGTACCCATCTACCCATCCATCTATTATCTGTCTTTCCACCTACCCCCCCACCCATCCATCCCTTTACCCATCTACTGTCCACCCATCTACCCATCCATCCATCCATCCATCCATCTCTCCACCCACCCATCCACCCATCTACCCATCCATCCACCATCTACTCATCTACTCATCCACCCACTCATCCATCCATCTACCCATCCATCCACCATCTACTCATCTACTCATCCACCCACTCATCCATCCATCCATCTACCTATCCATTCATCATCCATCTTTCCACCCACCCATCGATCAACCATCCACCCACCCACCCACCCATCCATGTACCTCTCCATCCACTATCTACTCATCTACTCATCCATCCATCATCCATCAATCATTCATTCATCCACCCACTCATCCATCCATCATCCTTCCATCCACCCATGCATCCAACCATCTAACCACCACCCACGGGCCCATCTACCCATCCATCTATTATCTGTCTTTCCCCTCCCCCATCCATCCATTTACCCATCCATCTACTATCCACCCATCTACCCATCCACCCATCCACCCATGCATCCATCCATGTACCCATCTACCCATCCATCTATTATCTGTCTTTCCACCTACCCCCCCACCCATCCATCCCTTTACCCATCTACTGTCCACCCATCTACCCATCCATCCATCCATCCATCCATCTCTCCACCCACCCATCCATCCATCTACCCATCCATCCGCCATCTACTCATCTACTCATCCACCCACTCATCCATCCATCCATCCTTCCATCCACCCATGCATCCAGGAAGTACCTTCTCAATATCTCTTACATTCCAGGCACCATGCTAGGTGTAGGGGACACTAAGGTGAACTGCTGTACCCTCTGAGTTCTTTGCCCTCAACGAGGGCTGATCCACTGGCCTGACAAACACGCATTTACACACCAAAACTTGCAGGCCTTCTTCCACCCTGGCTCACCAATTGAATTTGCACCAATTAAAGCTACTCCAACTCAGGGTTCAGATCCCAGCTCATCAAGCACCTGTCTGGAAAGCCACTGAAACATACATATTCCCAGGTCCCTCTCACACACCCTGGCTTCACCGGACAGCTGGGTTTAGGGCCCCGCTCTGTGGTTATCTGCAGACATGTCACGCAGGATGATATCAACCTGAGAGCCAATGTTTGGTGAGCCTGCCTGTGAGCCAGACTGTGCCAGGTGCTTCCATGATGGGCTCACCACCCCCTCCCAGCAATGTTGTGGTAAACACATCACTGCCACCGCTATCTCGGAGAGCAGGGTCAGAGAGGCCAAGTAACTTGCCCAAGGCCACACAGCAGCGAGGTGACAGTGAGGCTCTGGCTCCAGGCTCACGGCTGCCAATCAGAGCCACGGACTCTGACGTTTGTGTGTTCTGTGGCCCTGGCTCTGAGCCCCATCTTCAGAACAAGGACCCTAAGAGGTTCCTGAATGCTGGGGCATCAGCGTGCAGCCTGGTCAGATAAGAGTCTCAGGACCGAGAGGACAACCACTGCCCTAGACACGGACAACACGACGGCCCCACTGGGGATGGGACTGTGTGGTGGGAAGGGACTGTGTGCGGCAGAAAGCACCACAGGGAACAGAGCTCAGTTCCCGGCTCTCTCTCTCCAGCATGTTATGGACTGAATTATATACCCTCCGGCCAACTCCTATGTTGAAGCCCTAACTCCAGTGTGACCATATTTGGAGATGGGGCCTTCAGCAATATAGTTAGGGTTAAGTGAGGCCGTAAGAGTGGGGCCCTAATCCCACAGGACTGGTGTCCCTCTAAGAAGATAAAGGGATATAGGGACGTTCACAGCGGAAGGCCATGTGAGGACACAGCTTGCCATCTGCAAGCCAGGAAGAGGGTCCTCACCAGGAACCCAGTGTCCTGATACCTGGATCTAGGACTGCCAGGATCCAGAGCTGGGAGAAAGAAATGCCCGCCGTGGAAGCTGCCCCGGCTGTCACATTCTGTCACAGCAGACCTGGCAGGGTAACAGACACCTCTTTCCTGCCCACCAACATCCACGCACGTGATGCACCGTAGAAATAAGCACGTCCCTCTGACCCGCGAGAGTCTGAGCCACGCCGGCTCCCCTCTGGCCAGAGCCCCGGCCCGTGGCGGCCGCTGGACAGGGTGACTTTGTGAAAGGAGCTGCAGACGCAGCCGCGCGTCCTGTGGCGGCAGGAGGGAAGGTGGCGGAGGAGGGCAGGGCTGGAACCAGCATCAGCCGGTTGCCATGGCGACCCGGCACAGGCCACCGCGGCTGCCGGGGAGGGAGCGGGAGGGCCTGGGACCCAGAGCAATGCCAGAGACCGAATCCTCCCGACAGAACAGGAAGCTACAGACAGACCTGGCAGAACTCTATTTCAGGGGCGAGACCGAACGTGGAAACGGGTATTTAAAACACAGGGCAGCTGCTCGGAGACAATAGGGTGCACGCGCCAGAGAGGCGAGGCTCCGAGTGTGTTTTAATAAGATGGTGTAAAAGTAAGAAGTCGGGGGAAGCCTGCGTGATTCTGCCACGGTTGTTTAATGAAAACATAGCCACTGGCGACCAGGACGATGAGTCCTCACATTTGCTTTATGTTCCGTTAGGGAGCAGCTCGTGACTCCTTTGGAAGCCGGCTCTGTCGTCGCTTATTAACATTTCAGATTACAATTGTGTTAATCGAGTCATTCGCCTGTGTTTTAAAGATAACAAAATACATCCTGTTTTGGAAGAAACGGCCATGCCTATCGTGGTATCTCACAGCGGCTTCGTATGCACTGTGACAAGTGGAACTTTGGTTGTATGACGGGACTCCACTCACCTGTGTCTCGATGGCTCTCAGCAGAGCCGCCCAGAGAAGTGGGGTGACAGCTCCGACCCCTTCTCTGTCTCCCGGGGAAGTGCTCCCAGCTGGGTGAAAGCAGGTCACGGCAGTGGTCTCCTCTCCTGTTCCAAGAGCCCAGGTGCCCGGGCCTCCCCGCTGAAGGGACGTCTGCGGACATCCTCAGAGGCTCGGCTGCCTCCCTCCTGCTGCTGGTCACGGCACCCCAGCTGCCCTTAGCAGGCCGTCCACCCACACTCTTGTCCCGGGCCCGGCCAGCCACGGGCCCTAAGCAAACTCATCTCCCAGCTCTGGCAACTGGTTCTGGGGTGCCACTACATGATTCAGGTCAACCCCATCAGGGCCGATCGCTGACGCTTGCCAAGTACGCAGGAGAAGACGTGTTCTGTCCGTGCTGGACTTGGGCTCTCGGGAGCACATAAGCCCTGAGCTGTCAGGGACCACCCTGGGAAGTGGGCTGGCCAAAGAACAACGCTGTCATAGAAGAATCAGTGCCTGAAAATGGAGAGAAAGCTCCCTGGGGACATCATTTGAGCACCCGGATCCAGCTGTGCCTGAAGACAGACAGAACTCGGGGGCTTTTAAATTACATACAATAACAATTCCCTTTTGGGGGGAAGAGAGCATTAGGGGGAGCTCTGGGATTTTGTCATCTTCAGTTAAAGGAGTGACAGTGAACAGAGCACCCCCTGATCTGGGATACGGCAGGAAGAGGCCCTGGGTTAGAAGTTCAAAATCAGGTTAGAAGTTCAAAATCAGCCCCAGCTTTTCCATGAGCCACGCGTTTGCTTCTTAGCAACCAGCAACCTAGACTTCCTTCTCTGGCACAGAGACGGCTGAACCCCAAATGAGGGTTTTCTCAGACTGGGCCTAGAGAGCCCAAGTCTTCCCAGGGGCGCAGCAAGTCTTAGAGGAACCCTCCACTCTGTGCTTTCATTAGGTGATGCCCCCAAAACGACCCTATGCTTTAAGAGCAAAACCGTTCTGCCCCCAGTGATGCGCATTTTCATAGACAATTTCAGTTTTTATAATAGAGTGTTTGTTTTTAATGTGGGGGTTTTTCCTCTTCCAAGTGACCCCCAGGTTGTTGACTGAGCAGTGACTTCTGTCCTTCTGGCTCCTGCCTTCTCCGGGGGGTGGGGGTGGGGCTGTGCTGCTTCTCTATCCGTGGGCTCAAGAACCCAAGGCTCCCTTGGCTTGGGTGGCCTAGATTCTAATCCTGTGTCTGCAACTCACAGGCTGTGCAACCCTGTACATATTGTACAATGTCTCTGGGCCTCTGTTTCCTTACGTGCAAGGTAGGGGCGATGACAGCTCATGGAACTGTTTTGGAGATTAGAAATGTCCGGTCCTGGGGCTGGCACAGCACCAGCGTCACACCGTCCCATGATGGACCTCCTGCCTGGACCAAGTCCACAGACCCACGACACCCACTCCGAGCACACAGCTGCAACCCCCCACCCTGTCATCCTGAAGGCCTTCGGACGACCTGGGCTTTTTCACTAGGTTAAGCTAGCTAACTGAGTTCAGGGGACTGCCTGGGAAAGGGGTCACTGCTAAGCTACCCCAAAGCAGCAGGGCAGGGTTTTCCCAATGTGGTCGTCCCTATACATTTATTTCTACAAGGAGCTCCTCGAGTCACCATTGGAAACGGGCAGCCAGCATCCCCTGCCATAGACAGAAGGTGCGTTCACATTGGCTACGGTGTCAAGGAGGTGATGGGGTCACAGTCGAGCTGGTGTGCGCTGTCTGCAGGAGGCCCTGTCCTGTGCCCACGCCTGCCTTCTCCATGTTAAGGAGGAAATCGGTGACCCCAAGAGCCAGGTGGAAGGCGGGGGGGTCCCCGGCCTCCCAGTGTAAAGCCCAGCCACAGTCTGGGAATAGATGTTAGCAGCTATGTATCACTGACAAAGGGCTCTCTCGTAGAATATGTAAAGAGTGACCACAAATCACTAAGAAGCCGCTCTAAAGGAAACTGGGCAAAAGACCTGAATTGACACTTGACACAAAAGAAATGCCAGTAAGTGGCCAACAGACGTACAAAACAGGTTCTCACCCTGGGAAGTCATAAGGGAAACCCACTGAAATCCCGCGTTGCCACTGCACGGACACCAGACCAGTAGTGGGAACGGCCGGCGAGGGCTGGCAGGATGTGGCCGCACCACTGCCAGGGACTATAGGTTCGTGCTCCCCGTGCCTCTATCACAGCCCTACGCCCGACGGGATGGTATTTGGAAGTGGGGCATTTGAGAGGTAATTTGGGTCAGGGGAGGCCAGGAAGGTGGGGGCCCCGTGATGGGATTGATGCCCTTGCGAGAAGAGGCACCAGAGACTGGACCATGTGAGGACACAGCGAGAAGGCGGCCGTGCGCCAGCCAGGAGGCCAGACACGCCGGCACCCCGACCTTGGACCTCCGGCCTCTGGAATTGGAGAAATAAATGTCTGCTGTTTAAGCTGCCCTGTCTGTGCTATTTGTTACAGAGCAGGTACAGGCTGATACACCCACTTAGGACATGGCTGAAGCATCTAGAAAAGTGGAGGACACACCCAAGCCTGACCACCATCCCTGCTGGGTGTGAGGAAAAGAAGGGCAGACCTGTTTACGCTAGGAGCCAAGTCCACAGCAACGCTGTCTGTGACAGCCCTGG
Organism: Prionailurus viverrinus; assembly: GCF_022837055.1. NCBI lineage: Eukaryota > Metazoa > Chordata > Mammalia > Carnivora > Felidae > Prionailurus > Prionailurus viverrinus. The sequence goes on from NC_062570.1 coordinate 112,602,297, forward strand.
GCTGGTGACCACCCACGGAAGCACAGGTGTTCAACCTCACAGCGAGATGGGCGCCGGAGCCACTCACACAACCGGGACATCCCGGACAGACGTCAGGGGAGAGACTGGACATAACACAACACACGCATGGTGATTCCACTTATCAACCGTTCAAAAATGGTCACAATGAAGCCACGCCGTTTAGGGATGCAAAGCAAGAAAGCAGGGAGGCGCCTGGGAGGCTCAGTCGGTTAAGCATCCGACTTCGGCTCAGGTCATGATCTCACAGTTCTGAGCTCCAGCCCCACGTCGGGCTCTGTGCTGACAGCATGGAGCCTGCCTGGGATTCTCTGTCTCCCTCTCTCTTTGCCCCTCCCCAGCTTGCACTCTCCCTCTCTCAAAAATAAACATTCATTTTTTATTTTAAAGTAAGCAAGTAAAGCTATCACAAAATAAGGAGGTGAATGGCGGGCAGGACAGGGCGGGGTTAGCAGTGGGGAGAGAGGGTCCCGTTGAGAAGGGGCACGTGGGGACTTCCGGGATGCTGGTTGCATGGGGCAGGGGTGGTGTTTTGGAGCTGTCCACTAAGTGACACCGAATGGTTTGTGAAGTCCCCTCTATTTGTTGTATTTCATGCAAAACATTAGAAATACAAAGACCGTGCGAGCACCAGCTGAAAACAGACATACAAAGGCAACGTGGTTATTGTCAAGGGAGCCCAGTATCGGTGATGTGTCTGCACCAAAAGGAGAGCCTACAGAAAGAAGTGAAACTTCAGGAAACAGGAGGGGCAACCCAGGAGCTTTCCAGAAAGGAGGGTGAGGCTGGGCAGGCTGCGGTAAGTGAGACAATCCTACCTGTGGCCAGAGCAGCAGAATTCACCGAGCTGGACCCTCAGATGTGATGATCATCATTCCTTTTGTCACCTCCTTACCATCACCACCATCAACTGCATCACCATTATGCCAACCCCAATGCCACCATCAACTGCATCACCATTATCCTCAGCCTCACCACCACCATCACCGGTACTGCCAACCCCAGTGCCACCACCAAGAGCATCACCACCACGACCATCAACACGACACCACCATCAACAACATCACCACCAGCATTGACCCAACTGGCACCACCACCATAACTACCACAACCACTCCTGGCCACCAAATCTCAACATCTCAGAGGGTGGTTGATCCCCCGGAGACGCTCCAGTCTGGAGGATGGATGGAACAGACCGTCGGCTTGGATGTATCTACATTTGGGTCCTGGCTCGGCCACTTATCAAGCGTGCTTTTCTGAGCGAGTCACTTACAACTCTGACCCTCACCTGTAAAATAGGGGGAGGGACACCACCGTGTCCCCACCTCCTGAGCATACTGTGAAGGTCACGGACATCACCTGCAAAAGCGGAGCTGAGAGGTGAAGGGCTCTCAGGGGTCCGGACGTGTTCTCCGGAAGGGCCGGAGCAAACCCTGCCCAGCCCTGCAGCGAGCAGTTGTGACCGGTCCCAGCACAATCTTGGGAGACGCTGGGTGAGCTGAACGCAGCCGCCCAGAGAATACAGAGCGATCCTAGGTGCAGACGAGCATCGGGCCACGAGGATGCACCAGGCAGACAGGTCCCTAGTCCAGCGCCATCATGGAGGAGGTTCCCCTCCCTCCTCCTCATCTCCCTTCTTATCAGCGTGCACAGACACAAGAAATCTCAAAGGAGGGAAGCCACGAGCCACTCGTGAATGCTCACAAACGTTCGGCAAACCACGAGGTCACGTTCACGTTCTGGCTCAGCCCCGACCAGAGCGTTTGCTGAAGGTGATGAGGCCACATGGCAGTGCCCGCCAGGGGAAGGAGGGGGTGATTCCGGGGCCCATTCACACGTGGTTTCAAGCCCCGATGCAGCAGGAGGGTGAAGGGAGCACAGCCGTAAGCCGTGCTCACAGCCGATTCTGGGAGGAGGAAGCTGCTATTCAAAGTGGCGCCCCAGCCCACCCGTAGGGTCTGAGCCCAGACCCGGGAGTACCGTGTCATCGGCCCTCAGAGCATGTGCCCGAGGTCCTCGGGAGACGTCTCCCAGAGTCAGTGTCGATGCTGAGCCGACGGGGGCTTCTGTGTGAGGAGCCACCACCCTGGTAAGCTGCAGAGCGGCTGGGAAGGAGGGTCCCCAGCAGGAGCGGGAACGAGACGGGTCCGGTGCAAAGAGAGAGCCGGGAAACGTGGGCGGTCAGGTTCAGTTCCCAGCCTGGACACGAGGGGCCCGTGGTGTTTCCTTGTTGACAAAAGGGATCATCACAATACCTCCCCAAAGGGTGATTACGAGGTGCTCCCCGAGAGGCAGACGAGACGTGTCGCACATCCGATTCTTCAGCAGTGCTCCAACTTTCTGGTCCAGACCTTGTTCTTATGGATAGCTTCTAGAATCTTCTAATGGGGCCAACTCCTAAACACAGATTTATCCCACCCTCGAGAACTGCAACCGGGGAGGGCACAGCTAGCTCTGGCCGGACACTCACCGTCCTTCATCCGGTCGCAAGCCTGTACCCAGGAGATCTACCATTGGATTCCGGAAGTCCATTCCACCGGGAACCCCACAAGGCCTCCTCCCTGGGGGTCGGTGCATCTACCGAGGGTCCGACGGGCTCTGGCAGCACTTTGGCATGTGACACCCCCGAACCGTGCCGGGGCGGCTCATCCGGGTACACTCCCGGTAGGGAGGCAGGAGTTAAGAACAGGGCGTCCTGCAGCTGAGGTCTGAACTGCCCAGCTCTGTGGCCTTCGGGCGACCGGAATGTGGCTGCCTCTGGAGGCTGCGGTCAGGGATGGGCAGTGGCCATTCACGCCGCCTTCTCACCTGTTCTCATCAGACCGTCCGGTCCTTTATCTCAGCAACTAAGACGCCATTTGCCTGGCAGTGACTTGGCCTTGCCCGGTCCTCAAGCGGGGAGCCCCGTTTATGCATGAGCCGGGTCACTGGAAGTCGCGTGTGCATGCCTTTGCCTTCCATAAACTGACTCATCAATGGCTCCAAGTGATGATTTTGGATGGATTTTGTCCATTTGTCACTGGAGGTGTGTCACTGGGGGGCATCCCTCATCGTGGTTCAATGGGCACAATTCTGCAGAGAAAGGACCACGCCATCGTCCCGGATTTATGGGACAGGGACGCAACGCCTTGGAAAGCAGAGGGGCCGCCAGGCAGGCGCCGTCCCTCCCTCCATCCACAGGGCGGGCCGGTCATGGGGACGGTCAGTTTCAGGTGTCAGCCCGACCAGACTGCAGCACCCAGATAGCCGCAGGCACTCAGCCGGGGGCTGCTGGGAAGGCGTTCTGTAGGCACAGTTCCCGGCACCTGCAACCAGCTCTCTGAGTAAAGGAGACTGTCCTCGCCGGTGTGGGTGAGGCCCCTCCCATCGGCAAACAGCAGAACAGGCTCCATGAAGACACTTTGCCTCAAGACTGCCGCCTGAGCTCCTGCCCGCGGCTCTAGCCTGCCAGCTGCCCCGCGGATCCCACACTTGCCAGCCCCCACAAAAGCCTGAGCCAATTCCTTAAAGGGCCTCTCTTAACATGTACGTGTATCTGTGTCCGCCCATATCCACGAACCTCTGTCTATCCCACGGAGGGGTCGGTTGCCAGCGGTGGCTCCCGGCAGGGGACCGCACGGCCGAGCCCTGTGGCCTCCAGGTCACACGGCTGGGCCTTGACACTGGGGACAGAGAGGCAGTGGCATACGTTCCTTTTGAGCCAGAGGCCCCTACGGCCCTTGAGAGTGATGAGGCCACAGCCGGGCAGAAAAGACACATCAAGCCGCCGAAGTTATGGGCTCGTTACGGCAGCGGACATCACCCCACCTAATGCATCTGCCGACGAGTCCCCATCCTTAAGAAGCCTGCACCCCAGAAGCACGGGGGAGGGACATGCACGTAACTCCAGGATCTCCCTGCCGCTCTGCCAGGCAGGGTACCACAGGGCAGGGCGCTAGGAGTTCCAAAGAACAGGTCACGGCCCAGCCTGGTGACCCCCTCCCTGTGCGCTCCCGGGTGCTGAGATGATGGTGTTTTTATGTACGTCGGGGAGGATGATTCCTTACTCCTCGGGCTGGATGAGACACCACGAAGGAAAGCTTATTGGAAACTTTGACGTGGCAGAAACACACAGTCCTAAGAAAGAAGAACCAAGCTTCAGAAGAGCAAGCACTTCCCACATTGAAGATACATACAGCTACCGACCTCTCCACGGCACTGAGCCAAAGGTGTCTCAGCGAACCAGCCAACGTCCTGGGGCCACCACGTCACTCTGCTGGTGGCTGCCAGCAGCCCCTAACGTTTGTCGCTGGGTGACGGGAAATCAGTCCGTCGAGCTCAGGCATAAGGTGCCCTGAGCGGCTTTCGCACGTTGTGGGTTCCTTGAATCGTTCACCTATTTCATTCAATGCGTGTGAGCGGGATTTGCGGGCTAAATACTCACTTTACAACAAAGAGATGCAGGGCTCCCCAAAGGGAGAGAACTCCCCAAACCAGACTGACTTTGTACAGAACGAGCCTGTGGGGTGGAAACTCGTGCAAAGTACTCTGTACCGTGTCTGGATTCCGTGTATATTCCAGGTCAGCTCGCTGTCAATATGTAACAACGGCAGGGCTGGGGGGTGGGGAGGGGCTACAAAAAGGGCTAATTATGAAAGAAAACAATCACTAAGTGGGACTTCATTTAAAATTTTAAAAACTTCTGGGGCGCCTGGGTGGCGCAGTCGGTTAAGCATCCGACTTCAGCCAGGTCACGATCTCGCGGTCCGTGAGTTCTAGCCCCGCGTCGGGCTCTGGGCTGATGGCTCGGAGCCTGGAGCCTGTTTCCGATTCTGTGTCTCCCTCTCTCTCTGCCCCTCCCCCGTTCATGCTCTGTCTCTCTCTGTCCCAAAAATAAATAAACATTGAAAAAAAAAATTAAAAAAAAAATTTTAAAAACTTCCTATTCCTTAAAGACGCAGCTAGAAAACGAAAATTCAAGTCCTAGGCTCTGAAAAGTACCGGCAACACGTACGTGACGGAGGGCTGACAGCAGAGAACACAAAGAAAACCAGGAGCAGGAGGCAGAGCAGTGAAAACTGGACAAAGACAGGGCGCCCGGGGGCTCAGCCGGCGGAGCCTCCGACCTCGGCTCAGGTCACGATCTTGCGTTTGTGAGTTCTAGCCCCACGTCGGGCTCTGTGGTGAGTGTGGAGCCCGCCCGGGGTTCTCTCCCTCCCTCTCTCTCTCTCTGCCCCTTCCCCGCTTGCACACTTGCTTTCTCTCTCTCTCTCTCCCTCTCTCTCTCTCTCTCAAAATAAATAAATAAACATTTAAAAAAGTTATATAAAAACAGACAAAGACACACTCTGATACTTTGGAAGATGCTGACTGCTGTGGCCAAGCACACGGGAGACGCTTATGCACAAGAACGCTGTGTGGCACCTGCCGTGTGACACAGGCAGTGTGGTGCCCTCCGCACCCACGGAACAGCCGCAGTGCCGAGACAGGTCGGCGCACGTGTTGGCAAAGAAGTGGGGCCGCGGAGCCCTCACTTGGCGGAGCACCGAGAGGCAGGGCAGCAGGGAGGGCCGTCTGCACGTTTCCTATAAAGTGACACGCGCTCCTGTCTTGTGACCTGGTAGGTGCACAGCCGGAGATTTCCCCGGGGGAGGGGAACACGTGTCCAGAGAAAGGCGCGTGCAGAAACCCCCCTATGAGCCCAAACCGAGAAGCAACCCAAATGCCCGTTGCTGGGAGCACGGACAAAGAAAGTATGGCACAGAGTACGCCTCGGTGACGAGAACGGACGGACCGTGGTCCCTGCAGTGGCGTGGCTGAACGTGAGAGCGCTCGGCTGCCAGGAGCCTAGCCCAGAAGTGCCTGCCACGGGGTGCCCGTCTCTGTGAGGTTCAACCGGTTATACTGGCCTCTGCTGGCAGAGCCCTGACGGGGGAGGGGCTGGGGCGGCCGGAAAGCCCCCAGAAGAGAATGTGCTGGGTCGTGAAAATGTACCCCAAGTGTGGTCACAGACACAGGGATATACATTTGTCAAAACGCACAGAACTACGCTTACACCAGCTGCGTTTCGCTGCACGTAAATCATACCTCCAGAAAAGAAATCTGTGAAAAAGGACCCACTGTGCTAAGTCACAAGCTCAGAAAACCCAGGGCACACGGGGCCCAGCGGGAGTCACATCAGAACCTCCCGGCCCCCAAATCCAGCTCAAATCCTGCTCTCCGTGCCACCATCCTCCATCCCAGGTGACAGGATGTCTTTTCCCTCCGACCCATAGCCTACTCACAGCACAGCTACTGGGCTCATAATTCCCCATCCTCGGTGGGCACAGGGGGGCCCCCAGAGACACTCCAGCCTTAATCCCCGGCACCTGTGAGTAGTGACCTTGCTTGGAAAAGGGAGAAGGAAGTTGCGAATCAGCTTACCCTCGCCTGAACGACCCAGGGGGGGCCTATCTGACCGCACACATCCTAAGGTGGGGAAGAGGCGGGAGAGGGTCGGAGAAATGCGGGGTAAGGGGCCTGGCCCACACTCTGAGGCTGGCCGGAGGGGGCCACAAGCCAAGCATGCGGTGGCCTCCAGAACCTGGAGAAAACAGGGAGGTGCGTTCTCCCCTAGAGCCTCTGGAAAAGGCCGGCGGCCCTGCTGATGCTGGGACTGTGGCCCCGTGAGACCCACCCCAGACTCCTCACCTCCAGACCCACAAGATAATGAAGTTTCGGTGTCTGTGGTAATCTGTCACAGTGCAATTTGCTCCAGCTCCTAAGATCCTTACAGACAACGTGACCCATGTTTAGTCTCGGGCTCAGCCCCACAAGCGGTCCGGGCCAGGGGGGCTCAGGAAACGTGCACAGGGTGCCTGCATGGGGTGCCACCGGTCCGGGGTTTGGTGCGGTCGTGCGGGAGTCAGGGACCCACTTCCAAAGTTCTCCAGGCCCCGCGCGCAACCCCCAGGATTGGCTGGGGCCCCAGGGTGTTGAACGCCGGGCTGAGCGTCGGCCTGGGCGGAGAACACGGCTTTATCAAAAGGACACCAACCTGCAGAGCCTTGCGGGAGCAAGGAGCATCCCTCTAGGAACGTCCACCACACCCGACAGCTTCCCCGCGGTAAACACACACCCACAGCCCCGGGGAAGCCGTTCCAGAGGGACCACCAGCCTGGACACGCTGCACGGCCCCCACCCGCCCTGTGGGCATCTTATCCAGGTGAAGTGGGGCAGTGCTGGCAGGCGGGCAGAGAAGGAGCAGGAGAGGGGAGGACGGCTGGATTCCCCTCCCGTCAGGAGGGAAGTTAGACCGGGAGGATGGGGGGCATTCGGCCTCCTGGAAGGGGAGTCACGCTCGTAGGCTGTGGCCTTGACCTTCACAGACCAGAGGGGCTGGGTGGGCCATTTGCAGGACAGGATGCGGGTGGGCCGGGGGCCGTAGGCACTGCCTGGAGGTCCGGCTGGTATCAGGGGCTCGGTGGACGCATCACCACCCCCAGGAAAGCCAGCTCCCCCCCCGCCGGCTGGCGGCTGCCCCTCCCAGCCGCCTTCCCCACTGGAGCACCTGGCAGCCTCACCTTCCAAGCTTAAGGTCAGGCTGCCTCCTACCTCAACACCCCTACAATACGGCGAACATCGCGATCCCCCCCCCCTACTGGTGTGGGAACCCGAGCAGAGACCGAACAGTGGGAAGCTTAGAGCAAACAGACGGCCCTCTGAGACCAAAGTTCTTGGAGAGCTGGGTGTCCCCGAGCGGCTGCAAAGCCAGCCACATGTCGGGGGACCCGGCTGGGGATCGGGGATCATATGACACCGCTGCACTTTCCAGAGCACATGTCCTCAGAACGCCTCGTTTCCCGGCCGCGCTGGCCCGGGGGCAGGGGCTCCCTGGGGAGCGCGTGGGCTGGGAAGCTGCTCGGGACGGGGGCCACCGGCCCGCACGATGGACGCAGCCAAGCCACTGGCCGCAGAGCAAACGTGGCTGCTTCGGACCCCCGTGTGTGTGACGTGCCCGGGACTCGGCCAAGGGCCGGCAGAGCACACGCGGCCCCGGCTCCTCGCGGACGACGGCTAATGCTTCGCTCTCCCCAGCAGCCAGCAGATCTGTGCCCCACACCATTTTACACCAGCGATCACCTCTCAACATTTTACTCAAGTCAATGTTTTGGCAATTGATTTCAACACGGTTTGCAGCAAAGGCTATATCTGGAGTTCTGAGAGACAGGGAAATGATTTTCCGTCGCGAGCCCCAACCTCTCCCGAGTGGTTTTCATCGAAACATCAAATTGTGTGGTTCTACGGGGGGGGGGGGGGGGGGGGGGCACGGAGGGCCTTTCAGGAAAGGCGAGCTGCCCATTCATGACGTCCGCACGAGAGACAGATATAACCAGGCTGCAGGGCTCACTCAACCCACGAAAGCCCTTTTCCGAAGCTGAAACCAACGATCCAAGTTTTCTGGAACGTGTACTGAACAGCCCCTTAACTAAATGCTTCCGCACTGTCTTGCAACCTATTTCTGGTTTGGACAAAGCCCAGAGGAATTGAATCAACCTCTTTCGATGACACAGAGGAATCCTTGCTGTGAAACTCGGCCTTTCTCTGTAGCCAGGCACCAGCCGGTTCTCAGCGCACGCCCCGCGCGCCCGATGGGTCGCCCGGGGCCCGAGGGGCGGTGAAGGGTGGTGCCCGCCTTACCTGCCTGGCTGTCCTTGGGCCGGCACTGCACCTCCTCTACGCACTCGGCAGGGAACCATCCGATGTGGCCGCGGGCGCTGCCTTCCCAGAAGCCTCCCTCGCCGATGCTCAGCACTAGAGACAAGAAGGGGAAGCCGTTAGCGGGTGGGCTCGGGGGCCCGGGACAGAGCCGTGCCGGCGCCCTTGGCCAGGTCTACACAGCCGTCCATGAGGGGACCTCGAGGGGACCGTCGAGGAAGACGGTGCTGAGGGTGTGGACACCAGACTGCCCAGGTCTCCTCTCCCCTTAGGCCTGGGGGACCTAATGCAATCTGAGACCACGAGTCCCATGGCTACTTTGTCCCCTCTCTTGGTGTCCCAGTTGAGACGGGAGAAGGGAACTGTAAGTCCCTGCCATCAACGATGTCAGGTGGGAAAAGTGGGGGGACAGGTCACCTCCACAGACAGAAGGAATGATGAGGTCACGTCTGCCCCTTCCGAGCTGGGGGAGGGGGGTCCAAAGGTCTGGGTCTGCCTGATCTTTTTTTTTTTTAATCTTTTATTTATTTTTGGGACAGAGAGAGACAGAGCATGAACGGGGAAGGGGCAGAGAGAGAGAGGGAGACACAGAATCGGAAACAGGCTCCAGGCTCCGAGGCATCAGCACAGAGCCCGATGCAGGCTCGAACTCACAAACTGTGAGATCACGACCTGAGCCCAAGTCGGAAGCTTATCCGACCGAGCCACCCAGGTGCCCCTGCCTGATCTTTTAAACCAGTTTTGGGAAGTCCCTGTGCAGCAGAGCTGGCAGAGCAGCGGGGGGCTGTCCCCTGACCCCGTGTTCCGTGCGGCTTTGAGGCGAGGAGCACTGGAGGTGGAGGGCGCCAGCCGGAGCCCCGTGCCTCCAGCAGGCCAGCCGGTCAGGGAAGGGCCTGTTGATCACGCGGGTGCAGGCAGGGAGCGGGGCTCGCCGATCCCCTTAGAGAGAAGGGGTGGTGGGCCTGCCCGTGGGGGCCACTCTGCCAGTGAAATGCGGACACGAGCAGCTTCAAGCGTTTTGTCGCATGCTGACGCCGGCCCCTCACGCCCCAGGCAGCCAGCTGGCCGGGACCCACACCCCAGAGGGGCCCCACGGATGGAGCACTGCCTGGCGGCAGCGGGAGGCCCGGCGCCTGCCCCTGGGCTGGGCAGCCCGAAGCCACACACCTAGGTCACACCTTGTCTGCGTGGCACGCACAGAAGTTTCTCACCCCCGGGCCTGGGCTTCCCGATCCGTCAGAGCGGGACAACGCCCCCAGAGCTCCGCGTGCGACGCAGAGGCTCGTGACCCCGTGCTCCCTGCCCATCCGTCTCCAGACTCCCCACCACAGAGTCAGGAAAGACACGCCACAGTTTCACGGATACCATGTCATGCTTCTAAGTGTGTTCCTTTTATCCCGAGACCCACGGGAAGGGGCAGAGGCTGACGGAGAAACGGCAGGGTGCGTGGATAGGGGGAGGCGGGGGGGGGCGAGCACTGGCGGGTGGTCCTCTTGGCAGGGGGCAGGTGGAGGGTGCAGGCGGGACGCTGGGTCCCATCTGGAGCGTCTGCTGGGTTTCAGGCCTTGCGCACGGCCGGCCCTCTGCCCTTAAGGAGCTGCAAGCGAGTCCCGCAACCGTGTCGGCCGGACCATCGGCCACACGTCTGGGCTTGCGCCCCGGGGACTGTGTCCGCCCACCATCTCAGGGTGCACCTGTCCCCAGGTAGGAGAGGGTGTTCCTTGTAAGCAAGCAGGGAGCTGGGCTGGGCTCACCCATAAACTGCTGATTCAAGTCACTGAAAAGTAGACACTTTGCACCCCGAGAACAGAGTATCCACTCGCCCTCTATAAGCCCACGCGCTCCCGAGGCCACAGCTGAAGCATGGTGGTTGGAGAAGGTTCTGGTCTAGCTGTCCGCTTCCTGGCTGCTATTCCGGGCGGGCCTCTCCCCTCCAGAGACACACGGCCCTGCCTTGTACGTTGGAAAACAATACTGTCGGTTCTAGATGAGCCGGGCCGTTACCGGGCTTGGGAGGGACTGTCACTGAGTGAGTCCCCACCCCCCTCTGCCATACACCTGCCTGGGTCATCGAGGAAGGATCTACCTGAGTGTCCGGGAGCGAGCCCCTGGGCTGGGACAGCCTGAGTGACAGGGCCCCCCATTCTGCATCAAGCCCCCTGATTAGAACGTCGCTGTAGGCCATCTGAATTTCAAGCCATCCTGGACTTTCCTTCACATAGTATCCCAAGGGGCATCACAGCAGGCACACCCCTGTTCCCGGGCACCCACACTTAGGGAGAGGTATGCAAAAGATGCTTTCCCAGGGGCACGGGCTCCGTGGTCCACTGGGAATAGTAAGATCCACCCTCCACGGCTGGCGGTCAGGGAGCCGGGGGCATATCCACAGGACCCCAGGGCCTTCCCGCCTACTGCCGGGACCCCACCAGCCGCCAGCCGGGCAGCCAGGATGGAGGGGCTGCTCACAAGACCAGGCCACACAGTGTAGCCGGAGGGAAGGGGGCCCAGGCCCAGCATAACGGGCTCCAGGGCAACTGTCAGTGGCCTGCATGGCCCGCCCAGCTGCCTTCAGAACAGAAGTCCTTTGCATTCGCCCTTTGAGGCGCGAGTCTGGGAACTGATCTCTGTTCTCCACGGGAGATGAGCCCGGCTCCCCACACACCACTGCCCACAGGGCTCCTGCCCCTCGCGGCGGCTTGGGTCCACCCCTCTGCCCCGAGCCGCCTTCCCGCTGCCCCTGGGCTGTGAGGCTCCTCCTCTTCCCTGGCCTCCCCTCATCCGGCTGCAGACTTGGGGTCTCCTCGGATTCCATCTCTCACTGCCGCCCCCACGGCCCCCACTCCCCTGACCCGAGCCCTGTGCCCTGTCTGCTCTTCTGTTTCCCATCCGCATACAAGGAGACACAGTAAATCCGCCTCCCGTCTCTCCAAGACCGGGTCGAGAGCACGAACACGGGTACAGGCGAGCAGAGCTGGAGGTCGGAGCGGACACAGCGGGAGGGGTGGGACCGGCGTGGCTCCGAGTCCAGACCAAGTAGACCTGGGTCCTGGGCCCCTGGTGACCAGCTGGGGGAAGACTGGGAGGTCTTTACCGGAGTTACAGCTGCTACGAGGTTCACGTGCAGAAACGCACGTGACGTGCCCAGTGCTGTGCGGAGTAAACAGTAGGCGCTCAGGGATGGGGGTCTCCACCTCCACCTACTCTGTTATCGTCTCCGACGCGTGGAGACAGACGCAAAGCTCCCAGATACGAAGCGACCTGCCGGTGGTCACCTGCCGGCCCGGGCTGAAGCCCGCGTGGGTCTGGGGTGCAGAGCGCCATGGAAACACATGGAATCAAAGGAAGGCTGGGGCTTGGGCCGAGGGCTTAGCCGACCTCAGAGTTGGGCCGGCCAGGGAGTCCCGGATGGTGTGTTGGGGGCCACGGGGTAGGTAGGGTGGGGTGCACACACAGTAAGAGCAGGCCATAAGGGGCGGTGCTCTGTCTTCACACCGGCCGCCAGCCCCCCCGGATTCGCGCATCACCCAACGGTATTCAGGCGAGGGCTCCTGGACGGGGCAAGTCCCGGGGGCCTGGCCTGCCCAGCTTTCTCAGAAGAGGGCCTGTTCCCAGAGGTGCCCCCACCAGGCCGGGGGAAGGGGGAGGGGCGCGTCCCTGGGGCACCTCCAGGACACCCCCCCGCAGCCGCGGCGCAGGGGATCCGCGAGGGAGCGGCACGGCTGAGGCGGCAGTGTGGACCCCCAGGCACTCAGCAAAATCACTTCTGTCGCCTTCTGTCTGGGGCCCCGTGTGATCGCCATGGCGGAACCACCAGCCAGCCCGTCTGCAGAAGCCGCGTCCTTGTCACGGGGACAACGGGAATCCGCTCGCTCCTAGGGGACAAAGTCGACCCCGCGACGCGTTCTGGGGCTAAGATTCAAAGTTGCGGCTTGTGTGAACCTCTACGTTTGTGACTGGAATGTTTATAATTTGAGAGCTGACAAGAATCCCGCCCCAGACAGGGACGGTGCAGGGACTTCCGCCTACAGGTGGGATGGACAAGGCCCCGCCGGCCACCAGGGAAGGCGGCCGCAAACCCCGGGTTCGGAAGGGAAGGTGCCCGAATGGGCGGGGAGGCACACGGGCCCGGCCTGCGGGAGGGAAGCTGGACCAGAGAGCCCCGCTCCGCGGCCCAGAGCCTGCGAGTCCCAAGGGAAGGAGCCCGAGAGGGGCCCGCAGACAAGACCGCCCCATCCCTGAGCTGTGTGCAGGGCGTCGAGCAGCTCAGCGGGGCGCCAAATCTGAGCCGGCCTGTCACCCAGGCCACCCAGCCAAACAGAAGAAAACTCAGTGAAGTCAGAATCCCCACAACTAAGCCGCCTGATGTCCACAACGCAACAGAAGGTCACCAGACACACCAAGACCTGCTAGGACAAAGCCCGTCCTCACAAGGAGAGGAAACCAAGCAAGGCCAGCCTGAGATGGCCCGGACGGGGGACTCACAGACTGGGACTTCCGTGTGCCGACTGGACCACTCCAGTGTCCTAGAACAGTACACGCTCTCGGGGAGCGAGAAACCCCAACAGGGCAAGGGGAGGTCTTGCGTGAAACTCTGGAGTTTAAACGTGCAATTTCCGACATTAGAAAAAATTCACGAGATGGCCTTAACAGCGAAGGGAACGTTTCAGAGAAAAGAGTTGTGGGAAAAGATCAACAGACGTGATCTAAGGTGAGGAAAAGTGCCGGAAAGAAAATGAACAGAGCTCCGGGGACTTGTACGGGCTACCAGATGGCCAAGTTTGCGTGCAGCTGGACGACCAGGCAGGGCCGTGAGAGAAGGGGGCTCCACCTGTCACCAGACACTTGCAAAAGCCAGCTGAGGTCAGCCGGATTAGCACAGGGCACAGAAGAGGGCGCTGGGTTGTGACCTGGGGGGGCAGGCAGGACTTGGCCCCGGCCAGCCGACCTCTAAGGGGCACACTGTCTGTCACCTGCCACGCATCTTCTGAAGGCCTGTCCTCAGATGACAGGGCTAGACTACAGCTCCTGCCAACCTCCTGCTCATGCCCTCATCACACCCGTCTTCCTGAAAGACTTTCCATACCTCCTCTCCCTGTTCGGAAACCATCGCTGGCTCCCTAGGACCCCGGCCACACAGTCTAACCCCTTGGCCCGGCATTCATGGAGCCCTTCAATTCTCTTCGACCACATTTCCCAGGATTCTGCTTGGGGGATACTTCCTTCCAGCCTGGCGGGCTTCCTTCCCAGGAACGCCATCGGCCCCAGGCTGTGGCTCCTGCTGGACCATCTACCTAGACACCCCAAATCCCAACAAGACATGTCCAAATATGACCTGTGACGGGTCCTCCTCCCACACCGCTTTTTTAAAAAAATTTTGTTTAATGTTTATTTTTGAAAGAGAAACAGATTGGGGCGCCTGGGTGGCGCAGTCGGTTAAGTGTCCGACTTCAGCCAGGTCACGATCTCGCGGTCCGTGAGTTCGAGCCCCGCGTCGGGCTCTGGGCTGATGGCTCAGAGCCTGGAGCCTGTTTCCGATTCTGTGTCTCCCTCTCTCTCTGCCCCTCCCCCGTTCATGCTCTGTTTCTCTCTGTCTCAAAAATAAATAAACGTTAAAAAAAAAAAAAAAGAAAGAGAAACAGATCATGAGTAGGAAAGGGGCAGAGAGAGAAGGAGACACAGAATCCGAAGCAGGCTCCAGGCTCCAAGCCGTCAGCACAGAGCCTGACACGGGACCCGAACTCACGGACCGTGAGATCACGACCTGAGCCGAAGTCAGATGCTCAACCGACTGAGCCCCCCCAGGTGCCCCCCTCCACGCCGCTTCTTCCTGGGGCCCTCAGGGGTTTTCTAGGTAGAAAGGACCTCTGCCCTCCTCCCTGCACTTTCTGCAATGGAATCTCATTCTAGACGTGTGTGTGCTGTTCCCTAGCAGGCATCAGAGATGCCACAGCTATGTCCCCCCAGAATGACTGGCGAGCGTCACTCTGTTCCCCGTTCTGCCTTCCCAGGGCTCTGTATGTGCCCCCAGGCGCCTACACCCCAACGTGGGGTCCACTGAGGCCAATGGGGCCCCGGCCTGACCCAGCCCCAGCAGCAGGGTGGACACTGACCTTTGACCCTGTCGCCACGGTGAAGGGGGATCTCGCCGTCGACCTGGGGGTGGTATGGCTTGACGACGACAAAGAGCCTCCCCGGCACGGCACTGTAGAGCTTCCGCTTGGGCTCTGGGTACTCGAAGGCAGACAGCGTGTCCTTGTTGGCTCCAGGCGGGAAAGCCGGCCTGAGAGGGAGGGGACAGAGGGAGAGGGTCACGGCCTGAGACAGCACACGTCACACTCCAGGCCCGCAGCCCATCCGTTCGTCACAAACACCGTGCCGCTCAAGCGGTCACATAGGAGCCCCCGGTTCTAGATGAGGCGAAGACGTGAAAAGGCCCGGGGGCAGCGTTGGTGGTTAAGGGAACAGTAATTCCAGCAATTCCGCTTCTGGGAATAAACCCCAAAGAACTGAAAGCAGGGCCCCAAACACACGTTTGCACGCCCTGTCCAGAGCGCCACTGCTCACGACGCTGAGAGATGGAAACGACCAAGTCCCCAGCAAGTACAAACAGATAAACAGTGCGGCCCGTCCACACAGCAGACCAACACCCAGCCTCAGAAAGGAAGGGCGTTCCCATGTCTGCTACACCATGGATGACCTTGCGGACATCACGCTCAGTGAAAGAAGCCAGTCAGGAAAGGCAGGCGACCCTGACGTGATTCCATGGAAAGCAGGTGCCTGGAGTATCAAGTCCCTAAGTAGGATGGTGGGCTGGGGGTCAGTGTCTCATGGGGACAGCGTAGACGGCGGGTGCTGTGGCCAGCAGAGGGGCTGGGGGTCCGTGTTCACGGGGACGGAGCCTCCACCTGGGAAGACGGACAGTTCTGGAGACGGAGCGTGGGGACGGCCGTATAACAGCGTGAACGCACTCAGAGCCGCGGAACTGTGCGAACACACGTGAGATCGCAAACCGTATGTGATGTGCACTTTCACAAAATTTTTTAGAAAAATAAAAATAAAGGACCGCAGCGAGGCAGAAATCGGGGCAGACCCTGGTTCTCTGGCCGTGCGGGCACCAGCCACTCCCGGTGCGGAAACAGCAGCACCTTCCGTGAGAGCGCTCAGGATGACACTCGTGGCCGCTCCCGGAAGCCCTGCTCACGAGATGTCTCACAAGAGGGGGGCCCCTCCTTTCGTGCTGTACGTTATTCCACAAAGAGCGTACGTTTCCAGGTCGACGTCCAGGCCGGATGGTGAGAAACACCCCGGCCGCCCCAACAGGGGGGCTATGCGTGCGCGGGAGGCGCGTTCACAGAGAAACACGCTGAGGGGCTTCTGTCACGACGTCCCCGCACCCCCGTGACGGGTGGCCAAAGCCGGCCACTTCTGGGCAGCGGAAAGAGAGCACGCCCACCCTCGTTCTTATGGGTGACAACGCGAGGCGTCCTTGAGCCGTCTTCCCGGGACGGGGTCTTTAGGAAGAGCATACACACAAGGTCGAAGCTGGGCAGGGATTTCTAACCGGGGAGCCACACCTGAGTCTCAGGAGGGGCCGACGCGTGTCGCAAATTCACGTCCCCAGCGGTGGGGCCCCACTCAACTATGGATACCGTGGCCCCTGAGCCCGCGGACGGGGCCTCGAGCTTTCTACGAGGAGGACGTTCGCACGGGCAGGGGTGGGGGGCTGCCGTGAAACAGGCTTGCAGGGACAACTTCAGAAGCTGACGGGACCGCTCACGCTGGGGGGTTAATGTGAGCCCTCCATGTTTCTTTGCGCGGTCCTTACCCATCCCTGCACCCCTGATAAATGGCACACACTTGGCTTCGTGCTCGTAGAAGTTCACCGAGCAGGGCAGCACTACGTCCTGGGCCCGCGACTCATTCACCGTCGTGACTGAGCGTGGGCTGGGGGGGCCGTGTGTCCCCAGGGAGGCGATTTCTCCCACGGAGCCTTCGTTGACCAAGTTCAAGCCACAGATGGAGGTCACCGAATCCTGGGGGTGCAGGTGCCCCTGTGAACTTGGGTACCACCAGGTGCCCCTGCCCAGTGGGCTCACAGCACCTCCTCAGTTACCCTCTCACTGCCTGGCCAGCCACAGATCAATGTGTCTGCACAAGAAAATCCACCTTGGGGTTCCTCTCAAAGACCCAGAGGTTCCTTCTGACGGATGTCATTTACCCCCAGGCATGCCAGGAGCCCTGAGAGGAGTGACTTTTGCAAAAGACATGTTGTGGGCACCCCCCTCCCCCCCCCCCCCCCACATTTTGGTCCAAGGTAACAGCTTGGCAAGGCAGAGGACTCACAGAGAGGAGGGACACCCTGGGTCACCTGGCAGTCATATGAAAGAATTCGGGAAAGCCAGAATAGCTGGGCCGTGTTCCCACCTGAGAGGACCCCGCCAGCCTTCTGTGGCATCTGCATGAGCTCAGGGCACGATTCATTCGTTCAGTCCGCCTCATCTCAGCCAGACTCAGGGCGGCTTGGCCCAAGAGACCAAGGGCTCAGAGGAGAGTAGGGGCACGAGGGGGCCTCCTCTCTGGCTTCTGGGCACAGAAGGTGAGTCCTGGAAAACAAGGGACCCAATTCCGCTTCAATAGGGAATGTGGCCCCTGGGGCCACTCACCTGCATCAGATGGGTTCAGAAGAGGCTTGGGGTAGGTAGAGAGGGGCGGGCTTGGGGAGAGGACCACACACCAGGGCCCCCAGACCTCTGTAAACTGTGGCTGAAGTGTCCTCGACGCACCTGCCCTGTGTGCACCGAGGGATGGCAGGGGTGGGACCCAGGGCTGGGGCGGCAGGAGGGTAACGGAGAAGAGGCCGCTCCAGACCCCGTCGCCGCACGTTGAGGGCAGCCACGGTCCGCTCTCGGCCCCGGCCGCCCTGAGGAGGGCGCCCCAGGCAGGGCTCCCTGTCGACGCGCTCCAGCCGTCCCGGATTCTTCCGAGGACGCGGGCCCCCACCCTCGGCCCCCTCCCTCCCCAGATCGGTTCCCGCCTGGGCGGCATTTGAAGGCCTGCTGGGACCCAGCGACAGACGCCACATCTCCTGCGGGGTCCGGGGGAACCCAGGTGGGGCATCTGTTCCCCGTGAGCCCCACGTCCGGTCAAGCGTGCCTGGTGTGTTCACATCCCTCTGGGCTACGCGTTCCCAGGCCCCCCCGGGGTCCACTTACTACGTTACTACGCGGTGCCTGGCCTCCCTGAACGGCAGCTCCCAGCGTCCGCGTCTTTGGCACAAGCCAGGGTGGGTGCGAGAGGGGACTCCGGCGGGGTCTCTGACGGGCCCCCCTCCCCGACCCAGAGAGGCCTCCGGGCTCCCCTCCCCCAGCACCGTGTCCTCTGGGCGGGTCTGGGCTGTCTTGCCGCGCAGCAGGAGGGCGGCTGTCCCTAGGACCCCCTCCGGAAAGGGGGAGGTGCCACTGGGTCCCTGCCAGGAACACTTCCTCGTCGGCACAGTGGGTTCGGCATCCACGCCGGACTCCTGACCCGGTGTTCCCTGTGTGACCAGCTCCTTCCCAGCTGCCCCCCTCACCTCCTGCTCTTCCCGACTCTCTCCGGATTTCAGCCGCACCCGGGTCCCTTGTGCTCCTGGACCGCTTCGTCCAAACCGGGCTCCGGCCCGTGGCTCGTGGCCACGGCTGCCCGTGGACCGGACGGTGCCCCTCCAGGTCAGATCGTTCACTTATCCACGTGCTACTTTAGTCCCCGGTTCCAAGGGCAGGGGCCACCTCTGGCTTGTTCCCTGCCGTGAGCCCCATGCCCAGCACGCAGTAGGCCCTCAGCTGAGGGTCTGGCTGCGAAAGGGGACCGGTAGCCACCACTTGCACACTTCCTGCCTCAGACCTCAGCCTGCGGGGTCACCCAGGGGCACGCCCCCCGCACCTGCCGCCCGGACCGTGGCGCGCTGCGTTTGTGCCCGGCTGGAGGCGCCCGCGCCTCGAACCCCCGCGCCGCGCTATGGCCGCGAGCTGGCATCGTGGAAAAGGCGCCCCGCTGCACTCGCGCCCGGACCGGGCGTCCGCACAGGCCTCCTCAGCGCCCCTTGCAACTAAAACGCCTGCTTGCCACGCGGTCAGACTGTGGACGGGAAGTTCGGCTGGGATCGTCACACGTTCTGATGGGAGTTCGGGCGCAGGCCGGGCCGGGAGCGCTGTCGCAGTCGGAAGGCACGACCGTCCCGCCTCGTCTCCGAGCCGGTCTCGCGCCGTACGATGTCGGAAAACGTCCGCGTCTCCACCTTGACGCACTTTGAGGCACCAGAGTCCTTCCGGATCCCGTCCCGTGGTGTTAAAGCATCAGCCTTCACGGCCCACTCTGAGAGGACAGTTGGGGAGCGAGACCGTTCGTAGGCCGGGAGCCGGAGCTGCTGTTAACCGTGACATCGTGGCCGCAGGGCCGAAACGTCACGACGGTGAGTGGCGGGCCTACTACCCGGGCCTGAGGAAAGTGCCCCGCGGTATTCACCGCCTGAGCCTCGCAGCGCCGTGGACTCAGCACGTCAGCGCCCTCCCCTGCGCCCGGCAGAAGCCTGGGGGCCAGCACGTCCACTGTGCAGCCAGCGGGTCGAGGGACAAGGATAGGTCGTCGTCCTGGGTCTTGGCGAGAGAGCCTTAGCTGAGCCCCACTCTGGGCTCCTGGAGAAGAGGGAGTTTTGAACGAAGGGACTTTAAAGTGTGATTCGCGTACCCTTTTTCCTCGTTGGCTTTCGCCTCCCCGCCCCCACTTGAATACAAGCTCCTCGAAGACCGTTTGGTCCATGATGTTATCCCAAGGGCCCAACGGGGCTTGGCGCAGCCTAGGGGCTCACTCGCTCTCTGTTGGGTAAACCAAGGAAAGGATGGACGGACAGGTGGGTGGGTGGATGGACGGATGGATGGAGAGATGTGGGGGGGGGGACTGGGGGCGATGGATGGATGGACGGACAGAAGGGATGGGGAGGGGAAGAAGGAAGTGCTGTTGATACTTAAACTGGGGAGGTTTGGCTTGACCACAGCTTCTGTCCCCCAACGCGATGATGCGAGAAAGGAGAGGAACGAGGTAAGGAAAGAGAGAGCAGTTAAGAGCCTGGCAAAGCACCTCCCCCACGCATGTGCGCACGCGCATACGCACCCCACATACTGCACGTGCTTGGTCACCGTCACAGACCAGAGTTACACGGTCGTGATCTTGTCTCAGGGCTGATAACATTCTCTTTCTAGAGCTATAATACATGATTGCGTGGTCATTTTCTATTTTTAGCTTGACTCTGTGTTGGGGGTGATGGTATCTATCCATGTGCCCCTCCATCCACCCAGCTGTTCACTAACCCATCCACCCTCCTCTCTACCTACCTAGACACGACCTACCCATCCATCCATTCACCCATCCATCCATTCAACCGTTTACCCTCTTAGCCATCCATCTACCCATCCATGTATCTACCCATTCATTCATTCACCCATCTATCCATCCGTGACCCACCCACCACATTCATCCATCCATCCATCCATCCATCCATCCATCTACCCATCTATCCACTTATCCATCTATTCATCTGTCCACCCACCTATCCATCCATCCATTCACCCATCCATCTGTTCAACCGTCTACCTCTTATCCATCCATCCACCCATCCTCTCATCCATCCATCCATCCATTCACTCATCCATCTATCCATCCGTGACCCACCCACCACATTCATACATCCATCCATTCAACCATGTACCCTCTTATCCATCCATCCATCCATCCATCCATCCATCCATCCACCCATCTATCCACTTATCCATCTATTCATCTGTCCACCCACCTATCCATCTTAGCACTTATCTGAACTTCATATTTACCCATTCACCCAAATTTCAAAAGGGACCCTGCCAGATGCCCAGCTGACCTCTTACTACAGATGTTAGACAAGTGATTTAACCTCTTGAAGCCTGTTTCCCTCTCTGATAAGAGGGGAGGATCCACAGTGACTGGAGAAGGAGTCAACAGGAACCAGTCTCTGTAGGTGCTAAGCGAACATTAGCACCATTACCACTCCCTGCTTCCACTGGTAAGTGGGTAACAAGTTACCTGTGTCAGCTGCCTGCTTCCAGCTGGCACCAGAGTGTGCGTCACTGGGCAGAGAAGTCAGAGTGAACACAGGTCCGATCTGGGGAGTTAGTTGTTTCCCGAGCCTGTTTGCAGACGGTCCGTTCCCTAGCCCATCAATCCATGCCTGGAAAGGCTTTGTCTAAGAACAGGAATTAGTCCCCGAAGACCAGAGTGTTGTGTGGTGTAGGCATTGCCTAGTGCAGTGATGTTGGATCTCCCACAAGAGCTAAAGCATCTTCTCATTCCCCGTTCATTTGAACCTCACTAAGTCCCATGCTGTAGATGGAAAATGGAGTCTCCATAAACAGTGACCTAGACGCTGATACACAGCTGACCTCACATCCCAGCTCCTTGATCCCAGCCCAGGGCTCCCTGCTCTGTGCAGTGATGAGCCCTGGTGACCATGACCTCCCCTGCAGGGAAAGGTGTCTTATGCTCACAACGTCCTCTGTTTATGCACTGTGTCCTCCAGGCTCCAGCTTCCCACGGCAGAAGCCAGAGCAGAGCTCCTCCGTGGCCTGGGGATGGGAGAGCCATCCCCTCCCGGGAAAGGAGGCATGGGGGGACCGGCTGGGCCCCCTGCATCCCGCCTGCACAGTGAGGATGGTCTGAAGTTCCACACCCCACACTGTCAACACTTCCCTTGTGCTCCGTCCAAGAACAGCCAGATGCAATTCCAAGCACTTGTTTGGGTCGAAGGGCCAAATCACTGAATTCTCCGTATCAGAAAATTGGGGGGCTGGCTGTGGAGTGACACGGACGAGTGAACTGAGCCATCTCCCAGCTGTGCAGGGTGAACAGGGACCTGGCAGACCTGGGGACCTGCTAAAATCGGGGTTTCCCCAGGTTCCTGGCTCACCCAGGGCGAGTGGGCAGGAGGAGAGTGCTGCAGCTTGGCAAAGAGGGTAAGGCGTGTCCAACCCAAAAGGTCCCAAGTTCTTACCGTCCGCTGATCGTTGTGTCTTCGGTATAGAATCTCAGACCCTGCGTCACCCCCTGTGCCATCAGCACCGTCACCTCTCTGCCCCCGGGCCAGGAAGATGCACAGGAATCCTCCGCGCTCACTGCCCTGGGCACGGTGGCCCCGGCGTGGGCTCTGTGCTCTGCCCTGCCTCTACTGTTGCAGTAACGGCACCCCACAACCCACAGCCTCCACGTGGGGTCCTGAGAAGGGATCTGGGGATGGATGGTCATCGGGATGTGCCATCCCACTGGCCACAGTGACACTAGCTGGGCACCCCCGTGAGCCGGGACTTGGTGGACTCTAGAGACGTGAGAACCACCGGACACGGGCTCCGTCCAGCTGCTCCAACACCCTCCATGGTAACCCACGCTCCGCTGTAGTCGGGCTCCTGCCCGTTTGCAAGCCCAAGGCCACCCCTGGCTCCAAGCAGAAGAGGGCGGCAGGGAGAGGAAGTCTCAGGAGGCCCCGAGGGACGGGGAGCCGCTCTGAACGTGCCCCCTCCTGACACCTTCTGCTGTCTGCTCCAGTCACACTGGACCCCTCACCCCTCCCTGGGCCCAGGGGGCCCACCTCTTTCCCCACTTGGGGATCTCCCCTCCTCCATGGAGCCCCCCCATCCCCCACAGAGGTCTGAGCCCTGACTTGCATGAGCTCTGACTCCTGGCGGGGGGCAGCTCTGTCAGGGGCTTATGTGCCTCCTGCCCTCACTTCTGGGGTGGGGACACGGCATTCACTTCCACACGGTGAACGCCCAGAACAGAGGAGATTGGGAATTCACACATCTGTGTGACCAATGGAGGCAGCAAAGGCTGAACATCCCCAAACATAGAAGGAGAGAGAGTGGCAGGTGAGGGGTGGCCCGTGAGGTGCCTGGACACTGATTCCTCAGCAGCCAAGATGTACCTGCTCCCCTATGGTGGGTCCCCTTGGCCCGGCCCCACCTGCCTGCCCGGTGACAGACACAAACCCGGACAGACGCGCCCTTAGCACACTAGGTCAGGCAGCAATGGGGCAGCAGGAGGGCCACCCGGCGGCCACCTCGCCCAGACGGTACCGCAGCCCTGCCCTCACCCCAGCTGGCTGGAGCTCACCCCCACCCCCTTTCTGGGTCAGGGCAGGCACAGGAAGGGAGCAGCCGCTGCACTGAGTTCTCACTGAGGAAGCCAGGTCCCGGTTCCTCTGGGGGAGCAGAGCTGTGGTCCCCATGCCCCCAGGAAGCAGGGAGAGGGATCGCAGACGTGGAGAGAGACCCAAGCTAGACCCTTCACACCCATAAGCCTGACAAGATGGGCACTTTGTCTCCTGGAAACGGCGTGTAGGGCTAGATGGATTCCCGCCACCCCAGAACCTTCCAGAGCCCATTTCCACCTTCCAAGGAAGGGGACGGGGCCTCTCACTTCTCAAGTCTGCGGCTCCATCCAAAGGCTCTATTCTGTGAGCAGACCTGCTCTGGGATTCGAGGCCCTTGTCTCTGGCTGGCGTTCCTTCCCGGGCGCTCAGGGGCAGGCAGGCGCCACTCAGGGGGCACTTACTGGCAATGCTGATGTCACCTTCCCCCAGAGGGCCACGGGCACCTGCCGCCCCAACACCTGGACCCCCTTGGATGGCCAGGCCCCCCACACTGGGGGGCTGCCGGGCACCTGCCATCTCATCCATCTGAAACCCCAAAAGCGCCTACATGGCCTCAGCTTCCCGCGGGCAGGTTCTGGAACACGATAGTAACTTGGGTACAAGACTTTGCGGAGGCCCCGCCGGGTTCTGCCCGACGGCTCAGGCTCAGAGAGATGCCACCAGCCGGCCCCGGGCTGCACTGGATCTCTCTGCCTGGACCCAGAAGCAGAAGTCTTCCCCACTGTGCTGAGCTAAACCCACCAAGAGATGCTCCCTTGATGAGAGGGTGGCCAGAATGCTTCCCTGTGCTGCTGAGACCAGGGCAGCCTGCGAGGTCACTGGAGGGAGGGGTCCTGGCGGGCCCCCGGGTCCTCCTCTCCACATTCAGCTGCTGGGCGACGGGCCAGGGGTCCTCAGGGACGCGGACGAGCCATGCCCGTGGGTGCCACCAGAGGGCGCCGTGGTAGGCAGGGGTGTGCAGAGCCCCGCACCTGAGGCCCACGCAAGGGTCTGCAGGTACAGGGGTTCTGACCTCTGTGGACCTTCTTGCCTCTCTGCTCTGCACTCAGGTCAGCTGGCTATGGGAGGCCAGCTCCGCGGGGGAGGCTGACCCTGCCCACAGCACAGAGCCCTGCAGGGGAGGGCTCCGGTCAGCCGTGCCAGCAGGAGCCAGGCAGTGGCTCGGGCAGCTGGGGACGCCTTGGTTCTCCCACCCAGCCACCGAGTCTGCACCTGCGGGTCTGGCCACACTGATGCGCCCGCCGCCTTTCCGGCTGGGGTTTCTGGGGCCTTAGCTCGGCATTCCAGCAAAAGGGCTCTGCCTGATCACGTTGCTAAGTGTCCGGGATTCCCTGCCGGTGGCGAGAGGGAAGGGAGGGGACAAGGGGGGCCCTGAGGACAAACCCTCGTGTCAGGAGTCTGGGTCTCCCTCCACCGGGCCGACGTGATTTCCTCTGTTTCTCCTGCCTCGTGGCTGGAGCTGTCACCCGGACAGTGGCCCCGGACACCCTCCAGTGCCGGCCCACGGTGGCCACGGGGGTCCTTCTAAAGGTCTCGGTGACAGCCAAGAGCGGCAAATGCTTCTGGGGAGCCCACCGTGAGCCACACGTGACCTCAGAACGTGAGCCTGACGGGAGTCAAATTCAAGTTAACCCTCATCACAAACCACCAGCCCCTCGCTACACAGGAGACCGCACAGAACGGTCACGCGTCTAGTCCCACGGAGGGCAGGAGCAGAGCTCAACATGACCCAGCGGTTCGGCACGGGGTCTCCACAGGTGGGGGGGCCTCCGGAGCAGCTACTGTGGGGACAGCGTGTGTAGACGGAGCAGGCTTTTCCCTCCACCACGTGGGGCCTCCTAACCCCACCCTGGGTTCTGCCAGAACCAGGAAGGGCTCTGGGGGCCTCCTTGCAAGGCCCCCTGCCAACCAGGGTCCGTCTGCCCCGGGGAAGGGTTGGGCTCTGAGCTACGAAGACAAAGACAGACTGGAGGGGTTCAGCCACCTCCCTGGGCCCTCCACAAGGCCCGGGGGCCATGCTGTGGAACCGGCATCCAGCCTCCCCCATCCCCGGGGCTGGTTGTGCAGCCAACTCCACGCCTGGACGTGGTCTGAAAGGCCAGAGCGTGGTCTCCTCGCCAGGAAGCAGACAGCCTGCCGTGCGGCCCAAAGGCCCACCTTTCCCAGGGGCAGCTGGGGTGCCCGGCAGGTCCCCATTAGGACAGAGGAGGGTTGGGGGAAGCCCCCCAGCAGCTCACGGCTCCTGTCACAGAGTGGCTCCTGTCCAGCAAGGGAGCTGCATCCTGAACAGAGACACCTGTCAGGGTTGGGGGAGGAAGGCTGGACGAGGCAGAGACGGCAGGCCTAAGGATCGGGGCACCGCTTCCCAGGGCAATGCACCGGCTGGGCCAGGACAGAGAGCGGGCCGACGGTTGGGGGCGATCCCATGGTCCCAGGCAAACCTGGACGGCTGACCGTCCTGCCCGGAGCTCTGGGTGACACAGGCAGTCGGCCTGGCCAAGCGCCCAGTCCTGGGTTGGACGCAGATTGGAGCTTCACCTAAGGGCCTGTGTAGACGGAGCACTTAGCAAGCATGAGCTCATTCATCCCATCTTAGCGACAGCCCCGGGGCGCCGGGCTTCCCCTGACCCTCATTGTGTGGATGAGGCAAAAGTGTTACGTAGCTGGCCCAGGGCGGAGTCCAGAACGTGGGCCCGGAAGTCCTGGGCGCTCAGGACAGGCCGCTGTAAGGACCTCACACGTGCGCACAGAACACCAGGGACAGCCAGGCAGGGCCCCGGCAAGGCACAGCAGTGCCTTTACTCCCTCCCCTTCACAAGCAGTATTTTGTTTGCGGCGTTGGGGGTCCCCGGCCACAGTGCCGTCGGCATCGTATTAGATTTCGTCGTGGAGGAAGGGGACACGCTCTTCTTAAAATGATAGCCGTGATTCTAGCGAACAGTGTGATTTGCCGCCTCGGGGGAAACCTTTAATTTAGCTTTAAACTGTTCTTAGCACCTGGGACTTCTCCCTCGGGGCGACTCAGAGTTGAGAATCTAGACCAGAGCCAGAAACTGGATCTCACTGTTTGGAGAACGAGACTGCCAGGCAGTGCCGGGGTGGAGGTGCTGATGTGGGCTTGGGATCGTGCCTGCGTCCAGACAGAGCCTCAGGCCCGAGACCCTGGCCCAGCGGCCGGGGGACATGGTTCCCGCGGGCGCATCCTCCCCCATCCGGAGACCTGCCCGCTGCTGCTCGGAGCACAACCGTCAGCCCCCAGTCGGGACCGTGTGAAGCACGGACCCTCCCTCCCATCCCAGGCTCCCCACCTGCACCCCACTCTGAACACACGGAACCTGTGGGACAGAGCCCCCCGGGGGGTGGCCCCCGTGTCCCCAGCATCACAGACGTCAGCTGGGGACGTGGTGTCAGCAAGCCTCATGTGGCAGGCTTGGCAAACCAAGTGCCCTCAGAGCCCTGGGGTGGGGGGGATGGGACAAGGTGGGACAGGGAATCCGGTGACACGCTGGGCCAAGTGGGCACCACACCTCACCTGTGCTCGCCAGGAAAACAGGTCGGCGGGCCTTCCTGGGCCACCACGGGTGAGGACAGAGATCAAGGGGACAGACGCTTGGGAACGCCACGTGCAGGCGTGGACACCAGGAACCAGCAGGCAGGGGGCCGGCCAGCGGGAGCGTGAGGACCCGGGCCCAGGCCCGAGGGGGAGTAGACTGGCCTTGCTGGGAGCGGGGGGCCGTGGCTGCTCTGATTGTTTGACCAGCCCTGAGCCGTGAGCCCACCCTCCCCCCCGCCCCAGAAGTCCCATCCTCATGAGAGCAATTCTCCATGACCAGGTGGCCAATGTGCTGGGGGGAGGGCCCAGACCCCGAGTGGGACCCCGGGTTCTGGATCGGGCAGGTGCGTTTGCCTTAAATGCGGCATTAGGAGGAAGGGGCAAGGAGCAGGCTGGTGGCCTTAGCGCCCTCTCTGTTCGCCTTTCACTCTGGGAAGCCAGAGTCCAAAGCACAGGGAAAGGAAACGAGGCCCCGGACGCCAGCCCCAGCCCCAGGTCACTCCAGGCAGCTCAGCCCCGCCTCCCGCACCTGCCCTGAGAGGTCATCACGGGCACGTGCTCGTGCGGGTGACCCGGCATCCAGGCTGGAGTAACAGAGGTGCTCTGGCCAGCCTCTGGGCGTGCCCTGAGCCCTAGAAACCAGGAGCCATGGAGCAGGGAGGGCCCCCTCTCCTGGTCCCCGCGGGAGCCCCCTGGCTCATCGCCAGCCCCCTCCACCCTGGCCACTCCTTACCCGACGTGCCAGGGCCGCTGGAGCCTCTTGCCATCTTCGAGGGCACCGCCCAGCCTGTTGAGCGACGGTGACCGGCTGTAGGGCCCGGGGGTGTAGCCCCCCAGCGTCCTGGCGGCCCCCTCGGGCTTGCCGGGCGTCTGCTGCAGCAGCTGGGGCGAGAGACTGCGGTGGGAGGTGGCGGAACAGACGGCCCAGTCGGGCGCGCTGGTGTTGAGGTTGTTGTCACTGTTGGAGCGTAGCAGGACCCGGGGGGCGGCCAGCGTGTTGGGGGGGCGCCGCCTCCGGTTGGAGTATGCCGGGGCCTCTCGGAAGGGCACTGGGTGGGAGAGAACAAGGCGGGGGGTGAGCGCACCCGTGGCACCTTCCGTGCAGGGCGCGGACACGCCCCTGCGCGCGCCCTGAGCCCCCGCCGTGCGCAGAACCCGCCCCGACACAGAAGCAGCGATAGGCGGACACTGAGAACCTCTCCATCTCACGGAGGCTCAAGCCAACGCTTGACATGGAAGGGACTCGGGGTCCGACTTCCATCGGGGCCAGCGCCCCGCTCCGTCCGCAGCCGAGACGCGTGTGAGGGCCTCACAACGCAGCCGGGGCACTGAGACGGCCACAGGTACGTCCTCACCGCGACCCGAGCCTGGCCCCTGGTGTGGGCTGAACTGGGTCCCCCTGCAAGTCCGGTGTTGGAGTCCTGACGGCATGTGGCGCCCCAGACGGCATGTGGCGATGGGGTCTCCACGGAGGTGGGTACGGTAACACGGGGCCACGGGGTGGGCCCTGAACCCGTGTGACCGGGGCCCGTGTAACAAGAGGCGATCGGGGCACAGACACGCACAGAGGGACGACCCCGTGAGGACACGGGGGGAGGACGGCCGTCCACACGCAAGGAGAGAGGCCTCGGGGAGACCCGGCCCTGCCCACGCCTGGACCTCGGGCTCCGGCCACCAGGCCAGGGGGACAATAAATCTTCTTGGGTAAGCCCCCCGTCTCCGGGACTGTGTCACAGCCACCCCAGGACACGCACACGGCCCTCCAAGCACTGTCCAAGGCGTCTGCTTCGGTTCCAAACATGCTTCTTTGTCCACCCTTCAAACCAGGCCCCGCAGGGTGAAGCAGGAAGAGGTGAGCCCACCTCACCCGTCTTCCTACGACGTTCTAGACTGCAGGCGAGGCCCTTACTCTGCCGAGTTCAGCGTCCCAGAGACTCAGAACGAGGACACTGCCCACGGGGACCGTGGGTGCAGGCGTGCACGCTGCAACCACTCGGGCTTGCTCCGCGGGCTGGAGCCAGAAATAGAAAGTGTCCTTTCTAAGAAGACGCATGTTAAGAGAAGCAGCCCTCCAGGCTGTGGAGAAGTCCGATGCCGATGACCCCAGGAGCCGGGGACGCGGGCTTCCTTCGAGGTCCTGACACGTGGGCAGCTTCCCGCTCGCCATGGGGTTGGTGTACTTTGGGACGAAGCGGGCGAGCGAGCTCCCAAGTCTGTGCTGCCTGAGGCCAGGGCCGTCACTGCACACAGACTGGGGCTGCGCGTGCCCTCCCAGGGGAGCTGGGCTGGAGACGGGAGTCTCAGCGTCTCAGAGGACAAGAGTATTGCGGGGCACAATTCGCCATCCGCGCTGCCCAAGGTCAGAGGCTGCGGTGAAGTACTTCATGAAAACTAAGGACAGGTGCACCCTTCACGGAGCCTGGGCCTGACGTCAACCCCTGCTCCCGGCGACGACCACACTGGGCAGCTGGGCTCACAGGGGACAGAGGTGGCGCTGGCCGGGCTCCACTGAGACAGCTGTGACCCAGTCACCCCTTCACCGCCTCGCCAGGATGCAGGACGGTCCGGGAAGGCAGGGACGGAGCCAACTCGGGAAAGACGCGTAAAAACGGCAGGAGGCTCAGGATGGGCACTGGGAATCCACGTCCAGAACAGCGGCTGAGCCTTTGGAAGGGACACGTCGGGAGGTCACATTCTTGCAACACGCGGCAGCGTGCACTCATTCCGACCCGACCCCTGTCCGAGCAGGACGCGGCCGGGACCCCACTCTGGATTCCTCAAAGGAAACACACACGTGCCGGCCTGGCTGGGAGAGAGGCGGGCGACGGGAAAGGCCGGCGGCGTCCTCCTCCGGGGACCCCCGTCTCTTAAGGGGCTCAGCCCACCGGGGAATCAGCAGGGCCTGACCCCACCTGCCAGAACATCCCCCACTTGGTGGTTTGCTGGTCGTGAGGGACAGCCTCATCGGTCACTCCCCCTGGGCAGACAGAGGCCAGGATGACTCCTGTGAGGCCTGAGCACTCATCCTTCAGGGTCTGAAAAATGCACCTGCCGGTGGGTGCCTTGGGGTGACCTGAGACCTGCCTGGCGAAGGGGTGGGGGACCGAAGACCGCGCAAAGGGCTGATGACTGCACCACTTGCCCCAGAGGATGGTTACCTTTCGTGCACAGAGCCTGCCAGCTGAAGGACTGTGTCACAGCGAGAAAGCCAACCCCTCAAGCAGCTACAACAAGCAGAAAGGGTGACCCGGCCCTCGGCCTCCTGGACCAACTTCCCCTCCCCCCACCTCCCGCCCCCGAGGAGAGGCCAGGGCTCACGCTACCCGTGGGGAGGGGACCCCCCCGAGACGAGGAAACGCGTGCATTCTGTGACGTGAACTCCTGCCAGAGCCTCCAGCTTCCCCGGCGACGGAGTTGGGTCCATTTGTCTGACTGATGTGACTGTAAGATATTAATGCCCTTAATAGGAACTGGGGGAGGGGGGCGGTCCTGCCAAAGGCTGAGACAGACTCACGCGGGCAGAAAAATCTATGAAAAAACAGAAGACACATGGAATGAACCCCAACAAACGTCTCCGTGCCGTGCGTGGATGACAAAACCCAAAGTACCACAAGACGAATCTGGGTTAATAATGTGAGATAATGAGCCTGGACAAATGCCGTGTTTCAGACCAATTCCCAAGACAGGGGCTGAAGCCGGCTTTGCGAGCGGGGGCGTGGGTAGTGGTCGGAATTCCGAAGGACCGGTGCCCCGGTGGGGGGGGGGGGTAAGTTAGGGGGTGGAGGGGCCGGGGTGTTTTGAAACACAGCCTGCCCTGGGGATCAGGTGGATATACTCAAACAGAATCGCATAGGTAATGTCAGGGCGAGCATTCAAATGACAATCGTCTCACCTAATCACCAAGACTCGCATTAAATTAGTTTCCCGTGTAAGATAATTGGAAATTTTTTCCATGTTTGTTCTACGGCTCGGGCTGGTAAGTACCTTCCTAATTCCTCCAAAGTAATGTCTTCATAAACCTGATTTCACAAGACAGGAGTTCTCTGTCTGAGAAACTCACTGGAGCCATCCGTGGAAATGTTGATTTTTTTTTTTTTTTTTTTTGCGAAAAGGGTTAAAAATAACTCTTTTCCTGTCTGAAAATGATTAATATTCCACCCAACTGTTTCCTTCTTTCAGGCGATCTGCAAACTCTCGGTGGGCGGATATTTTCTTAGCCGTCTTACATGCATTTATTTATACATTTTCTTTCCACAATAGAAATTACACAAGGTGTGACAAAAAGCATATGCACTCTCGGAGTCTGCCACACTGCGTTTCCATCCACTCGGGGAAGCTGCGACCCAGAGATGGCCACGGAGAGCCCAGGAAGTGGTTCCCAACGCGTCCGCCCTGTCGGCGCGGCCAGCATCGGGTCCCGACCCTCCTCGTGCCCGAGCAAGCGCCCGGCAGCCGCCAGGGAGCGGACGGACTAGTCAAAACTTCCTTTGTTTTCCATAGGACTTAGTTTCCCACGCGGCACGTTCCGGAACGCGACGGTACCAGGGGCCGGGGACTTAGGAACCCAGGCAGACAAAACGGCACCTTCCGGGGGGGCTCGCGTTCCAGACCCACCGCCACAAAGCCCGGTCACGCGCCAGAAGCGATCGCTCCCTTACGTGATGAGAAGGGACCGGCAGCGATGCCGGGAGGGACCGGAGTGCCCCCCGCTGCTGCCCCGCAGAGGCAGTGAGAAACCGCTAGCGCCCAGGCACCACGCTCCCGACAGCTCGCCCTTACCTTCCTTCTTGGTGAAGGCATTTAACAAAGACTTCATTTTCCCTCTGACTCCGGCAGCAGTCGGCTCATTATATAACCTTCTCAGACGGGAGGAAGGCAAGGGAGGCTGCCCGGCCCCTCGGCGGTGCGGCGGCGTGGACCCGGGGAGCGGCGGCGGGCGTCTGGGCGCTGCGCGCTTCCGAGCACGGCGGGGCATGCGAGCCCCGGCGCGCTGGCGACAGAGCCCACCCCATATTCTGTCTGTCAGCTGGGAACCAACCGTGCGTAGCCTGGGGCTGCTCTCAAACCCTGCGGCCGCTGCTGGCGCCCATCATGTGAGCAGCTCTACTCTGCCTTTGTGATCAGTGCCTCTGGGAGGAGGGCCGAACGAGGCGGGCATCCTCCACCGGCGGGGCGGCCGGGAAACACCGGAGGCAGCCGCGAGCCCCCGAGCCCCCGACTCCCCGAGCAGACTCAGGCTGCGGCTCGGGCCACGGCTGCTCCGACGCGCCGGGCGCTAAAAATAACGCGCCGTGCTCCTCCGGGTTTATTTTTAAAGAGAAAGCCAAGTTGCCCGGATCGCTGCTTGTTTGTCCGCCAGCAGACGCGGTGAGCGAGGCAAGAAGACTGAACGCCCCGGTGCCAGATGAGCCCCGCGCCAGACCCACGTTTAACCGGGCAGCCCTCGCCGGCCTTCTGGAATCTCTGAACGTGACCCAGATTTCTGTCGGAAGGAATCAGACACAAGCACCTATCGCTTCTCCCGGCTCACCCCACCGTGGCGATTACCCTGGAGGAAACAGGATTTCCTCCCCCCCCCCCCCGCTTTTCGTTCTTTTTAAGGAGAGAGAACACAAACTAACTACCCCCCCCCACCCCCCACCCCCCACCCCCCGCCCCGCCCCTGCTCGCCCTGATTCCAGGCAGCTGATCAAATGACTGTGTCTTCAAAGTCCCTTTACACGTGTGCTGAGCATTTCCACCCCGGGAGGAGTCCGGGAGGCTCCGGGAGAGGAAGCCCTATGTGAGGACCGCACGGAGGAGGGGCGGCGTGTGCGTGTGCTCCGCCGAGGCAGGGGCGCTGGGGTTGTTTCTGGGCGAGGAGAGAGGGCTTCCTGAAACACGAAATGCAGCATCCGGGGAGCCGGTTCTGTCGCCCGATGCACCTGCTGCTCGGCTGTAATTAAGCGTGCGTTCCCTCGGTTGCTAAGAGAGCTGCTTCCGAAATTAAAAAGGCAGGGAGCGCGAGAGGAGACGGGATGAGGAAAAAGCAACGGGGACATGTAAGTCGAATCCCACGTGCTCGACATACTTCGGGCCGACAAAAATGGCAGCTCCAGAAGCCGCGGGCGTCTGTCTGTCTGTCTGTCTGCCGCGGAAGACGGCCCGGGGGGTCGGACGCCTCGCCCAGCGGCCTCTCCGTGCGGTGGGGAAGGGCTGCCAGGGACGCGCCCCGTGACGGCCCTGTAGTAGCTGCTCACTTAGGCACTGTCTCCCACCTCATGCCCGCAGCGCCCCAAGTCACACAGCTCACCGGCCGCGCCCCAGCTCGGCCCCGGGCGACCCCCTCACCCCACCGCGCTGGGTCTCGAATCCACACGACGGAGCACAAGCCATTTCTGAGGCGAGCCGCTGGCACGTTTTATCATCAGAGACCCCACGGGCTTTGTCTCGTGATCCACATCCTTGACAGGGTGGGGGGTGGGTAGGGGCACAGGCAGAGCCCGGTGCTTGGACACGTGGGGCGAGGCTGAGCGGCTGCCAGAACCATCTCTCCCCACCCCCCCCCCACCCCGCCTTGCAGAGTGTCACCGAGGACACAGCAGCTCCCACTTGGGGAGACCGTGCGGCGCCCCCCGGGTGGGTGTGGTAGGGTCTGCAAGGTGGCCGAGTCCGGTTCCCGGGGCCGGGCCGGCCACAGGCGGGGTGCCACCTGGCTGGGACCCACGGAGACAGCACAGCCCAGGGAGCTCCTTCCTCTGCAGAGGCCGGGCCCTGCCACGTGAGCCCGGAGAGCTCGCCAAAGCGCAGGGAACCCTCTGGGAGAGTGGGAGGCTCGGTGCTGCTCAACCCGCCTCCATGTGTCTCTGGTCGATACCCTCCCAGAAGCACGGAGCCGCATCCCGAGCCAAGTTCCCCCGCCAACCCCCGCTGCCGGCCGCGGAGTGGAGGGGCGTGCGCTCCAGGGTGGCACCTCGCCGAAGACGGGTGCTGCCTCCGAAACTTCGTCTGTGTTCCTGCCATTGACCTTGGGGGAAGGGCGTGGGGAAGAGGCGGCTTCCCGGACGCCACTGCAAAAGCCCCACGCGTTGTCTAACTCGAGAAAGCAGAGGGGACGGGACGGAGCCCTCTTCCCTGGCTGGGGAGCAGAACGGGGTCCTGACACGGGGCCCGGCCGGGAAACGGGGCCTCCCCGGTCCTCCTCACGGGGCACCTGCCCATAAGCGGGAAACGGTGGGGCCCTGGGGCTGGGCCCTGGGCAGGGAGCCTGGCAGAGACGAGCCTCGGAGACCCACGAGCAGGACGCAGAGGCTGCGGCCTGGTGCAGAGGGGCGGCTGGGCTCTCCACACCATCCCTACCCGTCCCTACCCATCCCATCCCCGCCAGCGTTGGTGAACCGTGGGCTCTGTGCAGGCCACGGACGGACGCAGCAGCGAACAAACAGGAAAGATCGCTAGTCTCCCTCTCGGCTGCCCAGGGGGCCGGTGCGGGGACGGGACCAGACTCTGGGTATGACAGGATTGGGGGCACTGTGGGACACACCCCTCAGCTACGGGATGCCTTTAGACAACCTCACACGCGTTTAATATGCTGCTGGGAATCTGACTGAAACTTGGACGGAAACTGGGAACCGGGGGTCTGTCACACTCACGTGCAGGCCCACTGCGTCCCCAGCCCTCAGCGGGGCTCTGCCCCCCAGAAACCCCACCTCCTGACCCCCCCCCCCAACCTGGACCCACCTCCTCACCACTGGCAGGCACGCCCTCCTTGAATACTTCCAGTGACAGGGAGCTCACTACCTGAGTGTAGTGGTTTTTGCTCCAAGACACAGGCTGCGTCATCCTCACCATGAGGCGAAGGCCGGCCCCAGGCCCACGTGTGCGGATCTCCCTTTGCTTCGCCAGAAAACAGGCTTGCGTCTGCCACATGCTAATCGGAAGGGACAAAGCATAGATTCTGCCCCGACAAACGCAAAGCCATCTGTAGTGGCATTTTTCATTCTGCGCTCTGGAACAGGCTTTTCTGTGCAAACGTTTACTGGAGATCGACGGGCCGCGGCCATCTGGTACCACAGCGCGTACCTATCTGCACCCTCCACGCACACGTGCACCTGAAGCCTGCCTGCCCGGCTGGCCGGGACGGGACGAGATCTGCAGGGATCACGTCCAGCGGAGCATTTCGGCCCCCGCCCCGCGGAGCAGTCCTGCCGCCAGCCACGTGCTCGTCCACGGCAACCTGCTCTCCGGGAGGGACAGACGTCACGCCCTCCCCGCTCAAGCCACGAGGCCTGGACGCCCAGCGGTGACGCCAGCTTCTCTGGAAAGCTGGGGCAGCAGAGGCGGAGCGGGGCAGGCACGCTGAGGGTCGGCTCGGGGCCCAGCAATCCGCTAACACGGTCCTCCCCTCCTAGACGAGCAGACCGAGGACAACTGGGCTGAAGGTCCAACATAAAAACTGAGACAAAGACGCAGGCCGGGGTTTGAACCCCCACTTCTCCCCGAGGCTCCCGGAGAGCCCGTGGTGTGGCTCAGACATCTGGAACCTTCTTGTGGAGTCCCCGGCAGGCTCCCCGACACCGGCGGCGAGGCTCCCTGGATGAGAGGAGCGAGGCCCACGGGGGTCCGACTTCGCTGCCCCCACAGCCGTAGGTCTGCGGATGGCACAGCCCGGGGGTCCTCCAGGGAGGACCGAGAGTGACCACCGCGGGCTGCGCCGGCCGCGTTGCTGTTCACCGAGTGCAGGAGACGTGACAACACATGCTGCTGGAGCCCAGCTGGGCTGGGGTGACACGGCGGGTGGCAGGATGCTCGCCCTGCTCGTCCGCCCACCCCAGAGGGCGAGCAAGAATCCTCTGAGTCGGGGACACTCGACGTCCGGGGACAGATGAGAAGGTCAGACGGGGGGGGGGGGGCCTTGAACCGGACAGCTCCCAGGAGGGCAGAGCATCCCCCCAAAGTGAACCCCAACTGTCACCCCCCGGCCGGGCCCTTCAGCCACCAGCCTGTCCCCCTCCACCCCACCCCGACCACCAGCCCAACCCCGCCACTAGCCCCTTGGTGAGAAACCCAAGACCATAAATACACAAACACACAATAAAAATACCCCAGGCCGTTCCCTCCAGCCTCCAGCCCCGCGCGGCCGACCAATCCGCCTCGAGCTCGGATCCACCCGCCCAAACCCTCCGTTCGAAGCCCTGTATTTGCCACGTCTTTTGACAACGGCCTGACAACAGGCTGAAAATAATTTCATTTCTCGTGTAAAAAAAGGCTCTTCGCACATCAGAACATTTCAAGGCGCTCTGAAGTTCTGGCAGGGAGGACGCGCCAGGTGTGATGAACGCGCCTTGCGAGGCGTCTGCTGTGCGGGTGCCACGGGGTCCTGGCAACGGGGCCCGCCCGGTGCCCACGACGCCCAGCGCACCCGTCCCCCAGCCGGGGTCCGGTGCCAGGTGCAGGGGAGGAGCCAGACGCGGGACCCCAGCCGCCCGATTGAGGGCCCGGCTCTGCGTCTTCCGCCCTCGGCGGCCGTGGGCTGCCCGGGCGCCCCGGGCTCAGTTTCCCCATCTGTAGGTGGGGACAGCCCACCTCGTTCCCGGTGTTGGCCGTGAGCCGCTGAGCTCCCGTTTGACCTTCCAGGGGCGAGGTCCAGCCCGAGGACCACCCCTCACCCTCCCTGAAATGGGTTGTGAATGGTGCCACCTCCCAGGAGGGTCGCGAGGACCCAGCCACTCACCATCCGTTACGGTGCGTGCACCACAGGGTCGGCAGGGGTCACTGAGTAAAGGCATTTAACTCAAAATCTGCCAGCAGATGGCATAGCCACCTCCCCGCCCCAACCCCGCCCCTTGTCTGTGATGAGCCCCCATCCGGCCACGGAGAGACCCCTCCTCAGGGCTCCCGCAGAAGTGCGCCCTCAGGCAATTTCCTGGCTCCAGGGCACTTCAAGGCCCCCAAACGCAGGTTGGATGCCCGGCTCCCCCCTCGCCCTGCACACCGGAGGTGACCCCCATAGCTCTGGATGTGAATGAACGGATGGATGGATGAATGAACCAAGGAAAGCGAGGTACGAGTCCCGGCTTTTGCTCGGCGTGTCCCGAGGCGCCTCACCAGGTACACTGGGCTGGTCTCCCTGGGCCTGAAGCCACCTCGCTTCTCTGTCCCTTCTTGCCACCCACCACCCCCCCCCCAGAGGCCCCCGGGCACCAGGGGGAGGTCTGCCCTGCAGGGCTCTGGGGCCGCGTTCGTCCACACCCCACGGACAGGTGCACTGGACGTCGCTCAGGCCGGTGCCCTCGAGGCCCTTCTGTGTCTGCACAGCCCCCACCCCGAGTCTTGCCTGCCTGGCGGGCTGTGGGGAGCCGTGGGCCACTCCCTCCACTTTCCCTGCTGCCGGGACTCAAGGCAAGCAGACGCGGGGCACAGCGCTCTGATTCCGGAGGAAGGAGCCAGTGGGTGTGGACGAGCATCCCGCCAGGGACGTGCCAGCTCCCTGGGCAACCAGGGGCGGCTGGATGCCAGGCCTGGCTCTCCAGCCTCCTTGGGGAGCTGTGACCCTCCTTTCCTGCATCAACGGGTCAGACTGGACCCTTGCTGGCCACAGAGATCCCGGCCGACAGAGCCGATGAGGCTGGGGCTCGGCCATGATTTCTCCAAGACCCTGAGATTCCAGATGGAGGCTGTTTCCCTTTTCTGTCCAAGTGGCCTGGCCTCGCCTCCTATTTGTGGGGAGAAGGGAGAAGGGAGCGCAGGCTGGCGTGGAGCTGGGCTGGGGAAACAGAGGGAAGACTGAGTCTATTTCTTCTTAATACAACCCCCTGGAGGTGACTCTGTCCTCTCCTCACAGAGGGGGCCCCTGGGGAGCTGAGAGGAAGACACAAAACCCCAGAGGGTCTCAGCGGCCCACCAGCCACACCCTCTATTTTGTCTCACAGAAGCAAAAACCAAGTGCCAAGAGCAAGGCTGTGCGGCCAAGCCGGGGCCGGGGAGGCAGCGGGCCCGGGCAGGTGTGGGCGGGAGCCGGACCGTCCCGCCTACCCCACCCCCCACCTCACCCCGAACAGCGGCCCTTGCTTCCTCCACGCACAGCTTCAGCTAACTGCGGCTTAAATATTAGTAGGCAACCTTTCTCCAGCTCACAATAATTGTTAAATGAATCACGCTTTTATAAATAACGCGAGATATAAAAAGGCATCTCGGCAATAATGCGGGGTTATCTTTGAACAAAGATGTAGGTGCCTACAGCGTTTGTAGCGTTCGCGGCAGCCAGGGCCACTGAGGGAAGCTTTGCTCCTGGAGGATCCGTCGAGGCCCAAGGATACTCGGGGCAGAGGGCACCCGACTTGGGATCCTCCGATGCCCGCGGGGTCTGGATCTCTTCCGGGGACGGGTCAGGCTCCGTGCCGGTGGTGGCTGGGGTCAGGAACTCTGCGGGTTCCGTGACACCGTGACTCGGGATTTAGGTCCAAGACCAAGGTCGCGGGGGGGCGGGGGGCAGAGCTCAGGAGGGTTGAACTGGGGCTGGCCACGGAGAGGGAGGGTCCCCGAGGCGCACTGCGGAAGGATCACGGCTCCGAACGGCACCTCCTACCCTTCCCTGCACGTAGCTCAGCCTCTGTCAGAGTCCCGCGGACCCCACGTGCCAGCTCTGACCGGGAGGCGTGGGGGCAAGGGCAGCGCCGGGGCTTCACGGAAGCATGAGCCACTTCCCGGGTGGCCCGTCTGACAGCTGGGTGACTGAGGACGCCTGGCCTCTCATGGGGGAAACTGAGGCTCAGAGCCGTGAGGCAAGTCGCCTGTGCTCGCCCCGCCCTGTCTGTTCAACAGAGTCACCCCCGGCCCCCACGGCCAGTCACAGGACACCTGTTCCCGGACACAGCGCAGCATCCCCTGTGCCCAGGATCCCCAGGTGAGCTCTCGGGACCCAGCCCGCACCTGTGGCACCACACGACCCCCTTTGTCCTCCGCAGGGCTTCCCGGGAGGGACCCCGGCACACACGTCTGAGTCCTCGGGGGCCGCGTGTGGTGGCTGCTGCGTGACCAGGTGGATGAGTGTGGGAGGGAGCAGGGGGCAGGCACCGGCCCACCACAGATGCCGCCCTGCCCCCATCACTCACACCCAGCCCTGATCCCCAAGAATGACTCCTAGAGCCCCCCGGGAGTGGCAGGACGCCCAAAGACTCTGGTGCAAATCTCCAAGTCTGCAGGGAAAATGCCAATCACAAACGGCACCAGTTACAAACACCAACGTCACCGGTGTCACTGGGCTGGGCCACCCCCTTTCTGCTGACCCAGAATGGCCCTTTTTTCATCGTGTGTTACCAAGTGATGGCACCTGAGGGGAGTCCTGCCTGGGTCAGCCTCTGACTCGGGGTGGGACTCAGTTTCCCCATCTGTAAAGTGGGGAGACCGGCCCCCACCTCGCTGGGCTCGTGAGATGTCTGCGAGGGCCCCACAGGGGTGGGCTGCCTGCCAACTTCCCTCCCCTACGGGGGGGGGGGGGAACCACGAGGGTGGAGAACGGGCTCCCCGAGACTCGGGAAGGAGCTCTGCTCGGATTCCCACTGTGGAGTCAGGTGCCCCGAGTTCCCGAGGCCACAGACAACTCCTGGCTGCAGCAGACCGTGCTCCACGGGTGGCCTGCTGCCCACGTGGGGCCCACGGGAAGCCCGGCTCTTCGTCCTTGAGGGGGAGGGTCGGGAAACGCACCTGCCTCCTAGAGTACCACCAGGAGCAGCAAGCCTTGGGTTTGGGGGGCCAGGACGGTGCCCCGCACCTGCCCCCCACCGCCTGCGACCTCAGGCGCATCGCCGTGCCTCCCCGAGGGCGAGCACCCACCCCGAAGAGAGTTAGAGCCGACGGGGCCCAGTGTCCACGGCCGTTCACGGGCGCAGAGGAAGGGACCTCCCGCTGGATAACCCAGTGGGCGCGAGCCGCGGGGGAACCCAGGGGGGACTGGACGCTCCCATGCTGCTTGCTGGGCGGCTTCCCCGTGAGTCACCAGGGTGGTGCTGTCTGCAGGGCCCCTGCCCGCATCACACCCGACTGCTCTGTACATTAGGGACCGGACTGCAGGCGCCCGGCCCACACAGAGAGCCGATGCAGCCCCAGAACGCCCACGTGTCTCAGGACGTGCTGGAGAGCCAGCCGCGCACAGCGGCCCCCCACACGGAGCGATCTGATTGAAGCCAGCTCCCGAGACGGTCAGAGAGCGGCCAGAGTGACCACGCGCTATGGACTGAGTGTCTGTGTTCCCGCCAAATCCCCTATGGTGAAGCCCCTAGCCCCCAGGGAGAGGGCGCTGGGAGACAGGCCTTCGGGCCGTGAGGGTAGAGCTGACGTGAGGCCTCCAAGTCCCCACGGGGCCACGGGGAGATGAGTTCTCTCTGCCGTGTGGGGACGCCGTGAGAAGGGGGCCGTCTGAGAACCGGGAAGAGTCCTTACGAGGCACCGAATCAGCCAGCACCGTGATCTGGGACTCCCGGGCTCTAGAACCGGGAGAATAAATGCCTGTTGTTTAAGCTGGCTGTGGCCCCCTGTCACAGCAGCCAGGACCGACAAGGGTACCACGCAGGCAGACCACGTCGCTGTGCCCGTGCAGGCCCCCAGGGGACCGGGGGACATCACTGCGGCTTTCCCCGCCCACCCCTTCCGATGCCCGGAACACAACTCTGGCCCTTGCCTCGCCGCGCCCTCCGCCGGACAGGGTTACCTGCCCTTCCCACCCTGGCTCCATCCAGCTGTGCCCCTCACTCTCAAGGTCACCTTGCCAGAGGCTGAGGCTGTCTCATTCGCCCTTCATCACCAGAACCGAGGTCGCAGCCTCACAAGTATGTTTCCTGTCTGCCTTCAACAGGGAAGGCACCGTTCTACTTCCTGTCCAGGACTTGGTGGTTGAGTGGTTCACTCTGCCTCACTGCGTGGAACGTCTGCTTCTAGAACGCTTCCCACCCCGAATACCCCCTCTGCACAACTGGGCCTTTCTGGAAGTCACGGGGCAGGAGAGGGGGCTGCACACACCTTTCTATCTTCAGGCCACGACACAAGACCCGACACAAGGTGGGGGCTTATAAATACACATTCTGGTTATTTTTGATCCCTGACCAGCCACTTCGACACCTGGGTCGTCTGTGGGTCTGCTCCTGTTAATTTCTCTGATCGCACATCACATTTTCCTGCGTCTTTGCGTGTCTAGAAATTTTTGATTCTGTGTCAGCCATTATCTTTAACATGTTATAGAGATTCTGGATTCTGTTCCTTTTCTCTGAAGGGTGTCGGGTCTTTCTAGCAGGGAACACGATACTGGCAGAACGCTCCATCCTGGGAAGACGTGGCTTTGAGTTTTGGGGGGAAGCATCTCTGTTGGTTTGGTCCTGGGATGAGATTCTGACATCATGGGCCCGTCCAGGTCTCAGGCAGAAAACCCAAAGGATTTGCCAAGTTCTTCAAATGAGGCAGGACTCAGCGCTCTGTCTCCCTCGTGCGGGAACTACTGAAGTCTCCCCTCAGGTCTCTGAGATTTAAGCTGCTGTGTTCCACTAGGACCCTTGGACCCTCATCCTGCACGTGCTAGTTCAGAAATCAGTCCAGGACTCGATGAGAGTTTATGTGCAGATTTGGGGCTCTTGCCTTTCTGGAGTCCTCCCCTCTATTTCCAGCCACTCAGGCAGGTCTGACCTTGACCTCTAACCACTGCATCCTCAAGTCACTTTCTGTCAGGGGGATCCTTCATTAATATGCCTCTCGTCTGACAGACTCCCCTTTTGGGGAGGGCCCCACGTTCTGTCTGCTTTTGGTTTCTTGCCAAAGCCCACGAATGGTTGTTGCCATTTCTGTTCTGTCCAGAGTTTGTCGCTGTTATCAGGAGAGGGGTACATCTGACGTGAGCTGCTCTGCCACGGTCGGAAGGCAGAAGTCACGGGCTCATAAACGTAAGTCAAACAAAGAGGTGCTCCCCCCGTGGGCACACCTGCACACGCATGCAGTGAGTGTTCGATCTGCACGTCTGGAGGCAGGGGGTGTGCCCGGCGGGGAGACGGTGAGTGTGTCAGAGCAGAGAGAGGCCCAGGGTGAGGAGGCCAGGGGCCCTTGACCACCGACCACATCAGCAGAGGGGCCCGGGGCAAACAACAGTTCCCGAAACTATGCCTGTCCCTGCAGCCCGGCTGGGAGGGATCGTAGGCACCGAGACAAGTTTATTTCAACACAAGAACCTGACTTTTGTGACTTCTGAGCACATCCGGGCGGCTGGAGGTGCGGGCAGGTGCACAGGCGGGTCCCCACCTTGGAGATCAAGGTGTTACCTGATCAGAACTTGTACAGGTGCCAGGAGGCCCTGGAAAGTGAGCGCTTGAAACAATGCTGAGCGAGCGGCGGGTCGGTCCCCACCTGGTGCGTCGCCTCGTTAGCGGATCCTGCTGCCGATTTGTATTTTAGGAACTAATTAAGCCTTGGTGACCGATCTAACCTTCAAATGAATTCCTTCCAGGGCTGAGCTGGCAGCCCAGTTCCTACCAGGCAGCAGCATCAGGAAAACCCCAAATCCAGGAAAAGCCAACCCCGAAGGGCAGGGGAGCAGGGAGGAGGGGACTGCAGACCTTGGGCGGGCCGGCCAGCAGGTGAACAGACACGGAACCCAAGCGGGGGAGGGCACAGACTCCCAGCTGCCTCCCAACCTGAGTGGTGGTGTGAGTGACCCGGGACAAACGGAGGGGCTCCCGGGACAGAGGCTGTGGCTGTTGGTCTGACCCTAACCCCAGTGTGATGGCTCCTGGCTGCCGGGCCTGTGACACGTTTCCTTCTCTCTACAGCCCGGTGAGGTGGGTGCATTCACACCCATCTCACAGACACAGAGGCTGAGACTCACAGGGGTCTCGGAGCCCGCTCCCCAACGCCTGTCACTCCGGGCCCGTGCTGGCCTCGCCTGCCCCTCAGCAGCACAGCCGGCCAGGGGTGCCCCGACCCGTGGGCAGAGGGTGGGCGGCTCACCTGGGAGCCCAGCACACGGCACAGCCGGGGGGCAGGGGAGGCGTCGAATGAACAGGCTGACGGCACTGTGTGCGTCTCCCGATCCCGCTTCTGCTTGGCTGGGAGTCCCTGCCTTCCTGGACCTCATTTTCCCCATATGTCAAAGAGGGAACTGGGTGGAAAG
This sequence comes from Prionailurus viverrinus, assembly GCF_022837055.1. Classification (NCBI taxonomy): domain Eukaryota; kingdom Metazoa; phylum Chordata; class Mammalia; order Carnivora; family Felidae; genus Prionailurus; species Prionailurus viverrinus. Next base: position 112,644,879 of record NC_062570.1, read on the forward strand.
CCCATAATGTTTCCCCCGGTGGAAAATCCGGGGGCCTCATCCACTGTGGGGGGCACCTCGTCTGAAAGGGCCAGAGGGTCCCCAGGGCTGGCTGGCAGGATTTCAGGGGCACTGACGTCACCCGGTACACAAAGTGGAGACCGAGGAGGTCCGCCCGTCCCTCCACGTTTCCTGCGGGTACCAAGGGCACACGGGGACGGCCCTGCCTGTGGCCGGCTGGCCCACCAGAGCTCCTGGAGCCTCAGCCATTAGGCCCAGGGGCCCGAGCCAAGGCTGGGGTCCACACGGGGAGGCTGGAGCCTGCAGACGCGGGGCTTCCTGGGAGGACGGGACCACAGGGTCTCACCGGGGTCTCGCTCGGCCACCCAGGCACTGGGCGCTTCTGAGACTCAGGCCAGCCCACCGCGGGCTGTGTCCCTGGGGCCTGACGGCCACCCTGGCCTGCTCTGCTCTAGCTCGGGGTGCAGAAAATGGCATCTGGGAATAAAAGTACAAGAACCATAAAAGCACGTGGCACAGGAAGCGATGTCCGCTCCGAGGGCCCCGCCTCTCTCCTCCCCCACAGCACGCTGGGTGCCACGCACGGGGCCCCCGGGGCACAGGGCAGGTCAGGAAGTCGCCCAAGGTCGCTCGCCAGCCCAGGCAGGACAGGCTCTGCCCTTGGCCCATCACTGACCCGGCAGCTGACCACACGCCCGGAGCCCGGCAGAAGGGCCTGGAATCCCAGCCCTGCCCTGGGTACCGGCACCCCTCTCCTCCCCACTCCCACAGAGTTGGCGTCTACACTATCTCCCTCCTCCTCCGGGGCATCCAGCCCCGGCACGATGCGGCTTCTCACACACTAGCCGGGTCGGGCAGTGTCTCAGCCGCTGTCACATCCCGGGCAGCCATCCCCGACCCTGCTCTGTCCCCAACCATTCTCCCCTCGTGAGTGGCCCTCCTGTGTCCCCTGCACTCCTCCTGACATAGCACTGTCCCTGTGGCACGTAAGCACGGTCTGCGTGTCTCCCCCGCTATGCTGGGGCCCCTACAGGATGGGATGGGACCCATTCGCCTCTCTGCCCTCTGCTCTGCAGCCCGCCAGCGCACAAACCACAGACGGGGGCAGCCGGGCCATCGACTAAGGCTTTCAGAGATGCCGAACCGGAGACCTCAAGGGCCTCGCGCCCTGCCGGTCCTGCTCAGTCTGTGCCGAGGTTTAGCTGTGCAACAGCAGACGGGCTGCATGACCTCTCTGAGCCTGTAAGTGAGGCTCTGGTGACGCCCTTTGCACACGGCTCTTTCGGGGGCCCCTTGGGCTCGAGGCAGGCAGGCGGGGAGGGTGTGCAGCCCAGCCAGGGCCTGCTCTGGGGCGAGTGTGAGCCCCAGGCTCCACGTGCCTCGTGGACAGCTCTGCACACTTTGCTGGGCAGAGTCCAGGATTCAAAGGCACACGGGCCACTGCTTTAAAGAACCTGGCTCGCCTGGGCACTGAGGGCTCACGTCACGCTCAGGGGAGAAGTCAGCCGCGCCTGAAAGCTGAAGGAGAAACCGCTGGGAGGCTCGTGGGGAGAGCAGGCGGGGCTCCCACTGCCCAGCGGCCCGCGAGGTGGCCTGGGTCCCTCCCTGCGACCCCCACACGAGCCTCCTCCTTCAGGCCCTGGCCTGGGAGCCAGCCCCGTGGCTGGAACGGGGGCACCGGACCAGAGGGCGGGACGAAGTCCCGAGGCTAACTGGCAGCCGGTCCAGGAGTCCGTGTTGGCAAGAAAGCGGGCACCACGGTCCACAGGGGATGCTTTCCAAGTGCACGGCAGGAGAGCGCCTGTCCCGCCGTGGGATGCCAGACGCGTCCCCGCGGGCGCAAGAGAGCACAGGTGGAGGGCCGGGTTCCTCTGAAGTCCGTGACTCACTCCTAACCCCGCGGGACCAGATCTGGGCACGGAGCCTGCATCTGGGGTGGCAAGAGGAGAGGAGGGCCCCAGTGTCAGAGGGGGACGGTCACCACCCACTGAGTCACACGGTCACTCTGTCTCCCTCTGACCGAGCATCTATACAAAGTTCAGGAGAAGGCACAGAGGGGGGCGGGCACAGTCCGGAACCTTCCCACCAGCCAGCGCGACCCTTTGCGGCACAGGCTCACAGAGGCCGGCCAGGCTGGCGACCTTTCCCTGATGTCACGGTATGAACCAGAGGGCCAGGACTCACATCTGCACAGGTGGGCGTGTTTGGCGAGGGCGACCTGGGCTTCCGACGCGGTGCGCAGGTAGGGCTCGCCCTGTGCTCTCCCGGGAGCGAGGAGGCTGGAATGAGCCTTTAGGAGGCCTGAGGCTGCGGGGGCCTCCTAAAGGACGAGGGCCTCCCCGTCCCTGAGGACGGGGCCGTGGGGGCTCCGGGGAAGCGGGGCGTCTCAGGTGGGGGTTCTGATTAGGAGTCCGGGGAGGCGAGCACGGAAGGGTGAGGGGGGCCGTGGTGAGAAGGGGGGTGTCATGGACCGAACAGTGTCCCCTAAACTCATACGTGGAAATCCTAACCCTCGATGTGACTGTACCTGGAGACGGGGTCTTCAAAGAGGTGACTGAAATAACACGGGGTCACCAGGGTGGGTCCCGATCCCCTGTGACCGGGGTCCTTGTGAGAAGAGGGGATCGGGACACAGACACGCACAGAGGACACGGGGAGAGGACAGCCGTCCACACACAGGGAGAGAGGCCTCCGGGACCAGGGACGGTGACTGTCTGTGGTATTTGTTACAGCGGCCGGAGCAGAGGAACACCGCCGTGGTCTGTGACCCCCGAGCAGAGCTCCGGACACCCAGTGTGTGGCCCCCTCGGATGGATGACCATCCCACGTTCATCCCCCTCCCCCCCGAGGCTCGAGAACCCTTCCCCAAAGCCCCCCCGAGCCCGGCCGGGGAGGAGCCGCGGCTCGGGGCCTGGAGTCGGCCTGGGGAGCAGCCCGGGGCCACGGGCGCCCGCTGCCGGCCCTCACGCATGTCTCTGCACACGAAGAAAGAATCTTCCAGCACCATCGTCCCGATGGCCGGAGCTGCCTCTACGGCACCCGTTCAACTCACCAACACTCGTGTAAAAAATACGCAGCGAACGTCCTACTTCCTAACTGGGTCAGCAGAGCACTGCCTTGAACAACACTGGGGCCGTTCAGCCACCAGCACGCCGCTCGGTGCATCTCAGACGCCGTCACGCAGTCTCGCATCCGGGGGACGGAAGGGTCTCTCCCCACACGCGCGCGCAGCCTGGCCCCGTGGCCGACCTTCGAGGGCCACGCGCGCTCCCCCGACCTGGCCCAGTCACCCACCTCGCAGGATCCGGAGACGCCCCCCCCCCCGGTGGGAACCGGTGACACGGGACCAGGCCTCGCACTGTGCCCTTTCAGGGCGTCCCTGCTGCTGTCACGGCTTTCTGAGCTCCCGCCCCCGGTCAGCGCATCGGCCGCCCCAGACTTTGCACACGTGGGCCTTTCTTCCCGGGAACCATCCCTCACATTCTATTCCCAGGAGCGGACCTGCCGGGTCGGAGTTCTGAACGTTCCCAGGGCTCTGGACACACGTTCTGCAAAGCGCTTTTCCCCAAAGAGCAATACCCATTCACGCGATCAGGCAGCTGCGACCACATTTTGTCGGAAAAGGAAGAAAACTTCTTTTCTGGAGGGAGAAGAAAGAGACTACTTCCCACCAGGGAACAGCACGCTCGCGAGAGCGCCCGCACCGCGAGTGGCTTATCCGAGGGGATGTGATTCCACCAGAGGCTCGTCCCGACCAGAAGGGCGTCTCCTCGCGGAGGCGGAGAACGCGCTGTGGCAACATCGGCCCCCTCCTGACCCCCCGAGGCCGCGGGGGACCCCCACGCCGGGACGCAGGCCAACACCGGGGCTCTGGGGGGGAGGGGCCTGGACGCGTTGCGATCCCCGTTGAGAGACACACACTCAGAGAAGCCCCGTGACGTGAATCAAACGATGGCCACGGTCATCGAACACGCACCTCCCGTGACTGCAGAGACGGCGCACGTCCGGCAGCTGAAGACGGACGCCGCGTGACGTGGCCTCGGCTGTGTCCCTGGCTCCCCACAGTCGGACCACGGGCCACGTGCAGTGAAGCAGGAAAGGCGGAGCGCCGCGGATGGTCCCCGTCTGCCCGGGGAAGACGTGTGGCTAAGGGCAGCCCCGGTGCCTCGGGACATTTCATCGGGAACAACGCGGACGACGGCAGGACCTTGGCAAACGCGCACTGGCTGGGGACGAGGCCCCGGCCCTGCTCCCGCGAGCCCGGCGAGAAGGGGGGGCCTGTCCGGCCGCAGCACCAGCCCAACGAGGGGTAACGTTCCCCTCCCTCGAGACCAGAGGGGTTCAGTAACCCACCCCAGGCCACACAGCCCGGATGCAGGCCGAGCCCCCAGAGTCTGTGCCCTAATTTACGCCCGCACTCTCCCGTCCCTGCAGGACCCGGCCCCAGTCGGTGTCACGAGCACTAAACAGGGTGATCCACACGTGGAGCCTTTGTCGCAGCCCTTGGCACAGGGGACACACCCAGCACGCCTGGTGCCATCTGGGGATTTATCTGTGTTTGCACAGAAACACCCTGCCATCGGCCCGGCCCCCCTTCTCTGCTCTGAGGAGGGGTGTGACCCAGCAAGATACGCTCCGCTTTACGGATAAGGGGTGCAGGCCTGCGCAGGAGGAAGGGCCCCCCGCCAGTGCAGGGTCCTGGAAAGCTGGTGGGGAGACGGAGGCACAGGCCTTTGCTTTAGGCCCCAGCCGTGCGATCCTGCCGAGTCGGGGCACCCTGCGGGAGGCCGTCCCTCCGGCCGACCCGGGTGGCAACGCCCGTACCTCTGTCAGCACCGTTCTGACGACAGGGTCCCCCAAATGCAGCCCTGCCAGACGGGCAAGAGAGTGATCCCAAGAAGCACAGGGTCCGTCCCGGAAGCTGCTGACCCGGAAGCTAAAGATGGGGTCGGGGGGGTGGGGGCCGCGCTTGGCTTCTAGGCCATCCACCGACGAGGGGATTGCCCCCGCCCCACCGAAGTGCCCCGGAGAGGGGACCGGCCCCAAAGCCCGTCTGGGCGTCTCCGAGCACTTAGCAGCCCCCAGCGGGTGCCGGTCTCACTCCCAAGCCCCAAATCTGCAGCCCTCGGTTCACAGATGGTGCCTCGATGCCACACAAACACACTGGCGGCCTTCAGTCGGTGAACCGACTCGGCTCTGCTAGGGGACCCCCTCCCCCAAGCCCCGAGAGCCAGCCCAGGGCCCACCAGAAGGAACGGGCAACGGGGCAAGGGTGGGGCAGCACTCGGGCGCTGTGCCCAGGGCCAGCCGGGGGCCCCAAGGCGGTCAGGCCGGGCAGCCTAGGGGGCCCGGCCGGCGCGGGGTACAGGTTCCTCACGGAGCTGGAAGTGGCCCGCAGGGCCCGGTGGGGGCGGCTGCGCGTCCATTTTCAGCTGCCGAAAAGAGTTGAGGCCCTCGCTCTTCCCTTTCCAGCCCACGAACCAGAAGGAGGGCGACTCTCCCAGGACAGCCGTTTCTCCCCAAGGCTCTTAGCTACAGCAGGTATTATTACTATTTCCTAAAAAAGAAGCCAGAACCCTGGATTTCTGCATGAAATCTCCTGATTTTAAATGCCGACTGGTTGCTATTTTATCAAACTGTGTCTTCCAGGATGGGTAAGAGCATCTGCCTGTGAGCCGCCTGGAATTCGGGGGCTGGGGGTGTGAAAGGCGGTGGCTCCCTCTCTGAGCACCCCTGCAGGGGAAAGTGGGTACCGGCAGCCCAGCCCCAGCCCCCACCGGGCCCAGCAGTCCCATGGTGGCCCTAGCGATGCTTCAGTGTAGTGTTCCCAGAGTGAGTTTCACCTGACCCTGGAAGCAGATTATAGGGTCCAGTTTGGGAAATGCCAGATCATACAAAGTTGGGGGCGGGGGGCTCCATTACTGCAGGACTTATCAGGGCCTTTAATGTTCTAAAACGTATCCTGAGGGTCGAGAAGGCAATAAAACAAGCAGCATTTCCAGTGGGATTAGACCTGTGTTTGGCAGAGCAGCCACGGAACCCACTAGAACCCAGCGCCTGTGTGTGTGCCATCCGGGGGCATGGCACCAAAAGGCGGAGAGAAGCGGGGCAGGGCTGCCCGCCGTCGTGACACAGGCCACCTGCAGTGACACCTCGGGTTCCATCTCAAGTTCCCCCAGGTGGGATCGCGACACAGCCACTGTGGAGACCACCAGGAAGACAAACAGCATGTGACTCTGGGCACGGGGGACCTGGCCCCACACGGACAACTCGGGGCTTCTGACCCACAGACCCTGCTCGGGGGGTTAATGCCAGGTCCCAGGAGGCCCGAGCCGTGTGTGCGGGACCGCGAGCTCGCTGTCCCCACTGGGGCTGCAGGTGGAGGCAGCGAGGGGCCTGGGCTTGGGCACACGGCTGCTAGAGCACGACCCCAGGTAAGCAACCACACCCCTGGGCTCGGTCCTCCTCTGTCAAGAGGGGACGCGCTCACCGCGGGAGGACGAAGGGCTGATACCCACGTTCGGATGTTCTCAGTACCCGTGTCTGCTACGCGGAGGGGCGACAGCACACGGCACACAAACAGAAAGGCCACGCCACATCCGTGGACAGTTGCCGCTGACCGAGTCTTGTGGCCGATGAGGGGGTCCGTGTCCTCCCCGCCATTATCTTTTTTTTTTTTAAGATATTATTTTTAATCGCGGTAAAACGCACATAACATAGAATTTGCTGTTGTAGCTCAACGCGCAGCTCGGGGACACGAGGCACGTTCACGCTGTTGTGCAGCTGTCACCACCGTCCGTTTCTGGAACTTTCCGTCTTCCCAAATGGAATCTCTGTCCCCGTGAAGCACCAGCCCCCATCCTCTCCCCCAGCCTGGCGCCCACCATCCACTCCCTGACTCCATGAATCTGACGACTCCGGGGACCTCATGTGAGTAGAATCACACAGTGTCTGTCATGCCGTATGTCGTAAGTGTCTGCTTATGTCACTCAGCGTCATGTCGTCAGGGTCTGTCCGTGTTATAGCAGGTGTGAGCATGTCCTCCCTTAGCTCCTTGGGTCTTCACGACTGCGTCAGGAGATCGAGACTCAGATGGCCAGATGGGCTCAGAGAAGTCAAGCGACGCACCCAAGGTCACACAGCCACCTGGGGCTTGACCCTGGAGATGTCTGCCTCTGAAGCCCGCATCCGAGGCACTCTCCAGCCCTGGTGGCCACAGAGGAGAAGACAGGGGCAGGGCTTTTCAATGTCCTTTCTGGATTAGCGGTCCCTGGATTAGTTTCTAGAGTGGCCATGACATCACCACACATCGGGCCTCCTTGAGCAGCAGAAATGTATTCTCTCACCGCCTGGAGGCCAGAAAAGCAAACGCGGGGATCAGCAGGGCCGTGCTCCCTCTGGGGGCTCTGGGGAAGGATCCTTCCTGCCTCTTCCAGTTGTGGGCGCCTCAATGTCCCTGGGGGGCCACAGCCTCTGCTGCTGTTTCCCCCTGGGTATCTGTGGGTCTCTGTGCCTGCAGCTCCCTCCCTTCTCTGTAGAGACACAAGCTTTTGGATTTAGGGCCCATCGTAATCCAGCATGACCTAATTTTAGCTGAACTAATTAAATCTGCAAAGTCCTTATTTCCAAATAAGGTCATGTTTACAGGTTCGGAGTGGACGTGAATTTGTGTGTGGGGGTGGGGGGGGGGAGGTGAGAACGGCACTACTCAACCCAAGGGAAGGAGACATCTCAATATGAACAGTGGTGACCTCAGAGGGACGGGGGTTGGGGCAATTTTCACCTGCACACACATTAACCGATTGCTTGTGTGTAATTTCTATGAAGGTCGCATATTACTTCTCTGTTAAGAAAAATCAAGTAAACGAGTAATACATTTTTGATGAAAAGCAAAATTATATAAAGTCCCAAAGGCACTTACTACCACCCCCAAGAACCCTGACATAAATCCCGGTGAGTCCACCCGAGAGAAGGTGCCCAGCTCGTGCCTCAAGAAGCCTTGGTGCCTTTTTACCGGGGAGACCACTGCTGCCCAGCTGGGCTCCCCGCAGACGTGAAGTTAGCTCAAGGCAGGGGACTGGGCGGCATGCAGGGGCCCCAGTCCAGTCTTGCCCCCCAGCGGGCACACCCCTGGCTGGAGGGAGGGAGGCACAGGCCCCACGGTCACGGCACAGGTACAGGCGAGCAAAGACCCTTCGGGGAAAGGAGCTTCGGAAGTGAGCCGAAGGATGGATGGTTCAGCCACATGCCGGTAACCACAGAGAGGTCAGGCTGGGAGCCTCCACGTTCCCGAGTGGAGGGCCCAGAGGAATGGCCTTGGCTGGGAGCAGGCAGGCGGGCAGCAAAGCCGTGGGACGCTGAGAGCCCCAGCCCCAGCCGGTCCGTCCTGAGAAGGGATGAGACCCCTACTTCCTGTACACAGTGTCCCGCCTCACTGCTTTGGGAGGGGACAGCGGCACACGCCCCTCAGTTTTGGTGTTTGCAGAACCGGCCCTAGATGTCGTAACGGTCTGGGCCTGAGCCCGCTGTCCCAGAAATCTGGACGCTCTTGGTGACCCGTTACACAGAAAGAATGGCCATTTGGCCGGACGCTGTGGCCCCAGCTGTCTGCACAGCAGGCCTCTTTGCCACCAACCCCGTCATGAGTGGTAATGACAAGCGGCTTGCCCTGCTCAGTCCTTCTCCCTGATCCAAGCGGCTTGCACATCAAGAGCTCGGGGGGAGCCAGGCGGGTATTGGGAGCCCGTGGGACTGTGCCATGGCGGCTGAGGGGGGCACCAGTTTTCTGCATGCTGCCAGCGTGGGAGCGGGGAAAGCAGAGGGGTTCTCAGCAAGCCCCCCATGGCCATGGCCCACCCCGGTCACAGAGGATCGCAGGGCCCTCCCCGCCGGCCTCCATGCCCCCCGCTCGGCTCTCGTCCCCTCCACAATCCCAGCACCTCTGGACACCTCGCCCTTCAGCCGGCCCCTCCTCCCCTCATCCAACTGCAGCCAGAGAGAGTCCCCAGAAATGCAGCTCCCAGGAGGGCATCTGCTGGAGCTCTTCTGTGTCTCCCTCTCTCTGGAGGGACCTGAAGGCCCCCCGCAGGCCTAGCCCCGCCCACCTGCCTGTGTTCCCCGCCCCCGCGTTCAAAGGTCCTACCTGGTCCCCAGACCCGCCAGGACCATCAGAGGCCACCACCTGCAGCCAGTCCCCAACGCCTCCAGCTGTAAACCGTCCCAGACCCGCACGAGTGATGACGCCGATGAAGACAGTAACGTGTGCCCTGCTCTGGGGCGGGTCAGGCGCATTTCCAATGACCAGACACGTACTGACCCTCGTGAGCACCTGTGAGATTGGGGGTGTACCTTACCACCCCGCGAGGCTGTCCTAGGTAGCAGAATTCTCCCATCACCTGCGTCCCCGCAGCACCCCCTCTATGGACACGGGCTCAGTGGGCCTTCTGCCTGGTACCCCTGAGAGGCCCAGGTGGGGGTCTGGGGCCAGAGGGCTGCATCTGGGGCATCCCTGTGGCTCTGGTGGCTGGCAAAGTGCCTGGCCCTCAGAACACACAGCTGCGGGACTGACCGATAAAACCCTGAGTGTCCACATCCTGAGGGCTCCTCTTTCTGTCTTCCTGTAGGCCCCGCACACGTGCCACAGTGCTATACTGGCAGGATGAACAGAACATTCTGATCACCAGGAATATTCCAGTAGTTGAAAAAGTCTGGGAAATCATCTACTTGACGTCTCATTTGCGGATCAAATCAAAGGCTGGCCAGAAGATGTGACAGGGCTCCACTTATGCAGAAAGCAGGGACTGCAGGGTGGAGATCTCTGGTCCCTGACCAGCCAGAGAACCCAGGGTCTATTATGTCACTCCCCTGGGTGTGGGAACATTGGTAACAAAAACCGGAATGAAGGAACTTCTGGGTTCAACCCTCAGCCCTCAACCTCATAAGGGACAGTGGGGGAAGAATAGCTAGCAGGAAATCTGCCTTCTGTGTGCGTGGCACATTGTCATCATTGAGCACAGGGCCTAGTGTGTGGTAAGCTTGCAACAAGTGTGGAATGGATGCATGGATAGATGGATAGGTGGATGAAAAGAAGGAGGAAGGAAGGAGAGGAGGAAGGATGGGGGATGGATGGATGGAAGAATGGATGAGAGGATGGTGGCTGGATTATGGATGGGTGGGTGGTGGATGGATGGATTAGTTAATGGACAGGTGGATGGATGGTGAATTGATGGATGAATGGATGGATAAATGGATGGATGGGTGGGTGGATAGATAGATGATGTATGAATGGATGGATGGGTGGATGAATGGGTAGATGGATGGATACATGGACAGATGATTGATGGATGGATGGGTGAGTGGGCAGATGGATGGATGGGTGAGTGGGTAGATGGATGGGTGGGTGGATGGATTGGTGAATGGACGGATGGATGGTGAATATATGGGTGGATGGTAAATTGATGGATGAATGGATGGATGGGTGGGTGGATAGATAGATGATGTGTGAATGCATGGATGGGTGGATGAATGGGTCAATGGATGGATATATGGACAGATGATTGATGGATATATGGATGGATGGTTAGATAAATGGGTGGATAGATAAATGATGGATGAATGGGGGAGTGGATGGATGGATGGATGGATGATGGATGGGTGAGTGGGTGGGTAGATGGCTGGATAATGGATGGGTGAATGGATGTATGGATGGATGATGTATGAATGGATGGATGGGTGGATGAATGGGTCAATGGATGGAAATATGGACAGATGATTGATGGATGTATGGACTGATGGTTAGATGGATGGGTGGATAGATAAATGATGGATGAGTGGGGGAGTGGATGGATGGATGGATGGATGGACAGATGGATGATGGATCGGTGAGTGGGTGGGTAGATGGCTGGATGTGCATGGGTGAATGGATGTATGGATGGATGATGTATGGATGGATGGATGGGTGGATGAATGGGTAGATGGAGGGATACATGGACAGATGATTGATGGATGGATGGGTGAGTGCGTAGATGGATGGGTGGGTGGATGGATTGGTGAATGGACAGATGGATGGTGAATATATGGGTGGATGGTGAATTGATGGATGAATGGATGGATAAATGGATGGATGGGTAGATAGATAGATGATGTATGAATGGATGGATGGGTGGATGAATGGATATACGGAGAGATAGCTAATGGATGTGTGGATGGATGGTTAGATGGATGGGTGGATAAATGATGGATGAGTGGGTGAGTAGATGGATGGAGGATGGATGGATGGATGATAGATGGGTGAGTGGGTGGGTAAATGGCTGGATGATGGATGGGTGAATGGATGTATGGATGGATGATGTATGTGTGAATGGATGGATGGGTGGATGAATGGGTAGATGGATGGATGTATGGACTGATTGATGGATGTGTGGATGGATGGTTAGATGGATGGATGGGTGGGTGGATGGGTGGGTGGGTGGATGAATGGATGGGTCAGTGGATGGATGGATGGATGGGTGGATGGATGGATGGGTAGGTGGGTGGGTGGATGGGTGAATGGATGGGTGGGTAGATGGGTGGATGGATGGGTGGGTAGATGGGTGGATGGATGGGTGGGTAGATGGGTGGATGGATGGGTGGGTAGATGGGTGGATGGATGAAGGATGGATGATTGACGGACAGATGGATGGGTAGATGAATGGGTGGGTTGGCAAATGGGTGGGTGTGTACATGAGAGTATAGATGGATGAATGGATAGACTGATGGGTAAGTGGGTAGATGAGTACTTTGAAAATTACAATATTATCTATGTCAGGCTCTATGCTAATTTCTTTAAGAGAGGCTGCCAATAGGTGGCCTGAGGCCAAATCAAACAGCATTTTTTAATTAGTCACTAACATATACAAGTTTAAATATTTCATATACAAAGCCTGTACCTCTGGCCACACTTGCACAACTAGAGAATAAGATAGCACCCTGCCCACATTCCTGTATGGCACCTGCCCGCCCGAGCCAAGCCCAGCTCCTGCCCAAAAAGTGTGAGCTCTCCAGGTCCTCATGGCTCCCCCACAGTTTGTAGGGTTGGGAAGGGAAAGATTCTTTCTTGTCCGTGTGTCTTTCAAAAGAGTAAAAATGAAGGCCAGGTGTGTTTTTAAAGACACTACTGCCCTCTGCTTGGCTGGCTTCACCCATTTCCCTGCCCTTGCACAGGGTGTCTGACCTTTCCTGATGCGTCATTGGTTGACTGCTTTAAACCAATCCTGCAAGACATCTGATGCCCATGTTGTTGTACTGCACAGCCCCGAAGGGCTTACAAAACCCCACCCAGTAAGCCAGTGGTGGCGCTGGGACTCAAACACGCATGTCTGGCTGTCGGGCTGTGCCCAGAGCCCTTCGCCCAGCCTTGCTGTGCCCTCCCTCTCCAGCATCACTGGGGCTTCTGGATGCCCCCTCCTTCACCAGTGGTTGACTGACGAGTCCTGTGGCCCACCCCGTCATCCCCAGCACACCAGTCCGCACCAGAACCCCGTGCTTGTGGCTCAGGCTGCCACGAAGCAGGACTGGGAGATGGGTCCCGGAGCTTTGGGACCCTCCAGGAGGAATTCGGAGAGCCCACGGCACACGGTGGCCTTAACACATGGCAAGACAGCCAACGCGAATCATCGTGCTTTCCCAAAAAGTTACCAGGACATCATTTCACGGCATATGCTCAGAGGTCCTACTAATTCTACTAAAGGTGGAATGGAGACAGCAACGGCGGGTATCGGCGACTCGGCGCTTCCGCGGGCCAGGGGCCGTGTAACACGCATCATCTCCTAGAGCTGCGACGCAGGGAGCCCTGTCCCACCTAACCCACATGCTGCGGGGCCACTGCGGCCCCCAGCAGCCCCAAGCTGGCATCTCTGCTCTGCAGTTGGAGTTCTCACGGCCCGTGGCAAGTCTCAAGACACCGTGCAGAGAGGGAAGCGTTCCAATCAGCATAGCCACGACCTGTGCTTCTCAGCTTGCGTCCCGGCCCAAATGTGCTGGGAGCTAAAATTAGGGTGAGGCTTGTACCCAGCCGGTGCTCTGTCAAGAGTGGGGTTCTGCTCAGAAACCACCCCAGAGCATCTGCTTCCCACCCTCTGCTCATAATGCATTTTAAACGGAGCCATCCAAATTCACCGCCACGTTCGCACGAAATAGTGGCCGCGATGGCCACTAATTTGCACGTGCTGTGCGCTTGGGCTGCGTCTTCACTGAATCCTCGACACAACCATGTCTGGTAGGCGGGGTAGCTGATGCTGTGCCTAAAATCACACGCACGACCATCGCTTTCTTCAATCTGCACCAGCCACCCAGCTGGCCTGGCCAGAATCCCAGGCATCACCCCGCACGCCCCCTCCCAGGCAGCAAAGTGGACTCCCAGCCTGGCTGTGGCTCTCTGTCTCCATGTCCGCTGCCGGGTCTCCCCGGACACTTCCATCTGCTTCTACACTCCCTTCTCCTTCCACAACCGTCCACACGGCAGTGAGTGGGCTCTTCTTAAAAATATAAATCATGGTGACTCTTTTGCTAAAACTCCTCAGAGGTTTTTTTTTCACCGTGTTTAGAACAAAATCCAGACTGCTGATTTTGGACGACGAGGCCCCAAGGACCCAGCTTCCGGTCTCCAGCCTAACATTCCACCGCTTCCCTGGGACTAGACACTTGCCAGCCTGCTCATGCCATCATACTGGTGATCCCGTGGGAGCCCAGGATATCCCAAGCAAGCTTTTCCACACCACAGGGTGTCGGCAAAAGCTGTTTTCAGGAACGTGTCACCTGTGCACCTCTGCACAGCTGGCCCTTCTGCCACGCAAATTTCAGCCCAAATGCCATGCTCAGTAGAGCCGTCCTGGATAATCCTTTTACTGGGGGGATGGTCCCTCTCCCCCTGCTATTTCAGCTGTCCTATCCCCCACTGTAGCAGCAATGCTTAACATAGGGTCAGAAAAATCTTAGTACATACTGGCATGGATGGATGGATGGATGGATGGATGGATGACTGGATGGCTGGGTAGATGGATGGGTGGATAAGAGGATAGATGGGTGGACAGATGGATGTATGAATGTGGTGGGTGGATCATGGATGGATAGATGGGTGAGTGAATGGACGGGTGGATACATGGATGGATGGATGGATGGATGGATGGATGGATGAGAGGATGGGTGGATGGATGGATAAGAGGTAGATGGTTCAACAGATGGATGGGTGAATGGATGGATGGATAGGTGGGTGGACAGATGAATAGATGGATAAGTAGATAGATGGGTGGGTGGATGGATGGATGGATGGATGGATGGATGGATGGATAGATGGATGGATGGACGGATGGATGAGAGGATGGGTGGATGGGTGGATAAGAGGGTAAACGGTTGAACAGATGGATGGGTGAATGGATGGATGGGTAGGTTGTGTCTAGGTAGGTAGAGAGGAGGGTGGATGGGTTAGTGAACAGCTGGGTGGATGGAGGGGCACATGGATAGATACCATCACCCCCAACACAGAGTCAAGCTAAAAGTAGAAAATGACCACGCAATCATGTATTATAGCTCTAGAAAGAGAACGTTATCAGCCCTGAGACAAGATCACGACCGTGTAACTCTGGTCTGTGATGGTGACCAAGCACGTGCAGTATGTGGGGTGCGTATGCGCGTGCGCACATGCGTGGGGGAGGTGCTTTGCCAGGCTCTTAACTGCTCTCTCTTTCCTTACCTCGTTCCTCTCCTTTCTCGCATCATCGCGTTGGGGGACAGAAGCTGTGGTCAAGCCAAACCTCCCCAGTTTAAGTATCAACAGCACTTCCTTCCTCCCCTCCCCATCCCTTCTGTCCGTCCATCCATCCATCGCCCCCAGTCCCCCCCCACACACATCTCTCCATCCATCCGTCCATCCACCCACCCACCTGTCCGTCCATCCTTTCCTTGGTTTACCCAACAGAGAGCGAGTGAGCCCCTAGGCTGCGCCGAGTCCCGTTGGGCCCTTGGGATAACATCATGGACCAAACGGTCTTCGAGGAGCTTGTATTCAAGTGGGGGCGGGGAGGCGAAAGCCAACGAGGAAAAAGGGTACATGAATCACACTTTAAAGTCCCTTCGTTCAAAACTCCCTCTTCTCCAGGAGCCCAGAGTGGGGCTCAGCTAAGGCTCTCTCGCCAAGACCCAGGACGACGACCTATCCTTGTCCCTCGACCCGCTGGCTGCACAGTGGACGTGCTGGCCCCCAGGCTTCTGCCGGGCGCAGGGGAGGGCGCTGACGTGCTGAGTCCACGGCGCTGCGAGGCTCAGGCGGTGAATACCGCGGGGCACTTTCCTCAGGCCCGGGTAGTAGGCCCGCCACTCACCGTCGTGACGTTTCGGCCCTGCGGCCACGATGTCACGGTTAACAGCAGCTCCGGCTCCCGGCCTACGAACGGTCTCGCTCCCCAACTGTCCTCTCAGAGTGGGCCGTGAAGGCTGATGCTTTAACACCATGGGACGGGATCCGGAAGGACTCTGGTGCCTCAAAGTGCGTCAAGGTGGAGACGCGGACGTTTTCCGACATCGTACGGCGCCAGACCGGCTCGGAGACGAGGCGGGACGGTCGTGCCTTCCGACTGCGACAGCGCTCCCGGCCCGGCCTGCGCCCGAACTCCCATCAGAATGTGTGACGATCCCAGCCGAACTTCCCGTCCACAGTCTGACCGCGTGGCAAGCAGGCGTTTTAGTTGCAAGGGGCGCTGAGGAGGCCTGTGCGGACGCCCGGTCCGGGCGCGAGTGCAGCGGGGCGCCTTTTCCACGATGCCAGCTCGCGGCCATAGCGCGGCGCGGGGGTTCGAGGCGCGGGCGCCTCCAGCCGGGCACAAACGCAGCGCGCCACGGTCCGGGCGGCAGGTGCGGGGGGCGTGCCCCGGGGTGACCCCGCGGGCCGAGGCCCGAGGCAGGAAGTGTGCAAGTGGTGGCTACTGGCCCCCTCTCACGGCCAGACCCTCAGCTGAGGGCCTACTGCGTGCCGGGCATGGGGCTCACGGCAGGGAACGAGCCAGAGGTGGCCCCTGCCCTTGGAACCGGGGACTAAAGTAGCACGTGGATAAGTGAACGATCTGACCTGGAGGGGCACCGTCCGGTCCACGGGCAGCCGTGGCCACGAGCCACGGGCCGGAGCCCGGTTTGGACGAAGCGGTCCAGGAGCACAAGGGACCCGGGTGCGGCTGAAATCCGGAGAGAGTCGGGAAGAGCAGGAGGTGAGGGGGGCAGCTGGGAAGGAGCTGGTCACACAGGGAACGCCGGGTCAGGAGTCCGGCGTGGATGCCGAACCCACTGTGACGACGATGAAGTGTTCCAGGCGGGGATGGGTGGACACTGGGGGTGACGGAATCTGACCGACGGTTCTTCTGGAAGACCTCTCCTTCCAGCTGCTGGGGTAGAAGCTGGATTGTATATGGAAGGAGCAGAAGCAAGCAGTAGCCTGCTGGGAGGCTGCTGCACTAGTCCGTGTACAGGATGACAGAATGTGATTCTGAGTGGAGACAGTGGAAATGGAGAGAAGTGGGAGAGGTGTATCAGTTGGAACTTGGGGACTGGAGACAGGACAGGACTGGCTGATGGTTGGATGTGGGGTAACAGAACAGGAAGAGCTTCAGATGATGCTCCGTCTTCCTGCTTGGGACACTGGGTAGGTCATGGAGAGAGAGAGAGAAACCCTGTGCTTGGGAAGGTGGGGCTTTGATGTTAGACACACAGCATAAGAGGAGGCCTGTGGGACCCACGGGAGTAGCCGTGGCCGCTGGTGGCAGATGCTGGGGTCTGAAGAACTGGGGGTAAGAATCTCGAAGGGAGCACACACACAGCCTCCCAGTCCAAGAACAACAGGGCCATTCCCAGATGAGGAACAGGAACACAGAATTGACTCCGCTAAGACCCCACTCTCAGGACTCCAGTGCATCAGGGGATGAGCCCCCAGCACGTGATGGTGGCAGGTGGTCAGAGGCCCCCAGGCCTGGTGAGCAGGGCAGAGGCCGCTCCCCAGAACTCACAGATGTGGGGGGCATGTCTGTTGGATGGGGGCGGGGCTTGAGTGGGGCTGTTTCAGCCTGAGGAAATCCCAGAAGAACCCTGTATGCCGTCACACCCCAGGGACAAATCGGACACGAACACACGAGGTCGATGTGAAAAGCCAACTTTTCAGCCTAAAAGCAAAAAGAACTCTTGGGGACAGACAGGAGGTTATAGAGGTCTTGGGTCAGGAGGAGGTGGCCCGTGGTCAGCTGCCCACTGGGTCACACTCCACAGGTGACGCCCTTCCCGGGACGGTGGCCACACCGCTGGTTAAGTCCTGGTCACTGTCTCAGATGACCCAGGGCCCGAGTCCGATGCTGGCGCTCGCCCAGGCGCCCCCACACACAGCGTGGCCTCAGCCTGACCAACCAAGCCCAGGAGGCCCTGGACCAGCCCTGAGCGCCCCCGGCCTGGCCTCTCAGATGCCAGCGAACCCCCTGCACATGCCATGAAAATACGAGTTCTTGGGGGTTTTCCTTTCCTCTGGGGCTCATCCATTGGTTCTGGTGTCACGGCTTGATTTTCAGGATCCAATGCCTCTACAGTGAGTCAAGCTGGTGGAGACATGCTGTGACCCATCCTGGAGGGAGTTCCCTTCAGACGCCTGCATGTTCCTGCCCTGACGCCCTGGGCAGGGGCCCCAGGCAAGAGGCACCACACCCCTCATTTCAGCCTCTCGGTACCAACTGTCGGGGAATACTATGGATCGAACTGGGTCTTCTGGAAAATGCAAATGTTGGAGTCCTAACCCCCCCCCCCCAGCAGCTCTGGATAGGATGCTATTTGGAAATAGGGTCTTATATAGAGGTGGTCATGAGTCGGGCCTGAATCCAGGGTGACTTGTGTCCTTGCAACAAAAGGAAATTTGGACGGAGACAGATACAAACACCACGTGAATGTAAGGACGGCCATGGCCAGTCAAGGAACAGGTCCTTCCCCGCCAGCCCCCAGAGGACCCAGGCCTGCCGACACCTGGGTCGTGGGCTTCCGGCCTCCAGGACGAACGGACCAGCAGTCTGCGGTACTTGGTTGCGGGAGCCCTAACGACGACCACAAGGAAACTCAGGGGAGAGGCGCTGCTACCCCAGCAAGGGCGAGGTCACGCCCTGGCGTCACCCCCGTCCGCGAGCTTCCAGCACAGAGAAGGCGAAGGGAACGGGTGCTTCCGAGGGGACCGCCCTGCTGGGAAAGGAAGAGCCAGCTCTCTGTGGCTCTGGCAACCCCGTGAGATCCCTGCTATTTGCACATCGAAACTGGGGGCGCCAGAGGGGGGAGGGTGTGAGAAGGAAAATGGGGCGAAAAACACAAAAGTAGGGGTAAACAAACCCAGCTTCGGACGGTCCTGAGGCTGTGCGTGCTTGCGGTCACTTCGTGCCCAGCGACGCCCACCGCGAAATGCTGGTGGCTCCGGCCCCGGGCCCTCCCTGTCGGAGGAGGCCCAGCGAGAAGTGTCCTGGGCAACATCGCCTAGTGATCTGGGGGATTCTCACGGTAAACCAGCTGCTCAGGGAGGGTCTTTGTCCCAGCAATGAGCGGAATGTATCCCCCCCAAGTTCTTACCTTGAAATCCCAACCCTAATATGGTGGTATTTGGAGGTGGGGCCTTCGAAGGTGATTAGCTTGTGAGGACACAAGAGGCAGGCGGGGTGCACGTCGGGAAGACGGCTGGGCCGCCGGCACCTTGATCTTGGAGCCCCAGCCTCCAGAGCTGTGAGAGGAAGTTTCTGTGTTTAATGAGCCACGTGTCATGGCAGCTGCACTATGGCAATACTCCTTCGAGGCTCCTGGGGTCCCCGGGATGCTGGGGAGGGCTGGGGGAGTCAGCACAGCCCCACCACGGACACCCCGAGAGAGTGACTTCTAATGCTGGCTCACAGGCACTTGGAGAAGTGATTATACAGGAGAGACCATGCAGAACTGGGCATCTAAACTTAGCCTGACAAAGAATCTAGAGTGTGTGAACACAGAATGTGCCTGTTCTGGAGGGACGTGGAAGGAACTCAACAGACCCACGGGACTAATTTATCTGCAAGTAAGTGAACTCAGGCAGCGAGTGATGAACTTGGGCAGCAAGTAAGTGGACTTCAGCAGCGGGTAAGTGAACTCAGACAGCGGGTAAGTGAAGTCCGGGTACAGGTAAGCGAACTCGGGCAGTGGGTAAGTGAAGTCAGGCTGCGGGTAAGCGAACTTGGGAAGCGGGTAAGTGAAGTCAGGCTGTGGGTAAGTGAAGTCAGGCTGCGGGTAAGTGAAGTCAGGCTGTGGGTAAGTGAACTCGGGCAGCGGGTTAGTGAACTTGGGCAGCGGGTAAGTGAAGTCAGGCTGTGGGTAAGTGAACTCAGGTAGCAGGTTAGTGAACTTGGGCAGCGGGTAAGTGAAGTCAGGCTGCGGGTAAGTGAACTCGGGCAGCGGGTTAGTGAACTCGGGCAGCGGGTAAGTGAAGCTGGGTGACCGAGTTAGTGCCTGGTCACCCAGCAAACATGAGGTCTTGAGTAGGAGCCACACCTTCACCCAAAGTCTGACGGCTCAACGCTCTCCCTGTCCACGTGCTCTCTATAAAAATGTACAAACTGCCTCAGTTCGCTCATCTGCAAACTTGTGCCTTTTTATTTTAAATTTCGATGAAAAGGACTCTATTGAAATAATCTCAACAAACTTCACAGAAAATTAACGAGGGATTACCTTCACGTAAATACAATCAGTAAACGTGAAGAAATTCACTACAATTAATCTGTTGTTTCATTACGCCGAAAGGAGTAAACAGCCAAAGAACGAAAACCTCACTTAGAAAGAAAAAGAAATCCCGCGCACGCAGCTGTTCGAGCAGAAAGCGTGGCCGGGAAGGTGCTGGACCAGAGCCCTGTGGCCTCCTCTCCCCCCGCTTTTTAGCTGTGCTCAGCCCGGGTCACCACACGCTGTGTTTGTGAGATGTGAGGGTGCTCCTCTTAAAAACCCCAGGTGCCCAGGGCTGGGCCTCACCGGACACCTGCCCCGCGGGGGGCTTGCTCCTCCCCCACAGTTCTGCCCCGCCTCGGCCGCAGGTGGGGACACTGAGTGAACCCAGTAACAAAAAGCAGAAGCACACATCTTCCGGTTCACCCTCAAGCCCCTCCCACCCAGCCTCTCCACGCAGCCGGACAAGAGGCGTGTTCCTTCCAGCACCGGACCAGACGACAGTCTCTCCAAATGAGCCAGAGTTAGCCCGTCATTCATTCTTTTGTGCCTTCATTCACAGAACCCGAACTCCTGCCCTGCCCCGAGGACCCGCGGTCCCTGCCTCAGCACAGCTTCCCCAGAAGCTGCTTCACCCCCAGCTCTGTCGCTGCAGTTAAGGGGGTGCGGGTGGGGGGGGCCCCCCCACTGCCCTTTGGCCCCTGCAGCCAGCCATCTGCACGTTCGAAATGAATCCTCTGCCCCGTCCGAAAGGCCTGCGGTGGCCCCCGTCTTCTCGATGAGTCTCCAACGCACGCATCACCAGGGGACGGTCTGGGCACACGAAGCCTCGGGTCCACACCCTCCTGGCAAAACGCTGGCACCAGCCCCAGACGGCACAGCCCGCTTGCTTCCTGCCAACTGGAAGACAGTTGCAGGAGACATCCCGGGGAACATATCATTGCTTCCTTTTGGCACCAAGTGGGGAGAAGTGGCTTTGGAGGAGCAGAGACACGGGGGAGAGGAGGCCGGAGCCTCAATCCCCTGTCTCGAGAACTGGGTAATTAGCATTCCGAGGCCGAGGCTGCGACAAAAGTGCCAGCGCTGTGGCCAAACCCAGAAGGGAAACCGAACCAGGGGGCAGATGAGACCGCGAATCGTTCAGGTTGTAACATTTGGCTACAAAGAGTTTCAAAGGGCTCCTATCTGTTGATTTCCCAGGAAGCCAAAATGACAATTTGCTGCGTTCCTCAGGAGCGCGCGCATGCCCCAGGTCAGCTGGCGCGCGTTCGGGTCTGGGGAGGGCGGCGGACGAGCGGAGGGCCTGACATCAAAAATGGTATTTCGGCAAGAATGACTTTTTCTTATCAGTTCACGCAAGGAGCCAGGAACAAACAAGCCAACAAACAAACAAAAGGTTCTGGGCATTCCTAACGTCTGTTTTTGCTGGAGATTTTCTGTGTCTACCTGGGGGAGTATCCGCCCTGCCGTCTGGCACGGCTCAGCTCACAGCGCCTGCAGGAGGGGCAGAGGCCCGCGGAGGGGAGAACGGGGCCCCCCAGGGATCGCACCCGGGTGGGCAAGTCCAGAGGCCCTCAGAGGGGAGAACAGGGCCCCCCAGTGATTGCACCTGGGTGGGCAAGTCCAGAGGCCCTCCGAGGGGAGAACGCCCCTCCCCACCCCCACCCCCCCCCCCCCAGTGATCGCACCCGGGTGGGCAAGTCCAGGCCAGCACAGGGCCTCCATTCCATACACCTCCACCTGATGCCTTCACTTCCCGGGACATGACCCTTCGCATTTCTTCCTCGGGGACCACCAGCCCCAAATGGGCAGCCTGGCGCTCACGAGGGGAGGGCTGTGCTCCGTCTTGCTGGGGAAGCGGACAGCTGCAGGGCCTGGGGACTTCAGCTCCAGCTCCAGGCCTGCTGGTCCTCAGGGACCCAGTGGCACCTCCCCCTTTCCGGAGGGGGTCCTAGGGACAGCCGCCCTCCTGCTGCACGGCAAGACAGCGCAGACCCGCCCAGAGGACACGGTGCTGGGGGAGGGGAGCCCGGAGGCCTCTCTGGGTCGGGGAGGGGGGCCCGTCAGAGACCCCGCCGGAGTCCCCTCTCGCACCCACCCTGGCTTGTGCCAAAGACGCGGACGCTGGGAGCTGCCGTTCAGGGAGGCCAGGCACCGCGTAGTAATGTAGTAAGTGGACCCTGGGGGGGCCTGGGAGCGCGTAGCCCAGAGGGATGTGAACACACCAGGCACGCTTGACCGGACGTGGGGCTCACGGGGAACAGATGCCCCACCTGGGTTCCCCCGGACCCCGCAGGAGATGTGGCGTCTGTCGCTGGGTCCCAGCAGGCCTTCAAATGCCGCCCAGGCGGGAACCGATCTGGGGAGGGAGGGGGCCGAGGGTGGGGGCCCGCGTCCTCGGAAGAATCCGGGACAGCTGGAGCGCGTCGACAGGGAGCCCTGCCTGGGGCGCCCTCCTCAGGGCGGCCGGGGCCGAGAGCGGACCGTGGCTGCCCTCAACGTGCGGCGACGGGGTCTGGAGCGGCCTCTTCTCCGTTACCCTCCTGCCGCCCCAGCCCTGGGTCCCACCCCTGCCATCCCTCGGTGCACACAGGGCAGGTGCGTCGAGGACACTTCAGCCACAGTTTACAGAGGTCTGGGGGCCCTGGTGTGTGGTCCTCTCCCAAGACCTTGCCCGTGAGCAGGGCGGCTCACCTAGACAAGAAGCCCACCTGCTCAGGCTGGCGGGGGACGGGGCGGGGGGGGGGGGGGGACGCGCACACGTGACCTGCACTTGTATCATCCGCTCTCGGACAAACCTGGGTCCTCGCCCTGCACCCTCTAGGGAAAGTCAGCCAAGTTACATAAACTGCCAAGGCTCAGTTTCTCCATCTGTAAGGTGGAGATAAGAGTATAGTGATGAGGAGTCGCCCCCCAGCAGCAACTGCTTCAAGCCAGGCACGACTCAGGGAATCCTCACTACCTCCACGACGAGGTGACTGACGGCCGCGTACCCCTGAGATACAGAGAAGGCAACTGCAGCACAGAGAGGTTTCGTAACTTGTGTGAAGTCCCACAGCCATTAAATGGCAGAGTCAGGATGCAAACCGAGAAAACGGCTCCGGGTGCATGCAGGCAGCCCGTGTGTGCAGCCGTGCCGTGCCCACACCTGGCTGTGCAGGTGCCGTGGACACACCCAGAGGACAGGGAACACCTGCTGGCAACCACCTGGGCCAGGCCTCGGTCACCACACTAGGATCGGGACCCCGGGGCAGAAAGCCTTGGCAATGTCCTGCCTCCTTCTCGCCCTTCACAGGCCCCTTCCACAAAGCGGCCCGAGTCTTATCCAGGGCACCAGCGTCCAGGGACGGCGGGCGGGGACTCCAAAGGCAGAGGCCAAGTCCAGGTGGGCACCACGTGTTACTAGCTGAACTGCGTCCCCCTGAAATTGATCTGTGGAAGCCCCGATCCCCAGAACCTACAAATGCGGCTGTATTTGGAGACGGAACCTTTACAGAGGTGACTGAGATAACACGAGGTCACGAGGGTGGGCCCTGATCCCGTGTGACCGGGGTCCGTGTAACAAGAGGGGATCGGGGCACAGACACGCACGGAGGGACGACCCCGTGAGGACACAGGGGGAGGCCGGCCGGCCACACACAAGGAGAGGGGTCTCGGGAGACCCCGGCCCTGCCCATGCCTGGACCTCGGGCTGAGGCCTCCAGGATGGGGGGCAGGACACATCTGTTGTGTGAGCCCCCCGTCCGTGGGATGGCAGTGTGAGCTCACTGACATCGCAGTACCCCACAGCCTAGACCAGCCCTCTGGAGTCCACAGGGACCTATGTCCGCAGGCCGGGGCACAGGGCATGAGCTATCCTGCAATTACTAACCCCGTTAGGGCTCACAGCCCCAGGTCTCTCCTTGGAGACGAGCACAGGCTTCCAGGTCCACTTGCACTGGGAAAGGCTGCAGGGTTTCAGGGCAGAGCTCTGGGCTCACCGTGCGGCCCGGCCCGGCCTGCCTCTGCCCCCTCGCTGCCCGGCCAGGCTCCAGGCACGGAGCTCCTCATGGTGGGAGGTGGGTCTGAGGTATGAGGCTCTGAGCAGGGGTGAGGGGACGGCTCTCCGAGCAGGGGCGTGGAGGAGGGGGCGGGACAGAGAGCAGAGGGAGGACGAGGACGCACGAGATGTCCCGCGCAGCCTGTCCGAGGGCACTCTCCTCACACTGAGACATGCCTGTCTCTCATGCAGGCTGTGAGCCCTGGCAACCTCCCCTCTGCGGAGCCCCCAGCATTTGTTGAACAAGCCAGGAGGGAAATGACAGGATAGAGGGATCTAGGAGTAAACACAATGGGAAGAGAAGAAACCCGAAAGACGGCAAATTGGACACACTCGGACACCCCCGGGTCCTGCAGGGTCTAGTAGGTAACGGGGGGGGGGGGGGGGGGCGTGGGGGCAGGAGAGGCCTGGGGGTGCACAAAGGGGCAAAGGTCTCGCCTGACCTAGACTGCGATTCTCCGATGGCACCTGTGATTCTATGTAAGATTCCCACGAATATTTAAAGCAAAGGTGCACCCCATCCTGTATGGTAACACCATCTCGAAAGGATCCTTCGAAACACTTAAAAGGCAGACCCAGGGTTAGTTTTAGATTAAGAACCCTTTGTTCGCTCAACAGACACAGTTCCACGGCACCGTCTCTGAAAGCCGTGGGCTGGAGGTGTTTTGTTATTTTCGAGTTGCCTAGCTTTGTGAGGGAAACACGGCGTAGGCCACATATTACGTCACACGGCCGGTGGGTCCAGGCAGGGTCCCGAAATCAATCCCATGAGGATTCCTGGGGGGGACAGACGCATCATCACACTAAGGAGGATAAATGAGAACCATGAATAGATTCAGATCGGTTCAGGTCAAGCCCGGCTGCCAACAAGTTACAAAACAGCTTTCACGTTTGAGGGGCGCCCGGGTGGCTCAGCCGGTTGGGCGTCCGACTTCAGCTCAGGTCACGATCTCACGGTCCGTGGGTTTGAGCCCCGCGTCCGGCTCTGTGCTGACAGCTCGGAGCCTGGGGCTGCTTCCGATTCTGTGTCTCCCTCCCTCTCTGCCCCTCCCCCACTCACGCTCTGTCTCTGTCTCTCAAAAAAACTAAATAAACATTAAAAAAATTAAAAAAAAGAAATCTCTCACGTTTGAGGTTCTTTTTAGAGTAAAGGGTATGGATCCTGCAGCCAGTTGGCTGCTGCGCTCAGCATGTGTGGGGAAGGCAGGGGAGCACAGGAGCGGTGATGGTCTGCAGCGGGGACAGGGTGCCCAGCAGGAAGAGGAAAGACAAACGGGAGAGGCTGTAAGGTAGGGAGCCCACGTGGGGCGTTCCCAAAAGGGCTTGCGGGTCACAGGCGAGCTACACAGAGAGGAGAGACACCTGTCCACACAGCTGTGCTCCACGGACTACTGCCACCGTGCACGCGGCCATGAGCCACGTGGAATGGCGTCCTATCCCCGGGCTACATTCACACCAACTTTTTGGTGTGTCTCCTCCAAGCCCCGGGATCTACAGATGACCCCTTCCGTCCCCCGTTTGGCCAATTAAAACTTGATTGGTAGCAATTGTCATCTCTTACTGCCCTGAGAGTGATGGGCTCCTCTCCATGGTGCTGAAATCCAGTGGTCACGCTTGAGCCTGGCAAAGAGCTTGGGATCTCTTGGTTTACCAGAAAGAAGGGAGCCCACGACACCCTGAAGAACCCTGTTCTCTGGGGCAGGACGGGCACATTTCTACGGTTTATCCCCTCTATATACGCCTTAATTCTGTACACCCCATTCAGCCCGAAACATTAGAAAGGCTGAAGGTGGTCACAGGTGCCTACAGAGAGGGGAGATGGAGACCACCCCCGAGTCCACGCAGTGCCCCCGCCTTTCTAAGTGGGGAGCCCCCAAGTAAGGGGAAACGTGCCGTTTGGACCGATGCACTTTACAGGATAATGCCTGCGGCTCCCCAAACAAAGCACCATTGCCATGACAACAGTGGCATCCCACAACTCAGCCACTATTCTGAGACACGAAGCCACGAGCTTTACTTTTAAATGAATTTGATAAAATCTGCCTTGAAAACGTTCACATTCTCTGACAAAAACTGGTGAGCCACCAGGAGGAACGTGTTCCAACAGCTGACACAAAGCTCCCAGGGACAATATCTGCTCAGAGACAAGGGGACACAAGGGCTGGAGGCACTTTTCATGAGCAAAATACAAAAACGGAAACACAGGCTTTGGGCCACACGCGGACAGGGTCCCCGGCCCTTCAGCCAAAGTCTCCGGGCTGGTGGAAGGCGATGTCAGCGTCCGGGACGATTCCACGAGAGCGGTCGGGGAGAACTGCCCGGGCCACTTCTCTTCTCGAGAGTCACTGCAAAGAAGCCAACGGAGGGCAGTGCCTACAAAAGCCACCTAAACCGCCCTCCTCTCTTTCCATAAAGGAGAAAAACCAGGGCAGAGACGGTTTCCATTCCCCCCCCGCCCCCCCAGCCTTTGTCGGCTCATGGAAAACTTTGCTGTGGTTCATCAGTATCTGGCAGGAATGGGATACTCAGTGGTGATGCTAATGAGAAGACAGAATCGGGTTTGTTCCCGGCAGCAGTGGCTTGAGCCAGCACGCCGGCAGACCATCCTCGACGACGCGGGGTGGTCAGCGACCAGAGGGCTGGCGTGGTCTGAGGAGGGGGGACGGGCAGGCGTGGCTTCAACACGAAGCTTTTGCCGGAAGGAGGCGTATATACATGTCTATGCCTCACCCACCGTTCGCAGGATGCCCGTTCTGCCCCAGGCTCTGTTAGGCAGCTTATACCCATGACCTCCCTTCCGGACACGGGCCTCCCCAGGTCTGAGCGGTGACATTCTGAGACAACCCAGCTAAGCCAGCGTCCAGAGGGAGGACATCCCGTCCTCCCTCACTCCCTCTTAGCCTGGTGCATCTAGACAGGACAGAGGCCCTCACCACCCGGGCCTTGGAGAATCCCAGAAGGAGCCATACCCCTTCACACCCAGGAAGGTAGGTCCTCCGTCTAGAAGCCAGGTGAGCGGCACAGAAGCCGGTGAGATGTGAACAGCTGGAACGGCCCGGTACCGGTGAGAAATGAGCAAATATTGCTTGCCTGCCCCTGGCCACACAATACTGTCTTCTCTCTTCCTCAGCAATGTTTTAATCTCTACAGTGGGCGCCCAAACGAACACTGATAATTCATAACAAAAAGATCGAAACATGGCGGCCTTAAACTCTTTCCCCTTGTGGAGCCCATCCCCATCAGGTTTGCCCTCCATTAGCTGGGTGGCTGTGGAAGAGGGCACAGGACATGACGGACTCGAGGCAGCACCTGGGTCTGAACCCCGACCTCACACCCGCGAGCAGAACGTGACCCTGGATGAGCTGCCGAGATTTCTGAACCAAGTTTCTACAGTAACCATCTCCTATGCTCGCCACCATTTGTCACCTGCCCTTCTGTCCCCTCCCACTGGCTGCAGGATGGCCACGTGGCCCAGAACTGAATGAGGACACGGCCGTTTAAGGGGCGGGTCTGGGTCCCTTCTTCGCCTTTCCAGCTGGCCCTCGGAGCCCCGACAGGCTTCCCAAGGCTCTGGGGCTCCTTACTGTCATATTCCCAGAGACGCCCCCTTCCTGGTGGCCTCACGGGTCAGGGCCGCCCATGCGGCCAATGGCCTCAGGGACAAGAGTGTACCTGGGTGTCCAGGTTTTGTGCCTGGGCCCCGCTGGGGATTTGAAAGTCATCGCCCTGCGAGCCAAGAAGAGACGGTTTTCTCTTCCGCCTCATTTCTGTCACCTGCTTCATTAGCTCTTTGAGGTGTCCCTTCTGTGGTGGCTAAAACCAGCAGCACTTGTGCGCACACGTGTACGAATCCTTCTCTCCCTGACTAAAACCCTCTGAAAGTCTTTCCACTTATGCTTATTGGAAACCAGAATAGAAACCCTTTTCTGCATTCAACTGAATTCCACCCCGCAAAGTCCTCAGCTCCGGTTATGAGGCTCAGATCCTCAAGCCCCACAAGGAGCTCCAGGAGGGAACTGAGGGCTTATTTCTGCTTGAAGCTGGGCTCAGCCCTAAAGAAATTCCTCATCGCTGCCACGCAGCAGAGGCTCACGTCTGTGGTGGCTGTTGCGACCCGGAGAGACGCGAGGCTGGCCCGAGGTCACACGGGAGACTGGAACTCGGGTCCCTGTGGCACGTGAGCAAACGCTCTCTTTGAGGTTCTACCTCCAAGCTGCCTTTGAATGTTGATGAAAATGAAGATTTCCGTGACTATTTCCGGACACTGCTGGCTACTGTGGCTCCACGTGTCAAAGACCGGAAATTCCGGGGTGAGTGCCTTTCCCGAAAGGCCAGGCTCCCTGCGAGCTGATGGGTCCTCAGCGGCACGCTGCGGGAGGGACCCTCCCTCCTGCCATCAGGACACTGGCCTAGGCAGGCCTGTCTGGGGTCCCACGGGGGCTCCAGGCTTGCTGGGTCAGAGACACCACCACAGAAGGTCATAGGTGAATGGATCCCAGCACTCGCCCTCCTGGCACCTGCGGGTGTCCACATGCACCCACCGAGTTTACCCCGCCATGTTTTCTGCCCCGCCGTGCATTGGGTAGGTATTGGCTCTACCACCCTCCAGCAAAACGTAAGGGCCAAGAGCGGAGTTCTCTGGGTGCTGGGGAGAGGGAGGACCCAGAGCCTGGTCTCCAGAGCTCCCGGTCCATACCAGGGGATACGCAGTGCACCCCAATTTCTGTGAAATGAGCCATGACTCTGATCGCAAAAAAGGAACATCCAGCAAATACATGTCAGGGCCAGCGGAATGCCACAGCCATCTTGGGGGGAGGGGAAGGGGAAGGGAATCCACCAGAAGAACTGCAAGGGTCTTTAAGGGAAGGTGGGGAGACAAGCAAAGGTGCTCTGGACAGGGGGCAGCTTAAACACAGGACCAGTAAGGAGGTGGGACAGCAGCTGTCTGACCTGCATGGAAAGGGCTGGAAAAAGGCAAGGCTGGACAGGTCAGCGGGGCCCCCTCGAGAACCAGTAGTTTCCGAGGGCCCCACACCTGCCACCCTGGAGTGGACAGGGTCTGTGTGGCCTGGGGGTACGTGCCTGGTCGAGCAGGGGCCGTTGTGGTGTGGGTTGGGTTCTTTGCCCCCACGGGGTGGGAAGAGGGGCCTCGTAACAACCCTGCCCTCGTACCCCAGACGTCCCACCCACCCGGCGTGGGGACCCGACAACAAGCACCCGCTGAGCAGCACGCTTCCCAGCACCACCTGCACTCAGGCCAGGTGCAGGGTCCACGGGGGCCGCCCGGGGGTCTGGAGGGTCCGGGACACCCTGCTGGACTCTCTCGCACTGAGTCCAGGGTTCTCTGGGGCCACCAACTGGAACCCCTACAAGACAATTACTTCTGAAAACACCTTCAAATTCTAGAGCTTCATTGTGAAGACTGAGTGGGGGCTCATCTTAGAGCAGTAACTGATCCCCTAGGAGCTGCCTGTCCTCCCTTTGGGAGGCCCTACCAGGCTTTCTCTCCAGAGCAGGGGGGGGGGGCGGTAAAGGGCGAGCAGCATTCCAGAACACTCCAGAGCAGGGCGGTAAAGGGTGGGCAGCATTCTGGAACTGTCTGGAACAGGGGGGTAAAGGGCAAGCAGTGTTCCAGAACTCTCTGGAACAGGGGGGTAAAGGGCAAGCAGCGTTCCGGAACTCTCTAGAACAGGGGGGTTAAGGGTGAGTGGGGGAGGTGGGTAAAGGGCGAACAGCGTTCCGGAACTCTCTGGAATGGGGGGGGGGGGGTAAAGTGCGATCAGGGGGAGGGGGGTAAAGGGTGAGCAGCGTTCCGGAACTCTCTGGAACAGGGGGGTAAAGGGCAAGTGGAAGGGGGGGTAAAGGTTGAGCAGTGTTCAGGAACTCTCCAGAGCAGGGGGGTAAAGGGCAAGCACCGTTCCGGAACTCTCTAGAACGGGGGGGGGGGGGT
Source organism: Prionailurus viverrinus (assembly GCF_022837055.1). Taxonomy (NCBI): domain Eukaryota; kingdom Metazoa; phylum Chordata; class Mammalia; order Carnivora; family Felidae; genus Prionailurus; species Prionailurus viverrinus. The sequence continues at coordinate 112,674,587 of NC_062570.1, forward strand.
AAAGTGTGATCAGGGGGAGGGGGGTAAAGGGGAGCACTGTTCCAGAACTCTGTGGAACAGGGGGGTAAAGGGCAAGCAGCATTCTGGAACTCTCTGGAGCAGGGGGGTAAAGGTTGAGCAGTGTTCAGGAACTCTCCAGAGCAGGGGGTAAAGGGTGAGCAGCGTTCCGGAACTCTCTGGAACAGGGGGGTAAAGAGCAAGGGGAAGGGGGGGGTAAAGGTTGAGCAGTGTTCAGGAACTCTCCAGAGCAGGGGGGTAAAGGGCGAGCAGCGTTCCGGAACTCTCTAGAACAGGGGGGTTAAGGGTGAGTGGGGGAGGTGGGTAAAGGGTGAGCAGCGTTCCGGAACTCTCTGGAATGGGGGGGGGGGGTAAAGTGCGATCAGGGGGAGCAGTGTTCCAGAACTCTGTGGAACAGGGGGGTAAAGGGCAAGCAGCATTCTGGAACTCTCTGGAGCAGGGGGGTAAAGGTTGAGCAGTGTTCAGGAACTCTCCAGAGCAGGGGGGTAAAGGGCGAGCAGCGTTCTGGAACTCTCCAGAGCTCCTTCAGCTACACTGGGCCCTTTGTAAAAATGCACATCAACCGTCACTGCTAAGCAGAAGTCTGAAACTTCAAACCAAACCCTTCACCTGCAAAGGGACATACTGAGGACTGGACTTCAGGGACAGGTCAGCAGCATGGAGGAGGGAGAAGGGAGGGGGAGGGGGAAGGGGGGAGGAGGGAGAAGTGAGGGGAAGGGGGAGGAGGGGGGAGCAGGGAGGAGGGGGAAGTGGGGGGGAGGAGGAGGGAGAGGAGGAGGGGAGGGAGAGGAGGAGGGGAGGGGGGAAGGGGGAAGAGGGGGGAGCGGGGAGGAGGGGGAAGTGGGGGGGAGGAGGAGGGAGAGGAGGAGGGGAGGGAGAGGAGGAGGGGAGGGGGGAAGGGGGAAGGGGGGGAGCGGGGAGGAGGGGGAAGTGGGGGGGAGGAGGAGGGGGAGAGGAGGAGGGGAGAGGGAAGGGGAAAAGGAGGCGGAAAAAATGGCACGTGGGCAGGACCCAGAACCTGCTCAGGAAGTCAGCCACGGGCACTGGGGCAGAGCAGAGGACAGGTGTCCCCAGGATTCGGTGAAAGGTGGCAGTGGCTCATCCATGGGAGGGTCTCTGGACTGAGCGCCCCCATGGCCCGGCGTTGGGGAGCACGGGAGGGGAGCTGCCGGCCCGACCCCCACGAGGCAGAACTGCACAGGGCGGACAGAACCCCGCTCCAGCAGGGACAAGAACAGTGGTGAGGACAGGCCTGTGTGAGGCCTCAGGAGGGACCGGGAAGTACAGGTGGCCAGGAGACACACAAGGACAGAAAGGGTGGCTCTGGAGCCAGGGGCCTCGGTCCAAACCCCAGCTCCCTGTTACCCTGCCCTCTGACCTGACGTGTGACACGTCTCCGGACACCTTCGTCTCCTCATCTGTAACCTGGGGACAGTCACGGGGCCACCTTCCCGCAGGGCTGTCACCGTGATCCAATAAAAGGCACCGAGTGCAATCTGGGCACGAGTGGGCCCGGAAACCGCACGATCTCTTTTTGTTTTGCTATTTGGATCAAGACAGCCTGCCGCCTCCTCCTCCTCCGGGAAGCCGTCCAGACTCCACAGTCCACTGGGATTGGCGCCCCCAAATGTGGACTTCAGCCCCACCTGCTCCCTCGCACAGGCGGAGACCTTCCCCCTCGGCAGGGGACTGATGACCGCGAGTCCGGCTCTTCAGCCAGATCACGCTGTCCTGTCCCCGCCGACCCTGGGAGCCTGGCCCAGGGCCTCCATCAGGAGCTCGGACTCGGCAGAGGAAGAATGTCACGGGGTGGCGAAAAACCAGAGCGCAGACCGAGAGGCCGTGGGGGCTGGGAAAGGCAGGGGGGAGACCAAGCAGGCCCGCAGGAGGCGGGAGGCAGAGGCAGAGCCAGGGAGCCCGGGGCATCCCTCACCTCCCTCTGAGACCGGACTGGGCGAGGTGCGAAGGAGGACGGGGGCCCAGGAGGGAGGAGCGGGGCAGGCGCAGGCCAGCGGGCACTGGGACCCCAGCCCGGAGCAGAAGGGGCACACCTGCCAGGCAGCGCATCCTGAGAAGGGGGCCCCGCCCACCTGGGGCACACCCAGACCGTGGCGGTCCTCCTCCAGAGCAGAGGGTCCTGCTGGGAGCACCAGCAGGCGGGGTCAGGGGACAGCAATCAGGAGCAGCCCTGGGGCCCGGAGCCCCGGTTTAGTGCCTAGTGGGTACTGGGGAGCGAGGGACGGGGAGCCCAGCAGCGGGCGCTCGGGGTCAGGAGAGGGGCCTTCCACCCACGTCCCAGGCCCACCCCAGGTCCTACAGGAGGGTGGTCCTCACGGGGACCCGCCGGGGGCTCCGTCTGGCCCGCCAGACCTTCACGCGGATGCAAAGCCGTGTGCCCGAGCGCATTAGCTGCCGCGGGGACTCGCGCACACACACGCTTTCGTGCACGGTGCACACAGTCACTGCGTTTGGTGGGAACACGACCACCGCCCGCACGAAAGAAAGCGCACGTTGCGTCTCGTCCAGCACGTCGTCACCCAGGGGCTTCCCCGCCTCGGGAAGCCCGGCCAGCGACGGCCAAGGCGGATCTGACGGCACGAGCACAGGCGGGCCCCGCAGGCGGGACACGCTCACGGAAGCACTGACCGCCAAGCCACCGCCGATTCCGCTCTGCCTCCCGGTCCCCTACGGGCCGGCGGGGGCGTTAGGTGGACCTCCACCAACGACGTGTGCGTGGCACATCCACGTTACCTGTGGATTTCACGTGACGATGATGAAGGTGATGCCACGTGATACTGGTGACAAGAGGGACCCCATGTGGTGGGGAGTCAGGGGCCGAGGGTGTGCTGACACCGATGGGGGTTTCCAGAGCACGTGTGGTTGAGCGTCTGGGGGAGACGGTGGGTGTCTGGGACCCTTCTGCTGGGGGCGGGTGGGGGCTACGGCTCCTCCCTGGGGGCCCGAACGCCCCAGAACGGCAGGCGAAGAGCCAGGAGAGGCTCCGGTTCGGGGAACAGTTCAACCTGGAGGGTTGGAAGGAGACACGTGGGAGGTGAGAGGATTTGCTGGGCACGTCTAGCGGACACGTCCCGCAGCGGCCACGTGCAGCCACCAAGCCAAGGCCCCTGTGGGCAGTGGCCACGGCAAGACCGATCGCCAGCCGCCCGGCCTCCCTCTGGCACCGTTCCAAAAACCCCGGGCATGCCTGACGGGCCAAGAAGCTGCTGGGACGTGGGTGCTGGGGAGCCTCAGGACAGACCACGGGCGGGGAAGGCAAGACACGTGGACACACACAGGCCACGGGAAGCCAAGGCTTTGTGCCACGGCTGCACCTTTCCAGGACAAAGACAGGTGTCGCTGGGAGTTCGGACAACACAGCACTTGGGACGAACCAAAGACCTCAGGGAAGGCTCCCACATCCACACTCGCCAGCCCACGTGCCAGAAGTCAGCCACACGAGAAACCCCATCCCGACACGGCACGCGTGCAACCTGGAAGTGTCCCAGACTGGGTGCCGCCTTAGCTCGCGTCCCGGCACGTCCGCTCGCTGCTGGGGATAAAACTTCTCAACTGACAGGCGGAGAGAAGCGGGGCTGGGGGAGGGGGCGGGGGGGGCACCCCGGCAGCGGGCTCGCGACCGGCAGACGGGAAAAGAGGGAGCAGGGAGGGAGTCCGGCTCGCGCACCCCGCAGAGGCCACGGACCCAGGAACACAGGCCACGTGACAGGTGCCGGCCACGTGCTGCTCACATCCGCTTGGGCGGCAGAGTCTTGCCAGGGCTTTATCATGTCTCCCTTCCTCCGCAGCTGGCTCTGGGAACCCAGACAACAGCTGTGTGATTGCCACCCAACTCCAGGTACAACAACAGCCTGGCTTTCCTTGAGGAGGCTCCTTCCTACAGCTCGTAGAGAGGAGACCCGGCCGTGCTGACCCCCATCGATCCGACCCGATGAAATGAAATAGGTTAGAGCTTGGGGTTTTCCCCAGGACCTGCTGGCAAGCACCAAGGGCCCCCCCTATGTCTCAAAGTAAAGTGGCACATTTTACAGCCAAAATGCCAGGAAAACAGAATGCTTCTTTCAGATAAGATCTGGTTTATTTCACAGCAGGTGGGACCTATGGAACAGGTATTTTTAAAAAAAAAGAAAAAGAAAATCACCGCTCGGTTATCAGCATGGGTTTTACATTCTCACACCTACACGCGCGCGCGCGCGCACACACACACACACACACACACACACACACACACACACACACACAATATTGCATTCAGAAATCTGTTTGGAAACACCACCCCCTATCCATCATCTATACATATCGGAAGCGTAATTACACAGGCACTCGGTCTCGAAACCTAGCAACACAGTAACCACGTAGCTCTTAATCGGCTACCCAGACACCCAAACTCACACATCAGCTCAATGTGCTTCATCCTGAAAAACAAAACCTCCTTGCTTCTCTGTCTGGAACTGCAGACGGACAAGATGGATGAAAACAAACCTTGTTCAGCTGAAGAGGAACAGCCCATGCCATTCAGTCCATTTGACAGTTCATCTCCCCACAAAGCCGGGCAAAGAACAAAAATAGCAAAGACTGGAAAAAACAGGGTATTCCGGTCCAAAGCTCATCAGCTTGCAACACGCTTAATATTTGCATGACTGTTTCGGACACGAGCTCTCGGCTCCCCGGCAGCCTCGCCACAGGGACCTCCGTCCTACAGAAGCCGCCGTAAACGCCCCACGGCACAGCCCGTGAGACCCGGGGGGCTCGTGGGCTCCGCGACAGCTCAACACTGGATGTCAGCAAATGGGGATTAACTTTAGTGTTTGCAGCGGCTTTGACACCCTCACTTTCTCGGAGGCGGCAAATGAAATAACCAAACGGAGGTCACGTCTAATTGTTTAAAGGGGAAGGGAGTTAAAAAAAACAAAGCAAAACAAAACAGAAGGAACCACAGCATCAGGCGCTGGCAACATGCATGCTGGCCGGATGGAGAGCAGAACATTTCACGACAAGATGTAATCTCCGTTTTAAAGGGACAGAGATGCATCCACACGGCCTTCTGGATCCATTTCCGGATTCTACAGACCTCGGAGCGCCCGTTAATCACCTCACCGCTTTTCAGCATGCTTCCTGTCTTCCCCGAGAGCCACGGTGGAGCATCCCTAGCGCCCTGATTTCTTGGTCGTGAGCTTCCCTGTCCGGAAAGCAAAGGGCCCGCCGCTCCCAGGCAGAGGCTAGCTGATGATCTGAAGGGTCTTTCGGAGAAAGGCGTCGCCGACTACCCAAGTCAGGAGAACGTTTCGCCTTTTAATTTACTCCCTCTGAGTATCGACGCTGACCCCACGTCCCCACCCGCAGCTTGGGATTGGGGGATCTGTCCACCAAACTCCTATTGGGAAATGCAACCCAACAGGATGCAGATGAAGCCTTACCCTCACTCCCTCGGTCCAGAGTCCCGACACGTGAGCCTGGTTCTCCAAAACGGTGCCCCAGCCCCACTAAATGATCAGCTAAAGTCTGCTAGTGAGCATCATGGGCCGTCCTGACAGAGGCAAGGGCCCGCAGCCTCAAGTTCAGGACACGCGTCCCCATCTTCCACGTTTCTCCTATGCCGTGGGGTAGCTTCTAAGTCAAGATTGAATGCAGATCGTACAGTAGAAACACGGCCCCATCCTGTCCTCCCCGGCACCCCCGCCAGGACTCGTGAGGCTGACAGGAGGAGAGCCAGGGCACGTGGGACAAGCTGAAGCCCCCCAGCAATCACGCTGGACACCCGGCACCCGAGGGTCCAGGGGCAGACAGTGGAGTGGCCTTGACCTCGACAGATAGTGACAGCACCCTCACAGGTCACGAGGATGGGGGTCGGGAGCCAGGCCACAGAGGGTGGAATCGGAGAGCCACGGAGGCTCACAAACAGCACACTAGAGACCCTCACTGCAGCATGGCCCCAGTGAATCTGGGGTGAACTGCGTGGTGAAAGGGTAGAGAACTGTGTCCCCGATGCTGCCCACTGCCCCATGCCTGCTCTCCCCGTCCCCCCATAAGCTCTGCACCCCCAGACTCGGAGGGAGGGCAAAACATCACAATACTCTAGCAAACACATCCCCGCCAGGGACGCGTACCTTCGCAGAGGTAACAGCCTCAGAAGGACAGTCGTGTGACAACGTGAGTGCCCTCGATGGTGGCTGACGTAGCCCCCAAAAGACGTGTGAGTCCTAATCCCTGGATCAACTTAAGAATCTCAAGACGAGAGCATCCTGGGTTTTGGGTGGCTTTGAATACAAAGACTTGCGCCCTTATCAGAGAAGGGAGGGGACCGGGGACACAGGTGCAGTGAGTGGGCCATGTGCAGCAGCGACAAAGACAGGGGCCACGCCTATCACCCGAGGGATGCCAAGGGACGCCGGGTCCCATCAGAACCAGAGGGAGGCAAGGACGGACCGACCACACCAGCACCTCGACTCGACACGTCCGGTCTCCAGAACGGAGGCAGAATAAATCTCCGTTGATTCCCGCTGCCTGGCTACTGGCAACTCTTTATGGCAACCCCGGGACACTGGTACGTGGTCCGTCCTCACGGTCGAAGCAAGCCCACTCAAGCGGGGGTGGGGCAGGCCGGTGGGGGGTCCCGGGAGGCACAGGTGGGTCTGGCCTTTGGAAGCCCAGCACTGGAATGCTGGGGGGACACAGACTGGTGACTACAGATACCACACCAGGCCCCTGAGTCGGGCTCCCTGGGGGCGGCTCTGGCCATCTCCATCCGCAGAGTTCCCCAGGCACACCCCACACTTGGCACGCACTGCTGGGTGCTGGGGAACCCTGGAGGTTTGGGTCGGCAACTCATGATCAGTCAGGAACAGGAATGGTGGTGGGGGTGGGGCGGAGGGGGCAGTGGTTCCCGAACTGTTTGGGGAACAACAGCCAGCAGCTCAGAAGACTCACTGAGGGGGAGGGGGGACGAGGAAGCAGCCAGGGTGGCACGGGTCCCGGACACGGGGGAAATGGGTGGATGCACCAATCAAAGAGGAAACGTGCACAAAAGAGTCTAGTTTTCTGAACAGTCGCTTGCTGTTCTCCGGTGATGGGGTGACGGGTTAGTAGCCTGTCCCGCTCGGGAAGGGACTTTCACCTGTGCTCCGGAACCCGGGGCAGGGTGGCAAAGGGGGAATCAGGCTCTGTGGCTCACACTTCCTCCCCAGCCAGGCCTCAGGCGGACGAAGGTCTCTGGGGAAGAAGGTCCCCAAACGGTCACAGGGCCTGAGCGGGAGAAGGTGCTCGATGAAGAGTCGTCGTGGAAAGAAGTGATAGGCACCTGGGTACCAGCTGGTTCGGGCACCCCTGGGGGCTCCCTAAGGGGGTTCCAGCAAAATACACGGTTTTCAATCCAGAGGGAAAAGGGTGCCCCCTCCAGCAGCGAGAAGCAGACGGCTTTCTTGAGGACGCACAACTTCTCCAAAGAGGCACCAGCTCGGCTGGGGCTCTGGATTTCAGAGCCCGGACTCCCGTGGGGCCACCTTGTGGAGGTGACCCTGCACCCCGCGTGTCCTCCTCCATCCCGCTCCATGTCCCTGTCCCAGTCCCAGACAGCCGCTACCAGGGGGCACCCTTCACCTGCAAGGTCTCCCCGTGACCCCGTGCTGCAGGAGCATTGCTGGGACCTCCAACACTTCCTGTGGGAGACAAGTGAGGTGTCAGAGGGCAACGCGGAGTCAAGGAGGAGTCAGGACGCGGGGAGGAACCACCAGTTCCTTAGGTGGGAGCTTACTCGGGGCCGTGGGTGAGGACAGGGGCCTCCGGGAACTCCGTCTAAAGCACGGCGCCCCTGAATGGAGGCCGAGCGGCTTGCACGCCGTGGGTGAGGCTGCCCTGAGCTTCAAGCCTTCCCAGGTTCGGACTTCCTGCCCGGTGCAGGCGCTGCCCCGCCCAGACTCCCACCGCACAGGGCACCTGCTCCCCGCCGGGAACAAGCGAGGCACAGGGCAGAGGCTCAGTGCGCATAGGGCTGCATCGGTGTTTTACAACAGGCTGACAGCGTCGGTGAATCAGCACGTTGAGGGATGTCTATGCCCACAAAGGACCAACAGGCCCGTTTGCTGGACCACAGTCGGACCCCTCGTCAGAAACTCCGGGGAAAGGAGAGGTCTCCTTTCCTTCTTTGGAGGTGCCAAAGGGACCCCACAGGGAGCAGACCACCCCTTCCCTGCAGGGCACACGGTGGAAAAGCCCACAATGCAGGGGACAGGAGGCGCGGACCCCTGCCTCGCGTGACCGAAAAGCTGGCCCTGTGTCTTCACGGAGCCTGGGTGGTCTTACACAGGTTCGGAGTAAATGCCGCAGACCTGATAGATACGGTCTGATAGATACGGATGCCGTACAAGCCTGCGGAGAGTGTCCCCAGGTCTCAGGAGGGCTGCCCTTCATAGTCTAAATAAGTCATTGGTCAGAACGGGCGAGCGGTGATTCAAACGTATTCACCCAACACACAGGAATCCTTCCATCGTAGGAAAAGCCCTCGGTTGGTTCCAAGAGTGTGCATCCCGTATAGGGGATCTCGAAATCTCAAAACGGAGCAGACAGTCAGGAAGCTCCCCACTCTCTGTCTTAAAATCAACTCGGTACCTCAAGGGACGCGTCACTTTGTGAGTAGGACCGTTTAGGGGCTGGTCCTCGTACTGGCGGTGGGGCGGGCCGGGAGCGTGGAGATACGGGGCTCTCGGCCCCCCTCCAGGAGCCAGCGTGGGGAAGCCACTTCCCGACTCCCTCCTGCCCATCAAGGTCGGTGCTCAGAGCAGAAAGGAGGGCCCGTTAGGGTCAGAGACAGCTCAACTCAAGAGGCGCGTCCCCACCACGGTCGTGGGGTGAGGCCCGCACACGCTCCCTGCCCCGCCTCGGCTCTGCGTCCTGCTTCAAAGAGCCCCGATTCCCGGAACAGCATCTGATACATCGACCTGGAGACAACCCCATCCCACCACGCGGCCCTCCGTCCCGGGGATGACGTCGGGAGGGAGCTGCTGGCACCCGCGGGCTCACTTCATTCTGAGTCGCACGGCAGACGTGAACTCATCCATCTTTACGACGCGCTCCCGGGGGCGCCGGCCTCAGAGCAACGCAGCGGCTTGCCCTGGCTCACGGGAGGGACTGGCGTCGGCATCGGGCTCGGCCTTCGGGAGGCCCCGATGCCCGGCGCACAGCCCGGGGTGACTCCAGCAAAGCTCCTGGCTCCGCATCCTTGTTCGGTTCTCAGACCCAAGGTGGGTACCAGCCACACATCACACACGGTAAAGACTCGACAGCCAGACACGTGCTTTTGCTCAAACACGGGGGGAGGGGCACAGGCGGTGAGACACAGACGCCATCCAGCCACCTTCCCAGGCACCTCGGAGCCCACCGCCCACCCCGTCCACGGATCGGTACCATCTGTGAAAGCTCACCACCGCTGGTCCAATGGGACTGCTCCCCGCTGCAAGTCCTGTGCAAGCCCGGGGCTGGAGGAAACAGGCCGGCGGGCTCTTCCAAGATGCAAGAGCGGGCCCAGCCGCCGGCAGGGCGATGGGCCAGAGGAGGGGCCCCAGAGACAGTCCTTCTGGTCGGCACAAGGGGTACTAGAGAGGGGAACAGTCGTGAGCACCCCCGCGGGGGCAGAGGAACGGACGCAGAGACGGGGACCCGGGGCGACACCGGTCTCCCCTCTGCCTCGCTCACCGCCGCCTCTGAGTTCACGCGGGGAGGCGTGCGATTCAGGACAACAAGCCTAGGTCAGCCGCAAATGAACTCGAGGCCCCAGGGGGACAGCGGTGCCCTCCGCCCACCGCGTGCGTACTGAGGATGCGCGAGCGAGGAGACGGCGCGGCGGCCAGGGCCGCGCTCCCCGTCACGGTTTGCTAACTGCGGACGCGGAGCCGCCATCGCGGGGGTGGGAGACGGCGGGGGCTGTCTCCTCGCCGGACGGAGCCCCGCCCCCCGAGCCTACTCACCGATGTCCGTCTCCTTGTGGTTCTTGATGTACTCCGCCAGCTCAAAGTTGCCCGCTATGATCGCCACCTGCCAAGAGCAGACATCACGTTAGCGCAGAGCCCTGGCCGTTCGCACCCGTCCGCGCCGCCGACGGCCGCACCGCACGGCGGGCCCCACCAGGGCCCCCCAGAAAGATGACATGTACACCCTTATTTTCGGTTTTATTCAGATGTAACCGACACTCAAGACCGTGTGAGGTTAAGGTGCGCGAGGAAACACCTTGACGGCCGGCGACGGTGGGAAGGTCGCAACTCGGTTAACCTCTGTCACCGCATGTGGCTACAGAGACCCTTCTCCCCGGGATGAGAACTTCTAGGATCTGCTCTCTTGGCAACTTGCCAGCACACCTATGGCAGGGTGAGCGCCAGTCCCCGGGCAGAACGCCACATCTCGGCCACCAGCCCACCTTTTACCTGGAAGTCAGTGCCTCCTGCCACCCCCCCCCCGCCCACCCCCTGCCCCCTGCCCCCTGCCTCGGCAACCACACGTCTGACCTCTCTTCTGGTGGGTTTGGACTTTTAGATTCCACGTATTGGTGAGATTGTAAGGTTTATGTCTCTGTGTGACTTAATTCCCTTAGCTTGGTGCCCTCCAGGCCCATGCATGTTATCACAAGCGGGGAGAACAGTCCTGACTCTTTTTAGAGAAAGTTTTTTAATCAGTTTATTTATTTGAGAGGGAGGGAGAGAGAGAGGGAGAGAGAAAGGGAGAGAGAATCCCAAGCAGGCTCCGTGCTGCCATCACAGAGCAGAGCTCCAACTCCCAAACCGTGAGATCCTGACCTGAGCCGAGATCAAGACTCAGACGCACCACTGACTGAGCCCCCAGCAACCCAGTCATGACTCTCAAAACGGCAGCCACAGGCTCCATCGGCCCCCACACATCACGCGCACCCCCCGCAAAGCCCCGGGCCACTCGACAAGGTGAGGCTCTTACTCCACGAGAACCTACAGGAGAGCAAGCGTCTGCCCAGAAGGTCCCCAGCAGGGACCATCTGCACAGGAGCAGGGTGGGGCGCTCAGTGAGCCTGCGTCTGGAGGGCCCCTGGACCGTGTCCTGTACTCTGCCCGGCATGCCCGCGCGTCCCGTCCTTCTGATTAGACACGAGCCGCTCCCCACAAGCAGGGAGAAGGGAATCCTCAAAAAAGTACCCAAAGCTCTTCACCAGATTTCAGTCTGGTGGAAAAAATCCCACCCTTGCATGCGTGCAGAAGACCAGAACCAACACCTACGGGAAACGCTCCCAACGCGGGCCCCACGGATCTGTGGGCTGACACGAAAACGCCGGGGTGGGGCTGGAGGGGGAGGGAGACCAGGCGTCAGAAGCACGTGGGCAGGGCTCCCGGCACCACAGGCGACGGTCTACACCCACGGGAGCCAGGCCTGCAGGTGCCAGCCTGGAGACGCATGCACATCTACAGCCCTGCGGTGATGACGCGGGTGGGACTCAGCCAATCATCCGGAGGCCTTATTAGCAAACCCTGATTTCTTGGAGAAGCGACTCCCGCCCGAGCCTCCCGCCCGCCCTACGGATCCCAGACTCGCCAGCCCCCACAGTCACGCGAACCAGCTGGTCACAAGAAACTGCCTCAGTGTAGATCTCTCCAACCCGTCGGGCCTGCTGCCCTGGAGCGTCCTGATGGAGGCAGCTTTGCAGAGGCCGGGGGGGCCAGACACCCAGGGATCCCGGGCCCCCGCCCTCAGGAGTGGCGCTGCTTTCCACGGGTGCCCTCCAAGGATGCCGCCCAAGAGGAGCGGCCGGCCGCCGAGGCCGGGCCCTCCCCGGCTTGCCAGTGGAAGACCAGCCACGGGAGCCGCTGCTGATGTCAGCGAAAGCCAGAAGGCAAAGAGCGGTTCAGGGGCGGCCCCTGGGTCTGCCAAGATGGGTGGCTACTATCAAAATCCAGAAGATAGTAAGTGCTGGCGAGGATGTGGAGAGCCCGGCCTGTTTGCACCCACGCGCGCCCTGCTGCTGTTAAGGTAAGAAGGCTCAGCCACCGTGGGAAGCAGCTTGGAGGGCCTCGGGAAGTGAAAGAGGATGACTGCGTGATGTAGCAATTCTACCTCCGGGGTCAGACCCGAAGGGACCGAAAGCGGGTATGACGGTTAATTGTATGTGTCATCTTGACTGAGCCACGGGGGTGCCCAGACAGTCGGCCAAAAACCACCGTGGGTGTGTCTGCGAGGGCGTTTCCGGACGACACGAACGTCCGACTCAGCAGGCTCAGTAAAGCCGCCAGCCCTCCCCGGCTCTGGTGGGCCTCGTCCCACCAGTTGAAGGTCTGAGCAGAACAAAGAGTCTGACTGAGCAGGAAGTCCGCCTGCCAGACGGCTGAGCTGGCGGGTAGGTCTCTTCCGACCTTCAGACCCGGACGGAAGTACCAGCTGAGCCTCAGGCCCGCCAGCTTTCAGACTGAGACCTACACATCACTGCCTGGGCCTCCAGCTTGTCACAGCATCAGCCCTGGACTTCTCAGCCACCATACAGGGGTGTGTGTGTGTGTGCGCGCGCGCACGCGTGCACACGTGCATCCCACTGGCTCTGTTTCCCTGGTGAGTGCAGGTCTGGGTCCTGGGGTGGGGCCACTGTAACAAATGCCCGCCAGTGCGGAAGCAGCTTTGGGAGTGGGGGCGGCGGAAGCTGGAAGAGGTCTGGGGTGCACGGATGGCCAAGGCCATTCTGACGGATTCTCACACCGAATCACGAGGAAATGCATTATAAAGTCACCAACGGCTCGGCCGACTGGTGCTTGCGTCCTAGGGTTGTGCGGAAGGCAGCACGCACGAGCGAGAGTTGGGAACTTGGCAGAGGAGACGTCTATGCAGAGTGAAGGAGAAGCGGGCTGCTCGTAGTGACATACCAGGGGAGACGAACCGGAGGCGGAGGGCTTAAGCAGGAAGGAGCCAGAACGCGAAGACTGGGGAACATCCTCAACCCATGCCTGTTGCAAACAGTGAGAAAGCGTGCTCTGAAGAGAAGACCGTGCGCGTGGCGTAGCCGGACTACCACTGGACAAAGAGCGCACGGGATTATGGGAGCAGAGACACCACGGGTTTGAACTGAGAGGGCGGAGCCGGGCTATAACCGGGGAAGGCTGGGGGCTTCTTGGTTTGGATGAGAGGGGACAGTAGCTCCTGGGCAGCAAACATGTAACATTCTTCCAGAAGGAGATTCGGAGACTACCAGGCCACTGCCTGGGTTCCACCAGGAGCCTTGTGGGGTGGGACCACCCTGCAGAGCAGGGGTGAGGCTGCTGCCCTGGCGAGCCCGCAGGCCAGGACACCGAAGCAAACAGGGCTGTTCTCGAGCCGAAAGACCTCGCGGAGCTGGCTGCTGGGCTCCAGACCGCTGGGGACCCGACACCCCTTCCTTCTGTTTTAGCCTCTCTTTTGGAACGGGGACGTCTGGCCCGTGAGGGTCTCGCTGTCGCGCCTTGGAAGCACCCAGCTCGTCGGTTTCACGGGTTCCCAGCGGGAGACGTACTTGGCCTGAGGATGATCCACACCTGGGGTCTCACGCACACCTGAGCTGGATGATGCTTAAGTGGGACTTGGGACTTTAGAGATGGTGCCGGAGTGAGATGAGACTTTGGGGGGCTGTTAGGTGAAATCAGCGTGCTTTCCATGCCAGAAAGACATGGGTTTGGGGGCTCAGGGGGTGGAGTGTTGCATACTTAATGTCTGTGCCCTCCCCACCCACCCCCACCCTGTGTTGAAAACTAACCCCCAAGGGGAATGGAATTTGGAGGTGGGGTCTTTGGGAGGTAGTTAGGGTGACACGAGGTCATGAGGGTGTAGCCCTTGTCGGGGGATTTGCAACCTTGTAAGAGGGGGATACCAGAGACGCTCTCTCTCCCCCCGACCACATGAGGACACGGCAAGAAGGCCAGCAAGAGAGGCCCCACCAGAACCCAACTGTGCCGCACCCGACCTTGGAGCTCCAGCCCCCAGAACTGTCTGTTGTTCAAGCCCCCCGGTCTGTGGTCTTCCGTTATGGCAGCAAGGACAGATTCAGAAAGCAGGGGTCCAAAGAGGTACCTACACACCCACGTTCACAGCAGCTCCACTCACAACAGCCAATGACAGAGGCACCCCCGGGCCGGTCAACAGATGAGTGGATGCTCACGTGTGATCCACTCACGCGAGGCCCTTGGGGTCTCCAGATTCCCGGAGACGGAGAGTGGACGGTGGGCGCCGGGGCTGGGGGAGGGGCCGGGGGTCCGTGCTTCCTGGAGACAGAGCTTCAGTTTTGCAAGACGGAGAGTTCTGGAGACGGATGGTGGTGATGGTTTCAGAACAAGGTACTCAACGCCACTGAACAGACTAAGACAGTAAGACTTCTGGTTTGTACATTTTACAATTAAACAAAAAAAGGCAACAGTGTACCTGTGTGGACCAGCAGGACGGAAGGTCAAGTATGGATGAACAGACCAGGAGCTGTTGGAGAGATGCCTGAGCTTTGGAACAGCCAACTCCCCACGAGGCATGGGGGGTGCTGGGATGAAGGGGGGGGAGGTCTCAGACAGTGCACACAGGAGCAGGGAGCACGCTCCGAGTTACCAGGGAGCACCCTCGGAGTTAGCCGGGAGCATGCTTCGAATCTACCTGTGAATTAGGTAGGTCCTCTGGCCCACCCAGGCCCTGCACCCACCTCATCGATGAGGCGAGAGGGTTTCCTGTGGACAGACACACTGGGCCGTGGTGGGGCACACCCACAGACCCACACTCTGCCCGTCAGTAAGCAGGGAAAGGTTTAGGGCGCCTCATCAGGGGTGCCCCCAAACCGTCCGTGTCTTTTGCCAAAGGGCTGTACTAGATACACACGGGGACAGCATGTTTAGGGGACACCGGGGCAGGTGGGGGGCTGTGTGCGTCACAGCAGGATATGAGGTGCCACCCACAACCCACGCCGACACCTGCCTGTTGTCCTTCCCAAAGTCAAGAAGGGGAGCTGACCCAACTGCACACCTACTAGGCGCCAGGCTTTGTGCTGGAGGCTGGGGGCCCCAGGTGAACCCCCACCCCTACGGTCAGGGCCGTCCCTCACCAGACAGCTGGAATCCCACACTGTCGCCTAGACTGCTGTGCCCCTACCCCTGTATGGCTTCGAGACCAACATGAGGAACGTAAGGAACAGAGTGAGGGGCTCAGCATGGTGGAGGGGGCATCGTGCAGTACCAGGAGCAAAGAGACTAGGGGACTGAGGTCAGGGGGAGATCTGACAGAGGAAAACTGACCCCACACACAGGGGAGGAGGGTGCAAAGAAAGCTGGTTGGCCCTCTCTGCTGATGTATTTCTACCCATCCTATATCAGGCCACCCTTCCACAGGACTTCCTGGAAGACCCCAGCACTGTGTGCACAATACGCTCTGTGGGTTCATGCCAGCCACCCACCCATCCACTCAACCAACTACCCAGTCATCCATCCACTCAACCATCTACCCAGTCATCCATCCACTCAACCATCTACCCAGTCATCCATCCACTCAACCAACTACCCAGTCATCCATCCACTCAACCAACTACCCAGTCATCCATCCACTCAACCAACTACCCAGTCATCCATCCACTCAACCATCTACCCAGTCATCCATCCACTCAACCAACTACCCAGTCATCCATCCACTCAACCAACTGCCCAGTCATCCATCCACTCAACCAACTGCCCAGTCATCCATCCACTCAACCATCTACCCAGTCATCCATCCACTCAACCAACTACCCAGTCATCCATCCACTCAACCAACTACCCAGTCATCCATCCACTCAACCAACTACCCAGTCATCCATCCACTCAACCATCTACCCAGTCATCCATCCACTCAACCAACTACCCAGTCATCCATCCACTCAACCAACTACCCAGTCATCCATCCACTCAACCAACTGCCCAGTCATCCATCCACTCAACCAACTGCCCAGTCATCCATCCACTCAACCAACTGCCCAGTCATCCACCCACTCAACCAACTGCCCAGTCATCCACCCACTCAACCAACTGCCCAGTCATCCACCCACTCAACCAACTGCCCAGTCATCCACCCACTCAACCAACTGCCCAGTCATCCACCCACTCAACCAACTGCCCAGTCATCCACCCACTCAACCAACTGCCCAGTCATCCACCCACTCAACCAACTGCCCAGTCATCCACCCACTCAACCAACTGCCCAGTCATCCACCCACTCAACCAACTGCCCAGTCATCCACCCACTCAACCAACTGCCTCATCCACCCACTCAACCAACTGCCCAGTCATCCACCCACTCAACCAACTGCCCAGTCATCCACCCACTCAACCAACTGCCCAGTCATCCACCCACTCAACCAACTGCCCAGTCATCCACCCACTCAACCAACTGCCCAGTCATCCACCCACTCAACCAACTGCCCAGTCATCCACCCACTCAACCAACTGCCCAGTCATCCACCCACTCAACCAACTGCCCAGTCATCCACCCACTCAACCAACTGCCCAGTCATCCACCCACTCAACCAACTGCCCAGTCAACCACCCACTCAACCAACTGCCCAGTCATCCACCCACTCAACCAACTGCCCAGTCATCCACCCACTCAACCAACTGCCCAGTCAACCACCCACTCAACCAACTGCCCAGTCAACCACCCACTCAACCAACTGCCCAGTCATCCACCCACTCAACCAACTGCCCAGTCATCCACCCACTCAACCAACTGCCCAGTCATCCACCCAGTCAACCAACTGCCCAGTCATCCACCCACTCAACCAACTGCCCAGTCAACCACCCACTCAACCAACTGCCCAGTCATCCACCCACTCAACCAACTGCCCAGTCATCCACCCACTCAACCAACTGCCCAGTCATCCACCCACTCAACCAACTGCCCAGTCATCCACCCACTCAACCAACTGCCCAGTCATCCACCCACTCAACCAACTGCCCAGTCATCCACCCACTCAACCAACTGCCCAGTCATCCACCCACTCAACCAACTGCCCAGTCATCCACCCACTCAACCAACTACCCAGTCATCCATCCACCATCCACCCACCCATGCACCCTGCTACCATTAACTGAGCACTACCATGTGCCACGTCCCATACCCCCAGCACTCAAAGCTCTCCCCGGTCTCTGTGTGTAAGCTTGCATTCTAGATAAGGAAACAACTCTACCTGAGCCCAAGTATCAAGTGGGCCTGCATCCTCTCCCACCCATCATCTGGTCTAATGCTGAGCTCCGAGTGGGGGCCAACAAACTCCTGCCTTCCTGCTTAGGGCGGGTGGAGGGGCATGAACACTTTCATAGTGATAAAGGTGCCCCCTTGTGATGTTGCCCTCGGTCTCCCTGGCTCCCGGCGGTGGGCAGTGAGTACCCTAGAGATGCCGCTGCCTTGCTGGGGTGCCCACAGTGCATCCGCTTGGCCGGCCCCTGGAGTTAGGACCAGGCGGGACGAGAAGCTGCCAGTGTCCATGTTACTGACCACGTTACTGATCCTGAGGCACAGGCAGAATGTGGAGAACCCACTCCCCTGCCCCGAAGGCAGCCTCCTCCTGTTGCCATTGCCAAATGAGCCTCCTAACACGGAAAGCTATTTATAGGCGGCTCTGTGACCCTGGTGTGTCCTTGCTATAACTGGAAAACGGCTCCGTGCAAAGACGGCGGGGGAGACCGCGGGCTTGGCACGTCCCCATCTTCAGTTTCCCTTCCAGATGACTCCACGTCGCCAACCTGAGACCTATCGCAAATCAGGCAGCGACCGACCCGCAGAGGCCTGGGAGCCTGGGAGGGACGGCTCAGTTATGAGCATCCTGCAGGCACGCAGGGAGCCCTGGACTCCGCCAGACAGACTCCACAGGGGTCTTTGCTCAGTCTCTGGGGCTGAGCCCAGAGACGCAGTCGGCAACCCTGCAGATTCCAAATGCAGTAGCACCCGAGGTTGTGCCAAATCCCACGTGGGGCCAGGAGCCTTGGCAAACCGACGTGTTACCTGGAGGCCGTCGGCTTACTCAGGGACCCCACGCTGCTTGGGGGGAGGTGCCCCCAACCACCGTGGGGCTGCTTGAGGAGAGCGGGCCAGGCACCGAGCCAAGAGGCAGCTAGGCCAGGTGACCCGACGGGCCACCCCAGGTTAAACGGGGATCCTGAGGAATCCTGGGAAGAACCGCCCAGGCCAGGCCTCTCCTTTGCTAAAACCCCGAGGCTGGGAATGAAGTGCTCCCCACCATCTCTCAGAACACCACGCAGACCACCTGGCCCCCGTGTCCCTCCCCAGGAAGGGGATGCCCTGGGCTGCGGTCAGCCTTCACGTGGACAGCATGGTACAGCAGTCGGGGTCACGGACTCCTGGTGTCAGTCCTTCCAGCACAGAGAACGCAGACCAATTACATCTGTCTGTAGCTGGGGATAATGATACGTGTGTGACCTGTGCTCATCAAATAGTTAATGCTGGTAAACGGCTTAAAACAGAGCCTGAAGTCCCACGGAGAAAACCCAGGCCCAGGTGGCTTCTCATGAATTTTCCCAAGTACAGGAGGAATGCTAACACCCATCTTACCCAACCAATCCCGGGGAATGAAGAGAGAACGGCCCCAGCTCTGTGTATGAGGCCAGCTAACCTCACCACCGGGCCCCTCCAAAGGTGCTGGTCGTGTCTCCCACCGAAGCAGAAAACCCAAACGCGCCTGAGCAAAAGGGGCTCAGGGATTTACTTACGAAGGAGAAGACATCATCACGAGGTGGGCTTATTACAGGAATAAAAACATCAGCGTCCTTCATCGCACCAAGAAAAGAGGGAAAAACATCTCTAGGATTCTTGCTGATTGCAGATCGGTTACCAAATTTGATAAGTGTTTGATCAAAAAGCACTTGACAACACTTAATACCGATCTGTGATACAACGTAACAGACTCAATAAAAAGGGACTGATCTGCCGCTGCATCCATGAAACATCTGGCTGCATCAGAAGCCACCCCAAAGCTAAGAGGGGACAGATTCTGAGGACCGAGAAGCGGGGCTGGCATCTGGGTGTGGGGCCGGTCCGGCTGGCAGGTCGGAGAGAGCCTCGCCCACGAGTCACGGCATGAACCGTGGCTCGTCTGTTTCCTTCCGCCGGGCCTCCCGCCCTCCCGTGACCAGACTGGCTTCCTTCCACGGTGGGCTCAGGACAGTGTTCAGCAGGAGCAAAATCGAAAGCTGGAAAGCCTAAGGGCGGGCTCGGGAAGTCCCGCGATGCCGCTTCGGAAATGCCGTACTCATCACCAGGTGAGACCAGATGCTAGGAGGGAGGACACAGGTGCTGTGCCCTGTCTGGGCTGTGCCTCAGCCTGTGCTGTTCCGGCCACGACTGCCCGACGACGGCCACACGGAAACACTCGCGGGTGCATTCGGGTTGACGCTGTCTTTTTGGACCTGAGCTTAGCGGAGGTCCCAGAGCCACTTGGGATTTGACCCTCAGCTCCAGAGCCGACGCTAAGTGCTCCATGTGGTGTTCAGACTGTTTCACAACAGGGCACTGAGGTCCATAAGACGGCCACGCCCACGGGGGAGGCTGAGATTCGGGCCTGAACTGCTCCCCGGTCACAAGGGAGACACGGAACCCCACGGAGGGCCCCGAGAGCTCATATTTAAGGAGAAAAGCCACCTCCAGTGACTAGAAGTTTATGACCCTCCAACAGGCAAAGTCAGACTATGACCCAGCTGGCCTACCTTCATTTTAGTTGCTGAGCCCCAGCCGTGCTGGATGAAAACACCTCCCCGCTCCGTGGAGGGGCCCCGAGCCCCAACCCTCTTACGTATTAGCACCTTCTGCACGGTATTATCCAGTCTTCGGTTGCATAAAGTATTTATGGTAGTCAAGGCGGAAAAAAAAAAAGCCATAAAAAGCATCTGAGGCATAAAAGTTTAGCATGCACACAAAGGAACGGGAAGTAATTATTTCACATGGACCAAATGCATCATCCCCCTCCCAGATGGATTTGCCAATAAAATGCAAATTTCTCCTCTGAAATAGCACCGGCTTGGAAGGACACTATTTGCTCCCGGAAATCTTGACAAAGAGCCAACGGTTTTGCTGTGTTTGCAGAGAAACAGCCTTCAAGAGAGCAGCTTGTGTTGGGACCATCAGGTTGGAGAGGCACGAACATGCGGGGGCAAGATGTTTCCGCGCGGCCTCCGGGTCCCTGACGCACTGGGCGCAGACTGACGCTCGGGGACGGCGGACGCTCCTAGACGGGCTTCCCCACGCCGTAGTAACAGGGACTCTAAGGCTCGAGCTGACAGTGGTAACAGGACCTTGCTCAGCACCTGCGCTCCCCGGGCATCTCAGTAGCCGCGATGCCTGTTCCTGTACCACGGAAGAGGAGGCGGGCTCCTAAGCACTCAATGACGTGGGACTTCCACCTTACGTACAGGTAGACCTCGTCTGTTTGGCCCCAAAGCCTGGAGGCTCGCAGCCAGGTGCTACCCATGCAGCCTCAGGTGGCTCTGACCCCAGGAAACCTCTAGCTCCTCGGTGTAGGCACAGCCCCCTCCCTTGAAAAGGGGTGCGTGAGGGACATCAGTGATGACATTTGATTTGGAAGCAGAAATTCAGCACCGTTTTCGGCAGGACAGCAATCAATGAGAGAAATGACAGCTGAGACCACACACGCTGTGTATGAGCCAGCTTAGGCCACCACAACAGACAATAGGCGGGGCAGCTGAAACTATATACATGTGCTGTCCCCCGGTCCCCAGGGCCCGAGGCCCGACGTCCAGGCGTGGGCAGAGCCAGGGCCTCCTGAGGCCGCTCCCCTCGCGTGGGGACGGCCGTCCTCTCCCTGCGTCCTCATGGGGCCGTCGCTCCGGGCGCGTCTGTGTCCTGATTCCCCCTTCCTACACGGAGCCCGGTCACGCGGGAGCAGGGCCCGCCCCGGTGACCCCTCATCACCTTAATTACTTTTTCAAAGACCCCCATCTCCAGACACTGTCATGCTGGGAGGTGCTCGGGGTGAGGCCTTCCACCTAGGAATCTGGGGGACACAGCTCAGCCCAGCAGACCTCGCCTGGCGCGGGAACCGGAGAATCGTTTCGGCTTCCTCGCAGACACGTGCCTTCTTCCGCGAACATCAGACACACACGAAGGCCCGAGAACCGCTCCCCTCAGCACGTTTACAGAGCCCGTGCCCTGGGGGCCAGGGAGCCGCGTGAACATGACCGTCGGGGATGGAAACGCCAAGAGCAGAAATTGCTTCCTGGGTCTGATCTTTACGCGGAGACTTTATTTTCCCCACCCCAAGAGTTTGTTACGAATGTTCTCAAAGGCACCCCCAAACCCGAAAGAACAGGGCAATGACCAGCAATCCGCTGCCCGCCTCGGTCACACGGCGCCTTGCGAGCCGCGAGCCGTGGCGTAAGGCGCACTGCTCTCGCTGAGCCGCTGTGGTGCCCCACCCCCGTCCGAGTGTCTCAGCGTCCAGAGAACAGAAGGACCGGCCCCCACATGGACTGACACGACCGGACCAGGAGTCATGCCCAAAATGCCCCATCCCCACCCCTCCTGGTGTTTCAACCGTTCTTGTTTGGGTGTGAGGCCACGCGGCACCGCGTCGTTCGAGAACCGGAGCATCTCCGTCGCCCCAACAGGCTCCCACACCCCTGCTGGACGACGCGCCCCTCCCTCCCCCAGCCGCTGGACGACGCGCCCCTCCCTCCCCCAGCCAACCTAGAGGAGGTCCCCGTCTCTCTCACCATTAACCAAGCACGTCTGTTTGCGTCACAAGTTACAAGCGCCGCGGGGTCTGGCCCCCCTTGCTCGGGGCTCCGCCTTGGGAGTCTGTCTGCACCGTGGCAGGCTCCGCAACGTCTCTGTCTTTTCTGCCCAGGGATGCCCCACGACACGGATGCACCTGTCCGCCAAGACGCTTGGCTACGACGAATGAGGCTGCTCCGAACGAGCTCCTGCAGGCGCTTGGGTGGCCGTGTCCGGTTTGTTTCCTCCTGGCCTCCCCTGAGGTGTGCAGTGGCTGGATGACAGGGTAGGGCATGTCTTGCTGGACAAGACACTGCCTTCCTTCCAGACAGGGGCCGCTGTAGGCACCTACAGCAGTGAGCCGGACTTCCCGCCACCCTGTGTTCGCACCCACACTTGGTCTGTCTTTTTAATTCAGGTGTGTGTGTGTGTGTGTGTGTGTGTGTGTGTGTGTGTGTGAAACGGGCGGTTTTAAGTTACATTTGCCCCCAAACACATGCACCTTTTTTTTTAACCTCACCGTTGCTACCTTTAAAATAAAATCAACTCATGGGGCCCCCGGGTGGCTCCGTCGGTTAAGCGTCCGGCTTCGGCTCAGGTCGTGATCTCACAGTTTGTGGGTTCAAGCTCCGCGTCAGGCTCTGAGGAACCTGCTTCGGCTTCTGTGTCTCCCTCTCTCTCTGCCCCTCCCCTACTTGTCCTTTCTCTCTCTCTCTCTCTCTCTCTCTCTCTCTCAAAAATAAATAAACATTAAAAAAAACTAAAAAAAAAAAAAAGATTCCAAGACCTGGACGAAGAACCAAAAATATCAACCTCCCTGAAGCCACTGCTACTGAACCCACAGTGGCCAGGGCACGAGAAGACAGCAACCACGGCCATGTACCCAGAAGCGCCATTTCTTACCCCAAAATAACCAGGGTGAGAACGACAGGGTAGCGATCAGGACGAAGGGGGTCACAGCACCTACAGGTTTACCTTCCACACTCACACAATTCTTCCCTCTATTCAGTGATGGGAAGAGACTTCAGTAAATTGAATTCCATACATGAAAACCGTCTTTGTGTGGCGTCGAAACCGTGAGCCAGTTTGGTGTTTATATGGAATTTTATTTGATGACCTTCCCTAAGAAACTGCATCCACAATTTCATTACAATGGCTGCCACCTGTCACACGGGAAACAATTTCTGAGTTACGGACTAGAGTTGTCTCGTCAAAAAGCAAGATCCCGGGGCACCCGGGGGGCTCTGTCAGTTAAGCATCGGACGCTTGGTTTCGGCTCGGGTCACGATCTCAGTTCCCGGGTTCGAGCCCTGCGTCGGGCTCTGCACTGACAGTGTGGAGTTTACTTGGGATTCTCTGTCTCCATTTCTCTCTGCCCCTCCCTCTCTTTCTCTCTCTCTGAAAAATAAATAAATGGGGGCACGTGGGTGGCTCAGTCAGTCAAGCGTCCGACTTCGGCTCAGGTCACGATCTCGCAGTCCGTGGGTTCGAGCCCTGCGTCGGGCTCTGTGCCGACGGCTCGGAGCCTGGAGCCTGCTTCCGATTCTGTGTCTCCTTCTCTCTCTGCCCCTTCCCTGTTCACATTTTCTGTCTCTCTTTCTCAAAAACCAATAGTAAAAACATTTACTAGATAAATGAACTTAGAAAAAAGCAGATATCCTGTGAGAGCCAGTCCCCCTGTGGCTCTGCTCCCTGCTGCCCACTCTCACCACCTCCCGAGCTCGGGTCCGAGCCATAGACGCCAGAGCCCGGGTGCCGATGTCATTCACCGTCCCCAATTCCCCGGAGAAGAAAAGGAAATTCAAGACCCTCTCTCCTTATCACTCTGCCCGCCTGTGCTCATACCTCTTAGCGTGCTTATAAAGAAATCCAGGCTGGATCAGGTCCTTTGGAAGAATAAAGACACCCGGGGCGCCTGGGTGGCACAGTCGGTTAAGCGTCCGACTTCAGCCAGGTCACGATCTCGCGGTCCGTGAGTTCACGATCTCGCGAGATCTCGAGTGATCTCGCGTGAGTTCGAGCCCCCCGTCGGCTCTGGGCTGATGGCTCAGAGCCTGGATCCTGTTTCCGATTCTGTGTCTCCCTCTCTCTCTGCCCCTCCCCCGTTCATGCTCTGTCTCTCTCTGTCCCAAAAATAAAAAAATAAAAACTTTAAAAAAAAAAAAAAAAAAAAAAAAAAGAATAAAGACACCCAACATGTAATTAACCCCAGTGCCGCAGAACAAACTTATTATACAAAGAGACTTTTTTCTCCCTTCTTTTTCCGTCATCCATCCTAACTCACGGATCCTATTGTGGGCACACTGACCACTCAGGGAGCGTGCTGAGTGCCCAGTGGGTTCTCACCGCTAAAATGTATGGGAGATACGTGAATTAAATTCAACACGTTGAAATAACATAAAATTGCATTTTAATACCTTCAGGAATAAAAAAAAAAATGCCAAAGACATTTGCTTTATTAGGAAAAACCCGGAGAGAGTGACTTCAGCTCTCTGTAACCAGCTAGTAAACGCTGGCACAGAGAGGGGGCTGTTCCCCTACACGAGTTTTTAAGATCAAATAAATTCAAATAATTCGAAACAAGCAAAACCACAAGCCAAGGGCTCAGAGCTCCCCCTTTGGGGTCCGGGGCCTGAAAGGGAGGATTGGTACTCAGATACCAGCTCTAAAACCCACCTCAGACCAGGAAACGCCCTGGAAGGATCCTCTCCCGGGAAAGGGCCGTTTTTCGCACCCGGGACGGTGGGGTAACTGTCCCCGGCCCAGCTCTGCGGGGTCCGCGTTCCAGTGGATGACTCCCATTCTGGAAACACGGCTCCGCTTAAATGCACAGTCACCTAATTGCTCAGGTAACGCTTACCACGCTTCACCAGGGAAAACGGCTGCCATCAGGATGTTTTCGTTAGAGCAGCTACGTGGATGTTTATTGCTTTTAAATCAATCCACTTTCTGATTTAGTGTATTTACCTTGCTGCAGCCAGCAGAGGAAACCCTGCCAGGGGAGGACTTACGCCAGGCGGAGGGGGGCGTCAGGCCTCGGAGGGAGCGGCAGAGCCCCACCCGAACACCCTTACCCCGCAGCCCCCCCTTTACAGGACCTTGAGAAGGCACAGGGGCCTGTCTGTGACGGCGGCCCTGGGGGCTGGCTGGGAGCCGCAGGACCCAGGCTCACACCCTCTTCCCCCAGACTGTCTCCCTGGTCACCTGGAGAATGAGGGCCTGGCGTTCCCCAAGCCCAGGGACTGGAGGAAATCACCCCGTGTGCACCTGCCGGTCCTGGAGCCTCCAGAGAACCAGAGGGAGAATGAGAACTCCAAGCTCGCACAGAAAGGGCCCTTCAAAAAACCAACTTATCTTACAAGCACGTATGAGACGTTGAGAACCCAAAAAGCAGGAGAATTCTGTTGTGGAAAGCCTTTAAGCGCAACCCCGAGAAACCTCCCGGGGGAGAGCGCTGTTCACTTCGGAAATGCCCTCGCCTCACTGCAGCGTGCGTTTCTGCCTCTGTCCCCTCGTCCCAGTGACGCCCCGCGAGGGCGAAGCTGACCGTTCTCCGCCACCGACTTGTGATCATGACTACCTTTTCCGGATGATTGCTGGGTATCACCCGACATGTTTGTCCTTGGTCTTGATGTTACAGATCAAAACACTGAGGTCTTCTTTCCAGCACAGGATGCGGTCCCTTCGAGACACTCACTGCCACGGGGGGTCTCGTCTCAGCTGTGAGTGACAGCTGTCCCGGGACCCGCCAGCACGTTAGCACCCTACGCACCCCCCCGCCCCCGCAAAATCCCTTAGCAACTACGTCCCGGTGTCTAACATTTTAATTCTTTCAGCTATGATTCATGATGCCGTCTGTGGACAGATAATGAGAGACAATGATCCCCAAATAGTCATCGCTCAGCAAGCAGCAGCCCTGCCCCATCCCAGTTACGGGAAGGCCCCGGGGGCCACACCGGGGACGCCTTCCCTGCTCACGGCCCTTGCCCCGGGGCCCCAGCTACCATGAGGCTTAGGGGCGAGGTGCCTGCGGTGGAGGGAGCAGGCCTGTGCCCCGCACGCCGAGCCTGCCGCCGGACCCCCCTTGCCCCGGCTGCTGGCCCCTGGCGGGCACACGGGCAGGCCTGGAGGGCAGACCCTGCGGTCCCGATCACCCTGCACCTCGCTCAGACGGCGGGGAGATGCCGAACGGTGTGCAGCTGCGGGAAGGCCGGGGGACTTTGTGCCAGTTAAGTGACGGAGGCCGATGATCACCTCCTCGCCCTCTTCCCGGTGACTCACGCCCCACTAGAATTCCGGAGACGACGTCTGCAGGTGGCCGCGTGGCCTCAGGAAAGCTGGCACGGGAGGGACAAGCCAGCGCCGTGCGTGAGAGCGGCTGAGGCGGGATTTAGTCTCTGGTCTCCGCCAGCTTTGCGTTCAGGAAGCGCCAGGGGATTTCCTTCCTCTGGCCACCACCCTGACCACGTGACAGGTCAGCAGGGCCCCTCCGTTCTGGCCGTCCTTTCTCGGTCGTGCCCACGCCCCGCCCTCACCCAGGGCGGCGCCCCTGAGTGTTAGCTCCCAAGAATGTTCCAGAGCCTGGCTTGTCTGGCTCAGGTCCGCCCCCTGCCCCAGGTGCGGCGGCGGCCGAGGGGGGTCACCTGTTCCGCAGGGCCCACGGAGGGGCCCCACCCCAGCTCACAGGGGCTTCAGGCAGACACGGCCAGGGGACGTGGCCGACCCAGGGTGACTTCCTGTCTGACCCTCTGCCGCAGAAAAGAGCTGGGCCTCCCTGGCTCCCCAGAGGAAGGTACCAGGCAGGGAGGCCCGGGAAACACACAGAAGCACACCCAGGTGTCTGTCGGTGTAGGTGTGTGAGGGGAGTTTATTTACAAAAATTCATGTTTTACCTGATTGTATTTCGCCCAATTGCCCAGAAGGCTTTAGAGGATGACTCTGATTTTGCAGCTAAAAGATCCGTCTTCCCATCTGCCCCGCGTTGGGCTCCTCCCTGGGGGCCGGGCCCCCCACCCTCCTCCCCAGGCGGGCAGGGGCGACCTCTGCAGCGGGGCGAGCACCTCCCGTGTGTGTCGTCGCCGACTCAGGGGCCACGTGCTGGGTGTTCTCAGGGATCTGAGGCCGGCCGGCGGGGGCCGTGACGTCACAGACGTGGGCTCAGAAACTGAGGCCTCTGGTCTGATCAGTGGGGTCCCGGTGGTCTGCGGGACGCCAGGCCTGACTTCCCTGGTTTGCTTCGCTTCGTTCTTATCGGGAAACAGCAAATGGGAAAGCGAGGCAAGGAGAGGTGACGGAGAAAAGCCGCCACGCAGAGGAGCGGCGGGCTGCGTCCAGGGGGAGGGAGCGGGCCGCCTCTCTGTGCTGCGCACGGTCCAAGGTCCCAGCTTGCTTCTAATGCCACCGTGGGCTGAGGTCGCACCTGGGCGTCAAAAAGCTGCCACGTGAGCATCTCAAACCAGCCCCCACTTTAAATCGTTGCACTGCCAGAACCAGGAAAGAAAGGCAGCTGCCAAAACACAGGCACCCACTCACCTGTCGTGACGAGAGCCGAAGTCCACAAGAAGGAACGAATCTCTGCACCCTTGGCTGCTGTTCCGGGGGAGGGGGAGGGGCAGAAAGGGTGCCAGCACCTGCCCGCGGGGGCTCCGGCACCAGCTCGGAGGACAAACGTCAGACGCTGTTCCTAATAAGCAGTCACAGCTCGCCTGCCCCGCGGACAGGGGTCAATGGTGCCATTCCCACAGACACAACCCCGGCCTTGCGTCACAAGGCCACCGCCCACTCCTGGCTTCTGCGTCCAAGCCACGTCCAACCCAGGTGGCTCCGACAGCCCAAGAGTCATTGGAGTAAAAGTGTCAAAAGGCTATGTGGATATTTTTCAAATCAGTCATCAAAAGCAACCAGGCAATGCCTAGGTATCTGACGGCTTCCAAAGCTAGAGAGAGCAGAGCTGAGCCGCCGTCCTGGGCCAAGGCCCTGCCCCTGGTGCCAGAGTGGACTGTGCTTGCTGTGTGACTTTGGCTCCCTGACTTGACATCTCTGAGCCTCAGCCCCTCATCTGCAGCAGGAACGACAGACCCTTCCTCCCAGGCAACTTGTCCATTACGGCGAGATTCTGTGCGCAGGGTAATTAGCGCAAACTGCCAACCCTCTAGCACTCAGTAAATGGTAGTTTCTAGTACAATCGCTACTCTTTGTGAGAAGCACTCTCAATAGACAATGGGAGAGTATGTTTGAAAAACACGTTGTACGTCAGGGGAAGAAAGGAGAGAATAAGAGGGAGACGGAGAAACGGTGACTTCTCCGTACTTCCCTCGTTTTATAGAGTTGACTCTAGAACGATGCAGATATTTTGTGTATCTATAAACATTTAAAACATCTAAAAGGCGGCTGTTAAAAATCAGAAGTAAAGTTAAACAAACTGAACGTAAATGCATACAGAGCTGGCGGTGTAAGCACACAGAGAAAAATTGTGCCAAATGACCTCCAAACACGGATGTCGTTGCACGTCCCTAACAGGATGTGCTCTGATGACAAACGTAACTTCACCACCCGAGCATCGCGTTGCTGGCGGGGCTGTTTCGTGTGTGTGCTCCACGGAAGGAGCCTCCACCGAGCGCGGACAGGCGTGCTGAAACGGCCACAGGCAGGCGATCACTCCCCCGAGAAGAGAGCGGAGTTAGGAAAGACGACACAACGGACATTTCCGTAAAGCATCTCAGAGCTACCACGGCGACGAAGACCCGAGGTGCTGAGGCTCTGTGCAGGGCCACGGTGACGGAGGCTGCTTTGCCCTGGGATCGGGTGCGCATTCCCCACTCAGGGACAGGGCTGGGAATCCGAGGGCCGATCCCTACCGGGTGCGGAGAAATCAGTGCGGTGTTTAGCAACAAGCAGAGCTAGTCAGCAGTCAAAACCGCAGACCTTCAGGCAGAGTCCGGGTGGGAAGGAAGAGTGGAAAACTGAATGAGGCATTTAGCTGCTTTCCCTTTCAAGACAAACCTTCTTAGGGGCCTCTGAACCTGGGAGGGACAGAAGGCTAAAGAGCGGGGCGTGAGCACCGGGGTGGAGGGCCCACCAGGGAGAGGGGCGTCGTGAGCACAGCAGGGGCTCAGCTGACAGCATCCGAGGGCCCCACGACGGGAGAGAGGGCAACACGGGCTGCAATGAATCCCCGCAAAGCTGAAACCCAGCCTTGCCTCAGCCCCGCGTGTGACCAGACTAGAGAGAAGAGCCCCCAGTCTATCTCGCTAGCACAAAAAAAGGGGCAATCCTCTCCGAAACCAAAGAACATTATCTGTCTGGAGTCTATTTTTTGACAACATATGCAATGCTCGGCATTCGATAAACATCACTCATCATTCCCAGGGACAGTGCCAGGTGGGGGAAAACAAAGAGAAAACTCAGTCAACAGAAACAGACCCACAGATGATGCAGACAGTCGCACGAGCCACTGAGAACTTTACGGTAGTTAATATTTTCCAGAAAATAAAGGACAAGCGAGGGAAAAGGGCTGAAAAGATGGCTAATTTCATCAGAGAACGGGAAAGCCTGACGCAGTCAGTGAAAGACCTTAACGTGGGGTCTGCAACCACAAGACCCCTAAGAAAAAACAGAGACCGTAATCTCTTGGATGGCAGTCTTAGCGACACATTTATGGATCTGCCTCGTGGGGTGAGGGAAACAGAAACAAAAATTAACTGTTGGGACTGCACCAAAATAAAAAGCTTTTCAGAGCAAAAGAAATCATTAACAAAACAAAAAGACAGCCTACTGAATGGGAAACGATATTTGCAAGTAAATATTCGATAAGGGGTTAATGCTGAAAATATATAAAGAACTTAAATCGACACCCCAAATCCACAATAATCCAATTAAAAGTGGGCACAGGACCTGAATATACATTTTTCCAAAGAAGACCTACCCACAGCCAACAGACGCACGAAGAGATGCTCAACATCACTCATCATCAGGGAAATGCAAATCAAGGCCACAATGAGATACCACCTCACACCTGTCGGAAGGGCTAGACTCAGAAAGACAAGAAACAAGGGGTGTTGGCGAGGGTGCGGAGAAAGGGGAACCCTTGTACACTGTTGGCGGGAACGCAAACTGGTGCAGCCACTCTGGAAAACACTGTGCAGGTTCCTCAAAAACCTTAGAATTACCTACGATCCAGTAAATTACACTACTGGGTATGTACCCAAAGAAAATGGACACGTGAATCCAAAAAGATATATGTATCCCTATGTTTATTGCAGCATTATTTAAAATAACCAAGATACTAGGGGTGCCTGGGTGGCTCAGTCGGTTGAGCGTCCGACTTCGGCTCAGGTCATGATCTCACGGTCCGTGGGTTCGAGCCCCGTGTCAGGCTCTGTGCTGACAGCTCGGAGCCTGGAGCCTGCTTGGGATTCTGTGTCTCCCTCCCTCTCTGCCCCTCTCCCACTCACACTCTGTCTCTCTCTCTCAAAAATGAATGAACATTAAAAAATTTTTTTAAATAAAATAAAATAAAATAACCAAGATACGGAAACAACTCAAGCATCTGTTGGTGGATAATAGATCAAGAAAATGCGGTGTGTTTGTATGTATTTGAATATATACTCCGTGCATATATACCGTTCGGCCATATTGCAGGAATATTACTCAGCCATGAAAAAGGATGAGATCTTGCCATTTGCAGTAACACAGGTGGATCCAGAGGGTATTAGCTAAGTGAAATGAGACTAAGAAAGACAAATACCATATGATTTCACTTGCACGTGGAATCTAAAAATAAGAAAACAAAAAAACCAAACGAGCAGTTTAAACCCCCCAAACAGGCTCTTAATACAGAGAACAGTCTGATAGCCGCCAAAGGGCAGGGATATGGGCAAAACAGACACGGAGCATTAAAAGACACAAAGCTCCAGCTCTAAGATAAATAAGGCACAGGGGATGAAAAGTGCAGTGGGGACACTGTAATGACGTAAGGCGACACACGGTGACTACACCTGCCACGGTGAGCCCGAGTGAGACACAGAGCTGTCGAGTCCCTCTGTCCTATGTCTGAAGCGAATGTAACATTGTATGCCAATGGTACTTCAAATATTAAAAACAAACAAACAAAAAAGAATCGACCATGACCTCCAGACCTGAAAACACAACATGTGCGATTCAGGACCTAGAGGGTGCGTTTAGGATCCAACAGCACAGAGGAGAGGAGTAAGACAGCTGGAAACTAGGTCGGGAGGAAGCTCACGAGCGAAGCACAGAGCGGGGAGAGAGGGGACCACGGCAAGGAGGAACGGAACACGCGGAAGCTCGGACGTGTGTGACCGGACAGCTGCCAGGCAAGACGAGGAAGGGGCAGGCGTGCTATCCCGTGTCACGACCCAGCCGATGCAATCCATGAATCCAGAGACTCAAAGAGGTGTGTGGATTTGGGGCAACAGGAGAAACAGCATCCGAGCAGATGCTGAAAACAGACGGAGAGTAAGGCAAACAACCATTACCTACACATATGTGAAAAGAAACAGGAGGGGTCAGACCAGAAGGAAGGGCCGATCTGGAACCTGCCCCCGACGAAGATAGACTAACCGTAAGGCTGAGTAAATCATCTGCAGAAAGATCAAAGCAGATAATGTATCACCAGCATGAAATCTTAAATAAGGGATTCTGGCAAAAGAAAAATGATCCTGTGAAGGGGGGTGCGGGGGGGGTGGGGAAACATGGAAATTCAGGAAGAAACACAAAGCAAATGGAAAATAGATAAAGAAGTGATGGAGAGCACGAAAACGTACAGGTATATAAATTTCTAAATGTGTCATCAAAGCCAAGAGACGAAAAAGAGAAAGCTGTGTTGGTGACATAAAAATAAATTACAATAAAATCTTATGCTTTCAAAATCACAAGCTATCAAAAGAATCAATTTTATTTGTAAAAGTCTGTAACCTACGGCTGCTAAGCGTTGCAATACCTACCCATATTATGACAAACCGACATCAAAGAGCCCCAAGCCCGAACCCCGAGACAGCCAAAACCCAGTGGGCAATCTTCAAGGAGCCAACACACTCTAGGAAGCGGGAAGAACCATCAAGAAGGAAAAAGTATGCTTTCGGTGGCAGGAGGGGCTGAGACGTGATGGTGCCCACAGCTCCTGGACGACGGTCGCGTGTTTGACAGGGAGCTCGTGACAGGTGTTGGAATATTTCTCCCATACGGGTGACGGCCCGGACTCCTGGCTTTCACCTGCACCCTTGAGCTCCAGATCATTCCACTTGAACCCTGACTAGCTTAGCGAGGCAGCCCCTCTTTCCTTCCAGCCTCTGGCACCCAGTGACCAGTCAGCAAGTGCCCCAAGACGCAGCAGTGAGCCCGACGCCATGTCACCACAAGGAGCACCAGGTCTGGGAGTGGCTGTGAAATGCCTGTCTTCAGACGCACTAGGGTCAGCCTCCCTCCCAATCGTGCGGCTGAGACCCCTGACTTCGCGTCTGAAGCACTTTCTACGCATCCAGAGGCTTCGGTGGGGCAACCAGCCCAGAGAGTGACGCCTCTTCCTCTCTCGAGATAGCGGTGAGCACGCCGGACATCAGCCCCTCTTTCGTGGTCTTTCTCTCCTTCCGAGTTGGAGCCTTCATGGAGGACTGCCTTAAGGGGAGGCCACCGTCATAAAATGGCACCCATAACGAGCAACTCTGGAGCCTGGCTTCTGCCTCCCCTCAAAACGCAATGCTTTGAGGACACGGACAGTGCCTTTCTGTCCTCTGGCCATTGTCCACCGCCAGCCCTACAAGGTCACCTGGACCCTCCCTCCCCACCCCCGTCCCGGCTCAGATTCTCGGCAGATGGAATTGAACACCCCTGCCCACCGCACACCATTACTCGAAGCCTCCCTCCACCAGCCGCTCAGGAAACGTAGAGAGCCAGCTACAACATGACAGTTTGCAACACAGAGGGAAGGTGTGTGGGGTTTCACAGTGGGCCACTATTTATATCTGCATGAATCAGCAGCCTGACGCTGTTTCTGTAAAAGAAAGCCATGGGCAAGTATATGCCGCGTTTCATCAGTGACTTTACAGAATAAGTATTTCAAAGGTATCCTGCTACATTGACCCTGATCCAAGAAACACATGCATTTTATTAAAGACCGCCCACCAAGGTGAAGAAAACCCTTTTAAAGCTGGTAGGTGAGGCAGCGGGTGGCCGTGGGTACCGCCTGGAGATCTCCAGAGTGCTTAGTAAGGAAACGGCACGTCGGGAAAACGTGTCCTTGAACCTCTTTCTGTATCCGAGCCCCGCCCCGGGCACGAGCAGAAACCGTGAAATGTGCCTTTGCAAGGGGCCAGGCACTTAACACCTGGCAGAAGCGACACGCGAGGCCAGGCCTTTCTCCACCCATCCGAGCCCGGCAGGTCTAGCCTGAGATGTCGTGAAGGCCAACCCGGTGGGAAGCCCACACGGCACCAGCCTCTTGCCATCCTGGCGCATAGACAGTCTGTCCTCCTCATTCGCGGTAGCTCTTGTCTGTGAAGTCACTGTGAACGCCGATGTAGCGAATACCGAGCAGGTGCCCCTAAGGGAGACGCAGGGGTTAGGTTCCCACAGCCTCTGCTCACGTTTTCACCAAGCCATCGGCGCTCAGCTGCCTCGATGAGTGTTTCTGGGGGGGGGGGGGGACACCTTGTCTAATACATACAGTTGACGCGCCAACACTGGCCTCACGGAAGCAGGGCCACAGCTCACGCGCGGACGACGCTCAGCCGACACGCACTTCCTCCCTAGGACACGTTCCTGTGCTCACATCGCCGGCCAGCTCGGCAGCACTGTGCCTGGGGGCTGCTGGAAGCCGTAAAACACCAACAAAGAACACGGAAACGCACAACGAAAAATTGCTCCTTGTTTTTCTTTTGGGCTGACACGTTGTAGTGAGCGGGCGAATTCACACGCACGGAGCCTTGCCAACCATGAGACGGGGTACGGGGGTCTTCAGAATTCCCTGGTCTGGCCGGAGGAACAAGGCGAGGCCACCCCCACGTCCCACCACTGATCGCCAGCCCCGCTTCTGGTTCCTGGTTGGGTCCTCCCCACCTGCTTGCAACCGGAAGGGGAGCCAGTGGTTGGAGCCTTCGGCCGCCAGGTGTGGGGGAAGGAGGAGCCCAGGCAGGCACCCATCGTACGCTTGTTAAGGCAACTCAGTATGTGAGCCTCTCCGTTTAAGGAAACGAGGACCCACAGAATGAAACAGACTCCGAAGAAAGAAACAAACGTGGAGACACAAGGGTCTTGGTACCCGTTTTATAAGCAGTAACACTTTCCCACAGTGAGTAGGAATCCCTGAGCACAGACTCTGAAGGCCGTTTAAATATTCACGGAGATACCGCAGTCCGTCTTCAGAAACGACCTCACAGTTACGTGCCCCGTTCACGCCTTCCCTCCTGCTCTGTGTCCTGGGTCATTTCGCCGCCCAGCTCGAGAGCGGTCAGAGCACAGGGGGTGGGCTTGTCCTGTGGGGCCGACGGATTTGGGCCGGAGTTGGAGGGATGGGGCCACCGGGGGGGAAGCGTGCGAGTCAACGCAAGGAAGGGAGCCCAAGACAGCAGACCGCCTTGGAAAGTGAAGAGCTCCCCATCTCTGGAGGAGTGCAAGCAGGGGAAGCCAAGATGGTGAGGACATGATAAAATGCCGCAAAACACGGGCAAGGTGCCGGTGGCCAATGAGAGCTTTCAACACCGTGAGCCACCTGCCCAGATACTCAGATGAATGGGAGACACTGTTATAGGACCTGTCCCCGCCTAGGAGGATGGCCCAGGTTCCACAATTCCTTGGTCACTTGAGAGAGACTCCAGGAATCACAGCACTCTCCCGTCCACCCTGGGTCCCAAAGGTGCCTTGAAGGAAAGGCTTGTCTATCTCAAAGGAGAGCAGTTGAGGCCAGAGGTCCGAGACAGCTGGTCGACCAGCCAGGAACCCTAATTCAGCGGAGAACCTGGGAGCCCGGAGCCTGCTTCAGATTCTGTGTCTCCTCCTCTCTCTGCCCCTCCCCGATTGGCACTCTGTCTCTCTCTCTCTCTCAAAAATAAGTAAGCATTAAAAAAATTTAAAAAAAGGATGGAGACAAACCAGAGTCCTAACACCGACTTTAGAGCCTCCAACTACCTGTAAAGCAACAGACAAAAGGAGCTCAGACCACCACACGCTGTCTTTGCCAGAGATTTCTCTGTTTTGTTAGCAATCCCGTGGCTTCTGATGACCACATTCGAAGGTAGAAGCCACAGTGGAAATCGTTGTCAGTGAGAGAGACAGAGAGCAGTGGCCAGGTGAGTGAGGACAGGGCAGGGACTTGTGGCTTCTCCACACAGTCCCCTAAAGAAGAGGGACCAGAGGATGTGAGCGAGTATAGACAGCAAGGACCCCAAGCGGTGGGTAAATTACACCGGCAGCACGGGCGATCCCTACCGCGACTCAGTCAATGCTGAACTTCCCGGGAAGAGCGTCGTTCCTCACGGGAACCAGCTCCTCGCATCCCTCTCCTTCCCTGGGATTTCTCGACTGGCCTGACCTTTCTGGAAAAGCGGCTGGAGCTGCAGCCGGTAAATCGGGAGCCTGGAATCCGTAGCATGAGACAGGCACTCTGTGCTGCCCAAACTCCGGTTCTCTGCCTGGAGCTCGAACGTGACAGCCGCCAGCCCCGGACAAACGGAGATGATGAGCAGAGAGACCCTGGGCTTTAGGGAAAAGTCATGGGCTCCAAGCGGCTTCTGTCTGCAAGGAAAGCTGAAAGTCCCCCAGGAGCAGATACCCAGACGCATCCAGACAGAAGGTGCCCCTGGGGCGTCTCCTAAAACTAGCAATGGAGAATACAGACATCTTACGGAAGTCCCAAAGTCAACTGGCAATCAGAAAAGAGGGCCAAACACTCAGGACCAAACAGAAACCCCAAAGCCTTTCATGGAGATCTGCCGACCGGCTCTACGGAGGACCCACCCACCGGGGGTGGATGCGACTTGGGCTCAGCGCCTGCACGAGGCCGCCTCCCACCCAGATGAGCTTTGCATGGGGGACAGGAGGCCACATCACCAGCAGCCCCCTGCTGTCTCCAGACCCTGCGACCTCCTCAGGGCCCAGGGAGCAGGGCCAGCCCGCACACCGTGGGCAACCCAGGCACCAGCACGCCCTTGAAAAGAGCTCCCTTTCGGCCGCACGGACTTGGTCCTGTGATCGCCGTGACGATGACCCTGGCCTACGACCCAGGTTCTATTCCTGTGCCGTGAGTGGGGATGTTACTGACCTCGCATCCACAGGGACCAAAAGCACACTGAGCGCTCAGCGTGCCTGGTGCCTGGGAGGTGCTCAGGGGATGTGGTGGCTCCCGCCATCAGCCCCGAACATGCCCCCACGGAGAGGCAGGCAAGCAGGACTGGAAGGCAGGACTTGGGGAAACAAAGTCTGGGCCGAGATGCGGTGGCGTCCCTGTTCAACTCGGGGATCGACTGTATTTGAGGAACACAAACCCACATCACGTCCTCACTCCTTGCCTCCATTCAGGCCCCCTTCTTCCCCCCCGGGGTCTTTATGGTCCTGCTGAAAGGCCACGGCTCTGCCTCAGCTGCCGGAGGGGCACAGCCTGAGTGGTCCAGAATCAGCCCTTCTGATGAGACCTGGTAGGACAAGAGCTCGGGGGCCCTGGGACAGGGTCTCAGCATCACTGAGGCGGCAGGGGGAGGTCCCAGGCACACCTCTAACCCCTGTAAGCCTAGAGGGGATGCTCAGCGGCTGAACAACACTGAGTGAGCGGGTAGAGGCAGCCGGCCTCATGAATGTCATCCACTTAGTTACTGCTCTGGGGTTTTGTGGGAACGGCGTCCCCTCCCCAAGGAATGGCATGTTCCTAAAACCAACAGTCATGTTCAGTCAAGGGGTGACAGGAACATAAGGCTTAGGGTTGGGGTTAAGGGAGGCAGGTGGAGACCCCTGGAGACAATGATGATGTAGGGTGAGGATACCTGTGGGCACCCCCTTCAGGGAGGGGCTATGAGCTTCCCCGAGGGACAGGACCAGCCAAGCCGTCGGGGAGGGGCTCCAGGCACAGGGAAGGGTGCCTGTGAGCCCCTATCCAGAACCTTCTCCTCTGGCCACTAGCCTTTCCCTCTTGGGGTGGGTAGAGTGACGGCCCCCAACAGATTCCATGACTGGCTCCCAGAGCCAGCAAATAAGTGACCTTCTATAGCAAAACAGGTGTTTGCCGAGCGACGAGGTTAGGGATCCAGAGACGGAGACGTTGTTCAGGACTGTCCGGGTGGGACCTGAATGTAATCACAGGTGTCCTTGTAAGAAAGAGGCAGAGGAGATTTGAATACAGAGGAGGGGCCCTGTGACTGCGGAGGTGGAGGCTGGAGGGGCACAGCCACAGCCCGGGGTCCCTGGAGCCCCAGAAGCTGGAGGAGGCAGGAAGGACCCTCCCCCAGAGCCTCCGGAGGCAGCACAGCCCTGAAACACCTTGATTCAGACTTCCGGCCCCCAGGCTGCGAGGGTACATTTGTGCTGTTTTAAGCCACGGTCCTTCTCCCCCTCTGAGGACCCCCGGTAGAAATGACTCAATTATGGAAGAGCTGGCCGGTTTCCAAACACAGAAAGCTCAATCACCTTAAGTCTTTCTCAAAAGGGGTGAAACCACCCCACCCCCGGGGGGAAACAGTTCTCGGGGAACGAAAATATCTCACTGTTTGTATGCATACAGTCCAGCTATGCACCTAATACCCGAAAAGACGTTAGTGTCTCCGTGGTGTTAAAGCTTCATGGAGAGGCGATCAGGAAAGGAACAGTGAGAAAGGACAATCTGAGCAAAGTGGCCGCCAGCGGGGGTCACGGGGCCACTGTACTCGTGGGCCCACCGAGGTCTGCGGGGAACCTGCAGGGGCCACGTGTGGGAATACCACGATGACAGCAGGGGCCCCGACTCTGCCCACCCCACCCCCGCCCCTGCCCAGAGCCTGCTCACCCTGGCAGGGAAAGCGGCAAATGGGGCAGGATGGTGGGAGCCCAGGGGGCACGGGGCCCAGACGGGCTGCGAGGTTGGAGTCCACGGTCCCAGATTTCAGGTGGGCCTTCCCAGCTGATCTTCACATGGATTCGTGATACTTCAGCCTCAGGCCCAGAAAGCCGCTGGCCCCTTGCGTGGCCCCCAGGCCCCCGCCCTCGTCGTCCCTGCTGCTGGGGCTCTTCCTGGGGAACTAGGTGGACGCCTCACCAGATGCACACACGGGCACGTGGCTGCGCCCAGGGCCACGTGTGAAGAGTGACGGCAGGGGACAGAGTCAAAGACAAGACACGGAGCAGCGCACAGAACACTCAGCACCCTTGGCCCAGAGCACACGTCCTGCCGTTCAGGCTGGCTACGGGCAGAATGTTCACAACCCCCTCGAATTCCCGTGTTGAAGCCCACCCCGACCCCCGTGTGTGGTATTTGCAGGTGGCGCCTTTGGGAGGTGGTTGGCGTCAGACGAGGCCATGGGGAGGGGGCCCGTGACGGGATTCACGCCCTGGCGAGCGAGCGCGGGCGGAGCCCTCTGTCTCTCCAAGCACACGTGCAGGCAAGGCCAGGAGAGGACACGGGGGGGGGGGTGCACGGCGTCTGCGAGCCGGGAGGAGGGCCCTCGCCGGCCACCAAACAGACTGGCGCCTGGATCTCGGACCTCCAGCCTCCGGAACTGTGGCGACAAACGTCTGGTGTTCAGCTGCCCGGGCTGTGCTATTCGGTGCTGGTGGCCACATGGACTGACACCGGGCCGTTTCCACTTGGCTTCTACGCGGTAAAGAATCCGAGGACTCACATGAGGGGGCGGGTATTTCTTCAGGAGACACACAGCTGATTCGTAAATGTCTCACGTCGGTCACTGGCACCCGGCTTCCCACCTGCCGCACACCTGTGCCGAGCTGTCCCCCGTTAACATCGCCACTTAGCGCCCGCCACGGAAAGGTGCAAGGACCGCGTGACCCACGGCCTCCGGCAGCCACGGTGCATTTC
Organism: Prionailurus viverrinus; assembly: GCF_022837055.1. Classification (NCBI taxonomy): domain Eukaryota; kingdom Metazoa; phylum Chordata; class Mammalia; order Carnivora; family Felidae; genus Prionailurus; species Prionailurus viverrinus. Next base: position 112,713,345 of record NC_062570.1, read on the forward strand.
AGCTCCAGTCGCGAGGGTTCCAGGTCTGGTGCTGGAGGAGAACGTGCATCCTCTCCACTCAGAGAACTTTACGGTTTAGCGGGGGGAGGTAGCTGATGCAGGAAGCATCCGCTCTAACACGGCGTGTAAACAGCATGCTACCGAGTAACGTGGGAACCGAAACCAAGGGTCCGCGGCCCAAGGCTCCCCAGGAATACATCCTGCAGAGGAAGAACTTTGGTTCTGAAGGGTGACTAGGAGTTCCCAGGCAAAGGTGAGGTCATGGTGGGGGGAGGGGCAATACTGGAGAGTTTCTTTTTTTTTTCTTAGTGTTTTGTAATGTTTCTTTTCTTATTTCTTTACTTATTTTTAATTTCTTGTTAATCTTTATTTATTTTTGAGAGAGTGAGAGAGAGACCGAGCGAGAGCAGGGGAGGAACAGAGAGAGAGGGAGACGCAGAATCCGAAGCAGGCTCCAGGCTCTGGGCTGTCGGCGCAGAGCCCGACGCGGGGCTCGAACCCACGAACCGTGAGACCATGACCTAAGTGGAAATCAAGAGTCGGACACTTAACCCACCGAGTCCCCCGGGGCGCCCCTACCCATCCCCGCCTTCTGATGGACCAACAAATAAGGCCGAGCACGAGTCCTCCTAGGGGCAAACACATTGGGTGACCCCCGTTTCCTTTGTTTTCCAGGCAACACTCCTCCTGGTGCAGCCCATCCCGTTGTGCCCGGCGGGCTGCTCCCAGGGCCTCGCCCCAGGTCCGGGTCTCCCCGTTCTCGCTGACCCCCCGTTGGGTGGGGCGCACCCTCAGCAGCACCCTGAGACAGCGTGCACAGGAGGAATACGGGTCTCCTGGAACACTGGCTGGGAGGGCTCTTCCCTCGGAGCCCCAGAGGAAGAACTGAGGTCACGGTCAGAGAGCTCCCCACGCTGCTGCTAGGCTAGTCAAACCCCGATCCTTTATACAGAAACTGGCTTCGCTCTCTTGAAACGTAAGGGTCACGTTCGGGGGCGCCTGGGTGGCTCCGTCGGTTGAACGTCTGACTTCAGCTCAGGTCGTGATCTCACGGTCCGTGAGTTTGAGCCCCGCGTCAGGCTCTGTGCCGACAGCTCGGAGCCTGAAGTCTGCTTCGGGTTCTGTGTCTCCCTCTCTCTGACCCTCCCCCGATCATGTTCTGTCTCTGTCTCAAAAAAATAAACGTTAAAAAAATTTTTTTTAAAAAGAATCATGTTTTTATTTTTATTCCCAAAGTTCTGGGCTCTAGTGACCCCTGTCCCGGCTCTGGGCCTTTGCTCATATGTCACCCTGGAAATTCAGGGGCCGTTTCAATCGAGAATCTCGTGTCCCGGTCAGTAGCATTGTCTTGAAAGATCTCTTTGCTAATTTCTTCTCTTTTTTCTGCTTCTTCTAGAAACTCCATTATTCAGATGTCAGGCCCAAGTGGCGACTCCCTGAATTTTCTGACACCCCACTTCTGCCCGTCTCCTGACCCTCTTCAGGGTCGCTGCTGTCATTAGTAATTCTCGAGAGCCCCCTCAACGCCTCATGTCACACACATGCTCTACCCCCCTGGTTGCATTGACGATACTATTTTCGAAGTTCCCTTCTGGTCTCTGAGTTTCTCAGGTTCTGTCCGGCGTCTGCCTTTCATGCCACGGTTTCCCCGAGCCAGCCCCATTTTCCATCGGAAACACGTGCACGCAGAGTGGAGGCTCTGGATGTCAGCTGCTCTGGGCAACAGGAGGACCCACAGGGCGCTTTCACTGGGCGTGGGGGATGAAACCCAGTTCGCTCGGCAGAAAGGCTCCATTCCCAGAGGTGACAGCAAATGCAAAGGCCCTGGGGTCAGAACGTGTCTGGAGTGTTTGAGAAAAAGCAGGTGTCCGGAATAGAACGAGCAAGCCAGGAGGGCGAGTTAGGAGGTGGTCACGTGACCCCCCCCAACCTTAGTGCAACTTCCCAGTGTCCCCCCCCCCCAACCACCACATGTAGCACAGAAGACGGCACAACAGGACAGATCCTGGGACTCGGCTCATGACATCAGCACGGAGTGGAAGGTCATGGGAGAAACGAAATCGCCTTGACCTTGCACTAAAATCCATGTGGATTTCAAGGACACAAGGCGCAAGCAAATAGTTTGGGTTTTGAGTCGCGAAACAAAACGATTCAGGAAAGTGCCTCGCGGGAATAAGGAACAGAGGTGCCCGTTGCGCGCATTTCATCGGTTTCCCAGAAAATATGCAAAACTAGAACCGGATGTCCCCAAAACGTCAGACTGCCTCTGCCGCTGGTCTGCCCACCAGCCCAGAAGCAGCTGCTTCGATAAGAGCACGACTAGGACAGAGCACGCGGTCTTCTGCAAGGCGCTCACCACGCCACCTCGAATCGCGCGTGAGAAGGTGTCCGTCCCTCTCCGTCTACGCCGCTGAATGAGTGAGCTCGACGTGCATTCCATACAAAGTACATGAGACACTCGTCGTCTGGGGGATGACAGCCGGGGCTTCAGACAAGACGCAAGGTCACTTTCAGGAGCCGAGTGATCCCCCAGGGGACACGCAAGGCCACACGCTGGGCGCCGTAGAATCACAGAGCGAAGGGCTTGAAGACACAGGAAGCACCGCCAGGCAGAACTTACGGGACTCTGCCTGCGAGGCAGCCACAGCCCGGTGCTTTGAAACGCAGTCCCTGTTTCCTGCTTCGGCCGTCTTCCTCCTGCTTTTACGTCCTGCGTGGCGGTCGAGGATGAACACAAGGTCCGGTGGCCAAGGGCAACCTGCACTGACCCTTACCAGCCACGGGACCCAGTGTTCCTGGGGAGGAGCCACAGGAGAAACGACTGCCGATGACGTGAGTTAGGGTCAGTGCCAGGCGGGCAGAGAGCTGCACCCACGGAAAGGCAGCCCACGCCACGGCACTCCACCTTGACGGATTCCACCTCTTCCCGCCCCCTTGCCCTCCGACTTCCTGCCTGTATTAATGCTAGACGCCAGTCTTTCAGAAGACCTCTCCTCACCATTTCCTCGTCTCCTTATTCCTCACGCCCTGTGTCCGGACATCTGACCAGCAGCCTAGAGACAACACAACTGCGACCCACATGGGGAGAAAGGCCACCTCTCCAAATATGCCGGGTGCTGGAAGGCCTGCCTGCAACCCCAAGGAAGTCCCGTTGGGGGAGTCCCTTCCGGGAGGCAGGAAGGACTCATCAATACCCCCGTGTGCCAGCCAGAGTTCCCTGGAGGACACGCCCATAGGACATGTGTGTGGACACACAATTAAGAGTTGCTGCGGGGCCAGACAAGTCCGAAATCTGTAGGACAGGCCGGCAACCTGGGAACTCAGGCAGATGTTCTACGTTAGGGTCGGGGTTTTTTTCACATTTTTTTAAAGTTTACTTATTTTTGAGAGAGAGAGACAGAGCATGAGCTGGGGAGGGACAGAGAGAGAGGGAGACTCAGAATCCGCAGTGGGCTCTGGGCCCCGAGCCGTCAGCCCAGAGCCCGACGCGGGGCTCGAACCCACAAGCTCTCCATTACAGTCCTGGGGCAGAATTTCGTCTTCTCTGGGAAACCTCTTTCCTTTTTTCTTTTAAGGCTTCCCGCTGATTAGATGAGGCCCACCTACGTTATGGAGGGTTCATCGCCTTCACTCAACTGGCGGGAGACGTGGCTTAACCACGCCTGCAGCGCACCTTCGCAGCAATGCCCACGCTACTGTGGTTGGGTAGCTGGGTGTGAGCGCCTAGCCAAGCTGGGCAGCGGACTGGCCACCAGGAGCTGCCCGACCTGCGTTCCATCTTCACGTAGACCTTCTACGTCTTCAGACTTCCTTCCGTTCCGTTTGTCTTCAAAATCGGGATACGTTGTTTTTTGCTCCCTCGGGCTGAACGGTCCAAGGCACAAAGGCCCCCTAACGTTGCTCACTCCGAGCCAGGATACAAGGTGAGCTACAGAATGTGCGCCGAGCGCTGGACTGGGGGTCCGGAGGCCTGGAGACCGCAAACCCAGCCACTCGCTTACTTCGCATCCCAGTGCGTCCATCTCTCTATCGTCCCATTTCATCTACGAATCGGGCATAACAACGACTACCTCATTGGGACTTTGAACATCAAATGACAACATTCGGAAGAGCGTTTGTAAGCTTTGGAATTCTGTGCAACTGGCAAGATTCGCCATCGTCACCATCATTGCCACCGTCACACCACTGTCCCCATCGTCATCGCCATCATCACCGCTATCACACCGTCCGCCGTCATCACTGTCTCTGCCGCTGCCACTGTCACCACCATCGCGGCCACCATTCCCATCGTCATCTCCATCACCGCCATCATCGCCGTCACCATCTGCATCCCCCTCATCACGACCCCTAGCATCCCTTCACTACCAGCATCGTCACCATCACCATCACCATCATCGTCATCCCCATCGTCCCCATCACGATCACCATCATCATCATCCCCATTGTCACCAACATCATTATCCCCACCATCACCATTCTCATCACCATCAAAATCATCACCATCATCACCATCATCCCCAACATCACCACCACCATCACCACCATCATCGACGTCACCACATCATCACTTTCCAGGTTCATTTTCGTCCCCTCGAATTTCAAACGGTGAAATCTTAACTCCCAAACGTTAGCGTTTGCGGAGAGGGCTTTTAATGTTAAATGTGGTCATAAGGGTGGGACCCCAATTTGATGGAACTATTGCTTCCACAAGGAAAGGGTTAGACAGCAGAAAGCCCCTCCTGTCTCTACACATGCACAGAGGAAAGACCAGCGAGTAGGTGGCCATCTTTCAGCCAGGAGGAGAGCCTCGCCCGAAACTACATTTTCTGGCACCGTGACCCTAGACTTCCAGCCTCCAACACCGTGTGAAATAAGTATCTGTCGTCTAAGCCTGTGGCGTTCGGCTACGGCTGCCGGAGCTGACCGAGGCCACCGCCACCATCAGCGTCACTGTCTAATCTACACCCAGGGGCCACTGTAAGCGTCTCTCCTCCTCCTCCTTCCTTTCCTTCAAGAAACATCTCTCTTGGGATTCTCAAACCCAAGCAGGCACCAGGATCTGAGAGGGCTTCTCAGAACCCAGGACACCAAGCCCTGCCCTTGAGCTTCTGGCTCCGTGGGACCAGGGTGGGGGAGGGCTGCGCATCTGCATTTTCCCTCAAGTCCTGGAGTGTCACCGATGCTGCTGGTTGAGCATTTGGAGAAACCATGAAGCAAATGTTTGGCCAGATGAACTCATGGAACGGGCCACGATCTCTCAGAACAGCAGCCGAGGAGCACGAGTGTTTTGCAGGGAGCACATCTGGTCCTCTCAAAGGGCGCAGCAAACCATCGCTTCAGCCACACTCTGGACAGTAAGGGGTTCCTCTTCCACAACCGGGAGGCGGGCACCGTGAGCGAGAATGAGAGCCTCGCACTTCGTAGGCGGGGCTCGCAGGCTGAATCGCATCTCTGCATCGTCACGGTGTGAGAAGGCAGGGGACACGAGGGAGGGACCCAGCTCCCAGAAGCCGCGGAGCCCGTCTGGGCATGCAGACCAAGTAGCCCGGACTCTGAAACCGCCGGTCACGTGAACAACGCTCGCAGCATACAGGGTCCTATTACTCAGCTGCATTTTGCATAATTGTCTTCCAGACCCATTTGGGCACTTGACTGATTATCAAAGGAGAGACAGATGGCCTGGCCTTGGAGCTGGTGCCGCCCTGCTCCCGGGAGCGTGTACCAAGCATCCTGCCAGGACTCCCGTAAGGGGTGTCCCGTCCCAGGGGATCGCTGCGATGACGCTTCAGCGGGGGGGGGGGACCCACGGGGGAGGCCACCTATGTGCCTTTGGTCCTGGACGCCACGCACGGCTACTTTCCGGGAGCACCCCGTGTCAGTTACCAGGCACTGCCCCAGAGTCGGAAACGGGTCTTGTGTATCCCCAAAGGGCTTACTTACCATGAAACAAGGACATCGGCTTTCCTTTTCTAAGCAGCTGAAGCAATAGTTTGACTCAAGAAAAGCAGAGGGACCAAAGAAATGTCATTTAATGACAAAAAAAGAAATATTTAAACCAGGACCACCAGCAAGCCACAGCAAAGCCCTCGGGGGCAGACGCAGGCAAGTGGAAGGTGCCGCCGCGGCCCCTAAGCACCCCCAGCAAGAGGACGTCTCCCGGGACGGTAAGGGCGGCCTTCTCAGACCCGTTAACAAACCGGGAAGTCACGTCCACGACCCATTTTGCTGTAAATGCCTGAAAGCCACAAGATCCGAGACCACAACCCAGGCCCCCCGCCGTGGGTCAACGATGTAACTTTTACGGGTGGTTTTTAAACAGCCAGCCCAGGGTTCGGAGCAGACTGGTTCATTCTCAGGACGTCAAACCCGTCCTTAGGAGCAAGGCCTGAGAAGGGCGTGCGCCAGTTCTGAGTCGGAGACCTCCTGGCTCGGTAAGAGGTAAAAATTACCTCCAAATAAAAATGACGGTCACTTGGGTTTTCCTGTAAGTGGAGACATCCGACCACATTCAGGGTCAAACAGCATTTCTGTAACTTAGCCCCACCCCCCCCCCCACAAATCTGTTTTCCCCCTAAACCATCTGGTCAGCTGCATCGAAATCATCCATCCAACAGGATTTTACTCAGCTGGAAAGGGGAAAAAGGCACCCCGAGAGCGACCACGCGGACGGCCCTCAGACACAACCCGCGGAGAGAAAGAAGCCGGACACAGAGGCCACACGGTGTGTGGATCGTTTTCTAGGGAATGTCCAGAATGGGCAAATCCACGGGCAGAAAGTGGATTCGTGGTTGCCGGCGGCTGTGGGTGGGGGAGAGTGGGGGGTGGTAATGAGTGGGGTGGGGGGGGAGGGTTACTTTGGGGGTGATGAATCCACACAGCACTGAGGGTTGCACAACATCTGGAATGTTCTCAGGGCCCCTGACACGCGCCCTTTAAAATGGTCAAAACGGCCGACTTTGTGTGATACATACCAGCACAATTTAACCAGGAGGAGGTGGTGGCTTTGCCCTCCGCCCCAGAGCCCTGTGGCCACCGCCGGGCCGGCGTCGCCTCCCTCCACTCCGGGACAGCAGGCCCCGTGGGGGTGCCAGACGACGGCAGGCCGCCTCCCCACGGCAGAGCCACAAAGCGCCCCCCTTGCAATCGGCCCGCAGAGGCTGTTCGCACGCCCACAGGGGTGAACGGCTGCGGGCTCCCGCCGCTCTGCCCACCGGGAAGGAGGGCTGCGGACGGGCAAACCGAAAGGCGCCAGCGGCTCCAGCGTGAAGGGGGCGCAGGCTCCGAACCAGGCAACGTCCCCGCGAGACGGGCCACTGGACACACGGGCCCGTGCGGAAACCGCGTGGCCTCCCGCGACGGCGCACGCAGGAGTGGTGCGGCTCTGGGCGCTCCGCTTACCTGAAACGGGGTCTGGCTGTTGTAGTTCTTGAGTTCCTTGTTCCCGCCTCGGAACAGCAGCACTCTGGCACAGCTGTCCTGCAGGGGGGAGAAGAGAAGCCCGTTTGGAGGCCGGTGGCACAGACGTCCTCCAAAGGGACACGCTCCGAGGCCGCGCGCACAAGAAATCCGGGACGCGCACGCAGGTCTGCAGGGGGCGCCTCTGGTCACGGGGGCGGTGAGGAAGAGGGTGAGCGCAGGGGGGCGGTGAGGACGGGGGTGAGCACGGGGGGGGGGGGCGGTGAGGACGGGGGTGAGCGCGGGGGGGTGAGGACGGGGATGAGCGCGGGGGGCGACTCCAGTCACCAGGGCGGTGAGGACGAAGGAGAATGGCCCCGCACCCTCTCGGGTGATGCTTAACTTCTCCAAACACTTTGGGATGACAGCTTGGCAGAACCTATGAAAATTCATAACGTGTGCACCCCACGGCCAAACCCCTCCCCTCCTGAGGGCCGTGTGCTACGGAATGCCTGGCACGTGTGTGTACAATAGAGGGAAAACACGTAAGTAACGCACAAAAAGAGAAGACCTGGACACGGCATAAATGTTCTGCAATAAGGGAAGTGGGAATACGTTCCAGAACATTCTTCGCCTGGAAAGTTGTAGGAAAAAACAAGGTAGACCCACAAAGCCTGACAAGAAATAGACCCAAGAACTTCCAAGCAAAAACAAGTCTCAGAACAACAATACAGCTTAATTAATTTCCTTTATGCTTTAAAAGCCCCTGTGTTGTAGCCAAAGTGGAGAGCAAGTCTGGAGGGAGCTTTCGGGGTGCAAGGGACAAAGCATCAGGGAGTCAACAGGGGGGGAGTCTTTTTTTTATTATTTCCCATACTTGTATTTTTTGATGTTTCTTTAAAGGCAGTCAATATTCATTTTGTGTGTGTGTGTTTTTTACAATGAAAATAAGTCTATTCCTGTCCGTTTATGGAGCACCTACTATTTGCACACCCGTGTGCATGCACCCTGCAGGAGGGAGCCTGCCGACGGCCCGGGGAGCACTAGTCACGGCCTCCCGAGGGCACCCCGGCTTCCCCGTTTTTCCCCGCAGAATCCAGAGACGACGGGTGTGACCGCCCAGGGCACCCCCGCCCCAGACCTGAAGGGGACCTGTGTCCTGGGGAAAGACAGGTGCACGCTGTGGGGTCACAGGACCCTGAGAACAGCAGAGCGAAGACAGAGTGGGCACCCATCGACAGAACGGGGCCAGAGGCTGCCAGGGCTGGAGGGACCGAGGGAGATGTGGGCTCTCCCGGGGCGCTGCGTGGGGCGATGGAAGGACCCAGTACTCACTGTGGTCATGACTGCCAGCTGTGGGTGAGAATCCACGGAACCCTATACTTTAGAGGGGAAATTGTATGGTGTGTGAACTATTCCTCAATAAGGGCATCCTGGATCAGCACAGCAGGAAGCGAGAGCAAGAGACAGAGACAGCCAGAGACAGAAGAGACAGACACAGAGAAACAGAGACAGAGAGAGGCAGACACAGGGACAGAGACACAGACATAGAGAAAAAGAGACAAACACAGAGATAGAGACAGAGAGAGACAGAGAAAGAAACAAAGACAGACACAGAGACACAGAGAGAGAGAGAGACAGAGAAACAGAGAAAGACACAGAGACACAGAGACAGAGACACAGGGATGCAGAGATAGACACAGAGGTAGACAGAGAAAGGGAAACAGAGACAGAGAGAGACAGACACACACACAGAGTCAGAGGGACAGGGCACCACCCGGACGGAAGTTTCCATTCAGGACAGTGACGCCAAGCCAGAGCAGAGCAGGGTCTGGCGAAGCAGATGTGAGCTCTCAGGAGCCAGCTGGGGCCCCCCCGGCCCTGTGACCCGGGCAAGGGGCCCCGGGGACCTCCGCTGTGCTGATGTTAAGGGGAGGCCACACAGAGGAGGCGGGGGACCCTAGCTCTGTGTGCTGCAGGCAGGGGAGGCGTCCCAGCACCGCGAGCCGCTTCTAAGACGTGGGTGAGGGCGGATCTGAGTCCTGCAGAAAGGATTTCCAGGCCCCTGTGCTCCCACCTGCGCCCAGGTCCCAGGGTCCCAGGGGCAGCTCGGGGCTGAGCGCGGTGGCCGTCTGCATCGCTGTGGACGCTCTGTCGCACTGATTTCCTCCCCCGCATGTGTTCGTGTAGAACTTTGAGTCACTCGAAAAGTTTAAGAAAACCGGAAAAGACGTGTCTGTGCTCGGGAAACAAAATCTTTCAGATGCGGGATGCCATTACATCCAGGGTTAAAAAAAATGAACGAGCCGGCATGTCAGGTGGTGACAAGCCCTGGACAGCCAGCCCGAGGCCACAGCCCAGGACAGAGGCAGGTGCCATTTGATTCCAGGATCTCAAACTACACTTGCGGGGGGGGGGGGGGGGGGGGGGGAGGGCAGCTGGAATCCCGCACAGCTGGTGCTGTGAAGAGGTTGTGTTAGGACACAGGCCCCCCAGGCTCTCTGGTCCTGCCCCAGCCCTACCCACCCTGCCTGGCTCCTGGAGCCCGCCCCAGCATCCACCCTCCCGCCATGAATTAGCCTAGCTGGGTCCTGTTACTGACAACCCAAAGGAAGTCAATTAAATTACTTACACAACAGCATCATCATGCCAGAGTGAGCAAGATGTCTGTGGTGACAGAGGAGAGGGTATTTGAGGAAACTGAGGCAGAGAAGGGAACTGGGGCAGGAGAACGTTGGTGGGGGCACGTAAGAGACAAGAGAGCATGAATCCCCTGGGGTGGCAAGCAGGGGACCGCAGCTGGGACTCAGGGGACATGAGTGTGGCCGGGAGCAGGGTGGGGGGATCTCCCCTGAGCTACACGGGCCCCCCCGTGTGCCCTGGCCCCGCTCAAGGGCGTGAATGAGCAGCCCGGAAGGACCACCAGCCGACGGTTTCCCAGAGGCAACAGCCAGGACTGGACAGCCCCGCAGGACCCCCGATTCTGCAGGTCCTTGTAAACGCTCCCTACTTGCTGAGTAAGCACGTTCACTGAAAAGTCCCATCAGAAGCGCTGAGAATCAATCCTCGCCATTCACACCCGCCCAGGTGGGATCCAGCCAGGGTCCCTTCCTACAAAGGGAGTGTGTGCAAGTCAGCATTAACCCACCCGGAGACACGGTCTGTCACTCTAGTATCTGCCCGACTTCCACGTGAGGCCACGTCCCACAGCCGTCTCACAATTAAAGGGTAAACGGTTCGTCCGGCTTACTAACAATTATACCGTGTGTGTGCGCGTGCGTGTGTGCACGGACGTGGGCGTGCGAGTGTGTGTGCACATGTGTGCTCTGCCGTGCAGCATCCCTGCTATGGACTAACAGGAGGCCCATTTCACAGACAAGGCAGCAGAGGCCCGGAACGTTTAAGTGAAAAACCGCGGCTTCAGAAAGGGAGAAGACGAGTGAGCCGTGGCCCAGAGGAGGGCTGAGGGGGACCTGGCTGCTCCCTCCAATGGCTGCCGGCTGCCACGTTCCTCCCCGAGGCGCCTCCTCTGGGATACACCGAGGTGTGTTTCCATCCTCTTAAGTAAGTCAGCCGAGTATAGACGAAGCAGTCTGCATTTTTTTTTTTTTGACAGCCAAAGCATCAGGAAGAATATCGTCCTCACTGCCAATTATCTTCTGGGCAAGACCTTTCAGAGACACTTAACCAAACTACCTCCCACCTCCCTGAGGATCTCTGAGGTTTGCTCAGCCCCCAGCCAAGGCAGGCCATTCCTCTGGGTCACCACCTGCTGCAGGAGCCCGGATGTCACCATTTTCACTTTATACACAAAGAAACAGGCCCAGAAAGCACATCCGTTCATGCCTCAACCAGTGGATGCTGACTGTCAGCCGGGCCAAGTACTGCTCTGGCCCCCGGGGACACAGAGCACCATGCAAATGATAAAAGAGGGTCATGTGACAGAGAGAGGGAGGGCAGGTGGTCAGGGAAGGACCCCGAGGAGGGGGTCCCTAAGCTGAGCCCTAAACCAAAGAAGGGCTGGATGACAATTGAGGGAAGTGTTCCCAGCAGAGGGAGCAGCAAATGCAAAGGCCCTGGTCTGGGCTACAGGCAGCTGGGGCAGGGGGCAGGTAATGGGTGCACAGGAGCAGGTGACAGGGGCACAGGGGCAGGTGACAGATGCACAGAGGCAGGTGACAGCTGATGGGAGCATAGAGGCAGGTGACAGGTGCACAAAGGCAGGTGACAGGGGCACAGGGGCAGGTGAGGGGGGCACAGGGGCAGGTGACAGGTACACAGGGGCAGGTGACAGATGCACAGAGGCAGGTGACAGGTGATGGGTGCACAGAGGCAGGTGACAGGGGCACAGGGGCAGGTGATGGGTGCACAGGGGCAGGAGATGGGTGCACAGGGGCAGGTGACAGGTGCACAGAGGCAGATGATGGGTGCACAGAGGTAGGTTACGGGTACACAGGGGCAGGTGATGGGTGCACAGGGGCAGGTGACAGGTGATGGGTGCACAGGGGCAGGTGACAGGGGCACAGGGGAAGGTGAGGGGTGCACAGGGGCAGGTGACAGGTGACGAGTGCACAGGGGCAGGTGACAGGGGCACAGGGGCAGGTGACAGATGATGGGTGCACAGAGGTAGGTTACAGGTACACAGGGGCAGGTGATGAGTGCACAGAGGCAGGTGACAGGTGATAGGTGCACAACAGCAGGTGACAGGTGCACAGGGGCAGGAGATGGGTGCACAGGGGTGGGTGACAGAGACAGATGACGGGTGCACAGGGGCAGGTGACAGGTGATGGGTGCACAGGGGCAGGTTACAGGTGCACAGGGGCAGGTGATGAGTGCACAGAGGCAGGTGACAGGTGATAGGTGCACAACAGCAGGTGACAGGTGCACAGGGGCAGGTGACAGGTGCACAAAGGCAGGTGACAGGGGCAGGTGAGGGGGGCACAGGGGCAGGTGACAGGTACACAGGGGCAGGTGACAGATGCACAGAGGCAGGTGACAGGTGATGGGTGCACAGAGGCAGGTGACAGGGGCACAGGGGCAGGTGATGGGTGCACAGGGGCAGGTGACAGATGCACAGGGGCAGGTGAGGGGCGCACAGGGGCAGGTTACAGGTGCATAGAGGCAGATGATGGGTGCACAGAGGCAGGTGACAGGGGCACAGGGGAAGGTGAGGGGTGCACAGGGGCAGGTGACAGGTGATGAGTGCACAGGGGCAGGTGACAGGGGCACAGGGGCAGGTGACAGGTGCACAGGGAGAGGTGACGGGTGCACAGGGGCAGGAGATGGGTGCACAGGGGTGGGTGACAGAGACAGATGACGGGTGCACAGGGGCAGGAGACAGGTGATGGTGCCTAAGTGACAAGTGACAGGTGCATAGGGGCAGGGGTCTTCGGGTTTGTGTGAGGGGACCTCCCATCACAGGGACACCAGCAGACGTGCGCGGTGCAAAGCCACTCTGGTTTCCACGGAAAGTGCATCAGAGAGAAGCAAGCCTGAGGGGACGACCAGCCGGGGGCGGCCATCAGGGGAAAGACATCAGCCGCCAAGGGCGGGAGGGGCAGCCGGGAGCTGAGGCTGCCTGGGGCCAGAAGTGGCCGTGGGGAGCAGGAGGGCAGCGGGACTTCAGGAGGCCGTGGAGAGAAGGGGGCTATTTACACGGTGGGAGGAGCCACCTACGTGTTTTCTATGAGGCACCACTGCCAGAGCTCAGGGCAGAGGTGTTCTCTAGAAAGTACCAAAGGCCACAGATAGGTCTTCCTGGGGTCACCATGGAGACAACGTGGGCCACAGCACCGTGCGGCACATGGGGGTGGCCAGCTGCCGGAGCAGGAGGGACGGAAACCTGGTGGAGGGGCAGGTGAGGAAGCTCCAGGGAGCCCCCGGGGAAGGTCAGCGGGGTCCGCACACAAGCAAACGGGCAGACGGGAGAGGAGACAGGACAGGGCGGCAAGATGCCGGTTACGGGTTTGCCCAAAACCGCCCAGTCAAGGCCACGGCCTCAAGGCCACAGCCAGGGATTGAATTCCGGATTTGCAAGTCCCACCCGTGTTTTCATCTCTAGGGCACGGAGGCGATCTTCCCGTCAATGTCACAGATGTGATTGGCCAAATACCCCAAACTGTAAGTCGGGGACTCGTCCCCAGTTTGAAACGAGCCTGTGTGGGTGGACGGAAATCTAAGAGGTAACGTGCACGTAGCGAGGGCCACAGGAATCTGTCCCCACAGCCTGGTTGCGACAAAATACAGGGCGACTTGGGGGCCCAGCGTTGCCCCTTACATAGCCGAGCTGCCTGGGCCAAGTTCCATCTCCTGACACTTGTAAGGCAATGTCAACCACAGGTTCACTGGGGGGATCTAAGGGGACAGTCCCTGGGTGCCTGGGTGGCTCAGTCAGGTGGGCGTCCGACTTCGGCTCAGGTCATGATCTCAGTTCGTGAGTTCGAGCCCTGCGTCGGGCTGCTTTGGATTCTGTGTCTCCCTCTCTCTCTGCCCTTCCCCAGCTCGCATTCTGTCCGTCTCTCTCTCCCCCAAAAGTAAGTAAAAACATACAAATAAATAAGTAGATAGACAAATAGATAGATAGATAGATAGATAGATAGATAGATAGATAGATAGATAAATGGAAAGTCCCTGTGGACGCCCTCCTTCAGCAAGACACAGCCCCCCCAGAGCCCCTGAGGACGGCCACCCTGTGATGACCCCGTGGAGGCAGCCACCATGCTGACGGGCACTCCACTGACACCAGAAGGGGCACAGAGATGCAGCCTGTCTCTTCCCACCTCGGCTGCCGCCGGAGTAAGAGGCAGGATTATTTCTCCTCCTCCACACAAATTGGTCTGGCCCAGTAACCTCTGAGATTTAAGACCCCCTCCCTTCCTTCATTATCGGAGCCCAAAAAACAAACACCAGGCTGCCTGCCTCCCTCTGGGGCTCCAGGAAAGCCAGCACGAGGCCGAGGGACCTGGCAGGCTAGACACAATTTGCCGCTTACAATCAAAGCCCCAATTAGCTGATTTCATGAGAGAAGAGAATATTCTGATCGCAGTGTATTCTATTAGAAGTGTGCAGACGAGGCCTGCCTAAAATTGATAAAACACACACATCAAATTCATAAACCTGGATGCGTTCAGAGTTCGCGGGCAGAGGCTTGGCAAAAGGCAAATTAGCAGCAGCGGTGGGACTATCGGCCTCTGGCCATGAGAGCCAGCATTTTCGGCACCGTCATCACCGTGAACACCTTCACCTTTACCACCATCACCACCATCATCCCCATCGTCCCCATCACAGTCACCATTTACCCGGCATCCACTGTGTGGCTGATATACCGCCTGTCTGTTTTCCGCGTTATGTCTCTTAGCAACCCTGGGAGTTAGGGAGGATTGTGCCTACATTACAAAAGGGGGAATTCAGAGCCCAAGAGAGACAGGAGTGTGCCCCAGACGACGCAGCAAGGTCACGGCTTAGGCCACATGGAGCCCAGGCTGCCATGTCTCCCTGCACCGAAAGTTCACTTCACTGCGGCTGTTCCTGAAGTCCTTTCCCTGCAGCCTATTCTGACTTCATGACACTGTGTCCCCACCCCTGGAGCAGTCTATGATTTCCCAGAGTGCTCTGGACGTGCTCCTTGGACACCCCCTCCTGCTTAAAGTTGCAAAGTGGTTCCTCTGGCCTGCACTGAGCCCGGCCTGATGCCGCAGGTGAAGCACGCATGGGTAGGAAGGAGGAGCTCAGCACAGGGGTGACAGAGGAGGGGACGGGGCTCCGGTCCGGCCCAATGGAGGTACGTGCGGGACAAAGACCAGGAGACTCCGCTGCTCCCAGAAGCTCATCACAGGTGCCTGGAGGACGTGGCTACGGGGCTGTATCTCTCTGAGTCCCGCTGAGATGCCGTCTGGACCACTCCTCTTGCTGCTTCGGTCAGACCCTCCCAATGGTTAGGGGAGGGCCCGAAGGAGGAGATTAAAGGCCACGCCAGCACCCCAGGGAAGGAACGAGGGATTCACGAGGCTCGATCCCAGAGCACCCGCTGACTTCCAACTGGACATGGTGTCCAGGGGCTGGGGGCCACCGAGCCCCGAGCCTGTGACCCTCCACAACAGCCCCTGGAAGGTAATGCAAGCGGGAACGACGCGATGCATAACAGGTGGCTGAACCTCAGCATCTCGACCCGTGCTGCAGAGGACGGATGTGAAGGCAGGAGCGGCCAAGGGCTGATCTCAGGACCCTGGAGAGGGCACGGCTCTCACCCACCCACGGGGCCCCCTGGCACACGGGGAGGAAGTCGCTCAGCTCTGGAGCAGGGGGTCCGTCTACACGCATGTCTGGGGAGGGGGTAGATGCGATCTTCCCGGCCCAGGCTTGGCAAATAACGGCCCACGGCCCAACTCAGCCTGTCCTGCCGGTCTTAGAAATCGAGTTGGATCGGCCAGAGCCACACTCATCCATCCATACATCGTCCGTTGCCAAGTTCGTACCGCAGTGGTGGAGGGGAGTAGCCGTGACAAAGCCCGTGTGGCCCACAGAGCTGAAAATATTTACTAAGTGGCCCTTTACAGAAAATGTTTGCTCCTACGAGAAAATACCTAGGAGGAAAATCCTCCTAAGGCCCCTGGGGTAAGGGTCTTCTGGAAGCCGTGAGCTGAGAGGTAGGGACGGATATGGGACCGGTAGAGTGGCGCCCTCTGTAAGTCAGAGTAGAAATGAGATGTTTTAACCTTTCCTAAGAAAATGCCACCGGCACCTTCAGAGACCATCTTGTCCACAATTATTTCAAGTGACAGAAAACATTTTTTCCTGTTTTGTTTTGTTTTTTTAATTCATGATAAAATATGCTTGAAATCTACCAGGGAAAATTAAGGAACGTTCTTCCCCTCTAAGGCAGTAATTAAGAAGCACATGTTGGCACAGCTGTTTTGCCAGCCACGGCCAAGCCTCCCAATGTGCGTCTCCCTGGTGCAGCCCAGCGAGGTAGCTCCCTGCTCCTAAAGCCGTCCCGACATCCGAATGCCGTGTGGCATCTACCGACCCAGCTGCACGCAAATCCCGCCGATACGGTTCCATTGAGGAGGAGGCTGCAGCTGAAACCCCACCCCACCCTCCTCTGGCTGAGCCGCTCTGCTGTGCCAGACAAGGAAGACACCCTAAAAGATGGCAGTTTATGCCTCTGAGAAGGTGGGCCCAAGGGGGTCCAACGGGCAAGGCATAACAACGGCCCGGTCCTGGGCGGTCCACCCTGGTTATCTTGCAAAAGGGCGCAGAACAAAACAACACGACTAATGTTGCCAGGGACCCATCAAGAGAAGGCTTGACCAAGGGCGGGATATCTGAGCTGGGTCTGGAAGGACGCATAGGAGTTTTCCAGGGCAGAGAATCTAGGGACGTTTAAGAGCTAGAAGCAAGGTGGGACTTCAGAGTGGCTGGAGGGGCTCAGTCTAGGGACGGCCAGCGAAAGGACACAGGTGCAGACAAAGGCTGAAGATTCCACTCAGGAAGATGGCATGATACTGGGAAGACGGTGCTGACGGCAGAGAAGACAAGCAAAGGGCACACTGCCTGGGGGCCCCCCGAAGATCTCCCCTCTGTTCCTCCAGCTGGTGGAGCCCCCCAACGTTCTGCTCAGCTCTCAGCATAGTGTCCAGACCGCACTACCCTCCAGAGTCAAGGTTCCTTGAAGTCAGAGAAAGAAGAAAAGGAAGGAGGAGCTGAGAACACTTTCGATACTGGTGTCCAGAAGTTATTTATTTGGACTTGGAGCCTCGAGGACACTGACCCTCCTCCCAGCCCCGTGCAGGTCACAGAAGCCGTGGCTTCAACCCGCCGCCTCCCAGAAGCCCCGGCCGCTCCCACGGCCCCTGTGAGCATCTCCGCCCTCTTCAGCGCCACTACGGTGCCTCCCGGCGGGACCAGCGGGGTGTCACACGGTCCTATTTAGGAGTCACACTCCTGAAAGGCAGGGGTCGCATCCCACCCCTCAGTGCACACCAGGCAAGCTCATCTCCAGCTTCCCATGGTCTCCTATCTAACACACAAGAGCGCGTGCTTTTGTTCACATTGAGGCTCCGCTTGGAGATTCAGCCCCTAAAGAACTGACAGCAGCGCCTTGAAGAGACGCCCGCACGCCCACGTGCACAGCAGCGTTGTTCACAACGGCAAGGGGTGTGGGCACCAAGTGCCCATCAAGGGACGAACGGGCAAACAAACCGTGGTCCCTGCACACAATGAAATACTATGGCGCCAAGAAAAAGGACGCTCTGACACCTGCCACCGGTGGACCTTGAGAACGCTCCGCTCGGTGAAATGAACCGACGCAAACGGACAAATGGGGCGGGATTCCACTGGTACGGGGTCCCCAGCAGAGCCGGATGCACAGAGACCCAAGGTGGACGGTGGGCGCGGGGGGCTGGGGAGTCGGTGCGTAAAGGGACAGAGTTTCAGTTGGGAAAATGGAAAACCCCGGAGACGGATGGTGGGGCTGGGTGCACAGCAACGCGAACGTAGTTAGCGTCACTGAGCCACACGGTTAAAAATGGTCAAAATCGCAGACGTTTCTGTCGTATACGTTTTACCAGGTTAGAAAGAGAAAGCCACCGGGAGCTTGTTCGTAACGCAGCGGTGGGGAGGTTCGCCTCCGTGGCACCGTGGTCCTGAGGGAGTCCTGCGGGTCCCGGAACCATCTCGGGGGCTCTATCCGCCGCACCCTTCCCGTTCCTCGGGTCCCATCTGTCCCCCGCCCCCCACACGTCCCAGCAGAGAAGCCACCCTGGGGTCCCCGGGCCTGTTCTGGAAAGCGGACAGTGTGGTCGTATAGCCTAGGAAAGGGCTCTGGCCCGGCGTCCGCTCCCTTCGCTTCCCGGCGCCCTGTCTTCCTCTCTTCCACAACGGGGTAACCGTCCTCAAAGAAGCAGGTGAAGGTCGCACCTTGCTGTGGCTGGAGGCGTCTCCCCACATTCCTACGTGAAGCCCTGACCCCCGATTGCGAGGGATTTTGGAAATGGCTCTCGAGGAGGCGCTCAGGGTTCCACGCCCGGGTCCTGACGGGACAGCGCCCTTGTCGGAGGAGACACCAGAGGGCACTGATCTCCCCCCACCGCGTGAGGACACAGACAGAAGACGGCCGTCTGCAGCTGGGAGGGGCTCTCACTAGGAACCGAATCTGCCCGCGCCCTGATCCGGGACCTCCAGCCTCTAGGCCTGTGAGAACAGATGCGCGTTGTCTGGGGCCCGCCTGCGGGGCCCTGTGGTGGCACCTGTGCCGAGTCGGACACTGCCCCGGCTTGCACGCCCACTCACCTGGTTGTAGAGGGCACAGATGTGCAGGGCCGTGTTCCCGGAGGCGTTCTGGGCCGCCATGTCCGCCCCGTAGAAGAGCAGGTGTTCCAGGTGCTGCACGTGGCCATACCTGCAGGCCTGAAACGAGAGCCCCACCGTCGGTCAGAAAACCGCCGCGATTCCCCAAGCTCCCCGGCAGCCGCGGCGTGGCCGACCGCAGTCCAGGCCCCAACACACAGGCACCCACAGCGCCCTGAGCCTCCGGGGGGCCACCAGACCCCTGACAGGGTAGGGGGTGGGGGACCTCATGCCGGGACGAGGACATATGCCGGGCTCCGGGGCTCCGGGACCGCAGGTCTGTAAAGGGCCCCGATGCCCCTTTCATTCAGGCCTGGGGGCCCGAAGCCCAGGGACACACGGGGCACCTCTCCCCTGGCCTTGGGGGCCGGCCCCCCAAAATGCAAACCAGGAGGCTCCGGCCCCGGCCTTGCTTACCCAAACCCCATCCCCCCCGGTGGGTGTGAAAACAGCCAGAAGGGGTGCGTCCAGCCCCTGCTGTGTCCAGGGAAGGGAGCCCCACTGCCACTGTAAAATGTAACCTACCCACTGAGGGGCTTTCTGGAGGCGCGGGCCAGGCAGCCCCATGGGGAGACTTCTCCCTCCCTGAGCCCTTCAAGGAGGTAACACGTGCTATTCACAAACCACCAGGGCTCTGGGGTCAAACAGATCTGTGCCCAAGTCACGGACCTTCCATTTTCCAGAACTTTCCCCCATGAGCCTATGTTTTCACATGCAGATGTAAACCCCACTCCGCACAGGGCTTTCACGAGAATCACGTAGGAAAAGGGACCCGAGAGGGCCTGTTCGATGCCTGGCGCCAGGCCGGCCCCCGCCCGCTGCTCACAGGGAGCCGGGAACCCCACGCTGCGACCAGGGCACTGCCATCCAGCTCCCACAGGGGGTTCAGGGTACGCCAGGCGGTGTCGGGCCAGGCAGTCAGGTCCAACCGGCCCCCCACCCCACCCGCCTGCACTTTCCCGGCACCCCGGGAAAGGCCAGCGTGTGGCCGTCAACAGGCAGCATCAAAGGCACGAAAGCCAGTGTCCTCGTGAGACGTGACAACCCGGAAGGGAGACGGGAAGGCCAGGGAGCGGGTCCCGACCCGCACTTCCTACGCCGCGGGTGGCCACTGAGGCACACGGCGGGAAGGACACAGGCCGGCCAGGATGGGGTGGGCAGCTCTCACTGTCGTGCATTCCGGATAACTGGGCGGACCGGGGGGGCTGCCCCCGTGCATGGTCTGCAGGAAAGGGGCGGTGCCTCACCGAGGAGTGGGAGATGATGGGAAAGACGTCGGAACTATGACCCGGAGGAGCTTAAACAGAAAACCCGAGAAACGCCCATCGCACTGCTGTGCTTTCCGTGGAGCAAAGTCACTAATTCACGAAGCAGCGTGATCTGCATGTGGGTGTCTGACCTGCTCTCCCTCTCGTCCTGCGCTTCCTGGGGGGCCCCTGCCACGCTCTCAGAGGTCGGGGGGGGGGGCCTGCCCTGCCCCACCACTGCCACGGGCACAGCCCACCGGCCTGGACAACCGGCCCCAGGCTGGGGCCGCGCGGGGGCCCCGTGAGGAACAAGGCCGGAAGACCAGTCAGAAGCTTCCTTTCTTCCGGGACAGCTGGCGGAAAACCCACCGAAGCCTACAGCTGCTGGGGTCCCCCTGAAGGAGAAGGGGCACCGGGGAGAGAAAGGGAGGGACGGAGGCCAGACGCGAGACAAGGACAGACACGCACACAACCCGTGACAGAGCCCCCCTCAACCGCAACGATGCCCGAACTTCCCAGGACACAAAGCCGGGGAAGAGCTTTTATTTCTTCTACTAGGTTGAGTTGAGATCTCTGTTCCTTAGGTCAAAGGGGCCTTGGCTCATCAGCTGTCCCCAGAGGATGGGAGCAGAAACCGCTCCCCCCCCACCACTGTCAGCAGCCTCGATGGTGATCGTTGATGCAGGTGAGAAACACCAGCAGATGAACAGGGGAAGGGGAAAGAACTTGTGGGAGCCTCACAGACCCCACAAAACTCTAATCACAGAAGGAAAGAGAGGAGCTTGGCAGACTCCCCCCACCCGGTCAGGCGGTCAGAGTTAACGTCGCCGGGGATGGGCAGTGTCACCCCGTGCCACCCGACACGTGAATGCCAGGCACACGATGCCGGCCCTACGGTAAGTATTCCTGCCACAACGCACACCCCGGACCTCTGCACCCGAGCTGAGGGGCAACCTCCAAAACGCCTGCCCTGTGATATCACAGGGGTCCCACGGACCCTCCCAGATGGCAGGCAATCCGTCGGGGCCCCCCGAGGGGAGCCTTTCAGTACAAGGGATGGTCGGGGGGCGGGGCGGATGGGGGCAAGACTCGAACGTGGTCCCTGAGTGAAGGTGCACGGGGTTCTCTGTAGCATTCTTATATCTCTTCCGGAAGTTTGAAACGAAAATAGTCCTGTACGATTTAGAAAGAGAAACCAGTATGTGTTTGACACAAAGACGTTAAAGCTCAGGAAAGTAAGAAATCTGTGCTCCCCCGAGATAAGCTACACTATGTCCCCCCCGCTGCCCCCCGCCGCTTTCTTTTGGAAAGGGTGTTGTGGCTTCTGGCCTTCGAGAGGCAGCTTAAAAGGGAGGCCAGAGGCCAGAAAGCTGACATCTAAGAAAGCACTTTTACACTCCTGTATCTTAACCGTTTCTTAGCAGGCACTTTCTGGGAAACGCATGCGTGTGGGGCTCCACCCCACATCGACTGCCTGCAAAACTCCTGGGCATGCGTATCTGGAGAAGTGTCCCCACGAGATGTGGGGTTCATCCCAGCCACGCCAACACCCGCCCCATCACTGGCCAACCCCATAATCTGGAGTTAAACTAGGGAAAAGGCCACTCCTTCCTTCAAGCGCTTTACTGCCACCTGCTGGCCACCTGCTGTGAGGCAGCCACAGCCCTAAAGGCGCAGCCAGCTGAGAGGCGTCCCCGGGGTCCTGCAATGCGGCGGGAACAATGCAGAGTTCACTGCATTGCAGACGCGCAGCAAATGCCTCTGCTGGTTCTGTGCCACCAATAAAATTCCTCCAACCACACCACGCTCAGGCATTTCTCCTACAGCCCGTGCTCACAACGTGAGCCGGGGACATCACCGCCAAATGCTCAGAAAACAACATTCGCACCCCTTCAGCCCTCACTTGGTCGGGAACTGAGGTGCCCGTCGGTGCACAGACACTCTCTCGCCCAAACACAAGCAAACGTGGCTTGCAGACTCGAGCCACTGGCTGCCCCTGGCCCTCCGTTCTGTGGCTTTCAAAGGCCAGTTGTGGCCTTGCTGCCTGCCCCAAGGGGAGTGGAGAAAATGTGCTGAACTATGTCCTCCCAAATTCCTGTGTTGGAGTCCTGACCCCCCCCCCCCAGCACCCCAGACCATGACCTTGTCTAAAGACAGGGGCTTTGCAGAGGTGACTGAGGTAACAACACTCAGTCACCAGGGTGGGTCCTGATCCCGGGTGACCAGGGTCCTCGCAAGAAGAGGGGATCAGGACACAGACACAGGCAGAGGGACGACCCCGTGAGGACACAGGAAGAGGACGGCCGTCCACACACAAGGAGAGAGGCCTCGGGAGGCCCCGGCCTGGCCCTGCCCACGCCTGGACCTCGGGGAGGCTACACGCGTCTGCTGTGTGAGCTTCCTCGTCCGTGACTTTGTTACGACTGCCCTAACCAACCAATGTGATCAGTTCAGATCAACTACTCTGAAAGTTCCAGCCTGAGATGAGGACGCAGGAAACGTGTCATGCCAAGGACTCCAAAAGGAAAGCGGAGCTTCGGCATCCTGGCACCTGCCCACTTTCCCTACAGGGTCTGTTCCTTCCAGAACACGGTGTCTGGACATTAGACGTTTCTGGAGACTTCACCTACGTCACCCCAGGAGAACGCAGGCTCTCGCTAGGGGGAGAAGGTGGTGCCCCTGCCATCTCGGTCTGGGGTCTTCACCCATCCCCTCCCCTCCTGGCGCCTCCTCTCCTCTCAGCCCCAAGGATCAAGGCTGGCTGGAAAGACGGTCATTCAGTCCCCCCAGAGGCCCACGGCAAAAGATGCCTTGATCACTTCTCCAGCGGGATCCTGGCTCATCTGGGCAGGGTAGGGGCACGGGATATGGATCTGACGCCCCAGGTCAGTACGTAGCAGACCCCCAAAGCACGGTGCGGCACCTTCCTGCAGCTCCGACTGCTGGGGCCCTGGGGACTTGGCGGCTCGCGGTGCGTGGTTGGAGCCGGAGGGCTGGACTGGAGCAACAGTGCGGATGCCTTCTGCATCCAGGGAGAGGCTCCACCAACGTTCTGGGGTCCCCATGCCGACGGCCCCAGGCTGGGCTGTGCTAAGCCCAAGCAGGCGCCATGGAAATGCCACCTCTAGGCGCACTTGTGACGCCCCCACCCCGTGAGGCCAGGGACGCCACCTTCCCTGGCCTGAGACAGTATCCGCCCATCACCGCGGCCAGGCTTGGATGCTCCGCTGTGCGTGAAGCCCTCCCACCTGCTCTGGTCAGACCTGACCACTCCCTGTGGGAGTTCCCGGTCCACGCCTGTGCTCCCGTCAGCCCCAGGCTCCCCCGACATGGTGGGTTCCCAGAGCACTAGGGAAACCCCAGCTCAAAGGAAGACCAGAGTCCATGCCAGCCGAAGGCTAACTCCTTCAGCCAACCCATGTTCAGGGGCACGTGTGGTGCACAGGTGCAGAGCCGAGGCACCCCCGGTCCAGCCCTCGTGTGGCTGGGAGCTGGGGATGCAGCACCCACACAAACAGACCAGGCACTACACCGTGCCATGAGTGCCCTTGGAACCTCCCCAGGGCCAGTCCCCTTACCATGGGGGCTCAGGGAAAACTCCAAGGACCTGGGGGGGGGGGGGTGGGGGCGGGGGGAGCCGGGTGAGGGAGGGGAGCCGCGGCCATAAATTGTTACATTTCTTCCAGGTTACAACTCCTAATTTAAAACTTAGAATAATAAACAGCGGCCAATACACATTAAGATGAGTGACAAAATGTCCTTTAAAGAACTGTTGAGGGAATCAAATGACATCCATAGGAAGGCCTGTGAACAAAGCGGTGAAGTGCTCTCTGAGGGTCGCATATTATTTCTTACTGACAACAGCCAGGTAATGATGATGCTGGCCTGGGCGGGGAGGGGGGGCGGGGAATGACCACGAATGGGCGTGGTCTGGCCAAAAGACTGCGATGGGGGCGTGGCCGGGTGAGGATGAGTGACGGGGGCGTGGCCAGGCAAGGAAGATGGTGATGGGGGCGTGGCTGGGCTAGGAAGGCAGGGACGGGGGCGTGGCCAGGCGAGGAAGACAGGGACGGGGGCGTGGCCAGGCGAGGAAGACAGGGACGGGGGCGTGGCCAGGCGAGGAAGACAGGGATGGGGACGTGGCCGGGCAAAGATGATGGTGGCCAAGAGGACAGTGCACTTACCCCTGTAAGTAACTGTAGTAAGCGCTTCACGTGAATTTTTTCCTTTAACTGGAGAGCTCTCTCTACGAACGATCACTAAGCCAATTCTAGAGATTAGCAAACCCGCTCAGAGAGGGCAAGACGCTTGCTCAGGCGACCCAGGCAGTGTTGACCCAGACTAAGTGGACTGACAGCACGGGAAGGGAATCCCCCAGACCCGAGGGAGGGGGGGGCGCGAGGCCCCACATCGCAGCCACCAGCGTGGGAACGGTCAGCTCCTGCACCCGCAGCTGTCCCCTCCCTGGGGGCAGCCACCCCCTCCAGAGCACCCAGCCTCAATAACATGTCCTAGAGTCCCGACACACCAGACCCACAGTCCTCAGGTCCCTCCAGGGTGCGGGGGAGACACACAGGAGGTCGGAACCCGATGTTCTGGGGTTGTGGGAATGCACCTGGGTGTTTTATGCTTTCTTCCCTCTGCGGCTTCGAACTTTTTGACCGTCTCCGTGTTGAGCGGTTAGAGTAATCCCGAAGAACAAAGAACGTGCAGACCAGCGGCGGACAAAAACGCACACTTCCAGAGCAGGCCTGCAGGGGGCGGGCGTCCCTAGGCTCCGCGTCCGCAGGTGCGGGCTCCGCCAAGCTGTTCAGCACCTGGCCTTGGCCGGGGAAGCAGACAGAACCGCCACAGGACCCCGCGAGCTGGCCTTGCTGTGGGCGCGCGGGATCCCCGGAAGGGCGCGGAGCCCGGCGGCTGGGACACGGCTGTCCCCACTCCAGGGTGCGAGGCACGGGGACAGACTTCTAAGGCAGAACCCGAGACCCCGGAACTCCGAGGTGCTTCTCCCGACCGCGGATGCGCCGTCGCGTTAGGGGCGGCTTCTGTGAAAGCCTGGACGCGGCGGTGTGAGCGCGGCTAGGAGAGAACCCGGCTCAGGCAGCTGCTGGCCCCGCGACCTCGGGCAGGTCATTCACCCTCTCCGGGCCCGTGAACTCCTCTGAGTAATGGAGGCCAGCGGGTGTCTCCTAGGGCTGCTCCAGGGTGTGAGCAATGGGGCAAAGAAGGCAGATCAGGACGGCGTCAGAGCCGACCAGTGGTGAGAATCTCGGAGGACCACACGGTGGGCCGTTCTCTGCTTAGCGCCTTGCACCCACCCCTCACTGCCTGTCACGGCGGGGACACACGAGGCAGCAGGGCTCAGGAGGCAGGGACTTGTCTTGGGTCACTTCCCCTGGATAACCCGGGACCTCCAGTAAGGACCTGGCCTTCCCGCACGTTGTGAAAAAGAAACCCACCACCGGAGAGCGGCGCACGATCTTGCCGGCCATGGCAGGAAGCAGGACACAGCAGCCCTGGGAGCCCAGGCCTCCAAGCTCAAACTCGGCGCCAGGGGCTGGGGCCCTGGGACCAAGAGGTTCGGTGGCTTCGGTGCCTGCTCGCTCTGACTCCACGCTCGAGTCTCAGGGATGGGACCCGGCACACGTTTCTGGGGACCAGAAATCCTGGCTGGAGCCGGCATTGCAGGCAGCGACAGCAGGACCCCAGGCACACACTCACCCTTCATCTCAGCGTGAGACAGACAGGCCAGGGGCCAGACTGCCACAAGCACCAGAGGACAGTGACCCTAGCCGGAAGGCCTCCAGCGGGTTGAGGGCAGGGGGGCCGAGAACCCGGCTCGGAGAACTCCGCCAAGTTGGGGCCCTGCAGCCGGGGTCAGGCCGTAGCAACTCCCCACTCCCATCTTATGTATTTCTGGTGCCCTGACACCTGCCTTGCTGGCTTTGGAAGGTCTGCCCCTCGCAGGGCAAGTCCATTCTGACAGTAAAGGAGTCGCCCCGAGGGTGACTCTCAAATGCAAAGGAGCCCCGCAGGGCCATCACCCCCACCTGTCTTGCTGGGCTCCCACCCTCAGGGCCATGACCCACCTGTCCTGATCAGCCCGGGGCAGGTCCCAGACAGCCAGGGACAGCCCCCGTGTCCCAGAGCCCCGGAAGTTACCCAAACTAGCCAAGCCTCAGGCGGCTCGTCCTGTTCCTTCTGCTTCCTCCCTCAGAACCATGGTGAAAGCTCTTGGCCCCGCTTCACTCCCCACCACCCCCACCCCCGCTGCTTCCCCACCCAGCCTGGTGCCTCCTGTGCGGCCCCCCGCACCTGCCCCTCCTCTCGGGATCTGTGAATAACACACCATCTTTCCAACGGCAGCCGACTCCTGGTGGGTTGGCTTCGCTGTGCCTAAAGGGTGGTAGGACCTATGGGGGTTGGGACAGGCCAAGAAGTGACTCTGGAAGCACCCAGACGTGCCGCCTCGGGGACCAGAGTGAGAAGAGGGCAGGATGAGCACAGGGACTCACGTTAGATCCTTCTCACGGCCCCAGGGGGCGGCAGGCCCTGCTCACACCGCGGGAGGGAACCGGATGCCTCCCCAGGCCGCGGGGACGCTGAAGAGCCAGGGGGGACCCAGCACGCAGGAGGCCCGGTGGGGTGGGCCTGCCTGCGCCCCCCGGCCCGCCTGCCACGCCTCAGCACTCCTTGGCCCTCTGACCACAGCGGGTCGGGGGCATGACCCCACCCGGACTGGGCAAGTGGGGCCACGGTGGCTGAGGGAAACCGACAGGCAGCCTGGGAGGTGATAAGAGTCACGGCACGTCCAGAGAACGGCTCAGAGCTGGCCCTTTCCCCCTGCCGTCCGGGGCTGATACTCCCCGTCTGCTGTCCCAGACCCACGGACCACCCTCCTCTGCTCAGAGAGTCCCCTCCACCACCCCGGCTGTCCCTGCTTCTGAGAACACAATTCCCTCTCCTTGCCCTTGATCCATGAAAGACTCTTTATCTGAGCCACAAGGAGGAATTCTTTTTTTTTTTTTCTTTTTTATTCAGTAGGCTTCATGCCCAGCATGGAGCCCAACGCGGGGCTTAAACTCACAACCCTGAGATCAAGACCTGAGCTGAGACCAAGAGTTGGACGCTTCACCGACTGAGCCACCCGGGTGTCCCACGGCGGGTTCTGTTTCTTTACGAGACTGCAGCTGACACAAGCCCGGACCCCACGGTCGCCGGGGGGATCAGGGAAACGTGTGCCCTGGGCATGGAAAGGGGCACGGCACCGGGCGGCCTGTGCTCGGAAAGCACCTGGTGCCATGCTCCATCGGGGCACCCAAGACGCTAGGCACACGGAGAGCCCACAGCTCCAGACGACTCCTGCCTTACAGAAACGCAAGAGCCTGGCCTAACCTTCCAGCTTCTCTAGAGAGGTCAGAAATTGCGTTTCTAGGTAAATAGAAATTTACTGCTGGAGACCAATTCAAGTATCTTAGAAACTCCGCGAGGGTCAAACGAACTACTGGGAGGGTGCGGATGGACTGCTACTGCCCCGTCCCACCGAGGGGGGTCGTCAGGGGTCACACAGGTGGACGGCAATCGTGTACCTGGTGGATCTCGTGCCAGCCGTTCTCGTCCCGGCAGCACACGGCCGCGTGTTCGTGGAGCAGGAGCTCGCAGCAGTAGGGATCGCCCCCCACGATCGCGGTGTGGTAAAGGGGTGTGAGGCCATAGCTGTCTTTGTAATCCGGGGACGCTCCAAGCTCCAAAAGGGTCTAGAAGTAAACACCAAACATGTGGTCATTGGTCTCGTGACCGCTGTGGCAGGGAGTGAATCAAGAAAGAAACACGAGGGTCACACTCTGCCCCCGGCCAAGGTTGACCAGGCCCTTGGTTCCGGCCCTTCCCAGGCTTCCCGGAATTCAGTGGGTGCCAGCTTGAGACAGCAAGGTTTCTGGCCCTGAACTAGCACGTGGTGCCGGCATGCAGGACGAGCACCCGGGAGCTCAGGGGACTCTGTGAAGACACGCACCTGTGACAGACACGCATCTACAGACACACACCTGCAGCATTCAGAGACCTCCTGTGCCCTGCTGACCCCCCCGGACCAGCAGAGAGCAAAGAGAGGGCGGCCTTTGCGAAAAAGAGAGAAGGTGCGCCTACAACCCAAAGTGCGGCGTAGGACGATCTCAGTGTGCACCCCGAGGGGGCAAACCCAGGAAGCGCCGTCATGAACACTGGGTTGCAGACGAAGCCAGCGGACGAGGCACAGCCGATGAGGACTTGGCCTCCCCGCCGGGGCTCCTGGAGGCCCCCCCCCGCCCAGGGCCAGGGCAGGTAGAGCAGGGGCAGCGGGGAGGATGGGGGCTGGGCCCACACCCCGGATGGGCTTCACGGCCCACGAGGCCGGCTCACGGCCCGCAGTCCGGGTCTGCGGCCGCCCAGGGTGGGTGACGTCCAGTGCTGCCCCTCCCGGCTGAAAACACAAGCCTCGGACTGAACCAGAGGGACAGGGGACCTTCTGTAGACAGCAAGTTCTAAAACCCCCAGGAAGAGAGAGTGGGGGGCCCAGACTACGCTTTCTAACCTCAGGGGGAACACAGTTCAGGGTCAGTTCCGGTGGCCGCGGTGGGGTGGGCACAGGGCATGCTGGTGCAGGCAGGAAACCAGACAGGAAGGAGGCGTCCCCCATGCGAGACGGCCCCGGAAGGTACCTTCAGGGCCACTTGGTTCCTGGCTCGGGCGGCTTTGTGGAGGGCCGTCATCCCGTCTCTGGCGCGGAAGTCCAGGTGAGCCCCGCCGTTTCTGAGAGCCTTGATCACCTCCGCGGGGTCGTCCAGCTGAGCGGCTAAGGTCAGCGGGGTCTCTACGGGACCCGAACACACGCAGTTCAGAACCACTTGGGAGACAGCCAGGGCCCGTGGCTCCCTAAGCCAAGTTCAGAGTCTACAAGGGAGCTGGAGGACGTGCCCCAGAGGTACTGCGGCTCCCACCCGCCCATGAGCCCCGATATCCACACAGTCAGTCAGCATGGCTCCGGCGACCCCGGGGACAGCGGAGGTGGTGTTTGGGGTCATGTGCAAGTCAACACGGGGGGGCGGGCCAGAGCTTCCCCACGATCCCCTTGCGGGCTAGGGGTCCGAGAAGCCACCCGTTGCCCTTGCCCTGGGTACCCAGAATCCCACAGCACCATCCGGATGCTTCCTTTTGGGAGGAGTGGCCCACTAGGGCTGTAGTTGAGGGTCTGCAGGCAGATGCCCGCCTTTCACCTCAATTTCATGATGTTTACAGGCATCTTGGTGGACGCCAGGACCCGGCTGTAAGTGAGGGGTGGAACCTGTGCCCCGTGGAGGTCTGGGCGGGCAGAGACCCTAACAGCCGTCGCAATGGCAGGGGATCAGCTCGATAAACGGCCGGCATGAGGGCTGGGGCGGAAGCCCCGGGGAAGGAAAGACGAAGCCCGCCCCCCTGGGGACAAAGGTCAGGAAGGGTCCCCCACCGCCCACCCGGTGCAGCTGACTCTGGGCCAGTCTGTAGCTGGCTGTGATGGGGACGCCGACATCTGGTCTAAGCCCATCTTCTCCACCCCTCTCTGTGAGTGCCCGCCACCGCCACGGCCGAGAAAGGCACACCGTTATGATGCGGTTCATCTGAGAGGCGTTTACCTTACAGAAGAGTGCCAAGGGCAATGTGACGGCACACAGGTCCCCAAGACCCAGACACGGCGCACACGGCACGGGATGATGAGGAGTCATTCTGACTTGAAGCACATTTTGAGAATAAAGGGACCGGGGCATCTGACCTGGGCTGAATTCCCTTCTGACCGCACCTTGGCCGCAATCCCCGCTGTCCCCAGCGCAGCTCCCCTGCCCCATCTATTGCTGATCCCCGGGCTAATGTGCCCCCAAATGAGCACTGTGCCGAGCGCCATTTAAATTCGCCGTGGGAGGGGCGCCTGGGTGGCGCAGTCGGTTAAGCGTCCGACTTCAGCCAGGTCACGATCTCGCGGTCCGGGAGTTCGAGCCCCGCGTCGGGCTCTGGGCTGATGGCTCGGAGCCTGGAGCCTGTTTCCGATTCTGTGTCTCCCTCTCTCTCTCTGCCCCTCCCCCGTTCATGCTCTGTCTCTCTCTGTCCCAAAAATAAATAAACGTTAAAAAAAAAATTTAAATAAATTCGCCGCGGGAGTCACCCTGCGCCTGGATTTTCCACGGTGACATGCGTGGGCTTAGCCACTCCCGGTGGCCAGCATGCGTACGTGGACACGGCCGTGTGCGAGTGCGACACACAGCCCACACGCCCTCTCCCAAGGGACGCCGCACACCTCCCGCTTTGGTCACGTGTGTCCCCGTGCGTCCCAAGCACGGACGAGTCTCACGAGTGCCACCACACGCAGGTCTGCGGTCCTACGAGAAAGACCCTCTCAGGCAGGGATGTTGTGTGAATTAGGAGTTTTCTGGGGCAGCGAATGGGGCAGTGACGATGGGGATGTTTCCTGCACAGGGAACATCCCCACGGCGAGGGGCGCTGGGGGTCGAGACTGGCGAGGGTCTCCCACCTGGGGGCAGACACGCGGAAATGGGGAGACGTGCATTCAAAGCAAGCTTGGGGAGAGACCCCCGCCCAGCAGAGAGGAGAGAGGGAGCCCGTGGGCCTTCCCCTCAGCCCCAGCCGTGGCCTGGCCGCAAGTGTTAGAAGGCCCCAGGGAGGTCTTGGTTCCTTGGGTGGCAGGTGAAGGGCGTGAAAAGCCTCAAAGTCAATTTTTTAAAACGTTTAGTTTTTTCGAGCGAGGGGGCAGAGAGGGAGGGAGAGAGAGGATCCCAAGCAGGCTCCACGGCCAGCGCAGAGCCCGATGCAAGGCTCGACCCCACAAACCGTGAGATCGTGACCAGAGCTGAAATCAAGAGTCGGACGTTTAACCGAGTGAGCCACCCACGCGCCCCTCAGAGTCAAATTGCTTACAGCAACTTGAGGAAGCCGGCCCCTGGCGTTTAAGGTCCGTTTAGGACTGATGCACGTCTGGGGCAAGGTCGACCCTCAACACGATTAGGATTCTTCTTTCTTATCTGGCTCTCCACACAAGGCCGATGCGCAAGTTAGGTGCTCCAAAGCAGATGTTAAGTTGACATCGCGCTGTTTCGCGGCAAGGGCTCCAGAAACCCTCCTCGAATGACGCACCAGACTCGCCACATTCAGACCTGCCCGGGACCCACCCGGGGAGGTCAGGAGAGACCCCCGGCTTAGAGACCATTGAGGAAGGGGACGTCCGACGAGACCCCACCTGGAGTAGACAGGACCCCCCCGCCCCAAGAAGACGCTCGCCCCTCACCTGCAAACCTGTGACCCTTGGGGGCTTGCACTGTCTGTGCCATTGATCACCACGTGGCCGCTCCTCTAACGAGCTTGGGACCGGTGGTCCCTTGCACCGTAATTCTCTGAAAACACTCCCCGGTTTTTGCATTTCGCCATTTCTTCGCTTTCGATAAATATTTTGGAACCTCAAAATGGCCCTGTAGATACCGCTCTAATCTTTTCCGATGGTCTTGAACACACAACACCATCTCACCTGGAAGCGGCCCGGCAGCATTTTGGCTCCAAAACAAACAGCCATGCTTCGACACGCTATCAAGCCACAGAAGAATGTGGCTGAATCTTGAACACATCCTGCTAAATGAGAAAAGGCAGTCCGAAAAAGCCAGCCTGCTGGATTCCAATTATAGGACATTCTGGAAAAGACGAAGCTATAGCAGAGGTAAACAGATCGCTGGTTCCAGGGGCTGCGGAGAGGGACAGGGGCGAATAGATTAAAAAAACACAGAGGACCGTTTTCGGTGACAAGACTGTTTCATATGACGCTCTAATCGTGAACGCCAGGATCAAACATCTGTCACAATCATAAACTTCACAGCACAGGGAGGGAAACCCAAGGCTTGCAGATTTTTTCAGTGAAGTTTAAAAACTCATCTCGGAGACCTGGGGATCTCAGTTCGGAATGCAGGACATGACGAAAAGAGTCGAACCGCAGGCCAAAAGGAAGAATCGGCCTCCCGGGAGGGAGCGGGGGAACCGAGTGCCGGCCTGCGGACCCAGGATGGAGCGGTCTGCAAGATGAAAGGCCAGGTGAACCCGGGTAAGCGCTGTGCCCTGTCAGCACCTAAAGCTGCTTCCATCGTGGGGTGCAGATCAACAACTCTGAAACCACTCTACACGGGCCCTGGGATTGAACCATTAGATCAACAGATGGCAGGGAGCGGCGGCCGGGTTTCTCACTGTTAGTGGGGAGGTTACGGCTTAGCCACGGAAAGGAGGGCGGGGATCCGTGTGGCTGGGGATCAGAGCTGGAGGCTCACGGTGAGCTCCATACGGACACAGATAGTTACATACAGAACTGATTGCAGGTATGCACGTAGGCATGAGTTAGTACACACACACACACACACACAGAGTTTGTTGTTCTGTCGTCTGAGGGCCCAGAAGCAACGACACCCCGGCAGCACCGAGCACACCCAGCACCCAGATCTTGGTTCCTAAGACCATTCTCCAGGAAGAGAAACCAGGCTCCCGGAGGACTGGCGGGGTCTAGGTCTGGGCAGGAGGCACACAGGATGAGCCCGGGGTGCCTTGTAGTGCCGGGAAGTGAGCAAGGGGCCAAAAACTAACGACCCACACGGACGGGGTCTGTCAAAAGGACACGGGAGTCAGTGGCCAGAGCTGGAGCCCCATGCTGAAACCTAGCACGGGGTCATAACCCAGATTACAAATTAAATACCCATCAGTCCATCCCAATAGAACTAACAGAGTAGATGTTAGTAAGAGTCAATAAATGAAGGCGGGTGGGGGGGGGGGGGGCGGGAAGAGAAGCCTCCCGGGCAGAGTTCCCCATCACGTGTGCAGAAACTCTGTCCCCAAGAAGGTAGAGCCTCACTCCCCACTCATCAGGCGTGGGCTGTGCTTAGTGGCTTCCTTCTGAAAAGGATGGTCCATAAAGGGGATGAAGAGTGACCGCATAGAAGGGAACCTGACACTGACCTCAGCCAGGTGAGCAAGGTCAGCGTGTCGGGGACGAGACAGGCGGGGAGCACGTGCCCGGACGCGACGGGGACCGGAAGGGCGCTTCGCCCTGTGGTCCTCCGCCCAAACCCACAACCCTGTCTCATCATGACATAAACGTCAGACAAACCCCAATGGGGGGGGGCGTTCTCCAAAATACCCGGCCAGTCCCCAAAAGAGCCGAGCGCTGCACAAACAAGGAAAGCTCCAGAAACCATCACAACCGAGAGGGGCCTACGGAGACAAGATAATGAAGTTCCATGAGGGCTCCGGGGGCAGAAAAGGGACATTAAGGAACTACTAATGAGATATGAGGATAGCATGCGCCGCGGTTAAGAACGGCACATCAGGATTGGTTCATTAATTATAAAATGTGCCCCGCTCAGGTACGACAGCCATCGTCGGGGAAATGGGCCGTGGGGAGCAGGTAGAACATTCTGTGCTGTCTTCCTAATAATCCTGTAGCTCTGACACTGCTCTAGCATAAGTCACGTGCTCACGCCTGTGCTGCAGGCGATGGTCTGATAGGACAATGCCGCCACTGACCTGTCCCCGGCTGGCATCCTGAGGAACGTGCACCTCATGTCACGGGGTGCTGTGAGGCGTTCCCAGCCTGACCTCCTCTCCCCCAGCCAGCCCTGGGGTGTGTCCCGGGGCCAAGCCCCCCCTGTGGGCCCTCGTCCTGCCCCCACCCAATTCCTTCCTTGCTTAATGTCCTTCCTCTTCACCGCAAGCACCTTGATGTGTCTCCTGTAGCCCTCGCTGAAACGCGGTGGGTGGAAGTAAGCCAATCCCTAACATCACTGGCTGTTCTGCCTGAGCTCCCATTTAAAGACAGGCCCTCTTTGGACCAGGAAGTGCGCCTGACCAGCCAGATGACCCGGACCTCCTCCGTGGTGGCACAGACCTCGTCCGCAGTCCCCGACCCTCTGCAGACCGACCTCTACGAGGTTCCAGAGCGCGTCTGCTCAAACTGCCCCTCTCCCGTTGCCCGTTGCTGTTCTTTCTGGAGGGCCTCATCCCGGGATTCACTCAGCGGCTGCAGGGAGCCAGCCGCTTACAGACCCTGGTCGCCACCCACGTCCAACGCGTTTCTTCTGATCTCAAGGCCGGCACTCGGAGGAGGCCAGGCTCAGTGCACAGGGATCCAGAATGCCCGCGTAGCCTTCTAACTGGGCCGTGTGGGAGCTGGGTAGGGACTCCCAGGAGCCAGGCTGCGGTGACACGTGGTAGACCCGAGCACACGTCGGCACGGATGACAATCCACGCCAGCCCGACAAGCTGACGAGCTACGATCACTGGCCCTGAAACTAACTCCAAATTGGATCTCACCACAGGTGCCTGGCGAGACCCACTCGATCAAGGAGAAGTCTTTTACTTCTCAATAGGTTTCAAGAGTCGAAAGACGTTTCTGGCTTTATCAACACCCCGCCCTCGTGGTACCCGGGCTTCCCTCAAGTTGGGGAGCGCGGTGCAAAATAAAAGCACTAAACTCATTTTCGCTCAAAGTGCTCGTTTTGTTTCCTTCTTGGGGCTCAAAATACCACATGCGTTGTCCCAGCGGTTCCAGCCAAAGCAGGAGATGAGCCCCCAGACCCTGGTGGCCAAGGCTTCAGTTCTTTAGACCACCTTGGCCGTCACTTGTTAAAATTTCCACTAGAACGGGCACCGATGGTTGGCTGTGATCACAGGCCGCCTTGTTTTAATTGACAGGCGGTTCCATGGAGATTTAATTATCTCCTGTGCATCCTTCAATCCGAAGGGCCACTTCCTCAACCTCGGGGCCCCGCGGGTGGCCCAGAAACGCCAGAGAACCGCACAGCCCGAGCACAGGGACGCGGCCCGCGTCTGAATGTCGTGTTTCCTGCCCTTAGGAAGCCCGCTGCTTTCTACTGCCTGCGCAGGGCGGGGCGGGGCGAAGAAGTCTGCTTCTCAGCGGATCCTGCTGCTCGCCAAGTGGCTTTGCGAAAGTCACCAAACTCAGCGTGGACACCCGCTCCAGTTGTCAGAGCCGGTGAGGGTGATGGTGTGGCGTCAGCACGTGGGACGGTGCTGCAGCCCGTGGTCCCGTCCGGGGACGGGAGGGGGCTCGCTCAGCGACCACAGACCCTCTGGTCCTGGACCCTCTGCACCAGCCGGAGGCCCGGCTACGTCCCACCAGGCACGCGTGTGAGAAGACAGACCCACCTCCTTTCCCCCCCGGGGGTGACAGCAGGGACCCTGCGGTCTCAGAGCAATTAAACCTGGGCTCCGCCTCCTTGGCTCCCAGAGGACACTGGGGCGCAAAGAGGCCAGCTTCGTGGGACATAAGAGGACTGAGGCGCAAGAGGCTTTCCACACCCTTGACACATCACGGGACGCTTAGCAGGCTGTGACGTAAGCACAGCGGTATTAAGCGCCCTGTCACCCTAGAGTGACTGCACCAGTTTGTCTGGGACCAGGGGGAACCCCAAACATGGGACTTTCTGTGTGGAAACCAGGGCCATTTCAGGAGAACAGGGACAAGTTGGTCACACGAGCTGTTGTCTGGAGGCAGCCCACTACGGCCAACTCTGAGTCGTCCCCGTGGGTCCAAAACAAGGAGAACACCACATCTCGAGTTTCCGCAGTGCTAACACGGCACGGCCTTTCTGGAGACCTCATGGCAGATGACGCATCGCCCTTGGACACGTGATGCACTCTGCCGGGTGACACTCCAGCGCTCCTGCCCCGTTGGGTACCGTCATCCCACCGAGACCGGAGAGGCCCCTTCGACTGCACCCCACACAGCCAGGCGTCCCCAGACTCTCCCCGTCCCTCGACGGGAATAGCTGCTTCTCGCCTGGCGTGCGGACGCGCGTGAGGAATCCGAAGGCACTGGGGACAGAGTGGCGGGGCTGGGGCGCAGTGAGGGGCCGGAGGCACTGCCTGCTCAGGGTCTCGGGGCCGCACGCGGCCTCTGCTTCAGCGCTTTGTATCTTAACTACACGCCCTTTCTGCAGGCCGTACGTGCTTTTGTTTGGCCTTTAAAAATAAAACTTGCTGTGTTCACTCTTTGTTAGTTATACCTACATACGGTAAAAAAAAAAAAAACCTGCACGCGGATGTTTATAGCAGCTTTTTTCACAATTGCCAAAGCCCGGAGGCAGCCAAGACGCCCCTCAGCAGGTGGCGGACACACAAGCTGTGGTCCCTCCAGACAACGGGATCGCATTCAGCGCCAAAGGGAAGTGAGCTCCCACGCCGTAATGTTACGGAGGAAACACAGACGCATCTAACCAAGTGAAAGAACCCAGTGTGAAAAGGCCACATACTATAGGGTTCTGAGTCTACAACACCCTGGAAAAAGCAAAACCACGGAGGCAGTAAAGACATTGGGGTCTGCCGGGCGTCGGCGGGGACGGAGGGGGAATGAATGGAGCACCGAGGGCCTCTTGGGCAGGGAAACGAGTCTGTGTATCACTGTAGGGACAGACACGTCACGGCATCTGTCAAAACCCACAGGATGTGCAAGACCAACAGCGACCCCCGGGGGTAGCCCGCGGACTCTAATTAGTAATTAGTAATAGCCGGCTCGTGGGGTGTGACCATCAGCCATGCCAACGTGAGAAGCTGGTGGTTATCGGACCACAGAACTCCCACTTTATCCACTAACTTTTCTGTAAACCATTAACAAATAACGTCGGCTGATTTTAAAAGCAAAAAAAAGAGGGTGAAGAGAAACCAGGGAAGATTCCGCTTAACAGAAGAATATTAACTACCACCAGGAGAAATCCTGACCCAGGGGGCGCCTGGGTGGCTCAGTCGGTTAAGCGTCCGACTTCGGCTCGGGTCATGATCTCGTGGTTCATGGGTTCGAGCCCCACATCGGGCTCTGTGCTGACAGCTCGGAGCCTGGATCCTGTTTCGGATTCTGTGTCTCCCTCTCTCCCTGCCCCTCCCCGGCTCACGCTCTGCCTCTGTCTCTCTCAAAAATAAATAAACATTAAAAAAAAATTAAGAAAAAAAAGAAAAGAAATCCTGACCCAGACAATTCACGTCTGGCTGCCACCCTGGGAGAACAATTGAAAACAAGTCTCTAGTTTCTCTGTCCAGACGAGAAAACAAATCCAAACCCACACTGCTCGATGGCAAGAAGCAGCGGCCGGAGCGGAGACGGGGCACCCTAGAGGAAGACATGGGCCCCTACGGGCCGCGGCGTCCAGCTCCAGGCAGGGCGCGGGAAAGGGCACAGGCGTCTGTCTAGAGACAACCCGGGCTCTGAGCCGTGTGGCTCTGGAAGCCGGGTGAGGGTCTGCCTTGGAAGACGCGTCACTGCCGACTGCTGCTTCCGGGCGAGGGGGTCGTGCGGGAAGAAGGGCAGCCCAGAGCAGACCCTCGACCTCCCCCTACCGCCGGCCCCGCCCCGTGGAATCATCTGGAAACTGCCACGGAAGAGGCCAGGCTGGCGGACGCCCAGGCCAAAGGCTGCCCCAAGGAAGGACCCACAGACAACACAGACACACGCCCTCTCCATGTGTGCCCTGTGTGTCCCCTCAAGTGTGCCTTCCGTGACCCCTCATGCGTGCTCTGTGTCCCCTCCACGTGTGCTCTGTGTCCCATGTGCATCCTTCTGTCCCCTCTATGCATGCACTCTGTGTCCCCTCATATGTGCCTTCTGCCCCCTCCATGTGTGTCCTTGTGTCCCCTCCACGTGTGCCCTCGGTGCCCCCCTGCCACGTGTCCCATCTCCTGGCGTCTCGGGCACTGAAGCTGTGGTCAGAAGTTAAATTTAGGAGACACACAAGTCAACGGTGATCACAGCACAGCAGCTTGAGCTGGGGGGGGGGGGGGACACGTTCGGCTGGACAGGCACGAGGTGGGGGTCCTGTCCCAGCTCGAGGGGGTCAGAGGAGCCCCTAGAGATGACGAGAAGGCTCCATTCTTGAGCTGACATACGCATCTGCTGTGGGCCCAGTAACGGCCCAGAGCGGTGGGACACATTTAAGTGACGGTGGCCCGGACAGAGGGGCCGGCCGGTCCCCAGAGGAGGGGAAGCGGGGGCCCTACCGGATGAGTCCAGGAGGAGCGCTCTCCCGCCCAAGGTGACTAACCTGCAGGGACAAACACTCCAGCTGCCACGGAGCCTACCTGAGTCCTCCCGGCCATCCCAGCTTGGCGTGCCTCCCGGCAGGGGACACCCTCCCCCGGGTGACTGCGCTCCGCCCCAGGGGACCTCAGGCAATGCCTGAAGACAGTCTGGTCGTCACACCTGGGGGTGCCACTGGTGCCTGGGGTGGCGGCCAGCGGTGCTGTGAACGCCCCACAACACAGACGCCTCCCCCCACAAACAAGCGCCCGGCCCCACCGTGGAGCAGGGTCCCACCATAAAAAGGAAGGAAGCCCCACCCTCCTGACAACATGGATGGACCCGGAGGGCCCGGCGCAACCTCAGCCAGGCAGACAGATGCCGTGTGAGCCAACGCGCCGAACCTAAAAACGCCGACTCCCTAAAGAGAGCAGATGGCGGGTGTGGGTGGTCAAAGACACCAACCTCCAGTCACAAGACGGGTGAGACCTGGGGATGTCGGTGCGGCCCGGGGACGAGAGCTAACGTCACCGTAGGGCACATGTGCGAGTCGCTGAAGGGATGTTAACCAGGCTTACGGGCTCAGTTCCCAAGGTGCACGTACACGTATCGGGTGGTTACGCTGCAGCCCGAAGCCAACATGACGTTACAGGTCAACTACGTCTCGGTAAGACCGGGGAGGGGGATGAGGTTAAAGAAGAGGCAGTGTTTAAAAAAGACGACGTCACGGGGGCCGAGGTCGGGGACCCCTGTGATTCTGACCCGAGAACGACCAGCGGCCCACCGCGGAAGGAGGTTAGGAAGACGTGCGCGTGTCAGCGCGTGTCCCACGGGGGGTGCACGACAGCTCGTACGCCTTGCCATCCGTTCCCTCCTTCATCCGTTCACTCGTTCGGCAGCTGTGGACGAGTGCCGATCGCGTGCCGGGTGCCGGGCCGGGTGCCCGGCTCAGCCCCCCTCGCCCGCGACTCACGCAGGAGTGACAAAGCCCTTTCAAGAACCAAGGGACGTGTCAGTGTTGCACACGCGTGTGCAGGGTGCCGACAGAAGCACCTCCTCAGACTCAACCTGCGCTGCAGCGAGGCGTACTGACGTCCCCCCCACCCGGGACCTGCCTCCAGTGTCCGGGTCATGGAAATTCGGATCCAAGCCGCGTTCCAGCATCTTGGTGATCTTTTCCACCGAGCGGTGCTGAATGTGGTCCGTGAACTTTTTCAGATTGGTCTAAAGAGAAAAACGAAAAGACAGAAATGTCTTAACGGGTCGCCGGGAAGGTTCCTGACAGGGTGTGCCCTGGCTTCCGCCCTGGAGAGGGAGCCGCCCCCACCCCTGCCCCTGCCCCCGCCCCTGCCCCCGCCGAGCGCTGTGGACCCACCAGGCAGTGGCTGGGCGTCTGGAAGCCCAGCACGCGGCAGGTGCAACCAGGCCGCCCTGGATGAGGGTTTCAGAAATCTCTCGCCTTTCAGCCTTTCACTGTCGCCAAGAGCCACAGGACTTTCCTTTGCTTTTGAAAGGACAAACCAGCTGGACCCCTTTGAAAAACTAGTTTCCCGGGTCCACCCAGGCCGTCAGACTCCACCTCCGGGACGTGAGGCCCAGGGACTGCTGTTCGTGTTCTCTAGTCTCGAAAGCAGCAGCTGCGACGGAGAGCGGACAGGGCAGCCTCCTGCTGGGCTAATCCACTTTTGGGTGGACCCCGTGACTACGTGGATGGAAACAGGGACACCTGGGCACAGAGCGATTCAAGGTGAGGAGAGACATTCACTTTTCGGGAGGTCAAAATGATCCGTGGGTCAGCCCTGGCGGGGAGTGATGTCTCCCCAGCTTTGCCCGGCCCCGTCTGCAACAGGGACCAGACGGCCCCCGGGCTACCTGACGACGACCACGGTATCCCGTCTGCCTCCACCTGAAGACGCCAACCCTTGCCGCGGGCCCGATTCTGCAGCCCCCTGCACCGGGCTCCCCACACACACCGCAGGGGCAGCAGTGAGGCTCCGGGACCTCTGGCCCGCCAACACAGGCTGGTTCTCCGCCCGAATGTTTTCTGTACATTCCACGGCCAGAATTAACAGATGCCCAGCGACACAAGAGACACTGGGTGTCACTTAACGCTTTCACTGCTATTTACTAACCAACGTTCTTATTAATCCGAAAGCACGTTCTTATCTACACTTCAGAAAGTAATCATAACAGCCAGAAGCTTCCTCCAGACCTTGGGGTCTAAATACGGCCACCCTGGGAAATTCCAAGGCTGGGCAAGGAATGTGCACGCGGGCCAGGAACATTAGTTGGGCCACAAAGTTGTCAGCACTCAGAGGACGGTGGGGACATGCCGGAGGGCAGAGAGCCGGCCACATCTGGGCAACTTGAGCACAGAAAGAAATAACGGCGTACCGTAACCGCTGAGCACGGTAAAATCCACGCGTCTACCGCGGCACAAATCGGGGACAGAACAAAAGCCAGGGGAAGCCGCTGGCTGAGAACA
Organism: Prionailurus viverrinus; assembly: GCF_022837055.1. Classification (NCBI taxonomy): domain Eukaryota; kingdom Metazoa; phylum Chordata; class Mammalia; order Carnivora; family Felidae; genus Prionailurus; species Prionailurus viverrinus. The sequence continues at coordinate 112,753,894 of NC_062570.1, forward strand.
CCCTCCGCGAGCTCTCCTGGACGGCACCGGGACAGGCGAGGGGCAGGGTCCAGGCGGCTTCCTGATGCTGGCCCTCCCTGGGCTCACGTCCTCGGGCATCCTCAGAAATCACACATCCTTTCCAGCACTAAGGCAGATGCAGCCACGCGCTCCAGCCCCAGCAGCCCCTGGACACGCACGGCATCCCCGGCCAAGGGCAGGAGCCCCGCCAGCAAGCCAGCCCTCACGGACCGCAGCCCACGGCTCTCTGTGTCAACCCTGCCGGCCACGTGCAGGCCTCACCTCTGGGTGGTTTGTGCGAACAGCTCTTTCGCTGACTCTGTACTCAGTGCTGTCCTCCCTGTCGCCAGCGGTGGCTCAGAGAGAATGGCTACCCCTCCTCCCAGAAACACCCAGGGAGACGTGCCTACAGCAGCGTCCCCTCCGATGCCAGTCGATGCACAAGTTTGCCACCAGCATGCTTTCGTCACACAGGAGGAGAGGAGAGCCACGTCCAGGGGCTCTGGCGGGCGGACGCCCTTCCGGGCACCAGGAAGGCGCGTTCATTTGTGTGGTTTGGTCAGGCCCACGGGGGCCACGCCAGCGGAGGACATGCAGGTGCATGCACCTTGCCCCCGAGGGCACAAGTCAGGACCCACCCTGCGGCGGGGTCCCGCCTCCGAGGAAACCTCGTGGCCCCCTGATCCGTGGAGACGGCGATGCCACGTAAGAGACACGAGGCCAGGTGTGGAAACGGCAGCCGTCCCCGCCTACCTTTGTGTGCAGCTTGGCCAACTGTTTCTCGTCCAGGTTGGATTGCTTATACACCCGCTTCTTGTATCGAAACTGGCACAGAGACGGAGACAGGAAGAAAGAAAACACGTGAGTACGTCACATGGTGTTCAAAGGCCGCCTCGTGGAAGGCAGGGGCCCCACCGCTAACTCTCCCAGGGAAACTAAGCACAGTCATCCCACAGACCCCTGACATCGCAAGAATGACACCTGCAGGGATCCGCAGCCACGGGGCTGAGAAGCCACAGAAAGGAGAGCCACCCAAAGGGACGAAGGAGGCGTATCCTCCCACAGAGAAGCCACGCAGGCGCTCCTCTGCATTAGTGGCGATCGGGGTCCTCATGGCCATGCGTGTGGCCCCGTGGACAAATCAGGATGTTTCTTTGACGTCCTTCCCCACCAACGTGCGTGAGAAGCCCGGCCCGGCAAAGCCAGCGTCCCCCGTGCCTCAGGTCTGGCCCGGGCTCTCCCTGCAAACGTGCACACCCCCCCGCCGTCCCCAAACTGGAAACCACACGTTTTCCTCCGACGTCGGAAGTGCCCAAGACCAACGTGCGGGTGCCAGTCGGCCTTGAACCCCAGCACCTCTGCCTCAGGCCGCGCCCGGAGGCCCCTCGGAGATAAAACGTGCCGGAGGCGCTACTGACGGTTGGGGAGGGCACCAGCGGTCTGCGAGAAGACTCCCGGTCAGGACACCTGTTCGGTTCCAGCCCCACCGACGTCCCGCCAGCCCGGGGCGGACGCTTTCCCATCTCAGACTCCGGTTCCCGATCTGTCGGTGGGGACGCCCGAGGACGGTGCGTGGGCGTCCTGGCCCGGACTGGCTCTGGCCAGATGTGCCCCACACCTCCCTGGGTTCCGCCACAGCCCGGGGGTTCGCACGAGCGCGGGTGGGGGTGGGGCAGGAAGGACGGTGTGGGGCAGCGGGGGCGGGGGGCCCATCCTGGCACCGACTGCACATACAGGGTCCGAACTGACAAATTCCTGTCGCACGGACTGAAACCGGGCTTTCTGTCAAGTGCCAAAACGAGCCCGTGGTGAAGCCCGGAAGTTTGGTGGAAAGTTCCGGGACCACGGGCGCTGGCCGCGGGCCGCAGGCGTCCGTCTCCCCTGGCCGCACCGCCAGCAGGGGCCCCAGACCTGGTTTGGGACTTCTTCCCCGGGTTCTAGACTCGAGCAGGACCGCGTGCTCGTGTGCCCCGCACCCTGGGCTGCGTGAGCCCCTCGAACACCCGGTCCGTACCCGTCAGAACTCCGAGGTTTCGGGAGCCACGAGGGTGACGTCGGGAGAGGTGGGGGCTCACAGACTGACGCCTCTAAGGGAATCCGAGTCACCGGGACTCCTTCGGGGTGTAAAAAGACGCTGGGGCCGCGAACGTCCCCTGGCGGGACGGGAAGTGCTCAGAGGAGGAGGACGGCTTCCCGAGGCGCCCTCGTGTCTAGCCTGTGGCGACGGGGACGCAGCTCCCAACACAAACCCTTTCCCTGATCTCTTCTCAGCGCTTCACACGCAGCCAACCACGTTCTACCAAAATTCTCAGGGGCAAAGAGCTCACGGCCACGGCCGCCCCGACCGGTGGGAGGCCAGGCCCGTCTCCCTCCGCCCAGCGGATCACCTGGCGGGATGGAGGCCCGAGGAGACGAGTAAACGGAAGTATAGTCCCTCCCCCGTTTGTAGGAGATTGCCAGCTGCCCGCGGACACCCTCCCTTGAGCCTCACGGCCCCCCAGGAAAGCGGGAGTAACGTCCCCTCGATTTCAAAGCCGGGAACCCGAGGCCCAGAGAGGCTGGGTGGCAGGCCCAGGCCACACAGCTACCAGGAACGAACCGAGCCCCGTGTGGGGTGACGCACACGTGGGAACAGAGGCCCCCCCCAGACAAACCACCCCCTCAGCCCCTTGACACAAGTCCCTGGACAGGACGTGGGAGGGAGGGCGAGTGTGTCCCTTCTGGAGTCCACGGCACTGCCCTGCCCAGCTTACAGGGTGTCCCCACACCCTCTCCTTTGGTTCTCGGTGGGTGGGGGACCGGCCGGAGTCACCCTCTGATCAAGAGTGGGTTCTGGACGTCCTGGTCTTCTCGCCAGGTTTTACTCCCAATGTGGAAATGATCAGTCCGCAAAATGAATCGCCCGTTTCCTGTTCCCGGTCTGTCACCTGCCACTCAAGCGTGAGCTCCGGCACACCCGACCTTGACAGTCCTGTGCACGGCGAGCACGCCTAGGAAGTGTCTGGTGCTTAACAGGCCCCGACGCGGGATTTTTTTTTTTTTACAGAGAAGCAAACTGAGGTCGGAACAGCGAACCACAGGATGCCAAGTGGCACCCCATCTTTTCCTCCACTGAACCCTTCCCTCTGGTCTGACACATGTTCCATCCAAATGGGGGTCCCGATACCCTCAGCCTCAAAGTCTCTATCAAGCCCAGGCACGTGCAGATTCGGTCCGGCCTCGGTCCATGACCTCTCTGACTCCAGAGTGATCTCGTCGCTGAGAATATGGCAAAGCCCACTCAGCTTGCTCACGGGCCGGTGACGATTCCCCGCGTGCAGCCCCCCGCTGTTTGAGGAGGCCGAAATGAGCCTCATCACTCGATAACAGCAACGGGAGAAATGACCACCTGCCAGCGACTTGCAGAACTGCCTTAATACGTCACGTGGAAATACCGCGTGTAAAGCCGGGGGTCCGAGCGGCAGGGGCTGGTGGCACACTGCGTGTGGCCCAGGTTGCGCACTGACCCTTCACGAGGCAGCCCGGACCGACAGCAGCTCCGAGCCCACTGGTCATTCCTGGGCAAGAAGCAGGAAGGAAATCCTGCCTCTGATCACAGCCGGATGGCCACTGGCCAGCCCACATCCAGGGACGGAAGTCTGACTCGGGGAGGCGGAAGCGGGCCCCACTCCGCACCCCAGGACCCGCAGGCCCCCGCGACATGACCCTGAGTCGCACCCGAGGTTGGCTCACCCCAAGATTTCTCAAAACAAATGGAGAAGAACTGGCGCGGCCGTCTGAGCTTCGCCAAATCAGGTGCAACCCCAACCTCGCAACGAACTTCGAACTTGGGGGTCGCTGCCCTGTTGAAGTCAGACCTGGAGTCCCGCGAAGGTCCTCCCCCCCACCCCGCATCCAGGCCGCGAGGCAGACGCCGGTACCTCCAGGGAGGGGATGCCCTTGCCCGCGGGCTGCGGGTACTCGCGCAGAAGCCGCTCCTCGTCCAGGAACTTCCCGTCGCGCCCGTTGCTGGCAGGCTGGAACAGCCCGTAGTTGAGGACGTCCTTCAGGCTCTGGTTCAAGGAACACAGAATCCGCTGCTTCGCGACCCACACGGTCGCGTCCGGGTCAAACCGAAGGCACTTCTGCAGAGAAGGACAAAGACACCTGATCAGTGGCACATCCCACCCGGCACGTGGCCAGAGATGTCAGAGGTGTTTCCACAGAAGTTCTTTGAGCAGCGGACCCCCGCCCCCACGCTTCAGGACGAGAGATCAGACCCTCCTGTCGCCCGGATGGAGACACGGTGTCAACACCGGAGGAGAAAAGCAAGGACTGAGCCACTGGCTTCTGCGGCCTTGACTCAGACCCTTGGCACCGGCCGTGGTTTTCTGGTCAACGACGACGACCGCCTCGGGCGGCTCCCCCCCTGCGTGGGGCTTCTCAAACTCCCAGCGTTTGTAGACACCGTGTCGACCCCCCGGCCACCCAGCAGAGCGTCTGAGGCAGCACGTCCGGGCCGGGCCCCAAACCTGCACTGGTCACGAGCGTGAAGGTGACAGGGAACACGCGTTGAGACCCGCGGCTCAAGCAGAGCACAGCACAATTTCCCTCGTACGTCGGCCGCACGTCATCTCCGACACGGAGGGAGGCCTCGGCTCGTAACCTCTCTGGTGGGAAAGTCCACGGCAAGCGGCCGTGCCACTCCACCGGACTGTGGACAGACCAGCCCCGCCACTCCCAAACCAGAAAGGAAGGCCGTGATGAAACACAGTTGGACTTAAAAAAATCCCATCGGGTGCCAGGAGTGGCAATTTTTTAAATCTTCAAGAGTGTAGACGGGGCCTGCAAAATCAGTCACACCTTGCAAAAGTATAACCGTGCCACTAAGTACCCAAAGGTTATGCTCCCGGGCCCCCTTCTGGGAGATTCACCAACGAACCAGGAAAAGCAAACGCAGCATCACATCTGCTTCTAACCACGTCTCGTTTTTTTAAAGACTTTGTTTTTCCACTTTTTTAATGTTTTTTTTTTTTTATTTTTGAGAGAGAGCACACGCAGTGGAGGGGCAGAGGGAGAGAGACAGAGAGAGAGACAGAGAGAGAGAGAGAGAGAGAGAGAGAGAGAGAGAGAATCCCAAGCAGGCTCCGCACTGTCTGTGCAGAGCCCAAGGTGGGGCCCGATCCCACAAACCACGAGATTATGACCTGAGCTGATATTAAGAGTTGGATGCTTCACCAACTGAGCCACCCAGGCACCCCGTGACTTCTCATTTTTGTTGAATTAAAATGATGTTCTATTGAACAGCCATCAGCCGGGGCTCGAGATGGCCTTGTCACTGTAAAAAAAACCTTCAAAAAGGACAGGAGGCTGGGACGGGTTCTCTACTGGGGGTTGGGCGTGCCCAAGGACACGGAGGCCCTCCCCGCATCGTCCCGTGCCTCGGCCTCCGGGAAGCACCTCCCCGCCAGGTAAGAAGAACCTGCCCCATTCAACAATGAGGAACCTTCAGCAGGCAGCCCAGGGTCCCGCTGCCAGGAAACCTGACCCTTACACGTGATTCACCCATCCGTCCCTCCCCACTGTCAATGGCTGAATTCAAGGGTGACCTCGGAGCTCCCTTGGGGCTACCAGGCTGGCTGAGGGTGGGCTGTTCACTTCGGTGACGCTTCATGACTGCAGCCGCAGCCCCGGCCGGCCTTGGCTGGGTGACGGGAGTATCTGGAGACACAACAAACTAGATCTGCCCGACGTGACCGAGCGGGGCCGCAGATAACAAACACGCCAAGTCCTGTTTCGGGAGTCGCCATTGGCCTCTGGTTCCAACCACACAGACACCCAAGTTCCCTTGGATGCCAGCACCCCAGGCTGACCTGGGGCCCCTGCACTGTGGCCAGCAGGTGAGCACCCAGTGGAATACAGGCTGGCACCTGCTCCCAGGGGACCCGTGGGCCTTTGCAGGTGATCACAGAGCGCCCACTGCCACTCTGGGCGGAGCCGGGGCCGTGGAGCCTATGCCCTGGGCGGGCCAGTTCTGCACAACAAAGAACTGTCCTGCTCTAAGAAACACCAAGAAGACCCAATTCAGAAACTTCCAGAAGGAGCAGGAGCTTGGCGGTCAGGAAGGCCTGGGCTTACAGCCCAGCCACACTACCTTTGTGATCCTGGGCGAACCCACTGGCCCAGAAGTCCCTGTTCCCAGGGTGAAAATCGGAACCCACCTAACTGGATGGGCTTGTAAGGGTCAGACAGAACGTAAATAATACAGGCCGTTAGGGGTTGAACGTGTCCCGCAAAGCATGCTGACGTCCTGACCCCCTTTATCTGTGCGTGCGATTTATTTGGAAATAGGGTCTTGGCAGATATAATCGAGTTAAGATGAGGTCGTAACAGAGTAGGGCGGGCCGCAATCCACTGTGTCCCTCTGAACAGGGAAATTTAGGCACAAACGTGCATGTACCACGCAAAGACAGAGGCAGAGACGGAAGTGGTGCATTCCAAGCCAAGGAGCGCCAGGCATCGCCACCAGCAGCCGGGGCAGGGGCCTGGCCCAGACTCTCCCTCCGAGCCTCGGGAGGACCCAGCCCTCCCTGCCCCCAGATCCCAGCCTCCAGCCCCCAGGACCCGGAGACAATACACGTCTGTGGTTTAAACCCCGCAGGGCAGGGGTAGGGGCACAGACAGGGACTCGAGCACTCAAGGCTGTAGATTAACCTTGGGGGACCTAGAAGGTACAGGCCAGGGAGGAGTCAAGGAGCATCTCCGGGGATCCCGGAATGGGAGGTGGTCCCACCACTGAGATTTGGGAGGGTGTGGGCAGCAGTCAGTTCGGGCTGGGCTGGGCTGTTGGATCGCGTTGTCAGCAACAGAGAGTTGACCCTCGAGTTACCCGTTTGTGTGCTGGCGTCTAACTCGCCGTGTGTGTAATGGACGGTGTGCTTGGGCTCGTGGCCAGTGTGCGCCTTTGTATTCAAGCCCTGTCAGAGCAACCGTCCCGCCACTGCTGGGTTGAGGAGGTGGTTCCAAGCCTTACTTCAGAAGGGGATTCCTACTGGGCGAACATCTGCGTCGGAACGGCTTTGCGGCCCTTCGAGGGCTTTCTTTTGTGCGTGCGGCCCAAGGCCCGGCCGTTAGGTGGAAGAGGAACACGCTTCCTCGCAGCCGTGTTTTACCGTCTCCCCCAGCACCCGTGTCCCAGCACTTTGTCGCTCTATTTTGCAAAGCTATTGGGACCTCAGAGGCTAGACGTTCTCCCTTTGAAAGAAAGGATTTAGAATCTCCTACTTGTTGTCCTTTGCCCTAGAACTTGAGAATCTGAGACTCAGCTTCGTTTTCTGGGAAATGGGAATAATAATGATGGTTTTTATATTAACAGTAATCATCGTATTTGTTACATGTAAGCGTGCCGTACGGATTGTTTTCATTACGTAGGAGTATGTGATTACACGTAATTATCTCTACAACAATAATAATGATAATTCTGCTCACTCGTGGTTGTGGTAAAGGGAAATGCGGTTACACCGTTCCTACGTATTAGGATTCAATAAATGTTGACCACTACGGTGTCATTGTCATCTCCAGGCTCTGCGCTCCTTAAGGCGCAAGACCCGCATCTCAGTCATCTTGTGTCCTGCCACCCATGCCCTTCCCAGGGCTGGTACAAGACCCTTTATGCAGAAGACGGAAGCGGAAGACGGAAGCGGAAGACGGAAGCGGAAGACGGAAGCGGAAGACGGAAGCGGAAGACGGAAGCGGAAGACGGAAGCGGAAGACGGAAGCTAGAGGAATAAAGGCGTTCCCCTAAGCCACCCTTGAGTGGCAGTAGCTGGGCCCTAGGATTCCTGACACCCAGGCTATCTTGGCAATGCCCCCTGTGCTATATGGCAAATCGCTCACCCTGAGAATACCTGTGACGGATTATGAAGCATACCCATCTCCCAGGGCTATAGGGAGACGGGAATAAGGTACCAATCCTTCTCAACACTTCATCAGGCATCACGTGGTAAGAGCGGGGTGAGGAAAGCTCACTTCAGGTAGAAACCGTCTTCATGCTCCGTCTGCCAGACTCATCACTCCCCCCAGATTTGTCCCCTGCCGATGCTGTGCTGAGCCCTTGACCTGAATTTCCCATCCCCAACCCTCCCGTGGCTTTTAGTTCCCGGGCCCGGTCCACGGTGTGCGTGCCCTCGCAGACAGCTTACTTACTCCTCCCTCGGGGCATCCACGGGGGCTCATTTGAGCACTTATGTTCAGCTTCTCCATCCTGTCTGAGAGTGGAGTCTCTCACCGCCTCCAATATGGCCTAGGGCTGGTTTTCTCATTGAGGTTTTCGTGCCTCCCAGCTGTCATTCATTGACTGGACTACCCACGCCAGGACTGCCCTCGCAGCAGGGCTGTGCCTGATGGGCTGCTGGGGAAGGATGGGAGTTGAGGAGGGGTGAGGGAGGAAAGGCAGCGGGATGTGTCTGGTGTCTTCCGAGCTGGCCGCACGGTGGGCTTTCCTGGAGCCGGGTGTGAGCACGTAGGTAGCACCCACCACGCATGGAAGGAGAGGGGTTACCTGGTACACCAGGCCGTGTATGTGCCCCGTGCACCTGCACCTCCAGCTGACCGTCCCTTCCCTGCCTCGCCTGCCAGCTGAAATCATACTCACTCTCCCAACAGGGCCCAGGACTCACCCTCTGTAGCGTCCCTCCAGGTTGAGGTAACCACCGAATGTCCCGAACAGAACCCAGGGAGCTGATCTGACCGCCCACGGACCACAGCCCAAGCTACTCGGCTGACCGCTGCTCCCTCCTGTCCAGCCTGTGGTCACCGCCTCTCCGTCCTGCATGTACTTTGCCTCATGACATTTCAGTAACCGTCACTCTTTGATCTCCTAGTGCGACACCCCAAATGCCGAGATGTCCAGAGCCACCTGGAAACCTCCCAGAGTGTCTGGGCTGGGCTGTGTGGCTTAAGACACCCGAAAACTGCACGAGGATGTAATGACATCCCCAAGGCCCAATTCACAGCGGCTTCTCCCTCAGGCCTGATGAGCAGAGCATTCGTGGTAGCTTGGGAAGGGAGGTGGGGCTGACAGGGCAGAGAACCGCGAAATCTAACAGGGAGAGCGGGACTCAGTGACCGACATCAGCCTCAGTTCAGGGGTCTGTCCCAGAAGCTCCTAGGGTTTCCTGGGGCCAGCATCAGGTCTTCTGAGCCCCAAGAGGCCTTGACTCAGTGGAGAGAGGCACATTCGAACACAGGGAAACCATCCACATCTTCTTCTGAGATGTCCCCCCTCAATCCTGTGCACGGGCCCCCCCCCACCCCGCTGATTAGTGTCCCTCCCTACTCCAGACTATGAGCTGCTCCACGGGAACAAGGCTGTGTGTCTATTTCTTGGCACATCCACACCTGAAGCTCCGTATACACTGATGGAAGTGAGCCACACTGAACACAAGCCTCCAGAAATGGAATGCTCCTGGGTGACATAGCCCGACACAGAGCAGGGTCTGGTCTTGACCACAGTGAGGATGGATGCTGGGAGCTGCTGTGACCATGGGCTCGCTCTGCACCCAGGACACCGGGAACACATTATCTCATTAAGATATGGCAAAGATCCAGAGAGGGCAGACTTGCACCCGTGTTTGCAGAATTGTAAGCAGTACAGCTGTGGTCAGCTGGGTGGTTAACGGTATGAAACTCCACCCTTCCACTGGTAAAGCTCACGGCCAAACTCAAGTCTGAAATGAAGACAGTGAGAGCCGCCTACTCTCCTGCTTGGTCAGCATGAGTCGTAGCTGTTCTTCAAGATGTGAGGCTCACAACCGAGAATACCAGGACACAAGGGGAAGAACACTGACTTGGACACAGATAGAGGCAGACACCCAGTCTGTCTGCCACGTATGCTGGGTGTATAGGTTCCTAGGGCTGTCGTGACAAAACACCACAGATGGGGGCTTAAATCACACACATTCACTGTCCCCCAGTCCTGGAGGCTGGTGTCCAAGGCCCAGGCGTGGGCAAGGCCAGGTCCTCCCGAGGCCTCTCTCCTTGCATGTGGACGGCTCCTACCCCCGTGTCCTCATGGGGTCGTCCCGCTGTGCGTGTCTGTGTCCTGATCTCCTTTTTAAAACACTGTTCCTACTGGATTAGGTCCCACTCCTATGACCTCATGTTACGTGAATCAACTCTTTAAAGACCCCACCTCCAAATAGACTCACATTCAAAGATGCCAGGAGTTAGAACTTCTGCAGAGGGATGGGGCGGGGGGGACAACTCAGCACATAACACTGTGACCATGGCCAAGTCTCTGCCTCACACTAAGGACCACAGGCCTGGGTGGGCCACGTCTGAGGTGTCGACAAACTCACACAATCCATGAAGGATCAAAACCCTTGTGCTCTGGGGTCATGTGCCCACCAATGCCCAAGTGGACATCTCTTGTTTTGACTTGCAATAACACGGCAAGAGAATTTCATGGAAAAGAGTAAACCGTTCTCCACATCTGCTCTGGGTCCCGTACAAGGGGGATGATGGCAATCGTTGTTGTGTGAGGTCTTACAAAGGTCGGGAAGGGGGTAGACAAAGCTTGAAAGAATGGTAAATATCACACTGCATAAAATAAACACCGTGAGAGGGCCCGGTCTGGAGGTCAAGTAAAGAACCGTTGACACCACAAGGTCGGATGGCACAGATACTCTTGGTCCACTACATCCAGCACGTCTGTTCGTTCGTGTTCCCCAGATGACACTTCAATCCACCACACTCTTGACTTCCACCCGGAAGAGTTAAAAAAACAGAGGATGCCAAAGCATTCGGGGGTCGTGATGCCAAGGGGACACTCCCTGGATCACCCTGTGGGGACCCAGAGCTGGACACACAGACCCGAGGGAGGATAAATATCCCAGCTCTTGGAGCACCTGCAGGCAGCATCCAGCAAGAACTCAGGATATGCTGAAAGAAATGCAGGCTTCTGAGCACATCACACATTGCAAAGAAGTGCATTTCACAATTTAAGACTTCCTCCGGGCCACACTTTATGTCATTAGCAGTCCCTTTAGGATGCAGTTTAAAAGAGCCATGACAGGGGAGCCTGGGTGGCTCAGTCAGTCAAGCATCTAACTTTCAGCTCAGGTCATGATCTTGTAGTTCGTGGGTTCGAGCCCCGCGTGGGGCTCTGTGCTGACAGCTCGGAGCCCGGAGCCTGCTTCGGATTCTGTGTCTCCTTCTCCCTCCGCCCCTCCGCACCCTCTCAAAAGTAAACATTAAAGAAAAGTTAAAAATAAATAAATAAGAGAGCCATAACACACAGAACTTGCCAGGGGCCATTTCAAGGGACACTCAGGCATGTTTGCGCCTTTAATAACAGCTGTTCACGTGCAATCCGCAGATTTGCCCACCTCCGAAATACAGCCAACGCCAAGGCAACCCAAACCGGGACTGGGCGGTTTCCAAAGGAAACACTGCTCCCTGCTGTGCACAAAGACCTCTCGGGCTGGAACCTGTGGGGACAAACAGGCAAGCGCCCTCACGGCTAAGGCATGAAGATTAAAATAAGGGATTCCGAGGGAAAAGGAAATGCTGGGTGACCTTGACTGAGGACAGCCTCGTGCGTGGGTGCTGAAGGAAGACCAGGAGTCATGAGGGTGCTTCTGGATGTCTGAACGCTAATAAAGGATTAAGCGGCCGTGGATTCGTTTTTCCAATCGGAATAAGTCCTTTCAAACAGTAAAAGCCTAACTACCACCTGGTGCTCGGTTGAAGCGGCGGGCGAACCACGTGCTGGGGCTGATTTTTAAGGGGCTAACTGGTGGTCCTCCGCCATTGTCAAGGTGACGGTAAACGGAGAGGCGCCGCTCAGAATCTGGGGGTGGCCCACGTCTCCAGGGAGGGGAGGTAATTCTTCTCTCCTGATGGCCATCATCAGGCGGCCCCCAGAAGCGGAGTCGGGGACAGGACGTTTGGGGTTGGGGCCACATGCTTGCAGCTGCTGACACGTCTTCTCGTGGGCTCCGGAGGTCGGGACTAGTGCTCCTGAGTCTAGAGGGGAACAGGGAAAACTCAGAACGGCTCCCAGAGCCACACAGCTGTAAGAGGTGCAGCTGTAACTCACGGGCCCAGAGGCAGAGCCGGACCCACCGGGTCCCAGCAGCACACGGAGCCATGGGCCAGGAGGGCTGCCCTGGCAGGGGTGTGACGTGGACGGGAGACGGGCAGGGGCCAGGGAGGTGGCGGTGGATGCCACACGGACACTGTGGGGAACGAGCCCCCGTCCATCCAGGGAGGAGGTGTGGGAAGAGAAAGGTCAAAAATGGGCGGGCAGGACTCAGACCCAGCAGGACGAGTCACAGAGATCTGACCACAGAAGGTGCTGGAAAAGTGCCTCGCTCTTGGATCTGACGCAGAAAATTAAATATTGACGGTTCGGCCCTGGCATGGCCACCTTCTGGGTAATTCTTATCAGCCTGGGACACCGGGGGAGGAGGAGACGTCCTAATCTTCACCAGCGTGGCCTTTGGAACCACAGTGTTCCCAACACAATGTGGGATTTGCCAAGGGTTTTTTTTTTGCAGAATGTGTAATCATTCCAGACCAAAGCCACTTCCCCAAACAGTACCTTCTCAGAGAGAAAAGCTTAAGCAGAAGGGCACAGCAACTCAGACATTTGTCACACGGGCTACGGAGACCCCGGCAAGCCAGGCTGACCTCTCGCGTATAAAACATTACCCTACTGCCTAATGATGGAAATGGAAGTAAAGCCCCTCTCAGCCTTCAGCAAGCTGCCCTGCCATGATCAAGGCCTCCTCTTGGAGCCCTGGCCGTGCTTTAAACCACTTACAACCCACCAGTTCCCTGATGAAAACTGTAAACTGTAAACCACTCCATTTAAGGACAGGGAGGTCGGTGATCATCACCGCCATCACAGAGAAAATGGAGGCAGGGGGAAGTCGGCGGCCGGGCAAGGGCGGGGGGCTCTCTTTGGCCTTAGCAACCAATGAATGAAACCACAAAGAAAACCAGAGTCCACGCCTTCCACGTCCCCCAAAAGTGATCCAAATGGGGACTACAAAGGACACAGGAGGGTCTCTCAAAGAAGAGATCAAAGATCCAGACCATCTGTTTCTGTAATGAAAAAGGGAGGGAGAGACAGACTGAGAGATGGAGAGATGGGTGGGTGGGTGGATGGGTGGGTGGGTAAAGGGAGGGAAGGATGGATGGGTAGTTGGATGGGGGGGTGGATGGATGGGGGAGGAAGGGATAGAGGGAGGGTGAGATGGAAGGATAAATGGATTACTGATGGATGGATAATCTAAAAGACAAATCTCAAAAACATACCTGCCAGGTGGAAAAAATAAGTTACAAATGACACGCCCAGTATGATGCCAGGTACATATGTTCGTTTTTACACGACGCAACACTATACAGCGATCACTGATACATACAGGCAGCAAGCAAGAGGGATTCACACTGAATTTAAGACAGCGCTTCTGCTGAGGAGAGGGGGCTGGGCGTGAGGACTAAGGGTGACTTTGACCTTATAGGGCCAAGCGTTTTAATCCTGGGATAAAAAAGTGACAAAATGCTCACCACTGTCAATGATTCATAATAGATAGATACAATGGTATTTATGACATCATTCTTTGTATTGTCCTGTATTTTCAGTTTTCTGCATATTAAAAAAACAAACAGCATCAAAGACCTAAGGCGTCTCTCTGCCTCTTGGGGGTCTCCTTGGTGGAGATGGGAGTCAGCCCTGGGCCACACTGCATAGTGTCAAAATTCTTGAAGGAAGAACATTATCACCATCGTCTCCATCGGCCCCCTGAATCCTCCTGACTTTTCTTTCAGGGCAGAAAATGTGCTCAAGCCAGGGTCAGGTACAACTGATTTTCTAATGAAGTCTACCATCCCAAACAAATTTCCTTTCGGTCAGCAAACGGGCGGGCAGGAAAGAATACGTTCCAAGACAGGAAGATCCGGAATCAAAATGGCGGCCTGAAAGACCAACACATTTTTGGACGCAAGAGTTTTTCACCTCCGTGTTGCCTGGGCTACTCGATGACACGTGAGGCCATTTAATGGTGGCTTTCAAGGCACCAATGTGGTAAGCGCTGGTCTCAGGGGCAGACTTGAGGGATGCTGGGCTTGCCTCCCACAGGAGAAGCAGACAGCTAAGGAAACCACGGGTCTGTCTCCCAGTCCACACAGTGGGGGATTTCACTGAGAGGGAACGTGCAGAAGAGGCAAATCCAGAGGATGGAAAGCAGATGAGTGGTTGCCAGGGGCTGCGCGGCACGGGGAGGGGGGCGGACTGCTGAGGGGCAGAGGGTTTCCTTCCGGGGTGATGAGAATGTTCCAAGAGTAACTGCGGCCAACAGGTACACTCATCTGGGAATTTACTCAAATCCGTTGAACCGTGTGCTTCTCATGGGCAAACTGTATAGAAGGTGAACTCCAGCTCAATTTTTGCAAGATATTGTTTCTCCCCTGTACTGAGAGACTGTCGAGACACAGGCATCGCATTTTAAAACTTGTTGACATACGTCACAATTAAGGACCGTTCGGAAGGCCAGACCACACTCTTGTGCAAGAGTGACACCTCCTCCGATCCCACCGACTTCTTCATCAGGAACCTGTCCGCGGGCCTCCGCCTTCATCAACGCCCCCCTGGCTTCTTGCAGGAGCCTCCTACCCGCTTCTGCTTCCTTCCTTCCTCGTGGACCCCACGACCCAGAGAAGCCAAGATCCCCCTTCTCAAATATTAACGAGGTCATGCGCTCTGCACCAAGCCTTCCACAGCAGCTCTGCTCAGATGTCCCCTCCTCACTGGTCGGAGACGAGGGTTCAGATGACGTCATTGACTCTCTCAGTGACAGTGTTCATTCAGCCGCACCAGTCGCTGGGGCACAAGGACGCACAAGACAGACCGGGAGCCCCGGCGGAGAGAGACGCTGGCCAAGGAGTCACGCGAGCGTGTACCTGCGGAGCGTGTACCTGCGTGTGCTGGGGGCGCAGGGGAAGCAAGGGCCACAGGGCCACCTCGTGGAGGATCGGTGGGGGCAGGGGAGGCGCACCGGGTAAGCATTTGATCCTCATCGTTGAGACCCTAAGGGCTCCTGGGGGAGACCGGCAGGACGCGGTGGAACTGTGTGTACGCTACGAGCGTCTCCTGCTGGGTGGGCTCTTCTGGGCCAGGGGGAAAGGCGGGGATACAGACGGCAGGGTGACGGAGGCGGACAGGATAGCCGGGGTCCAAGGGACCCAGAGGGCTCAGGACAGGACCCGGCATTGGGCTGGTAAGGCGTCCGGCGGGGATGGACCCCCGCATGCCGGCTCGGACGACAGAATCAGAAGTTCACGGCCAAAACGTGGACAGCAAGGTGTGGCCCGTCCATTGACAGAATGCTCCCTGCCAGTAGAAAGGAGACAAGG
This sequence comes from Prionailurus viverrinus, assembly GCF_022837055.1. NCBI lineage: Eukaryota > Metazoa > Chordata > Mammalia > Carnivora > Felidae > Prionailurus > Prionailurus viverrinus. The sequence goes on from NC_062570.1 coordinate 112,769,293, forward strand.
TGGAGGAGCCTCAAATCTCTTCCACTGCGTGAAAGAAACCAGACACGGAATCCGCATCCTGCATGACCCCACGAACACCGAGTGCCCACAACAGGGCGACCACAGAGACACGAGGCAGGGTAGTGGACGCAGGGGCTGGACGTGGGCGAGGACGAGCTGCGGGCAGGCGGTAAATGGGAAGATCCCCGACGCAGAGGGCGGTGACGGCTGCACGACTCAGCAAATTCCCTGAACGTCCCTGCGTGGGTATCCTTAAGAGAGGTGCCTCTTACGGCTTATAAATCGTACCTTAATAAAGTTGTTTTTTCAAGGCTAACCACTAGCTGAGAGGGGGAACAGCGGTGGGACCAGGCGTGGGGGGTTGGAGAGAGAGGAAGGGAGGGTCCCGGCACCCCCTTCAGGCAGCGTGACCTTTCAGCTGAGCAGCTGTCAAGGGGGTGCACTCCGGCCCCCGGGACAGAGGTCAGAGCTGGAGGTGCGGCCGTGGCTGTGGCCATCCGTCGCTCAGACGTGGTAACTGAGGCCCTGAGTGTGGGAAGGGCATGGAGTGAGCCCTGGGACTCCCGAGCTTCGTGTGAGAGTTAAGTAGAAGATGGGAATGTCTAGGGGAGGGGAGGGATTCCCAGCAAAGGAATCTGGTTTGGATGGGAGACAAGTCTTGACAGAGCTGATCCACTCAGGGCCAGAGTGCTGCGGAGAGCCAGGCAGGGGGATCCCCAACCCAAGCCCCCTCCGGAAAGACGGTCCTAGGACACACTTCCGTGAAGGGGACCTGGGGGGCGGCTGGCTTCCAGAAGTCCGGACCCCATGCGAGAAGACACCAGCGCTCACCTCCCGAGGGGCCAAGTGCAAGGAGTTAGCACGTGCCCAACGACGCGCTCAAAAGGAGCTCTGCAAGGTAGGAAGCCATCCCTGCCCGGATCTTCTAGAACCTTCCATCACGATGGACGGTCTCTGTAGAAAGAGAGGCCAGTAGGGAGCACTAGGGGCTCAGAAATTGCCAAGACGGGTGAAGAAGCCCTAACATTCAAAATCACAGGAACCTCAGATACGAAAAGCAAATGCAGTGGTGTCTCTGCGAGAAAAGGTAAGGAAGGGATTAAAACCTGGGGAAGGTGGGACCTCGCTGCTCCGGGAGTTCTGTTTTGACCCTCAGTGTTACGCAGAAGGGCCAAGGTCGCTTGGAAACCAAACAGTCCATTTGGAAGCAAGTGATAGACGGTGGAGAGTCCCGGTCAGCCGATGTGTGCGGTGGGGAGGCAGGAGCCACGAAGACGCGACGGGCTGCTGCTTTGGTGGACGAGGTTCGAGTGACTGACCGTGGGGGAGACAGAGAGACAGGATGGATGGATGGGTGGCGCCGAAGTGTCTTCCAGGGGGTCAGGACCACGGCCGAGATGGTTTTTCCTACGCGAAACACCAAAGCTGGGCACACTTACATAATAAATGGAAGCATCTACAAAGCGGAAAAGGAGAGATGCGTTTTCCCGCAGCTTCTGCCAGGAGGCGGCCAGTCCCTGCGCCTCCATGGACCCGTTCAGACGGGCGGTGGTGACGGACACGTGGGCTGGCAGCCTCCACGGAGTGACTCGGGGTCGAACCCCGAGGTGGCGCTGGGCACACCCGAGGAAAGTGCCACACGGCCCGGCCCCGAGCTCCTCCTCGTGACGGGCCACTCGGTGCGTGGCAGAAACCGGACCGCCGTGCGCTCGGGGCCAGCTCTGCTCCCGCCTCCAAACCCACCTTCCCCGAAACTATAAATCACAGAAGGACTGCAGTTCGTGCTGTTTGGGGCCGGGTTTGCTGACGGGTGTAGCCTTGGGGCCCACAGTGAGCCCCCCGTGCGTGTGCAGCGGCCTGGAGCAAAGGGACCCTGGTCACCGCGCCCCAGGCCCACCCGGACTGTGCGCCTCGCTCCAGGGGGCCTGGGGAGGGCTCCTGAAGGCAGGTGAGCCCTGCCGGGGGCTCCCGCTCAGAGGCGGGGAACGTCATCCCACTGGGGGGGGAGACCTAGGACCACAGTCACTCTGGCAGAAGAGACAGGTCCAGACGTCCCTGGGGCGGAAGAGGGACAGCCTCACAGCTCCTGGAGACACCACCTCCCCTCGGGTGGGCAGGCACAGGGGTGACAAACCGGCCATGGCAACTCACACGGCTCCGCCGGGCAGGATTCCAGGGTCCGGCTCACGTCCCCTGTGCAGGACCCGGCCTGGCACGGTCTACACACGGGAACAATGGCTGCTTTGTTGCTGGAGCTCACACCCGTGGGAGTTGTGCGCTCAGCCTCCAGGGGCTTTGTTTGCCGAGAACAAAGTGAAGACAGGTGATCTTTAGAAGGTTCCGGAAACAATCATACTCTTGGGAGTAGAGACGGAACCCTGGCGGACCTTTGTAACTGCGGGCCTGGAGAGTAGATGTCTCTCCATCAGTAATTCTTGACGGGTTCCCGAAGCCGCTGGCAGAGCAGTCAGAATCCCGGGGTGGGGGGGAGGAGTGGTGGGGGGCAGAAGTCCCCCACGCCACCCGCCAGGAAGAGGTCATGGCAGGCAGAGGCGGGACTCGGGCTTCCAGGCAGGCTCCCACTGCCCTGTGTCCGCCTGACCCGGCGTCGTGTTGACCTCTTCAATCTCCCACACCCTTGCTCACTATCCGTGGAGCGTCTCAACAGCCGTGGACTCTCTCTCCGTTGCCACCAGTGACGGCCTCCCAGGTGTAGACACTGCCAACTTTGACCAAGGAGACCGATCAAGGTAACAGAAGTTTAAAGGGCATTTGCTGTCGCCTGGTCCCGGCTGCACGGCCAGCCTGCACAGCCCCAGCTCGAGACCTTTGGTGCTGTGCCCCAAAACACGGGCGGACGGTGGGGGATGTGACCCCGAGTGTCTCAGACGCACCCGACCCCATGCCATGCTTTCTGCAAGGCTGCCCGCTGGCCACAGCAAACACCAGCTTCTGGCAGGTTTGGAGGCTGCAGGCCGTTGTGTCCCAGGCCACCTGCTACTCACCTGTCAACTGGGACCAGGAGGGCGTCACGGGGCCTTGGGGCATGGGTGACATCCCGTCACTTCGTCCCATGCTGGTTACACACTGTGCTCACTTTGTGTGTTTAGTAAGTACGTCAACAACACAGCCCATGTCAGGTTGTTACACAAACTAACTGAAATAACACACATCATGTGAACCGTTGGGGCTTCATCAAGATAAAAAAAGCTTCTGCACAGCGAAGGAAACACTCAACGAAACTAAAAGGCAACCGACGGAACGGGAGAAGATATTGGCCAACGACATATCTTTTTCTTAAGGTCTATTTTTGAGAGACAGAGAGAGACAGAGCACAAGCAGGGGAGGGGCAGAGCGAGAGGGAGACACGGAATCCGAAGCAGGCGCCAGGCTCCGAGCTGTCCGCACAGAGCCCGACGTGGAGCTCGAACCCACAAACTGTGAGATCATGACCTGAGCCAAAGTCAGATGCTTAACCGACTGAGCCACCCAGGCGCCCCTGCAAACGACATCTCAGATAAAGGGTCAGTATCCAAAATCAATAAAGAATGCATCAAACTCAACACCCCAAAAACAATCCAGTGAAGAAATGGTTAGAAGACATGAGTAGGCACTTCTCCATAGAAGACCTCCAGATGGCCAACTGACACACGAAAACATGCTCCACGTCACTCATCATCTGGGAAATGCAAATCAAAACCACAGTGAGACAACACCTGCCACCGGTCAGAATGGCTCCCATGAGCAACTCGGGCAACGACAGGTGTTGGCGAGGACGCGGAGAGAGAGGGTCTCTTTTGCACTGCTGGTGGGAAGGCAAGCTGGTGCAGCCACGCTGGAAAACAGTGTGGAGGGTCCTCAAAAAATTAGAAATAGAACTACCGTACGACCCAGCAATCGCACTACAAGGGATACAGGTGTGCTGTTTCGAAGGGGCACATGCACCCCGGTGTTTACAGCAGCACTACCGACAACAGCCAAAGGATGGAAAGAGCCCCAGTGTCCGCAGACCGATGAATGAATAAAGATGTGGTTTATACACACAGTAGAATATTACTTGGCTATAAAAAAGAAGGAAATGCCGCCATTTGCCACCACGTGGACGGAACGAGAGTTTCTTACACTAAGCGAAATAACCGACCCAAGAAAGACAAGTACCGTAGGACTTCACTCATACGCGGAATTGAAGAAACAAAACAGAGGAACAGGAGGGCAGGGAGCGAGAGAAGAAAAGGAAACAAACCTCAAGAGACTCTTCATGACAGAGAACAAACTGAGGGTTGGTGGAGGGAGGTGGGGGGGGGGGGGCTAGACGGGGGAGGGGCGTTAAGGACGGCACGTGCGCTGAGCACTGGGTGTTGCACATAAGGGGCGAGTCACTGAATTCTGCTCCTGAGACCAACATCGGGCTGTAGGTCAACTAACTAAAATTTCAATAATAACGAAAAAAGGACGGGACAAAATTGTGCACACAAATTTAATAAGCAGCATCGTGACAGGAAAACAAAAAGACCTTAATACACTGGCCCACGGTGCCGTTACGGGACCCGGGGTTTCCCCCCGAGGGAATGCGTCTGCAGGACATTGGGCATCAGGATGGGAGGGAGCTGAGGACGGTTCACCCACACGCAACCAGAACACCAGAAAGACAGCAAGTTTCTGCCAAAGTGGACACGCCAGGCAGAGGCAGCCCGGAGACAGCAAAGACATGCCACAGAGGAGACAAGGAAAGTAGGCGGGAAGGCACGCGGGAATCAGACACGCATTCATCCAGAGTGAGCACGCCCCAATTAAAAGAAGGAAGACCTACAAAGGGCAAAGAAGAAGCCAGAAAACCTAGTAAAAACACCAACAGCTGAAAAGAATAGCTTTCAAGATGGGCCCACGCAGGGCTGCGAAATCAAACGGAAATCCGAAATCACACGACCACATTCAATCAGGGATCGCAGAACAGAGTGGGTCCAAGTGGAAACACCATAAAGGAGGACCCGAGAGAATCGCAGAGGACAAGGAGGCACCAGCGATGAAGGCCGTCAGAGAAAAGGCAGACGGAGAAACCCAGGTGACGGCGATGCTGTCCAAGAAACACAGAGCCCAACCGGCAACGCGGAAACCCAGACGGCGTGTAAGAAAACCTCACAGAAACGAGGGGCAAACAGAATCTGCAGGTGGGAAGCTTTTCCGGGAGAAACAGAACGGCCGGCACCAAACGCTTCCCGTATGGGAACCGAGGCCACTTCGTTAGGGAGCCGGTTAAAGAAGGAAAAACTCAGGTCACCGACGGGACGCAGCCGAGCGACGTCCCCGAAGCTGTGGGGTGAGGTGGGAAGGAGTCCTGCCTCCGACGGCGCACGGAGAAATCGACACGAAAACCACAGGGACACACGCACAGTCGATTCTCCTTATTCGCGGATTCCACATTTGGGGGTCTGCCCGCTCGCTAACGTTCGTCTGTGTCCCCAAGTCAGCATCCGTGGCTCTTCCGTGACCACTTACGGAGCGGCCAAGCGTTTGTGGCGTCCGATCTGCACGCTCCGGGCAAGGTAGAGCGAGACGGCGACAGGCTTTTTGGTTCATTCAGCTCATCCTGCGCCCTGCACGCCAGGGTCCTTCTGGGCTCTGCTCAGGGCCCGTTTTTGTGCTCCTGCTGGTGATTTTGTGGTTTCCCACGGTCGGAGGCACAGTGCAGAGATGGTGCCACGCGGTCTAAGCACAGGACGGCCACGTGCACCGTGTGCTTCTCCCCTGTGGCACGAGCTCCGTCCAGGCGTGAGCGGTGGCACTGTCGGTGTTCAGGGTTCATGAGTCAAGGGCGTGTATTAAATAAAACGTCTTCACACACGAATACACATGAGCAAGGCTACGTTCGGACCTGTGGACGCAAACGTGGGGACCGCGGGCCTGCAGGAAGCCAGCGCCCCCTACAGCAGCACCTCAGGGCTCGCTGCTTCGAGGGGACGTTAGAGCCCAGGACTGCCGCAGACCGACAGCACGGCCACCGAGGAAGCAGGGCCACAGGAACGTTTCCTGAAAGGCACCACTGGACAGTTACGTCCCTCCAGTTAAGAGGAGAATAAAATAAACAGAACCACAAACAGAAACAGCTGGCTGGTGCTCCCCCTGGAAGCCAGACCAGACCAGGAGGCTCCTGAGCTCTGAAGCGGGACGGCGGGATGGACGGTGACAGTGAGCAGACAGGTCTGCACCCACGAGACTCGGGAGGTGGGGGAGCAGAGGGGGGTGCGTGTGCGTGCGTGTGTGCATGTGCCCGTATGTGTGCCTGCGTGTGCATGTGTGTGTATGAGAGCACGTGTGGGTGCGTGTGTGTGCACGTGTACATGAGCGTGCATGTGTGTGCCTGTGTGTGTGCCTTACACGTGTGGCTGTGTGCACGTGTGTGCGTGTGCATGCATGTGTGCCTGTACATGTGTGCCTTGTGTGTGCATGAGTGTGCACGGCTGCATGAGTGGGCGTGTGTGTGGGTGTGTGCACATGTGCATCCGTGTGAATATGTACGTGTGCGTGTGTGTGCATGTGTGTGCACATGTACATGAGTGTGCATGTGTGTGCCTGTACGTGTGTGTGTGCATGTGCATGAGCGTATGTGTGACTGTAGATGTGTACTTGTGTGTGCGTGAGTGTGCACATGTGTGCATGGCTGCATGAGTGGGCGTGTGTGTGTGTGTGCACATGTGCATCCATGTGAACATGTACCTGTGCATGTGCACGTACATGCATGTGCCTGTACGTGTGTGTGCGTGTGCATGAGTGTATGTGTGCCTGTACATGTGTATTTGTGTGTGCGTGAGTGTGCACATGTGTGCACGGCTGCATGAGTGGGCATGTGTGGGTGTGTGCACATGTGCATACGTGTGAACATATACCTGTGCGTGTGTGTGCATGTGTGTGCACGTGTACATGAGTGTGCATGTGTGTGCCTGTACGTGTGTGTGTGCATGTGCGTGTGCATGAGCGTATGTGTGCCTGTACATGTGTACTTGTGTGTGCGTGAGTTTGCACATGTGTGCACGGCTGCATGAGGGGGCGTGTGTGCGTGTGGGTGTGTGCACATGTGCATACGTGTGAACATGTGCCTGTGTGTGTGTGTACGTGAGTGTGCATGTGTGTGCCTGTACATGTGTGTGCATGTGCATGAGTGCGTGTGTGCCTGTACATGTATACTTGTGTGTGCATGAGTGTGCATGTGTGCACATGTGTGTCAGTGAGCGTGCGCATGTGTGTGCGTGTGCACACCTGTACAACCAGCTCCCCGTTTGTCACAACACCGACCTCTTCCTTCCTAGGCTCAGAGCCAAAGTCCGTTTCCCAGCCTCCCTTGCAGTCAGATGCAGCCTCCGAGGAACCGGGACGGTCGGGGAAGTGACGTGTCCCAGTTCTCTACGCCCTCACCCTCTGGGCAGGTCAGGGGACCCGGGGAGGGCTCCAGAGCCCCGGGGCAGCCCAGCCACTGAGCGGAAGGGGTCTGGGTCCCTGGACGACTGTGTGGAACAGAATCTCTGTGTCCTCGTCCCTGTCGGTCCAGCGGGCTGGTTTGAGAGAAAGAAGTCCAGCGTCTCTGTGTTAAGCACCTGATGTCTGGAAGTCTGTTTACCGCTCCAATTAGCTTAATTTACCCCAACGAGATGAGAGCGTGCCAAGTTCCTTATGGTCGGAGAAAAGGAGGGGAAAACCGTAATCAGGGACAACAACGAAACCTCCAGCCTTCCAGCGTTTCATAATTGTTTACGTTTACGGATTGATTTGGAAAGAGTCTCCTCCAGCCCAGGAATCGCTCAAGTTCAGCGTTTCCTTCACTGTCTTTTTCTCCTCTGATGTTAACATAAAACCACGCGATGTTGGTTTGCCAGCGGCCCGTGTTCCCCGACCCGCTTCCGTCCGTACGCACAGACCCCGTCACCTGTCACCTTCCGGAGAGTCGCGTGCAGGATGTGACCCAAGGCTCGCTGCAGCCGCTCTGGGGCTGGTGTGCGTGCTTTCCCAACACCTGACGTCTTCATAAGGAGTAACTTTTGTAAGAGATGGTAAACGACGCGGAAGACGGAACGCCTCAACGCCGTCCTGCCCTCCTGAAAGCCACACCTGTGTTGCCAGGCGGCCCGCGGGATCCGCTCTGGAGCATCTTCCGGAAGGTGCAGCATCCGGCTGACCCCGCTCGTGGGCGACAGGTCCGCAGGACGCACCTCAGCACCCCCAGGCCTCGCTCTGGAGAGGACAGTGTCCTGCTGGAGCCGCTCCCCCCAGACAAGGGGAGACCCCGCGCTCCGAGGTACCGAGCCAACGTAGCAGACCCCACGGTGCCGGGCGGCGGGGGCCTGACGTGCGCAAAGCGGGGGGACACCGGCCACTTCCTCTGATCCTGAGAGGACCCCCTCCCCACCGCGGCCTCAGCCCAGGGACTCTGCTCTTTAGCACAAAGCGTGGACGCAGAGCTCCGGGCCCGCCCCCCCGAGCCCCCCGCAGGCCGTCCACACCACCTGCTGCTCCCACTGCCTTCAACCTGAAGCGCGCAGGGTCCACACCCGCACACGACTGACAGAGACGAGGAAAACAGAGAGCATGAGATGACCCACATCTCACCCGGGTGCCCCCTGAGTCCCACCCCAAAGGGGAGCCCAGGGGAGAAAGGGCTGTGCTCAGAGACCATGTCACCTGACGCACGGATACAAGAGAACTGTCGCCACTGGGTGTACCTGCTCGGCCTGGCCGTGGGTCTGCCAGCCTCTGACCGCCTCGCTTGGTGTCACCGTGTGCCCCAGACTCCGCCCGGCCCAGCCTGACGGGTCCCCCGCACCCCACACCCCACACCCCAACCCGGGGGTGCTCGCGGTCTCGGGTGACATATTCCACCTCCCCCACGGCACCAGCGCCTCACACAGCGGCTCCGACAACCCCAGCCCCGCCCGTGTCCCCACGAGCCGACCCTCCAGGCAGCGGCCACACAGGCAGGCCCACCAGCAAGGGCCCACGGGAACCAAACGAGTGCAAGGCAGGGCACACGCCGGGGCCGGGGCCAACGAGAAGCCCCGAGGGCTACCGGGGCCGCCCCAGGTATGGGGCCCAGACCCTGAGGGACAATTGGGAGTCGGCAGTGGGCGGCACAGGGAGGGGCAGGCCGGACAGAGCTTGCACAGCCTGGCAAGCGAGAAGGAGCACGGGACCCCGGGGGCCGTGCCGCACTGAGCACAGAGCAGCGGAGGAAGAGGCAGGGCCCCCTCGGGTGCCGGAGGCCCCGCCTGCCCACGCGTCCACCGTGTGCATTTCCTCGGCAAGGCTGGCCCCCGTGCCCTCGAGGCCTGGGCTCCCCCGCCCCCGGCACACAGCAGGTGCTCAGCAAGGGCACCGAGGTGCCAGCGTGCCGGCGAAGGCAGCTGATGGGGAGGAGGGAGGGCGGAGCAGGCGCACGCCGTGTGGGACGCCACCAGGACAGGCCGTGCAGAGGCCACCCGCAGGCACGCTTGGCATTGACCGAAACGAGCAACGGGGCCTACCGTCTGCTGCAGGTCCTGGATGAGGATACGGATCACCACCGCGTGGCCCTGGCTCTCCTCCATCCTGGGGGCGCTGGGCTTCTCCGCTGTGGCCCGGATGGTGTCATAGATGGTTTCTTCTTTGGAGCTGTCCGACTCCGACCCCACGGAGTAGTCGGAGAAGCTCTGGGCCATCTCGTCCTCGCTGGACGTCGGGCTACGTGGCATGGCTGCGCTGCGTCTGTGAGGAGCGGGGAGAAGGAGAACAAGGAGGCAACGTGAAAACAGGCAAACCCCAGCGCTCGCGGAGGCCGGCGTCCCGGGTTCACGCCCCTGCACGGGCGGCCGGGCCACCGTTGAGTGATGCACAGACCTCCGAAGGCGGGGAGAACTCGGCACCCCCAGTGCTCTCCGGAACCCCGGGCCAGGAGGCGGCCAGGAGCCGCGTGGGGGCCCACGGGCTCTGCCCAGAGCTGGGAAACCCGGCACACGGAGGGAGCCCTAACTAGCGGTGGCCATGACCAAAGCTCACGGGGACTAACCGAGGAGCCCCGGGGGCAGCTGGAAGCCTCCCAAGGTAAGGAAGAAAAACTCTCTTTTGTCTTTCTATCAGGACAGGGCAGCAGGAGAGGAAGAAACGCAGGCTCGGGTCACAAAGGTACCAAGTTCATGTCGTAATAACCCCTCTGCTTCAAACACAGAGCAACGATAGGTAACATGCAAAAACAGAACAGAAAGGCAAGGCCAGGCTCAGAGGGGAGTTCGTCCCGCGCCCAGGACCCTGGCAGAGCTGAAGTCGTGAGCAGGCTGATGCGGGGAGACCCGGGGGTCCCCAAAAGTCTGTGGCAGCTGGAAGTACAGCCTTTGTGCCACCAAGCAGAGGCTCCCCAGCAAAGACCGGGTCGGGGCACCGGCAAAGACCACGGCCGCTGAAGGGCAGAGAAGGATGTAGACGTAATTCTGGGAGCAGGCTGCCAAATGACGCCCCCATCCCTGTGGGCAGGGCTCCGGAGAGGTGAGGACAAAAGCCGGGGGGAACCGGGGGGTGCCGTGCCAAAGCAGCCAACACCACTTGTACGTGAACTCTGTGAAGGAGGTCAAGTCCCTGTGCACACGGAACGTGGGCAGGTTGTTCCCTGCAAAATCGGGGCTGTCCTGGGAGCACCCAGGGACGTAGGCCACCCTGACCGTTCAGGGATGGCCTGGTTAAGTCCTGGTGTCTTCCCGCGGAGGGCACAGCTGTGAGCATGAAGGGCCCCCCCCCCCACACATGAGGACCCCACACCAAATACCCAGCCATTTGCAGGAGGGAGGGGGACAGAGCAGCACGCCTGCCATCTGGCCCAGGCTCCAGGCCCGGCAGGTGCTGGGGTGCGTGGCCCCCGCTCTCGTGTTTCGTGACCCCGGGAGGCTCAGGAAAGCCCCAGGTGGGGCACAGATCACCCAGCGTCAGCTCTGTGTTCATCGTGGGAAAACCGGCTCGCACTGTTTACTTCCAGAGTTCGTTTAACGACAGCAAACACCCTGTGGAAGGTTCCACTGCTCTGCCCGTGGGGTCAGTCCTGGGGCGCAGGCGGCCACCAGGGGCGCCGCCCCCAAGACTTTCCCAGGGTCACCAGACACCCAGGTACACAGGAAGCCCAACAAAGCAAAGGAGCCCCTCCAGAAATGCACCCCCTCGCCAGGGGAATGGAGAGGCCCTGACCAGGGTCAAGGGCTCCTTACTGCCCAGCGGGTCTGCACCGTCCTTGGGGAAGGGGCCACCATCGCATGGCCAACAGACCCTATTTTGTTTGGCCTGCGCGGGGCTTTAAATGTTTGCAAACCTAAGGATTTCATACGAGAAGCCAGATTTCTGGTTTGTGGTGACCATCAGGAGGCTCAGGCGATGCTGGGGACGGCTGCGCCCCTGGGGGCTCTCCAGCTCTGCCCCGGGCTCTCCTGGTTGGTGGCAGTTACCTTCCTGCCCTCGCACCACGAGTGCGAGAGAGAGTCCGACCAGAGTCATCTCTCCCTAGACCACCCACGGAGGGTCACCAGGCCAGTGACACGATCGCCCAAATCACCCAGGAGGATCCTTAGTTTTCGGTTAAAATCCCCAAAGTTAATGCCAGTGTGATTCCGAATTAAAACGTCAGAGCCGATGGGTCTTTTCTGTGGTCACTGCCAGACGTCTCTGTGATTCGAGCTTCCCGTTCCCCCATCCAGAGGACTGCAAAATCTGGTCAGAGGCAAGAGGGCTGTGGCCGGGGACAGGACCTGGGTGTCCCTGGCTCCAGCCTAGCAGGGTCCCCAGCAGCCCGGCCAAACTGCAATCACCATCTCCCCAGGCAAGAAAGAAGCGCCTAACGTAACTGCACAGAATACCCTACGCACGGCCTTTGTGATACAGAATAGTCACAACGAGGGTGCAGAAATCATACGATAACGTACAGTTATTTCCACATCGCGTGCCAGTAATCATAACGTTATAATAAGTAACATAAACGTTCGCTTGTAAAGACGTCGTATAGTTGCACACACATCACCACTTGCAACTATGTCCCAGGTTCCGGCGACGTGTTTCCTCTAGAAAAGCCGCTCTTCGTCCCGGCTGCAGAGAAGTCACCCGGAGGAGTTTCAGAACAAGAGAAGCACCAGAATTTCTGGGTGCATCGGTTGGGACGCGGTCTCGGCAGCTCCCCAGGGGACCGTGGCCGCACCTAAAAGAGCTCTGTGGGGCCACAGGGGCGCAGACGCAAACCTGCCTTTTCCCGGGGGTGAGGGACAGCGGGGAGGCGCGGCGTTCGCAGGCTCAGCCGTCAGAGCGGACACAGCCGACGGGTCCGTACGTCACTCGGGGCTCCCGGGGGGGGGGGGGCCGCTTCCTGCCCTGACGGGGGTCCGATAAAGAACCACGTCATCCCCTCCTCACCGCGTGCCTGTGCTGCTTCCGGACCCTGCAGGGACCAAGAGACACAGAGAGGACACAGCGAAGGTGGCCTCCCACTCACAGGACAGCAGGGCATCCCTGTCTGATGGGCAGGGACGCCGTCAGGTTTATGGGAAGCCAGGCCCAGGTGGAAGTGAAGGGGGATGTCCCAGGCCCACCGGGCCCACCAGCTCTCCCCACAAAGGATGGGTGCTGGCCCCTGGGGGCTCGCAGTTGGGCCTCGAGGGTCAGCATCCGCAAGACGGGCAGGCGGACAGCCCCCAGCAGAAGCGGGCACAGTGCACGCCCGTCTGAGACGGTTCAAGGGCCGAGTTACTTCCGCGGGGGGCTCACGCAGGATCCCAGCCCCGCTTCCTGAGGTGGCGGCCAGGGCACTGCTCCCCATCTACGCCCACCCTGGCTCCCTTCCTCGAAAGCCCTCCGCAGCCTCGATGTGAGCTGCTCCCCAGGGTCACCTTGCTCGGGCGACACTTCAGCATCCGTGTGCACGGGGGGTCTGTTTATTCGCCGCCACCCCCCGCAGCAGTGGGACACCGTGGGCCCTCAGCAGACAGGGAGAGGTGGGCACAGGGGCCGAAGCACAGGCGCCGAGGTGGCCGGATGGCACGGTGAGCTCGGCCGCGGCTGGCGGGCAGGCAGTTTCACGGGGGACAGATTCGGGCACACACTCGGCCAGGACACTCGTGGGGAATTCAGCGTCCCTAGCGGTCACTTTACCAGCCCCGCAACACGTCTGCAGCTGGACCCACCGGGCCGGTGACCGTCAGGGACACGCAGGTCTGAGCCGTCGGGAAATGCGCACAACCCCCGCGGGGGTTTACTCTCCAGAAAATTAAAGAAGGCGGGACGGGACTCGACGGTGCTCACACCAACTGGAGTCAAACTCGACTCCAGAAACAGAACCGACAGCCAGAAGAGGAAGAGGCTCCTGTGACCCACGGACCTCCGCACGCGGCCCCCGCACGAGGGCGCGTCACACTGGCCCAGGGTGACACCCGCGAACAGACGCGCCTGCCACCAAAGTGCGGGAGCAGGAGGCCCCACTGGGCGGGTCTGAAGAGGAAAAGGCCTGCACCCTGGACCTTCGGAGGACGGCCCCGGAGCTCGGGGCGCAGACCTGAGCACAAGGTCCTGACCTGAAACGGGGCTTGAGCCACGAGACGGGCAGGCCCATGGGAAAGGCAAAGCCCTGGGAAAACATTTAATTATTAACTCCCGGGAGGACGGCCAGGTGGCAGAGAAGGCGCCCGGCCACATTTCATCTCGGATCAACAATAAATACGTCTTACTGGACGTATTTCCCGAACATCGCGTGGGACGCGCTGCCACGGAAAACTATGTTCGTCTTTATTCTTTGTTCGTCTGCAATTCAAACAGAACTGGGCGTCCTGCATTTTATCCGGCAACACCGTGGGGGTCAGAGGGGCCACGGGGGTTCTTCACCCCACAGTGTGGTGGGCAGGGCAGGCTCCGAAAGCCGCAATGCCACGGAACCCAGCCTCGCTTGGGAAGTCAGTGCCGGACTGGGGGAGGAAAGGTTGCCCCCGCCACCCCTGGGCAAGCGTTTCGGCACACCGACCTCTGGGGCGGCTATAAAAACACAGGTCAGTAACGTGCACTGACCCCCAGAACGTGTTTCTCTCACCCACCCCCCTGGGGAGCCTAACAAGGAAAAACGGGGGTGCCTGGGGTGGCTCAGCCAATTAAAGCATCCGACTTTGGCTCAGGTCACGATCTCACAGTTTGTGGGTTCAAGCCCTGTGTCGGGCTCTGTGCTGACAGTCAGAGCCTGGAGCCTGCTGCAGATTCTGAGTCTCCCCCTTCTCTGCCCCTCCCCTGCTCACGCTCTGTCCTCTCTCTCTCTCAAAAATAAAGATTAAAAGGCGGGGCGCCTGGGTGGCTCAGTCGGTTAAGCGTCCGACTTCGGCTCAGGTCACGATCTCGCGGTCTGTGAGTTTGAGCCCCGCATCGGGCTCTGTGCTGACCGGTCAGAGCCTGGAGCCTGTTTCAGATTCTGTGTCTCCCTCTCTCTGACCCTCCCTCCCCCGTTCATGGTCTGTCTCTCTCTGTCTCAAAAATAAATAAACGTGGGGTGCCTGGGTGGCGCAGTCGGTTAAGCGTCCGACTTCAGCCAGGTCACGATCTCGCGGTCCGTGAGTTCGAGCCCCACGTCGGGCTCTGGGCTGATGGCTCAGAGCCTGGAGCCTGTTTCCGAGTCTGTGTCTCCCTCTCTCTCTGACCCTCCCCCGTTCATGCTCTCTCTCTGTCCCAAAAATAAAATAAAACGTTGAAAAAAAAAAATTAAAAAAAAAAAAATAAAAAAATAAAAAAATAAATAAATAAACGTTAAAAAAAATTTTTAAAAAAAGATTAAAAATAAGAAGAAAACACAAAGCACCCTATATACGTGACAAGCTGGCAGCAGGATTTTGTGATTCCACCTTTACCTCGCTCAAATGCATAAAGTTCACTCATCCTCAAGGCAGGGAGACCCCCAGGGGGCTGCACGGGGACCGTGCACAGACGTGGACACACAGGGTCACCGTCATGGCTGCAGGAATTGGCACCAAATGCTGGGGACACCCAGGCTGCCACGCGCATGGTTTGGAACCGCCCGCCAGTTGGCGTGAGCTCTGGGCTGCAGGGAGTGGGGAGCCGGGGGCAGGGGGGCAGAGGGGCGGGGAAGAGCAGCCGGAAAGGCCAGGGGAAAGAATCAGCCACCTACCCAGGTTATCTTGGCATTTGTGGAACCAGCCTCCCGAGTAACGTCTCTGTTCCCATCCCCACCGTGTCTGTGGATAAACGACGTCTGTCCTCTCCGTCCCGACACCTGTTGGTGCCACGTCATCCACCCGAGCTCCCTCCCTGGTTCCCCGAGTCCTTTCATCAATCCAGCCTAGGTCAGGCCAGCAGACGGCTGTGGCCGTAATGACACACGTAACCACGTGCGCGACCACAGCTCACGCTGTGGACGGGATAGAACTCGGCTGAGCTACCTGATTCTCTCACGTAAATCCAGAAAAGTGGAATCGTATGTGAACGTATGGCAAAATCTTCAAATGTTTTTATGAAATAAGTAAACTTTTTTTTTAAAGGCCTAAGTAATGAACACCGAACGGATTATGCTTTGATGCAATATTTGGGGCACCCGTGGGGCTCAGTCGGTTCACCGTCGGGCTCTTGGTTTCAGCTCCGGTCATGATCTCGCCATTCGTCAGCTGGAGCGCCATGACGGGCTCTGCGTGGACAGCACGAAGCCTGCGTGAGATTCTCTCTCTCTCTCCTCTCTCCCTGCCCCTGCCCCTCCCCCCCACACACAAAATAAATAAATAAATATTTACAAAATAAATAATTGGGGCCTCTGGGTGGCTCCGTCAGTTAAGCGTCCGACTTCGGCTCAGGTCATGATCTCATGGTTCGTGGGTTCGAGCCCCGCGTTGGGCTTCATGCTGACAGCTCGGAGCCTGGAGCCTGCTTCGGACTCTGTGTTTCCCTCTCTCTCTGCCCCTCCCCTACTCACACTGTGTGTGTGTGTGTGTGTGTGTGTGTGTGCATGTGTCTCTCAAAAATAAATAATAACCTTAAAAAATTAACAATTAAAAAAATAATAAATAACTTACTATGTTCTCCTACCTTTCTGTATGGTTACAATGTTTTTAATTAACAGTGGCTGTAAAAATCCAATGACTATAACCCAGGATCTGCCTCCTAGTGGTTTTTTGGACACAAGTCCCTGATCAATCAAGTCTACTCCAGATTCTGAAAGGAGACGCATGGGTGAGGCCGAGGGGCGCCCAGTGTGGTCCGGGCACAGCTGATGCTTCTGGAAGGGCCGAGGCGCACCGACCCCAAGCGCCACACCCTCGCAAGAGTGTGGTAGGCAGGAGGGTATCATTACGGCTCCTACTCAGATAAGGGCAGCCAGGAAGGGACCTGCCCCGGCCCCAGCCCCTCGTGATGCCAGCAGGGAGGGCGCCTCAGCTGGACGGCCCAGACGGGACGGGTGGGTTCCAGATGTGCCCTTGGAGCCGCTCCCAGGAAACCCCCAAGACAACCTGCCCTGGGCACCAAGGAGCTTCGAGCCTGAACTGCCCACGAGAAGGGGAGGGAGGTGTGCGGCCCCGGAAGGGGAAAGCGGGTCGATTCCCCCCGGTCTGGGCACCAAAGCACGCCCCTCGTCCACACAGCAGCTGATGAACACCAGCAGGCGGGATGCAGAATGTTGGCATTTATGGATATATTTGTATATGTTTTTAAAGCGTGGACCTTAATGTTTACAGCAGTCGTAGGCTTATAGGAGGCTGGGCCGCCAGGACAGACTTCCCACAGGCTCCCTCTGGCCCCGCTCCGTTTTAACAAATGCATTATTGTTCACGTCCTTCCTCAGGCAAGCTTCCCGCTTTCTCCCTTGGACCCTGACCCACCAGGGAAAAGTTCAGCTGGTTCCTCGTCTCCGGCTCTCACGAACTAGCTGCCCTCGGGCTCCGAGATGAAACGCAAAATCACACTATGGTTGCACGGCCCGGGCGGGCAGGGCATTCCGGACTCAGGAGTGGGTCCCAGCCCCACTGTCCTAGCTGGCCTGCCCCTGCCGGGCTCTGGCCCCTGTGCTGGGAATGCCCGGAGAAGGCGGCACGGCCTGAGTCCTCCTGCCCGATGCACGCTGACCTACCACCGAGGGAGCATCGGCCAAGGTCCCCCCCCGCCCCCCACCCCCGCCCGCGGGGTTGGGAGGGAGGCCGGCTTCCCCAAGTGGCTCCAGCTGGGGCAGCGCTGTCTGTGGGGCCTTGCACAGGGCGGACACACCTTCCAGACGATGGGTTCCCAGCGGCCAAGTCTAATTACCGGGTCTGGGAACCGGGCGCCTCAAGCAAAATTACAGAGCTCTGAGATTTCCAGGGGGAAACAAATGTCACCGAGATCTGAAAGCTGGGATGTGTCTGTTATGAAAATGCTTTTACAATTCCCAACCCTGAGACGGGCCCTTGCCGGCTTGGGGGCTACGTGAGAGGCTCGGGACACCTGCTGTGCGGTGGGCGGGGCTGCAGCCACCCCCAGGCCTGCCGTCACCCCTGATGACAGTATTTAAGCCGAGGACGGCTTTCCTTTAATTCCTGTTATTGCCACGGCTGTGGGACTCTGCCCGTCCTCTGCACCCATGACTTTGGCCTTCCTAAGAGAGCGTCTGGAGGAAACACCTCCCCGCTCCGGGGAGTTCAGAACGGAGGTGCCAACCTCTTGGCGGGAGACGCCCTTCCAGCACCCTCTCCCCAGCACGGCCCACTGCCCCCCGCCCCCCGGTGCGGACAGTGACCCATGCAGCAGGCCCGAGAGTCCGTTCTGAGCAGCCTGTCAAACCCCACGGTGGGACCTGTGGGCCCAGAGATGTCTGTCCTCAGGCCCTTTAAGCTCAGTCTGTCCAGGGGCCCGGTCAGGGCACGGGTGACACCTCAGACCCTGTCATCTGGATCTTCTCGGGAGCAGAGACCTCTTCTCTGTGAGCAGCCACCCCCCCCCCCCGGGATGCCCTCCCCTGGCCGAGCCCACACCCGGCCCCACCCGGCTCAGGGCCCAGCACAGGCCAGGAGCCTGGAGCCTCCCCAGTGACTGCCTGCCTCAGCGAGTCACCTTCCTGTCACCGCCACTGACCCGCGTCCCCCTCCCCCTCCAGTGCCGCGGGGACGGATGGACGGACCGACGGACGGTGTGAGCAGGCGAAGTGAGACCGGCCAGCGAGGGTCCCAGCGCTTCTGGTACAAGGACATGTAACTTCCCAGTCCCCGGTTCCAGAAGGAACCACAGGCTACCTCACTTTCTCACACTTTCCTTTATTGACCTTCAAGGACACCACGTGTTTTGCAAGCGGAGGGTCCGCGACGACCCTGTGCCCAGCGAGCCTCCCGGCGCCTTTCCCCAGTACATTTGCTCATTTTCTGGGTCTGTACCACGTTTTGGTAATTCTTGCAACATGTCAAAATTTTCATTGTTATTCTGTCTGTTACAGTGATCTGTGATCAGCGATAAAGATTCAGGGAGAGCTCAGATGACGGCTAGCATTTTTTAGCAACAAAGGAAATTGTTTTAAGTTTATTTATTTTGAGAGAGGTGGGCAGAGAGAGAAGGAGAGAAGAGGATCCCAAGCAGGCTCTGCACAGTCAGCACAGAGCCCAACGCGGGGCTGGAACGCACAAACCACGAGATCATGACCTGAGCTGGAATCGGTGCTTAACTGGCTGAGCCCCCCACCCCCACAACAAAGTAGTCTTTAAAGTATGCACATTACTGGGGCGCCCGGGGGGGGGGGGAGGGGGGCTCATTCGGTTGAGCGTCCGACTTCGGCTCAGGTCATGATCTCACGGTTCGTGGGTTCGAGCCCCGCATCGGGCTCTGTGCGGACAGCTCGGAGCCTGGAGCCCGTTTTGGATTCTGGGTCTCCCTCTCTCTCTGCCCCTCCCCGCTCATGCTGTCTGTCTCTCTCAAAAATAAACATTAAGAAACAACTTTTTTAAATAAAAAAAATAAAGCATGCACATTATTTTTTTAGACATACTGCTTTGCACACTTAACAGAGGGCAGCGTAGTGCAAACCTAACATTTATACGTGCCGGGAAACTGAGCCCCTCACCTGCCCAGCTCGGCTGCGGTCTTCACTCCCTGGCGGTGGTCTGGAACCCAGCCTGGCGCATCTCCAAGGTGGGCCTGAGTTCACAACGGTGCCACGTGGTGTCTGAGGAACAGTTGGGAACATTCAACCACCCATGTGCCTCCAGAACCTGGATCCACAGAACCCTAAATACGACCCACGCAGAAGACGCTGAATCTTCCCATTGGCTACTTGTTCTGGGTTCATAAAAATAGCCCAGGAAGTTAATTTCTCAGGAGGCCGAATTTAAGTGTTGCTGTTTTCAATGATCGCCGCTTGAAATTACAAGGCTCAGGAATTATAATTTGTATTTTGCCTTTTCGTGGGTCATTTGAAATATTTCAGTAGCTGTCCTTTTTGGAATCTTACCCAAAAATGCTTAAATTTATTTTCCCTTCTGTTCTTTTGAAAACCCATCCCCATTCTGTGCGCATTAATATATTAAGTTTTTAATTATTTAGATTATGCTCTCAGCGGAACATAAATTGTGCGTAGCAATTTCGCTAAACGGAAGGCAGGACAAATACATTTTACAGAATAGGTAAAAATTAACAACGTTGACTATTTTCCAGACGTTGCTGGATTCGGTCACATTTAGTATAATGCCAACTTCCACTCCCATGAAATGACAAATCTCCAAACACTTTTTTTTTTTTAATATTTTTAACGTTTATTCACTTTTTGAGAGACAGAGACAGAGTGTGAATAGGGCAGGAGCAGAGAGAGAAGGAAACACAGAATCCAAAGCAGGTTCCAGGCTCTGAGCTGTCAGCACAGAGCCCAACATGGGGCTTGAACTCACAAACTGTGAGATCATGACCTGAGCTGAAGTCGGATGCTTCACCGACTGAGCCACCCAGGTGGCCCTAAATCTCCAAACACTTTTAAAATTTTGTCTCTATGAAAGTTTCTCTGTGAAAACATGTTTTATCTAACAGCTTGCTAGCTGCATGTATCATTTTATTATTTTTAATGTTTATTTATATTTGAGAAAGAAGAGAGACAGAGCATGTACAGGGAAGGGGCAGAGAGAGAGGGAGACACAGAATCGGAAGGAGGCACCAGGCTCCGAGCTGTCAGCCCAGAGCCCGACGCGGGGCTCGAACTCATGAACCACGAGATCGTGACCTGAGCCAAAATCAGATGCTCAACCGACTGAGCCCCCCAGACGCCCCTGGCTGGATCATTTTAAACAGGAAGCACGTGTACTCCTGCCCCGCCCGAACATCCAGACAGGCCTGCCGAGAGGGGGGCACGACTGCTCCCCTACACTGAGCGCTCACGGCGGGGCTCAGAGGCCCCCTCCAGACCGCGATCTGACCTTCACCGTGCCGACAGTCTGCGGGAGAGCAGACGCCCCGTGAACGCCCAGGGTGTTCTGCCAGACCCAGGGTGGGGACAAGGCCCAGGGTCTTTGCCTGAAGCCGTAACAAAACGCCACCGACGGGGGGGGGGGGGGGGGGGGGCTTACACAACAGACATTCATCTTCAAGTCCGAGATCAGGGGACCAGCACGGTCCTCACGGCTTGCGAACGGCACCCTCGCTGTGTCCTCACGTGGAGGGAGGGAGCTCTGTGGCGACTCTTCTTACAAGGACACTAATCTTGCAGGATCAAGGCCCCACCCCAGTGACGATGTCATTTTGCCTACATCACCTGCTTCACTAAAGGCCCCATCTCCAATTACAGCCACATGGGGGCCCGGAATTTAGGAGGGGGGAGCATGAATATTCCGTCTACCCCGTCTATCCCAGCCGGGGAAGGCCCACCTCCACTCCCAAGGCCCCTGCCCCTCTGGGGGGCCCGGTCCGGGGCTGCAGCAGGGGGGGGGGGGACATGAGGGGACGTCCCCAGAGGGGTCCTGAGGCTCCGATGAGATAAGGAGCATCACGGGCTCAGCGCCCCCTGTGCTGTGCTGTCACCGAGAGGGGCAGATGCTTGTCGGGACTCCCAGCACAGCCGGCACACGGGACACTCCCCACCTCACATCCACGGGCACCATCGTCCGTGCCCCCCGCCGGCCGCTCCCTGACCCCACGTGGCAGGAAGGGTGCCCAGGAAAGGCCTCCACACCCAGCACGCAGAGCAGTGGCCACGGGTGCGAAGGTGTGCTCGCTCACGCAACCTTGTTGAAAAGCAGCAGGCTCCAAGCATCCTGCCCCGTGTGTCCATCGGCTTTCTCCGTACAGGGTCCTGGGAGGGCCGGACGGCGTCACACAGGACATGTGTGTTCCTGGATGCGTGCCCCACAAGCAGAGAGCCTCCCAGAAAAGCAGGGCACACGCACCCTGCAGGCGCGGGGCCGGGACGGCGGCAGGTGGCCGGGCCTCATTCTGAGCCCCGGCACCCGTGCAAAGGGAGAGCACGGTGCGTGCAGCACATTCAGGATCCTTCCCAGACGCACCTCAGGGCCGCGTCTCCGGGTGATGGAGGCTGGGAAGGGAGCGTCCTGTCCAGCACCCGACCCCCCTCGCTGTCACTTCTGAGCAGGGAGAGGCATAATCACTTGACGTGCTGGGCTCAACAGAGTCCCCCCAAAATTCACACTCATCTGCAACCTCAGAACGGGACCTTATCTGGAAACAGGGTCTGTGCAGATGTAATGAGTGAGCGAGGTCACGGCGGGGAGGGTGGCCCCCGACGCGTGATGCGTCCTTTCGAGAAAGCCACGCGGTATCGGGGCGGGGACGCTGGAGGCGGTGTCCAGCAGCCAAGGAATGCCACGGGCTGCCAGCTGTCACCATGAGCTGGAAGAGACAGGAAGGACCCTCCCCTGGAGGCTTCCGAGGGAGGACAGCCCCGCAGATGCCCCCGTTGCGGACGTCCAGCCTTCAGAACAACGAGAGAACGCATTTTTGCCGCTTTGAGCCACCAGCCCTTGGCAGCATGCTCTGACGGCCACGGGACACAAACGCACCAAGAATTTACACTCAAGGGTAGTGTCTCCAATGCTGTTCTTAACTTAGTTCTCTGTGGGCTGTATGTGCACCTACAGTCTGGTCCCGGTGCCTGTTCAGAATAAGGAAGCAATCATCGGACGCAGAATCACCAGTGACACTTACAAAAGCCCTTAGCGGCAACTGGCTCACTCGAGGCAGAGACCAGACGAGGGAAGGAGGGATACGGGCTCTGGGGGGGAATCGCACAGAATGGCCGTGCTGCTGGAGCCCCTGGGGCGGTGGACACTGAGCGCCCCCACCCCGCACCCTCTGTTCCCTCTAGTATCCCTCCTCTCCTCCTTCCTCTTCCCTGAACACCCTTCCCTGACCACCCTTTCTTTTTTTTTGAGTATTTTCTTCATGTTTCTTTTTGAAAGAGAGAAAGCAGGGAGGCACAGAGAGAGGGGGAGACACAGAATCGGAAGCAGACTCCAAGCTCTGAGCTGTCAGCACAGAGCCTGACGTGGGGCTCGAACTCACGGACCATGAGATCATGACCTGAGCCGAAGTCGGAAGCTTAACCGACTGAGCCACCCAGGTGCCCCTCTTTTTTTTGTTTGTTTTAAATTTAAGCTTATTCATCTATTTTGAGAGATACAGAGACAGAGTGAGCGGGGGAGGGACGGAGGGACAGAGAGAGACAGAGAATCCCAAGCAGGCTCCACACTGTCAGCACAGAGCCCGACATGGGGTTTGAACCCATGAAACCGTGGGATCATGACCTGAGCCGGTACCAAGAGTCGGAAGCTCCACCGACCGAGCCCCCAGGCGCCCCGACCCCTGTTCTTAAGCTAAGAATACGCATGCTCCTTCAGCCACACCTACCACCTTGGTTTTCACAAATTTCACTAACTCTGTGTAGTGTTTGTTCTTTGTGTCACTACAGGAGAGCTGGTGCAGAACCCGTTGTACGCACGGCTGCTTCCTGAGCCCCTCGTCTGCCTGAGTCCACACTCGAAGAATAGTAAACAAGCAGACGCAGGTTGGGGGACCGTGAGGCACCGGTGAGGGGGTCCCATGTGAGCAGACCGGGGCAAGACAGTTCTCTCCAGAAAACACAAAACTGATGGTGCTTGGACCACAGAGGTCGTGAATGGGAAGCCACGGCTGCCAACGGTGGTCACGGGGACAGTGAGGCAGAGAGAGGGGACCTGGAGAGAGCACAGAGGGAGGCGAACAGAGACAGGTAAGAGCAGGGGAGGGACAGACTGGAAGCGGGTGGAGAGAGGTGGAGACAACGGACAGAGACACAAGAGAGAAAGAGAGAGAGAGAGACAGAGAGAGAGAGGGGGACCCCCACGTCCAGGTGAGACACAGTAACAGTGCTGGATGTAGTCTCCTGCCTGGAATCACCAGAATAGGCTAAAATATACGAAAAACTTGGTTTCAAAGGCAGGACAGGAATACATGAGAGACGGGACACAACAGAGGTGAGCCCTATGATGGGTCCCAGCCTACTGCCTTCGCGGCTTTTCCAGGCCATCCTGAGAGAAAGCGCCGCCCAACGAAGCGGGGGGGGGTTCCTGGTGCGGCAACGGCGTCAGGAGGGCAGGGAGGGAAGGCTGGGCACGGAGGCCACAGGAGACGTGCAGTGGGTCCCTCTGAGTGTTCTGGGGCAGGGGATCAACGCACGCATGTGGCAAAGCCACCCGGGGCTGGGGAAGGAGGCACCCGCAGGGTCAGAGGTAACAACACACATAGACCACACAGGTCCCGGAAGAGTGCCGTTCCCACCGGCCAACCTGGAAAACCCCGTGACTCGGGGGCGCCGAACACACGGAGGGTTTTGCCTCCAGACTGGGAACCATTGAGGCCAGGACTAAACGCCTCCGCGATCCCACTGAACACACGCTGAAGGCAAGACTGGAAACGACCACGCTTTTTAAGGTCAGAACAAGGCTCAAGAATATTCGGACACATGCAGAGATACACAGACTCAGGATAAAAAACCCACAGTTCACAAAGCTGAGCAAGAAAAAAGATTGATAAGTTAATCAAACAACGAAAGGTTACCAGGCTTACAAAGCAGCAGGGAAGTAAGACCTGTAAGGAAGAATATGTCGACCAACCAAAGTAACCCAAAACGGATACGGATGTTAGGGTCAGCAGGCAAGACACTGAAAAGTCTAGGACCTACATTCTTTATGCTCACGAGAGACAAAAACTAAGTAAATCAAACTTCCAAAGATGAAAAATGTAGTATCCGAAATGAAACAGACACCAGATGGGATTAGTGGCAAATTAGATACCAGACAAAAAAGACTGGTGACACTGAAGAGATTGCGAAATGAAATACAGGGAAAATAACAAGTTACGCTAAAAGAACAGATGATCGGTAAGCTATGGAACAACTTCAAGCAGCCTAACGTATGTATCGCTGAAGTCCCTGACCAAACGGGGAGGGGGTAGAGAAAAACCGTTTGAAGATGTGGCCAAACACTCTGGCCACAAACAGCACACATTTGATGAAAGCTATACGCACCCACAAACTCAAGAATCTCAATGAAATCCACGCACAAGAATCATAACGAAAACTGAACCGCCCCATAATAAATCAAAACTAAAGATAAGGAGAACAAGCTTAACAGCAGACAAAGAGTCAAAAACATAAAGGCCTTTTACATCTGAAAAGAAGTCACGCTTCAGAACGAGAGCGGATTTCTGGCGGGAAACCATACAAGTGAGTGGACGTTGGAAGACCATCTCGGCCGCGCTCGAAGGAAAAAAGGCAAAACTAGAATTTCACGACCAGTGGAAACATCTGTCAAAGATGAAGAATGTTCGTCTTGGTCCACACATGTGGAACACCATCAGATTTTCCACACATGTGCAAGCTGCAACATTTCGTGAGCAGCGAGCGTTCCCTATAGGCAATGTTAAAAAGGAGAGGCTCTGGGCTCTGGGCTCCGAAGGAAATGATAACCATGGGGGGAAAGACAGGCTTTTTCTCATTTAAACCCCTCTAAAAGGCAACGGACTCTTCAAACAAAAAAAAATAACGTGGGGTGGAGGGGGGGTGGCTCATTAAGATACGCAGAAGAAAAATACATAACAGAACTGAGACAGGAACTGGAAATGAGTTATCGTAAGGGTCTCACCCATCAGCGGGCGTGATGGGACTCGAAGACGGGTTAGAATAAGAGAAAAGTCTTTACCGGAAGGCCTTAAGCAACCACCGAACTAACAAAACAAGGAGTCGTAGTTTTCAAGTCAACAAAGGAGGGAAAATGAATCACAAAATTCTATTTCTCTAAGCAAAGGCAGAAAACGGTGAGCAGAGACCAGAGGAGACGAGTAGAAAGCCCATAGCAAGGTGACAGATTTGAACCAAACCATGAACACATTAAATATGACCCCACTCTGAGATTTCTATAAGAAATACGCATTAAAAATGAAGACAAAAAGAGCCGAGGGGCACCTGGCTGGCTCAGGTGGTAGAGCAAATGACTCTTGATCTCAGGGTCGTGAGTTTGAGCCCCACATTGGGAAATTACTAAAGAATAAATAAGCTTTAAAAAAAGAAGGCGGTTAAAAAATACCTGAAAATTAAAAGGATAGGGCAAGGCATACGCGTTAATATGAATCAAAAAAGCCAGAGTAGCTATACTATTTTTAGCAAAAAATCGAAGGGAAGAAAATGTCTCAATTCATTCTATGAGGCCAATGTCCCCCAGTTACTAACAAAAGAAAAAGAAAGGGAGATCAATATCTTTCATGAACGTAGATGCAAAAACTCTAAAATTTTTTTAATGTTTTTATTTATTTTTGAGATTTGAGACAGAGAGAGACAGAGCGTGAGCGGGAGAGGGGCAGAGAGAGGGGGAGACACAGAATCCGAAGCAGGCTCCAGGCTCTGAGCCGTCAGCACAGAGCCCGACGCGGGGCTCGAACTCCTGGACCGCGAGATCGCGACCTGGCTGAAGTCGGACGCTTAACCGACTGAGCCACCCAGGCGCCCCAAGATGCAAAAATTCTAAACAAAATTTTAGCAAATCAAATCTGACAGTATATATTTCACAACCAGGGGTGATTTCTATCAGGAACGCAAGGTGGCTTAAACATTTGAAAATCGACGTAGCTCACCGGATTGAAAAACCATCTCAACAGCTGCAAAAAATAAAAAAGCTTTTGGCAAAATGCAACACTGATCCGTGACAGAAACACTCAGCGAAGCAGGACTAGAGAGAAATTTTCTCAGCCTGAGAAAGGGCATCTCTGAAAAGCACACACGGTGAAAGCCTGAAAATGTTCCCCCCAAGAGCAGGGACAAGACAGGGATGTTTATTCCCACGGTTTCTGTTCAGAAAGAAAACAAAAACAAAACACACGCTGATTGGAAAGGAAGAAATAACTCTGTCTCTGTTTGCAGAAGACGTGATCGTGCGTGTGGGAAACTCACTGCGATCCCCAAACCAGCCCAGATAACTAGAAGCGACGTCCAGCAAGATTGGAGGGTGCAAGGCGGTGTAAAACGATCCGCCGTGTTCGTGAACCGCTGCGGCGAACCTCTGGAAATGGGAATTTAAAAGCAATACCGTGCAAAATATCAACAGAAAAATACGATAGGCTTAGGGGATGTTCGACGAAAGATGTGGATACCTGCACTCGGAACACAGCAAGACAGCACGGAGGGAAACAAAGGTGTCGGTAAAGACAGACGACCTTCCAACGAGGGCCCCCAGAGTTCAAGTTCACACAAGCCTCTGTTGGCCAATCAGGGAGCCAGTGGCACAGGACTTCCCCAGAGCCCACAACCCACATCCAAGCTGACAGCGGCCGGCTACCTGGGAACCAAGAGGTTCTTCCTGGGGACAAATACTATGATTTCCATTTTGCGCTTGCAGAAAAAAAAAAAAAAAAGTTACCTGGAAGCAAACAGCTCTGGGTAACCCTTTTCCAGATGTACCCGTGACCAGGTGTCCCCACCCCCTGCCCCGGCCTGGCCGCACCAACACCTTGTTATTTACGAGAAAGAGCCCCGGGAAACAGAACGCGTGATTTTCTGTATTTAAAGGGACTCTCCCTGCTGGTGAGCTTTATCAACAGGTACAGGATGGAAATGAAGAGAACAGAGGAAGCAGTTTCCATGCAAAAATGTGGAGGAGGTGACGAGCATTGCTAATGTATGGTCTGGGCAGTTAAAATAGCTTTTCCTACCAGGGTAGGAACGGAAGAAAACACCAAGCTCCTTACCTAAACCCGCCGAACAGCGTTTCCCACAGAAAGTCCACAGCTCAAGTCCAGGTTGCAAAAACCAACAACAACAAAACAAACAAACAAACAAAAACGATGCTTACTCCTAATTAAAACAGATACAGGGTTCTAGAGAACACCTACAGACAGCACGTTTGAGAATGCTTATCGACCCACACAAATAAACCACACCACGTCAGCCCACACGCCAACGTGGATGAAATTTCAGGCCAGTGGCACCTGGGTGGCTCAGTCGGTTAAACGTCCGACTTCGACTCGGGTCATGATCTCACGGTCCGTGGGTTCGAGCCCCGCGTCGGGCTCTGTGCTGACAGCTCCCAGCCCAGAGCCTGCTTCGGATTCTGTGTCTCCCTCTCTCTCTGCCCCTCCCCTACTCGCTCACTCACTCTCTCTCTCTCTCTCTCTCTCTCTGTCAAAGTAAATAAACTTAAAAAAAAATAAGAGGGAAAGGTGGTGTTGTGGAGTGACACCCGGACGTGGGGACACAGGACCACTCAGATAACAAGACCGAACACGGGGTATTTCAGCCCCTGTCCCAGCCGCTTCCCTCACTTGGATCCCAGCACCCGAGACGTGTCCGGGGAACTTGATGAACCCAAGAGAAGAGAGGCACAGACACCGGGAGTCCGGGTTCCCCAGCCACATGACCGAGACCCCCTTCGATCCCCGTACGGGGTGCCCAGCAGCCCGCAAGGCCTGACCATGCCCACCTCCATCGAGTCCCCAGCGGCCTGTTGTAAATACAAAAACAGCCAAAGATCCCGACACGGAGCAAATTCAAAGTGTGATCAAGGAAGGCCAGGGCGATGAAGCCGAGGGAATCTTCCAGAAATCACAACCAAAAGGCCAACAGATGGAAAAACAGGAGAAAGAGGTAACAATGTAAGGACAGGATCAGTCCAAGAACTTTTCGGGCATAACTGGACGCGTTCCAGAAGGAAGAACACAAAACGGAGGCAGGATTCATCCGGAAGCATTTCCAGGGGAAACTGAGGGACGGTACCTTACCATGAAGCAGCACGTTTGCCTGAGTGAGCAAAGGATCAAAGTGCTATCGGAAAACGTGGCGCTGGCTGTTTTCAGAGTGTGGTCCACCCGCTAACAAGCCGCGTGTGGCCCTGAAAAATGTCAACAATGAAGGCAGGATCTCTCGAGAATGACCTCGGCGGGGAGACCCCAGGGGCGGCCCCGCAGATCGGCCGGGGCACCGGCATCAGACAGAAGTGGCCGGGGGGACACGGGCACAGCAGAGCACTGGGGGCAGTTGCACGAAATCAAGCAAAGGAGACACACAAGGCGTCGCCTAGAGGTGACGTGCTGGGGGGCCCCGTGTCCAGGGCCATGTCCGACGCCTTCGAATTCATGGAATTGCCACAAAAAAAGAAGCCACAAAAAAAAGAAGGCTGTAAGGATGTGTTCCGTCAGTCCTCAGGTCTGGATCCCATCAACGCCTCCCGGGGGACTTCAAAGGGTTCAGGGGCGCCTGGGCGGCTCAGTCGGTTAAGCGTCCGACTTCGGCTCAGGTCATGATCTCGTGGTTTGTGAGTTTGAGCCCCGTGTTGGGCTCTATGCTGACTGCTCAGAGCCTGGAGCCTGTTTCAGATTCTGTCTCCCTCTCTCTGACCCTCCCCCATTCATGCTCTGTCTCTCTCTGTCTCAAAAATAAATAAATGTTAATAAAAAAAAAAATTTAAAGGGTTCAGAACCCAGGCATCCGGTGGCTCACTCGGTTAACCGTCCGACTTTGGCTCAGGTCATGATCTCACAGTTGGTGAGTTCGAGCCCCGCGTCAGGCTCTGTGCTCACAAGGAGGAGCCTACTTGGGATTCTCTCTCTCTCCCCCTCTCCCTCTCTCTCTCTGTCCCTCCCTCTCTAAATAAATAAATAAACATTTAGAAAAAAGGTTCAGATCCCGGGGGCCACCAGATTCCGATCTGCTGAATCAGAATCCCTGGGGGCATTAGGGTAAAGACAACGTGGAATTTTAGAAACTGACCCCAAGGATTCCAGGATGCAGCCACATCAGCCCCGGGGATGAGTCCCCACCTGCCCCGTGGATCGGGGACCCCTGCAGCAAGCCCGACAGAGGCCCCTAGCTGCCACTCCCTCCCCCCCTTACAGGGCCGGTAAAAACGTTTTTGCCTTCGTGAAGGAAAAAAAAAAAACATCCACTTTCCTGCAATTTCCAGGTACCGATGCCAGTTCTGCAGCCTTCTGGAAGGCTGAGGCCCTTTTTTCCCACGAGACAACCTTCCTTCGGAAATGGAAGCCTGTTCCTGCCCCGTCTGGTCCCGTCGCGGGCTCCCCACGTCTGCTGGGGGACCTGCGTGTCTGCACATCTGCTGAGGAGACACGCGGGCTCTCGTTGCTTCTGACCGTCCATACAGTGAACAGCCTCAGAGATGTCCTAGATTCCTGGGCTGCGGGACACAGGACCGCAAAGCAGGTGGCTGAGAACAGCAGGCATCTGTTGTCCCACAGCTCTGGAGGCCAGAGGTCCAAACTCAGGGTGTGAGCAGGTGCCTTCCGGGGCATCTAACAGAACACCTGTTCCAGGCCTTCCTTCCTCCCAGCTTCCTGCAGGCAGCCTCCGGTGGTGGCTGGCTTATAGACGGCCATCTCCTCCCTGTGCCCTCGCATCCTCCTCCCGCCGTGTCTGGCCCAAACGCTCTCTTTTCATAAGGACGCTGGTCGTACTGGGTCAGGGCCGCCCTCAGGACCTCATCTTAACATAACCGTCTGCAAAGATCCTATTTCTAAGTCAGGTCGCGTTCACAGTACTGGGGGGTAAGGGCTCCGACACGTCCTGGGGACTCCCTCGAACCCGGGATGGAAGAGACAGGGGCCGGGGCGGGCATGCTTACCGTCCAGACTAGCAGCCTCACTTCCCCTGAGGTCAGGGTCCCCCGCCCCGTGACGCAGACCATCGCGTGCAATACCTCGCGGCCCCGTCTGCATCGCCCCGTGGGAATCGGGGCTCAGGGAACCAGGACAAAGTGCTGATGTCCGCTTCCCGCCGCTGCTGCTGGGAGTGATGAGCTGGTCTTCATCTCTGACCCGGGGGTTTTGTTCCTGACGCCACTCGTTTGCCCCGGTCACAAATTACGGCATCGCCCTCAATATGTCAAACCCCCACATCCCAGCCACCCCTGAGACAGCTTCACCTCCTCAATCGCGCTCGGAGCCTGCCCGCTGCCTCTTACCTTCCTCGCTGATGGCGTGCCGTGTGCACAATCCTGTCCCCACCCCCCACCCCCGTCGCCTCCCCATCACACACCTGGCGGCAGCCTCAACCGCCTTCAGCCGCCACCCCCTGATCACAGCGTACGTCTGCAGGGCACCATCACCCAAGTCAGGTCAGGCTCCTTTGCTCGACGTCGTCGGTAGACGACGGCTTCCCATCAAAGCAGCGGATGTCAACCATCACTAACGCTAACCAAAGGCCATATGCTTTATGTGCATTATCTCACTTAATCTAGGCACGAATCCAGCGGGGTCAGGATTGCCCCAGCGTACAGACCTCACGTGGCAGTAAAGGCACAGCAAGGTTTCATTGCTTCCCAAGATCACACAGCCATCGGCCGGTGGCGGCAGGATTCAAAACCACCGGCTGACTTCAGAGACCACGAGGTTAAATCGCAACCCGCCGGTCCCTCCCCCTGACAGTTTGTATTCAGCAGAGGTTAGAGGAGGTACCCTGCACTGGGTTCGAGGTGGCCACGAGTCTGCAAGCTTTTCCCATCAAAAAGGAGCCTTACTGGGGCGCCCGGGTGGGGGCTCAGTCAGTTAAGCGACCGCCTTGGTTCAGGTCATGATCTCACAGCTCATGAGTTCAAGCCCCGCGTCGGGCTCTGTGCTGACAGCTCAGAGCCTGCTTCAGATTCTGTGTCTCCCTCTCTGCTCGCACTTCCCTCGCGCGCACTCTCTCTCTTTTAAAAGGTAAACATTAAAAAATAATCGTAATAAACGAGCCTTACTTCCCATCTCCTTGAATCTGGGCCCGTCCAGTGGCAGAACGTGGCAGAAACAGAGCCACGAAACTCGTGCAGCCTTCGGAGCGCTGGCTTCTGTCCCCCCTGCTCGGAAGGCAGCTCCCGCATGAGGTGTCCGTCGGGATCTGAGGAGGCCCCAGGGAGCCACATGGACGGAGGACCACGAGGAGGACCGCCAGCCTGGATTTGCGGGGCCACGTGGTGCCGGCCGACCCCCGCCTGCAAGCCCAACCCGCGGAATCACAAGCGAGCGGAAGGGCCGTTGTTTCCAGTCCCTGACTGGCGGTGTCCTTTCTTCGGCGGCGGCGGGTGACATTCTAAGTCTGCTTCTTGGCGAGACCGGTGCTCACCACAAGAGACGAGGGGCAGGTCTGGCTCTGCTGACCGCCGAGCAGAGCTGGGCAGCGAGCTGGGCCTCTGACCAGCGTACCCTCGGAGAACAAGGCACGCTCCACCACACATCCTGCCACCTCCGGGAGGCCGCCACGGGGGCCACCAGCACCCGGGCTGAGCGACTCCTCGGTGCATGTCAAGAACAGGAGGCAGGCGGCCCCCCGTGAGTCCTGCCCCGGCAGGAAGCCCAGGGACACCCACACAGCTCTCCGCCCCGCAGAACGCACGGTCCCTCTGCGGGAGCACACGAGGACCTGCATGCATGGGTCCTTCCAGAAACAGAATCCTCTCCCCGTGAGGAGGGGGACTTCTGTGCAAGGTAACCAGCAAACACAGCTGATGTTTATAGCTGACGTCTGGAAAGGCACACGTTTGTGAAAAACGGAGACAGAAATAACTGAGACCACATGAATCGCCCTGGCAACCAGGTAGAGCAGAGACAAGGAAATTAATGGTACCCCAAAGTCAAGGCCGAAGAGGTGCAGAGCATGAATGCACCCCGCGGGTACCCCGGGGCCCCATCCATCCATCCATCCGCCCACCCCCAGGTCTCAGTGGCCAAGGGCTCACCGTGTTCCCACTCCCCGCGTGGCGCTGGGGTCGCTGAGGAGGAGAAAGGCAGAGTTCAGGTCCCTGCAGTCTCCCAGGAGCCCGACCTTTCCGCTCTTGGGGCGGGAGGCCACCCAGGACACAGTGACCACAGATGGAAAGAGGGACAGACACAAGACTCT
This sequence comes from Prionailurus viverrinus, assembly GCF_022837055.1. Lineage (NCBI taxonomy): Eukaryota > Metazoa > Chordata > Mammalia > Carnivora > Felidae > Prionailurus > Prionailurus viverrinus. Next base: position 112,801,625 of record NC_062570.1, read on the forward strand.
CCCGGCCGCAGGATGGACGCGTCCAACATTCTGGCCCCAGACCGTCGGCCGCTCATTCTCTCCAATACCTTTGTTCTAGATCCCTGTCCCCGAGGCTCCCTCTTGAACACTCCGTGGCTTCCCCCAGTCTCCCAGCAGGTGCCCTGATGCCTCCACGGGCTCCCCGGGCACCGTCCACTTCCCTCGGCTCCGTGATGGTCTCCCGTCCCCAACCGAGTGGTGTTAGGCCAGCACCCGGTGCGTCACAGCAAGCAATCGGTGCGTACGTAACTGGTGAACCCCACGTACCTCAGAGAATTCTACCCGTCTTCACACACAAGCCCACTGATGCCCAGAGAGGGTGAATTACGTCTCCGACGGCACACAGCTTGGGGGAGGGGGTCTCAGGGGCACACCTGCCTCCGAAGCCTTGCCTGCCGGACCTGTGGCTTCTCTGGGGAGACACGCGAGGCCAGAAGCCTCCAAGTGGAAGTCAGCACATAGATCTCAAAGCCCAGGGCCTGGGGCGGGGCTGGCTGCCTGGTTATGGCCGCAGGAGAGCTGAGCAGCCTGACCAGCCACAGACCCAGACCGAGCCTCCGGCGGGATGGCACAGAGCGGCGCCTGGCAGGGGGGCGGCTTTCTCTCCCCGGCAGCACGGACCGCATTTTCAAAGATGCTGCGAGAGGGCAGCGCGTAACCAGCCAGCCTTGGGTGCATCCAGGTGCGGCCCACCTCGAGGGCCACCTGCCCACCGTGAAAAACACACGACCAGCAAGCCTGGTTACCGCCGCCCGGGCCTCCCGGAAGCTCCGTGCCCAGCAGGGCCGGGGCCGCTTCCCTAGTGCACGCTCCCGTCCAGGCCGGAGAGAAATGCTCTATAAACTCTGGGAAAGGCGTGGCTGGCCACAGCTTCGGAAGGCTGTGTTCTCCCTGCACTTAGCGCACAGGCAGGCCCTGGAGATGTGGGGTCAGTGCTCAGTGCTCCGGAGGTCCTAGGGGCCAGGACCCCCCTAGGGGGAACGTCTGTGAAGAGGAGGTCTGTGCCCCTTCTCAGAGGAAGGGACAACGGGTGGCTCCTGAAATGCTGGGGCCAGTGTGTCGTCGGTGGTTACAAGACAAAGAGCTGATAATGAAGGCAGCGGGAGGGTGGTGCTCTCTACAGGGACTCGAGTTGAGGGGTGTATCAGTCAGCTCCATCGCGTAACAAATACCACAGACGGGGCTCACACAGCAGACACGTACTGTCCTCCAGTCCCGGAGGCTGGAGCCCGAGGTCCAGGCGTGGGCAGGGCCGGGGCCTCCCGAGGCCTCTCCCCTTGGGTGTGGACGGCCGTCCTCTCCCTGTGTCTTCAGGGGGTCGTCCCTCTGTGCGTGTCTGTGTCCTGACCCTCTCTTCTTTTTTTAAATTTTTTTAACGTCTATTTATTTTTTGAGAGACAGAGCAGGAGTGGGGGAGGAGCAGAGAGAGAGGGAGACACAGAATCTGAAACGGGCTCCGGGCTCCGAGCCGTCAGCACAGAGCTTGACGCGGGGCTCGAACCCACGGACCGCGAGATCGTGACCTGAGCCGAAGTCGGACGCCCAACCGGCTGAGCCCCCCGGGCGCCCCAATGATCCCCTCTTCCTACAAGGACCCCGGTCACACGGGATCAGGGCCCACCCCAGTGACGTCACGTTACCTCAGTCACCTCCGTAAAGCGCCCCCTCTGCAGATACGGGCACGTTCTGGGGTGCTGGGGGTCAGCGCTCCACCATACGCATTCGGGGGGGGGGGACACAGCTCAGCCCCCCACAATGCTCTCCTCCGGTGCTCACGGGGCTCCTTGTAAATGGCGGCCGCCTCAATGAGCCCATCGACCAACGCACCACGCAGAACCACTGCTCATGCCACAGCTCACATATGTGACGCTGCACCCCGTGGCCGGCGGGGACCCAGTCCCCCTGCACGGAACAAAATGGCACCGTGGCCCCCCGAGCTGTCCCCACGGTTCACAGAAGGGCCAGAACCCAAACCTCCACGAGGACATCTTCACCGACAGGAACTGCGAGGCACGGGGTTAACGGACTAGCGCGTACCGACCACCCTCAACAGAAGTATCGGGAAAATCACTTCATCGACCCAATTTTACACTTTCTGCTTTCAGTCATTGCCAGAATACTCACTCACAAATGCAAATGGCAAGGGAATCTGTACTCATTAAGGCTTTCCTTTTCCTAGAGGTTTTATCAAGCCATCGGGAGGCTATCAGCTCGTGCAAGTGACAGGAAATCAAGCCTGCTTCATTAAGTCGTACGCGGGGCGCCCAGGGAAACAGTGGAGCGCCTTTCGTAAAGCCGGACAGCTTCACCGGGGGAGCGTTCCTCACCCAACGTCAACACCCAATTCAAACAAAAGCCACTCCTCTTTGCTACCTTAATAAAGTCTGGTTAGCTGGCAGGTACTGGGAAAAAAAAAGGGGGGAGGGGATAAAATCCTTCCTCCCGCCATCGTCTCGCAGGCTCCCGGAGAGACAGACCCTCCGCCAGATCGCACTCACCTCCCGCGTGGCGCTGGGGCCCACGGTGACGGCGGCTCCCGCGGGAGCAACTCAGGAGGGCTTCCCGGTGGGCACGCCCCTTCCGTGGCCGCCTCACCACAGCCTTGCAGCGATGCTAAGCCAAAAGGGACATCTGGTTGATTGATTGATTGATTGACTGACTGATTGATTGACTGATTGAAAGCCAAGCCCATTTCCCGGGTCATCTGCCCTAGCACCAAGCAGCACGTCTAACCCCTCCTGACTCGGCACGGAGGTGGCCTGGGGACTGCCAGCCGTGTCTCCACGTCTCCCAGGGCCCCGGCGTGGGGGCCCCGGGCGGGGGGTCCAGCTGGGGGACTGTCGGCACCACCTCCTGATCTGAGCTCCCTGCCCGGAGGCTCCCGCGTCCTGGCCTCGACCCCACGGCGCCTCATTCCTTTGCCAGAGACGCTGTGACAAAGCACCACGGACAGGTGACAACAGATACTTATTGTGTCTCAGGCCTGGAGGCTGGAGGTCCGAACCGGATGCGTTGAGGGTGCTGGTGCCCGGTTAGATCTGCAAGGAAAGGCCCCGTCGGCTCTTCCGGCCTCTCTCCTCGGCCTGGAGACCGTCCTCGTCTTCACACGGTGGCCTCCCCGAGCGCACGTCGGTCTCCAAACGTCCCCTTTTGCGAGGACGCCAGTCACACGGGATCAGGGCCCACCCTGGGGACCTCTGTTTGCCGTAATCGCCTCGATAAAGGTCCCGTCTCCGGATACGGTCACATCCTGAGCCTCTACGGACGCCAGCACATGAAATCTGGGGGACAGGACTCGGCCCAGGAGGGCGCCATTGGCTGGAGCACCGGGCCAAGAGCAGGGAAAGCGGGGCACAGAAGAACCCCAAGCCTCGCCAGCACCGAGCACGCCTCCCCGACCCGAGGACTGGGCGAGCAGGACGGGTCGGACAGCTCCAGGGCGAGGCTTCGTTCCAGGTGGTCATCGAGACCACGTCTGACCAGGTGTGTCCACAGGTGGCTGAGCCCCTCGTGCCACTAAGCGGCAAGCGCCTGTCGAGTCAACGTGGCGTCAGCGCCAGGGGCAAGGGCTGGCGTGCGTCCCCGCGGGGCGCACAGGTGGCCAGCACGCCCCGTCCGCTGTGACCCCCCCCACCTTCTGCCCTCAGCTGCCCACAAACCACCTTAACTGAGGACGCCTCACACCTGGAGGTTACTTACCCGCTACTCCTAAGTCGCCTCACGTGTCTAAACTCGAGTTTTGTTCGAGGAAGAAAAGCAGAAGCGTCCAGACCGAGATGGGAGGGATGCAGGTGATTTCGAGGCAAGGCCCAGAGGGTTCCGGGACCAGGAGGCCTCAAGGAGTCACCGTCACCGGCGTGAAGGATCTTACACAACGGCCCAGGAGTGACTTCAGGCCGGCTGGGGAGGGGAATTCAAAGTCTCAGGAGGGCCGAGGCAGTGTAAAATCTGCACCACACAATCGAGGAACGTGAAACCTCCCTACGAACTTCGACTGCGGGCTCAAAGCGGGAAGGGCATTCGAGGCTCCCGCGACGTGAGCAGGACCCCCGTGAGCCAGGATGACAGAGACTGCCACGTGCAGGCGGGAAAACGCCAACGCCGCCCGCCGGGCCGGTCTCTTCCCTTCGCGGGTCGGGGTTCCGTGACCCCAAGAAGGCTTCAGACCCAAAGAAAGAAGCCAGAGGCATCTAACGTGTTTGGTACAGGAAGTCGAGCAACGAGGTTTTGTTTTCACACACTGCACCTGTTGGTGAAGAGGGCCTCGCAGATCAACGGTGTTTTCCCAGCCAAATACACAATCGAACCACAACGGTGTAAGATTTTACACTGAATGTGTAAGAACATTTTAAGGAAATCGAAAACACTTCTAGAATGTTTCAGAGACCTTAAGATTCCCCCTATCTTCAGTATCATCAGATTGCTAAGAATCACTTACGTATTTGAAACAGGAGTTTTTGTTAGAATTGAAGGGAATTCGAGTCTGTGAGATCCCACAAAGGCTCACTCTTCTCTTTTTTTTAATTATTTATTTATGTATTTTTGAAAGAGAGAATGAGAGAGAGAGAGAGAGAGAGAGAGCGCACGAGCAGGGGAGGGGCAGAGAGAGAGAGAGGGAGACACAGAATCCGAAGCAGGCTCCGGGCTCCGACCTGTCAGCACAGAGCCCGACGCGGGGCTCGAACTCACAAACCGCGAGATCATGACCTGAGCCAAAGTCGGACGCCCAACCAACTGAGCCACCTACGTGCCCCCAAAGGCTCACTCTTAAGGGACTACAAAATCAACTAGCTTCACAAATAGAATAACAGTTGGAAATTACACTCTCCAGCTTTCAGGAAGTTACGTGTTTGGACGTGTACCTCTAATAACTTAAAGATCAGTCCTAAAATTGTATGTAACCAGAAATTCTCTTTGCCGGGTGGAAAGCCTCCGCTCGGGGACCAAGAAGACACGCTCAGTGGCTGGTGTGGCCCGCCCCCCGCTCTTTCTGCTGAAAAGAAAGATCTGTCAGAAGCCGCCCATTTCTCCGAAGGACCCGTGCTTGTGTGGCGCAGGTTCTGGCCGGGAACGAATCCAGGCACGCCTCACCCCCTCCCTAGGTGCCTGGACACACGTTTGACCAAAGCCAACAAAACTCCCCACCCGGAGGGCTCCCATTCTCCTGGGAATTACAGCAGACTCGAAGGAGGAACACGTTTTAGTCCCGTGAGTCAGTGTTACCCAACACCGTGTGCTTGAACCCCCAAGCCTCTCGTTCTCCTGAGCAAACGGCCGGACCTTCCCAGGATGGGGAGCGCGGGGGCGGGGACACGTTCCAAGTTCAAGACTTCCAAGCACACAACCCAGCGTCCGGCCAGGCTGCACGAGCCGGGTGTGGGAGGCGCTGTGTCCACGGACTGTCGGGCCCTCTGTCCGTCCATCCGGCAAAACTTCCCTCGATCGCACAGTAAATCCCGGGGCCGACGGGGTCCCCATCCTGTAAAGTCACCCCCGTAGACGTCCCACAAATAACCTGATTAACTGGAAGGGAATTTCTGAGCCACATCTCCCGCCAGGGCTCAGCCCAAGGAAAAGGCATTTAAAGCAAAGCGCCGGCCACGGAAGGTGGGAGTCGGGCCCCTGCTCACGTGGAGTCCGGTCAGGAGAAGCCCAAGTTGGAACACAGGGAAGTGACTTCGGATGACGTCCAGAGTTACAGCTGACAGAGCAACAGCTCCAGCCCCACGAGACTCCCTCCCACTCGCAGCGTCAGAGAGCCAGGACCAGCTCCCAGGTCCCACGACGTCCTTGTGAGAAACCCAAAATGCAGAAGGCAGGGTCAGCGGAGGCTGGGTTTTCCGAGGCAGAGGTGGCTCTGTGGGTGTGGCTGTGGATTCCGATGCCCCCGTGCCCCGTGGCGGCTCGTCCTGCTGGGCCCATGGTGGTCGGTGACACTCCACCCGGCATTGATGATGACGCACGGATATCGGCCACCTGCCACCCCACCACGATGGACACAGGGCCCAAGCGTCACCCAGCCCTGAGGCCCAGAGCCCACGATGGGAGTGGGACACTCAGGGGCGGGTGCGAGGAAGCATCCAAAGACACCGGTGACCAGGGACGTGGAGTGACATGTGTCGCTTACCCCCGGGGCCGTGACCCAGTCTTGGCACTGCCCCCTGCTGTGTGACTTTGAGAATGTCCCTCGGCCTCTCTGAACCTCTGCCCCTCATCTGCCCCGTGGAGCTTTGACCCTCCCTGCGCAGCATCATGACAGTTAAATCAGACGACGTCTGTGTCGTTTCTGGCTGAAACACAAACGCATCAGAAGTCAGACTCCGGTAAACATAAAGGGCTGATGAAAACGACCTGCGGATCAGAGATCACAAGACGTGGCCGTGAATCGGTGTTCACCGGTGAAAAGCCCGCGGCCCGGACCCCAAACGCGAAGGGACCACGAGCACGGCAGCAGGCCCACGGTTGTCCACCCTCCCAACCCTGGGTGACAGCGGGTCCCCCCATCTCCTCCCTCGGTCGTGCACCAAGACAGGCACTTCCTGGAAGGAAAAGGTGGCCTGGCTCTCAAGGCTTTTTCTAGAAAATTCAGTCTCCCGGTAGCAGCCTGCAGGGGGCAGCCGCAGGCTCAGGGGAGGGGGCAGATGTGACCGTCGGCCAACGTGCCCATGAAGCCAGTGGGGCCACCGGGGCCCTGGAAGGAAAGACGGATGTCACCTATGGCTGGGAGACGCAGCCGCACCCTGCCCAGGATGAGCAGACACACCGTGGCCGTGGGCAGCCCGTGCTGGGGTCGCCAGGGACGGAGTCACAGACGTAAGACATGTGGGAAGGCCGCAGAGCGCCAGCCGGAGAAGCCCTCGGTGGAGACACTGGCGTTTCGCTCCAAAGCAGATGGTTCTTCCTGAGGGCAGGCACGGCTTTGGTTCTCGTGGTTTGTCTGTTTTCCTGAGCAGTTTCAGGGTCACAGCAAAGCTGAGGGGAAGGCCCCGGGATTGCCTGTGTCCCCCTGCCCCACCCCTGTGTCCCCAGCAGGAGCACCCCCCCCAGAACAGCATCACCCCGAGTCCACCGCGGACATCGGAGTCCCTCCCGGAGCCGCCCACTCTGTGGTGTAGACAGGTGCACCAGGCTGTTTCCACGACAGGAGTCATTTCCCTGCGCTAAGCTCCTCCGTGCTCCCCCTGCTCGCTCCTCCCCACGCTCCGACCCCTGGCCGCCACTGACCCGGCCTTTTCCAGAAGGTCACAGACAGCGTGTGGCCCTTCCAGACTGGCTTCTTTCGCTTAGTACGATTCACCCACGTTTCCTCCGTGCCTTTGTGGCTTCCCAGCTCACCCCCTTTCAGCGCCAAACACGACGCCGTTGTCTGGAGGGACGACCGCCCGCGTGCCCGCCCCCTGCCGAGGGGCGTCTTCGCTGCCTCCAGATTCTAGCCACTGTGCCGAAAGCTGGCGTAAACGTCCGCGGGCAGGTTTTCGTGTGGACACAGGGGTTCAACTCCTGTGTGTCAACACCGATCCCACGGTGAGACTACCTTGCGTTTCACGAGAAACTGCCAACCATCCCGCGTCCCCGCCCGCGGCGCGTGGGAGCTCCCGCCAGCGTGTCGCAGTAGAGATCCGGACTCCGGCCCTTCTCGCAGGTGCGTGGGGGCATTCGGGGGCCTTTTGCGTGCGTGGGGGTGGGGGGCGGCTTAATATGCAGTTCGGGGGCTTCTAGCTGTGCGGCCACCAGCACCCCCTGGTCTCGGGCCAGTTCTGTCACCGCGAAGGGAAACCCTGCGCTGGTTAGGAGTCACCGCCCGACTCACCCTCCTCCAAGAGCCCGGGCCTCCCGGACTGACCCCGCAGGCCTGCCTGGCCCGTGCGCTTCAGGTCACGTGTGCATTTCGTCTCACGCGCCGTGTGACCTCCTGTGTCTGGTTCCCTTCACTCAGCGCATGTGACACTCCCCCACGTTGTAGTGGGTATCCAAGCTTCCTTCCTTCTGACGCGTGGATGGTCTTCCCCTGGATGGATGGACCCCACCTGTCGAGCCATTCGCCTCTTGATGTGCTGTTAGTTGGGCTATTTCCATTTGGGGGCTATTGTGAATAACGCGGCCGTGAGCGTTCACACACTGTGTGTGCGATTCTCCTGCACGTACGGATGTAACATGCTCTCGTTCTCTTGGGAACGGGCCCAGGAATGGACCTGCCGGGGGGACACGGGGGCCCGGTGCTTAACCCTGAGGAGCTAGCTGCCTGACTGCTTTTCCCGGAGGGCGGCCACGCTTTAGCCACCAGCGTCGGCGTGGCCGGGACGGCGACTCCCCCTCGCCGGCCACTGCGTGTGCCCACGCCGTGCTCAGCTGCCTCCACCTGCAGCCAGACCACAGGAGGACCTCAGGGCTCAACTACTCAATTGTTTTTAGATCTTTGTTCCAGTGACTATGACACAGAGGAGAACGTTTTGACCACCCCTCACTTAACAAACATTTACCGAGCATCTAAGACGCGGCAGGGCGGGCCCCATACGGGCACTGAGGACGTGTCAGTGGACGAATGAAAGATCCCTGCCCGAGCCACCCCACAGGAAGGAGCAACGGTGACAGCTTTGGAAAATTAACGGTCCTTGAAAGTTCCTTCCAAGATTAAAAGCTGGTTCCCACATCCCTCCACGGACAGCCTGTAGACTCACGTGCATTACTCTTCCCCGCACCGGCCCCAGGATGCCCACAAAACCGCGGCATTCTCAGGCACCACACGGAAAAAAGCATCACAAGCACAAAGTCGCGGTCCCAGGAAGGGGTGCGTCCCCGCCGAGTTTCAAGCCCACACACCCCGTGATCACAGCTGTCCTGTAAGTCCAGCGACCCTCCCCGGTTTTAAGTTTCTTTATCTACCTTGAGAGAGAAAAAGGGAGCACCGGCGGGCGAGGGGCAGAGAGAAGGAGACAGAATCCCAAGCAGGCTTTGGGCCATCAGCACGGAGCCCGACGTGGGGCTGGAACTCACGGGCTGTGAGATCGTGACCTGAGCCGAGATCAAGGGTCGGAGGTTTAACCGGCTGAGCCACCCGGGCGCCCAGCGACCCTCCCTTTTTACAGACAAGAGGCGGCCCGAGACATCCGGGTGGTGAGCGGCTCGTGGCTGCCATGTGGGTACCAAGCACAGACGACCCACACGCCGTAGACAGACTCCAGGTTTGGGAAAGCCCTCCACGCCCCGGTCCGAAGGAAAGCGTCATCACCAGAGGGGCAGAAATGAATCTGGGGATGGGCTGCAGCTAGAGTCTCCCTGCGGTCACCCTGCACTGAGGAACCTTCTGGAAGCTGCCGAGTGCCTTCTCCAATGCCACATTTCCGGGAGCTTCCCTGAAGGGAGCAGGACGCTGAGCACAATGAGAATTATCTGTGCAGGCGCTGGCTTATCCGCTTGCTGACCTCGCTGCTACGTGAGCACGAGGCGGGTGCCCACGTGGCCCTGGGCCCACAGCAGGTGCTTAACCACGGAGTGCCGCGTGAGTGGACGGCGGCCCAGCGGCGAGGGTCCCAGGGGCACGAACTCACTGCCCTGAGGCGTCCCACGCGCGGCCTGGCGGGGGCATCGTCCCTCTGCTACCAGCCTGGGTCGCGGCCTCTGTGCCGGGGACCCCGGCCCTCACCTTGTGAGGACGCTGGTTCCCAGCCTGGCCCCCCGGGGCTCCAGGCAGGTGAGGGAACAACAGCTCAGAGTGTGGACGGGACCCCAAAGCGCACGGTCGGCCCCCTCGGGGGCTCAAACCCAGGTCGCAGCGCCCCACGTGGGGGTGGGCAGGGCTCACGGGTCCCATTTCAGAGATCGGTAGACAGAGGCCAGAGAGGGGAGGGCATTCCAGGCCACAGCCAGGCAGAGGCAGAGCTAAAAGCCAGGTCCCCATCTCAGGAGCCCCTCCAGGAGCCTGCAGCCAGGTGGCCCGCACAGGTGTCCAAGGAGGCCACGTCAGCCAGTGCCACCATCCGGAGGGGACCCGGCAGAAGGCCACCTGGGGAAAGTGCCCGAGTCACAGGTGGGCCAGAGCACATCCAGGTCGACCCCCGGGGCTCTACTCCTCGGCATCCAGGGCTCCTGGCCCCACCTGGACCGCCACACTGCCAAGTGCATTTAACGCCCACCTTCTCAGGCTAGGACAGAAAGAGCAAAAGGGCAAACAAGGAACACGGTGCTGACCCGGGTGTGGAAGCCACGGCCCACAAGGCCAGGGAGTCAGACGTCCCCGGGACGGCCCGTACCGTTGGTGACCTTGGCCCTGTTTTCTGTTTTCCCAATTTTCTGTAGGATGGCAAAATATGTGAGTTTTTATACAGAAAACACATGAAAACACCCAGGCCCAGGTGACCCTCGACAGCTGCACGGGGTGGGGATGGCCTTTGGAATCAGTTGGGCCTGGCGTGGGGCCCCTGGGGCCTTAGGCCATATGGCAATGCTGCCCCCCACCTACAGGGCTCGGGGACGAGCTTGCTCGCTGAGGATGGGCTCAGTGGGTTATTCGCCACTTTGCTATTTAATCAGCCAACACAGTGGCCACATCAGACATTTTGTACTGAATGGTCTCCGTGGCCCCAGCCCAAACGCTCTCTGTCCCCCGTCCAAGTCACCCCGGCTGTTGCCAACTGCCTCCTGGCGCTCGAAGGCTGTCAACAGAGAAATCACAGACCAGGGAGGCTTGGGCCACTCTCTGTTCCAAGGACCTCTGTCTAGTGGGACAGCAGGGGTGGTGTCTATGCAGAGAACAGGCCAACAAGGAGACTGGGCACAGCGAGAACCTGGCCGACGAGGAGCCCAGCCCTGTGTTTAAGTAACAGCAGAAAGGGGGGCCGGCCCCGCCCCCACGCAGACCCTGCCGGGCGCTCATGTGTCTGGACCCTTCCTCCACAGGCGGTCAGTCCTCCCGCTCTGGGTAGAATCCTCGTACCCTGCAACCTTTGCTCCCTGGGATTCTCAGGGCTTGTCACCCCGAGGGCTCCGATGGGGGATCCCTCCCATCTCACTGAGTGATTCTTCTGTCCGGGTCTCGACGGGGGCCTGCGCATGGTGAGGGCCTCCTGGACCCACAGCCCCAGGATCAGGCAGGCCCTGAGGGGAACCCCTGGGAAGCTGAGCTGGTTGCAGACCCTCAAGGAGGAGAAGGTATGCACGTTCCAAGATGAGAAACTAAATCCGGGAAAGACCAGCTCTCTGGGCTCACCCTTAGTGACTCGAAATTCAGCACCCTCCCCAGGCTCCGTGCTGGGGGCACGTCCCTGCTTCAGGACAAACCTTGAGAAGGCATTTGGGGGAAGACCGGGAAGACAGGACTCTCATTGCCCATCGGTACCACGTGGGCGCCCAGTGGATCCTTCCTCCCACGCCGGTGACTCCACAGAACGAGGGAAACAGGGCAGTGGGTGGGCGTGGGCAGAGTCAGGCAGGCCAAGCCAACTGTCCCCACAACGAGACCACAAGCCCCCGTGAGTCTTCGGAGCCCAGCATTTGCTAACCACCCGGTCTCCAAGAAGGAAAGACAGGCTCCGAGAGAAGTAACAGCCACGTAAACCAGGGGCTGACACGTGGTGGAACCGGGACGTGGTCCCGCGTGGCTCAGACACGGCACCCACGCTCTTCGAGGCTGCTGTGGGGGGAGGGTGAACTCAGCAGGCCCGAGCCGCCCAAACCCAGCCCCTTCCAAAGGCCCCAGGCGTGGCCCCTCCGAGTCCTGGGAATGATCTACCTAATCTAGTGTTCCTGCCACGTGAGGCCTTGGGCCACATCACACGGTTTACGCTAACAGTGTGACTTGGGAATGGGGACCCCCGGCCCACCGGTGTCGGCCAAAGCCTCTGGAGGGGCTGGACGCCGAGGTCGGCCGTGCCTAGGTGACCGACCCCCGGAAAGATCCAGGACTCGAGGCTCGAGGAGCCTCCCTCACCGGCGACGGTTCACACGTGCGGTCACACGTGGCTGCCGGCAGAATTCGACACCGTCCACAAGACCCCACGGGGAGGACGGCTGGAGGCTGGCGCCTGGTCTCTCCTGGACGGCCCCGTACCCCTGCTGACTCTAACCTGGGTCCTTCCACAACTGTGTTCCACTGAGCTCCTTCTAGAGGATCTGTGATCCCGGGGGGTGGTCTCGGGGACCCCTGAACATACCTGTCCTGTCTGTGGCTGTAGTCCACGAGCGGGCTGCGTGGCAGGGTGGGGAAACTGAGGCCTGCGTCCATTAACGTTTTTGTAACCGTCAAAGACGCAAATCCAACTGCACAGAGGCGTTCTGTCTGCTGACACGGTGGCCGGAGCACCAGGGCCAGGTGCCCGGCGATGCGTCCCGGGAACGGCGGCCCCTGCGGGGGGACCCCACAGACGGGTAACAGGATCCCGTGCGTCTCCCGTCTGGGCGGCCCAGACAGCTGTAAGGCGAGGCTGTGTGGGAAGGGACCCGAGTCCCCACAGGCAAATTCTCGGGTGACGGGCTCTCCCCCAGCAGACGCAGCACGAGTGGTCTCTCCTCCCCGTGGTGGATGCCGCCACCGCGGGACGGCAGAAACAGGGGGACTTCGCAGACACCCCGGGTGTCTGTCCCGAGCCGGCGGCCCCCGCACTGTTAGGAGAGAGCAGGACTCCCACGGGTCCCCAGCGAGGCCTCGCCTGGGCCACTGTCTGCTTTGGAGATGGTTCCCATATAAGCCACGTAAGACACACGAGGAGGCCAGCGGTCACCACAAACAGCCCCTTGTCTTTCCACGCTGACCACAGAGCCGTGCCGCCCAGGGTCCCAGGGAGGGGGCCGGGGGCAGACGCCCTAGAGACACCACCTCCCCACTGGCCCGTCCCTTGCGGAGGATGCCGGGCAGAGGAATGGACGCCTGGACCCGGGGCTGGGACACGTGGCCCAGCCCCTCTGAGGACAGAGCTGAGCATAGACAGGAGACAGCCAGACTTAGGTGGTGGAGGCCAGCGTCTGCATCTGGGTCCACCTCCCCTTTCCCGCGAAGGGAGCCCCCGTGAGGGGCAAGAGGAAGAAGCCAGGAGAGGGCAGACCCTGTGTCCCCATGGTGCCGCCGTGCGCCCGGGGCTCTTGGGAGCCCCGTTTTAGGAACCGGGAGCCCGTGGCCGTGTGGCCGGAAGGACCCCGGGCCCTGGCCTCTCGCTGGTGTGGCCCAGCCTGCCAGGTTCTCGCCTCATCTTCCAGACCGGCCTGGACCACGGGTGTCATTCTCAGCAGCTTTGGGCTGTCCAGAACCCACAGTCACAGCCTCTCTCTGTCAGACGATGCTGACCCGGCCCCCACACGGGACACGGCAGCCCTGCCCAGCCTCAGCCTGGCCACAGCCCACACTCCTGACAGGGTCCCCGTCTTCCAGCCTCTTTACTCCCTCCCGGAACCCAGCCCACGGTCCGGCGGGAGGCGGGAGGGACAGCACGCCCACAGGGTCCCCAAGGCACCACTGGCCCACTGGATGACCAGTGAGGGCCTGGCCTCACCCCTAAGACAGAATCCTCCCTCGGGGTCCTCCCCCACCTGTTTGCTGGAATTCAATATGAGGAGACCCAAGTCGGCTGCCCACAAGTTCCTGAAATGGGGGTGGGACACGTTTGGATTCTCTCTAAATTCCACCAGGAGGAATGCTGCAGAAAAGGGGCAGGCCTGCCGAGGCTCCGTCCCCTGACCTACCGGGTCACCCCTACGCACACTTGGAAGTCTGGACTAGGGAGGGCTATTCACGAGCTGGCTGGTGGCCGGGGAGTGTGGAGGGTGTGCAGGGGGCCCACGGGGCCGAACCCAGGGTCATCTTATGTGGTCGCAGAGATCCGAGCGAGGGGAGACCAGAGAGCTGCCCCTGGGCTGCGGCGGGGGGAGGGGCTCCCGTCACCACGAGGGTCCCACCAGCCCCATCCCTGGGGACCCACGTCTGACTTCGGTCCCCGAGCCCCAGGCCGGCCCGTGTGGGGCTCTCGGCATCCCCATAAGTGACCGCTCCGTGAACACAAGAGGGAGAACGAACAAATGAACTCCCCGAACCAGCTCAGGACACCTGACCCACTAGGCCTTCGCTCTGACGGAGGCGGGGGGCGTGGAGGGACCCGTCAGTGCAACGTCCTCTGTGTCCTCCTCAACACGCTGGTGGTGCATTCTCAGGTTCTCCTCCCCAGCTCCGATCCTGTCTTTTTTTTTTTAACGTTTATTTATCTATTTTGAGAGAGTGCGTGCAAGCGTGAGCAGGGGAGGGGCAGAGAGAGGGAGAGAGAGTCCCAAGCAGGCTCCGTGCTGTCAGCGCAGGGCCCGACGCGGGGCTCGAACCTACGAACCGCGAGATCGCGCACTGAGCCGGAATCAAGAGTCGGACGCTTAACCAGCTGAGCCACGCAGGGGCCCCTTGGATCCCGCCTTTGAAAGGCCTCGCTGCAGACAGGTGCGCTCACGAGAAAACGCCTGATGGGCCTGAACTACATCTCCACATCCGGCATTTCCTGTGCCTTTCATTAGACGGGACAGCGATTCTATTCCAGGAGCATCAAACACTCCTGTTCGCTGAACCGTCCCCTCGGAAAACACCCAGGGATGATTCGCACGGAGGGTGCGTGTATGCACACGTGGGTGGAAGGAATAAACAGAAAAGAGACACAGAAGCGTAAGTGTTCAGAGCAAGTGGGAACCCGCAGCCGACCCTCTCATCCCTGCCCACGCTTCTGACAGACGTCAAGCTGCATGACTCACATGTCCACAGCCACGGAGCCACGGCGATACCACGCAGCTCCTCTCCCTGTGCTTCCCAAAGACCGGCTTGCTACCTAGGCAATCGGGTGACAGCTTGCAATATGATAAACACATCACCAGTCAGAAGGAAGGAAGGAAGGAAGGAAGGAGGGGAGGGAGGAAAAACGAGACAATCTGGATTCCACCAAACAGAAAGTTACAGAGCAAGGACCTTCCCAGAGGCCAGGACCAGTGCCCCACCCACCCCGTGAGCCAGATTCCTCCCCATCCAGGTCTAGCTCGGCCTCAGCCCCCAAATCTGAACAGCTCTGACCAATCCCCGAGGTGGCATTTCCCAGGAAGCCAGCCCAGAGCCGGCCTTTCGGGAGGGGGCCCACAGGGACTGCTCATCTCCGGGCTCGGGAGCTGAACAATGAGTAAGGGATTCCTCTGCATCCCTTCTGCTGGCTTCTGGGTTGCCCTTCCCTGAGTTTCAACCCACTCCAGTAACAAATCACAGACAGCCGGAGATTAGAGCCTGAGGGATGTGCTGGGTTTCAGCCCGTCTGAAGCCTGCTCCCCAGAAAAATTTCTAAAGACCTCAAAACGTCTAAAGTCCAACCGTGAAGAAGGCCGCCCTGGAGTCGCAGCTGTTCCAATATCGCTGTATTTTAACCCAGGAGGGGCACGGAAGGTGAACGTGGTAGTGCTCGGTGAGGTCCAGGCGTGGGCAAGGCGTGGCTGGGGAGGCACCTGGATGACCTGGGGCTTGAAGCAGGAGTCACTGCGTGGTGGGAGGTGCTAAGGTGGGAGTAGCCATCCAGGGAGGAGGGAGCCCCAGCAGAGGTGAGAGCAGAGGGGCATCGGGATGGACTAGGAGAGGCTCAAGTCCAAGGACAGAAACGGAATCCCCGTCCCATAAGCCCTATCCTGTCTGGTGCGGCTTCCAAATTCCAGGCCACATGCAGCTGGGCTTGCACACAAGTGCCTCACCCCTACCCCCTGTGGAGCCCTGGGCAGGTGCTTCAGACATCACAGCTGGGTATAATACAGCCCTGAAGGAGCTCACACGGGAGACAAGTCAGCACAGCACAGGGGCCAAAGGGCATCTCAGGGATGAGAAAGGCTGACTCTGTTTCTCCCTGCATGTGATCTTCAGGGGGATCCCACCCCCACCCCCTGTGGAGTCCTGGGCAGGTGCTTCAGACATCACAGCTGGGTATAAAACGGCCCTGAAGGAGCTCAGACAGGAGACAAGTCAGCACAGCACAGGGGCCAAAGGGCATCTCAGGGATGAGAAAGGCTGACTCTGTTTCTCCCTGCATGTGATCTTCAGGGGGATCCCACCCCCACCCCCTGTGGAGTCCTGGGCAGGTGCTTCAGACATCACAGCTGGGTATAAAACGGCCCTGAAGGAGCTCAGACAGGAAACAAGTCAGCACAGCACAGAGGCCAAAGGGCATCTCAGGGATGAGAAAGGCTGACTCTGTTTCTCCCTGCATTTCTCCCTGCATGTGGCCTTCAGGGGGATATTTAATCTCAAGCATCAGTTTCTTATCTGTCAGATGGGCTTAAGGCCACCCACCCAGAAAGCCACTCAGCATTAACCCCGGACATAAGTGCCCAATAAACAGCAACAAACACAACACAATAACGTGAAACAGCCAGAGCCCAAGGGTGCACACGCATATGCACGCACCCCTTGTGATTTAGACAAGGATCTACCAAATGTCGGCGTATCACAGGCCAGGGAGATTAAGAAAAAGAAATTCCATGGCGCAGCTGGGATGTCAAACGTTTTATTTCCCCAGAAGAAGATATCTTAGGAAGCGAAATGTACCATCAGCACCATCCCTAACAGAAAGGACACTCGCCCCCACTGTCTCGGAAAAAGTCAACACGAAACACAGCCTGTCCTTCCAATCGAATCCCCCGAGCTTCGTGTAAAACTCCCTGTCAGGTGCCGAGTCTCTGCATGTCACCCGGGGCTGGGGCGGGCTGGGCAGGAACTGGAGGACGAGGGCACCAGACCGGACCAGACTGGACACCAGAGGCCAAGCCCACGCCCGCCCGGGGCACAGGGACGGCTCCACACGGAGTGGGCAAAGTGCGTTGAGCACGGGGTGGGAGGCTCCCAAGGGCTGTTCTAACCCAGAAGCCACCCTGCAGGACACGGGAGCCACCTGGCCAGGCCACTCAGGACGCACATCTCACTCCCCACCCCAGGGAAACCTGAACGGGCACAGGTGCCCCAAGCTGTGCGCACGGCGACTCAGACACTGATCTGCCTTGGAATGACCTGCAGAGGGTGCTCCGGCTTGGGGACCCGGCCAAGCGACCCAGCCCATGGGTCGGGCTTCCCATGTCGCCCGGCGCCTCACGCATGCTTGGCCTTCACTGGGTCACGGCGCCCCTCCCGTGGGGGGCGTGTTCACGGGACCACAGCATGCGGCGGGCATGCACGCGCCAACGCGCACACGCAGACTCGGTTCCTAGACCTGGGACACGTTCCTGGCATTCGTGAACTCCCCCAAAGCCATCAAGCCCCGAAGCGGTGCCCCCTGTAGCTGAGTGAGCTCCAATTCTAGTCCAGCATCAGCTCTCTGGCTGCGGCCCCTGGGCTCTCAGACAGCAAACGTTGTGGACGCGAGGTCCTCACTCGGTGTCCCCCAGCGGAGCCCCTGGGCTTTGGCTCCTCGGGGAGACACGCTGAGGGGCACCCCCCACCCCGGGATTAGATCCCGTGGCGTGGACTCCTTAGCGGGAGCAGGAGAATGGCGACAACCCACCAGACACTGGACACGGGAGCCGGGTGCCTCAGACCCACATCAGTCCCAGGAGTCTCAGTCCCAGGAGACTCATCGGACGCCCAAATAAGTCTGTGGCCCCCAGGGGTGGAAAATGCGCCGTTTTCGCGAGCTTCCAGGGGCCCTTTCGGGGGTGAACCTCAGTCCTAGGGGGCTCCCAGGGCCTGTTCTGTAAACCCACCCTTGGTAATTGGTGGTTGACGCCCAATGGCACCCTCCCCGCCCAGAACACCCCCCGTTTGGCTGTGAGGCTCTTCTCAGTTGAAAGAGACACGTACACTTTGTGTTCACACGAATACACCTTTACTTACATCCAGCCTCGCCTGACCTCTTTCTCACTGACCGGCTGTGTCCGCGAGCCCAGTAAATCCAGCCACACACGGAGAAGACCGGGTCGTAAGTCACTCCACCTGCTTCCTGCCACCCACTTGGCACGGGCTTCCGGGGGAACCACATTCCACACCTAGACCGGGCCCTCCCTGCTCCAGAGAACTCGCTCGGCAGCCCCACGGCTGGAGGTAAAATATCTCAGAGAACAGAGACGGAACGTGTGGCTGGCCGCCCTCTCTTCCCCTCAGGCCCGGGGTCCTCGGACATAGGACCCTGGGAGCGGGCGGCCAGCCTGCCCCCCCCCCCGCCCAATTCCTTGGGGACACTGCAGCCTAGAAGCCTCCCTACCCCCGCTCAGGGGAACGGCACTAAAACTTCAGGCCGAGAGGGCTCGCTGGGACCCCCTGGCACTCCTGTCTCAGAGACGTGCCCACCGAGACGAGTCACAGAAGTGGAATCACACAGCGTGCGCTCAGTCGATTGTCTTTTCTTCCTCCGTGTACTTTTGAGGACAGCTTTGTCCTTGCTCAAAGTCACCTCTGCCCAGGGCTCCTTAAGGTCCTCACCTGAGTCGCTTTCAAAATCTGTGACAGCAACACACACCTGACCCGGCCTGGCCTAGGGTCCACCTCAAAGCTGTTCAGCTTTCTCTAAAGCCAGACAGTATTTGAAAACCACATTGTTTTTTGTTTTTGCAAAACCCCAACTGAAAACACCACGTCACACGGAAAACGGTCCTTAGACTGGAATGCCGAGGAAAATCCTGCTGTGGGTGAGACACCAGACAGCTCAACTTTGTTCCCTTTTTGCCTGGGCTGCCAGGAAGCTCAGGATGAGTACCGTATGTAACTGTAAAGATGCTCGCTTACCCCAGAGGTTGGTCTTAAGGATCCCGAGGGGTTAAAGCGGAGTTTTACCGATGCGGCCTGCAGCAGAATCATTTTGGGAGGAGGCCACAAAGACAGATTCCTACTGAATTAGATTTCTTGTGCATCCGGTGCTAGCATCTGCGAGATGCCCAAGAATTCTTGGTCCTCAGGTGAGGCCCTGCCGTCAGAGCGAAACGACCCGGCTCATTCGCTAGGACGGAGGAGAACCTTCTGGAGGAACCGATCTGGCGGCCCATTCGCTAGGATGACCACCTGGGGCACCAGAAACCCTCTCTGCTCTCTGATCCCTCACTGGGGGGGGGGGGGGGGGGGGGTGGTGCTTACACCCGCAAGTGCAAGCGGGAAGGATCGCTTGAGGCAATAACAAAGAACACCTGAGGAGATCCGAATCCCACTCGCAGGTAGGCTAACGCCTCCGAGTCGACCGTGAGAACTCGCGTGAGAAAGCAAATTAACTGTCACTCTAAAGTGGAACCCTTCTGCCGCTACTTAGGGGACATCCTGGCTACTAACCAAATCGCCACTCGAGGGTACTTTCCCGCTTTTTTCTGAGAGGCGGCAGGAGGGGATGGCGGCAAAGAGTCTGAAACACCCACAGTCCGTGCAGGTTCATCGCGTGACACACGGCCCCACGCAGGCGCCGGGGCGTGGGGGGTGTGAGGGGCCGTACGTGATGAACGGAGGCCCTTAGGACAGCAGGAGGCCGCTGAGGGGCAGGGTCCCTTGCCGGACGGGCAGCTGAGAAGGAGGAAAAGGGGCCCAGGTAAACCTCGGCCTGACGGAGGATCCCGCCTCCGCTCTGCCACCAGCCGGGGCCCCAGCACTGCCCACAGAAGAGCCACGTCGCGGCGACGGAAGGCCCTCCGCATCCACAACACAAGGACCTCCATCCTTCCTCCAGCCGAGGGGCCCCGGGAAGCTCTTCCTGGGCTAGTCTCCCAGGGAGCAGCCACCCCCGTATCCTACAGGCGGCCAACTGTTACCGTAGATTCACTCCTAGCCCTCATGTGGGGCCCAGACCGGCTCCTCCTTTCTCCCTTCCCCTTGTTTGGCAATGCCCACCATCGCAGGGGTGGCCGCTCTGAGATCGAGTGTTCCCCACCAACGGGGAGCCGATGCACGTTCCCGATGGAGAGACTCGAGGCCCAACCCTGACCAAGGATCTCCAGAGAAACTTCCGCAGCACAGCCGCCGGGATGGGGACAGGCCAGAGCTCCAATCAACCGGCCAGTGTCCTCCCGTCATGAAGAAACCCAGAAGTCAGAGGGCCTTGGTGCGAGCTGGAGCTCAGGGACGTTGGGTCATGAGTGGACCGGCGGGCCTGAGGCAGACGCCCCCAAAGGCAACAACAAAGGAGCAGGAACTGGGTGCAGGCCGGGGTTCAAAGCCCGACAAGGGAACAGTATCGGGCAGCAGCTGGAGACAGGAGGATCCCGGCCCTGCCCACTCAGCCAGGACAGCTGGGGCTGGCACGGTCCCCCACGGAGCCCCCCACCACCCCCTGCCAGGAGAACGCCCATCTTCGCCTGCGGAGGGGCGGGACGCAGCTCGGAGCAGCGGAGGGACGCCGTGGGAGGGCCTGGACAGGGGAAGAGGAAGGTCCAACTGGGTTTCAGGCAGGGCTGGGAGGAAGGGAGCTTGAGGCATCCCCCAAAGCCGATGGCGACCAGGACCAGGGCGGGACAGTGGCTCCTATGCTCTGCCCTCGCCTGCTCTGTTCATATCCCCGGGACACGCGTTCTCACCAGGGTCTCGGGGGGCCAAACAGATCCTCGGGTTTTTAAGTATAAGGTGCAGATACAGAAGAGACACACGAACAGATACGCAGCATTTCACAGCACGAACAATTCATCGGGGTGGACAATTAGGAAAAAAAATATCGAAAACATCTTCTTGGACAGATAACTAAAAAAGGTAAGTTTGAGGGGCTCCTGGGTGGCTGAGTCGGTGAAGCGACCCATCTTGACTTCGGCTCAGGTCATGACCTAGAGGTTTGTGGGATTGAGCCCCACATCGGGCTCCTCACCGACCACGTGGAGCCTGCTTAGCATTGTCTCCCCCTCTCCCTGCCTCTCCCCTGCTCGTGCTCTCTGTCTCTCTCTCAAATAAATAAGTAAATATTAAAAATAACAACAACAACAAAAGATAAGTTTGAGAAACACTGTTCAAAGGGATTTGGACCTCCACACTTTCCTTGAAGGTCGCCAGTGACAGGGCCAGGGGAGAGGACACAGTGTGTGCTCAGCCTGAGCTGAATTAAGCCGCCCGATGCCCCTGTGGCTGAGAGCGAGGTATGCTGGGTGCCACATCCTCCCCTGAGCATGACAACAACCTCAAAAGGTGAAGTCGGTCAAGGTGAGATCCACACTCAGGCAGCACTCAGCGAGTGCCCACCCTTTAACCACATGCTGCCCGTGAAACAATGCCGACGGAGCACACAGTAGGTGCTCAGTAAGACGGGCACTGGGCTCTAGACAATGGGCTCAGCGCGTGTCTTGACTCTGCAGAACCGAGGTCACGGGCTTCCCTCCACTGTTCCCTGCCCCCAAGCACAAACGGGTGTCCCCGTGACCATGCAAAAATGGTACAGGGACACTCAGAGCACCTCTCTTGTCCTCCATCAACCCTTAGCCACACTGGCTGGGTCCAGTACGGGCACGGCAGCTCGGACATCGCAGAGCAGACAGGAAAAGGCAGAGCTGGGGCCCCAAGCGATGGTCCTGGTAAGTCCCCTCGAGGTCACATCAGCAGGGGACCAGGGAGCAGCTTTGTTTCTCCAGGGTTGAGGACAACTCCAGCCACCCTCTCCCCCCACCCAGCCTAACACAAAACCAAGAGCCTGACGATAAGAAGCTGACCATCCTCTGGCCACAGTGCAAAAGGGGTGAGGCAGACCACATCAGGACGGTGGCGACCAGCTTGCAGGTGAAAAAGACAAGGAGAAAATGCACTCACTCACCAGAGGCGCTGGCAGACTGGGCCCTGCAGAAAAGCTTCTTAGGACAGGAACCGTCTGTGCTCCGGTGAGCCGCGGCACGGAGACTGGAGGGACTTTCAGAGCTGGGAGAGACAAGAAGACCAGGACACGGTCAGGCAGATGCTGTCGAGGGGCAGAATCTCCCCCTGCAGAATCTCCAAGCGGATCCTGGCGTCTCTGAGCTAAAAACCAGGGGCTGCACCTCTGCCTCAGCCAAGATGGTACAGGTGCGCCTTTCCCCATCTCTCCCACACGGTGCAATTAAAAACCAGGATGTTGTACAGAAGACACACACAAGACTCCTGAAGGGGGAGAGAAGGAGGAAGATTGGCAAGGGACTAGGGGCCCCGAGGAATGGCACGGTGGGCAGTTCTCTAGGCTGGGTTTTTGCCTCGTCCAGCCCAGGCGTGGAGCTAAAGAAGTCGGAGACCCAGACGTTCGGTAGAAGCAGACAAAAAGCCACCACGGGTGATTGTTCTCTGTAGCCAAGGGACCAGGAACGTGGCAGCCTAATGAGACAAGGTGTTTACACAATGACCACTGTCCTGCAGCCAGACACCAGAGAAAAAATGGCACCCACCCGGACCCGCCGCAGCAAAGGTCGAGTAGGGAGCTGAGAGTTCCAGCCTGCGTCGCTGCAATAGGCACCCCAACCCCCCACTGGGTGGTGTCAGAGAAGCCTAAGTAAGAGCTGGGACTTTTTTCCCCACCAGGTGGTAATGAATCCTCCTCTCGCTCCATGGCATTAGTGTGGGCAACGTGGGGAGACTGGGTTTCCACACCCACTCGGCAGTAACAAGGCACCCCCCCCTCCCTCACCCCACTGAGCTGGTGTCAGGAAAGAGCTAATGGAAAGTCAGGACTTTCCCCATCACCACCAGAAATGAGGTCACCCTGCCACGGCATTGGTGGGGACCACATAGGGAGCAGGAGCGCCCAACCCCACCAGCAATAACAAAGAACTTCCCCACTGGAGTGTCAACAGAGGCCAAACTGTTGATGAGACTGCTCTGTCCACCTGGCAGCAATGGGACAGCACCCTCTCCTCCCTTGAGAGGGCAGTGTCAAAGAACACCAGCTGAAACTGAGGTTTACAAGGATCCAGAGTCTCACCAGATAATATGAGAACATACTCATCTCCACCGAAAATGACCCATCATCCCAAGAACCAGGAAGATCTCAAATGGGAAAAGGACAACCCATGGCAGCTGATACTGGGGTGACAAAGATGTTAGAATTATCTGACAAAGAGTTTAAAGCAGTCCCGATAAGAATAAACAATTAGGAACGTGTTGGAAACAGATGAAAAAACTGGAAGTTTCATTAAAAAAAAAAAAAAAAAAAACATAAAATCTGAACAAAGAAACAAAGAAGAGCCAAGTCAAAATGTTGGAACTGAAAAGTGCGGTCATTGAAATAAGCAGCTCACTGGACGGACTCAACAGCAGAATGGAGGGGACAGAAATAACTGGAAGACAGACCAACAGAAATTACCTAAGCTGCACGGCAGAGAGAAAACACACTAAAAATGAAACAGAGCCTCAGGGACCAGTGTGCCTCTAATCTCATCAGAGACCCAGAAAGAGAGAAGAACGGGGAGGTCCAAAAAAGTACTCAACAATATAACAGAAGAAAACATCCCAGATTTGGCAAGAGACATAAACCTACAGATTCAAGAAGCTTAACAGGTCCCAAATAGAATAAACCCAAGGAAATTCACACCAAGATGAATCATAATTAAAGTTCTGAAAACTAATAACAAAGAAAAATCTTGAAAGCAGGCAGAGAAAACTGATACTTTATTTATAGTAGTGTATAGTAGTGTATTTCTCATCAGAGACTATGGATGACACACAAAATTTTTGGAGTAACGAATGAAAAGGACTATGAATCTAGAATTCTATATCCAGCAAAAATATCCTAGAAGAAAAAAGAGAAAATCAATACATTCTTGGTTGAAAGGAAAGCAAGAGAATTTTCAATCAATAGACGTATCCTAAAAGAATGGCTGAAGAAACCTCTTTAAACAGAAAGGAAACAATAAAAGAAGGAATCTTGGAACACTGGGAAGGAAAAAAGAACACAGTAAGGGAAAATAGGGGTAAATAAAATTGGCTTATCTTCTCCCCTCAAATTTCCTCAATTATGTTTAACAATTGAAGCAAAAATTATAATGCAATCTGATTTGGTTCTAAATGCACGTAGAGAAAATATTCAAGACATTTATATTATTATAAGTGGGGGAGGGTGAAGACACATAAAAGGAAGTAAGGTTCATATATTTCACTCAAACTGATATCACAGTAGATGGTGGTAAAATTATACATATAAAATATAATGCCTAATCACTTAGAAAGCTAAGCAAAGCCCAAAAACAATTATAGATAAATCCAATTGAAATGCTAAAAATATTCAAATAACCCACAAGAAGGCAGAAAAATGATAACAGATATGAAAAACAGAACAAACATAAAACAAAAAACAAAATGGCAGATGTAAGCCTTAACATAGCAATAATTGCATTAAAAGTAAACGTCAAAATATACCAGTTAAATGGCAGAGACTGGCCAAATGGACTAGATTTTATTTTATTTTTTTTTATTTGAACTTAAAAGATTTTAAAAGACCCAATTATATAAGGTCTACAAAAATTCTCTTTAAATAGCGACATAATTGGAATGAAAATAAAAGACATACGAACATTAACCACAGGAAGGTACACGTAGCTATATTAATATTAGATAAAGTAGACTTGGAACAAAAAACTACCAGAGAGGAACATTATAATTGACAAAAGGTCAATCCACCAAAAAGTATAGCAATCTTAAATGTATATGCACCAAACAACAGAGGAGAAAAATATATAAAGCAAAAACGTATAGAACTGAAAAGAAAAAGAGACAATTTCAGTTAGAGACTTTGATACTCCCATCTCAGCAACTGATAGAATTTAACTAGACAGAAAAGTCAGCAAGGAAGTGGAAGAGCTCAACAGATTCTGAGTGATATTCATGGAACATGCCATTCAATAACAACAGAATATACACTCTTTCAAGTGCTCCTGGAATATATACCAAGATAGAGCATATCTAGGGCCACAAAACAAATGCAACAAATTTAAAAGTGAACTCATACATAGTGTGTTCTCTGACCACAACAGATGCAAATTAGAAATCCATAACTAAAAGGTGACAGAAGTCTCCAATACTTTTAAATTAAAACAGCACACTTCTAAACAACCTATGCGTCAACGGAAGTTTCAAAGGAAACGTTTTTAATACATGGAATTGAATGAAACAAAAAATAAAATAAAATAAAATAAAATAAAATAAAATAAAATAAAATAAAATAAAATAAAATAAAATAAAATAATAAAACATTCCAAATTCTGTGAAACACAGCTAAAGCAATAATAAGACAAATTTAAAGCACTAAATGCATACATTAGGAAAGAAATAATAATCTCAAATTCTAAGTTCCCATCTCAAAAAGTGAATAAAAGGAGAGGAAAATAAATCCAAAGCAAGCAAAAGAAGGAAACAATAATCATAAAAGTGGGGGAAAAATAAAACTGAAAAGAGGAAAACAGTAGAGGAAATCAATAAAACAATGAGCTAGTTCTTTGTAAAAGTCAATAAAATTGACAAAACTAGCAAGACTGACAAATTAAAAAACAGAAACACTCATTACCAGTACCAGAAATAAAATGGAAGATATCATTATGGTCCCTGCAGCAGTCTTTATTATCAAAAAGATAATAAAGGAGTATATACATAGCTCTACACACATAAATTTGACAATCCAAAATAAACCAATTCTTCAAGAAATACAACCTATCTCAACTCATCCAAAATGAAGCAAGTAATCTGACTAGCCCTTGTAACTATTAAGAAAATCAAATTCATAATTTTAAAGCTCCCAGTTTCGGAAAAAACGATATATCTCCAAATGGTTTCACTGGAGAATTCTGTGAGTGTTTAAAGAAGAATTAATACCAATTCTACACATTCTCTTGCAGAAAATAGAATAGGAAGGAATAATTCCCAATATATTTTATGGAACAAGTATTATTACCTTGATACCAAAACCATATAAAGAGAGCACAAAAAAGAAAACCATAGGTTAATATCCCTCATGAATATCAATGTTAAAATCTCAAACAAAATTTTATCAAAGAGAATTCAGCAGTATATGAAAAGAATTATATCCCATGACCAACTGGGATTTACTGCAAGAATGTAAGGCTGGTTCAATTTTTTTTTTAATCAGTCTGTATAATACACTATGTATCAACAGGCTAAAGAAGAAAAATCATAGAATCATGTGAATAAATGCAGAAAAAAACATTTGACAAAATCCAATATTCATCTATGACAAAAACTCTCCCCCAAAATAGGAGGAGGGGAACTTCCTAACTTGATAAAGCACAATCTGCGAAAGTCCACCAACTGACATTATTCCAAACAGAAAAGACTAAATGCTTTCCCTCTGTGCTCAGCAACCAAGCAAGGAAGTCTGCTGTCTTTACTCTTATCAAACCTAGTGATAGACATTCTATAAAGTACAATAAGACAAGAAAGAAAACGAAAAGCAAACAGATGGAGAAGAAAGAATTAAAACTGTCCCCATCTACAGATGACAGGACTGGAGAAAATCCCAAGGAATCTACAAACAAAAACCTCCTAGAAATAATGAATGAGTTGAATAAAGTCATAAGATAGAAGAAAGTCAACATATAAAAGTCAATTGTATTCCCATATGCTAGCTGTAGACACCAAAATTTAAAATACAACACTGTCTATCACTGCTCAAAACTAATGAAATACTGAGGTGTAAATCTAACAAAACAGGTACAAGCCTTGTGTGCTAAAATCTACACAACACTGGGGAAAGAAATCAGAGGAGATCTGCAGAAGTGGAGAACATACCACGTTCATGGATTGGAAAACTCAACATAGTCAAGATGTCACTCTTCCCAAATCAACATACGGGTTGAATGCAATTCCAACCAAATTCTCAGCATGTTTTTGTAGAAACAGACAGTATTATCCTAAAATACACGGAAAGGCAAAGGAACTAGAATAACCAAAACAAACTTGAAAAAGAATAAAGTGAGAGAAGTCCGTCTACCCAATTTCAAGACTTACTCTGCAGGGACGGTGATCAGACGGTGTGGTTCTGGTGGAGGGATGGGCACACAGATCAACAGGACTCAACAGAGAGCCCAGAAACAGGCCCACAAACATGGCCAGCTGGTTCAGGACAAAGGTAAATAGCAATGAATAAGCAAAATAATCACCATAACCTTAGTTATACAAAAATGAACTCAAAATGGATCATGGACATAAATGCAAAACATGAAACTATCAAGCTTTCAGAAAAACACTTTCTCATAGGAGAAAAATCTTCAGGATCTAGGACGAGGCAACAAGTTCTCAGACGGGACGTCAGAAGCACAAGCCACACACAGAAAAATGGATGAACCGGACAAGCTTCTATCTGTGAGAGACCCATTATGCAGATGAAAATACAAATCACAGACTGGGAGGAAACACTCACAACCTGCGTAGCTAACAAAGGACTAGAGTCTTTACTAGAAGGAACTCCCAAAATGTAATGGTAAAAAGCTAAACAGTTCATTTAAAACATGAACAGAAAACATAAAGAGACACTTCGTGAGGAAGGAGAGCTAGACGTTGGATGACCACAGGGAAAGTCGCTTCAACGCTGTCACCACCGACGGGATGCGCGTCACAGCAGTGAGTACCTGTCAGAATGGCTAAAATAAAAACCAGTAACGCCAAACGCAGGTGACGCTTAAGAAACAGGGTCGCTTGCACGCTGCTGGTAGGGATGTCACACAGTGTGGCCTTTCAGGAAAAATGTAGCAGTTTCTTAAAAATCTAACTGTGCAACAACCCTGTGACCCAGAGTTTGCACTCGGGGCATTCATCCTACGGAAATGAAACACAAAACCCACACCCTAACATTCACGGCAGTTTTAGTCACAACAGCCAAACGCTGCCAACAACCCAGGCGTCCCTCAAAGGGCGAGCGGTCAACCATGCTGGTGCGAACATCCCACGGATGCTACTCAGCAAGAGGAGACACGTGGACACACACAACCGCCTCTACGGTTGTGCTGAGAGAGGAAAGCCCATCCCGAGAGGTGTGAGCTGTGTGAGTGCACTTTGCACACCTGTCAAAACAACAAAATGGCAGAGATGGAGAACAGAGCAGAGGTTGCGCGGGTGAGGAAGCTGGGGCGGCGAGGGCTCTGTGGCTACAAAGGGCTGCACAGGGGATGCTCGAGCTAACGGACATACTTCTATCTGGCCGCCCCGCTGCCCATGTCCTGGTTGTAAGAAGGCAGTGCAGTTTTGCAGGATTTTGCTATTGGGGTGAGCTGAGTGAAGACTATAGGGGGTTGGAGGGGACCGACGATCTCTGCGTTATGTCTTCCAATTCCAATTAGTTAAAACTAAGAAGGTTTATTAGGGGCGCCTAGGGGGCTCAGCCGGTTGAGCGTCCGACTTCGGCTCAGGTCACGATCTCGCAGTTGGTGAGTTCGAGCCCCGCGTCGGGCTCTGTGCTGACAGCTCAGAGCCTGGAGCCTGTCTCACATTCTTTCTGTCTGTCTGTCTCTCTCTCTCTCTCTCTCTCTCTGCCCCTCCCCCACTTGCATTCTGTCTGTCTCTCTCTCAAAAATAAACATTAAAATAAATAAAAACAAAAAGGTTTCTTTTTTTTTTAATGTTTACTTATTTTTGAGAGAGAGGGACAGACAGTGCAAGTGGGGAAGGGGCAGAGAGAGGGGGAGACACAGAATCTGAAGCAGGCTCCGGGATGTGAGTTGTCAGCACAGAGCCCGATGTGGGGCGCAAACCCACAAACTGTGAGATCGTGACCTGAGCTGAAGTCGGACGCTTAACCAACTGAGCCACCCAGGCGCCCCCAAGGCTTCTTATTTTTTAAAGTCCACGTGGAAAACAAAACAAATAAAAAAGCAAGTTAAAGAGCATTACCCTGTGGCCCAGGGCACATCATTCCACTCCCGGGCTATACCTAACACTGACAAAAACCGTATGTCCACACGAAAACTTGCACACCCGTGTTCACAGCGGTGTCGTTTGTAATGGGCGAAAAGTGGAAACAGCACAATGCCCAGCAACGGATGAACGGGTGAACCAGGTGTGGTCCATGCACGCGTTCACGGCTGAACACGGTTCAGCCAGGATAAGGCAGGAAGCACCAGCGCCCGCCGCAGCATGGACGGCCCCTGAACACATGATGCTCAGCGAAAGCAGCCGGTCACAAATGACCCCGTGTCACAAGGTTCCAGTTACAGGAAGCGCTCAGAACGGGCAAATCCATGGAGACAGAAAGCAGCTTAGCGGTTTCGAGGGCTGGGGAGGGGAGGGGGGACGCCGGCTCGCTTTCAGGGGGATGAAAATGTCACAGAATAGATTTTGGTGATGGCCGTACAACCCTGTGACGATACCAAAAAACAAACCAAAACAAAACAAAAGCACGCCACTGCATTGCACACTTTCGAGGGGAATTGTACGGTCTACGAAATACCTCCCAATAACCCGTTGGAGACAAGAAACCGCTGACTGGGTTGCAGGAAATTTTAAAAGCCTTCATTTCAGAGCGATCCTCGCTGTGCCCCGCAGACTAAGTAAATTATTGAACTATTTAAAAATGTTAGCCTTCTGCTGTCTGCGTCTATTTTTAGAAGTGCTCATCATTTCTAGGGAGATTGAAATCGTAATTGCAAGGCGTCCTGAAGGAGCCCTGCAGCCCCCTCCAAGGGAGATGGCTTGTGCGAAAAGCAGGATGGGGCAGGAAGGTCGCCGTGGGCCGGGTGTCACCCACACACACGGCTGCCACCCGCCCCCCCCACGTCCACAAAATGCTCCTGATTCTCCTGAGCCTCCAGCTCAGACAACAGGGCAGGTCACCCGGCTTAGTAACGGTTACCCTGTAAAATTATTCAGGTGCAAAGTTAAAATATTAATTACACCTGCACGGGGACCAGTCGGAGCGCGAAACCCAACCTGGCAGGCGGGTGGTGTGCGTGTGATCCTCGCGATCCACGGGCGACAATAACGGAGTGGCGGGGAGGGATAACAGACGGCTACCACCAACCCGCACGGGGGTCCCCGAACCACAAACCCGCACGGGGGTCTCTGAACCACAAACCCACATGGGGTCACCCCCACAACACGCACGGGGGTCCCCGAACCACCAACCCAGAATGGGGGTCTCTGAACCACAAACCCGCACGGGGGTCTCTGAACCACAAACCCGCACAGGGTCCCCGAACCACAAACCCGCACGGGGGTCCCCGAACCACAACATGCACAGGGCTCCCTGAACCACAAACCCGCACAGGGATCCCCGAACCACAAACCCGCACGGGGGTCCCCGAACCACAACATGCACAGGGCTCCCTGAACCACAAACCCGCACAAGGATCCCCGAACCACAAACCCGCACGGGGGTCCCTGAACCGCAACATGCACAGGGCTCCCTGAACCACAAACCCGCACAGGGGTCCCCGAACCACAAACCCGCACGGGGGTCCCCGAACCACAACATGCACAGGGCTCCCTGAAACACAAACCCACAGGGGGTCACCCCCACAACATGCACAGGGGGGTCCCCGAACCACCAACCCAGAATGGGGGTCCCCGAACCACAACATGCACAGGGCTCCCTGAACCACAAACCCACAGGGGGTCACCCCCACAACACGCACAGGGGGTCCCCGAACCACAACCCGCACGGGGTCCCTGAACCACAAACCCACACGGGGGTCCCCGAACCACAACATGCACAGGGCTCCCTGAACCACAAACCCACATGGGGTCACCCCCACAACACGCATGGGGGTCCCTGAACCACCAATCCAGAATTGGGGTCTCTGAACCACAAACCCACAGGGAGTCACCCCCACAACACGCATGGGGGGTCTCCGAACCACAAACCCGCACGGGGGTCCCCGAACCACAAACCCACAGGGGGTCACCCCCACAACACGCACAGGTAGGTCCCCGAACCACAACATGCACAGGGCTCCCTGAACCACAAACCCACAGGCGGTTACCCCCACAACCCACACAGGGGTCCCCGAACCACCAACCCAGAATGGGGGTCTCTGAATCACAAACCCACAGGGGGTCACCCCCACAACATGCACGGGGGTCCCTGAACCACCAACCCGGCATGGGGGTCTCTGAACCACAAACCCACAGGGAGGGGGTTACCCCCACAACACGCACGGGGGTCCCCGAACCACAAACCCGCACGGGGGTCCCCAAACCACAACCCGCACGGGGGTCTCTGAACCACAAACCCGCACAGGGGTCCCCAAACCACAACATGCACAGGGCTCCCTGAACCACAAACCCACATGGGGTCACCCCCACAACATGCACGGGGGTCCCTGAACCACCAACCCGGCATGGGGGTCTCTGAACCACAAACCCGCACAGGGGTCCCCGAACCACAACATGCACAGGGCTCCCTGAACCACAAACCCGCACAGGGGTCCCCGAACCACAAAATGCACAGGGCTCCCTGAAACACAAACCCACAGGGGGTCACCCCCACAACACGCATGGGGGTCCCCAAACCACAAACCCACAGGGGGTCACCCCCACAACATGCACAGGGGGGTCCCCGAACCACCAACCCAGAATGGGGGTCCCCGAACCACAACATGCACAGGGCTCCCTGAACCACAAACCCACAGGGGGTCACCCCCACAACACGCACAGGGGGTCCCCGAACCACAACCCGCACGGGGTCCCTGAACCACCAACCCGCACGGGGGTCCCTGAACCACAAACCCACACGGGGGTCCCCGAACCACAACATGCACAGGGCTCCCTGAACCACAAACCCACATGGGGTCACCCCCACAACATGCACGGGGGTCCCTGAACCACCAACCCGGCATGGGGGTCTCTGAACCACAAACCCGCACAGGGGTCCCCGAACCACAACATGCACAGGGCTCCCTGAACCACAAACCCGCACAGGGGTCCCCGAACCACAAAATGCACAGGGCTCCCTGAAACACAAACCCACAGGGGGTCACCCCCACAACACGCATGGGGGTCCCCAAACCACAAACCCACAGGGGGTCACCCCCACAACATGCACAGGGGGGTCCCCGAACCACCAACCCAGAATGGGGGTCCCCGAACCACAACATGCACAGGGCTCCCTGAACCACAAACCCACAGGGGGTCACCCCCACAACACGCACAGGGGGTCCCCGAACCACAACCCGCACGGGGTCCCTGAACCACCAACCCGCACGGGGGTCCCTGAACCACAAACCCACACGGGGGTCCCCGAACCACAACATGCACAGGGCTCCCTGAAACACAAACCCACATGGGGTCACCCCCACAACACGCATGGGGGTCCCTGAACCACCAATCCAGAATTGGGGTCTCTGAACCACAAACCCACAGGGGGTCACCCCCACAACACGCACAGGGAGGTCCCTGAACCACCAACCCGGCATGGGGGTCCCCAAACCACAACATGCACAGGGCTCCCTGAACCACAAACCCACAGGCGGTTACCCCCACAACCCGCATGGGGGTCCCCGAACCATAAGCCACACAGGGGTCCCCAACCACAAACCCACAGGGGATCACCCCCACAACACGCACAGGGGGTCCCCAAACCACCAACCCGCACGGGGTCCCTGAACCACCAACCCGGCACGGGGGTTCCTTCTCAGGTACTCAGCCCCTCCTCGCTGTAACTTCCACCAGGCAAAGTCCTCTCCCAAGGACCCTGGACTTGGTCATTCCGCTCACTTTGGACAAATCAGCAAGCACAAAGGACCACAGAAATTCGATGCAGGAGGCCATCACATCAGGGGACGCATGTGTCCAGACGCCGAAGAGAAGGCAACGCTCCACACCTGGGCATCACCCTGGACGGACCGAGCACCGGGCCGGGCACACTCGAGTCAGATCCGCTCTGCCGCACGAGCCCTGGGCTGACCGGTCCTCACAGCTGGTCCCTTCTCTCGACCACAAAATGAGTCATTTGCACCGTGGCTGTCTTGAGTTCTAAAGGAGAGAAGGCAGCCGAGTATCGAAGCTGCTTTTAAAGCAACTGCAAACTCAGGGTGGACTTAGGGCCCGGACCGACAGACCAACAGGAGAGGAAAGAGAGCCCTAAACCAGTCCCCAAACAAGCTTGGGGGCTCCGCCCTTGACAAGAGGGAGGGACAAACCAATCAGGGGCTGGGGCGGGCCATTTTCTGGAGAAAGAGACAGATGGGGTCAATAGAAGAAAAGCAAATGAGGGCCACCTGGGTGGCTCAGTCACCTCCGATTTCGGCTCAGGGCATGATCTCGCGGTCCGTGGGTTCGAGCCCCGCGTTGGGCTCTGTGCTGACAGCTCGGAGCCTGGAGCCTGCTTCGGATTCTGTCTCCCTCTCCCTCTGCCCCTCAACCACTCATGCTCTGTCTCTGTCTCTCTCCAAAATGAATAAACATTAAAAAAAAAAGAAAATGGAATCCAGGAAATTCAGGCTCAGAAAGCCGAGTGGCCCGTGAACCAGGAGATATTCAGTGGAGCGAAGGAAATGCAAATGAACCGGGTGCCTGTTCCCGCCCATCGGGTGGGCATCAGCGAGACGGCACCAGGGTCAAGTCTCCTCGAGGACTGGACGGCTCTCACACTGTGACGATGGCACTGCAGCTGGGCACAGCCCCTGTGGAGAGCAATCAGTTGGGAGGAGAGGATCCGAGAAGGCGGGACCCGTGTACCCCAGGCCACAGAGGCCAACACCTGTCCCCTAAGGACAGACCCTAAGAAAGAGCCATCCTGGCCAAGGATGTTCTCTGCAGCACAGCCTGAAAGACAAACGGCAAACAGCCTGGAGTCCCCAGGAGAAGACCAGAGACCTGGGGTCCGCCGTCCCACGAAATACGACACAGCCGCTAAAATGTGCAAACTAGAGCAACGTGATGAGGTGGGATTTTTTTTTTTTTCAAGTAGCTATGAATCCCGATGCCACCAAGACAAAGCTTCCAGGGAGCAGACAGTGCCTTAGCCCGCCTCCCCCCGTCCCCCACCCCACACGGGTGCCTGGGTCCCCCTGGACGAGCTAACATGTCCCAATGTTGGCGAGATAAGTAAACACCACATTGCTCAACCAGCCGGTGTTTCGGGTCATGAGGCAACCAGAGAGCAGCCGATTAGTTAATGAGCTACTTTCTGCGGGAGACGTTCTTTCCCCTTCTCTGTGTGACACAGCCCTCGGTCCTGCCCTGAAGTGGACTGAACCCACAAAACGGAGACACCAGGCTCCCAGGAAGAAGCACCTTTCCATCTCGGGGACACCGCGAGCGTACTGCACAATTTCCCCAACATACGGGGTCACCCCTGCTCTGTCCCCAGACCTGAGAAGAAAAGTGGGCCCCTTTCCACTGGGTGGGCAAAGCCGGCAGGAGAGTCTCAGCTTTGGAACCCCGAGACCAGGTGGGCTTTGGGTTGGTCACTGCTTTAAAACGTGCTTTTTGAACACAGGGACTTGAACAGGAACCTGCACACCCACGGTCACAGCAGCGTCATTCACGACGGCCAAAAGGTGGGAGCACCCAAGTGTCCATCCACAGAGAAATGGGAAAACAGGGCATGGTCCATCCACACAACGGAGTAATATTCAGCCCTGACAAGGGTGACACCTGCCACAACGTGGTTGGACCCGGGGGACGTGATGCTCAGTGAAACAGGCCAGACACAGACCAAGGACAGACAGGACAGACAAGGACAGACACTGTGTGACCCACCCACACGAGGTCCCTGGAG
The DNA here is from genome assembly GCF_022837055.1 of Prionailurus viverrinus. Lineage (NCBI taxonomy): Eukaryota > Metazoa > Chordata > Mammalia > Carnivora > Felidae > Prionailurus > Prionailurus viverrinus. The sequence goes on from NC_062570.1 coordinate 112,836,196, forward strand.
TCTCCAGATTCCCGGAGCCAGAAGGGTGGACGGTGGGCGCCGGGGCTGGGGGAGGAGGTGGGCGTCCATGTTTTACGGGAACAGGTTCCATTTGGAAAGATGGAAAGTTCTGGAGACACATGGTGGGGAGGGCTGCACAACAGCATGAATGTGCTTAGAGCCACCGAGCTGCAACTTAAAACAATGGTTACGATGGTAAAATTTATGTTATGTATATGTTACCACCGCTCACAAAGCATTAAATGCACAATAGTGTTTTCACGTCAATCTCTGTTAAATTCTCACAGGACATACCATGTCCTGATTCCCCCCATCTCCCTCCAGTCTTTGCCCAAGTGCCACCTTCTCAGGGAGGCCCGCCCTGACTGCCCTACTGAAGACTGCAACCATCCCTCTCACAGCCCCCTAAGCAAGCTCTCCTTTATTCTGAGACGGCCTCGAGGCTCCTATATTATCTCCCTCACTCAGTGTTTGTTTCCCCTGGCTCGAATGCTGGCCGTCCAGGGCAGGAATAGGTGTCTCTGGTTTACTGTTTTACCCCAAGAGTCTAGCTAGAACCATCAGACACGTTTAGGAGACGCTCCATCCCAGGACAGCAGAACCCACGTTCTTCTCAAGTGCGCACGGAACACTGTTCGGGATGGGTCACGTGCTAAGCCGTAAAAGAGCCTCCATAAACGCAACAAGGATTCAGTCATGCAAAGGATGTTCTCTGACCACAACCGAATGAAACTGTTAAGTCGATAAGAGAAAAAAAAAATAGAAATTTATGAATATGTGGAAATTGAACACCACCTGTCTAAATGACCAACGGGTCAGAAAATAAATCAGAGGGAAACTGGAAAATACTAAGAAGAAAGAAAAAGAAGCCAGAAAAATTTTGAAATGAGTGAAAAAGACCAAATATATCAAAACTTGAGAGATGCAGCAAAAACAGTCCTCAGAAGGAGATTTTCAGTTGTAAATGTCTATAATAAAAAGAACAAAGATCTCAACTCAATAACCTATCCTCCCCCCTGTGGAAAAAGCACATAAACTAAAGCCAAGTGATCTGAGGGAGGAAAGAATAAAAAAGCGCAAAATGAATGTAAAAGGGAAGAGAAAAATCAATGAAACCAACAACATGGCTCTTTGAAAAGATGGGTAAAATTGGCAAACTGTTAGCTAGACTGATCAAGAAAAAAAGCGGGGGTGGGGGGCAAACACTCAAATTAGCAGACTCAGAAATGAAAGAGAGCACATTTCTGCCAACCTCACAGAAATAAAAAGGACAATAAGGCAACACTATATACAACTGCACACAAAAATGGACAGATTTCGGTGAGACACAAAGTAACCAACATGACGCAGGAAGAAACAGAAGACTTGAAACATACCTATAACAAGTAGAGACTGTATTAAAACCACACACACACACACACACACACACACACACACGCACACACAAAAAGCACCAGGCCCAGATGGCTTCACTGGTGAATTCCACCAAACATTGAAGGAAGAATTAAATATAGTTCATCACAAACATTTCCAAAAAGGTAGAAGAGAACACTTTACAACTCATTTTATGAGGCCAATATTACCATGGCACCATCACAAGAAAACGACGAACCAATATCTCTTCTGCATATACATGCAAAGTGCTGAAAATCCTAGCAAACTGAATCCAGCTGCAGATGAAAAGGATTATAAACTATGAGTAAATGGGATTGGTCCCGAGAATTGCCAAGTTGGCATACCATCCAAAAATCAATTCATGCAATGCACCATATTAACAGAAGAAAAGACAAAAAGGAGCTAATCATCTCAACAGATGCAGAAGAGGCACTTGGCAAAATCCAGCACTGCTCTGTGACAAAAACACTCAACAAACTAAGAATGCCAGTGACCTTCCTCAACCTGATAAAGGGCACCTACAAGACACCCACGGCCAACACCGCACGTAATGGCGAAAGACTAGGTGCTTCCTCCTCACATCAGAAGCAAGACACCAACGTCCTTTCTGGCTACGTCTACTCAACCTTCTGCTGGAGCGTCCAGGCAGGGCAATTAGACAAGACAATGAAATAAAGGCACCCAGGTTGGAGAAGAAGAAATAAAATTGTTGTTACCCACAGATGACATAAACTCGTGTGTAGAAAATCCTACAGAATCCACTAAAAAAGGAACAGGACAGGGACGTCCACTCTTGCCACTGTTATTCAACGTAGTGTTGGAAATCATAGCCTCAGCAATCAGACAACACAAAGGAATAAACAGCATCCGAATTGGCCAGGAGGAAGTCAAACTTGCAGATAACACAATACTCTGTATGGAACACCCAAAAGATTCCACCAAAAACCTGCTAGAACTGATCCATGAAATCAGCGAAGTTGCAGGATATAAAATCAATGCACAGAAATCGGGTGCATTCCAATACACCAATAATGAGTCAACAGAAAGAGAAGTCAAGAAATCGATCCCATTTACAATTGCACCCAAAACCATAAAATACCAAGGAATAAACCTAAGGAGGTGAAAAATACACACCTGAAAACTATAGAAAGCTTATGAAAGAAATTGAAGAAGATACAAAAAAATGGAAAAATATTCCATGCTCCTGGATTAAAGAATATTGTGAAAATGTCAATACTACCCAGAACAATCCTTATCAAAATAACACCAGCATTCTTGAGAGCTAGAACAAACAATCCTAAAATTTGTATGGAACCACAAAGACCTCTTATAGACAAAGTAATGTTGAAAAAGAAAACCAAAGCAGGAGGCATCACAAGCCCGGACTTCAAGCTATACTACAAAGCAGTAATCATCAAGACAGTATGGTTCTGGCACAAGAACAGACACTCAGATCAATGGAACACGATAGAGAACCCAGAAATGGGCCCACAAATGTATGGCCAACTAATCTTTGACAAAGCAGGAAAGGATATCCAATGGAATAAAGACACTCTCTTCAGCAAGTGGTGCTGGGAAAACTGAACAGCGACATGCAGAAGAATGAACCCGGACCACTTTCTTACACCAGACACAAAAATAAACTCAAAATAGATCAAAGTCCTAAGTGTAAGACAGGAAGCCATCAAAATCCTCGAGAAGAAAGCAGGCGAAAACCTCTTTGACCTTGGACACAGCAACTTCTTCCTCAACACATCTCCGGAGGCAAGGGAAACCAAAGCAAAAATGAACTATTGGGACCTCAGCAAAGGAAACAATCAGCAAAACTAAAAGGCAACCAACTGAATGGGAGAAGATATTTGCAAACAACATATCAGATAAAGGGTTAGTATCCAAAATCTATAAAAAACTTCGCAAACTCAACACCCAAAAAACCAAATAATCCAGTGAAGAAATGGGCAAAAGACATGAATAGACACTTCTCCAAAGAAGACCTCCAGATGGCCGACCGACACATGAAAAGATGCTCCACATCACTCATCACCAGGGAAACACAAATCAAAACAGTGAGACACCACCTCACACCGGTCAGAACGGCTCACATGAGCAACTCAGGCAACGACAGATGTTGGCAAGGATGCGGAGAAGGAGGAACTCTTTTGCATTATTGGTGGATATGCAAGCTGGTGCAGCCACTCTGGAAAACAGTATGGAGGGTCCTCAAAAAATTAAAAATAGAACTACCCTACAACCCAGCAATTGCACTACTAGGTACTTATCCAAGAGTTACAGGTGTGCTGTTTCGAAGGGACACATGCACCCCCATGTTTATAGCAGCCCTATCGACAATAGCCAAAGTACGGAAAGAGCCCAAATGTCAACTGACAGATGAATGGATAAAGAAGATGTGGGATATATATACAATGGAGTACTACTCGGCAATCAAAAAGAATGAAATCTTGCCATTTGCAACTACGTGCATGGAACTGGAGGGTATTATGCTAAGCGAAATTAGTCAGTCGGACGTTAGTCAGTCGGATATTAGTCAGAAAGACAAATATCATATGACTTCACTCATACGAGGACTTTAAGACACAGAACACATGAACACAAGGGAAGGGAAGCAACAATAATATAAAAACAGGGAGGGGGACAAAACATAAGAGACTCTTAAACATGGAGAACAAATGGAGGATTGCTGGAGGGGTTTGGGTGGGGGGAGGGGCCATTAAGGAAGACACTTGTTGGGAGGAACACTTGGGTGTTATACGTAGGGGATGAGTCACTAGAGCCTTCTCTTGAAATCATAGTTGCACTATAGGCTAATTAACTTGGATGTAAATTTAAAAATAAATGTGCATAATAAATACACATGTTTAATACAATCAAAAAAAAGAATCCACTAAAAAATGATTAGAACAAACATGATCGTCAAGACTACAGAATATATGATCGATATACAAAAAAATGAATAGTATCTCTACAAACTAACAATGAACTATTTGAAAATAAAGTTAAGAAAACAATTTCACTTATGATGATACTAAAAAGGATTAAAGTCTTAGGCACAAATTTAACACAAGAAATGGAAAATTTGTACTCTGGAAACTAGAAAACATTTCTGAAAGAAACAAAAGACCTCACTGATTACAAAAACATCTAATGCTCATGGGTCAGAAGACTTCATATCGTTAAAATGGCAATACTTTCCGAAATGAGCTACAGACTCAACACGATCCCTGTCGAATCCCAGCTGGCTTCTTGGCAGAAGTTGATACGCTGATCCTAAACTCATATAAAAATTCAAGGGACCCAGAATAGCCAAACCAACGTTGAAAAGGAAAAAAAAAAAAACACCAGGTTGGAGGACTCACCCTTCCTGATTTTTTTTTTTTTTTTCAACGTTTATTTATTTTTGGGACAGAGAGAGACAGAGCATGAACGGGGGAGGGGCAGAGAGAGAGGGAGACACAGAATCGGAAACAGGCTCCAGGCTCTGAGCCATCAGCCCAGAGCCCGACGCGGGGCTCGAACTCACGGACCGCGAGATCGTGACCTGGCTGAAGTCGGACGCTTAACCGACTGCGCCACCCAGGCGCCCCAACCCTTCCTGATTTTAAAACTTACTACTGGGGGGTGGGAGGGTGGGGAGGGTGGGGGGTGGGTATTGAGGAGGGCACCTTTTGGGATGAGCAGTGGGTGTTGTATGGAAACCAATCTGACAGTAAATTTCATATCTTGAAAAAAAAAAAAAACTTACTACAAAGCAACAGTAAGCAACACGGTGTCATACTGGAGTAAGAATGGATATATAGACCAAAGGAAGAGACTTGAAAGTCCAGAAATGCTGCCATGATTTTTGTGGCCAAATGATTTTCAACCAGAGTGCCCAGGCAATTCAATCGGAAAGTATCATCTTTTCAACAAATGGTCCTGGGACAGCTGGACATCCACATGCAAAAGAATGAAGTTGGACCCCTTCCTCACACCATATACCGAAATTAACTCAAAATGGATCATATGCCTAAATGCAAGAGTTAACAGGATGAAATTCTTAGGAGAAAACACCCACATACATCTTCAGGGCCTCAGGTTAGGCAAATCCTTCCTAGACGCGGCACTAAAAGTTCACAAGTAACAAAAATAAAAACAGATGGTCTCCATCAAGATGCAAGATGTTCATACCTTATCTTTTTTTTTTAAGTTTATCTATTTGGAGAGAGACAGCAAGAGCGAGAACGGGGTAGCGGCCGAGAGAGAGGGGGAGAGAGAGAGAATCCCAAGCAGGTTCCCCACTGTCAGCACAGAGCCCCACACGGGGCTCAACCTCGTGAACCGCAAGATCATGACCTGAGCCGATATCAAGAGGGAGACACCGACCGACGGAGCCCCCAGGCGCCCCCAAATTTTATACTTTAAAGAACGCTATCAACCAGAGAATGGGACAAATTATCATCAAGATGGCACTCGTACAACTTGATAATAAAAGGACTAAAAAAAAAATTAAAAAGTGAGCAAAGGTTTGGCATAGGCATGTCGCCAAGCAAGGTATACAAATGGCCAAGGAGCACGCAAGGCACTCCCATCATTCGTCAGGAGACAGACGCAACTTAAAAAAACAGCCGGATGCCACCCCACGCCCTCTGTAGCAACCACAACCAAGAAGACAGGTAATAGCAGGGACTGGTGAGGAGGTGTGGGCAAGGGGCACCCTCACCCACTGGTTGGAACGCAGAGCGGCCCACCCACTCTGGGACACAGTCTGGCAGGTCCCCGGAGGGGCAAGCATCAGGTTACGACGTGACCCGGTGTTCCCACTTCTGGGTAAACACCCGAGAGCAACGCACCCACACGCTCCTGTGCCGATTGGAAACGGCCAAAGTGCAGAAACCACCCGTCTGCCCGTCAGCTGCCCTCCGGGTAACACCACCATCCCAGCTGTGAGGGAAGAAGCAGGGAACACCCGCTCAAGACACGTTCGGCCCCCGGCACAGATTCCGCTGAAAAAGGCCTGCCTGTTATTTAGAGTCGAGAGGAGCTGCTGAAATTTGCAAAAGAGGGTATGAGGCCCGACACCCCGGCCCGGCCCAGGCCTGTTCAGCCACAAAGCACCGTAGGGTTTAAGCAGGAACAAACCAAGACCCAGAGCCAGAACTCAAGCCATGCTGAACCCCAACACACACAGGACCCAGGACCCAGTCCCCAGTTCCGCCTCCTCGAATGTCATAAATACGGGCAGGGGGCGCAGACAGACTCTCAGAGCCCTACTGCCCAGAGGGGCCAGGGGCGAAGGAGGGACAAAAGTCAGGCGCTCAGTTACTCAGTGACAAAGGCCCACTTCAGGGACTCATGGGTTCAGCAAGCATCTATCCCGGCTTGGGAGGAGTGGGGGCGGGATGGGGGCGGGGAGGGGGCAGGGGCCCTGTCTGCAGTGTGTTTCATCTCACTTTAAAAAGCTGCCTTTGCCGTCCCCACCTCACCTGTCCCAACACCAGGCAGAGCTGAGTAGGGAAGCCAAGTGTGAGACCCTCCCCCAGGCCCGGGAGAAAGCGCCCTTATCCACCATCACCCAGGGGCAACCCCCGGCCCCCCGTGCCTGGGCCTCCGCTGAAAACCTGGGCGTGAGTTCAGGCCCCACATCGGGCTCTGTGCTGCCGGCTCGGAGCCTGGAGCCTGCTTCGGATTCTGTGTCTCCCTCTCTCTCTAGCCTTCCCCCACTCATTCTCTCTCTCTCTCTCTCTCTCTCAAAACTAAGTAATAAACATTAAAAAATTTTTTAAGATAAAGGGCCTCACCCCATCAGACCCCAGCGGTGGATGGAGCCAGCTGCCTGCCTCCCCTGAGCCTGTGTCCCACTTCCCTAACTCTGCGTCCTCGGGGGCCTGTTCCTCGGGGGAGGGGACCCCCCGATGACCCTCTGCAGCCCCCAATGAAACGTCACAGATGCATCCTAAATGACAAGAAAAGGGACAGATGTTGCTGGAAACATCCACCCGACTACAGGGCAAAGCCAGTGTTCAAACCCACATCCCGTCCAGGTTGCGGGTGCCAGGCTTCTTCCAGAGGTCCCCGGTGTGCAGTCCAGGGGACCCCAGGGGTTCCCTGAGTCCGTTTCAGGCCTCTGTGAAGTCAAACCGCGCTCACAGAAACACTAGGGCATAAGCTGTTTTCCCCTCACACTCCTCCCTGGTGTCCAGAGGGGTTTTCCAGAAACCGCACACATGCAGCGTGACAACAGGTTCAGTGCAGAGCAGACACAAGGACCCAGCTGTCCTGTGCTAAACCAGACACTGAAGGGACTCTGCAAACACGAGACCCATGGCCCGGTTCTCCCTGAAGTTTGTCCTGTTTTGGAAATAGCTGGTTTTCATAAAAACGTGATTGACATTCACATACATGGGTTTCTTATTGTCTTTTTGAGGCGGTCTTATGTAGGTATTTCTACTTCTCTTTTTAAGTTTCTAATGGGATGGGGCGCCTGGGTGGCTCGGTCGGTTAAGCATCCGACTTCGGCTCAGGTCATGATCTCGCGGTTCGCAAGTTCGAGCCCCGCGTCGGGCTCGTGCTGACAGCTCAGAGCCTGGAACCTGCTTCGGATTCTGTGTCTCCCTCTCTCTCTGCTCCTCCCCTGCTCATGCTCTGTCTCTCTCTGTCTCAAAAATAAATAAACGTTAAAAAAAAAAAAAAGTTTCTAATGGGATACATAGCAGGAGCTACAAGGCACAGAAGCAAAAAGCTTCCTGGGGTCCTTAAAAACTCTTTAAGAGGGTGATGAGGGAGCGTGGGGCGGGCTGAGGGACCAAATACGGGCTGGCAACCCCCCCTCCCCCCACCGTGGAATATGTGTTTTATTAAATGGTAATAAATGGTGTTTCCCTAGCAACAGCCAGCCCCTCAAGGTCCTGGAAACCTTGCTTCCAAAATTCCTTAGGGACTTACCCTATCCCTGACCTCCTGCCAACCTGAGGGGCTGTAATGAGTCACCCATCCGGACCCCAGTGCAGCTCTCCCTGCCCACGGGTCCTGTCCCCGCACTTTAATAAAATCACTTTTTTGCACCAAAGATGTCTTCAAGATTTCTTTCTTGGCCGTAGGCTACGGACCCCAGGAGCCCCCCACCACCCCAAAACTTCATCGCTTGGACCAAAAACGTGAGAACCCCTGTGCCCTCGCCCACGTGTGGGCCCCCCGTGGGGGAGGGCAGGGACAGGTGGCTGCCTGACGCAGGGTCCTGGCCCGGCCACGTGACCTTCCACGGTTAGGTAGACTCCATCTGCCTTGGGTGAGGTGGGGGTGTTACAAGTGTCCGTGGTCAGGGCCGTGGTGACGATGACATCAGCACCTGGAAAAGCACTTAAAGACCCAAGTGCCCCCTCCACTCGCTACCGCAAGATGGTCCACTGACAAAGAGACAGAGGGTGTCCCCACAATATACCCCCTTAACCCGGTCCCAGTGGGCGTCCATTCCCTGAAGCCCCGAGCAGCTGGCAGATCGGGGACAGGAGAAGATCCGTCCCTCGGGATGCTGACCCTGAGGCCGGGCCTGGGTGCAGCCAGTGGGCCGGCCCAAGTCTAAAGCCCTCGGAGTGAGGCCGAGAAAGGACAGGCCCGGGCCTGACCGGTCCAGGAAAGTCTGAAGCCATCACGGGCGGATGATGCAATGGTGGTGCCTTCCAGCCAATCGGTCTTTTCAAAAACATCCGGGGGGCTCACTCCACACCGGAGCCCCTACAGGACGCTGAGACCCAAGTCCCTTCCTGGGCACCGGTCTGCCTGGGGCCCTGCGCAAAGTCAGGGCAAATGCCTACAGCTGGGCAGGCCCCTGGCACAAGATGGTGGGAGCACAGAACACCATCAAAATCAAGAAGGAGAAAGACGGGGGGGGGGGGGGCAGGAGGGCAGGAAAAACCCTGGGTGGTGGCAGCCGTGCCCAAGTGCCACAGCAGACACGCCTCTGTGCCCCCCCCCCCAGGGCGTTCCTGCTCCCCAGGGTCCCAGGAAGGCCTTCAGCTCTACTGAGAATGTGTGACCCTCTCCCTGGGCCCAGGCCCTCTGGGACCCGGCGTGCACATCCCTTCTTCAGGCTCAGGCACCACCACGGGTCCCCGAGCGCCCCTGGAGAGCCCCTGGTCAGCCCCTCGTCCCGGCTCCCTGCCTCTCCCCACCCACCCGGGGATCTGGGCACTGTTGCGGGATTTCTCAGCCCAGGGAAGGGGGAGGTCTCATGGGCCGGAAGACCCATGGGTCCCCCAAGTAGGGACACTCTGGGGCAGGACACCCAGTCTGCAGGACGTGGCTCATGTGGAGCATTCAGGTGGCATCATCTGCCACTACTGTCACCTAGGGGTCTACACCGTCCCCAGGGTGGGACTCATTTTCAGGAACCCTGAGAGTGGGGCAGCATCTGGCCCACTTCTCTCCCTCCCGCTGGGGGCTCTAAACAGTGTGGACCCTCGGCAAGGGGCCAGTCTAAAGGGAACCAGTCTCCTGACCTGCTCCGTGTAGAAAGGCCTTGGGGGGTCCCCTTCCCCAGCAGCCTCTCCCACCTTCTACAGAGGAAAAGGCCTTCAGGCCCTCTGAACCTCGCCGGGGAGGGAGTGGGGGTGGGGAAGGGCTCCCAGTACCAAACAGAGGAAGGCAATTCAAGCAAGCCTTGAATTCAAACACCAAAATCACCGCCGCCCACTGGCTAACAGGTACATGCCCAGTAGAACCTTCCTTTCCACCATTTCTGAAATCCACACCGTTTTATGGTGTTCGAACCTACCGCCTCCTCCAGCCAGACCTCATTTCCGCGTGAGCGCCTTGATGTCACAAGAAAAGCTTCTCTAAGTCCATGTGTGTATTTTCTCGCACAGAAATACGCACGAGCGATTAACGAAAGACCGACAAGCTCGGACGTCTATTCCGTTGGGGTAACACTCTGGGGGCGAGGGGCAGTAGCGCTTTGAGAAGGCAAAGGAACGATGAACAGTCCCCGAAGCCGCTGTGCCCATTTGCCAGGGTCAGGAGCTGCCACGTCGCGGGTGGTTTGGACAGAAGACACCGCTCGAGTTGGCCAACACTTTTTCAATGCCGGTATTTACCTCCCAGGCGAGGTTCTCCATTCTCAGCAAATTCTAGAACCTACCGAGAACAACTTTAGATGCTGACTTAAAAAAATGCACGAGGCGCGTGGTTGAACGGCTCCGGTCAGAACCGGAGTGGGTATAAAGGGGCCCCGGGGCGTGATTCTTTCAGCTTTGCTGCATATTCGAATTTTTCACACGAAAATGGTGCAGGAAACATGGGGGGGGGGGGGGGGACACATAGTTTTTAAAAACAATGTTTTTAGGGAGCTGAGAGGCCAAAAAAAAAAATTCTTTAAAGAAACTTGCCCCCCCCCAAAAAAAAAGAGGTTAGAGTGGGAGAGAGCCAAAGCATGAGAGACTCTTAAAAACTGAGAACAAACTGAGGGTTGATGGGGGGTGGGAGGGAGGGGAGGGGAGGGGATGGGTATTGAAGAGGGCACCTTTTGGGATGAGCACTGGGTGTTGCATGGAAACCAATTTGACAATAAATTTCACATATTGAAAAGAAATAAAAGACACTTGCCCAGCCAGGCTCAGCCACTGCAGGTGTGTGCCATGATTATCCACCTAATGGATGCCACCCGGTGAGTCTCCTCAGTCACCAGCCCAGGACTGGCCCACCATCCTGCCGGCCGGAACCCTGAGCGTTGCCCGAAATGTGCTCTGAGGACCCCTGAGGGTGCAGACCCTCCGGGAGCGCCGGGCTCCTGCACCTCTGGCCTCAGCCAGAATGTCCGGGGGGACCCCCAGGAGCACCCCCCACCCCCAAGGTCCAGCATTTGAGATCTGCAGCTTTGACATTAGGAGCTCATGGCCTCATTCAACGCACACCCCTCACCGAGCCACCGTGAGAGTCCTTGGCAAACCCCACAAGGACAATGTTCCAGCACGGTCCGGGTCGGTCACTGGGCACAGGCCCCGCCCCCTCCCCGCACTGCCATCTGGCAACCCTGCTCTCCACTGCAGCTGGCCACAAACTCCTTGCAGCCCCACAGGCTTTTAGGGGTTTAATCTCCCAGAAAGGGACACGTGCCTCAGCTGGCCCATCCCTGGGCACACCCAGGGCCCGGACTGAGCGCCCTGGCAGGCTCTCGGATCCGCCCCAGCACTGGGCTCACCTTCCCCGGCCCCCTTAAGACTGGAAACCCCTTGACGGGTGGGAAGGCCCGTGCCACGTGCATTCCCAACCCCCAAAGACCGGCCTCGATATTTCCACTTGGGGCCAAAGACGTGAGCCTTCACTGGCCACTTGAAAACATTTCTGGAGTCTGCTTCCAAGGAAAATAAAAGGGCCCCTCACACCAAGAAGTCTGATCAGAAGATTGTAGCTCTTTTTCAGGCCGCAGCTACAGGAAGAGTAATTGTCCAACCGGATGAATCTTCCCGCTGGGTAATCCGTCCCCTGGCCTGGCCGAGGGTGGCGCGGCGGCGGTGGTGGGGAGGGGCGGGGGGGGGGGGGGGCCTGAGGGCTAGGCTCTCTCTCCCGGGCAGTTTGCTAATCGAGGCTGCCCCACGCCCTGGCTGTGTGGCCCGGGGCTAGCGACTTCGCTCCTCTGAGCTCCAGGCTCCGATCCATACAGTGAGAATAATCAACCCCATCTCTCTCTCTCTCTCTCTCTCTCTCTCTCTCTCTCTCAAGTTTCCCGAGACCTGAATGAGATAATCTGTAGCAAGAGTGCAAAGCAGTGTCTGCCAGAAGGAAAGCACCGAGCACGTGGGAATACTGGCTGTCGCTGTATACTGGCTGGCACCGTCTGCATGTCCCCACTCTGGGAGCAAGAACGTGGCCATTTCTGCCGAGTTCCCGCTGCAGCACAGGCAGAGAGATGACCAGACCTCCTCCAGGCTGGGCTGGGGACCCTCTCTGTGCCCTACAGCACCCAAAGGTCACTTCTATCACAGCCCCTGTCCCGCTGTGCATTAACCCTTCCCCCGCTAGCCTGGAAGCCCCCGGGGGCGGGGGAGGGGGACAGCCGCAGTGGCCAGCTCCCCGCCTGGTGCTCAGCAGCCGTTTGAGCTCACTCAGTGCAACGTGCAGAGAAAATCTGATACGCGCTAGGTCACCTCGGACCATCAGAGAGCGGCAGGCCCCTCACTGGGTGGGAGGGCCAGGTGCAGGGGCCAGGCCACAAGGGGCAGGCGGCCGGGGGCCTCCAGGCTGCAAGCCCTACTACGCCCAATCAGTCCCCGGTCTCTCAACCAGCACCCAGGCGAAGGGCTGGGGACTCCAAAGATTTTTTTTAAACTGGCTCCTGTTGGGGGCGCTTTCCTGCCCACCTCTTTGCGAACTCCCCTCCGTCAAAGCAGAGAATTAGTAAGTTTGCAGAGATCACTTTGAGGACGGAAGGTCACACACGCTCCCCCCCTGGGGCTGAGGACAATTGGAGGCTCCCGGGAAGGCCGCCGCTGTTCATTTCCTGGAGCGTTTCCAGCCACGCCCCTCCCTCCCGCTGCCTTCCCAGGGCGGGGTTCTCAGCTCCGCCTGCCTCCGGCTTTACGCAGCAGGAGGGGGGATTTCCTGAGAACGAGAGTTCAGGGGTCAGAGGGTAGACCGCAAACCCCAGCCTCACCCCCAGGATTCCTTTGGAGCCGGAGGCCGATCTCGGCCTCCTTAGCAGCTCAAGTCCCAAACTGGGCCCCCATTTGGGGAACCCCCATCACTCACCAGAGACAACAAGGACACCAGAACACTCTCAATTAGGGCTCTGACATATTTGAGAATAAAGCCAGTAAGATAACGAATTACTTCTCCATAAAAATCAGGTTTTACTAGTGTTTTCCAGTCTATCGGGTGGCTCCCGGCGTGTTTTTCTTAGTTTCTCGGCTTTTTCTTCCACCTGTGTCCCCATCACTGATGTGAGTAAAATATGACACTATCTCAGAGCTGCTTTATCTTCCCCAGGTGGCCTTCTTCACATCTGACCTTTGACCCTGGATGCCCAGGGCTCCCTCTAGCTAGCCTGCCCCCCCCCCCCCAGAGGCCTGGACCAAGTCACCGGCACAAGGTGACCCCTGGACCTCAGCTGGGGGCCCTGAAGGAAAGCCCCTAGGACACTCTCCTGAATATGAATCGGGCTTTTTCTCCAGCAAATTACACTCGCAGACAGAGGCCCGGAGGACACCCCTCTTTCCCAACGGACAGCTGATTTGTTCAAAGCAGCCAAGCGCTGCCCACTGGGACCTGCCTTTAGAGGCAAAATCACCTTATTCATCAAGCATTCCTGTTGATATCGAACAGTTACAGCGCCTTCCGTAGGGGCCCAATGTGCCTTTCCATCCAATTTCTCCTTCTTGGAAAACCAGAAATTTCCCAGTGTGGGAACGGCACCTGCTTCCTTTAACGGACTGCTTCCCAGCAGCCTTACATCCAGCTGCTCTCAACACAGCCTAATTCCTGTGCAGACAAGGGTCTCCGTCGGCCTCCTTAAGGCTATTGGCACTTCCAGGGCAAAACTCCACTGGCTCCCCCTTCTTGGCCACTAGGGCAGTCACCTTCACTTTCCGTCCTTAGTCACCCCAGACCCCCGCAGTGGGCACTAATCTCCAGGCGAGTGCAGCCTTGTTATCAGGCACGAGTGGCGAGAAAGTTCGGGTCTCCAAACGCAGCGGCTTCCCGGGGAGGGGGGGGGGCTGTTCTGGATGGTCGGAGCCCCCCAGCACCACCAGCTCCCCGCTAATTATCATTTCATGCAGGACCCCTGGATCAAGGCTGAATCCGGGCCGAGCATACACTCCTGCCCGGGTCAGTAAAGTCGAGGGCCAAGTCCCAGGTGGAGATCAAAGCGCCATCCCCCAGCGGAGGGATTCCGAAATTACCTCTCTGCTTCTCCAAACTTAATTTAATTAGAGGACTGACCTCATTAATTCGAACTTGAGTTTCAAACAAAAAAGAGGTCACCAATTTACTGCCTCCAATTTCCACGTGGAAACCACTTCATTTCTGGAAGGCCTCTGAGGACTCCCAGGACCGTGCCCACAGCTGCCGGCCCCCCAGGCCCCCTCGCGAACCGCGACCTAAGCGGCCCAAGTGCCTTCCAACCGCCCAGGGTCGCTTTAAAAGCTCCTCCACGAACTCCATGGCCAAGAGCACCGGCCTCACCCCATTTGGACGCCCCCAGCCCCATGGAAACACTAAACCTGGCCTGCGTGCACGCCCCTCGCATCCCGCGCAGAGCGGTGGAACCCAGGCGGCGAGGTCCACCGCGGGGCCGCACCCTCCGAAACCGAGGTCCACCCCGGCCCCCGCGCCCTCCTTTCCCAGGCGGCGAGGTCCACCGAGGGGCCGCACCCTCCGAACGCGGGCGGCAAGGGCCACCCCGACCCCCGAACCCTCCGAACCCGGGCGAAGTCCCCCACGGGGGTCGCACCTGCTCGCGCAATCCAGCGGCCCCGGCCCAGGTGGCGCGTGAGCGGTCGGTGTCTCCTGGCGCGCGCCCCGCGCCCCGGCAGCCCTGCGGAGGCGCCTGGGCCGCGGGCTGCGCGGGCGGAGCTGCCCGGCCGCCGGGAGGAGGGATGCCCGGGCGAAAGTTGCCAGGGAAACTTGAGCAACTCGAGCGCGCCAGTGCCAGCCTCCTGCATAATTCACGGGCGGCGGCGGCGGGCCGCTGGGGCCCCTCACCTACACCAGCCCGGTGCCCCCCCACCGTATCCCGGCCGGGGCGCGCGGCGGGCAGAGGCTGGACACAAAGCATGGGCACTGCGCGACCCCGGGACCGGGGTGGGGGGCCCGACGCGCGACTCCTGGGGCCTGCGCGGGGTGCGCCGGCCCCGGCCTCGCGGAGCCCGCTGCTCCAGCCGCGCGTATCTGGATGGGGGCTCTGTGCGCTGGCTCGCGGCTGGGTGACCGCAGGAGGGTCTCTGGGGACCCTGCCGCCGCGGCTTGGGTCCCCGCCCCCCGCGCGCCCCCTGGCGGCCCCGAGCCCGCTCCTCGGCCGAGCCTACGGACTCCAGTCCCCGGGCCGGCGGGTGGCGACCGAGGGCAACCAGACCCCGGGCAGGCGGTGGAGGTAGGTCTGTGCTGCCCCGGCGGGAGGGGGTGCGTGCGCCGGGGGCACAAAGGAGTCGCTCCTACTCTCGGCGCCCACTCCTCTTCCACGGCTTTTGAAACCTGCCCCTACTCCAAAGGAAGCCGGGGGTGGCGGCGGGGGGAAGGTGTCTTCACCGAGAAGCGACCCCACCAGGACGCGAGGAGCCCCCCCTTCCCAACCCCCCACCCCCACCCCGTGCCCAGCTCCGAAGGGTTCAGTGCTGCGCTTAACCGGCAGCTGGTGCTCCCGTAATCCAGACGCACCCGAGATGCAGCCGGGGAGCAGGGTCGGGCGCCCGGGGGCCACCTCCTGTCCTTCCCGGCCGCCCCCGCCCCGTGCCGCCGCCGCCGCCGCCTTACCTGGTCCCGGGAGTCGGGCCGGCGAGAGCCCCCGGGGAGGGCGGGCGTCCGCGCGCACCTGGCTCCGCCGCGGGGACCCGAGCGGCGCCGCGCCCAGCCCGGCCGGAGTCTCCGGAGCCGCCGCCGCCGCCGCCGCCGCGCAGGTGTCGGGGGTGGGGTGGGGTGGGGTGGGGGGCGCCGGGCCCCGCCCCGCGCTGCCGCCCGGGCGGGGGGCTCCTGGCGGGGGCGCTCGGCGGTCCCTCCCCTCGGCCCCGCGCGGGCGGCAGGCGCCGGCGAGGGTGGGGGAGGGGTCCTCTCGCCGCCCGAGGGCGCGCGCGGCCCCGGACCCGCGAGCGCGGCCCGCCCGCGACCTCTCCCGCACCTGCCGCGGCCGCTCCGGCCCCGGCGGCGGCGGCGGCGGCGGCTCGGGCGCGGCGCGCGGGGTCTGTTGTGGCAACCCCGGGAGACGGCGGGCGCCCAGGGCCGCCTCCGCCCGCCGCCCCGCCCCGCCCCGGGTGGCGCGGCTCGCCGCCCCCCTTCCGCGAGAAAGCCCTCGGACCGCGAAGTCCTCGGCGCGATTATCCCGAACGCAGCCGGCTCCCGCCCCTGAGTGTTTTGTTAATAGGATTCGGAAACACAGAGGCCGAAGGCACGGCTCGGCGTCTTCAGGGCAAATGAAAACTTTGTGCCCGGGCGAGACGCCGCCGGCTGCCTCACGGGCCACCTTCCACCTGGGCGCCTGCCTTCCGGGGGCCAGCCGCCCTCCCGGCCGAGGAGCGACTCGGGGCGAGGGCGGGGGCGGGGGGGGGGGGGGGGGATACACACACGCCGCTCAGATGAAGCCCGGGGGTCAAGCACCACCCCCCCACCCCGGGGACCCCCGGGGATCCTGTCATTAACCGGGACTCGGGGACTGCCAGGTTTGACGAAACCCAAAGGGGGTTGTCACCAGCCCGGGCCCCGGCTCCTGGCTGTGACACTCCCGACCTGATGCCTGAGCTATTGGCTAATAACTTCTGGAGCCCCCCCCCCCCCCCCAAAATCCACTGGTAATTACACGAGCTATGGAGGCTTCTGTGTCCTGAGTTCTCCAGTGTTCTGGAAGGGAGAGCCATTCCTGCCTGAGATGTGCAGTGTGAGTGGGGGAGGTGCTGGGGGGGGGGGGGGCGGCAAGCACCAGCTTCCAGGCTGTGACAGAGACCTGGCTTTCAGGAGCCAGCCTTCCATTCTGCGAAACCCCACCGCTGTCTCCCCAGGAGGAACAGTAAAGACTCCATAAGTACATTTACATCTTTATGTATCTATGTTATGATCCGTATACTTTTTAAAGCCAGTCTTCTAGAACACGCCTCAGAGAGTTGCATGGGCCAGTGACTTCAACACACCAAAGGCAAAGTTAAATATTTGCTCTAGATACTTTTTTTTTCCCCTGCTTGCATAATTGTCCCACATTTCAAAGAAGTCTTTAAAAGCACTTAGGGTAGAAAAAAAAAAAAAAGTTGTATTTGGGGCCTAAATATTTCAGGACACACGTGAAGTAAATACTGTAGCTCTTCCGGGGCTCCTGGCAGATGTCTTTCTCTCCGCTGCCTCCTTAAGCATGAGCCTTAAAATGTTTGTTGAGTGAATAAAGGAGGCCATCCATCAAATAACAGTAATCCTTAAACAGGAAGAATGAGGCCCTGACAGGATCCGACAGGCATCATTTCTTTGACTTGTAAGCAGGGGTACAGGGGGGGCTTAGAGGGAGTGGAGGCGGGGGTTACCTTCCCATAACTTACATCAGACCCCTTGACCCCAAACAAAGCGTGTCATCTGAACAAAGTAGTGGGTCTGCCCGCAATTCCAACTCAAAGTCCCCAACATGTCACCTCCTCCACCCAGATTCCCAACCCCCCCAGATGCTCCTCCCCAGATTTCTAGGACCACCCTGGGGCCAGCAGAGAAACAGCTGGCCATCGCTCAGCTGTGAACACATCTCCGTTGTCCCCACAGAGGGGTCCCAGCGCCAAAACCATTCTGCCACCTTCAAGAGACACCTCCCCAGGGATCCAGGCCTCTGCCAGCCTGTCCACCCAAGGGGACACCCCTAGCCACCCCTCCAGTGGGATCCGTTTGTTGCCTGGCAACATCCTTCAAGTCTCGAAGAGCCTCTCATGAGAGACTCGGGACCCGCGGCCACCGCCTTTTCGAACCCCTTCCCGCTCACCGGGAGGGATTTTCAAGGCGCACCTTCAGCCCTGACAGCCCGTCCCCGCCGTGTGCTGGGCCTTTGCACCGCACTGAGCCTTTCAGCCGTCTTGTGTATGGGGGGCGGGGGGCCAGGACAGCACGAGTCACAGGGCGCCTTGCTTTAGTTTCAGTGTGGGAAGAGGGGAATCATCCTTTTACTTCTCGACCTGGGAGCTCCCCGTTTTTGTTTCTGTAAGCTGCCTTTCCCTGGGTCCCCCCCCCCCACCCCGACATGTCTGATATTGCTGGAATGGGCTTGCGGAAAGATACGCCGTTTTCCATCTGACAGCTCTTTTTTCCTGTAAAACCTGAAGCCCTCAGCCATCAGCCACGGTATTTATGGCTTGTCCACTGAGCACAGAGCACCCGGGACCTCCCAGAAAGAGGAGCTATTTTACAGAGCGCTAGAAACTGGGACACCGTACCGCTACAACATGCAGAACATAACCAACTTCTCTGTCCTGGGGAAAACATTATAAGTATTGTGGGGCTTAGATGAACCCCAATGGTCGGAGGCCTGTCTGCCTCCAGGGCCGCTCCTGGGTTTGGGACCTAGGGACCGGCACCCCCCAGCGCAGGGTTCTCAGGCTGTCCAGGCATCGCCACCCTCCAGCTTCCAGGTGGGAAAGCTGAGGCAGAAGGAGGCATGGGACTTGCCCAAGGACATGGGGTCAGAGCCAGGTGAAGGCAGGTGAAGGCGGGTTCTCCAGCCGACAAGCTTGCCTCACTCCCCCATCCCTGCCAGATCCCCACGCTTCTGCAATGGTTTTCAACACGTTTCCCGCTCCAGCGAGAGATCTACTTCCCTCAGGCGACCCCGCGCATCAAATATTGGACAGCTCAGTCATTTCTCCATAATTTTGCGACAGCTTCTAGCTCAGTCACAAACCTGATCCTGTAAATACTCCCAGATCTTACAGACCCCTCCACTCCTCTGCTCTCCATTAGTTCCCACGGATTTGTTTCCCACCAATTGGTCTCAAAGGCTTCCTGAGACTTACTTCTCTGATCATAAGAGACGGGGATGCTAACACGGGGAAGGCGAGTTTGCTCGTGCTGGAATCTGAGGCCGCAGAGGGGCTGGTCAGGAGCTTTTCCTGGGCAGGAGGAGAGGGGCTAGGGCTGTGCCCTCAAGGCCGGCCAGACTTCTCCTGGGTCCCCTGCTGGTGCCACGGCAGCAGGAGGGGTGCAGGCGCAGATCCAGGGGCAGCTCTGAGTCCCCGTGGGTACAGCCTGGGAGGCTGGGAGGGGCGGGCTCGGGGCCACCAGCCGGCCGGCAGTCCCGCTCAGGGAACCTGTGTGGCTTCTGAGATGTGCCTCTGGGGCCTCCCTCGCTCACAGCGGAGACCTTAACAAAACACTCTTATTTGGGAGCTTCCTCCTCCGGGGCCCCTCTCCCTCCTCCCTCGCTCCTGCATCCTGGGTCACCTCTCCAAGACAGCAGGCTGCACCCAAGTCCTTGTTTCGGGGAAAGCTTCACAGGGGAACCCAAAATAAAGTGCAATCTGATGTGTCGTCGATGAAGAAGGAGTCCCGGCCGAATCAGGCCACGGAGATGAACAGACCTGAGGCCAGCCGGAAGTCATGCTCAGGAGGGACAGGGCACCCCGACGTGGGCCACACCCGCAACCTGACGCGATTATCGATTATCGGGAAACCAGACCCATCAGAAGAGCCCGTTATAACCGGACTCTTGGGGTTTGCTTGGCAAGCAAACAAATAAGCAAACCTTCACGATCTCCAGGAGACGATACCGCAGAGCTTTGAAAAACCACATGCATCCCAAGAACGCTCGAATGCTTCCATGTTAGTGAATCTGTCAGGAGATACGCCTGGCCGAAAACACTTCCTAGTTAAAAAAAAAAAAAAAAAAGTAGTTTGGAAACATTTTAAGATTGTTCAGTATCCAACCAAAGCCAGCATCGTGTCCCATGTGAAATGCTAAATAAATCCCTCTCATTCAATCCAGACACACGACATGGGAGCCTGCTAACATTACCAGTACTGAGTGTTTCCCTGGAAATACCAGCCAACGCAATCGAACAAGAAAACTCAGTAAGAAAGGCTAAGCATTTTTATTTTATTTATTTATTTTATTTACTTGGAGAGGGAGAGAGAGGCAGGGAGGGGCAGAGACAGAGGGAGAGAAAGAGAGAATCCCAAGCAGACTCCGTGCTGTCGGCATAGAGCCCGACTTGGGGCTCAAACTCACGAACCGTGAGATCACGACCTGAGCCTCAGCTAAGAGCCAGACGCTTCACCGACTGAGCCACCCAGGCACCCCAAGGTTAAGTGTTTTTACGAAGAAGGCAAACTTATCATTTGGGGAGGCGCTATGATTTTCTGACTGGCTAAACTTAGGTACTCCCCTATCCTATCTCTTTCCCGGTTTCCATTCCTGTAACATGGAAAGAGGAACCGCCAGAGTGGCTGTAAAAGGTTAAGTTCGTGAACCTACAATCTACTCGGGAGCACGGCTCGCTGTCTCCAGCGTCACTGCGTCTGCTGTTCTTAAACGGAGACCGTCAACACCGTAAAGCTACGATTCTCCCGCTCGACAGCATTAAACTCAGTGCAGCCCCGTGGTGGCCTGCGGTCTAGCTGAAGAAATAACCATGCAAAAAAAAAAAAAAAAAAAGCAAAGCTGTGTGTGTCCAGAACATGGAAAAGGCAATCCAATTAAAAAGAATTAAAAAGGCGATCCAATAAAAGAATGGGCAGATCTCACCCAAGAGGCCATCAGAACGGACTGGAAGCGTATGAAAACATGCCCAATGTTGTCAGTCGGCAGAGAGGGAGTAAACCCACGATGAGACTGCTTCCCACCGGCTAAGCCGAAAAAGGCAGGCGGTATCCGACACGGGAGAGGACGCGGGTTCTCGCACGCCGGGCGCCGCTGGTGGGAGACGTGTGGGGACAGCCGCCCGGGGAATGGTCCCGCGGTATCTGCCAGGACCCAACCCCCCTCCTCGGGGGGGCACGCGCGCCCAGCAGCAATGACAGTGTCCCTGCCCCAAAGGGGAGCGCCAGCACGCTCACTGCACTCGACGGAGATGGGCGTGAGTAAATGGCGCCGTGTTTGTGCAAGGAAAGCCCATCTGTGGCAAACGGGATGTACCATTGCCGCGTGTGCGAAAGCACGAGCCGATCTCATGATTAGCGCATTAAGTGAAAGAGGCACAGACTGTATAATTCCGCTTGTATAAGGTTGGAAAACGGGCAGAAACGGTCTGTGGTGTGGGAGGCGGGCACCTGCAGGGAGACCAGGAGGACTTCTGGATGCCCGGAGTGCTCTGTCCCTGGGGCTGGTTGCTGCTTGTCTGGTAGGTGCGCTCTGGGAAAAGTTCTGGAGCCCTGCAGGTGTGATTTACGCCTTTTCCCTCGCTCTGCTGGTCTGTGATCAAAGTCGACTGCCGAAGAGCAAGAAACACCTCCAAAAGGAGAGGAAGCAGAGGAGGCCCCAAATTAAATATCCCGAAAAGCTCCGGTCATTACCAGCAGCACGCCGATGGTGCCATCGGCCGATGCAGAAATGAAACCGACCTAGCAACGGCGTCCTGTCCGGTCTTGACTCGGATATTTTTCTCCTTCACTCATATTTCCGCTGCCCCCGCACCCCGTTGACTGCCTGCTCCCGCCGAAGCTAAGGTACGGTCTGTGTGCTTGCAGAGGGCCTGGGGTCCCCCTCCGCCTTGACCTGTTGCTCCCGTACAGAGCCTGGCACGCCACAGACGATCGTCCTCAGAGTCTCCAGGCAGAGGCGGCTGGGAGGCCTTTCTGAACGTTTCGGGTGTTCTAACGGGAGAGTTGAGATCAGACCACGCAGGAGTCAGGGCCTCTCACCGGACAACAGCCCAAGGAACAAAACCGACCAAAATGAAGGGTGAACGGCCAGAGAAGATATTTAACGCTTTGCATTAAAAAGTTAATGGATTGGGGCGCCTGGTGGCTCATCGGTTAAGCGTCTGACTCTTGATTTTGGCTCGGGCCATGAACTCAGGGTGGTGGGATTGAGCCCCTCACAGGGCTCTGCACCGACCTTGGAGACTGCTTGAGATTCTCCCTCTCTCTCTCTCTCTCTCTCTCTCTGTCTCTCTCTCTCTCTCTCTGTCTCTCCCCCACCAAGGGCTTGCTCACTCTCTCTCTTTCAAACAAATAAATAAGTAAATGCATATCCTAAATATATAAAGGATACTTACAAAACAAATATCTATTTAGAAAGTAACAGAAATCATCATGGGGCGCCTGGGTGGCTCAGTAGGTTGGGCATCTGAGTTCAGCTCAGGTCATGATCTCGCGGTTTCTGGGTTCGAGCCCTGCGTCGGGCTCTGTGCTGACAGCTCAGGGCCTGGAGCCCACTTCGGATTCTGTGTCTCCCTCTCTCTCTCTGCCCCCACTCACGCCCTGTCTCTCTCTCTCAAAAATAAATAAATATATATATTTTAAAAAGTAATAGAAATCATCAAAAAGCCTAATTAAAGGATGGATACATGACAGAAATGTAAATGTTACTTGAAAATGTTAAAAGTCATTGAATCTTTTCAACAAATGCTGTAGTAATTGGATGTTCACACGGGAAGCAAGGAACCCTCACACTTTATAAAAAAAAACAAAAAACAAAACACATCACCATGGACCATCAGTCAGTGTAACCGGTCAAAACTACACAACTCTTAGAGGAAAAGGTGAGAGAAAACCGTTTTGGTTTGGGGTCAGGCACAGAGGTCTTAGTGACGACAGCAAAAGCGCGAGCCATGGAAGGAAAGAAAATGGGTAAACTGGATGTCACCAAAGTTCAAAGCTTTCGCTCTTTGAAAGACACACTGTAAAGAGAATGAAAAGTCACGTCGAGGACCGGGAGAACATCCTTGCAAGTCGCGGATCTGACAAAGGACTTGCATCCAGAAGATTCCGATCACCAGTTCTCAGAACTCAGCGGTGATGGAACCGGCAGTCCGGCGCAAACGCAGATTCGGGCAGCCCCTCCCCCAAAGAAGCGTTCCAGCGCTCTCGGAACGGTGCTCCTCGTCGCTAATCATCAGAGAAGGGACAGGACTCGGGGGAACACAGTGCCGGCCAAGGAGGGGATGGACGGAGGGCAGGATTCACGCACCTGCTGGGGATGGACCCTCAGCCGTCCACGCGAGCACACGGATGCCTCGGAAAGCAGCTGTGCGTAACGTACGCTTTTACGTAGAGACGCGTCTGACCCAGGCGCTTCTCCAAAGAAATCACGCGCTTGTTCTCACACCACAACCTGCACGACTATCTGTGGCTCCAGGACCCGGCTCCCGAGACCCTCGCATCCCCCAGCCCATCCCATGCTCGGCCGGTGCACGACTCCTGTCCTCCGTCTGTCCCCTCCAGCTCTGCACCTGCTCTCTTGTTCACGGTCCACGGGGCTGGTCCCACCTGCAGTAACTCTTCGGCTCCCAGCCTCCCCTGACCCGGGTCATACCCCTCCTGAAGCCCTCAGGACTCCCCGCCTTCTCACCCCACCCTCAGCTCTGTCCTCACCCTTCAGGGAAACTTCCAGTCCTGCTTCTGCCTCTGTCTCTGTTCCTGTCTCGCTTGGCAGGTCGGGCCTCCAATCCTCACGGAGCCCCCCGCCCCGCTCTCCTTCCATGGGGCTGGAAATCCTGAGGGTCTGTCTTGACCAGCTTGGGGTCCCATTCCCAAGGTGCCCCCCCCCCACCAATCTGCAGAGTGCCCAGTGGATGTTGGAGCCCGGGGTGGGCGTTGGGTCACAAACAGGCCTGAACATGGAGGGCAGGCAGAGACCTGGGGGCGGGGGGGGGGGGGGGGGGGGGTGGAGGCCAGGTACAAGCAAGTCCCCTTCCGACGACTCCGCAGAGAGGCCTTACCAGCGCTCAGCCGCTGTACCGCCCCTTGTGCCTCATCCGCGCGTTGGTCTCTTAAGGCTGAGTCCTTGGAGCGGCTCCCACGTGGGCACTTTCCAAGGACTGAGGGTGCAGGAGCCTCCGATCGCCCAGGGCCAGCTCGAGGGGCACGTCCTCTCGGTGACCTCCTCCAAACCAGGTCTCTGAATTGATTTAATGGAAGAAACGCAGCCACCAGGGACCACGGTATGCAGGGGGGCGAATCCCACCCACGTTCTGGCAGGAGCAGCTCAGGATGAAACACAGAGAGGAGACCGGCCTCTGCCGCCTTCCCGTCCAGAGAACATGTTCCTTAAATATGCAGGAGGGTCACGCCGTGTGGCGCCTGAGAGAGAGAAAGAGAGAGAGAGAGAGAGAGAGAAATGCTTGCGGACCACACGTATCCGGGGCCGCCGTGCACTAGCTGAAAACCCCACGGTGATTTAATGTGTGAGAACCGGGAGAGCCGATTTTCTCCAGGAGAATCGCCTTGTAGGCATCCACGGCTCCGAAGGCGATATTTTCAAAGAGACACGTTTTTCCGTGTTAAATGAGGAAGTGACTGATACAGCGACGCATTGGGCCCGTGACCACTGTCCGGGAAGCAGCCGGGGCCACCTGGTGGGTTGCCCACTTCAAACAGAGCCTTGTGGTTCTGTCCTTCGCTAGGCCAGAGTTAAGGGGATTAATTCCAGCCGGAATAGGTAAAAAAAAAAGTCAAAAGGAAACGTCACACGGTAAATTATTTGACTTCCTCCGACGGGAGTCTGAACGGCTTCTCTGCCTGGGGCACAGGGCTCCAAGTGCACTGGTTCCCCAGGAGAGGCCACCCCGTAGGACACACGTGAGGCAGAACAGTGGGATGGTCTCCTTAAAGGAGATTCAGCTCCTCGCTCTAGGCGGGGCCTGCACAGAACCACAGGGTGTGGGTCACGGTCCGCCATGGTTTTTTTTTTGTTTTTTGTTTTTTTTTAATTTTTTTTTTCAACGTTTATTTATTTTTGGGACAGAGAGAGACAGAGCATGAACGGGTGAGGGGCAGAGAGAGAGGGAGACACAGAATCGGAAACAGGCTCCAGGCTCCGAGCCATCAGCCCAGAGCCCGACGTGGGGCTCGAACTCACGGACCGCGAGATCGTGACCTGGCTGAAGTTGGACGCTTAACCGACTGCGTACGGTCCGCCATGTTTTAACAAAGCTCCGTGCCTATGCAGTGGGGCTGGGTGTGGGGTCCTGAGACAGGAGGTCGCTTCAGGGGCCACGCTGGCTGGAGTCAGGGGGAGCCCCAGAATCCCCACCGAGGGGTCTGGGCCCTGCTGCTGGCCTGTCCCCTACGCAGGGGCACTGTGAACCCCCACCCCATCCGGGGCAGGCCCGCTATAACGGGTAAGTGGGGTCACTGCAGAGCCCATGCCTGGCAGGCTGACACTCACCGGCCCGCAGAGCCTGGGCAGTGTCACCCCCGTCCTCTGTGCCTGACCCCTGCCATATTACAGCGGTCCATCGGCCACCTGCTGTTATCTAGGTGACCTGGGTCCCCCCCACCGAGAAGCAGCCTGTGCACTCCAAGGCAGCCACGCGCTGGGAACCTCGTTTGTTCTCAGAGACCTCGTTTCTTCATTTGTGAAATTCCTCCTACAAATGGACCTCAGGGTGGGAGCGGCCATCCTCCATCTCAACGGGGGCAGAAGCTCGGAGCCTGAAGGGCCGCGAGAGGGCACAGCCCCCCGTCACCAAGCGCCCCCTCCATTATCCCACTGCATTGTCCCAACAGCTACCCGGTGCCCCCACGGGGAGAGTGGAGGTGTCAGGGGAGCGTAGGGTGGGAGCGGGGATGCTATCCCGTCGGACCTCTTGTATGCGTGAATATCACGTAATTACGGGGACGACTTCGTTATCACGTATGAGCGTTATGTTCTTGTTACATTGCTAGGAACGTGGTGACATTATTATTTATTATGATTATTAAAATAATAGAGTGAAAGGACACCAAACCTTTGTCCGGGCAGACAGCCCAGATGCAGAATACAAGCGTCGTCTCACGGGGAAAACCACCTGTGCCCTGTCTGTGCGCACGGCCACCCCCACCCCGACCATGTTACTCCAGGCCCATCTCTGGGGTGGACGGGGGCCTGAGTTTGGGAGGAGGGAGGGGAGAGGAAGGGGGGCTGGGCAAGCTTCTCTGATTCCAGAATTGCTCCTACTGGTGTTACGGGCCCTGTCAGTCGACGCTAACTGGGTCCCTGTAAGTTTTTGGACCTCAAAACCACCGCGCCCACACCCCCTCCACAAAGCAAACACGAAACGGCCGGTGGAGGGATGCGTTTCAAGCCTGGAACGCGGAGAACGGGGAGCCGTCCTGAAGGAGGCGGGCGAGCCTGGCGGGTGGGTCCGGTGTAGAGCTGGCACCCGCCGTGTGATCTGGCGCCCGAGCCCCGGTTCCATTTGCACCAGCCGTGCGGGGCTGGTGGGCTGGCTCAGGCACGCTGAGCCCCAGATTCCTTGTTTGTCAAATGGGGACGATAATAGTGTGTGTTTCACTGGGTTTTATGAGGGTAAAAATGAAACGATGCATAGAAAGCGGCT
Source organism: Prionailurus viverrinus (assembly GCF_022837055.1). NCBI lineage: Eukaryota > Metazoa > Chordata > Mammalia > Carnivora > Felidae > Prionailurus > Prionailurus viverrinus. The sequence goes on from NC_062570.1 coordinate 112,862,724, forward strand.
TAGCGCGGAGCCTGCCGCATAATAGATGCGAAGTGAGAGCTGGCGATCGTCGGGAGAAAGGCTGCGGAACCGGATATTTAATCTAGAAATAGAAGCCTTGGGTTGGCACCCAGGGCTGCCACCAAGTCCCCAAGAAACGGGGTGTGGAAGCGAGCATGACGTGGCCCAGCTCCCGGGGGCCACGTGCCGTCCATGGAACTCGGAGGCGGCAGTTTGGGTTCGATCCACGGACCTTTCGGCGACACGAGGCCACATTGCATTCAGAGCACACTTTCGAATTCAGGGATTTGGGGGTTGGCGCATGTGGAAGCGGGAAGGACTGATTTTCAAGCAAGTTTCAGAATTCTGAGAACCCTTTTTTTTTTTACAATAGTAAAACAAATTGATTTTTCACTTACATTTTCAATTAAAGTTAATTGGATTTTTTACATGACAGTGAAAGCCCTGCCGCCCCACCTTCTTGCTGATGTCTCTGCCAAGTGGATCCGTTTCTGCCCTGACCAGATGTCTGTATGTACTCAGGAAACCGCTGTTCCACATTCCGGAAACAGTGGTCTTTCTGGACATGTGCACCTGCCACGCTACCCTGTTCCTTCCCGTCCACAGCGAGCGGTATCTGCTCTCCACACGGTGACCCTGTGAGCCGGGATTTCCCCCTGAATGACAGGGCCACTCCTGTGCCCACTGTTGTGGCAAACATTCATTTCAATATTTGCTGGACAAAGGACAGGATGTCTCTGTGGTGCCTTTGGGGAGGCGTGTGGCCCATGCCCTGGGAGCCTACTTGGGCTTGTGTGAGAACGCTGGAGTGTGTCCCAGGGCCGCTCACTCGGCCATAAGACACACTCGTGTAGAGCTGGGCTGGCTGCTGTGGGGTCCCTGTGTGGCTGGACATGAGAGAGAGGACCTAAGGTCGGGGCACCTGGGTGACTCATTTGAGCGCCCAGCTTTGGCTCAGGTCATGATCTCACAGCTCGTGAGTTCGAGCCCCGTGTCAGGCTCTGTGCTGACAGGTCGGAGCCCGGAGCCTGCTTCAGATTCTGTGTCTCCCTCTCTTTCTGCCCCTGCCCTGCTCGTGCTCTCTCTCTCTCTCTCTCTCAATCTCTCTCTCTCTCTCAAAAATAAACATTAGGGGAAAAAAAGAGGAGCTAAGGTCTTCTAACCCTACGAGGACAAAAAAGGTTTCAGCTGGACCCTGGCTCCACCTAGAGATCCTCCTACACCCCCCTCATTAGCCATGATTAACACTCTTGCTGAACGCGTGTTTGTGTTACAGGCCCTGGCGTTAAAGGTTAATTGACACAGTAATAACTTAATTATGAAATGTGCATTACAAGGAATTATATAACCGGCCCTTCACTTCATGACTCCTCTCAGCCTCTCTCCGCGTGTCCCCTGAGTGCCTTTCAACGCTGATGCTGCTGACGGTTCCCATTAAGAGCACCACAGGCCAAGAGGGGCCCATCTCTCGCCACCGTAAAAGGCGCCGAGGAAAAATTCGAATGGAGCCTTAATAACGATGGGATGGGAACACAGAGACGACGGTGGGGAATGCAGTTAATTAGAGAGCTGAGGGAGCCTCAGAGGCTCGTGCAGGTATGAGTTTTGGCCGCCGCACGTGTGGTTAAAAATAGCAAATTAAAAACCGAACACACGGTTAAGAACGTAAGGGCAGCTTGTGTAGCTTGAGGGTCCCCACGAGGAGCCCTGGGCGGGACGGGGTGAGGGCTCCATGATCGGGGCCGGGTCATGTGCGTGCCCAAGAGAGGGCGTGTGTGTCCGGCGAGGTCAGAGCTGAAACGCTGTCCTACTCGGAACTCTGGCTAGTTCCACGGAGCCACGAGGCTCCATTCCGGCACTTTGGTGGAATCTTACCGTGACCTGTGTCTCTCAGGACCGTGACCGAGTCCTGAGAGCAGTGACAACCAAAGCTGCTGTAAAACAGCCTGCCCAGCAAACCGCCAAGAAGGTGCTGATGATAGTTGCACGGCGGCCGCGGGCTCACGGGGCCCCACAGGCTCCTCCTACGACAGCCCCCGACCTGGGGCGTCGCCCCACAAATTCCAGTACAGAGCTGGGAGCATGAGTCCAAAACATGTCAGCTGCACAAAGGGACCCGCCTACAGGGCCAGGAGGCCTGTGAGCCAGCTGTGAGCCCAGTCTGGGGACAGCAACGTTGTCGGGGGGCCCCCACTGCATTTCTTACAACAGTGACCCCATCCCACACCAGTGATGGAGGACATGTGGGCCACCAACAGGGCGCACGGCTGGTCATAGATCAGAGCGTGAAGAATATTGCAGACTAGGCTTGAATTTTCTTCTTTAATGTCAGAGATGAGGAAGTGTGTGTGTGTGTGTGTGTGTGTGTGTGTGTGTGTGTGTGTCTGTGTGTTAAAAACCTGGCTGGAGAGTAAACCTTCAAAAGGGGAGAGAGCCGTGGTGCTGGGGGCAGGTGGGAGGGACCTGTATCGGCCAGGACCAGCCAAGTTGCTCTGTGACCACGAACATCCCCTGATTCCAGATGGCTCATCGCTGTGACGGTCTGTTTCTTGCTCACCATTGAGGGTCTGGGGGACTCTCCAGAACAGCTGTCCTCCACACGCCTCCAAAAGTGTCACAGCACAGGAAGAGAGAGCCTAGAGGAGACCCCGCATCAGCTCTGCAATGCCTTCACGTTCTGTTTCCACTCGGGCTTTGTTGGCCAAGGACTGTCATGTGGCCGTGTCAGACCTCAAGGGAACAGGGTGGAAGACAGTGGGGAGACCCAGAAATGGGACGTTTTCTATAGATACAGAGAGTCACCTTTCCTAGAGACTGAGGTGCCCACCATGAATGGATCACCAGGAACTTCTTCTCCCCGAGAGCACACAGTCTACTCCCCTCCCAAATCAATAAGAGAGTGTTAAAATCACACGTGTGCACACACACACATACACACGCACTCTGAACCTTCTATAGTGTGGAAGAGCCCGGTCTTAGGGTCAAACAGACCTGAATCTGAGTCCTGCCTGGTCCCCACCAGCAACTTGTAAACCTCGGTTCTGTCATCTCTCCCACGGGGATAATGACGACCACCTCCTCCGGCTGTGGTGACGAGTCGGCAAGACAACGTAAGTGAAATACTCGTCGTGTGTGCTCCAACAATGAGTTGTTATTAGCTCTTACTGTTGCTGGTATTAATGACACATAAGTGACATTCCGCTCAGGAATGTATTTCAGGTCCAGAGAACGGCACGGAGCAAGATTTCGGGAACCCTTGTGCCAACCACAAGGTGCCGGCTCAGCTGGTGGGTCTGACGCCCCTGTCTGTGGCTGCTCAGCAGACCCCCAAGTCCTTTGCTGTTTCTTTCCACCCAGTGCACAGATTGGATCGTTTCGCGAATAGCTACCTGTCTCCGGTGTCCCACCCCAGCCCGCCACCCCTCCAGGGCCCGAGCGCACTCCCCCACCCCGCTGCTCTGGTTTGCTTTGTTTGGTGGAGTCTGGAGGGGACCGACCATTCTTTGTTGACGCAGGTGCTGGCCCCTCACACCTCCTGATGCCCCAGATTTGGCTGCTCTGCCAGCCTCAGCCCCGGTGGGGCCCGCAGAGCCACGGCCAACCCCCCACTTGTGAGTAAGAAACACATGTGTGGGGGAGGGGTGAGAGCCAGGATGATCTTGGGGTTGTTTGTTACCGGGGCAAAAGCTGACTGATACACTGAGAACGTGAGGCACCTGGGTGGCTCAGTCTGTTAAGTTCCAGCTGTTGATACTGGCTCAGCTCTAACTTCGTGGGATCGAGCCCCACGACATCCGCTTTGGATTCTCGCTCTCTCCCTCTCTCTGCCCCTCCCCCACTTGTTCTCTCTCTCTCTCTCTCTCTCTCTCTCTCTCTCTCTCTGTCTCCCCCCCGCCAAAACAGATAAATAAACTTTAAAAAGAAATACACTTAGGGGCTCCTGGGTGGCTCAGTTAGTTAAGCATCCAACTCTGGCTCAGGTCATGATCTCATGGTTTGTGGGTTCAAGCCCCAAGTTGGGCTCTGTGCTGACAGCTCAGAGCCTGCAGCCTGCTTCGGATTCTGTGTCTCCCTTTCTCTGTGACCCTCCCTCCTTCTCTCTCTCTCTCTCTCTCTCTCAAAAAATGAATACAAACTTTAAAAAAATTTTTTTGAAGAAATACACTTAGAATGTGCCCAGGCCTCGGGCCTATGGCCGGATCACAGACTTACGCTCGACTTTAGCATTGAATGAGACAGATTAGTTAATGCAGAGCGGTGTCTCCACTGTTGTAGATTGAAAAATGGCTAGTTCGGAAATACTTTTGTTATCGTATACGTATTCTAAACCTCGCAAGCCAGCAAACATCCATAAATACCTAAACACGCGTGAACACACATACTAAAAACGTAATGATATTTGCCTCTTGATTTGGGGAATTAGGGGTGATTCTTCACAAATATTGTTTTGCATTCTTTTAAAATTATGACATTATTACATAGAGGGTTAAATATGATACATGGGATAGCCCATGAAAAAAAAAAACCCTTTTTCCTACTGTAACCCCCAGTCCCACTTATCAGAGACAATAGTTTCTTGCTGTCATTCTAGAAATATCCCCCGTATTTTCAAATGTTTCCAATGCAACAACTGGCCAGAAAACTGTGGTTTAAGATCAGGCTCTCAGTACACAGGCGTAATGTTCTAAAATAATATGACAGCCAGGACTAAGTCCTAATGTACTACACGGAACTAATCTGTTTCTCATTAAAATTATGGATTAAATTGTAATCCCCACATTTCTAGAAATAAGAAACACAAAGTCTTTGTACCCTTGTTTACCTTATCGTAAGGTTTGTATTTAACCTTGAAAAAAAAGAAATCTCATTTAGTGCAAGAATTCAGACTTATTTATTCTGTCATTACGTCGATTGTTAAATCTTTATTAAAGGATTTTAAAGAAGGGAAAACATTTCCTACAGGTCTGGTCGGTTCTCTGGCACTTCTGGGCCTGCCCCTGCAGATTAAAAATTCTTCCGTTCTAGTAAGATTTGCAGTTAAGAGCCGAAGCCACGTGAGTGGAAAGAAAGTAAATGGCCATATTAGGTTTTCTGGAAGTCTATTATGGGTTCATTTCGAAGACACAGATACGTTATTCATGGAGGCAACCGAGGGAGAAAAAGTTAAATAGAATTTGTCACCATCAGTATATGAACCAGGCATATGACCACTGACACGTGAGGGGCATACGTCCTTTTTCTGGTCGTGCCTCTCCCGGTTTGAAAAGAGTTAAGTCATTGAAATCGGCTCATTTGTCTGTGGAATGTGACCTGTCCTGGGTCAGGGGAGGCCCCGGGCTCCTGGGAAGGCGGTTACACCCACTGAGATGTGAAAGTTAAGATCCCGGAGGAAAGGTATGGGTGGCCCAGCTGGGGCGGCCGGGTCCTGGTGAGGGTCTAAAGTCGTTGGTTCCTGACATCGTGCCTTCAGTGCCCTCTTTCTGGCACTTTCTAGATGACCCGTCATGTCCTGCCGGCCTCCCCTTCCCTGGGAATCCCACCCACCCGGCTCTGCCTTGTCCTGGATCTGGGAAACCAACGAGCGGGAAACAGAGAACAGAACTGAGTCAGAGCTGTGGCCACTCCAAATAACGACGCGTGGCGAAAGCCAGCTCAGAAACAAACCGAGGGAGCCCATACTGCAGGGCTCCATTTATTTAAGAGTCTGGAAAATACCAGCAAGATCTACGGCGATAGGAAACAGGCGGTCGCCCGGGGTCGGGGTTATGTGAGGGCACTTTGAGGGTGAGGGGCGGGCTCGTGACGGCTGCGTGGACGTGCACCCCTGCTTCTCACGTGGGGACGATTTTGTGGCTCATGTGACACTATCCGGAGACATTTTCACTGTCACAGCTGGGGGGCTGCTAGCAGGTTGAGGCCAGGGATGGTGCTAAAGACCCTGCAAAGGGGCGCCTGGGTGGCGCAGTCGGTTAAGCGTCCGACTTCAGCCAGGTCACGATCTCGCGGTCCGGGAGTTCACGATCTCGCGAGATCTCGAGTGATCTCGCGTGAGTTCGAGCCCCCCCGTCGGCTCTGGGCTGATGGCTCGGAGCCTGGAGCCTGTTTCTGATTCTGTGTCTCCCTCTCTCTCTGCCCCTCGCCCGTTCATGCTCTGTCTCTCTCTGTCCCAAAAATAAATAAACGTTGAAAAAATAAAATAAAATAAAGATCCTGCAAGGCACAGGACAGCCCCTGTAACAAAGAATTCTCCAGCCCAACTTGCCGGTGGTGCTGAGGTCGAAACCCTGGGGTGTGGATACGTTGAAACGTAACAAATCGTACGCTTTCCAAGTGGGCAGTTCAGGGGCGCCTGGGGGGCTCAGTCGGTTAAGCCTCTGACTTCGGCTCAGGTCACGATCTCACCGCTCGTGGGTTGGAGCCCCGCGTCGGGCTCTGTGCCGACAGCTCGGAGTCTGGAGCCTGCTTCGGATTCTGTCTCCCTCTGTCTCTGCCCCTCCCCTGCTCGTGCTCTCTCTCTCTCTCTCTCTCTCTCTCTCTCTCTCTCAATAAATAGGCAATAAAAATTGTTTAAATAAATGGGCAGTTCATGGTATCTCAATTCCGCGTCAATAAAGCTGTAAAATGAAAATGCAGGCTGGCCGCTTGCTGGCTGGCTGGGTGACAGTGGATTCGTCTCGTCACCACTCTGAGCCGGTTTCCCCTCTGCAGCAAGGGGGGGGGGACAACATTTACCCCCCAGGGCCGCCGGGCATGAATTGAGACCCTCAAACGCAAGCTGTCCCCCGTCTCAGGCACGTGGAACCGACTTGAGCCTCCAGGGGAGGAACGTGACAGGTCATCCATGGAGATGACATTTCAGCTGGGCTCCAGGCCTTAGAAAATCAGTGGACCAAGTGAAAACAGCCTCTGAGTTTTTAGGAGACAGTCCCAGGCCCGTGGGGCTGGGGTGGTGGAGAGGTGGGGCTGTTACGTCACCTGTAGGTAACAAGGACTTGGGAACGACCTTGAGGCCTGGCTCTCGGTCTGGCCCCCGCAGGAAGTATGACCCTGCTATGATTTATGTAAAAGTGCGTATGCTGCGTTGGTTTTTTTTTTTCTTTTTTTGGCCAAAGGTTATTGTTCACTGGGCTTCAGCCACAAAACCACTCAAGAAAATTGAAGAGACTCGAAGGTCTCAGGAAGCCCGCCTCTCCCAGGCCACCCCCGAGTCCGGGACCCCGGAGGCCCGTGTCTGCAATTCCGCTGGAGACCGAGGCGTCGCAGCATCATCCCTGCCGGGCCCCCCTCGCTCCGAATCAACTGCACCTTGAACAGGAAGGCGAACGGGAGAGCAGCTTAGGAGACAGGAGTGGAGAGCCCTCAATCAGCTCTTTGTCGGCCTGGGAGGTGATGCTAGAACACAACGCCTTTGTGTGGGAGCCGATCCGGTTCCCGGACCCGTCGGGATCCAGCGGTGGGGGAAACGGGGTTACTTTCCCGGCTGTGCCGCCCGGTGGCATCCTGGGGCACCCCAAGCGTGCGAAGAGCTGCGTGTGCCCCGGACACAGATGGCAGGTGAAGCCGTCCCCTCCAGGCAGACCTCCTTGATGTTCCAGGCTGGGTGGCATCCCTGGGCACCACCCACCCCCCGTTGTCCCACCCATGGCTCTGACAACAGGGCCAGCCTAGTCTGGCGGGGTCCCTCTCCCCAACCGGATGGAGGGAGAGGCCGTATCTGGGTCACTCTGAATCCTCAGTACTGGGTTCAGCGCCTGGCCCACTGACGTCCTCAAGTGCTGTGTGCTGAGTAAATGCGCTCAGGAAGGGTCGAGCGCATCTGGCTTTCTTAAGGGGATTTTACAGCCTCAAGTATCAGCTGGTGGACGGCCAGCCGCCCGGAGAGGGGATGCCAGCTTCTCAGCGCTCCACTCGGCCACCAGTGTCTCCGGGCCCTTCTAGGACAAGAGGTGCCATTGAAGCTGACGGGTGCCAGCTGCCTGGCTCAGAACAGGCCGGGCTGGTCGGGTTGGTTGCGTGGGGCAAGAATCAGGAAGAAGGGGCTGTTTTTCATAATCCAGCTTGTTTATCCAACAAACAATAAAACAGGGCACGATTGTTCGGAGATGCCGGACGGAGTCCATGAGAGAGACCCCACCGGACCAAGAGGTCTGTTCAAGAATGTGCGGAGCCTGGGAAACACAGAGGGGGGCCAGCTTCGAGGGCACGGGGATGGGCCCCAGGGCCGCGGTGTGCCCGAGCGGCTGGCACTGGCTCGGAAGAGTAGACCGCGCATTTTGTCCCAACTCTGTGGCCGACGACGTCACGGTGTGTGAGGATCAATTTTACGTGCCAACCGCACCGGGCCACGGCGGACGTGAGGGCGTTTCTGGATGAGATTAGCATTTGAGTGGGTAGACTGAGTCAAGCAGATGGTCCTCCCACGAACCTGAGTGGGTGGGCCTCGTCCAATCAGTTGAGGCGAGGGCCTGACGAGAAACAAAAGGCTGAGGAGGGGGAAATTCTTGCTCTCTGCCTGTGTTTGGGCGGGGACTTCGGGCCCCTGACTTTGAACTCAGATTTGGACTGGAACTTACACACACACACACACACAGACACACACACAAGCCCTGTTGGTCCTGCCTCTCTGCCAGCTGCTGACTAACACCCCGTAGTACCTGAACTTGTCCACGCTGGGAGGATTTACACCACGGGAGACAGCAAGTGCCACAGATAAGCCCCCAGCACCACATCTCCCGCCACTGCTGATCGTCAAACATTTACCAGCAGTATGCCGTGACCCCCACCGTGGCCCAGGGAACGTCCCTGCCTCCTAGAGACTTCCCCAGGCCAAGCAAGGGCCACAAGCCCCTGTCTAGGCTCCCATCTGCGGTCCCCGACTCCTGAAATAGACCCTGGCGGTACCTGGGGCCACGCAGCACAGACAGGAGATGTCCTTTCCTCCGGGGCCAAGGTGCCCCTTGCCTGTGTGCATACGCTCTGCTCTGTCCGTGCTGGTCCCTTACGCGGTCCCCGTAGCATCTCACGGCCCCTAACTGCGTGACCACCTCTTACTCCTCCCTGTGTCCCCAGTGCCAGGGACAGAGCTGGATAACGGCAGGTGCTCAGGGCACGATGAGTGATGGAGCCCTTCCGCCTAGGACGGTCTGAGCCAAAGAACGTCCTCCACAGAGATAAACTGGAAACCCACACTGTGCCCTTGCCTCCCGAGGAAGGGCTGCTAAACCGTCCACGTTGGAAAAGACCCTGTTAGCTCCAGGTTCCCGGGGCCACAGAACTCACCCCAGTTGGTCTAAGAAAAAAAGCTGAGTTATTTCTTGATTCGCGGATCTGGAAAAGTCAAAGGTGCATCAGGACAGCGGGCCCCCAGGTTCGGTTGTGTCTGTGTGCGTCTCGTTTTGCCGCGCTCGGGTGAGCTCCCTCCCGTCATTCCGTCCTGGGGGTTGCCACCCAAAATGGGTTTGTGTCAGATACGATTACGTCAACGTCAGATGACATAATCCCTGCTGGGGGGTGGTCACCCCCCCCCTTCTGCTGCTGTAGACGGCTAAGGTGTTGGGGTCACGAGCTCCTGTCCCAGGCGGCTCTGGCGGCCGTAACTAAGCACCCACACCCTCGTTTCTCGAAGTTCTGGAGGCTGAGAGGCCCAAGATGCCGGCTGACCTGGTGAGAATTTGTTCCTGCTGCGGGGACGGCCACGTCCTCGCTGTGGCCTGACGTGGTGGAGACAGGCAGAGATCTCTCTCTTCCTCTTCTGCTAAGGCCACCATCCCATTGGCCGAGGGCCCACCTTTTGGACCTCATGTAACTCAAGTTACCCCCCGACGGGCCATCTCTCCAAACACAGTCCCATGGGAGATTCCGGGCTCAACATATCAGTTTGAGGGGCACGGTCAGTCCACGGAAGGCACACAGCATAACTTCCTGTGTGCTGACCGTGCCCCCAGTAGAATGAGCATCTCTCTCCCGAGACTTCCAACGAGATCCCTGAACCCAAGGCCCCTTGGCACACGTGACCGTGATCAGACGCCTGTGCATCTCTGAGCCGATTGCTGTTTGGACGCCTAGACACCCGCCAGGCCAAGCAGGGACCCCCTGCCGACCTGTGCTGCCAGGGAGAGGTCAGCCCGTGGGAACCGTAAGCATGGAGGGTCCGGCCAGTCTGCTTCCGTAGGAGGACATGACGTGCCCTTTCCAGGAAGAAGACTGGGTGGGGGCAGCCTAAACCAGCACACCTCTGTCACACGTTTATGTTTTCCAAGCCCCGAGTAGGAACTCCAGGGTTCCTGAGAATGGACGAGACCTGGGCCCTGCGGGACCCCCCAGGGGAGCTCTAAAAAGAAGACGTGGAGACAGAGCGGACGAGGCAGCGAGCCTGAGCTCTGGTGGAGACAGTGGCACACGGCCCAGGGAAGGACGCACCCAGCCTGGGTCGTCTGCGTCCCTCCCCACCATCCGACGGCGGGGTGGCCCCCCATCGTCCCCTTATCCTGGGGGCTCTGGAGGCAGGGGCTGTGCGAACCACCCTCCCCTATACTCAGCGTAACTCGGAGAGCCCTACTGTCTGCTCCCACCCCGTGTACCGTGTCAGGCCCACGTGTGGGGTACACGAGCTTTTTTCACTCGTCGGTGTTACTTATTATCACGCACTCCTGTTGTACGGCCCTCACCCCATCCGTCCGCAGGACTTGCCCATCCCCCAGACGGAAGCTCGGTCCCCGTGACACAGCGACCCCCACTCCCCTCCCCCAGCCCCTGGCACCCGCCGTCCACGCTCGGTCTCTGTGACTCTGACTCCTCCAGGGACCTCGTGTACGTGACATCGGACAGTATTCGTCCTTCTGTGTCTGGCTGTTTCTCACTCAGCATCATGTCCCCGAGGTCCGCCCCTGCTGGAGCGGGTGTCAGGATTTCATTTCGTTTTAAGGCTGAATAATATCCCAGGGTGTGGACGGACCACACTGTATCCGCCCATCCACCGACAGATACTTGGGTTGCTTTTACGTTTTAGCTGTGGTGACTAGGGCTGCTGACTGTGGGTGTGCAAACATCTCCGTGCAAATGCCTCTTCACTGTAGCCCCTGTGGAAAACAGCAGGGAGGTTCCTCAACACACTACAGGTAGAACCGCCCTATAATCCAGCAATCACACGACTGGGCGTTTGCCCAAAGGATACAAAGACACTAATTCAAAGGGATACACGCACCCCAGAGTTCATAGCATGACTTACAGCAGCCAAATTATGGAAACAGCCCATTCGTCCGCGGACGAATGGATAAAGATGTGGCACGCGCACACACACACACACATACACACACACACACACACACACACACACACACACACACTGGAATATTATTCAGCTATCAAAAATAACGAAATCATGGGGCACCTGGGTGGCTGAGTCGGCTGAGTGTTCGGTCGGCTCAGGTCATGATCTTGCGGCTCGGGCTCTGTGCGGACAGCTCAGAGCCCGGAGCCGGCTTCACGTTCTGTGTCTCCCTCTCTCTCTGCCCCTCCCCTGCTCAGGCTCTCTCTCTCTGTGTCTCTCTCTCTCAAAAATAAACATTAAAAAATGTTTAAAAGAATGAAATCTTGCCATTTGGGACAACACGGATGCAGCTAGGGCGTATAACGCTAAGTGAGAGGAGTCCATCGGAGAAAGACAAATATTATGTGATTTCACGCATATGCAAGATTTAAGAAACAAAACAAGCAAGCAAAGGGGAAAAAAAGAAAGAGAAAGAGACAAGCCAAGAAACCGACTCTTTTTCCAACGGCTTTTCATTTTTTTTAATTTTGTTTAAATCCAAGTTAATGAACGTGGAGCCTAATCATGGTTTCAGGAAGGAAACAGACTCTCAACTGCAGAAGCCACATTGATGGTTACCAGAGAGGCAGGGGTGGGGAGGGTGGGTCTTCAACAATTTTTAAACCAAAAAGTAAAATCCACCAAAGAGGGGGAAAAAAGACAAACCACAAATATCTCTTCGAGCCCCTCCCTGCTTTCAACTCTTTGAGTATATATTCACCCAGAGGTGGGCTTGCCGGATCCCATGGTAATTCTGTGTTTTATTTTTATTTTAAGGTGTCACCACAGGAGTCTCCTTGGTGGCTGCTCCGTTCTACAGTCCCACCAACTGTGCACGATCTCTCCACATCCTGGCCGACACGTGGCATTTTCTGCCTTTCTCATCGCGACCTTCCTAACGGGTGCGAGGCCACACTCATGCTGAACGGGCTGCCGCAGGCGCACCTGACTCTGGAGTGAGTTCCCGCCTGGTTCCCTCCGCTCTTTGACGGTGTTTTGCTAACCCAGCCGCTGACTGCCGCGCACCTGACTCCCACAGGCGGAGCTGGGTGGCTCCTGGGCATAGGTCCCTACTGGGGAGGATGCAGGGACCGTGTCTCTCCAGCGAGCCTTTAGGAGCCCGATCGCTGGGTCAGTCCGGCCGACTGCTGGACCGCAGACCTGCACGGTCCTGCCCCGTCTTTTCCAGAAAGGCACGCTCGGATCTGCTCCCCCCACCCCACCCTGCACAGTGGGCTGGAGAGCTCCTGCCTCTCCACGTCTTGCCCGCGCCTGCCATCAGCCAAACCCTTGAACTTCTACAGCTCTGTGGGGCGTCAGGGGAACCCCCGTGTTTTGATTTGCGTTTCTCTGGCTCCCGGTGGATTCGAGCAGGTCAGCACTGATGTGTGCACGTGCCGTCTCCCCTTCGGTGAGTTGCCCGACGGGGTTGCCTTTTCCCCTTTACGGATTTGCCTTAGAGCATCATCTCTGCCACTTGTCACGGAAACAGGGGAGCACGGGTTACTTTTGACTGAAAGCAGACGTGCCGTGACAGGCACATCCTGTGCGCATGGGAGGATCGGGCCCCGGACGGCCACGGTGTTCCCAGGCACGGTGTGGCGAGCTTGGCCTGTGGCCTCCGAGATGCAGGCTTGGAGGCAGGTGGGCTGGGGAGGCGACACGGCGCCCGCGTTTACTGTTCCGGTGGAGCCGTGGGCCTGACCTTTGACATGCTCTTTGCACAGTCCGTTGGGGGTCCGTTCAGCTGTTGCGGCAACTGATGGTGAGTAAGAGGGTGCCTGCGGTCACCGGCGGGCAGTTGGCCCCCGCCGGAACAGCCAGGTGCGCCTGGCACTCGGGGCCCGGCTCCCAACGCCGGGGGACGCGATGCGGGATCTTTAAAGGCTGGATCTGAAAGCGACCGGATCACGGGACTCCAAAACCGTCTGTTTTCAGTGTTCGAGGCTGCAGTCTCAGTGCTGGGACGGGACCCCCCACCCCCACCCCCCTCCCCAGAACAGCAGCAGGTGCCTGAAGGGCTGGTCGGGGGGCTGCGGTTTGGAGCAGTTGTTCCATGAGACCTGTCCCACCGGTCCGTCCCCTGTGCTCTGCCTACAGGGGACGCCGGCCACGCCCACCAGGGACGGATGGGGTCCCCGGATCAGGACTCACAGCGGACCCACCCATCCCTGAGACTGCGTTAAGCTGGGATTCCAGGACTCCCCGCTTGTCTGTTACGGGAGAAAGAGCCGATGGCAAGTCTGGTGGTGACACCCCGTCCTGGAGAGGGGAGGCTGCTGGCTCCTCCCCTCGGTCGCTGGTCGCACAAGAAATCACATCCACCACCCACCTCTCTCCGGAGCGAGCCTGCCAGACAGACAAGTTCAGCATAAGCGCGTCCCAAACACGTCGTGCCATATACTTTCACTAACAGATTAGTCATTGCTTGTCTGAAAGTCAAATTTGACGGTACATCCTGTATTTAAAAAAAAAAAAAAAAGTATAGGGGCACCTGGATGTTTCTGTCTGTTAAGCGACCAACTCTTGATTTCGGCTCAGGTCATGACCTCACAGTTCGTGAGTTCGAGCCCTGCCTCAGGCTCTGTGCTGACAGTGCGGAGCCTGCCTGCGATTCTCTCTCTCCTTCCCTCTCTGCCCCTCCCCCACTCAGGCTCTCTGTCTTTCTGTCTCTCTCTCTCAAAATAAATAAACTTTAAGTTAAAAAAAAACTATGTCATCTTTTTTTAATCTCTTTTTCTTATGTTTTATTTATTTTTGAGAGAGAGAGACACACACACAGAGCTTGAGTGGGGGAGGGGCAGAGAGAGAGGGAGACACAGAATCCGAAGCAGACTTCAGGCTCCGAGCTGTCAGCACAGAGCCCGATGCGGGGCTCGAACTCACGGACCGCGAGGTCATGACCTGTGCCGAAGTCGGACGCTTAACCGACTGGGCCACCCAGGCGCCCCATAAGTCGTCTTTTTTTAAGTGGTTTTGGCTCACAGCAAAACTGAGCAGAGAGTAGAGAGAATGCCCATATCCCAATACCCTCCGCCCCCCTACACGCACAGCCTCCTCCACCGTCCACGTCCCCACCAGCATGCCACATCTGTCACAGGCCGTGAATCGCCACTGACCCAGAGTCCATGGTGGACATTGGGGTTCCCTCTTGGTGGTGCACCTTCAGTGGTCGGGACAGACGCATCATGACATGTGTCCACCTGGATGCGCGTGGCCTGACCCCCGGCGGCCAGTGTCCCAAGAAGAGAAGAAAGGAGAAGACACACAGGAGCAGGTGACATGAAGAGGGGCCCGGGGCTGGAGGGAGGTGTCTACAAGCCCAGGAACAGCAAGGATGACGCCGCCACCAGCACCCAGGAGCGAGGCCTGGAGCAGAGCCCCCCTCGGAGCGTCTGGAGGGCACCGGCCACACCGACCCGTTGGTCTCTGACTTTTGGCCCCCGGAACTGGGAGAGAGTCCGGTTCTGTTCTTTGAAGCCACACAGCTCGCTGTTGTTTGTCACGGCAGCCCCAGGACACTGGCACGGCCTGTGACGAGGGACGGGAAGCGTGCGTCCTCCAGGACCAGCCCGAAACCTCTCCCCGGCGGTACTCCCTGGAATGAAAGGTGCGTGCTGTTTATCACAACAGGAAAGCTAAAGAACGAGGAGGGAGAGGCGGCCACACGGCACCCATAAAAATATGAAAAATGTTGTATTTCACGATTTTGCCTGTTCTGCCATCCAGACTCCGTGATCGATGAAGCCTTTTTCTTTTTTCTGCCCAGAAAGAACACGCTGTATAAGCTCGGGTCTCTAGGGACCAGAGAAGGGCAGAATGACATCGTCTCCCGCTCTCCCCCGACAGCGAGGCCAGCGGCCCCAGCTTCCCCAGCAACGGCCCCCGGCAGCATCCCAGACCCGAACTGGTGTCTGCTGACCCCGGGAGGGCTGGGCACCGCGGCTGCCAGGAAAGTGGAAGACACAGGGGCTCACGCTGCCAGCTCAGGGAAGGTTCCGGAGAAAATGCTGGCGGCAGGGGTGAGCAAAGGCATAGAATTCATCTGCGCCCGGGGTCTCTCCTGGAGATAAGCCTTTTTCAAGACTGCATTTTTGTCAGGAGCATTAAGAATGTTTCAGCCTCTGTCGGTGTGGGAGGGGGACCAGGCAGGGGAGGGAGTGGTGTTGGGGACGCTGAGAGCGACTGAGGGGTCCCCCCCACCGTGCCCTGGACTCTGCCAACATGCTTTGCTCTCCCAGCTAGCTGCAGGACAGCCTTACCCGCAGTGAGCCCAGCCTGGAAAGTTCCAGGGCCGTGGCCACCGCAGAGGGCGGTGCTGGCCTGAGGGGCCGTGCCAGGGTGAGCTCCCCCACCTGAACCCACCCTCTGCCCCCAGGTGTCCTGGAGCCCACTTCCTCCATCACTCTCCCTGCAGGTGGGTTGTGACCTTGACAAGTCTGGTCAGGAGACAGAAACCGCAGGAAAGAGAGCTGACCCGAGGGGGTGTCCCTGTAGCCGCTCCCTGGGTCCCACTACCCACAGCCAGTTTGTGGAGGTGAAGAGAATGCCCCCAGGGCATCGCGGCCCCCCCCTGCATCCCACAAAGAGAAGCCTCGGGAGCCGTGGCTTGGACTCTGACCTCCCAGCTGGAGACACGGGGGGCTGCAGGGTGGGCGCCCCTGGGGGCCCCAGTGTCTGACTCTGCCTGTGGTGGCCAGTCTGCAGACTAGCAGCTGAGCTTTGGGAAGGAGCGGAGCATGGAGGTGGCGGGAGCCCCCCCTTTAGGACTGACACAGCCCTGCCCCTGGGCTACGCAGCCTCCTCACGGCCTCCTGTGCCTACACGAATTCCTGCTTTGCTGCAAAGACACCCCCTCTTGTTTCTGCCCAGCAAGCGTCTCGCAGCTAATATCCTCCCTACAGACGAAGGCTTTCTCACGTTCTCCCCAAAACAAGGAGCCGTGGGAGCCCCCCACTCAATGCGTCATCTCTGACGGTGGTGACGGAGCACCTGCGGCCTCAGACGCCGTCACGGCCCGCGTCCTTCCCGACGGCTGCTGTAGGAAGCTGCACCCTTGGGGGCTTCAGACGAGACGGATCTGTATGTGCGGCTTGGGAGCTCAGAGGCCCGCGGGGAGCACGCAGGGGCTGAGACCAGCAGGGTGCATTCCCTCTGCAGGCTTTCAGGGGAGATGTTTCTCCTTGCTCTTCCGGCTTCTAGAGGCCGCCCCACTTCTTGGCTCCTGGGCCTTTCCTCGGTCCCTAAAGCCGGAAATTGTGCGTCTCCCTCTCCGCTCTCCTTTCCTGAGTCCCCAGGGTCTTGGCCAAAGTCTGACGCAGCAAGATGACCAGTAAATGCAAGGCGATGGGTCGTCAATGCAGGTGCGCTCAGGTCCTTCTTTGTCTCTGCTGGCAGATGGGAAGCCCCGGAGAAGGGGCATGACCTGCAGGGCTTCCCGATCTGATCCCAGCTCGATCAAATCCACGTGCCCGGAAACCGGCCTGTCAAAGATTAATACACGTCTTCCACCGGGATCCAACTTCTTCAATAAAGCAGTCAGGACGTTAACACGTTACGTCAAGCGACCATCGAGAATGCGTGACCCAGTATGGATCAAAGAGAAGAACAGGAAGGAGGGCGTATGCAAGTGCAAAACCTGTTGCAGGAGGGGCACGGGTGCCCCCCGGTGCATCCTAGGCCCTAACCCCAGCGCCTGTGAGTGTAACCTTATTTGGAAATTAAGTTCAAGATGGAAAGTTGACCAGTGTCCGTATGGGAATGGGGCGGACCCAGACACACGGGTGGAGGGCAGTGGGAAGCCAGGGAGAGCCTAGAGCGAGGGGTCCGTAAGCCAAGGGTCCTCCCCCACAGCTTCCAGAAGGAACACGGCCCCGCGGACACCTTAGTTTGGGCTTCCGGTCAGAACTTTGATAGAATCAGCTTCCGATATTTTTAGGCCATGCAGTCTAGCCACAGAAAACGAATACATGTGCCTAGTGGGCCCTAGACCAGCTGTAATGGCACAATGAGGGACCCGCCTGGGAGCCATCGGGCAGCAGGGGGAATCGTGGGGAGGTGGGCTCAGGAGGGCTCAGGAGGTGCCTCCAGGAAACACCCGCCTTTCCAGATTGTTCTTCTTGCTGGGGGCTGGCTTGGGCCAGTCCCCAGAGGCCAGATGGACCCAGGCCCAGAAGGGGACAGCCCAGGGCTGCGGGGGCCCCAGTTTGGGCTCAGAAACCGAGCCTACAAGCAGGGCACAGTCGAACCCCTGGTCAAACCGAAACCTGCCTCCAAGAACAAGGATTTTCAGGCAGATTCAGCAGGCAGGAGGGCCTGGGTCCTCACAGCCCCCACGACCGGACGCGGAAGAGACAGCGGAGGAAACAGCTACCGTCCCACGAGGTGGACCCGACAGTGAGTGAGCCCACAGCTCCACACAGAGAGCAGAACCGAGAATCATCCAGAACATTTTCTTCTGACGGAGGAACAAGGAGAAAACAATGGCCATGACCTCAGTGTCGGGGAGAAGGGAAGAATCACCACGGGAACAGTGGGGAGAGCTCCTGCGAGCCCGCCCTCCAGAACCGGATGGAGGTGGGGCCTGCGTGGGGCGCTCTCGTCCTCATGAGACAAGGTAATCACCACCCACCCCCATGCCACCCCGGTGCCGACGCTCCCGCCGGTCCCCTGGCAGCCAGGAGTAATCACAGCAGCATCTGGGCAGCAGCAGAAACTGACGCCCGAGCAGAGGCCCCACCGGGCTTCCTGGAGGCAGATGTGCTGGGAAGGGGTCTGCAGGATCTCGACTCCTGCCTGCGAACCCTGTTCTGTGTCCCCGTCACCTGTTGCTGGGTAGGAAACCACCCCAGAAGGCCGTCGCTTAAAACGGTACCATTTATTTTTCTCTTCCACGCGTGACTGGGGGTGACTGGCTTCGCCCGGGGTCCCTCGCATGTTCGCAGCCAGCCAGTGGCCATGCAGCGGCCCCTCCCAGGGCTGGAAACCCAGCCCGCCCGCCTCCGGGTGCCCTGGGCTCTCCTGCAGCACGGTGGCCGGCTTCCAGGGGGAGGCAGGGGCGGGCAGGGGGAGCCGGCAGAGGCCCGGTGAGCCTTCTGATCTAGCCTCGGAGCTGGAGTCCCGCAGACCACATCGGCCACATTCTTTCCTCAATAAGCCAGTCACTAAGACGACCATTATTCAGGGGATGGAAATGAGGCTGCGGCTCCGGAAAGCATAAGAATGTTGAAGAATGTGCAGACATGATTTGAGGCCACCCCCCCCCCCCGCCTTTTTGCTCTGATTCAGCGGGAGTAAGAGAGGTGGACAGGCTCCCGGCTCTAAAGCCCTTACTGTTACAGACAGTACCCTGAAAATAGCCTCGTGGGACGGGAGAGCCCACAGGGCAGTGGGATGGCCTGGGACCTGGTCCCCGAGCCTCAGTCTCCCCATCTGTGGGGTGGGCTGAGCTGGCCAGCAGTAGTCCTCCACGCAAACCCGGTTGTCTCTGCTGGGGGCCTATGCTTGTGCCCACCCACGCCACAGTGAGAATCTTCCTCAACTTGATCGCGGCCCCACATTCTAGAGGGTTGAACATGCGTACCCGAGAGTTTCATTCGCGATTAGATTTTTATTTAACTAAACCAAGCTCTTGATCACCTGCTCCGAAAGTGGCCAGAAGCCGTCTCTGCCTGGTCGCCACCAGCTTCCCCGGGTGCAAACCTGCAGGGCTCTGTGCTGGGCGCTAAGGGGCGGAGTCAGGCCCGGCCACTCCTCCCTCTGGTCACCTCGCCCCGCAGGGACGTCCCCAAGCAGCCCACCACAGCATGGAGAGGGGGGGTGCTCTCTCTGCCCCGCTGCCCCAGCAGGCAGGAGCTGCCCCCTAAAGCACCTTGAGGTGACTGGGGGGTGCTGGGAGCCAGCGCAGGGCAGCGTGGGGAGCGGGCCTTCCCTGCGCCTCCTGCACCTGCAGGTAGCTATGACGGCCGGGAATTGAGGGGACCCCACACTCCTATCTTTTGCTCTGGCCAATGCGCAGTTTGCTGCAAATCAGCTCCTTCCCCGCCTTGCACTGGCCGGTGAGCCGGCAAAGGAGTAATCTTGGCTCATCACTGACTGATCTCTGAAGCAGCCTGTTCGAGGGCTTGAGAGTTCCATGCTGATCCAGTATGGCGGCCTGTGACTCCACAAGCCTCTGTTACAAACCCAGCCTTGACAGGCCTTCAGAGCCCCTCCCAGGGGAAGTCGTAATCCAGTCTCTGTGCCTATGCCCCCAAGTCAGGTCAACAATTGCACCCTGCAGACGACAGACACGCTCCCTTGGAGGGAGAATAAGGCCGACTGGTGGAATCATCTAGAAGGAAGAGGTCGGCTGGGTAAAGCCCTGCAATCCTGCCCTGCTCGGTGCCACAGGTCCACCCTGGTGGGCAACAGTGAGGCCGTGGGGATGGTGGCTGTGGGGCCCCCTGCGGCTCCGATCTGGAAGATGGTTCCTGACCTTTGACCCTCGAGGGGAGGGCTGGACTGCTGGTCAGGAGCCCTGGGTTTTAGCCCTTGGTGTGTCCTTGAGTGAGCGTCTTAACCTCTGCCATCCATTCCAAATTCCAGAAGCCATCGGGGACGCTTCCTGTTCTGCAGGCATCATTCACTGCCCTGCGGGAACGGGGGATTTGCAAGAGCCTCCCCGGGGGAGGGACGGTCACACATGATGGGACGTACAATTAGTTAAGTTGTGCAGACTCTCCATGGCAGCCCAAAGGTCCTAGGAGAGCGTTCACAGCAGACGTTCACCGGCCGCCCACCAGCACCCACTCCCCACTTGCTAACCTGGACCCCGTTGGCCCCGGGGCGGCCCTGGGGACCGGCACTGTGATCGCGCAGCGGAGGGCACGTCACCAGACCGGAGGCCGCCAGCACAGAGCGTCTCCTCTGCTGTAGCAGTTGGCGTGGAGATGATCCAATCGGGACGGAGACGGGGACTTTGCTCGGCGGCTGGGAGCCGGCCCGTTTATACACCGGAAGGCCAGGTGCAGAATCTCGCCCGGTAAGAAATGAAAATGTAGGGTCCCCCGTTCAAAAGCAGGAATAAAGTGCCATTAAGGTGCTAAAATATCCAGTTTTCCGTTATTTCCCGTCTCTCTCTTGACCTGTCTCCTGATGGTGCTTTTTAAGTCACAATTTAATACTGTTGTAAGCAAAAAAAAAAAAAAAAAAGAAAATTACATTTAAATTTGTGGCATGGATTTTAACATTCACCTTTTCATTGCATGATGCCAGGGTTTTTTTTTTTAATTTTTTTAAATGTTTATTTATTTTTGAGAGACAGACAGAGTGCGAGCAGGGGAGGGGCAGAGAAAGAGGGAGACCCTGAATCGGAAGCAGGCTCCAGGCTCTGAGCCGTCAGCCCAGAGCCCGACGCGGGGCTGGAACTCACGGACCGTGAGATCACGACCTGAGCTGAAGTCAGATGCACAGCCGACTGAGCCACCCGGGCACCCCACATGATGCCAGTTTTAAATGCAAATACAAGAGCATTTCGCTTAAGCACAGAATCACAGAATTCCCAGTTTGTATTTTGTAGTTCACGCTCGCGTCTGTGTTTTGTTCTTACAAAAGGAACTAACACGACTGTTTTTATTTCGCTCCTTGCTTTGTGCACATTCTGTCAACGCTCTCTGCTCACAGCTGATTGATGAGCGAAGGGGATTGAAGACTGATCTCTCCTTTGCCTTCGACGTCCCCAGCATCCACGGCTAACTAACGCAGGAAGCCCTGTGAGCAGGGGAGACGGGATAGGGGGCTGAGGACTGAGCTGTGGCCCCTAAATTCATGTGTCAAAGCCCTAAGCCCCAGTGCGACTGTACTTGGAGATCCAGACTTAAAGGGGCAACTAAGGTAACATGGTAAGGTCACCAGGGAGGGCCCTGATCCCGTGTGACCGGGGTCCTTGCAAGAAGAGGGGATCGGGACACAGACACGCACGGAGGGACGGCCCCGTGAGGAGACAGGGGGAGGCCGGCCGGCCACACACAAGGAGAGAGGCCTCGGGGGGACCCGGCCCCACCCACGCCTGGACCTCGGGCTCCGGCCTCCAGGGCGGGGGACAGTGAGTCTCTGCTGGGTGAGGCCCCTAGGCTTGGGGGGTTGTTATGGCAGCCACAGGAGAATCACACAGATTCCCGGGTCGCTCGGTATTAGAATGCCACGTCTGCCACTTCTCCAAAGAAGACCCCCAGATGGCCGACCGAGACGTGAAAACATGCTCCACGTCACTCATCATCTGGGAAATGCAAATCAAAACCACAGTGAGACAACACCTGCCACCGGTCAGAATGGCTCCCATGAGCAACTCAGGCAACGACAGATGTTGGCGAGGACGCAGAGAGAGAGGGTCTCTTTTGCACTGCTGGTGGGAATGCAAGCTGGTGCAGCCACGCTGGAAAACAGTGTGGAAGTTCCTCAAAAAAACTAAAAATAGAACTACCCTACGACCCAGCAATCGCACTACGAGGCATTTATCCACGGGATACAGGTGTGCTGTTTTGAAGGGACACACGCACCCCCATGGTTACAGCAGCACTATCGACAACAGCCAAAGGATGGAAAGAGCCCAAATGGCCACTGATGGATGAATGGATCAAGAAGATGTGGGATATAGATACAACGGAGTCTTACTTGGCCATCAAAAAGAATGAAATCTTGCCATTTGCAACTACGTGGACGGAAATAGACGGTATTACGCTAAACGAAATTAGGCAGAGAAAGACAAATATATAACTTCACTCATATGAGGACTTTAAGAGACAAAACAGATGACCATAAGGGAAGGGAAGCAAAAATAATATAAAAGCAGGGAGGGGGACAAAAACAGAAGAGACTCTTAAATACAGAGAACAAACAGAGGGTTGCTGGAGGGGCTGTGGGAGGGGGGAGGGGCTAAGTGGGGGAGGGGCACTAAGGAATCTACTCTGGAAACCACTGTTGCCCTATATGCTAACTTGGAT
This sequence comes from Prionailurus viverrinus, assembly GCF_022837055.1. Lineage (NCBI taxonomy): Eukaryota > Metazoa > Chordata > Mammalia > Carnivora > Felidae > Prionailurus > Prionailurus viverrinus. The sequence goes on from NC_062570.1 coordinate 112,885,014, forward strand.
GTAAATTTTAAAAAATAAAATAAAATAAAAGATATAAAATACTAAAAAAGTAAATAAATAAAATAATAGGGGCGCCTGGGTGGCTCGGTCGGTTAAGCGTCCGACTTCGGCTCAGGTCACGATCTCGCGGTCCGTGAGTTCGAGCCCCGCGTCGGGCTCGGTGCTGACCGCTCAGAGCCTGGAGCCTGCCTCAGATTCTGTGTCTCCCTCTCTCTCTGCCCCTCCCCTGCTCGTGTTCTGTCTCTCTCTGTCTCGAAAATAAATAAATGTTGAAAAAAAAAATTAAAATAAATAAATAAATAAATGAAATAATAAAAGCTAGTCTAGCTTCACACCCAGGTGTCGCTCGGGGCCTCACAAGGGCTGGACAAGAAGGGGCGACGCGGGTGGTGGGCGTCACCTGGCCCACGTCTCTGCAGGGACACGTGCCCTCTGCCGTCTCCACAGGCATCAGCTGCAAACACGGCTCAAGACAAATCATGAAGAATTTCAAGGTGCTGACGGCGGCCGCTGCCGGGTCCGGATAGAAGACGTGAGGCACAGAAACCTGGACCCCAGGACCGGCTGAACAGTGGGGGGAGCGGGGCGGGGGGTCCAGGGAAGCAACGTCCTCCAGGGCTCTGCTCTGTGCTTCCAGCCACGAGAGCCACTTGCTTGAAGCGCTCTGAGTCGAGGCGCCTGTTCCTGCGGCATGAAATGCCGCCAGGACTGGCCCCCGGGCCTCAGTCTCCCCATCTGTGCAGTGGGGACACCGGGTCCCCACCCGACCTGACCGCGCGAGGCCAAAGCCAAAATGTGGCGAGGAGAGCAGGGCTCTCTGTGCCCAAACACAAGCTAAGGATTCACCAGACCATCACGGTGGCCGTTGCCTTAAAGAGCAGGGAAGGGCGCCCCTGAAACAACCTTTCTGTCATCTTGTCAACCTTGTGACCGTGCGCCCGGCCCCACCGTGAATTCCAGCGCCCGCTGACTTGGAACATTGACCGCCCTTCGTGTGTTAGCAGGGGGACCCCAGGCGGCCCCCAGCTACTGCCCCGGGTCATTCCGGGGTGCCGTTCAGACCACCAGCAAGGTGAATGCAGGGACTTGGGACCTGGGACCCCAGATCAACATTCTCAGGAGCGTTTCTGGATTTCACGCCGCCCTGGGCGGTTTCCTTGAAAGCACTTGGAACCAAAGGACAAAGACAATTTGCCTCCTTTTCTGGGGCTGACAACTTAGCACACCCTGGGGCCAGAAGTCTGAAATCCAGGGGTGGGCAGGGCGCTCCGTCTGGAGGCTCTGTGGGAAACTGGGAGTGGGGTATATGGGCACTTTATTATCTGCTCGATTGTTCTGGAAAGCTAAAATTTCTAACAAATAAAGTCTATTCATTGAAAAAAAAGAAAAGAAAAGGGATCCTTCCTGCCTCTTCCGGCCTCTGGGGACTCCAGGCGTCCCTGGGCTTGTGGCCACGTCGCTCGGGCTCTGCCTCCGTGGTCACCCGGCCGCTCCTTTGTGTCTGAGTTTTCCTCTTCTGTCCCTCGTGAAGACACTAGGTGTTGGATTTAGGGCCCAGTCAGGTGATGCCGGATGGCGTCACAACGAGATCCTTAATTGGAGGACATCTGCAAAGACGCTTTCCCCAAATAAGGCTGCGGTCACAGGTTCCAGGAGTCAGGACCCGGACATGGGTTTTGGGGGCGCACTGACCCCCCCAGTGATAAACAGAAGCCCCGGGAGGAGGACTCCCCTCCCCTCCCCAAACCCGCTCTGGCCCGGCCGCTGGTCTCCGCCTCTCGGGCAATGTCAGAAACACCTGCTCCGAGGCTCTCCGACTCTGTAAACAGAGCTCCCCAAGGACCACTGATCTCGGAAAGGCTTCCCCGACCCACTGGACGCCCCCCCATGCGTGACAGTCAGCAGTGTCCTCAGATACCGTCACACGTGCCCTGTGGGGGCAGGGGGTCCCACCCACTGGCCGTGTCAGGAATAGTGGAAACAGGCTGACGTCCTGGAGTCTGAGGGAGGGGCCTGCACTCACCAGCCGTGGGACCCTGTGCGTGTTCTGGAATGTTCCGAGCCTTGGGGTTCCATAAGAGGGCTACGCACACGCAGGGGGTTTGTTGTGAGAGCCACAGGCACCGCGTGTGAGAGGCTGTCACTCGAGAAATGGCACCGTACGTTCTGATCTTGCATATTTTCCGAAGTCGGGCCTGCCGTGAGGGCTTTGCGCGCCCCACGCCGTGCACAGTGACGGGCACGCGGGGGGCTCACTGGGACGTGTCACCACGTCCTGTTAGGAGCCTCTTGTTAAGAGGCAACCCAGACTCGCTGGCCTGGCCTCCTGGAGGTGTAGCCGCTCACACCAGCCGCTGGGATTGACGCTGCCCTTTCTCCCGAAAGAGACCGAACGCAAAGCTGAGGACGCCCCTCCCCCAGGGAGCTGGGGCCTCCTTACGATCCTCGGGCTGCTGGGGGGAGGGGGCCCTCCCCTAACTTGGCCTCCATTTGCATCTTGAGAAGATGCTTCTGGAATGCTGCGGCTGGCTGGGCGCCACCGTCCCTGGCACAAACAACCAAAGCAGTCCTGGGAACTGGCCTCTCCCCAGCCGGCACCCCAGACGGGCAGAAGCCCTCTGAGCAGGCCATTCAGGACGACGTTGGACCAGGGCCACACTCGTCTTAAATGTCCCCACGCCAGCCACCCGGGACGTGTGGGGTAGCGTGGGGCCCACGTCTCCAGTTATTCCCTCTGGGGTGGGGTCAAGAAAGGAGAAAAACGTCGTAGAGGATTTAACGATTCCTTAAAAAAATCCACGGCATTTGCGCGTCATGGGTGTTTTCTTCCCGCCTTTTCTTTTTTTTTTTTTTTAAATGTTTATTTATTTTTGAGACAGAGAGAGACAGAGCATGAATAGGGAAGGAGCAGAGCGAGAGGGAGACACAGAATCCGAAACAGGCTCCGGGCTCCGAGCTGTCAGCACAGAGCCCGCCGCGGGGCTCGAACCCACGAACCACGAGATCACAACCTGAGCCGAAGTTGGACCTACTGAGCCACCCAGGCACCCCATCCATGTCTTTTTTTAATCCATTCACCTGTTGATGGACATTTAGTTTGTTTCCACACCTTGGCTGTCGTGAATCGTGTTGCTTTGAACATGGCATGGGAATGTCTCTTTGAGATCCTGATTTTAATTTTTTTGGATAAACGCCCAGAAGTGGGATTGCTGGATCGACGGCAATTTCGTTTTTAATCTCTTGAGGAACCTCCATATGGTTTTCCGCCACGGCTGCACCCCTCCACCTCCCCACCCAGAGGAGACGAGGTTCCCAATTTCTCCACGTCCCCCCAACACTTACCCTTTCACAACGGCCATCCCCCCAGGTGTGAGGTGGTATCTCCTTGTGTTTCTGATTTGCATTTCCCTGATAATTAGCGATGTCAAACGTGCCTGTGGGCCATCCGCGTGTTTTCTTTGGAGAGATGTCTGTTCCAGTCCTTTGCTCATTGTTTAATCGGGTCATCTGGGCTTTTTGGTTATTGAGAGGTAGAAGCGATTTATATATTTGGGATATTAACTTCTTCCCAGGCATACGGTTTGCAAATATTTTCTCCCGTGTTGTAGGCTGCCTTTCACTCTGTTGATGATTTCCTCGGTTGTGCAGAAGGTGCTTTCTTCCATCTTCGGAGTTTTGTCTTTCAGTCACCAATATGCCCTTAAGATTCCTCTGTGTCCCTTCGTGGCTTGACAGATTATTCCTTTTTATTGCAGCAAGGTATTCCTGTGTTCTGATGTGTTCCAGCTTGCTTACCCACCACCTACTGCGAAATGTCTTGGTTGCTTCCAGGTTTTTCACGATTAGGAATAGAGCTGCTATAAATATCCATGCGTGGGTTTTTTGTGTGTAGACCTAAGTGTCCTGATCATTTGGGCAAATGCAAGGAGCACAACTGCAGGATTGCCTGGGACGACCATGTTTAGCTGTGTGAGTAACTGTCAAGCTCCCCCGAATTGTCTGCACCATTTGGATTTCCTCCGGCAAAGAATGAAACTTCCTCCCCTCCCACATCCTCACCAGTATTTGGACGTTGTCAGTGCTCTGGATGTAGCCATTCTAGAGAGTGAGAAGCGGTATGTCTCTGTTTTCATTTGCATCTCCCTACTGAAGAGTGACACTGAGCACCTTTTCCTGTGCTTTGATATGGACTGAATGTGTGTGTGTTTCATAGCATTTCATAAGTTGAAGCCCTACCCCCACTGCATTGGAATCAAATAAGGTCAAGAAGGTGGAGCCCTCATGACAGGATTAGCACCCTTACAAGAAAGAGGTAGAGAGATAGATCTCACTCTCTCTGCACAGAGGAAAGGTTACGTGAGGACACAGCCAGAAGGCGGCCATCTACAAGTCTGAAAGACGGGTCATGCTGACCCAACCATGCTGACACCCTGACCGTGGACTTCCAGTCTCCAGAACGGTGAGAAATAATCACCTGTTGTTGAAGCCCCCCCACCTCCAGTATTTTGTTTTGGCAGCCTGGGCTGACAGATGAGTTCATCTCATCTTTTTTGATGAGATGCCTTATCAGATCTTTTGCCCATTTTTAAATAAGGTTATCTTTTTTTTTCTTATTGTTATCTTTTTAAAATTCTTTGTATATTTTGGATACAAGTCCTTTATCAGACATGTGTTTTGCAAATGGTTCCCTCTCATCCATGGCTTGTCTTTTCATTCTTCAGCAGAGCAAGCCTTTTTTAATTTTAAGAAAATTCAGTTTATCTATTTTTTTTCTCCCATGGATTATGCTTTTGGTGCTGCATCTAAAAACTCATATCCAAATCTAAGATCGTGTAGATCTTACCTATGCCATGTCATTGACCTATGTATTTATTCTTTCACCGAAGCCATCCTGTCTTACTTTCTATCCCTTTTTCTTAGTCCTAGATGTGAACAGTATGAGTCCTTTCGTGTTGCTCTTGATCAGGCTTGTGTTAGCGATTCCAACCTCTTTGTCTTTCCACATAAATTTTTGAATTGGTTTGTTGACATTTACAGGACAGTTTGCCAGGATTTTGATTGGGACTGCATTAAATCTACAGATCAAGTCAAAAAGAGTCACTATCTTAATGTATTAAGTCTTTCAATCCATTAACACAAAATATCTCTCCATTTATCTATCTCTCCACCATTGTTTTCTACAAAGAGAATCTGAACAGAGTCTGTTAGATTTTTATCCGAGTATTTAATTTTGGGGGCGCTGTTTTAAGTGATATTATTTTTTAATGTTTCTCTCTTTGAGAGAAAAGAGACAGAGAGCGAGCACGAGTGGGGGAGGGGCAGAGAGAAGGAGAGAGGGAATTCTAAGCAGGCTCCGAGCTGTCACTGTGGAGCCCAAAACGGGACCCAATCTCACAAACTGTGACATCACAATCTGAGCCGAAATTAGGAGTCAGACATTTAACTGACCGAGCCACTCAGGCATTCCCAAATGATATCATGTTTTATATGTCAAATTCCAATGGCTTATTGTTGTTATAAAAGACATCAGTTGACTTTTGCATATTGATCTTGTATCCTGCGATTCTGCTTCTCAGTTCTAGGAATTATTTTTGTAGATTCTTTGGGGTTTTCTACATAGACAATCATATCGTCTGAAAATGAAGTTTTATTTTTTCTTTCCAATCTGTATACCTTTTTATTTCTTCTTGTCTTATTCATTAGGTAGAACTCCCAGTATGAGATCGATTAGGGGTGGTAAGAGAGAACATCGTTGCTTTATTCCCAGTTTTATGGGGAAAGCATTCAGGCTCACATTGTTAAAAGTGATACCAGTGTGATTAGTGTAGGTTTTCTGCCATATGTTTCCTTTATGAGGTTAAGGAAGTTCTTCGCTATTCTTGCTGTTTTTGTCTGTCTGTTTGTTTGTTTGTTTGTTTGTTTTGAAGACTTTTTATCATGATCGAGAGCTGAATTTTGTTGAATGTTTTTTCAGCATCTATTAATGTGAGCATATTTTTTTTTATTTAGTCTGTTAATATGAAAGATTGCACTGACTGATTTATGGGTGTTGAAATGGCCTTCCATTTCTAAAATTAATCTCACTTATCTGTGACATATTATCCTACCATTTGATGGATTCAGTCTGCGAATGCTTTTTTAAGGATTTCTATGTCTAGATTTATGAGAGATACTGGTTTCTGGTTGTCTTTTCTTGCAATGACTTTATCTGGTTTGGGCATCAGGGTAATGCTGTCCTCATAGAATGAGTTGAGGAGTGTTCCTTCTGCTTTTTTTTCCTGGAAAAATTTGTGGAGAATTGGCATTATTATCTCCCCTAGTTATTTTGTGGGCTTTTTAAAAAAATTATCTGGGCTTTGTGCTTTCTCTTTTGGAAGGTGTTAAAATATTGATTCTATTTCCGTAATAGATATAGGTCTGTTCAGGTGACTTAGTTCCCCTTGTGCGAGTTTTGGTAGCTTGCGTCTTTCAAGGAAACAGATTTCAGCCATCAGATTTAGAAGAATAAAGTTATTTACAGTATTCCTTGATTATTTTTTTCGTATCTGTGAGATCAAGAGTGATGATTCCCTTTTCATTTCTGATGCTCGTAATTCGGTCTTCTCTTTCCTCTTGGTTAGCCTGGCTGGGGCGTTATCAGTTTTACTGATATCTTCCAAGAACCAGATTTCTGTTTCATTGAGTTTTCTCTGTTACTTTCCTATTTTCAATTTCATTGATTTCTGCTCTAATGTTTATTAGGGTTTGTTAATAAGTCTTCTTTCGGCTCATTTTGTTCTTTGTCCTCTAGTTTCTTCAGGTGGACCCCGAGATTATTGTTTTTTTTTTATCTTTCTTCCTTTCAGTAGATACCTTTAATTTCCCTCTAAGCATGGCTTTTGTGTCTCCAACAAATTTTGACAAGTTGCTTTCTCGTCTTCATTTAGTTCACAATATTTTAAATTTCTACTGATGCTTTTTCTGACCCCCAGATTATTTAGAAGTGTGTTGTTTAATTACCAAATATCTGAGAGTTTTCCAGCTACCCTTCTGTTCTTGGTAGCTAGATTAATCCCACTGTGGTCTGACAGCACGCTTGATATGACTTCTATTATTTTCAATACGTTAACGTGTGTTTTATAGCCCAGAATATCACCTGCTTTGGCGAATGCTCCATATAAACGTGTATTCTGCTGTTGCTGAATGGAGTAGTCCATATATTTCAACGTGATCGAGTTGATTGATAGTACGGTTCAGACCATCACTCTCCTTCCTGATTTCCTCCCTGCGTAATCAATCAGTTACCGACAGGCGGACATTAAAGTCTCCAACTATAATAGCATATTTGTCTATTTTCTCTTTTAGTGCTATCACATTCTGCCTTACTTTTAAAGCTCTTTGGTTAGGTGTATACACAAGTAGGATTGGTATGTTTCTTGAGAAATCGATCCCCTTATCATGCTGTAGCGCCCCTCTTTATCCCCGATCAATATCCATGTTCTGAAGTCTGCTTTGTCAGAAATTAACCTACCTACTTCAGCTTTCTCCTGATTGGTGTCCTTGCAGCATTTCCCTCTCCATCGCTTCGCTTTTTTCCTATCTGGATCTTTGTATTTAAAAGGTATTTCTTGTGGGCTACATATAGCTGTGTCTTATTTTTTCTTTTTCTGTACAATCTACTCTGGACAATCTCTTTAATTATTTTTTTTTATTTTTTCAACGTGTATTTATTTTTGAGAGAGAGAGAGAGAGAGAGAGCACGAGCAGGGGAGGGTCAGAGAGAAAGGGAGACACAGAATCTGAGGCAGGCTCCAGGCTCCGAGCTGTCAGCACAGAGCCCAACGCGGGGCTCGAACTCACAAACCATGAGGTCATGACCTGAGCCAGAGTCGGACCCTCAACTGCCTGAGCCACCCAGGTGCTCCTATAATATTAATTTTAAACTAATCTAAGTTCATGTTCAAATGCACTCTAGTACTTTGTGTCTAGTCTAGATACCTCATATTATTACTTTAAGCAGTTATCTTTTAGAACAATTAAAAACAAGAAAAAATATTTTCTCGCATTTTCACATATTCCTTCTCCTCTGCTCTTCCTTTCTCTGTGTAGATCCACGTTTCTGACCTACATCATTTTCTTTTTGCCTGAAAACAATTTTTTGCAGGACAGGTCTGCTGGTGATAAATTCCCCAGAGTTTACCCCCCAAGGAAACCTTTACTTCTCCTTCACGTTTTTCCCCCCCCGGTAAACAATTTTTCTTCTTCTTCTCTTTTAATTTTTATTGTGTGGAGCAGTTATAAGTTTGCGGCAAAATTGAAAGTACAGGGATTTCCCCACGCGCGTGAGTGTCAACACCATGAGGGTGCATTTGCTACCAGCGATGCAGCTGCATAGACTCAGAATCGACTCAAAATCCAGTTTACCATATGGGGCGCCTGGGTGGCTCCGTCGGTTAAGTGTCCGACTTGGGCTCAGGTCATGGTCACGACGGGCTCTGTGCTGACCGCTCGGAGCCCGGAGCCTGCTTCGGATCGGTGTCTCCCTCTCTCTGTTCCTCCCCTGCTTGTGCTCTATCTCGCTCTGTCTCTCAAAAAATAAACGTTAAAAAAATTTTTTTAATCCAGTTTACTGTAGGGTTCCCTCTCGGTGTTGTACATTCTATGTGGGTGGACAAAAGTATGACAACACATATCTGTCATACAGGGTATGGTCACTGCCCTGAAACTCCTCTGCTTGGCGGTTCATCTCCCCTCCCTGCCCCATCCCTGCCAACCACTGATCTTGTGACTGTCTCCACAGTGTTGCCTTTTCCAGAACGTCTTAGAGTTGCAATCCTACAGGATGTGGCCTTTGCTCATTGACTTCTTTTACTTAGTAGGATTCATTCATGTTTCCTCCAAGTCTTTTCATGGCTTGATGGGTCATGTCTTTTTAGTGCTGAATAATATTCCGTTGTCTGGACGGAGCACAGTTTATCCATCCACCTGCTGGAGGAGCTCTTGGCTGCTTCCAGGTTTGGGCAGTGATGGATAAATCTTCTATACACATCCAGGTGCTGGCTTTGGTATCGATGGAAGTTTTTAACTCCTTTGGGTAAACACCAAGGAACACAACTGCCGGTTCACAATATGGCAAAATTACGTTTGGCTTGGCAAGAAACCGCCAAACTGTCTTCCAGAGCGGCATTCCCGCCCACGGTGAATGAGGGTTCCCTCTGCTCCCCGTCCCCGCCAGCATTTGTTGTCGTCACCGTTGTAGAGTTTTGGCCATTCGAATAGGCGTCCAATGGCACCTTGTTGCTGGGACCTGCATTTCCCCGGCCACGTAGGACGGGACACGTCTTTTCATGGGTTTATTCACCATCTGAGTCTCTTCTTTGGTGAGGTGACTGTTAAGGTCTTTGGCCCATTTTTGATTCTAGTTCTTTGTTTGCTGTTGTAAGAGTTCTTTGTATATGTTGGATAACAGTCCTTTATGGATGTGTCTTTGGCAAGCCTTTTCTCCCAGTCTATGGCTTGTCTTCTCATTTAAAAAAAAATTTTTTTTAATGTTTATTCATCATTGAGAGATACAGACAGAGCATGAGCAGGGGAGGGGCGGAGAGAGAGGGAGACACAGAATCCCAAGCAGGCCCCAGGCTCTGAGCTGTCAGCACAGAGCCCGATGTGGGGCTTGAACCCGTGAACCATGAGATCATGACCTGAGCTGAAATCAAGAGTCAGACGCTTAACCGACTGAGCCCCGCAGGCGCCCTCGAATAATTTTTTTTAAGAAGAGATAAGGTCTGTGTCTAGATTCGTGTTCTCGCATGCGGACGGACGTCCGTGCTCCAGCACCGTGTGTTGGAAAGACTGGTGTTGCTTCATGGTACTTCCTTTGCTTGTTCCCTTGATCCATTTGTCTACTTTCGCAAGGCGACGCTGTCCTGATCCCAGCAGCTCTGCCGTGAGTCTGGAGGCTGAGTGGTGCTCGTTGACCACTCGTCCCCCTCAATGTTGGGTCGACGCTTCTGGGTCTTGGGCCTTCGTATAAACTCTAGAACCATTTTGTCAATATCCACAAGATAACTTGCTGGGATTTCGATTGGGGTTGCGCGGAATCTATAGATCAGTTTGGGAAGAACTGACATCTCGACAATATTGGGTCTTCCTTCCCATGAACGTGGGACATGTCTCCATTTATTCAGTCTTCGGCTTTGTTTGTCAGAGTTTTGGTGGTTTTCCTCGTATAGATCTTGTACATATTTGGTTGGACTTATACCTAAGGATCTCTCTCTTTTTGTTGGATGCTAGTGTAATGGGATTAGGGTTTTTTTAATTTCAAATTCAACTCGCTCATTGCTGCTGTCTAGGAGAGCAATTGACTTTTCGTGGCTTGTATCTTATAATTGTGCTATAATCACTTTTTAGTTCCAGGAGGGGTTTTTTTTGTTGTTGTTGTTAATTCTCTTGAATTTTCTCTCCTTTACTTTTAGAGGATACTTTCGCTGGATAATCTTTTGCTGGAATCCCTTTTGAAAATTTCAACACGTGAAATACTTCACTACACTCTCTTCTTGCTTGCACGGTTGTTAATGAGAAGTTCGCTGTCATTTTTATCCTTGTCTCTCTACAGATACGATGTTTTATTCCTCCGGCTTCTTTCAAGAATTGTGCTGTGCCTTTGGATTTCTGCAGTTTGAATATGATAGGGTTGGGGGGGTGTGCGTGCGTGTGTGTGCGTGCGTGCGTGCGATTCATCCTGTTTGCTGTTCTCTGAGCTCTTTGCGTGTGTGTGTGGTGTCTCTCGCTAATTTTGGAAAGTCCTTTGCTGTCATGAGTTCAAATAGTTCTCCGTTCTGTTGTCTCCTCTCTCTCCAATCTTGTAGCCCGACGACTCTTAGCTGCCCTGTTCTTTTTCATTTATTTTTTCTCTTTGTTTTCATTTTGGGAGGTCTGTGTTGCCCGATCTCCACGTTCAGATTCTTCCCTAGACTTCCCTGCGTCTCCTGACGAGCCCACGAGCCCTCTACGTTTCCGTCCCCGTGGTTTTCACCTGCCAGAACTTCCTTTTGATCGGTTCTCGGAGGTCCCATCTCTCTGTTGACGTTACTCATCTGCTTTTACAGGCTGTCGACTTTTTCCGTCAGAGCCGTTAGCATTTTAATCACGGATAAATTCCCCGTCAGGTGAGTCGAACGTCTGCGTCCCATTGGAGCCCTTCTCTGATCATTGCTTGGTCTTTTCAGACTGTGCCTTTGCTGGCTTCCTACCCAATGCAACAACTCTGTGCTTTTCTTTCAGACCAGCCCCCCCCCCCCCCCGCTGCCCCCACCGGTGGGTGGGAGGGGGATCTTGTCCCTGCAGAGCTCAAGGTCAAGGCAGCACAAGGAGAACGGGCTTTGAAATCAAAATCTTCCTCCCTCCACTTGATTTGGGGAAAGTCACGTAACCTCCCTGCCTCAGTTTCCCTGTCTTCAAAGCAGAGGTTAAACCACCTCCTGGCTATGGGTGCCTCTGGGCCAGGCTGTGTGCAGAGCAGGCATCTTGAGCCCCAGGGATAGTGTCGGACCACGGTGGTGGCCCCACAGGGAGGCGTGGGGGTCCAGTGGGACCCCCGGGGCGGGGGGGTGACCTGGCTGCCTTTTGCCCCTTTGTGTTGACAGTTTCTGGAAGGACATTCCCCCTTCTCATCTGCAGCAAATTACAGCTGCTCGGAGAGAAACGACAAATGTAATGTGAACACTCATCACAGCAACAGGGCTGGGGGCAACCAGTGACCTTGAGGTTACCAAGCTTGTCGTCAGCGGTCACGTGAGCCAGGCCACAGACTGGACGGGTCGGACGCGTGTGACCGCTGTCGAATTAGGCTCCAGAGCGCTGGATTTGGGACAACGGATCTGTTTCCAGGGGCCCTTAGCCGCTGTGCTGGGCGTGCTGGGGCTCACCTGCTGGAGATTCCCCGGCTGGGAAGGCCAACCGCGGGCCCCTCCCCGAGCTCTGGCCCCCACACCCCCCTGCCCACCCGGAGGCCCCATCCCTGAGGCCGGGGTCCCCACCCGAGGTGAGGGTGCCTGTTCCCACAGCGCCTTGGGACACAGAGCCCTCTGAAGCCACCGCCCCCTGGGATCAGACCCCGGCCCCAGGGACCCGAGGACGGGGCGTGAACTTGGATTCTTCTTCCGTCACACATGCCCCCGGCAGGTTGGGGAGGAGAAATAGGACCGTTTTGTGACCCGTCACTCCGTCCAGTTGCTGCAGATCCGACTCTGAGCCCAGAAGTGTACAGGAAGTTGCACGTCTTCTTTGACCGAGAGGTGGCCCCAGCTCGAGCCCGACCTCCTGTCCGGGGTGCAGGTGGATGATGCGATCTTGGCCACTGGTGGGGGGGCACCTCCTTTCCCCCGCGCCGTGGCCCCTGCTGCTGTTCCTGGGGTGCCAGCGAGGGGCTCCGGGAGACCCAGGATGGAGGATCCAGCCACCCCAGCCCCGGCTTCCTCCCCGCCCTGGGGGAGCTGCGCCCCTGCCCTCTCACCCCACCCCCGCCGGGCACACCTGGCCTTCTGTCATTGTCTCAAAAGCAGCTGCCCGCTGACACTCAGCGGTTCCTGAGTCCTGCCCTGGGCTTGAGAACGCAAAGGGTCTGGGCCAGTCAGGGCCGAGGGGAGGACCGACGGACACGAATGAACAGAGACAGACAGACGCGGCGTTCCTCTGTGCAGGAACACCAGGCAAGTGCTCGCTGTTGCTCTGGTTGTCCCACGTCTATCCATCCTTCCGTGGCTAAGGGCACACGATGTCCTGGGAGAGCACCCCACCCTCAGCCCGCCCGGCCCAGCCCGGACTCCGGCTTAGGTGTCACAAAAGTCATCACCTGTCCCAGATGTGTGGCCGGAGTGCGGGCCACGGGAGGTGAATGCCGGGGTCTGAGAGCGAGGCGGGGCAGGGCCGTTCCCTCCGGAGGCTCTGGTTGGGGGGGGGGTCCCCCCTGCCTCTTCTAGCTGCTGGGGCTGCAGGCGTCCCTGGGCTGTGACTGCTTCCTCCGCCTCTGCCTCTGTGGTCACGCGGCCCCTCCGCGTCTGCGTCTCCAGCCTCCCCCTCCTTCCTCTCGTAAGGGCAGTCATCGCATTTAGCCCCCTGTCCCCATCCCCGACGGTCCAGGGTGGGCTCTACGGCACAGAGATATTCTAGGTGTAATCGCACCTGCAAAGACCCCTTTCCTGATAAGCCCTCGATCACAGGACAGAGAGTGGGACACGGACACATCCCCGGCCGCCATCGGTGGCCCCCTAACGCCCCCCTCCCCTGCCCCCTAAATGCTTTCTGGCCCCGGCCCCCCTGCCTGGTTCCTGTCTGCTCTTCTCTGCTGACGCTGTAAGGACGCCCAGTGCTGACCCCTCACTCTCCTCCCCACCCTGCCCCCCCGACCCCCCATCCCATGTGGTGTTTCCAGACGTTTCCACATCGGGGTACCTGATGCGGCCATCCTCAGGGCTCTCCCTCATTTTCCCCAAGTGCAGCTCTGGGCTCAGCCGGTGGCCTCGCCCCCTCCCCCACCGAGGGCCACCTTCTCCATTTGTCGTCCTCCTCAGTCCCCACCAAGTCCCACACGGACCCGTCGAGGGACCCTCCCCTCCGTTTCAGCAGCCGTATGCTGTGCCCTCTGCAGACAGCTGCCCTGATCTGCTGAACACCCAGGATACGTTCACCACATTCCCTTCTTAAAATCTTCACGAAGCTTCTGGCCTCTCCAAGAACACGGTCCAAATTCCTTGCTGTGCCTGTCAGGCCCCACAGGCCCCCCTCCCTGCTGTTTGAGAGTCTCGCCTCCCCCCCCCCCCAACAGTCCCCCCCGGCGCTGACGCTCCTGCCTCCTGGACGCGCCTCACACAGGCCGGCCTCAGGGCCTTTGCACAGACGTTCTGCCTGAAGAGCCACGCTCCCCACCTCTGCAGGCTCCCGGCTATTCGGGCCCCCGTCAAAGGCGCCTCAGCAGAGCCGCCTGGCTCTTCCCCATCACTGCACCTGCTCACCTGCCCCCAGGTGGCACAGGTCCCCCAGGTCCCACACAGTGGCCCTCGTGGGTGACGGTGACAGGTTTCTTGGGTTTTTGCAGACTGTCCCCTCGCCAGCTGGCAGTTCCACGCGGGCTACCCAGCGGGTGCCCGGTGGGCTCTCCGGTGGCAAATGAGCGAGCGAGTGAGCGGACACACGAGTGAACGACGCGGCCGGGCAAAGCGGTGATGGTATAGGGGACGGGTCAGGACGCGGAAGGTGCAAGGCCCCAGGATTCAAGGGAGCCGCCGTGGGACAGCGCCTCGGAAAGCCCAGGGTTCAAACGTTCTCGGGCCCCTGCTGAGGGCCGGGCGCTGCCCTGGGGGGCGGGCACGCCTCCGTGAGGACGGTGGGCACTGGCCTGCTGGGAGCAGACAGCCAGCGTGTGAGGGCACAGGGGACGGGGACACCCCCCACCTCCAGGTTCTACCCGGTGAGGGGGCCATCGCAGCGGCTCTGCAACTTTGCTGCGCGTTGAACTTGGCCGCGCAGAGAAAATCTCCCGCCATTCTGCCCACCGCTAAGCTGGCCCCCACCAGGCCCCCGCCGCCAGTCGACCCCTGGGGTTCCACGTCCACTGGGGTAACCGCTTCTCGCCCCAGAGAGCGCCTGGGGCAAGGGGTGGGGAGGGAGGCCACCTCTCAGAAGTGGCAGGGTGACCCCCTGAGCCCACAGCTGGCCTGGGGTGCTCTGGAGGCCCCCGCGTGCCCGCCCCCCTCTGCCCTGCGCTGGGCTCTGGGAACATCAGCCTGCCTCCCCCAGCCGCCGCCGCGAGCCGTCAACCGCCCCAAGCGCCATCCCCCTGCCCCGTCCACTTCCTGCCTCAGGGGACGGGCGAACGGCCGGGTTGGTAAACGCACGCAGAGGGGCTGCTGGGGGCCGAATAACGCTCCTAATAAAGCTCTGTTGAAGTCCTAACCCCCCAGGACCTGTCGACGTGACCTTTGGAAATAGGGTCTTTGCCAATGTGACCAAGTGCGGGTGAGGTCATCGGGGTGGGTCCTGATCCCCTGTGACCCGTGTCCTCTGAAGAACAGCTGTGTGCAGACACAGACGCTGTGGACGGCCACGGTCACGAGAAGCAGGGACAGAGGCCTCGGGGGGGGAGGGGGGGGTCTCCCGCAGAGCTCGAGGGAGGAACCCACCCGACACTTCCGGAACCTGAGACAGTAAATTCCTGTTTTAAGCCCCTGAGGTCGTCCTTCGCTATGACCACCCGGAAACCCGTGCGGGCGGCCCGTGGGCACCCTGTCCTGTGCCTTCACCTGCCGCCCCTCCCGGGAGGGACTCTCCTCCCTCCCCCGTCATCCCTTCCCCCAACCCCTAGGCCAGGGGGCCCGGCCAACCCCCTGCTCTTACAGTCTGGCACTCACGGAGTTTGCCGACCAGCCCCGCGTCTCCCGCACCCACAGAGCCCGCCTGGACCTGCTTCCGTGGTGATACGGGCACCGGCCCCCCTTCACCCAGGGAGCCCACGGCACGGCGGCCGCTGACGCCCCGGAATCCCTTCTGGAAGCCAGAGGCTGGACATCCCTCAGACACCCCGCCCCTCCACAGAGCGTCTCTGCCGTCTGGCCGGGGGAAGCCACAGGCCTCGCCATCTGACTCGGCAGCCACCAGCCACCGGTGGCGACTCAGCGCTCGAACCGTGGTTTGTGCCGTACGTACAGGTGACATTACGACGATGCCTTGGCTGAAATAAAATACATTAGTTGAACATCTTTTACGTGTTTCTTTTTTTTAAGGCGGCTACCAGGAGCTTTTATAACATGCACGTATTACATCTGGTCGGTGCCGGTGGAGGAAAGAGAACGTACGCAGAGAATCTAAAGAAGGAAAATCTAAAGAAGGTAACACATTTCTCAGTATTACCTGGCTGGGTGGGGGGCATGTCCCTGGGGACTCCGGAGGGAGCGGGTGGGACTTGGGGCCTCCGGCATCGGGGGGATCCCGCTGGTGCCTCATCCGCCTTGTCTGTGGGGCTCGGCCACTGTGGTCCTGCCCCCAGGAAGCCGAGCCCGGACAAAAACGCAGGCAGCCTGCTTTGCAAATGCGGTTCGCGTCCCGGGAAGGGCCAGGAAGGAGCCGGTCTCCCGCAGCACCGTCAGATGCCTGAAGGCCGGTTGGCGAGGAGGACCGGGGGCAGACGGGCTCACCTCCTGGTGGCTTGCTCGTTGGGGTATTAAGGCCACGTGTGTCCTGCTCCTGGGGTGCCCGCAGACACAGCCGCTCCTTTGTCCGGCCTTCCCATCTGTGCGTGACAGATGTGCGGGGCCTGAGAGGCCGTGGGAGGGGAGGGTCTCAGAGCTGCATCGGGCACCGCCCCCCAGAGACCTGCTCCCCAGCCCTTCCTGCTTACAGCCCTGACGTCAGGGATGCCCCTTAAGTGGTGAGCGTCCCAGCAGGAGAGGGACGGAGGCTTGGAAAACCGGGCTGCAGGCGCGGTGACCCCTTGAGTCCCGCGCAAGTTGAGGAGTCGGTGGGAGGGACATGGACACGGAGGCGTGGACACACAGGTGCCCGGGCTGCAGCACGGGGGGGCGGGGGGGAGAGGTCCACTTCAGGGATGGGTCCCTGAGGGCAGGTGCGTGGACCTTCTGCCGTCCAAACGCTGTGTTTGGACGTGTGTCCTGCGGAGAAACATACATGTCAGCTGAGGCGCATCTGCAAAATGGGTTTGCTCTGCTCTCCTGGCTTCTGACTGCCAAGCTCAGCATGTCGGGGCCGCCGGGGTGGGGGTGGGGGTGGGGGGCCCTCATCGTTGGCCAGCCCAGTCTGCCCAACTCCCGGATGGAAGCAGGAGCGGGCAGAAGCCCACAGCAGCCTCTGAGACCACCTCCCTTCCACCTGGTCCAGGAGACAGGTCACAGGATGGCAAAGGTGCCCCCCGCGTCCCCACCCTCAGGCTGGGTTTCTGCTCCCCCCTCCCCCACCTAACAGAACAGGCTTTGCGTATGCTGACTCTGTTTTTAGCTGAACCGTCCAGGCCGTGCTCCGAGCAGCACGTGCCCAAGAGCATCACCGAGAGTATTTCCACTGCCTTCCTTGGCTGCCACCTGCTGTGACTTCCAGTCTGGTCCAGCCCCTCCTGGCTCATCTCCCCTGGCTGCTCGCTGGCCTGCAGATCTGCACGGTGATCTCTGTCTCCAGGCTGTGAGCCTGGGACCCTGCTGGGACCTGGTTGTCCATCCTGACCGCTGTGGACGGGGGAACCGCCTAGCACCCAAGCCTCACCCCTGTTCTCCGGGATCCAGCCCGGGACCCTCTCCGGCCCCACTCGCCGGGCCACTCCGGCGAGGACAGTGGCTCGAGGGGGGAGGGGCTAAATTGGTAAATCATGAGATGCTAACGAGAAATCTAACCTCCAAAACAGCCACCAGTGGCCGAAGGAACATTCCGTTTGTAAACAAAAGGGACAAATTGCAATAGGCAAGGGCAGGGGTGCTGTTTCGCAGGAAGTCAGATCACGTCAGTTCCAGGGATTTAAGAGGACTGGGTGTATACAGGGGGGTACCTGAGCGGGGGGGGAGCTGTCCTCCCCACGTGACCCCGGGAGCACCTGGTGGCATTCTCACCCGGGAGGGGAGGGGGCAGGCGAGTCGGGCCATCGGCTCTTGCCGCCCACCCCTGCCTCCAGCTCCGGCCTCTGCCACGCGGGGGTCAGAGCCACGGGCTGCACCCCCAGGGCCGCCTGGGCTCTCGCCCCCCAAGCAAAGGCGCTGGGATCCCTGAGCCGAGATCTGATGTTATGCTAACGCACACTTTCTTTTTCCTGGGAAGACAGTTCCTTCCACCAAACTCTCCGTCACCCCACAGGGGCTCCAGCTACTGAAACGAAGGCAGAGACAAGCTCCCCCCCCCACCCCCCTTCGTGAGCATCGCTGTTTGCCCGGCGGGAGCCGTGAGATTCCCCCAACCGCGTCTCCGTCTCTTGCTTTTAACTTGATGTACAGAGAGCTGTGCCTAATTCACGTACACAAGCTGATGCGTTGGGAGGTGAGTGTGCGCCCGCGAGGCCGTGGCCACCGTCTACTCCACGACCCCACCCGGCACCCCCGACACTCCCTCCCTCCCTCCCTCCCGCTCATTTGCTATCATCGCCGTGATGATTATCACCTCGTGATAAGAACACTTGACGCGAGAGCTCCACTCTCCACCGCTTGGGAAGGACAGAAGCCCATGTTGCGGACTGTGGGCCCTGCACCGGACAGCACGCCCAGGACTCAGCGACCCCGCAGAACCGACACTTTCTGCCTTTTGACTCATTCTTCCTGGCTCCTCTCTACTATCATCCCTTGGGGGCAGGGAGGGCAGGTGGGCATTCGCTGCTCGAGCCCCAGAAGTTGGGGGCGGGGGCGGTCATAAGAGAGAGAGTCTCGGTGAAAGAACGGCCCCCTCGGCCCCTGCGCCCCTCGGCAGGCTGCCCCTCCCTGACCCGGGTGCCGGCCCGGGGCCGGACCATCCGTTCCCTCCCGCATCGACCCCGGGAGCGGAGAGCTGCCTCTGGGCCCCCCGTGCCCTGGGGTTCGCTGCTCTGCGGGGCCCTCATCGGTCACTGGGGCCGAGCAGCAAATGGGACCATCGACGGCTTCTCTAGACTCTTAGCCGCATTAAGGACGTTAAAAGCACCGCGGCTCGATGTCGCGGCAGTGACTCGGGAAAGGATGGGCCAGCGCTTCCCTTCCCTCTCATCTCGTTCAAGCTCAGTTTGGCGTCCAGACACACCCGAGGCAAACGCCGCATCTCGCCGTGGAGATTTAGAAGGGGAGGGTACGAGATTATGCGATTTCACGATCGGAAGCATCTGCATAAATCTGCGTGTCATATGCATTATCACAGTGGATCCTAAGTGGCATAGTCCGTTTTTGTCTTACCGTGTTTTTTACTCATTTCCTACAGATGACACGACTCCCATTACCTGGTGGCTCCCATTCCAATGGGATCGCCCCGAGGACGAGCTGGCGAAGCTCCCTGGGGAAGGAGACTGACCCTGGAAGCCAAGAGTCAAGGTGGGCAGGGGTCCCCGTGCTGACACAGTACCTTTTACCAGAGTCCACGCCACAAGCCCTCCTTCCCCGGAGTGAACAGCTGGAGGAGCGGTCTTGGCCCCACGAGGGACACTGCTTTGGTCATCCCCTTGGTGCCTGGTCCCTGAATCTGTTAAACGGACACAGTTTCAACACGTGCTTCCATTCGCCCTCAGGAGAGGCTGTCAGGAAAAGTTCGCGGCCAGGGACGCGGCTGATCAGGTGGCTGTCCTTGGAAAGGCTGACTTCTAGATCATTCAGCTAGTGCCAGCTGCGCAGCCACCTGTCGACGCCAAGGAAGCCAGTGGCCAGACCGCAGGGGCGCCCCAGCCACGGCTGCGCCCACCCGCAGAGACGCGGCCGCCCCCGGCTCTCACTGGTGTACAATTGGAGAACGCTGATTTGCACACGGCGTCCGATTTGCATTCAGAACCCCAGCTGCAGGGGCACCTGGGAAACGGAGTTTTCAGCCTTCTGGCCTCTGCAAACACAGGAATCCTCCCCAGCAGGCAGCCGGGACAGCAAGTTCACCAGGCCACCCACACCTGGGGAGCCGGGCACCGCCAGGACCGCGAAGGGGTCGTGGCAATTCTGCTCCCTCCGCGCTTCGAGCTTTGAACGGGCCGGGTCTGCCGTCCGGTACGGGAGCAACGCCGTGCGGGGTGATGGGCAAGCGGGGCTCCGCAGCCAGACCTGGGCTCACGTGTGGACCCCACCTTTGCTGTTACCCCAGACCCTCCGCTCTCACCGGGCAGGGCCGGGCGCGTCTCTCCAGAGGGTTGTTTGCAGGAGGCCTGGAGGAAGGGATGCCAAAGTCACCTCCCCGGTGTCGGCAGGCAGCGAGGGTCCAGCACAGGTGAGCGAGGGTGGACGGACGGACAGAAACAAGGGCCTGGGGGTCAGTGCGGCACTGGACAAAGGGCTGGTCTGGAATCGGAAGTCTGGGGTTGGGGCCCTTTCGGAGTTGTCCTGAAAGAAGTTTCTTCCCCGCTCCTCCCCGCTGCGAGACAGCCACTGGATCCCACGGCTAAAAGCCCTCCCAGCAGGACGGCCTTCGCATCAGACGGAGGGGGCGGAGAGCCTGGCTGGACCCCGGGACCTCTCATCCGTATCCGCCGGGCTGCCCACGCTGAGCAGGGCCTAGATGCTAGGGATCTCCTGCCAGCCGGGCCCTGGGAGTCCCCTCCCGCTGGCCCATTAGCCAGCCCTCCCTACCGTTCTGTCTCCCCCCCTCACCTCACCGTCGCTGCCCTGGAGGACTAGCCCACCGGGTCCCGGGCAGGGTCAGTGTGAGCTCCCACCTGGGGCTTTGTCCTCGGCCGGGGGTCGGGAGCCCTTTGTGGTTCCCCAGAAGCTTGTCGGACGGTCCTCGCGTGGAAGCGGCTGTGAGAGCCACCAGCAGCAAGGCCCGGCCGGTGCATGAATCCCCGTCCCTTCCCGTCACCCGCAGCCCCAGGAACCCGGTCACCGCAGCGGGGAACTCGCTGCCTCCCTCATCCTGTGGCCACCTGGACAGAGCGTGAAGCAGGGACAGGGCCACCCCCTCGGTCACACGGACTGTGGACGCACGGTGGGCGAGCGGCACAGGCCTGTCAGCCGCCTCCACGAGTTACAGGCCACTTCAGTACCAGAAGGTTCTTCACTCAGAGAGGGGCCGGCGGTCCCCAGCGGGGGCGGAGGCTGAGCCAGATCGGACGACAGGTGCCGGCCGCGGGACCGGACAGTAAACAGATGCTCTCCGCTTGGGAGGGGACCAACAGCGCAGGGGGGTCACCAGCCTCCCCAAGGTCAGGCGTGCGCCGCGGGCCTCAGGGAGCCGGCACCCAGTGGGCGCTCGCCTGCCAGGGCTGAGGCTACGCCGAAGGGAACCTCCAGCCCGAAGCTCGGCCCCTCCTGGGGCTCACTCTCCTTGCCTGGGGGCCGCGTTCCATAGAACCCGGTTTTCACGCTCCCCTGAGACGATAGCTCTCCAGTGTTCGGGACTCTGAGCCTGGAGCCCAGCTGGGCTCTCAAGGCCACTGTCCTGGGCAGAGCTCAGGCGGAGCGGGGCTTCCAGGGAAGCGGGGGGACGGAGCGGGGACGAGGCCGGGTGAAGGATGCATCTGACATTACGGCTGCCCTCCGGGGGTGGGTGCAGTGAGCGGGGTGACGGTTCAGCTGCCGAGCTGCCAGCCCAGCCCTCTGGGAGGCAGGGGGCTCGGCTGGTTTTAACAGACTAGACGCCGCAAACCCTCGCCGTTCCAGAGCCTACACAGAACCCGGACATTGGAGGACAGGCCTGGAACCTTCTGCTCTGTGGCCCAGGACCACCCCCGGCAGCTGGAAGAAGGCTCCGGGGAAAACCTTGCTATTACCCGGCTGCGTTTACCAAGCGCGTGCGACAGAGATGTGTCGCTGGCTGCGGAAACCTGCAGACAGGTCCCCAGATGGTGCTGAGCCACGAGTGAAAATGTGATAATGTGAGCAGAGGCCCAGAGGTCTTTCTCGATAATGTCCTTTCGTGTTTCTGGGGAAAGTAACAGGAAATGCCGGACATACAAATGGGAAAAAGCGTTCGGAGCCACGCGCACCTCCAGGAACACAGCAACAGAACGGCAGCGCGCAGGTGACGAACCCCTTCTCCGGGGCTTCCCTGAGGAGCTTCCCTCGGTGGCGCGAACATCTCTCATCCAGACTGGACGGTTCGGGGAACGACGGCGGTGCCATCAACAGTGAGGCTGGGGCAACAGGTGTAAGGCGGGACTGGCCTGGCAGACGGGGACGCGTGGCTGCCGGGCTGCTCCGAACGGTCACCGATTTGCGAGGACGAGCGGACATCAGGCGAGAAGGTGGGGTCTTGCGACGTCCTTGTGGGGCCGACGCGTCTTTGCGGCCGACTTACAGGCAGCCTCGCTGGAGCCGCGTGTCTGCAGGCTAAGCTCTGTCTGTGCGGCACCCGGAGGCCAGAGGGGGGAGCGCCCCGTGGCCCCCCACCCAGCCCACCCAGCAGCCAGGGTCGCAGAGGGGCGGCAGGTGAAATGCAACGGGGGGAAGGGGGCTTCGGACTCGGGGCTGCCTGGGTTCACTTCGGTTTTCCACCCCACGGTGCAGCGCTGAGCACAGAAGACGGTTGCTGGCGATGCAAACTGGAAGCCCCCGGCCCCTCGGGGGCCCACCTTCCTGGGCGCCGGGCCTGGGAAGGCGGCCGGATCCAGCCAATCCGGTGTACGTGTCCCGAGCCACTCGGCCAATCAGACGCGCCTGTCCCGACCTTCCCGGCCAACCTGATGCACCGCCCCGAAACTTCCCAGCCAATCAGATGCATCTGCCGTGTATTATTTGGCCAATCAGTGTGCCCCGACCCGGGCCCGCCAGCAGGTGTCCCGCCTGGGACGTCTGGCACCGGGGCGGGGGTTCCGGTGCACGGCCTCCTCCCCTGCCCGGTTCTGCAACCCTGGCTGCACAGCTTTGGGGCAACGCGCCCCTGCCTTCTGACAATGTCGCGTGCAAGCCTTTACTTTTCTAATAAACGTCTACTCTGCTCACACCCGTCGGCGTCCGTTTTCCTTCCCGCTTACGCCTAAAGAGCCCTGGGTGTCTTGCCGTGTGAGCTTGAGGAATTCCGGCCACTCTCGGAGCCCTACCCGAATCCCCACCCTGCAGGGTTCGGTGAAGACGTGCCCTTGACGCGGAGCGGGTCTGAGCGGGGGCTCTGCTGACAGAGCCAAGCGCCAGCCCGCCAGACTCCTTATGAACCGGTCTCCTCTTTTCTGTGAAGAGCTTCGCGTTTTCAGAAACGAAAGGCCAACCTTCAGAAACAGTCTGTCGAAGGCGGTTAAGCTCCCCCATGAAAAACTGGCTGCCCAGATGGGGCTGCCTGGTAAAGGACAGGACGGCCGGTTCCGTTGGCGTCTCTGTTTTAATAGCCCAAGTGTGCCCCATGCAATATTCAGGACACCACGCTTACACTAAGCGATTATTGGCCGTTTTTCTGAGATTCCAAAGTGCCTTGTTGGCCGCCCAGCACCTTGGCCTCCTCTGGGAATTCGTGTTCTGAATCCTCATCGGGAGATGTTTCCTTCGCTTCGTGCGGAGATCTGCGGGCAGCTAAATGGCTTTTAGGCAATGCGTCCCTGAAGGCCGGTGGCGTTTGCCCCAGGGCTTATTAAGACCAGCCGATTCTTCAGCGATGAGGCACACGCACACGCGGTCGTGTTCCAGAATCGATGCCCTCTCAAATCACGAAATTACAAGCGTTGTCACGTACCCCGCCGTCGGGAGTCCAGGACGAAGACTCAGCACCCTTCCGGGTCATTATGGTTTGTTTTCATGTTCCAAAGAGCCCGTTTCTGGTGCCTGTGATCCTCCCGGCCCCGTGACCCGGCCCCGCTGTGCCCAGACCCACGATGCACTTACGCGCCGTGCTCTGTCCAAGGGGGCTGCTGCCTCCAGCACTTTCCGAAGAGGAAACACGTTTGCGTGATAAGCGTCAGCATTCTCCTTTCCCCTCAGACAGACTGGAAGCTTCTTCTGTGTTCTCAGGCATCACCAGAGAAGGGGGAGGGAGACGGGTTCCCGAACTGTGCGGCCTGCACGCCTGGCCCTGGGAGGCACCGCGCACGGAGGGTACAGCCCAGGGGCCTCCAGGCGGGTAACCTGGAGCCCCACGGAGTCAGAAAGCACCCCCAGCCTGCGCTTCCCCCCGACTCACAGGATTCCCGGCTGTGACCCCAGATGTTTCTGGAGCTTAAAGGAGTCCCCATCCTCTTTCTCGGGCTCTCTGGGGGAGCACTGTGCATGCTTGGCTGTGGCCTAAAAAGTCAGTGCAGCGTTTAAAGGGAATGCCTGGGACACAGAGGTCATCCCAGAGCGCATTTTGGGTTCATCACTGTCACGGCTCACTGGGCTCTGTGACCGTGTCCTAAAATACGTAGATGGTCATTCCAAACACAAGTCCCCACCGTAGCTGACTTTGGAGTGGCGGGCTTTCCAGGGGCACCTGGGTGGCTCCCTGGATCGAGTGTTCCGCTCTGGGTTTCGGCTCGGGTCAGGATCTCACGGTTCTTGAGTTCGAGCCCCGCATCCGGCTCTGCACTCTCCCTCTCTCTCTGCCCCTCCCCCACTCACACTCTGTCTCTGTCTCTCGAAAATGAATAAATGTTAAAAAAATTAAAAAAAAAAAGAAATACAATATAGTGGGGCACCTGGGTGGCTCAGGCCGGGGGTGGACCCCGGACCTCGGCTTGCTCCCCGGGGGCTTCTGCTCGGGATCCGGGGGGACCCTGAGTTTGAACTGCCAGGCGGGGTTATGTGGCGTTGGGCAGGCGCCCCCACCAGCCCGTTCTGCTGTAGATCCCGCGGGAAGCGTCGCCACCTCACAGAACACGGCCCAGCCCCTGCGGCTGCTGCATCGAGAGAGGCTTCCTCTCCCTTCCCCCCCATTCCTCCCCCTGCGCCCTCCCCAACCCTGATCTGGAGGCTCGCTCTGTCCGAATTTGCTAGACTTGGGCAGAGGTTTTTTCTGCAGTGAGCCACAGTCAGCTCCAGGCCGGGATGAAGGGTCCAGCGCCCCATCCATCCTGCTCACTGTGTCCCTCCCCCCAGCCCGAGAGCCCCTTCCCCTGAGTGCCTCCCAGGGGATGCCGAGCACCTCAGAGGACTCACAGCGTCCCGAGCCTCTGCTCCCAGGGAGAAGGTCTGCGCTGTCTTCCCCACCAGGAAGCTGGGGCTGAAAAGTCCGGTTAACAGAGAGTAGCCGGCAGCCGCCGATGCTCAGCGGGATGGCCACCCTCCTCCGCAGCCCTCCCGTCGGGGCGCCCCCAAAGGGCGAGGGATGCCGTGACTTAAAGAAGGGAACCAGGAGGCCCTGAGCTGTTTGCTTTGAGAAACTAACTCAGGAAACCACCAAGAGTTGTCACAGCGGAGTGGACAGATGCCATGGCCTGGGGAGAAGGGGCCGGGGCTACGGGGGACACTTCCCCGTGGCTCCTCCTTGGCCTGCAGGGAGGGACGCGGGCTGCTCCCAGCCCCCCCCCCCATGCGTGCCGAGAGCTGGGGATGGGACCCCCGGCTCTCTGCAACTCCAGGTGTGGTCTGTGGACCAGCAGCTCCGCGTCACCGGGGAGCTGGCCCGAAAGGACAAGTGACAGCCTCCCCCAGCCCCCAGGAGCAGCGCACAGTGCCTGGACAATGTCTGGACAGTGTGGCGTCTGAAAATGAGCAGCAGAGGCAATGATGTCATTCCACTCCTCCAACGGCGAGGGTTCAGACGGACTAGAACACAGGCAGGATACGGGGACGCGGAGGGAGGGAAGGCTACAGTGAGGGTGTTGATGAATCGAACGTGGCCCCTGCCACGCGAGGGCTCGTGGGTTAATCGGCTTATACCCGTGACTTCCACGAGTCTCCGACCACGGTGCCTCCCTCTCCTGCCTGCAATCTTGTCTCTGCTTCCTCCCCCTCACCAGACCGCCGCTCACGGTGTGGCCGGTCGTCAGCGGTCACCTGGGAGCTTATCAGGAAAGAAAATTCACGGACCCAGCAGCAGACCCATGAGGCAGAATCTCCGGGTGTGGGGTCCAGGAACCTGGGTTTTAACACGCTTTCAGGGCGATTCTTAGGCACACTGGTTTCCCAAGCACCGGCGTGCACGAGGGAGGGACCTTTCTCCGCACGCGGCAGCAGCCCGGGGACGGTGTGGCGATCCACGACACCTTCTGGCGCCCTGCCCGGCCGTCTGAGGTGCACGTGTTGGCGTGGGGCTGCCCCCCGGGTGTCGTCAGGATGGCCACGTCGCTTGCGGCGCTGATGTGCGCTTCTGGCAGCGACGGGGGGTCCCGGCTGCTCTGCCCCTCGCGGCCCCGGAGCTCCATCCTGCACACCCACCTACGTGCAGCTCATGGTTCCTGTCACGTGGCTCCGCCCGGCGGGGGTGGCAGCTGGGAAACCGATCGTGGGGTGGGGGAGGAAGAGGAAGTAGGGACCGCTCCAAGATTTATGCCTTGAGCCACTAACTGAGCCGGGAGCCCAGGAAAGCGCAACGGGTCTGAGGGACCCCACGCTGTCCCGTTTGAGACACGTGCCAGGTGGCCCCGTGGCCGTGTCGAGGGGCCAAGACTTACCAGTCCGGGGCCCCTGGCAGAGGGTGGGGCTGGGGACAGAGGTTAGCCGTGAAGCCGGTGGCCGGACTGGCTGGAGGGAGGCTGGTGGACGGAAAGGCGCGGGGACCGGAGGGCACGTCGGGGGCCAAGCTGACGTGTAGCTGTCAGCAGCAGAAGACAAAAGAAAGGCCAGGAAAGCAGGAGCGAGCACAAGCGCTGAAGAATAACGCTTCAAAATGGCAAAACCGTGGCTCTCGCGGGTGTAACGTGAGGACAGAAGGTTGTGTTTAACTCATTAATGACTGAGGGGACCAAGCAGATGTTACGAGCAGTTCCAAAGAGATCAGGCCCGGTGGGGAGTCTGGAGACGCTGTTCCGTGCACGGGACAAGAGCCGCTCCGCTCCGGCCACCGCCGTGAATTTGGTGTCCGTGGGCAACGTCATTTGCGTGGTTCTGTGTCCCACGGGATGGTCTGGCACGCTTGTCCGCGGCCTATTAAGCAGCTCAGTGAGGGCAGCGGGGACCCAGGAAGGCACGCTGGACAGCACGGTCGGGGACAATGTGGTGTCGTCGTCAGTTGCCCCTTTTGAAGCCGTCCCCGATTTCTCCCGACGCGGGACCGTGGTGGCTCAGAGGCCGCACGGAAGAGCGTTTCCAGAAGGGGGAGATGGAGGCGTCCCGTGGGGTCGAGGAGAGGCGGCAACCGGCGGGTGGTGTGTCGGTGACGCCCACAGGGGGTCGGGCCCGCGGGTGGGAAGGCAGGGCCGCTGTGGGTGCTGGAGCGCTGAGCTGGGTCAGCAGGGGACAGACACCCTCAGGGCGCCGGGTCCGCGTCCTCTGTCTGCGGCGGGAGCCGAGGAGACTCAGAAGGGACGACTCTCAGGGCTCGGGGCTGCTGTGGGTTCTTGTCACCGCCCGAGGGCACCTCCGGGGACTTGCTCCTCCTCTCAGAAAACTCTGAGCCCAGCAGCCATAGGCCACGTGCCCCGAGGGACAGAGAGAGAGAGAGACTGGCATGAAAGCGAAGCCTGGTCGTCCGAGAGAACGGACCCCACACGGTGCAAAGGATTCAACTTCCGTCCTTGTTCCCAGCCCGTCCCCAAGCCCGGGGCGTTGGCGCCCAGTCCCAGACGCTGACGGCTGTGCGGTCCCCGGGCCCGGGTGTCCCCTCTCCCACCCACTGCCCCGGCTTCCAGGCCCAGACTCGCCTCTTTCAGCTGCTCTGGGGTACACGGCTCATCCGAGAGGACAAGGTGCTAGAACACGCCGACACGCCTCCCCCCGGTGAAACGCGCTGATTTGCAAACGTGTGACTGTGTCTGCCTCACCTCAGAGACTCAGCTGCCACACGGACGGCTGGCCTGGCGGGAAGGGGAGAGGCCAGGAGACAACGCCAGAGGACAGGAATCAGAACAAGGATCTGCGGATCTGCATTTTCTCCCCACTCCTCGAGGGAAACTGAGGCCTGGGGGGTTGGAGCCTGGATCCGTGTCTGGCTGGCTGCACGACCCCGCCCCCGGCCCATCGTGGCCTCCCACGGGGCGCCAGGGCCTGGCTGGTGTCGCCCGGAGCCTGGAGCAGGGTTAGACCGTCGGGGGAAAGTGACGCAATAGGGAAGTCGGAAACAGGTGCGGCTCTGCTTGGAGAGAAGGAGCGACCTGGGCGGGGGCTGTGTCCCCGTGGCTGTCCTGCAGCGACCCGCCAGCTCGCTGCGGGTGTCTGAGCATGAGAACGTGCAGGTGCGTTCCCCGGGCGAGGCCAGGTCCCCGGGCCGGCGGGGGCTCGCGGCCCCCAGTTTCTGCCACAGTGAGACCCAAGCCCCAGCCGACATTGTCATGGACCCGCAACCACGAGTTGGCAGTGTCCCCGTGGCGGGCAGCCTTGTCCAGGCGAGCCGCCGGCCGGGGATGACAGGGCCCGGGAGGGGCTGGGGGACCTCGGAGGCAGGGGAGGGGCCGGCGACCAGGTCTCTGTCTCCTGCACGGGGCCCACAGTCTCCCTGTGCCCGGTTCGCGGATGGCAGCCTGCCTCTGCAGCTCTGGGCGGCCGGTGAAGAGGGCCCACGCTTCAGCGACTCTGGGGGGCCAGATGCGGGGTCCGAGGGGGGCTCAGTGCCCCCGGGGGCGAGCGCAGGACCGCCTGGCGCCCCTTCTCCTGCGGGGGGACGTGTGGCCAGCCCCGTAGCAGCAGGGCAGCAGCGGCGTCCGTGGGCAAAGGGGCTGGACCCTGGCTTCCCGGCTGAGAAGGCAACACGTGGGCAGAAACGTGAGCCCAGACCCCTGTCACCTCCTGGCTCCACACCCTGTCCCAGGGGCCTCAGGGTCTTCAAGGCCGTGCAGGCTTTAAAGGGAAGTCGAGGGTTCAACGCGGCACGTTCCCCTGATGACGGGACGGTCTGGGCTTCTCCAGAGATGCCCCTGCATCTCCTCCCCTTGTCACCCTCATCACCCATGTCACACTCCCCTCAGGGGAGGCAAGGGCCAGATCTTTCTATGCTTTTGTGAAGCACGCGTGTGTGCGTGTTGTGTGTGTGTGTGTGAAATGCTCTGCACGTGTGTGCGTGTCCTGTGTGCACATACGTGTGTCGTGTGCACACACGCCTGGATATGCACGTCGAATGGTGCTGAGGGGCGGGTGAAGACACTGACCCCCACCCCTGCCCCCTCCTCAGAGACACCTGCTTTCAGTGCTTAAGTCGTCAGCGTTCGTGTCATCAATCCCTCTTTTTCTTTAATTTTGTAATGTTTATTTTTGAGAGAGAGAGAAAGAGAGAGACAGAGCGTGAGCAGGGAAAGGCAGAGAGAGAGGGAGACACAGAATCGGAAGCAGGATCCAGGCTCCGAGCCGTCAGCACAGAGCCCGACGCGGGGCTCGAACTCACGGGCTGTGAGATTATGACCTGAGCCGAAGTCGGGCGCTCAACGCACTCAGCCACCCAGGCGCCCCTCAAAATATTTTTCTTTTTTTATTTTTTAACTTTTTTATAAATTTATTTTTGAGAGACAGAGCATGAGTAGAGGAGGGGCAGAGAGAGAGGGAGACACAGAATCCAAAGCAGGCTGTAGGCTGTGAGCTGTTGGCACAGAGCCCGACACAGGGCTCGAACTTACGGACCGTGAGATCATGACCTGAGCCGACGTCAGACGCTTAACGGACTGAGCCACCTGGGGGCCCCCGGGTCATCTATACTTCTGAAACAAACACTGCTCTGTGCAGCCCTTGACCTGCCAGTTTTAGGCGATATCTACGGAACGGTTATGCGTCTCCCTGCCTTTCAGCCAGCAGTTTCTCTCCAAGCGGTGGCCCCCCAGATTCTGCACGAATCATTATTCAGGATTTGACTTATTTATTTATTTATTAGGGGGCAGAGGGAGAGAGAGAGAGAGAGAATCCCAAGCAGGCTCCGCACTGTGAGCACTAAGCCTGACTTGGGGCCCGACATCACGAACTGTCGAACCGTGAGATCGTGACCCGAGCCGAAATCAAGAGTCAGACGCTCAACCCACTGAGCCACCCGGGGGCCCCCATATCGTTTGCTCTTTCCGTCAAGCATGATCGGTTCGTGTTTTATTTTTCCATCCCGGCCCCTGGCATCCAAGCCCCCTCGCTGGGGCCGCAGGGGCTGCCTCTTCCTCTTGTCTGTCCCCGGGCTGGCTGCCTTCTCGCTTTTCTGCCGCCAGCCGCCTGCTGCGGTTGTGCCGTCCTCCCTCCCAGAACGCGTGCCGTCGGGAGCCCAGGCAGCGTCCGCCGCGGGCCTTCGCCCAAAGCCCGGGTTTCATCAGTACTTGGAGACTCGTGATGGGCGGCGAAGGATCCCCAGAAACATCCGCTCCCGCACAGCGCTCTTAGAAGTGCAGAGGCTGCTTATTCTCGTGGGTTTGGGCGGCCACCGGTGTGCACGCGGTCTCGCCCCAACCCAGGCTCCCGGCAAGGTCTGGGGTGAGGGGGAGCAGTCACCCTAAACACCCTGAGTTCTAGAACTCGTCGACCTTCGGCCGCTTTGCCTATGTAAGGCTTGTCTGAAGCAAGACCGAGCCTCTCCCCGGGTTTGGGGCCCTACCGGCCAAGCACGCGCGGAGGCCTCCACGATCTCACTCGTCTCTGCCAGAATTTGCCCAGACCGCCCGCTCTCCTGCTGGCAGATTTCACGCCACGTGAAGTCAGGGCGCGAGACCCCCTCGGGCTGGCCAGTCCCGACATCCCGTGGAGGGGCCAGAGGGGCCATCCTTGATGACTTTGCCAGATTATCCTGCCCCAGCCCTGCCGTCGTTAAAGACCATTTAGCCAATTTTTTTTTTCCTCAACGAGTTTGAAGCACTTGAAAAAAGAGTCCATTGTGAAAATGTCACGGGATTGGGAGTTATTGTCTTAGCTTATTACCGGCTCTCTAGACGAGAGTTTCAGGCTGTGGAATTAGGGCCTTGCTATTTTTGATGTCCTCATTTCTCAAAATAGGTGGTGTGTGAGCAGATTTGCTGGCCCAGATCGCCCACCGGGCCCTTGGGTCTGAGAGCCCCTGCCGCGACTCTCAACCCCCTGCTCGGCCCGAGTCTGCGCCAGGGGCTCGGGGCGCCCCCAGCTTTCGCCTGCACCCCGTGGGGCCAGACGCAAGGAGGTGGCCACTCCTCCCAGGATCTTAGAAGAAAGAAACCGCTTGGCTTTTTTGACTAGTCCGTAGAACGTCACAGAAAACACAGGGTTTTCTGATGAATGTACAGGCACGCTTAGAAGGATTTCAAGGGCTAGCCATGGATTTGTAATAAGAACTCTGTGCTTCCTTCACATGAGGCTCCCGGCCGCCTCCTAAGATGATGGGGCTGCCCTGGGAATCAGAGAGTGGCCTGTCGACAGAGGCAATCAAGTGACACCAGCATGGTCACATGCAAGGGAATGACAAAAGGGTCCCAGATCGAGCTGGCACTCGGATCGAGCGGGCCCTAAATTCCTGTCCAGTCCTGAGGGCCCTAAAGGCTGAAGGGGTCAAGGGCAAAGGGCAAAGTTTACTCAGGCTCAGCTACCCTCATCCGTGGCCCAGCTCCCCGATCCCCATGGGGGCCACAAAGAGCAGGCGCTCTGTATACTCTCCCATTCGGTCCCCACTCCTCGAGTGACCGGGGCCCGAGGAGGGGGACTCGGTTCAATGACATCAGGGTGCCCTGAGCATCTGCCCAGAACTAGGCTGTGTGCAAGGGGCATACGGTCTAAAATGGGAGTAGGACAAACAGGTGGCCCCGAGGGTCGCCCTGTGCCCTGGGCAGGGGTCAAGCCACCCCTGCCTCCCGGCAGTTCTCTGTGGCCCCTGAGGTACCAGGCGGAGGGAGGGGCCGGGGGTTTTATAAGATCAGCCAAATGCCGAGGGAGTGTTTGCTCGGCCTGCTCTGCTCCCCGCCTTCTTAGGAAGCCCTTGCTTCCTTGATAGAACACACGCGCCTCTGCTTACTTTCTGTATCTGCTGAGATGCTGTCGTCTGAGTCCCCCACCCGGAAGCCCCACGGGAGTGAGGACTGTGGCGGTTTAGCTTCCCCGTGGCCTGGGGGAAGCTCCACACGCGTTGAGTGGAGGGCTGAGTGGGCGAGTGCCCTTTGAAACAGAGGACTTGAAGAGAAGGTCAAGTTTGACCTCAGATGTTTCTCTAGAGTACCAGCCTCTCCAGGAGAGCACCAGTTCTGTGAATCTCGCTCTGTGTTCTGGGGGAGCATGCGGCTGGCCTCTTTGTCAAGGAGACTCCGGAGATGAGATGGGGGTCAGGGGTGGAGGTGGGGATGGGGGTGGGATGGGGCGTGGGGGTGGGAGGCAGAGGCATGGAGGTCCCCGCTTGGCCTGGCTGCAGCTGCATCATCAGTGACATTGAGGACAGTCCCTTCCTTAGTCCAATTTCCCTGTCATTTCCTCTTCAACCCAGGGGTTACTTAGAAATGTGTTGCTTAACATACAAGCACGGGGTCTCTAGTGTCTTCCAGCTACTGAGTTCTATGTTAATTCCAAGGTGCCACAGAGGGCAGTTGGGATGTGCTGGGACAGCTGGATATCTATCGGGAAGCAATGAAACTCAACCTTTACCTCCCGTTATACACCAAAATCAATTCAAGGGACGCCTGGATGACTCAGTTGGTTGAGTGTCCCGCTCTTGATTTCGGCTCAGGTCGTGATCTCATGGTTCATGAGATTGAGCCCCACATGGGCTCTGCACTGACAGCATGGACACTGCTTGGGATTCTCTCTCTGTCTCTCTCTGTCCTTCCCCGACTTGTGCATTCACTCTGTCTCTCTCCCAAAATAAATACACATTTAAACAAAAGAAAACAAAAGAAAAACTCAATTCAACGACACATCTGAATGTATAAACAAAAACTGTAAACCTTCTAGAACAGACACCGAGAGGATATCATTGTGACTTTGAAAACACTTCTCAGACAGGACATAGAAAGGAAATAGCAACAAGAAAGCTAAATTACTAGCCTTTATCAAAATTAAAAACTCTCTGCATCAAATCAAAAGACACCACTAAGAAAACAAAAGGAAAGGAAAACAAATCACTGACTTGGAAAAGATATTCACAAAATATTTATTAAGACCATGGACTTGCATCCAGCATATATAAAGAATTCCTACAACTCAATAATAAAAAGGCAAGCAACCCAAGTAAAAATGGGCAAAACATATGAACAGACACTTCAGGTGGCTATCTGGCACTCCATGGGTGTTTGCCTTTCTTTTGCCTACTGAGCATCTTCTGGCTTCTGGTGTTGGCACCTGGTTTTCTTGGGCAACCACCCTTCCTCTGTCCATGTGGTTGGGTGGAGCTCACTCTCCCTTCTGGTCCCTGAAGGAGGCCATCAGAGCTTCACATTCCTCTACTTCAAAGTCTGCTCAGAGATGGGCACATGATCCAATCAGAGCCAGGGAGAGGCCATTCCAGGCTTTTCTTCAGAACCTTGGGAGAGACAGTCTTTTGTCCTGTAGTCCCAGAGCGGCCGGTGACCAGCTTGCTACGCCACGGGGAGAGCCAGCCTACAAGTGCATCTGACATAGAAAAGAGCAGAGCCAGGATGGGGAGATTCCAAAGCTGCTGCCTGAATCCCTGGATCAGGCCTAGCCTGAAGTCCAGTGTGGTAGATTGCAAGAATGGCCGCACATTCTTTCCCTTCCGTGTAAGCATGCTCCTTTGCATTGTGACCTTAGAGTCCTCCTCCAGGCAAGAGATTGAGTCTACTTCTCCACCTGCTTGAATCTGGGCTTGGCCTTGTGACTTACTCCGGCCAAGGCAGTGGTAGCAAATATGACACAAGCAGAGGCTAGGAAAGAGGTTGTGTGTAGAGCTGCTCTCTCCTGCTGCTCCTGGGCCAGCCTGCTAGAGGGCAAGACACATACACGGCCCTGTTGCCCCATCACCCCTCAACCACCAGCACCGACTGACAGCCAGAGCCAACCGGCCATCTCCTGAGTCAGGTCCTCAGTTTAATTGCCCCGGCTAATGGCCAGACTGCCCAGCTGACTCAACCTCATCAGCCATAGTATGATGTTGGCTGTATTATCATAGTTTGGGATGGTATGTTACACAGCAGAGGCTAACTGATACACAAGATCGATGTCTAGACTTTTCAGTTATACAAGACAGAGGAATTCCTTTATTTGCTTTGGCCTTGTTTTGTTGGGTTTTTATCCCTTTCATGGAGCAAACTCCAGGTCTGAGCTGTCCCTGCTCCTCCCCACCATCCTGCCAAGAGTCTCATGCAAGCATTTATCTAAAGCTGTTTTTGAATCTACAAATATATGTGAGTCTCTCTATATCTTGGAATCAACAACCGTATTGAGATTAACCCAAATCTTATGCAAGGTGTGGGTGCCTGTGGACCGAGTAAACAAAAAAGAATATTCTACCTTTGTGTCTAATGCCAGCTCTAATCACACCTGATCTTTTCACTTGCCATCCACCACCATCCTGTGGTTTTAGGCCGACTTCTGCTTCCTGACACCTTCTAGAAGTTTCTCCCCATTGGCTGGTGGTGTGTGCAGACTCAGAGGTGACACGTGCGTGTTCTCGCCCAGGTCCTCTAAGATGACCCACTTCCTCCTCAATTCTGGGACAAGCTGGTGTCACCCATTAATCATGGCGACCTCACTCAGAGCTCACCTCCCTCTGCCTCGGAGCAGAGGGAGTGCCGGGTCACACAGGAGCCGAGAGCCTGGGAGTCTTTTGGGCTTGTGATCGGTGGCTTTGCCTAGTGGGTGCTTCACCCTCGGTGGGGCGGCAGCTGGGCCTCAGACACTTCC
Source organism: Prionailurus viverrinus (assembly GCF_022837055.1). Lineage (NCBI taxonomy): Eukaryota > Metazoa > Chordata > Mammalia > Carnivora > Felidae > Prionailurus > Prionailurus viverrinus. Next base: position 112,919,408 of record NC_062570.1, read on the forward strand.
AGACTGTTGTTCTGTTTCCCTCTCAAAGGCGGACCCCAAGGCTGGAATAAGGGGATGGGGACTCTTTCCTGGTGCCTGCTGGTCTTGGGGGCCCAAAATGAGGGCCCAGACTCTCCCGGCCCAGCAGAGAGAGTCTTCTGGAGCTGGACAGTGGAAGGGAACTAGACAATGGCCGAAGCAAGCATGCTGGGTTCAAGGCTGAGGCTGGTCTCATCAGGAGACGCCCAGCAGTACCTGCCCTGGGGTAGTACAGCCTGGGTCACGACGCTGAGGCTGCACTCGGTGGGAACAAATTGGAAAGCCACTAGGGTCGGTGCCAGAGCGACCACCTGTGCCCTGGACTGCCATGGTGTGCTGCACTGGGGGTCTCCATCCGCCCCCCGTCTCCAAGTGGCCCTTCGCTGGTAGCTGCCCACTTTGAGCGGACGTCCACAGCAGCAGCCCAGAGGCCACCCAGCGGGGCAGTGGTGGCCCCAGGCCCTTCAGGAAGCGGAGACGATGGCCAGCGTCTCCAAGTGATGGCTGACACGGGGCACCCACTACCATGAGGGAAGACCCTACCGCAGGCACTGGGAAGGCCAGGAACGCAAGGAGAAGGATGCTCCCGTGTGGATTAGAGTGAGTTCCCGGGGAGGGCTGCCCAGTCCCTGTCACCGTTGGCAAGGCCAGGCTCTCCACCAACGGTCCCCTGTCCCTAACGGACTCTCCTCTGCCTCCCAGCCCACCAGCCCACCGGTCTGTCTGGTTCCTGAGCTGGACCCATGAGGAACCTGGGCTGGGAGGCAGGGCAGAGCCAGGACCATAACCCAGGGTGCCTGAGACACGGGAGAAGCTCCATAGTCACACCCGGGCTACAGTGGGTCCCCCCCACCCCCTCAACCTGCACCTTGGCTGTCCAGGGAGAGGCAGCATTCCCAGTGGTGGGATGGGACAGCAGGGCCCTGCAGGCTTGGCTACAAGGGGAGGGGTCTTTCCTGTGGCTGGAAATTCTGGGGCTGACCTCAGGATGCTTTGGGGATGTAGGACCATTGGGACAGGGAGATAGATGCGTGCAGTGACCGGGAGCAGGGTCTGGAGACCAGAGGCTCCGGGGTCAAATTCCAGCCCTGATGTTGGCCCCTGTACCCACAGAGTCTCCTCCTGGGGGCTTGCCTTTCAGGATGCACTATAGGGTGGTATTAGTAGCTCCCCGTGGGGACATGTGGGGGTACAATGAATTGCATGGCAAGTACCCAGCTGAGCACCTCCCGGTATGGGGCAATCAACAAATGGGAGATAATACAACCGTCACCAATCTCATCATTGTCACCACCATCACCGCCACCATCGTTTTCACCATGCTCCCTGTTGGTACAACCGGTCTTGGAACCATCACTGAGCACAGTGACAATAGCCAGCGTCTCTGGTTGCGCGAGACACTGTGCAACTGACAGAGCTTCTGGTTCCCTTTGTTGCCGACGTCACACTAAGGGAGCACGGGGGGTGACACCCAGCGTTTGGAGGATGGAGGCTCAGCGAGGTCGGGCTCCTGGCCCCGGGTCGCCCAGCTGGTCAGCAGTAAAGTCAGGACCCAAGGCGTCAGTGCCATTTAGAGGTGACCTATCTTGGCCCTGCTCAGCCTGGACTCCAGGCAGAGCGTCGGCTGCAGCAGTGGGGATTGTCTCCTTCACTCTGCTTATCGTGAGCCCCCAGTCTGGGCATGATGAAGTGTGTCATCAGTGGGCACAATTACCCTGATTCGTGCACACCACAGGCTTCATCACCACATTCATAAAGGGGATTCACTGGGGGAAACATGGCAAAATCATCCCGAGTCTGCAGAAAGGCAGTGAGGAGGGTCCCTGGGGTCAGAGGTGGGAGGGGGAGCCTGCGCCGAGGGGTGTGGTCTCCTTCACAGCATCTGTCTGCCCATCTGCATCCAATTCTGGTCTATCTATCCTTCATCTACCTACTTACCTACCCACCACCTGCCCATCCACCCTCCCAACCATCCCCCCACTCATCCATCCATCCATCCATCCTTCCAGTTAGCCAGCCAGCCAGCTGCCCAGCCACCCCTCTATCCATCCACCCTCCTAACCATCCACCCACACAGCCACCCCTCTATCCATCCACCTTCCCAACCATCCACCCACTCATCCATCCATCCATCCATCCATCCTTCCAGTTAGCCATCAGCCAGCTACCCAGCCACCCCTCTATCCGTCCACCCTCCTAACCATCCATCCACACAGTCACCTCTCTATCCCTCCACCCACTCATCCATCCCTCCATCCATCCACCCTCCCAACCATCCACCCACCTAGCCACCTCTCTATCCATCCACCTTCCCAACCATCCCCCCACTCATCCATCCATCCATCCCTCCATCCATCCATCCATCCATCCTTCCAGTTAGCCATCCAGCCAGCTACCCAGCCACCTCTCTATCCATCCACCCTCCCAACCATCCCCCTACTCATCCATCCATCCATCCATCCTTCCAGTTAGCCAGCCAGCCAGTGCCCAGCCACCCCTCTATCCATCCACCCTCCTAACCATCCACCCACACAGCCACCCATCTATCCATCCAGCCACCCACCCATCCATGCACCCAATCTATCCCTCCATCCCAGGTGCCTCTACACGGGGTTGGAAAAGAGGTCGCCAAACCAAAGTGAGGCCATCTGTGCAGGGGTTAAGAGACCCACGACCTGACCCCTCAACCCGAGGCAAGTGGTGACCTCAATGAAGAAGAAATAGATGCCCTGAGCATCTCACTTTGCAGGGACACGTGACCAGAGGGCTTTGGAGGTGTGGTTCTCACAGGGTTCCTTCTGGGGAAAGAAGTTAAACCCGGATTCTGGAAAGGAGAAGCTGGGATTTCTGGGGCAGGTTTGAACCCTCATCCCCCTCGGGCTGTGTGAGCCTACAGAGACCATTGGCTGCCTCAGATTTCCTTGGCTGTTCACCTGCATACCTGCCTGGAGGCCATCTGAGCTCTTGGCCACGAGAGCGCCCACTGGGGCTCATGGGCCCCACCCTCCGGCCCAAGTGCTGGTTCGAGCACTGTGGGGTACGTGGAGCACCGGGTCTGAGGCCGTCCTCTGCCGGGGCTCTGCCTGATGCTGGCCGGCGGCTCAGCGGGAGGTGACAGAGGGGAGGGGCCTGTGTGTACCCCTTCTAATAATTAAACTATCTTTTAAGACAAAGAGGCCTGAGGCCTGAGGGTCCTCTCGGAGACCCCACGACCGTTTGGGAAGTTCCACGGGGTGCCGGCTTCATCAGGTTGATGTGTGGCTGTTCACCGAGAGGCAGAAGCGATTGGACACCCCGCCTCGATCGCCGGTTGCTCCCCGACACCCCCCAGCCAGGTTCCCCTGACCTCGAGTCTCTGCTCAGAAGCGCAAAGCGCCTCCAGCTGGGAACTGCAGGTGGCTGCTGGGCCAGGAGAAGGGCTGGGACATCTGCCCCCACGTCCTTGGTAGCTGGGTGACCTTGGGGGCCTGAGCTCTGCATCTTCGTGGGGTTAAAGGGGTCTCCGTGCATTTCCTGGCCAAGAGCAGGCCCTCGGGAGCTGTGGTGTCCTGCTCTGGCTGGGGTCTGAGTGGACAGGCCCATCCGCCGAGCCCCGGTGTGGGCTGGGGGCTCCGAGGATCCCCTGGACCTGCTGGCCGAGCCCAAGGGGCCCGCAGCTGGGAGAAAGCCAGGGTGCCATCAAACCCCTGGGCCCTCCTACAACTACAGTGAGAGGGACCGCTGGCCGAGTGTCGCCGTGGTACACATTTCACACGCGTCCTTCCTTTTCAACAGCACTGCAAAGTCCGTCCCGTTGTCCCTGGTTCACCGACGAGGACGTGGGTCCGGGAGCTAAGTCCAAGGCCATGCCGCGCTGCCCGCGAGTGGCAGAGCAGAACCCTGGCTCAGAGCTGACGTCCCTCTCTCTCCACGCACACGCTGCCTGCCTTCTCCTGGGTTTCTGCTTCTCTTGTTTCCTGGGACCCTACTGGCTCAAGCCCTCTGGTCCCGGGAGGCCCAAACCCCTTCGTCCCCAACCTGTCGATGGGTGAACGGCCCGGGGGCTGGGAGGCCAGCGCTTGAGCCAGCAGCGGCCCCAGCCAGCGGCGCAGGAAGACACGACTGACGTGTAGGACGGCCGGAGTCAACACTCTGCTCCCCGCCTGTGACGACAGACGGCTCCCCACTCAGGCCCAGCTCCCTGTGGGAAGGGCGAGTCACGTCGGGCTGGCGGTGTCTGCCCCACAGGCCACGGGTGCGGTCCGGCCTTGGCACTGGGACGGCCGCGATGGATCACACGCTGCCTCCCGGGCAGGGCTGGGCCCTCCCGCCCACGGCGTCCTGGCCCCCGGCTCACCGACCCCGCCGCCGAGGCCAGCGCCGCTCCGGCGGGGGGGAGGGGGGGTGCGGGCAACGGGGTCTGCCCCTCAGCCGGGGTCCGGCAGGGGCTGGGCACAGCAGGGGGCCCTGGACGTGGGGGACGGGCCTGGCGGTCTTGGGATTTCCTCTCAGGAAAGGATTCAGGCCCGGCGCTCCGCGAACCCATCATCACTGCTCTGTGCGTTTCAGAGAAAGACTCGAAGCTACCGGAAGATTCCGGGCCGCAGTGTTTGCTGCAGTCTAAAGTGTTGACCGGGCCCACCACGGAGGACGCACCCCTGCTGGCACACGCCCGGGCCCCACACGGCTCACGGGGCCCCGGTCTCCGGCTCTGGACGCCGCGTCCCGCCGTGGCCTCGTCCACGACCTCGTCCACGCTGCCTGCAAGTTGCTCTGAGATGCAAATCTCACCATTTCGCTTGCCGCCTCGTCAGGGTCCTCGCGGGGTTTTACCCAGAAATGGTTCAAGGGCGGAGACGTTAACGAAAGCGTGGGCTATGGAAATCGAGGCAGGGCCAAGGGCACAAGCTGGGAGGCGCCCGCCGGGGGCCACGGTCGCCACACTGGGGGGCGGCACGTGGCATCTGGGACCTCAGCGCCTCGGAAGGAGCTCCATCCGGCGCCTGCCTCCCTCACCTCACTGACCGGTCCCCCCGAGACTCCAGCTGCACGAGGGGGAAGCTCGGTGCCGGGCCCCCGACGGGCTCAGAAGGCCTGCCGAACGCGGGACACCACACAGCACAACATGCGTGGCAACTGACACTCACGGAGGGACAGGCCCCCCCGTCCCACACCTTCTCTGGCGGTTCCCACCCTGCACTGTGCTGGGGCCACCGCCCTCGGTGACAGCCGGGAAATCAAGTCCCGGCAGGGCTGCGACTCCCTGGGGCGCTCTGCCGTCCGGACACTCGTGGGGAACGTGCTTGTGCAGCCCACCCCCCTCTCTAAATGCCCGGAGACCGCGACACACGCCCCCCACGGGCACACAGGCACCCCCTCCAGGGGCCACGCTGTCCCCCGCGCACACACGCTGGCGGAAAAGAGCACTGCCGACCTTCACCGCTTTGCAAAGTCAGGCTGGAGCGCCACCTGCCAACCTTGCGTCAGGGCGACACCTACCGGCGGCCGCTTCTCACTCGCGCACAGCCCTGGACCCGAGGGTGCAAACTCGCAGACCCAGGTCCTGCCGGGGGCGGGGGCTGACTTGCCCGCTGGGCCATCTGAGTCTGCGTATTCCCACGTGCCCCGAGGACGCGGCCCGCGTGGCACTGAGCTGGGGGGAGTCTCCCGGCACCGAGTATCTACCGAGAGGCCACGGAGCTGGCGGTGGGCGACCGTGCCCGGTAGCCTGGCCCCGTTTCCTCTTCGCGGCGACTCCAGCGGGCAGGCCTCATGGCCTGGCTTTGCTCTTCGGACCCCGGTCTGGGAGAAGCAGAGTCTGTCCCACGTCTCGGTCCCGCGGGGAGGGGGTGGCAGCCCAGAATGGGAACAGTGGACGCCCGGGCCCGTGCTGTGTAGACGCGGCCTAACGGCCTCCCCCGGACAGGGGCTCAGAGAGCGTCGTGCGCTGTGAGTTCCTGAGGGCAGGCCCTGCGGCCCCACGCGGGACGCACAGACTCACTCAAGGACGGTGGTGAAGGGGGCCGGGCAGCCGGGCAGGAGCCCAAGCGGGCACTTTCAGGAGGTTCACTGAACACCGCCTCTCATGAGGTCCCTGCGGTGGGCGGGGCTCCCCCCCAACCAGGCAGTTTGGATGCACAGATGACACATGGACAGGCCGGCGTCCCCAGATGTGACAGCTCCCCGGGGGAGGTGCCTGGGCCCCCCTGAGGTGACAGGATTGACAACCCGGCTCCCTAGAAGTCTCCGCTCGAGCGGGAGGGGCCGACCTCCCACGTGGACCCCAGTCGGAGGCTCGCTGCTGCGGAACCAGATGCCCTGGGTGCCCAGGGTGCGGCTGCCCAGAACACACAGGGATGATGTCACAGCCTCCCGAGGCCGGAGCCAGGTGCGGGCTCTGCCCCCTCTAGCCTGTGGCCTGGGTGCCACGCAGAGGACAACACGTGATTCGCAGCCATCGCCCCGGAACCGTCGCCTGAGCCCCAGGGCCCCGCCAGCCACGCCCATCTCAGATGCGGAAGCTGGGTCTCAGAGGACAGGCACCGGACAGAGCTGGGACTTGAACCCAGGCCTTCGGATGCTCCGTCATGTGCTGGCTTGATTATAGCCTAGGCCGCAGCTGTCCCCGAACAGGGACAGTCCACAGCTGGGCCGTGACCACTCGGGGCCCGCCACACGCCGGACCAAGGCTGGGGCTTCCGGGCCCTGGCCCGCCGAGGCAGGGTAGGCCTGAGTCGAGGGGCCGTGCGGGCAGGCGCACGGCTGCAAAGAGCGGCCCCCGAATCTCAAAGCCCAGAGCTGCCTCTCCCACGCCAGGCTGCCTTCTGCACTGACTCCGGGCTCTGCACTGACTCAGGGCCCCGGGACCCTCCTCGTCTTGTAGAAAGCTGTGGAAGGTGCCGGGGAAGGCAACGTGCCGGCCTGCGGTCAATCCTCTTGATAAAACGTGCCTCGCTCGCGAATCCTCCTCTGGGCAAATTGCTGTGCCCTCCTTCGGTGCCCGGTCAGCCCCTTGACAAAGGAACCGGCTTCCGCTCGGCCCGCAGGCCCTCCCACCCTGCCTGCCCTCACCCCCCAGTGGCCATCACCCCCCACCTTCCGTCGTCCCGCCTGCCCTCGGCCCCCTCCTGCCTTCAAACTCCACCTGCCCTCGGCCCCCCGTCCTTGCCCCCCTCCAGCCCTCGCACCCCCCGAGCTGGGCAGCAGCTGGAGCTCAGGTAGCAGCGGAACGACCTTTGTCTCTTCGAGGGGAGCTGCAGCTTCGTCAGGGCAGTCGTGGGCTCTGAGCAGGTGACCGCCCGCCCGCCGTCCCCACCTGCTGTCCCCGCAGTGGCGCAGGCAGGGAGCAGGCCGCCCGCTCACTCAGGCCAGTCAGGCTCTGCGATGGGGAGGGAAGCGAGAGGACATACAGTGACCCGACGCTCCAGGCCGCCGGAGTCCCCCTAAACTCTCAAAAAGTCCCTGCGGTTCCCGACGGCCTCGTCCAGTCTCCCTCCGGCACCTGCACTGACGCTGCCTGATTGGGGTTTGGAAACGTTCCGTCATCACAAGCAGACGTCAGCTGTGCTCACAGGCGTCCTGGCTGCACTCCAATGGGGGCAGGGGGGAGCCGGCTAGGGGCAGAGGAGGGGACAAGGTTAGGGGATGGTGGGGGGGACCCGGCTGGGGGATGGGGGGGACCCGGCTGGGGGCAGAGGGGAGCCAGGTTAGGGGATGGTGGGGGGGACCCGGCTGGGGGATGGGGGGGACTCGGCTGGGGGCAGAGGGGAGCCAGGTTAGGGGATGGTGGGGGGGACCCGGCTGGGGGATGGGGGGGACCCGGCTGGGGGCAGAGGGGAGCCAGGTTAGGGGATGGTGGGGGGGACCCGGCTGGGGGATGGGGGGGACTCGGCTGGGGGCAGAGGGGAGCCAGGTTAGGGGAGGGTGGGGGGGACCCGGCTGGGGGATGGGGGGTACCCAGCAGCGGCCAGGGGACCAGAATTCACGGGATGAGGGGCACATTTCCCTGGACTCCTCTCCGGAGGGAGATTTAACGGCGATTTAATTGGCGAGGGATTTCAGTGTCTCACCTCAACACAAAGAGCTGTATTACGGAGAGGGAATACTAACTGCACATTTTAAAGACAAAACGTTTTAAAGCCGCTTCTGCGTTGTAGCCGCCGTTGGCTGTTCGCGCTCTGCTCCCGGACCTCTGGGGGGACGGGCCTGTCATTCAAGCACACAACACCGAACGGTTCACTGCAGTCACCTGCCGTCCATTATTAGGTCCCACTCGAGTGACACTCTGTGCCCTGTGACCGTCACCCGCCCATCCCCCTCCCCCAGCACCTGGCAGCCACCATGTCTACTCTCTGCTTCCACAAGTTGGACTTTCTCGATTCCACATACAAGTGAGAGGGTGGGGCGTCGGTCCTTCTGCGTCCGGCTCAGTTATCTTAGCGCAGCGCCCTCCAGGCCCATCCGTGGCGTCACCCAGCTTGTTGGAGGCGTGGCCCCTGCCGTGACTAAGGCTCGAGGTCACTCCTCCGCCCGTTTTCTCTCGGAGAGAGTCAGCCTGGAGCAAGAAGGTGCAGGCTCGTGTGCGCACCGAGCCTCCCACCCCCTGGTTACCGGGGACCTGACGTTGTCAGCCCGGGTGGCCAGCCGGCAAATGACAGGTGACAGCTCTGACAGGTGCCCGGACTTCCCCAAGGTCATGTCCACGCTGAAAGGCGGGGCTAGAACTCAAACGAAGAGTCAGTGCCTACCACGCCCATGCCTCATCCCCTGTGCCCCCGTCCTTGACCGTGATGGACAGTCCGTCAGACCAGGCAGCCTCAGTTTGCTCGGAGCATGGCTTTTTGTGTCAAAGGACTCAATCTGCACAGCACTGGGACCATCAGCCACCGTTACCCTCTTTTAGACCGGGAAGAAAGTTCCAGAAGACTGACGCCACACAGGCGGTCGGGGCCCTGCTCCGAACGCAAATGCCATTTCGGGTGTGACGCCTCAGCTGAAAGCGGAGAATATTCTGCCCGTTGCCACTGCAATTCTGCCTGGCAGCCATCTGGGCACAGGGGAGGCGTAACGGCCCCACCACTCGGTGGTTTAAAAGAACAATGGTTCATCAGCTCGTGACCAGGTGCCCCAACCACAGGCTGGGCCCCACGGGCTTCACTCCCTGTCCGAGGGCGGCTGCTGCCCAGTGGGTCCACACCCACCCACGTTTGGACTGGCCGACAGGCGGCTGGAGTTAACGGGGTTACGGGCCCGGTGCCTCCACCAACCCGGGTGTGCCCACCGTCTACGCGCCGGTGGCTGCGGCCTTTCTAGAGACGAGCCGGTGCACAGGCGCTTTGGAGCCCCGGCTCGGGTCACGCTTGCCGTTGTCCCGGGCTCATCACAGGACTGACCCGTGTTCAAGGGACGGAGACGTGGGCTCTGCCCCCTGGGGGAGGGGCAGAATTTGTGGCCATTTTTGCTGCCCGCCACGGTGGGTGTTCACAGGCATTTTCTGGAGTGCTTTCTCGTCCCCTGCTCCCTCCACCGGTGGCTGCACGCGTCTCTGTGGCCGTAATGGCCCCATACAGCCACGGTTCGTTTTTGGGGACTCTCCTCCGTAGGCAGAGGTGGAGTCCCCGGGCAGAACCTGCGGCAGGCGCGTCTGCTTCCCCAGCTCCTAGCACAGGACCCGGTGAGGCTTACGCTGTGCGTGTGTCTTAAACAAATCACTGAATTTGTGGAACTGAATTGAAGGTGAAATGGCTGCGGGCAAGTGTGTTAATTAGACCCCGGATCTGAAAGTCCAGATGGGCAGGGCACAAATTAGCAGAGCTTTCTAGAAGCATTCTCCTCAAACCTCCCCGGACGCCCGCCTTGACCCAGCAGAACTTCCCGCGGATCACAAATGGGTGAGGCCTCCGGGCTTTCTTGGGTCATGGCCCCAGCGAGAAGCTGATGAAAGTGAGAGGCCTTCTCCCAGAAGATGCGCCCCTCCCTGCGTGGCACCTGTCGGGGCTCGGTTGCGGAAAACAGGGTCCGCGCCAGCCGGTTAGAACAGAAAGGGTTCACCGTGGGTTACCCCAGGGCGAGTGGAAGCGTTAGCCAGGCTGAAGAAACGGGTTCTGAGCTGCAGATTCGGGAGCGACTTTGAAAGCAAAACTGAGCCAGCAAAGCCCCTTGCTCTTTGCTGACCCGAAGTCACCTGCTCAACCGGGAAGCTGCGAGCTTTGTCCTCCGGCTCCAGAGGCCGGCCACCACGGCCACCAGAAGAGAGTCTAGCGACAGCTCCCAGAAGTCACCAGAGGTGGTTGTCCCCCTGCCTTCTGCGCACTTTCAATTAGACGAATCCCAACTGGACCACCTGCTGCAAGGCCTTCTGGGAAACGCAGACCAGGAAGACACCAGAGGGAGCTGGGATGGGGGCCCCAACCTCTGTTCTCCATCCGCTCCCCACTCTCGCCCTTTTCCCAAGCAGCGCCTGCTCCCCAACGGCCTAGCGCGGCAGAGCAACCCCAAGTCAACAGCTGTGGGATGCGACGGCTGTGGCGAGTAAAAGCCAGTGTGAAATCCTTGCTTAGGACGAAGCAGGCAGCATGGCAAGGATGAGATGAAGCAGGTCTGAATTTCTGAATTCGGTGGCGCCCTGTGGACGGTGGGGGTCAGGGTTATATAATCTGTTTTGTTTGGAGAAACGAGCTCCAGTCATCCGTCTTTCTGAACAGTGCCCCCTCCTAGACGCCCAGCTTCCTGCTCCTGGCCAATTGGAACAGCTGCCAGCTTTTGTCTAAATTTCCCCGGGAAGAGGGGGAGGGGAGGAAGAGAGGACCGCGGCCCATTTTCAGACAACGCGCCAGGGACCGCCGTCAGGGCGCAGACACGGGGCTTTGGCAAATGGGCACCTGCTAAGGCTTGAGCTGGCCAGGGACAGGGATCCTCCACGGCCTCAAAGGATCATGGAACAGGCTACTGAGGGGCCCCGATCTGGGCCGGCTTGGGGGAAGGGAAGTTCTAGAACTTTCTACCCTCTCTCTGAGCACCTTAAATACACTTTGGGTCAATACATTAGGTCCATCTGTTAACTAAACATGACAATACACTTGTTCTTTCGTGCCACAATGATGCATTTACAAAGACACTTTTTAGAAATCTCTAAATCTTTACAAAATAGATCCTGCTTTGTGGCGGAGACACGTAGGAAGCATAACCTGCAAAGACCAACTCAGATATCAATGGGAAACGCCTATGCCGGGGACGCCCAAAGTGGGGTCCCCAGGCCGGCAGCATCGGCATCGCCTTGGGAACCTTAGAAGGGGATCTCTCGCTGCTCAGAAATGCTGGGCGTTGGGGGAGGGGCAGCACTTGGTGTTTCAACAAGCCTTCCGGATGATTCTCGTGCACGTCAGGTTCCAGAGCCGCTGGTTCGTGCCAACGCCTAGTGCGGCAAAGCTCTGACAAAATGCCTTGCACGTGGTGTTTCGTAGAGATGGGGACAGAGACGGGGACAGAGAGACATAAGGATAGAGATAGACATACGTACAGGCATAAGGGTACAGATGGAGATGGGGAGTGTGTGTGTGTGTGTGTGGCAGGGAGGGAGGACTGGAGCCCAGGACTGATGCGCAGAGAGAACCTCAGAGAGCTGACGTGAGCTGCCCGAGCTGGGCCAGGGCTCCAAGTTCCCCCTTCTCCACCATTCCATCCTCCTTCAGAAAGGACACTGAAAGGAGGAGAAGCCAATGATTTCTCAGCTGCGTTCCGCACACGTTTTCATTAAAATTCAGGCCTCCATCCCGCTGGAGCATCCCACAAAGGCTGTCGTGCGCTGAGATTGGGATCTCGCCCAACACGCTGGCCCACGGCACTCTGGGATCCACACCGTGCTGGGGACAGACCGGTACCCACTGCCGTCCCGCTCTTTACTCCTGACCTCGGACCGGCCGGCCGGCTCACCCCCACGGCAGGCAGGGAGCAAACGGGCAGGCTTCGATACCACTAGTCAAGTCAGCTTGACTACTACACGGCATGGTTTTTATTTTTAAATCAGCCATTTTCCTCCTCAGTTATCCCCTTTCCCTAAGCGCTGCACTTGCAGAGTCAACATCGTCCGTAAACAGGCAGCCTCGGAGGTGGGGCAGCCTGGATGCACCCCGACTTCGGCCGGCGTGTGTGGCCATCTTGACCGTCGCCTGGGTCTGACCTCTTTTGGAGACATGGAAACTGAGGGTTTTTCTCTTCACCAAAATTCAGGAAATCAACTGGTTTTGGTTCAAAACGCCAAGTCACTTTCGACACGTTAATCCAGGATCTTACTCAGGATCTCTTCAGCTTCCTGTGGTGTCGCGCTTTGCGTAAAAACGAGCAGGGGAGGGGCGCCTGGGTGGCGCAGTCGGTTGAGCGTCCGACTTCAGCCAGGTCATGATCTCGCGGTCCGTGAGTTCGAGCCCCGCGTCAGGCTCTGGGCTGATGGCTCGGAGCCTGGAGCCTGTTTCCGATTCTGTGTCTCCCTCTCTCTCTGCCCCTCCCCCGTTCATGCTCTGTCTCTCTCTGTCCCAAAAATAAACAAACGTTGAAAAAAAAAAAAAAACGAGCAGGGGAGCCGTGACTTTAACAGATGACATAGGAATCGATGACAGTGTTGTCTTTGTTTCCAAGTAGCATAAGACGTGTAATTGCCAGGTTCCAAAGCTGTTCTCCCTTTCTCCCCACGTCTGAGAAACTTGAGTATGACATGGTCCCCAAGCACCCTGCCGCTCCATGAAGCCGCCCCCAGAAACTCCTCTGCACCTCAGAACATTCTCTGCACCTCAGAACATTCTCTGCACCTCTCTTTAAAACCATAGCATCTGGCTCCCAACAACTCTTGGTAAAGATTTGGTGATAATGACAGTTTCTTGAGCATGAATTACCCACAAGGTGAGTTTCTGAGCCTGTTATTTTCCCCATTTTGTGGACGAAGACACTGTGCCACATAGGAAGTTAAGTAACTTGTTCAAGATCACAGAGCCTATTTGAACCAGCTTCAGATACACGCGGTTTGACTAAAAACCTGTATACGTACACAGCATGACCTCAGTATTTAACAGATGAGTGAAGAATGGAGGAATAAATAGGTAGATGACTGATGGACGGATCGTTGGTTGGAGGGATAGTTGGATGGAGAGATGGATGGTTGAGGAGATGGATGGATGGATGGAGATGATGGAGTGATGGGTAGATGGCAATGGATGGATGGATGATGGATGGATGGATGGATGTGGGAATGGATGGCTGGCTGGATGGATGGATAGATGGATGGATGGATGGATGGAGAGATGGATAGATGGTGATGGATGGATGGATGGATGATGGATGGTTGGATGGATGGAGAGATGGATGGTTGAGGAGATGGATGGATGGATGGAGATAGATGGAGTGATGGGTAGATGGCAATGGATGGATGGATGATGGATGGATGGATGGATGTGGGAATGGATGGCTGGATGGATGGATGGATAGATGGATGGCTGGATGGATGGATGGAGAGATGGATAGATGGTGATGGATGGATGGATGGATGGATGGATGATGGATGGTTGGATGGATGGAGAGATGGATAGATGGTGATGGATGGATGGATGGATGATGGATGGTTGGATGGTTGGATGGATGGATGAATGAAAATAAAAACTAGGAAGTAGCACCCTCAGATCATCTCTAGCCCAGCCTCTATATTCCTGAACAGCCCACACTCAAGTAAACAGACACAGGTTGGGCTGGGACCAGTGACTGCACCCAGAGCTGCTGTGGCATCCTGCATCAGTTGGGGAGGGGTGCACTGCACTTGAAATTGTAGTTTGGCTAGGAAACCCTGGGAGTAGCAGAATGGCCCCAGGTGAGCCTTCCTGCAATCTCCCTCACTGCTCCTGCCCAGGTCAGAGCATCATGATACCTGAAGTCACTCCTGGGGAATGACTGCCCCTGGGGTCTGAGCTGCCCATACTGTGTTACACACAGTAACCCAGCCAAGGATGAGGACCAATTCTCCAGGAATAGGAAAGTCATCTGGAGGCTGAGTTTATTGTTATTTACCCTAATCCCTCAACTGGCTTTTAACAAAGCAATGTTCAGCATCCAATTAAATTGTAATGGACTATTAAGATCACTAATTGTTGTGTATTTAATAGGAGAAACTCACTCTTGAGTGGTTATGATTCATCGCATGTTGGATGCTGATAGTTACACTGCTCTGGAGAACACAGGCAAGCTGGATTTCTGGGTATGTGTGTTTGGAACCTATTATTGAGGACTCTGGACTCACGGGGATGCAAATGTGGATCATTTTCCCAGTAGTTGCTTCTGACTATGCTGTTAGACCCTGTCTCACCCCTGCTCTTTCTCGTTGAACAGCAGGGAGTCTGGGGGAGAGCTCACCCGATTCTATTGCTGTTGAGATACTTCTGGTTACTGTGGAGAGGATACTGGGGCCAGTCAACTGCCTGGGATTGAGCCTTAGGCGTATGGCCCCAGGTGCCTCCGTGTGTGTGTCCCCTAAATAGGGATAACTGTAACTCCTCTTTCTTCCATGATTGCAGTGCAGACTGAGGGGGTAACATGTAGAGGGTTCTCGGGACAGGGCTGACAAGTTATGCTTTTATTAGGGATGAGGCAGCTTCATTATTTTTTTCTGCAGCTTGGTCCTGTTTGTTTTAGGATTGTTAATGTCCTGTTTGATTCAGGCCTTTCTCCCTTAGTACCCCTCTCCCACTACGTTAGCCCTGACTTTTGCTCAGGCAAAGTAAGAAATGGATAAATGGATGTTTGGATGGGTGGGTGAATGGAGAGAAGGGGAGATGTTTGGATCGATGGATGGATGGATAAATGGATGGATGGTGGATGGATGGATAGGTGGGTGGATGAGTGAGTGAGTGGATGTGTGGATGGATGGGTGGGTGGGTTGTGAGTGGGCAGATGGATGGATGGGTGGACAGGTGGATGGATGGATAAATGGATGGATGGACAGATGGATGGATGGATGGATGGATGGATGGTTGAGTGGGCAGATGGGTGGATGGATGGACGGGTGGATGGATGGATAAATGGATGGATGGACAGATGGATGGATGGATGGATGGATGGATGGATGGTTGAGTGGGCAGATGGGTGGATGGGTGGACGGGTGGATGGATGGATAAATGGATGGATGGACAGATGGATGGATGGATGGATGGATGGATGGATGGTTGAATGGGCAGATGGATGGATGGGCGGATGGGTGGACGGTGCATGGATGGGTGGGTGGGTGAGTGGATGTCACATTTGATTCAAAGACCTTCTTCTATGTCCCCTTCCCACTGCCCAGCCCTGACTTCTGCCAGGGGAGCAGCTGAGTGAGGAGGGCAGAAGGGTTTTTTTATATCACGCCCCATCCTCTTGGCTGCACTGGGTGCTCCAATGTGCATAGGGTGGAGGCAGGGAGAAGAGATGGCTCCTTACCTGACTGTCCAGGGTGAGGACACCATTCCACCCTTGGTCAGTGTCGCTGCTGTGGTCTGTGGTCTGGCTGTGGGCACTTGCTGTGTGACTTCCATGAGCTCCCACCCCTCCCCTTCAGGGGTCCCTGCCAGCAGCTCCTCTGGGGAGGAGGCCCCTAGTTCCATCACCTCTCATTCCTGGCTGCGAGGGCTCCTTGACCCTCACCTTACTTTGTGGTACCCAGGAAGCCAGAGTTTCCACCTCATCCATGCTCTGAGCCCGCTTGGGGCCCCAGGCCCAGGAACGCCCCTCCACCCGTACCACTCAGGGCACCAAGGGCCATGCTCACCTGACGTCCCTGGACACACAGCGGGCAGGGGCTGAGTGACACCCAACTGGAGAACGTGCCCCTCTGCCCTTTCAGACATGTCCAGAGCATGGGTGACTTCCTGGCCCCAGGGAAGGGGAGTTCCCCAGACCACGGAGGCCATGGGGGTTGGGGGGGAGGGTGGCGCATGCAGGTGGTCTCAGACTTCCCCGAGCCCCACCGCCCAGGTGGTGGCCCAGCGGCCTGGGGTTTTCCAAGCCCAGAGAGCTGCTTCTTAGCCACCCCCGTTCATGTGGAAGATCCTAACACCACTCTGCACCATGACCAGGAGCCATTGTCTGGACAAACCTTCTGGAACAAAACTCCACTGCCCCGCTGGGCCTCCTGGAAGGTTTCGGTAGCCCCATCTTGAATCACGCCAGGAGGTGCTCCCCGGAGCCTCCGAGAGGAAAGGGAATGGGCCGCCTGTGCCGGGGCAGGGCTGGGAGCCTCCAAATGGGGCCCTCTGGGGTGCCACGGGCGACTTTACACCGTCCACACCTCCCCCTACATCCCGCATCCACGTTCTGTTCCGAGAAAGCAAGCTCCGAGCAGCCTCTAGGGACAGGCTTGGAGGCCATCAGCCGAGAACAGCTGGGGAAGCTTGGCCAAGGGGAGAGATGACCAGAATCAGAGGCTTCCTTGGAGAGCCCGCGTCCCCAGCCCCAGGACGTCGGCTCTTTCTGCCACCTGCAGGCCTAGCCGCCTGGCCACCCAGGAAAAGGACGGCCCTCGGCCAGTGGGACACCTGACAGATCGCCCTTTCTGAGGCACAAGCGTTAATGGGGGAGACCACACGGAAGGTCGGGAGACCCCATGTCCTGCTGATCTCTGGACGTGGGTGGCTCTCGTCCTCTCTGAGCCCCAGCGACCCCGCCCCGCCTGGATTCTGGTGGCGCTCTATTCCTGGTTTAAACCCCCCTCGGCTCTTTCTTCCCCAGGAGGACTTTTCGCCAGTCAGGTGAGACGCGCCTTGTAGTGGACACTTGGGCAGTGATTTGTTTCTCTCCCGCCACATGGAACACGGGGTGGGAACCCACGAACCTCTCTGAGCCTCACGCCAGCACCCCCTGCACCCCAAAACCTCCCTTAGACACTCGCTGAGTTCAGGGGAGGCAGAGGCAACGCCTCTTATCTCTTCGTGCCGAGCACCGACATATGGCACCCGGTACACGTCGGTGCTCCCAAACTTTAGCCAGAGGATCTGGACGGCGGGTGTGGGAGAGGGACGCGGGGACGACAGAACGTTCCTTCTGTGCAAGTCGGCTGTTCTGGCGGCTGGGGTGTGGGGCAGAGACGGCCCTCTCGGCCAGGCTGGCTTCCGCTCTGGGGAACCCGCACGGGCTCACGGTGCTGATGGCAAAGACGTGGAGATGTGCGGCTCTATCAGGACCCTTCCGGAACAAAACCCCGCAGGTCCCGCTCGCTGGGTCACACCGGCCCGCTTTCGCAGCTGGCAGAACACAGACTGGAGGAGGGGACCTGAGTGGTTCAAGGCCTCACAACTAGAGTGTGCCTGAGTTAGGACTCAGACGTGGGTCCTCTTGACTTTGACCCACCCCACCGCACGAACCCTTGTGGAGGGGGCTCTTGGAAAGAACAAGAACGAGGGAGTGGATGAACGCATGCAATCTTCACGCTCTAAAGCTGGGTGTTTGGAAAAGCACATCTGAGACTAAGTCCAAGCGCAAAATTAGGGTTCACGTACACAAACAAGGAAAAGGTTAAATATCCCCAACAAGTCCCGTGATTGTGTCCCAGACCTTGTCTGCTCTAAAGAATCATCTTTAATTATCAACTAGATTAAACAACAGTGAGATTTACCGGCCTCTCAACTAATGAGTCCTCAGGTGGAGTTCAGGCCTAGCTGGTTCAAGCAGCGCTGTGGTGAATCTCAGTCTCTCTCTTTCTCTTCCTCCTTCCCCACCCCAGGTTCTTCTGTGACGGCTTCGGTCTCAAGCAGTGTCCCCTTCACCTCGATCGTTGCCAGCAGCTCACACTGTCATCGACCTCCTGTCCAGACCAGCTGTACCCCAAGCCTAATGCCTGTGACGTGCCGGGACCAAGCCACTGGGCCATGCCGGGAAGGGGAGAAGCCGGGGCCGGGGCGGGCCGCCGGCTGTCAGGAAAGGCTGTTGTCTGCACACCTCGCGGAGGAGCCTGTTGGCAGAGTAGACACCCCGTGCGTTGTCCTCTCGGGCCGGGCCGCGCTGTCCCGTCCGCACGTCCGGATCCTCTTTGGCATGCCGGTAGAAGCTGGCGGTTTTCTTCCTGTGAGTCTCCCACGTCTTATGCGCCTGGCTTTCCTCCCCGGGTGTCGCGTTATCTTTCCCGAATGTTATTTCCTAGTTGGCTATGGCAGATCGTACCTTGTATCGCGTAGGGTTAGCTGGTTCCCGGGTGATAAAGAAAAGCTCAAGGAAACTGCATAGAATAAAAAAGGGCAGGCGATTTTTTTCATCTGACTGAGCTGGAAGCCTGAGGTCTGGCTGGCTTCTGGGCTCACGTGATAAAACCAAGCTTCAGTGCCTCTGTTTCCCCCCAGGGTGTGTCCCCGCGTGTATCGGTCCAGGAGGCACCAGCTGCTTTAGCGGCCAGCCCGCCGTGTCCACGGCTCACCCCAACACCAGTGTGCTGGCTGAGTGTCTAAGGGTCTCAGTGCTTCTCCTCCGGGCAGGGATTCTGGGACCCGGCCTCCAGCCATCTTCACCCCACGGCACCCAAGGTCAGCCGAAGGTCGATCCGGTGTAGCCCGCGGGAGGGAGCTTATGCGTCTACCCTGGAAGCAGTGAGCGTCAAAAAGCGAACGGACAAACAAAATGGGGTCCCTCCGTGCAAGGGGGCGTCATTCAGCAGTAACAGGGAAAGAATTGCTGATATTCGCACCACGTCGATGGACCTTGAAGACACACTCGGTGAGAGGAGCCAGTCCCCGAAGGCCATGGGCCGCGTGATTCTACTTACATAAAAATGTGAGACGAAGATCCACAGAGACGGGAGGTAGGGGAGGGCGGGGAGAGTGAGGGCTCGTGGCGACGGGGTTCTTTCCGGGTTCATCACAGCGGTGCTGGTGACAGGTTCCGTGAACACGTCAAACACCACCGGGTTACACACTGTAAGTGGGACGCTTTCACGGCACGTGAGCTGTTAGTGAAGATTCTTTTTTAAGGGTGGGCCAAATATGCACATTGTCAGACAGACATCAGAGTTTGTCGCCAGCAGGCCCTCGCTGAAGGGTCTCGTACGGGAACAGAACCTCGTCCAGTGAGAAGACGAACTAGAATACGGGAGGAGGGATCGCAATTAAAGGGCCCCCCAGAGCCCTGCCGACGGGACGCGCCCCCAGCAGTGAGCGAGGGGGGCCCGGCCCCCCACAAGCCGCCCCACTTGGCAGGTGTCGAGCAATAGCTTTCTCACGTTCCCCTTGTTCCCCGAAGCCGGTGGAATCTACAGTCCACCCGATTCTGAAGAAATCTCCCTGTGAGTTTGCACACCGATCCATGATGTTCTCAACTACTTGCGTTTCTCCCTTCTGTTCATCTCTGTCATTCATTCACTCATCCATTTGTTCAACAAGTACCTGCTGACCATCTTGGGGGACAGTGTGCCAAGACTCAGCAGGGAACAAAGTCCCTGCCCTGGCAGAGCGGGCAGTCCGCCTGGGGACAGACAATTCGCAGACAGACAGACACTAGGTGGGGGTGATAGGAGCTCCCAGGGGTGAGTAGGGCAGAGTGGTGGGGGGTAGGGCAGTACGGTCAGGGAAGGCCCCGTACCAAAGAAAGTTTCAGCACAGACTTGAGCGCCGTGAGGAAGCCAGTCGGCAAGCAGCTGTCTGGGGCCCCCGTGTCCTGGGCAGCAGGACTGGCATGTGCAAAGGCCCTGGGTTGGGAGTGAGTCAGAGCAGCGTGCAGAGCAGGGGAGTGAGGGGCACAGTGCAGGGAGCATGACATCACAGAGGCGGCAGCCGGCAGGTCACATAGGCAAAGACCCAGTTGAGACTGTATGTCTCCTTCTGGGATGAGGGGCCACGGGGGGGACTGTTTTGTTTATTGTGATAAAATATACACGGCACGGATTTTACCGTCTTAACCGTGTCTAAGTGCCCGGCTCACCTGCATGAGGTGTGTTCCTGTTATTTCGCAACCGTCACCAACATCTGTCTCTAGAGCTGCCCATCGTCCCCGACTGAACTTCTGTTCCCACGACACACGGACCCCCCTGCCCCTCCCCCGCCCCAGCGCCCATCCAGTCTCTGTCTCTACAGGTCTGACGACTCCACGGACCTCATAGGAGTGGGATCTCGCAGCATCTGCGCCCTTGTGACTGGCCCGGTTCCCTCAGCGTCATGTCCCCAGGGCTGTAAGCAGGTGCCAGAATCTCCTCCCTGGGGCTCACTACTATTGCCTTGTGTGGATGGACCCCATCAGCAGGCGATGGACACGGGCGGTGTGGAGGCCGTGTGCACATGTTTCCCTGCTTGTGGTGCCTCCGGGCGAGCACCAGAGGCAGGACAGCTGCTCGCGTGGTGATTCTGTGCACGAAGCGTCCGACTTGCCCACGCTGTCGCCAACGCTTGTTTCCTGGGGTTTTTGTTTTCTAATAACCATCTTGGTGGCTGGGAGGTGTGTCGGTGAGGCTGCAGTGAGTGTCTCCTAAGCCATGAGTGCCATGATGGCACCTGTGTCCCAAAGACCGCGCGGGCCGCTGGGTGGGAGGGGGCAGCTTGTCGCCAAGCCCAGAGGAGGCGGTGGAGGCATGGCCTCTGGGAGAACAGTGGCATGGACTCTGGATGTTGTTAGCGGGTAGAATCGACAGAATTTGCCAATCTTTTATGTGGGCCGTGGACGTGAAGCATCAACAATGACTTCAGGGGTGCAGGGGGTGCCCGGGGGACTCAGTCGGTGGCGTGTCCGACTCTTGGTCTTGGCTCAGGTCATGATCTCATGGTTCATGAGTCCGAGCCCCGCGTGGGGTGCCGCACTGAGAGTTCGGAGCCTGCTTGGAATCCTCTGTCTCCCTCACTCTCTGCCCCTCCCCCACTCGCGCTCTCTGTCTCTCTCTTTCCAAATAAATAAGTAAACTAAAAAAATAAAATAAAATAAAGAATTACTGTAGAGGTTCTGGCTGAGCAGCTGGGAGAATGGCATGGTCACTCACGGGGACACAAATGAACGCTGCGATCAGGGGTGTGTTAATCCCGAATGGGAGATGTTCTTGGCGTTTTCTAGATCGAGAAGCTCTTGGCGTATTCTAGATCGAGATGTTCTTGGCGTATTCTAGATCAAGAAGCTCTTGGCGTTTTCTAGATCGAGAAGCTCTTGGCGTATTCTAGATCGAGAAGCTCTTGGCGTATTCTAGATCGAGATGTCCTTGGCGTATTCTAGATCGAGAAGCCCTTGGCGTATTCTAGATCGAGAAGCCCTTGGCGTATTCTAGATCGAGAAGCTCTTGGCATATTCTAGATCGAGAAGCTCTTGGCGTATTCTAGATTGAGAAGCCCTTGGCGTATTCTAGATCGAGAAGCTCTTGGCATATTCTAGATTGAGATGTTCTTGGCGTATTCTAGATCGAGAAGCTCTTGGCGTTTTCTAGATCGAGACACTCTTGACGTATTCTAGATCGAGATGTCCTCAGGGTATTCTAGATCCCATCCCCTTCACTTGCTGAGCCTTGAAGCTACATGCACCGAAAGAGGTAAAAAGATTTACATCTCAAATACGGCTGCTCCTCACCCTTCGTAAGTGAAATATGTGATTCTTGTAATGATTTTGCTTGGGTTTTATTTGACATCGGCTTATTTTGTCCCCATGCCCTGGTGTGTCCCTTTCCAGCTTTCCTTTGTAAACTCATGCCACAAATGTGCTGTTCATTGTTATCTCCCATTGGTTGCCCCCAAGTTAAAGTGATTTTTTTTTAGTTTTTTAACTTTTATTTATATTTGAGAGACAGAGAGAGAGACACAGCATGAGTGGGGGAGGGGCAGAGAGAGAGGGAGACACAGAATCCGAAGCGGGCTCCAGGCTCCGAGCCATCAGCACAGAGCCCGACGCAGGGCTCGAACCCACGGACCGCGAGATTGTGACCTGGGCCGAAGTCAGACCCTTAACCCATGAGCCCCCCCCCGCAGGGCGCCCCCTCAAGTGACGTTTTAAAGTTTGATGCATATGGTACACAAGTCAGAATATGAAAAAGGGCAGCGGCCCGTCTGCCTCGCACTGCTTTAGATTCAGTCGTCCGCTCACAAGTAAGAAAAGTGTTCCGTAAGGGCTTACTACCTGACAAGTACCCTGATTTATACCTTCAAGCACCACTGCCCGGAGCGGGGAGGAGGTCCTGCGTGGCTGTGCGCGTCTGCGGAGGGGGGTAGCAAATTTTCTGGGTCTTTGCCGCCAGAGTATCTCCTTCCAACATCTCAAGCCCGGTTGGACGAGGTGGGAAATGTCCTTCAGCTTTTTCTCTTCCGGCACCTGCTTTGCAGGTAGGAGTGTGGATGCACTCGGACCTCTTCCTTTCCCAGTACACGTGCCAGATTTAGCAAATAAAACCACGTGCAATGTTTGGGACGTGCTTCTTCTAGATGCTGGTGGTTGTACTTCTGAAAGTCATACGTAGCCTGGCATCCTGGACTTTTCCTGGTAGCCGTACTTTAGAGTTTACCTGCTTGCTTTTTCCCCCCATTTTTTAAAATTTAATGGGGCGCCTGGGTGGCACAGTCGGTTAAGCGTCCGACTTCAGCCAGGTCACAATCTCGCGGTCTGTGAGTTCGAGCCCCACGTCAGGCTCTGGGCTGATGGCTCAGAGCCTGGAGCCTGTTTCCGATCCTGTGTCTCCCTCTCTCTCTGCCCCTCCCCCATTCATGCTCTGTGTCTCTCTGTCCCAAAAATAAATTAACGTTGAAAAAAAAAATTTTTAATTTAAATCCAAGTTAGTTACCATATCGTGTAATAGTGGTTTCAGGAATAGAATTTAGTGGTTCATCACTTACGTGATGACACCCAGTGCTCATCCCAAGTGCCTTCCTCAGTGCCCGTCACTCACTTAGCCCATCCCCCCACCCAAAGCCCCACCAGCATCCCTCAGTGTGTTCTCTGTATTTAAGAGTCTCTTATTGGGGCGCCTGGGTGGCACAGTCGGTTAAGCGTCTGACTTCAGCCAGGTCACGATCTCGCGGTCCGTGAGTTCGAGCCCCGCGTCAGGCTCTGGGCTGATGGCTCGGAGCCTGGAGCCTGTTTCCGATTCTGTGTCTCCCTCTCTCTCTGCCCCTCCCCCGTTCATGCTCTGTCTCTCTCTGTCCCAAAAATAAATTAAAAAACGTTGAAAAAAAAAAAAAGAAAAAAGAGTCTCTCATGGTTTGCCTCCCTCTCTGCCTTTGTCTTATTTTTGCTTCCCTTCCCTTATGTTCGACTGTTTTGTTTCTCAAATTCCACATGAGTGAAATCATAAGAGATCTGTCTTCCTCTGACTAATTTCACTTAGCATCATACCCCCTAGTTCCATCCATGTTGTCACAAATGGCAAGATTTCATTCTTTTTCATCACTGAGTAGTATTCCTGTGTGTGTGTGTGTGTGTGTGTGTGTGTACACAACATCTTCTTTATCCATTCATCCTTCGATGGACATTTGGGCTCTTTCTGTACTTTGGCTATTGTCGATAGTGCTGCTATAAACATTGGGGTGCATGTGTCCCTTCGAAACAGCACACCTGTAACTCTTGGGTAAGTACCTAGTAGTGCAATTGCCAGGTCAGAGGGTAGTTCTATTTTTAGTTTTTTGAGGAACCTCCATACTGTTTTCCAGCGTGGCTGCAACAGTTTGCATTCCCACCAAGAATGCAAAAGATATCCTCTCTCTCCGCATCCTCGCCAACATCTGTTGTTGCCTGAAGTATTAATGTGAGCCATTCTGACAGGTGTCAGGTGGCATCTCAGTGTGGTTTTGATTTGTATTTCCCTGATGATGAGTGATGTGGAGCATCTTTTCATGTGTCTGCTGGGCATCTGGTTGTCTTCTTTGGAAAAGTGTCTGTTCATGTCTTTTGCCCATTTCTTCACCGGATTCTTTGTTTGCTGCTGTTTTCTCTCACTGCCTCTAGAATTTATTCATCGCCTTCCATGCTCGGAAGTGTCATCAGACAGCATCTGTGTGTGGGACTCTCCCAGGGCTCTGTCCACATGGAAAACGTGTCTTCAGTGGGGGAAATGCTTCTGCACTGTCTGTGGTTCCTTCTCCCCTGCAATGCTCACCCTCTGCACCCCTACAAGGTTTATCCACAGATTTGAACTCCTAGTCATTGTGTAATGACCTTCACCAAGTTAATTAGCCTCTGTTAGCTTCAGTTCCTGAATCATGAAATCAGCCTTAATAAACCAATCTCACAGCCGGGCATGAGGATTAAAGCCACCAGAAGGACACCAGGTCCCTTGCCACCCCAACGGTGCCCTCCTGAACCAGAGCACGTGCTTCATCCTTCCCATTTGGGGTGTCATGTCTGCAGAAGGATGGCACTTCCCGGCCCCTGTGGTGCTTGGGGGCCGTGTGACTTGTTCCGGATAATTAACTGTGGGCAGATGTGCCCTGTGTCCCTGTCCGGCTGGAGTGTTTCATTGTCAGTGAAAGGCCCACCGGGCACTCTTGTCCTCACCCCCAGTAAATGACAACGTTCCAGACAGGGTCTGCTCTGTGGGTCAGATTCTGCCGTGGGGACAATCTAGGAAAGAGCCCCGCTGGCCTTCAACGGACATGCAGCGTGAGTGGGAGACAGACTTTTGTTTATGGCACTGAGCCGGGGGGATGTCCCTTGCTGCCACACATTCAGCCATGCTGACCAATCCACGGGGGTCGGCAGAAATCCCCTCCCCTTTGTCACCTTGCATCAACAAAGCGACTGCCCGTGAGCGTTTCCCAAGATGTTGCCAGTCTTGCCCAGACTGTCTGTCCTTTATTGAGCAGGTTGATGGAAGTCCGGGAGGACTGGCCACCCTCACGTTCGAGCTGGTTCTCAGCACTGATCAGCCCGGCCAAGGTGGAGTTGGCATCGGTGGGCCAGAAGATGGCATCCACAAAGCCACAAATCAGAAGCTTCTCCTGCTGATGACAGAGGAACCGATGTCCTTATACTCCTGGCTGGTGACCCACATGTCCTTGAAGGTGGAAAGCGAGCACAGGATGGAACCCCCCACCCAGGCGCCGTACGTGGAGTTGGGGCAGGTGGATACCTGGATAGGGTGGAGGAGGCAGAGAGAGGGGAGAGCAGGAGAGGGAGGGGAAGGGGGCGAGGCAGGGGCGGAGGGGTCAGAGGAGGGAGAGAAAGAAACCAGAATCAAAACACTACTCCAAATTTGAGACATAAACCCCCTGAACACACCTCACGGATGGTCATTTCTTCCCTCCGTGCAAATGCAATGCATTCCAACCTTTACAGGTGCTTGTCGGTGCACGTGCCGACTGCCCGTAGCTTCAAACCACGGGACAAAAGGAGCAAGAGCGGGAAGGAGTCACCCTTGGCTCTGAGACTCACTCGGAGATCTACGGCACATCTCCGAGTTGGTTAAAGTCCATGTGGGAGGCATGGGTGTTTTGCAGAAAAATTAGAAAATACGGAGAAGCAAACAAGAGTCACAAACAACCTCGAGAAACCCCTTGAACGTTGGGGTGCACAGCCCTGGAGACTTGCACCGTGCCTCGCTCTGACTCCCGCATCGACACCTGCCCCCGCGTGCGTCCCCCGCACCTTGGATTTGGAGAGGGGGCAGCCTCCGAGCCAGGTCAGGGCACTTCTGGGCCGGGAGGAGCCAGACATCCGTGCTCCCATCGCCAGGGGGGGACCACTGCTCTGCAAGGTTCGAGTCACCTGCGCAAGGTCAGACGGTTGTCATCCTGACGCGTTCACTGCCTTTCCTTGACGCCCATGGACCCATCAGGAGAGGACAGCCTTGTTTTTGTAAAATGGAAAGGCAAATGCACTGCTACAGGGATCCGCGGGGAAAGGGGATCTGGGGCGAGGACTTGGAAAGTCCGGGTGGCAGTGGGGTTACCGTCCCTCACCGGCTCTGTCACACCACAGAACCCTGCCTGGGGCGAAAACATCGGCTGCTGTTGGTTAAGAGAAAAAACACTGCCGAAATGGTGAGTCAAGAGCGGGGAACAGAGCACCTTCAGGGCCAGGCATCAGGCAGAGAGGAGACAGTCAGTCCCAGGCACCCACATCCTCCGCCCGTCTTTGCTGCCACCCGCAGGCTGTCACTGGGAAGAGTCACCTGTGACCTCTGCGTCTTCTCTGAACACACACGCAAAAGCAAACAAAAGCGTGCCCAAAACTGGGACGGTTCACGCATTCAGAAGAACGCAAAACGGCCAAAAGGTTGACACAAGCAAAAGGTTTAAGAAAGTTTAGAAAAGAAAAAAAAGAGGGGGCGCCTGGGCGGCTCAGTCGGCTAAGCATCCGACGTCGGCTCAGGTCGTGATCTCACAGTCCGTGAGTTCGAGCCCCGCGTCGGTCTCTGAGCTAACGGCTCGGAGCCCGGAGCCTGCTTCGGATTCTGTGTCTCCCTCTCTCTCTGCCCCTCCCCTGCTCACTCCCTGTCTCTGTCTCAAAAAGAAAATGAAACATTTTTTAAAAAATGATATAAAAAAGAAAATTAAGAGGAATAACTCCCGACAGCAGGGAGACCCGCAGAAGTACTCACCTTCAGCAGGAATTAAAGAAACGCGAATTAGAGCCACCGTGTGCTTTCCATCCGGCCAGTTGGAAGAGCTTTAAAACCAGGGCCTCGTGCAGAAGGGGTGAAGGGGGGTGGGAGGCGTGGGCTTCCGGTGGGGGAAGGCACAGGTGAACTCGGCCACCGTGGCACTGTCATCGGGCTGCCTGGTGGCGGGTGCCCCCCACACCCGCAGTGAGCACAACGTACCCGCTGGGTCTCACCCCTGAAGCTAATGTGACATCGTGTGTCAGCCACCCTTCGGTTCCCAAAAAGGCAAAAGCAAAGAAAAGCATAGAAAAGCAACTGACGTCCCCGTGCCCGAACGAGCGGACGGGCGCGAGCCGCTGTCCCCCTGTGCCAACCGGCCTGGAGGCCGGCAGCTCCCGGGCACAATCTGGCCATCTGTTCAAGTAGCCTGACGCCGAGCACACGTTTCTGGCTCAGGAAATCCACGTGTAGACGTGGATTCTAAGGCAGAAAAAAAAAATTGTAAACAAATAAGGGTAAATGGTGACCAGAGCTTTATCCCAAGAATCTCGTTAGGGCAGGATTTGGGTTGTCGGGAGGAAGGATCGTTTTGAAGGTTGGCCCATGGGAACCAGCGGCTCTCGGAAGCGGTTGTCCCTCCTTCAGAGGAAGGACCGGGGGGGGGGGGGGGGCGCCGTGGAGGTTAAGTGCGCTGCACCCCATCCCTTCCAGGGAGAGTCCAGACGGGAGGGCATCAGGCGGCGGCAGTGAAGGGAGACAGGTGCACCTTCGAGTTTCATATGGAGGAGTTTTGGGGGGCTGGAGGGCTTCCCTGGGGACTCAGAAGAGGGGTGGGCGGAAAAGCTTGGTCCACACGTCAGCTCGGCCGCCAGCAGGGCGGGACAAAGCCGACGGCCAGACAGATTCCCGCTGCGGGATTGGTTGGGACACAGTGCACGGAGACAGGAGGTCCCACGCCCCTGACTTCCATTCGGGACTAAGCTGTGCCTTCCCTTCTGATTCAGTGACCTCACTGCAGGCCACGGCGCTGACGCTGAGTGGCCCCGAGAGCCGGCGCGTGAAGGGCGCGGGGCCTCACACGAGGGCCCGAGGGGCCAAGGTCTGGGACGGCGGGTAAGATGAAATAATGGGGCCGCAGGCATCCGCAGGGAGGAGGCAGGCCCGTGCCAACTCCTCGAGGCCACAGACGGCACTGAGCACGCGATCATAGAGGCCGCCTGCAGACTCAGGAACCCTGTGTGGGCGTGCCTCTCAGGCACAGAAGCCGGCTACAGCTACTATTTCATGGTGAGGAAGCAATGGAAGGGATGGGCAGGTCACAGCGTCCCGCCCTCCTGCGCATTCTATGACATGCATACAAATAGGGCTCCGACATGGGAGACCTTGTGCTTCTCCGGGTTTGCCTTTCCTGGGAATTCGCGAATCTTCTCTGTTGTCCCAGTGACTGCCGGCCGGTGGCAGGGGCAGGGAGGGAGGATGGACCCATGCTGCCCAAAGCATGGATGGCCGCCCTGCGCTCACTCTCAATGTCACCGTGGCCCACCAAAGTCTGGCCACCAAGTCCGGCCACCATAGTCCAGCCACCAAAGTCCGGCCACCAAGTCCGGCCACCATAGTCTGGCCACCAAGTCCGGCCACCATAGTCCAGCCACCAAAGTCTGGCCACCAAGTCCAGCCACCATAGTCCAGCCACCAAAGTCTGGCCACCAAGTCTGGCCACCATAGTCCAGCCACCAAAGTCTGGCCACCAAGTCCGGCCACCATAGTCCGGCCACCAAAGTCTGGCCACCAAGTCCGGCCACCATAGTCCGGCCACCAAAGTCTGGCCACCAAGTCCGGCCACCAAGTCAGGCCACCATGTCTGGCCACCATAGTACGGCCACCAAAGTCTGGCCACCATAGTCCGGCCACCAAAGTCTGGCCACCAAGTCCGGCCACCAAGTCCAGCCACCAAAGTCTGGCCACCAAGTCCAGCCACCAAAGTCTGGCCACCAAGTCCGGCCACCAAGTCAGGCCACCAAGTCTGGCCACCATAGTACGGCCACCATAGTCCGGGCACCAAAGTCTCGCCACCAAGTCCGGCCACCAAAGTCTGGCCACCACGTCCGGCCACCAAAGTCTGGCCACCAAGTCCGGCCACCATAGTCCGGGCACCAAAGTCTGGCCACTAAGTCCGGCCACCAAGTCCAGCCACCAAGTCCAGCCACCAAAGTCTGGCCACCAAGTCCAGCCACCAAAGTCTGGCCACCAAGTCCGGCCACCAAGTCAGGCCACCAAGTCTGGCCACCATAGTACGGCCACCATAGTCCGGGCACCAAAGTCTGGCCACCAAGTCCGGCCACCAAAGTCTGGCCACCACGTCTGGCCACCAAAGTCTGGCCACCAAGTCCGGCCACCATAGTCCGGGCACCAAAGTCTGGCCACCAAGTCCGGCCACCAAAGTCTGGCCACCAAGTCCGGCCACCATAGTCCGGCCACCAAAGTCTGGCCACCAAACTCTGGCCACCAAAGTCTGGCCACCAAGTCCGGTCACCATAGTCCGGGCACCAAAGTCTGACCACCAAGTCTGGCCACCACCAAGTCCAGCCACCAAAGTCCGGCCACCATAGTCCGGCCACCAAAGTCTGGCCACCAAGTCCGGCCACCATAGTCCTGCCACCACCAAGTCCGGCTGGGGAAGGAGGGAGGGAAGGAAGCAGGTAGGCCAGGGGGCAGGTGGGGCTCTGGGCAGGTAGCAGAAGACACTGAGAACTGAGCCAGAAAGTTCTCTCAGAGCCCCCCACCTGCCAGCAGGCCTGAAAAGCCGGGCTGAGGCGTGAGGTGGCTGCTGGGGAGCTCAGGGACAGAGGGACTCAGTCTGTCCACACTTCCTGCCTCTGGACCTTGGCACACGGTGTGCCGAGTGCCCGTACCTTGACTTGGTGGGGGATGCAAAGGGTAGCAGTGAGCGGGGGCCTCGGGACACGAGGGGGCTGGCGTCTCCGGCAGGGGCTCCCGAGAGCTGCAACGTGGGAGCCCGTTGTGGGGGCCCCCGCGCGGCAGGTCGGGGGGCCCGCGGCCTGCCTGAGGCCCAGCTGACATGGGACACCGTGTAGAAGCAGAGGCCGCGAGGCCAGAAGCAAGCAAAGAGCAGGCTGCACGAGGACAGCTCAGTGGAGGCGGCCCAGGGTGGCCGAGGGGGAAGGAGGCCTTTATTTAACCCACATGGCGTGGGTGGGTCTGTCCCTCCAGCCTCGGCCAGCCAGGCTGGGCTTGTGCCCGAGCTGGCTCGGTCGAGTTAGAGACACAGTCAGCAAGGTACACTCTGCACTGTGCTAAGGGGGCCAGAAGTTCCCAACCCCTTACCTGGACCTTACTTGTAGGCTTTCTGCCATGACCGCGAGCCACTTCCACAGGGAGAAAAACAGAAAAGCAGTTGTGAAAACCGGGGCCAAAGAGAAGTCAGTCTGACCAGGACATTCTGGGGAAGGGACAACCTGGGGACTGACCGGGAAAGGGCCGGTGGCCGCCGGGGGCAGGGGCGGGGTGACCAGGCGGGCACGGGAGCCCCAGGGCAGGGAGCGACTGCGTCAGACCGTCGGGGTGGACACCCGCCACCACACGTCCCCCCAAACCGGCAGAGCGTGGGAGCCCGGGAGGAGCCTTCCGTGAGCCGGGGACTCGGGTCGGTAGTGAGGCACCGATGCCGGCTCTTTTGGGCGACAGACGCATCACGCTCGAGCTAGATGTGTGTGCAACGGGCCGAGGCGGGGAGTGCGTAGAACTGTCCCCTTTCTGCTCCGTTCTCCGTAAAGCTAACACTCCTCTAAAAGGCAGAGGCCATTAACTTAAAGCTGAATATATACGTCGCGCTTTTACAGGGTGCCAAGACGACGGGGGAAGCCGGCGCAAGGCCGGGGCCGGGCGGGGTGACGGGCTTCCTCGAGCAGGGGACGGGCTTCGGGCCTGCCTCTCCCCCGGCCGCCTGAGCCCGTTCTCCTCCCGTCTACACCCCTCCCTGGGCTCGTGGAGCCCGCCAGAGCCCCCGTCCCAGCTCCAAACTCTGTAACATCCTTGGTCTGCTCTCCGACTGGCACCAGAGCGCCACTTACCTCCCCGAGCCACGCACCCCACCGCAGGGATGGCCGTTCAGGCTGCCTCCTCCCTGGCGACCCTCGCCCCTCACCCCTACATCCCCGGCCCACCTGACACCTGCACCTGACAGTCTGCGCCCCGCCCCCAAAGTCCGCCGTCCAGCCTGGCTCTGCTCAAACCTCCCCGTCCTCTGGGTACAAGCCTCACACAGCCCTTCTCCTGTCTCAGCCCCGGCCAGCCCCTCCCAGCCCTTCCTTCTGGAAGCACGCCTCTGGGCCACCCCAGGGGCTGTTCCCTCTGCGCTTCCTCAGATATCCCCGTGGCTCCCCTGCTCCTTCCAGAGGAGACCCACCCTGACTACTCACCCCTGCTTCCTCCGTGGCTTCCCCTGTGACTTATAGCCCCTCCTAACACATTTATTCCCTACTGTGTGGACTCGTGTTGTTTATGGCTCCCCCCACGCCCCTGGAACGTAAGCGCCGAGGATCTTCCACGCTTCTGTTTACTGATGCTTCCCCGAGCACCTGACAACGTGCCTGGCACACCAGAAACCCTGTTATTCCAGAAATATCCGCGGGATGAACGCAGGAAGCCCCCAAAGGGTGCATCAGGGGGACCGTACCTTCACGTTAATTGTAGGGGAGACCAGGGTGGATATTTCTCTCTGCATCCGGAACCGCAGGCCGGAACAGGAGCCGGTACCTCCAGACAAGACAATGTGGCCGAAGAGAATCTTCCAGAGGGTGGGGCTGCAGGAGCTGATGCTCTGGAAGGCCTTCATATGGATGCCCAGGTCGTTTCTCCCTGTCGGGACGGGCGGAAAGAGACAGAAGTTTGGGGGCCAGAGACTTGGCCGGCTGCACCCTTGGGATCTCTCCTCCCAGCTGCAAGCACGGGGGGGGCGGGGCGGGGGGCACAGGCTCCCCCCGGATCTCAGCTCCGAGGGCAGTGGGCAAACATCAGCACCACCGACCACAGGGCCCTTATGTGTGGGGCTCAACGGCTGACGGCTGAATACACAAATATTACTTCTCCTCTCTCGTCTGAGATGATTTATATTCAGATGTTACTGACAATTATTAACCTTTAATGCCACAGGCCTATCACTTTCTGAACAGATTTCTGCAGAGGCCACGTCCTTGCTCGGGTGGCCTTTGAAAAATTATACTGATGATTCCTTTTTTAAAAAAAGAAATTATGTTTTATTGAGGCGTAACTGGCATACATTATATTCGTTTCAGGCGTACGACTTAATGATTCATTATTTGTACATATTGCACAACGATCGCCACAATACGTCCAGCTGACATCTTCTTGACTCATCATTAGTCCATAGACATAAACACAAGTACGCAGAGAAGAGCCCTCAAGGACAAGGGCGCGTATTCCGGTGTGTTCAGCACTGAGAGCTTCTGGGAGGGGTGGCCGGGGGTGCCTGACGGTTACTCCCTCTCCTCACCTGGGATAGGACCTACCGCACAGCCTTGGGATGAAGAATGAAAAGGCTGATTCGCCAGAATCATCGAGAACGTGCCTGGCCCGATGAACGTGAACGCGGGCCGCCGATGCTCGGCTTTCATCACGGGGTTGGCCGCGTTCACGCTCACTGAGGTCCCCCCAGATGCGGAGGAGAAGGGTCACGTTGTGGGCGAGAAAATTCATCCGACGATGGTTTCCTTTATCCAACTTAATATTTCGGGGGGCATGGGCCATGTTTGAAGCCTTTATCCCCCGCAAACTCCAATGAGGAGAGCAGAGGTAAACGCAGCTCGCCCGCGCCACCTGTAAAAGCCACATCCTGACGAGGTACTAATCCTAGCTACTAATCCTGGGGAAGTGGTTTTGTCGCTCTTGTTCCCCTCTGTCCCTCATAAATGCAAACAATTATTTTCGCCAATGGATTCCAGGAGACGGCTGGTTTTCCGTGACGACCTGGAAACCTTCCCCATCAAGGAATTTTACGGTCCATCCCATCGTTCCTGTTCTGCCATGCCTGCCAGGGAGCTTAGCCGACTCAGTACTCCTCTAGGACCGCGAGGTCACTGGGGCTGCTCCCATAGTCTGGCTGTTGTCCACAGTCCCGCAAAGGACAGGCGGTATACACGCATGGCAATATTCCTCACCCACAAAGAAGTATGAGATCTTGCCATCGCAGCAACGTGGGTGGAGCTGGGGGGTTGTAACACGAAGCACAAACGATCGCTCACTAACTCGTGCACCTGGAACTAATACCACACTGTGTTACCTGTACTAGAACTTTAAAAAAAAAAAATCTCTACATCAGCCAAAACGTTTCCGGTTCCCTCAGAATCTGTGGTTTTCGCCCTTCTGTTTTGTCTCCACTTGCATTTTTCAAATTATTGTGTAGGCAGGCGGAGTAGGAGTCACACAGCGGAAGGGCAGAGCGGGGTCCAGCCGGGGACTCGGGCACACCTGACAAGTGTTTAGTGCCCTGCACTGGGTTTCCTCACCTGTAACGTGAGCCACGGCACATGGGGCAGGATTGAAGGCTGCAGGCCCGTGTACAAAGGTCGGCAGAGTCACGGGCATACAGTAGGTGCTCAATAAGTGATAGTTGCTCCCACAGGAATTAGAAATGGGCACCTACTCACTACTGAAGACAGCGCCCCCGTTGTGACTGCCGGGCTCCATCCCCCGTACAGCAGCCCTACTGTGTGCATCTGGGCTCACCCCTGGCCCCTTCCCACCACTCACCCATGAGGTCCGCCTGGAAAAGCACTTCGGGGCAGAAGAACTTCTCCTGCCCGAGGGTGACCTCCTGGCCATCGGGCAGCTGAACTTTCTGGGCGTAGGAAGGTGAGTCCGTTTTTACTTTTTCCTTGTCAAAGTCCAAAGCCACGTAGCAGTATTGTTCTTTTATGCTCCGGACGTGCTCCCGGTCGCCTATGGGAGGAAAGGCCAAGGGCCAGACAGAGAAGGGCGTGGCCTGAGATGGTTCACAGAGGCAGCCCGTCCCCAGGGAGCACCTTCCTGAAGCTTCAGCTCCTCGCGGTGGGGACGACGCAGCACAATCATAGCACCTGTTCCCGTTTTCATCTCAGATCCCAGCGCTTCGTGATGTATAACGTATGCCAGGGGCCTGGGCTTGTGGGAGAGAACGTCAGAGCAGGGGTGTCCCGAACCGAGGTGCAAACATTTGGAAACCGCCTGCGTGTTACGTGTTGATATCCTGCTATGGATGGCGTGTGTTTCTAGGGGCTGGAAGATCAAACCCGATCTCATCACCTGTTAAAGCAGGGGCTGCTGTTGGTGCCCCGATCCCCACCTGCTGTGAATGTTGGTCGCGAACAGCTCAGGGCTGCCCCCTCCTGCTGACAGCTGCCCCAGCCAGCCAGGCCCCCTCACCCGGAAACATCTGGAAGGTCGCACCCCTCCCACCTTCTGGGTGGCTGACACAGAGTAACTATTCCGTAAAGCTTAGCCCATCGTCGTCATCATGTCACCATGACCATCACCATCATCACCATCCTCATCATCATCCTCATCACCATCATCCCCATTGTCATTATGAGTCACTAGGTGTCCCTAAACATAGGTAAAGCTATTTGTAAGACTTGAATCACGGTCAAGTAGCCTTAGCTTTATAAACTGAGGGCTGAAGGTTGAACAGCCAAGAAGGATATTACACCCCAGGGATTGGCTCACCTGGACAAGAATGGCAATTTCCTACCTGTGCTCACCAACGAGTGCCCACCGTCTGTCAATAGTTGCAGGAGATACGAGGTTAGGTCTTGGCCTGCCATGTCCATCTGGATGGTTGACTGATGCAAAGGACAGCCATCGGCGATGGGCACAAAGTACGTCATTCCTTCTCCAGACTCAATGGCTGTTCCTAGACAAGAGAACATGTTGGCGTCATAACACAGGGTGCGTGATATCCCTTACCAATGTCAAGTCTCCAGGAAGAGATAAGAAGATAATAAGAAGATAAGGCAAAGGGTCTGAGGAATAAACTTCTTTCTGTGGGGGGATGTGCTAGGATAAAGCCTATCTGGATCAGACCAAGGGCCAAGGTTTTGGACAGAACACCTGCAAATTTTCTTACTCAACCAGACACACAGATGTTAGCAACAGTTGTCAAAGGGTAAGAGGGGGAGAATATTCTGCCCTTAATAGCTCTCTCCCTAAAAAACTCGGGGCACAACTCGATTGTCAGACGAGGCTGGGTGTGGTGAAGGAGGTTTACTTTTTAGTTAGCAAGGCAAAGTACAGGTCTCTGTGCTAGTCCAAAAGATGTGATGTGGTCACAGGGACACAGGTTTCACTTTGTGTGAAAGCACGACATGGGGCCATTAAGAGCGGACCAGGGGTCTGGGCGGTGGGCTCTTTTCACCTGTTGGATCTGGTAACCAAGGTCTTCACATTTATTTTTTTTATGTTTATTTATTTTTGAGGGAGAGAGAGAAAGAGAGAGAGAATGTGAGCAGGGGAGCGGCAGAGAGAGAGAGGGAGACACAGCATCCGAAGCAGGCTCCAGGCTCCAGGCTCCCAGCTGTCAGCACAGAGCCCAACGTGGGGCTCAAACCCATGAACGTGAGATCATGACCTGAGCTGAAGTCAGAGGCTTAACCACCTGAGCCGCCCAGGCGTCCTGAGGTCCTCACATTGGAAATGAAGCCAAAATGGGTCAAGAAGACCTCCGTGTCCAGGTAAGCTATGGAACAAGGAGGGGGTCCCCCAACACACCCTTGAAACACCTAAAACAGAGAATAAAATACAGGAAACAACAGTTCTCAATATATCGGACATCAAGCAACAAAGGACAGTCTCAGTGGTCCCTGAGAGACAGGACGTCACAAGAAAAGAACACAGCAGACCATGATCCCTCATGAACACAGACCCAAAACTCCTAAACAAAGTTTTAGCAAATATAGACAAAGGCTAATTCATCATGACCAAATTGGTTTTATCTCAGGAATGCAAGGCTGTTTTAACATTCAGAAATCAATTAGTGCAATTCACCATGTTAAAGAACTAAGAGAGAAAAATCCACATGACCATATCAGTAGGGGCAGAAAAATGCATTTGGCAAAATCCACTATCCATTCGTGATTTAAAAAGAAAAAAACTCTCGTCAAACTAGGAATACACGATAACTTCCTCGAAAGGATGTCTATGAAAAAGCTACAGCTAACAACACACTTAGTAATGTAATACTGAATGATTTCCCTCTGGGGTCAGGAACAAGCCACGGATGTCTGCTCCCACCATTTCCATTTCTACTCAGTATTGTACCAGAGGTTCTAGCCAGAGCAATGAGGCAAGGGGAAAAAAAAAACAACAACAACAAAATAATAAAAAGCACCCAGTTTGGAAATAAAGGAGTTAAACCATAGACAACAGGGTTGCCTAAGTAGAAAATCCTACCAGCACTGATAAAAGAGTTTAATGAAGTTGCCGAGATAGAAATCATTATACAAAAGACACTTGTTTTTTGTATACTTGCATTGAACAATCAGAAAGTTAAATAAAGATACCATTTATGATACAATCAAAGCATATAAAATACTTGGGAATGAATTGGATGAAAGATTTGCCTGATGTTTACACCGTGAACCACAAATCGCTGCCCAGAGAAATTAGAGAACCCTTAGGAGATACTCTATGTTTATTAGAAGACATCGTTGTCAACATATCAGTTGTCCCCAGAGAGACCTATAAATCCAATGCAGTTCTAAAAAAAAGCGTCTTTGGGTTTTGATCAATGTCTATTTATTTTTGAGAGAGAGAGTGAGAGAGAGCAGGAGAGGGGCAGAGAGAGGGGGGGGACAGAGGATCCCAAGCAGGCTCCGCGCTGACAGCAGAGAACCCGATGCGGGGCTCCAGCTCACGAACCATGAGACCATGACCTGAGCTGGGGATGGATGTGTCACCACCTAAGCCACTCAGGTGCCCCAAGATGCTGTTCTGACAGAAATTGACAAACGGACCCTGAAATGCATATGGAAATGCAAAGAACCTGGAATGTTCTCCGGAAAAAAAAAAATCATAAAACAAGAGACCAAAAGCTGCCACACTAACTTCTTATTCCAAGACTTAGACATCAACACAATGTGGCATCAGCCCACAGGTGGACGAGTAGATCGACGGGACAGAATACGGAGTATAGAAATAGACCCACACGTACACGGACAACTGGTTTGCCAGAAGAAATGCACAGACGCAATTCAATGAAGAACACAGGGTCTTTTCAACAAGTGGCGCGGGGCCGACTGGCCATCTATACGCACACCAAACGGTGCCGCGAGATACTACCGCACTCCTGCTTCAAGGGCCACGATGACAAAAACCGGCCACGCCAATCTGCGGGGGAACCGCATGCTCACGCGGCTGCTGAAATCCCAGTGGAGCACGCAACCACGCTGGCCGCTAGTTTGGCGGATTTTTTTTTTCAGCTAAAATACACTTACCATTTGACCCCACGTTTCACTTCTAGCTGTTTTTACCCAAGTGGAATGAAAGCGTGTGTCCACGCAAAGACTTGTAGGCAAATGTTCACGGCAGCTTTATTTATAATAGCTCCCAGCTGGAAACAACCCAAATGTCCATCCGGAGGTAAAGAGAGAAGCAAACTACAGGGAGTTCACACAACGGAATACTGCTTGATGAGAAAAAAAGAAATGAGGGGCGCCTGGGTGGCGCAGTCGGTTAAGCGTCCGACTTCAGCCAGGTCATGATCTTGCGGTCCGGGAGTTCGAGCCCCGCATCAGGCTCTGGGCTGATGGCTCAGAGCCTGGAGCCTGCTTCGGATTCTGTGTTTCCCTCTCTCTCTGCCCCTCCCCCGTTCATGCTCTGTCTCTCTCTGTCCCAAAAATAAATAAATGTTGAAAAAAAAAAGAAATGAAATACTCTCCAAATAGTTATGCTGCGTTAAAAAAAAAAAAAAAAAAAACCTTTGAAGAAAGGGTATATACCCAACAACATTTAAAAACAAATTTTTTAATGTTTATTTATTTTTGAGAGAGAGATACAGAGACAGAGCGTGAGCAGGGGAGGGGCAGAGAGAGGGAGACACAGAATCGGAAGCAGGCTCCAGGCTCCAAGCCATCAGCACAGAGCCCGACGCGGGGCTCGAACTCACGGACCGTGAGATCGTGGCCTGAGCTGAAGTCGGACGCTTAATCGACTGAGCCACCCAGGCGCCCCCTATACCCAACCATCTATACAAATTTCTAGAAAATGCAATCTCATCTGAGGACAGACTAGAGCAGGGCGTGGGCAGTGGAGGGGAAGGGTTTAGCAGCAACGAATACGTTCGTCATCTCGACCGCACGGATGGCCGCACGAGCGTATCCACGCGTCAGAACCTATGCCATTGCACAGCGTGGACACGCTGACTTTGCCGGGCACAAATCCCACCTCAGTAAAGCTGCAGAGGAAGGACATGCGCTGAGCGGAAGCAAACTGCTTGTCTGGAGGGACACAAGGGGAGTTAGGAGCAGGGCCACTCACCGGAGGTCTGGCCAGAGGCGTATAGAGAAAGGACTCCCAGGTTGGCTAAGTACAGGGCGGGCACGTTGAAGGTCTCAAACAGGATCTGCGGAGAACAAGAACACTACGGTGCTAATGGCCAGGCCAGAGGCTGGAGGAGCGGGTGGGTCTCCCCTTAGCTCCCGGGCTCACAAAGCCCACCGGTAGGAGGCACTTGGCTGCCCCAGAGATCCAGGCAACGGGGTCAGGGAGCGTGCCACTCTTGACCCCAGCTCTGCCCTGATGAGCCCTGTGACACCGTTTCCCAGCCTGTGATGTGGGCTCACGTCCTTCCCGGAGACCTTATGGCGGGGGGAGACCTTATAGACCGTCACAAGACTGATGTGAGGGCATCGCAACATCTTGCAGACCACCGTGTTATCCCCACGGGGATGGTGCTGACTTCCCAGCGCCACCATTGTTCTCTCCACGTCTTCGCCCTTTCTGCTCTTGGGGGGTAGGCAGACCTTACGCAAATCCCAACACTTTGACCTGGGATGGTCTGTTGTTTTGTAATAATGGCGACAGCAAAACTCACCGTTGCCTTGGTCAAGAACGCTGTCCTGGGTACTGCCTGCACATAGGCATGAACAGGGGAGACACAGTCCTGATCCTGCTGCCCGCGGCGTCCCCCCGGAGGTATGTGACACCGTCCTCCCCTGTCCACATGGGAGACCAGTGGACAAACACGTTAGGGAGCAGGTGTCAGGGGTGCGACATGAACCCGGGCTGCCAGACGCGACGAGGTACTGCCTCTGTGACGCTGGCTGAGTGAGCGAGTGATTTTCCTTCAAGACGGTGCCACAGGAATTTAAAGGTCCTTTTTTTAAGTTTATTTAGTCCGAGAGAGAGAGAGAAAGCATGAGTGGGGGAGGGGCAGAGAGCGAGGGAGAGAGAGAATCCCAAGCAGCCTCCGCACTGGCAGCTCGGAGCCCTCCTCGAGGCTCAGACTCACGAGCTGCGAGATGGTGACCCGACCTGAAGTCAGATGCGTCCCCGACTGAGCCCCCCCCAGGAGCCTCAATTTAAAGATTCTTTTGAGGGTGGGACCAACGCGGGGTCACTCGGACGGTTGAGAGGCAGACTTGGTTGCAGCTCCAAACCGGCCAGGCGGGGCCACGGGAGGGTGGCACCTGGGGGACAGGATGACAGCCAGCTGGAGCTGTCGGGGAGCACCTTGTGGGCGGCCGGCAGGGTGGTTAGCTGGCTTTGGAGGGAGCCCTGTGGGCTGGCTCCCTTGAATAATTTCACGGGCTCCTGGGCCTAGGGGCTGTCCCTAGCTGTGGGGACAAGCAGGGCAGGCGAGCAGTGGCCCTGAGCGGGACAGGACAATAAGGGAAATGGTCGGGATGCAGGCTGCTTGAGGAGTGATCTGGCCGCCCTCTAGCCAAAGACCCCAAAACCCAGTAAAGCCAGCATTTGAGACAACGATGTTCCACAGAGCCGGGTCCACCACTGAGCGTGTGACTCCCCAGGGGGGGTCACTAAGCATGCGTCTGGGGGCAGCCGCCCGGGGGGCTTAGGGGACTGACCCAAGAGAAGCGAAAACGTGTGTCCCTGCAAAGACTGGTTCACGCCTATTCGCACCGGCTTTACTCCCAATGGCCCCCAAGTGGAGGCCACCGGGATGTGCATTTGTAACGTGGCATGTGGAAGGCCAGGCCCGGACACAGGCACCACCTCGGAGGACACAGGGCAGGGGGGCAGTGTCTGGGAGTCTGTGCTACTCTCTGGTGCCCCCGGAACTTGCATCCTGGTGGAGGAGTGGCGGGTGTGGACGGGCAGCTTTTGTGATCCAACTAGAGACCCTGCCCCTAAAAGCACAAAGACAAAACCCAACCTCAGCTCCCCTGGCCTGAGGTGAGGCCGGAGGTCACAGAGCTTGGGAGGGTCTTTGGGTTCCTGCGATCAAAATCCCATCTTGCAGATGAGAATTCCGAGGCCGAGGAACAGGAAGCAGCATCTGCTGAATGCTCAACAGCCACTAAGCCCCGTGACACGCATCTCACGGCCTCGATTCATTTCGTTTCCGCGATACCCCCAGGGTGACACCATCACCATCCTTCTGATGGGGAAATCAGGACACCTTGAGGATGCATATTCCTCCCCAGGTCACACGTGCTGGGAGAGCCTGGGCCAGAATCCGGGTCTTGAGGCCAAGCTGGGCTTTTCCCTACACGCTGCGCTGCTCCCCGCATTGGCCTCTCTGCTGGGCCATGGCCCCAGGCATCCTGCTCACACACAGACTGATTCCGGGAGAAGTCAGCCCAGCCCTTCTCAGTCTGTCCCAGCCTCCGGGAGGAGCCTCGGAGGCTGGCATCGGGACAGAGGGACTCTGCAGGGAAGAGCCCACAGATGGGGAAAAGTCTATTTTTCCGCACGGCGGTGGTGTTCCCTGTGCCGGGGGGCGGGCCACCATTGCTGGCTGCCCCCCCCCCGTCTTCCTGCAGAAGCTTCCATCCTTCTTGACCACTCTCTGCCCTGGACTGTAGCCACGGGCCCCCTTCTGTGGGCGACCCCCTGGGTTCCGCCCGTGGGGACCCTGGAGAGAGGTCTGAGGGAGGCGGAGAGGGGAGGAGTACAGCTATCTCCCTGCTCCTTCGTTGTTGGTCCCTCCGAGGCCACGGCTCCTGGCAGAGGCCCTCTCAGGGCTACTAACCCCCCGGGCTCTGTTGGGCTTAGCAGGCAACAGCTTCCTGATACCAGCCCAGAGCTCTCGTTCACGTCCCTCTTCTAGAATTTAGGCTTGCCTTTGTATATAATCTCTTCAGTAAAGTCTCATCAAAATGACCCCTTTGGTTTCCTGCTGGGACCCTGATATAATTAGGGGGTGAATTCAGAGAGACCCAGGGCAAGAAGACAGGCAGTGGGCCCCGGACAGGTGGACAAGTGCCGGAGACAGGCTGTGTGGCCGGCACAGCGCTTTGTGTGAGGGTTAATTTTACGTGTCCGGGTTGCCTGGGCCACGGGGAGGCCAGACATTTGGCCAATCATTATTCTGAGGTTGTCGAGGAGGATGTTTTTGGATAACATTAACATTAATATTGACATTGGATAATAAACATTAACATAAATCGATGGATTGAGTAATGCCAATTACCCTCCCCGCGGTAGGTGGGCCTCGTCCAATCAGTTGAAGATCTGAATAGAGCAAAAGGCTCCAGCCTGCTGACTCGCCCTGCAGATCCTGGCATTTGTCAGTCTCCATAATCGTGTGAACCAATGCCTCAAAACAGATCTCTTTCTACATATACACGTGTGTGTGTGTGTGTGTGTGTGTGTGTGTGTGTCCCACTCTTTCTCCGGAGAGCCCTGAGACAGTGTGGAAGCGGCACATCGCCCTCGGGTGAGGGACAGTTCTGCTTCCCTCTTCTCTCTCCAGCTCGCTGGGGCTCTGATGGGCACACGCTGCTCTCAGCCTGGATCCCTGCTGTTTCAAAGCCGTGGGCTCTGTGCCCATGTCCACGTGGAGCCCAGCCGTGGCCCACTTCTGCGATCCACCTGTCCATGTGCAGAGGAAGATTCGTCGGCCCCCTCGGGGCTTTGTGTTAAATGAGGCGGCAGCTCACGCCCGTGCAGTGATCGATGGCGCTGTTTCTGGGCCACGGCACAGGCCTCCTCTATGGGCAGGTGGTGCTGGGGGCCGCTGGCCTGCCCTTCGGGTCACTGCTCACTGCAGGGGACACCATCAGGCTCTAGGGGCTGTGGGCCAGGTGGCAGAACCTTGCCGTTTCCTTAATTAGCTCCTGGACGTCCTCATTAGGCAAAGCCTCATGACGCATCTGGAACCTGGACAGCCAGCGGCGGCCCCGCGGCCCCTCCCCACCTGGACCTCACTCCAGCCCTAAGAGGGCTCTGCTGGGGGGCACTCTCCTTCCTTCCCCGGCCCGTCCTTGACAGCCTCCAAGAAGCAGCTCAACCCAGTTCAGCCTGGTCGATCCGATCCACACACA
This sequence comes from Prionailurus viverrinus, assembly GCF_022837055.1. Classification (NCBI taxonomy): domain Eukaryota; kingdom Metazoa; phylum Chordata; class Mammalia; order Carnivora; family Felidae; genus Prionailurus; species Prionailurus viverrinus. Next base: position 112,961,414 of record NC_062570.1, read on the forward strand.
CCACCAACTCCTTGCCGGGGGGCAGGCCCAGGGGGAAGGTGGGAGCTCTCAAGGCAGGTTGGAGCTCCAAGCAGGACAAACCGCACCGAGAGACCAAGGCCGCGGGCCTCCCAGCCACCTGCCCTGTCTACTTCCACCCCTAGACCCTCCGATTTCCTCCTCTGTGCAAAGGGACTGTAACTGCCCAGCCCATAGACTGGCTGCGAGATCCAAATGCTCACCCACTTGGTGACCCCTTGGTGAGCTCTCCCATGGCACCTGTCATGCCTGCCGCCAGGGTCAAAGGGGACAGACCTCTCCTGTGTCTTCATCTCGCTGAGCAAAGGGATGACGCCCTGAGGGGGTCCCCGAGGTTCAGGGCTCAAGGGGAGGCCAGAGCTGCCCTCCCCGTGGCCTGTTCCCTGACCCCACTCGCCCACCATGTGGCCCCTCACCTGTGACATCTTCTCTTTGTTGGACATCGTGTTTAAAGGCGGCTCCGTCACCATGAGAGGATGCTGCTCCGGGGCGACGCGGAGCACCTGGTAGAAGGAGTGATGCCATATCTGTGGAGAGAGCAGGAGACGCGGCGAGGCACGTCCGTGAGCCACGCCGATCTTCTGGAAGGGGGACGGAACCTGCCTACCCTGCAAAGTGGCTTCCGCGATAGCTTATGTGATTCTCAGCAGGAAGGACAGAGCGGCTGCAGACAAGACAAGACACAGAAGCTCCATGTGTGTGCCGGGCCTGGAGTCGGGACGGGGAGCAGACAACGAAGTGTGAGGCCTAGTCCTCGTCTGACTGGGCAGCAGACATGGGCCCCGAGACACAGCGGTGGGGGGAGCGTGGCACCAGGCGTGGGCCTAGAAAAGGAACTTGACGCTTATGTGCTGTTTCCTCGTCTATAAAATTGAAAACTTTCCCTTCCTTGGAGAGGGTCATGAGGACGTCGTAGAGGGTCTGGCACAACGTTTGTAGAAAACCGAGCGTATTTGTTTCCTGTGGCCGCCGTAACAAAGACCACAGCCCAAGTGACTTAAACAACACCTCCTGGTCCTGGAGGCCGGAGCCCGAAGTCCAGGCGTGGGCAGGGCCGGGGCCTCCCAAGGCCTCTTTCCTTGTGTGTGGACGGCCATCCTCTCCCTGTGTCCTCACGGGGTTGTCCCTCTGTGAGTGTCTGTGTCTTGATGCCCTCTTCTTACAAGGACCCCGGTCACATGGGATCAGGGCCCACCCCAGTGACCCCTTTGAAGAAGCGGGGGAGAGGGAGACACAGAATCCGAAGCAGGCTCCAGGCTCCAAGCTGCTGGCACAGAGCCCGACGCGGGGCTCGAACCCACGAACCGCGAGATCATGGCCTGAGCTGAAGTTGGGTGCTTCACCAACTGAGCCACCCAGGCGCCCCTTGGTCACCTCTTTAAATACCCCATCTCCAGATACGGTCATGTTCTGAGGTGCTCAGGGGCAGGACTCCAACTTAAGAAACTGGGGGACACGACTCAAGCCACAGCACCTACCGAGTGCTTGGTGCACAGTAGGTGCTCAACAAGCAATGAATAATGCTCCTGCCTGCCTCTGGGGAGGAGGCTCCATGGGGAACTGAAAACAGAAGTGAGGGGAAGTTCAATGGAGGAAGGGTTTCAGGAAGGGGGGATGCGGAAACACACGGCAACATGGCGCCCATGAAACACAAAGGCCAGATGGGTGGGCTCGCAGCTGGATGTCCAGCCACTATGGACTGGAGCAGGGAAGTGACACGATCAGATGTAGAACAGTCATTCGACAGGCTGTGTGGGGGTGAACGTGGCGGGGGTGCGAGGTAGGAGGAGGGGTACCATGGGGGAGGATCGTTGCAATGATCCTGGTATTTGGACAAGCGTTGAACCAAGAATTGGAACCAGCTGAAGAGACACCAGAAGTCGGCTCCCCTGGGTCAGCCAGGCAGCTGAGCCTGCACCAGAGAGGGGAGGGGAGGGTGGAGACTACGGCCCAGGCAGCCCGGGGCCCAGGGGCTGGTGGGCCACACACTCCAAAGACCTGTCTACACCGCTTCAGTTTCTGTATTCCCTGTGACATGCTAACGGAGGGCTACAGCCAGAATCAGAGCCAACACTTCAGCCATGTAGACAGGAAGTGTCTGTGAGCGACACTCCCACAACCCCTTCAAGACGACCCCAATGAACACACACCTCCTGACATCCACACCCTGTGCAGACCTTTCCCCCACTGAACCAGGACTGGCTCGTGCAACCCACAGAATATACCAACAGTGAAGGCGTGTGTGGCCCATAGGGCTACGTCATAAAGCCATCGCAGCCTTCACATTGGCCGCCTTGATTGTTTCTTCCAGGGGAAGTCAACCACCATGCTGTGAGGGCATTCCAAGGCCCTTGCAGAAAGTCCCCAAGAAGGACCACCTTGCCAGCCCCATGGAGCACCACGGAGCACCACCATGGACATGTCTGCTCCAGCCCCGGTCGAACCTTCAGATGATGCACCCCCAGCTGACTCCTGACTGCTGCTCCATGAGAGAGCCCAAGCCAGAACCACCCAGCTGAGCCGCTCCCAAACGCTTGACCCACAAAAACCGTGAGAGGAAGTAGATGGCCATCGGTGTTTTAAGCTTCTAAGTTTTGGGGTGATTTGTTATGCAGCGTAGATAATTAATAGATCTTCCTAGGCAGCGTGCAAACTTCAGCCATATATGGAGACCCTGATCAGAACCTTCGGTTGCTAAGACAGAGTGGTTCAAATAGCCGTATTGAATACGTCTGTATTGCACTGACCTACAGAATTTTTTTTCTTATGGTAAAACGTACATACTAATTCAACCTTTTTAAAAAGCGCACGGCTCGGTGGCAGTAAGTATATTCACACTGCTGTGCAACCTTGAACACCATCCGTCTCCAGAAATTTTTTACCATCCTCAACCAGAACTCTGTCCCCGTTAAACACTAACTCCCCATTCCCCTTCCCCCAGCCCCCTGGTGCCCGCCGTCCACCTTTCTGTTTCCACGAATCTGACGACTAAGAGTCCTCGTATGGGTGGAATCACACAGTTTTTGTCTTTTTCTGCCTGGCTCATTTCACTCAGCCTCATGTCCTTAAGGTCCGGCCGGGTTGAAGCAGGTGTCGGAACTTCCTTCCTTTTCAAGGCGGAGTGACAGTCCGTCACGTGTGCAGCACATTCTGTTTATCCATCCATCTGCCGATGGACACCTTGGCCGTAGTGAATGTGGGTGTGCAGATGTCTCTTCCTGCCCTTGTCTTCGATTCTTTCATGTTTTGGAACCTCCGTACCGCGATCCGAGTGGCTGCACCATTTTACGTTACCACCAGCCCTGCGTGAGGTCCCAAGGCCAACGCTTGTCATCTCCCGTTTTTCTGCTTGTTGCTTTAAACAGGCGTGGAGTGGATTAAGGACTTTTTATCCATCTCCTCGAATCCATACAACAGCACTACACGCAAGAAAAAATGACACCCCTTTCTTACAGGTAAGGAAACAGAGGACCAGGGAGGCTGGTTACTCGTCCAAAATGACACAGATGATAAGGTGTAGAGACAGGATTCAGGCTCGGGTCTCAGACCCCACGACCCGTGTGGTTTGTAGCATGGTGTAGCGTCCACAGGGACCAAGAGAGAGGCCCAGAGAGGCCCGGATGCCAGGGCACCTCCCCCCCGCCAGTGCCAGGGAACAGATATGCCCCCCAAACGTCAGTAGGGGCCCCGTGGACAGGTCCCACCCCAGCAGGAGCTGCAGCCTACCTTCTCCATGTTGGCCCAGTTCGTGACGGTTGCCCGGGAGATGGGATACTGTAGGCTAAGTTCCCCTCGCTTATGCTGAGCCTCGTCTCCGAGGAACCAGTCCTCCTCGCCCATCCCCACCAGCGGATTCTGAAAGACACAGGCCAGGACAGGTCAGCTCTCGAGGGTGACTCACCTCCACTCGGCTTCCACGTGCTGATGCACAAGGAGCAATGGCGAGGAGCCGTGACGTGCAGCTGGGGGACCGCTCCAGGTCACGGCGCTGGTGGTGGCGGCCTTCTCAAGCTTGCGTGCCATTTCAAGATGCCACTAAGACGTTTTAGCAAAATGATCTGCAAGGTCAAAGTGCCCCCAGGGGCACCTGGGCGGCTCAGTCGGTGAAGCGTCTGACTTCGGCTCAGGTCGTGATCTCACGGTTCGTGGGTTTGAGCCCCGTGTCGGGCTCTGTGCTGACGGCTCGGAGCCTGGAGCCTGCTTCGGATTCTGTGTCTCCCTCTCTCTCTCTCTCTCTCTCTCTCTGCCCCTCCCTTACTCATGATCTCCCTCTCTCTGTCTCTGAAAAACGAATAAACCTTAAAAAAAAATTTTTTTTTTTAATTTAAAGATATTGAGGTGGGATCATCCTGGATTATTGGGGGACAGAGGGCTAAATCCAGTGACAAGTGTCCGTATAAGAGACAGAGCGGAGGCTGGAGGGGCATAGTCACGAGCCCAGGGGCGCCCGGGGCCCCGGCAGCTGGAGAAGGAAGGATGGTCCCTCAGCACCGGTGGAGGGAGCTCAGCCCTGCTCACACCTGATTTAGGACCTCCGGCCTCCAGAGCTGGGACACAATAGGTCCGTGGTCACCGGTCATGGCCGCCCCAAGCAGGACACTCACGTTCCTCACCGCCAGCACCCTGAGCATCATCCCCAAGCCCGTTCCACACCGCGAGGGGCCAGGCATTCGGGCACCGCCTCACTGAAGCTTCCCCCGGATGTGGCACGTGTGTGTTCGTTCACCCCGCCCTGTGCACGGGGTGTCGGAGCCCCAAAGGCAACTTGCCCCCAGTGACGCAAGTGCGGAGGCAGAGCCGGTGTTCGGATGTGGGTCTCCTGACCCCGCAGCCCCCCACGCTTCACCGCTAAGCCCTGCGATCTCAAAGAAACGGGCCGGCCAGCCAGCGAGGGCGCAGGCACCTGCCGTGACCCACTTAGGGAAGGGCAGGGACTCTCTGGCTTTCTGCCCCCCAGCATGCCCTGGTAGGAAGGCCGGTCTTAAAACTCCAGCGGCCTGCTAGAAACATCGCCATTGATTTGCTCCAAGTGATGCAGAGCCCAGGCGTAATCACCCCGGGACCCGGACACGTGGGGCTCCCCCCGTGACCAAGGTGACCCCTCTCACGGATGGGTAGGCTTCCCAGGGAGGAGCGTGGTGACTCAGCACCGGGGCCTTGAAGGCAGGTGGGGGGGGGGGGGTCCTGCCTCTACTGCTCGCTCACACAGGGACATGAGCACGTTTCCTCTCAGAGATGCCGGCCCCTCTTCAGGGAGAAGGGCCCCACGGCAACTCCCCGGTAGGGCCACCAGGCTCATGTCAACTCAGCGAGTTACAGTCGTTATGTGAACTAAGTGTCTCACAGCTGCTTCGAGTGGGAGAAGTTCCAGGACGTGGCAGGGCCCTCGGTGGCGGGAGGGGGGCGGGGGTGGAGGGGGGAGTGGCCACCTTGCAAACGATACGCAGGTCTGGCGGGTGGAGCTGGAGCACGTCCTTTGTCCTATCCGCTGCCCCCGGGAAAGGTTCAGGAGGAGGTGCCTCCAGCCAGCACGTGACTTTTGTTTGGTCTGTGTGGGGTTTGCAGAAAAGTGAGTTCTCCTTGAGATCTCGATGCAAAAACCTGAATTTCTTACACACAGAATCGATCACCAGATGGACCAGCAAATCCGGTCCTGAGAACAGGCCCGGGGGAGCCAAACACGGCGCCTCAGACGCCTCAGACGCGTCGCCCGCGCCCCCGGCAGCCCTGGGCACAGCGACGGTCAGCAACTCACGTTGTGTCGAAGTTTCCCGAGGAGGGTGGGGAACACGGCCAGGGGGTTTTCCATGCCCGCAAAGCCCACCTTGCTGAAGCCTGAGCCGTAGTCGCAGACGAGGGGCACGTCCATCGTGTTGAGCGCGGCCTGGACGGGCTGCGGGAGACACGACAGGGTGATTCGAGCGTTTGCAAGGCACCCGACGGCGGGGCCGGTGCCGCCTGGATGTGGGGCACGACGGCGGGGGGAGGGGTGGACGTGGGCTCTGCGCTCACGGCTGTGCAGTCGCCCCTCCCCCAGCCCGGAGTGGGCCCCCCCCCCCCCCCCGGGTCAAGTCACTGTTTGGGTGCTGAGGGCAGTTTCCGGAACTAGTGGGCTTTCAAAATTCTTTGTTTAATTTTTTTTAATGTTTATTTATTTTTGAGAGACAGAGAAAGAGAGTGCACGCATGAGCAGGGGAGGGGCAGAGAGAGAGAGAGAGAGAAAGCAAGCGAGCATGAACAGGGGAGGGTCAGAGAAAGAGGGAGACGCAGAATCCAAAGCAGGTTCCAGGCTCCGAGCCGTCAGCACAGAGCCCGACGCGGGGCTCGAACCGACAGACCGCGAGATCACGGCCTGAGCCGAAGTCCGACCCGCGTGAAGCATCCGGGTCCATATGCCACCAGACATGTGCAGAAGCAGCAGCCCAGGCCCCTCTCGAAGCTCTGCTCCTGCCCTGGCCACCTCACCCGCCAAGGCTGCTTCGCCGCCAATCGCAGGGGCTCGGGCCTCATCTCCTCATCCTCCCCCGCCCCCTTGTCACCCCCAGGCCTGCAGAGACCGATGCCGTGCCCTGCGCTGTGTCATCTGTCTCAGCAGGACGTGGCCGCGGCCCTGCTCACCCCGGCAGATTGGCCTTCCCTCCCCACGGGCCTCTGGTGGCACCAACACGGGCGCGGTACCAGCAGCTAGCCCCGCGCACACTGTCCCCCAGGCGCTGGTCAGTCGTAAGCCACTGCGGCCCCGGCGGCCAGCGGCACAGCACGGGGTGCCTGACATCTCCAAACCCCACGGCAGCAGCGGCATTCGAGTGTGGCACTGTCAGGGAGGAAAGGGCACTGGTGAGGGATGTGTCGGCAAAGAGCATCCCTGCCCCCCCAAAAGACAGTATGTGGCTCTCCGGCCCCCTGGCACCCGTGAATGTGACCTTTTTCGCCAAAAGGGTGACCGAGTTCAAATGAGGTCATGCGCTGGGGCAGGCCCTCACCCGCCGACTGGGGTCTTTGTAAGAGGAGGAAAGTTGGACACAGACGGAGGTCACGCGAAGACAGAGCAGAGATCGGAGCGACGTGCCCACCAGCCAGGGAAACGCCAAGAATCGCTGGCAACCGCCAGAAGCCGGGAGAGAAGCCGGGAGCAGATTCCACCTCCGCCCCCAGAAGCAACCAGCCCTGATCTCGGACCCCCGGCCTCCAGGACCGGGAGACGGTGAATTCTCGTTGTTTTGAGCCCCCTCCCCCCGTCGGTGGGGACTGATTACCGCACCCACAGCAGGGGCAAAGGCCGCGGCCCCGACCGCTGCGAAAAAGGGCCGTATCCCCACCTTCCTGGACCCTTCTCATCCTCACGCCTCGGTACATGTGACCTCCCGGCCAGGAGAGCGCTTTTCAGAGTGGTCGCCATTAATCCCCTCGATCTGTTTTATTTCTCTTCCTATCACTTATTATTACACACATTGGAATGAACACGGTCCTTTTTCGTACAATTGAACATTTTCTTTTCACTTTGACTGAAGATTTTAGCTCTGCCTACACAGGGCTCGGCAGGGAGACTCAAACACAGGCATTGGGGAGGGGTGTGTCCTTCCTTCCCTCCTTCCCTCCCTCCCTTCTTCCTTCCTTCCTTCCTTTTCCTTCCTTCCTTCCTTCCTCTTCCCTCCTTCCTTCCCCTCTTTCCCTCCCTCCCTCCCTCCCTTTCTTTTTTCTTTAAACCTATTTTGTTTTACCCTTCTTGATCAACTTTTCCCCAACCGTGAGTGGCTAAGCCGGGCCGTCGTTGAGTGCAAACTGCTCAGGTAACTGTACTTGTGCTATGTGGGATCAGAGAGGCCCCGGGTGGAGGCAACCCGGGGGGGGGGGCGGGGGGCAGGAGCAGGCGGCGGGTTGGCATCTGGTTCTGCGATGGACTCTGTGATCTCAGCGAGTCACTGCCTGGAGTTTCGATATTTGCGGATTACAAGAGAGATGTCGCGGTGAGCGAGGCGAATCCGGGTCTCGCTGGCACGTCTGCGGCTGAGATCGCGGGGGGCCGGGGGCGCCGGCGCTAATCCATCGAGCGATGGAGTCCTCGGAGGCACTTGTGGAGCTCGTCTCGCCAGGAAAAGCATGCGACACCCGCAGGTACGCGGCCCCGGTGAGCCGTTTTCTGTCTGGCGCACACCTCGCAGGTGTTGGGTTGAGCAGGTGCCGCGGCCGGTCCACACGACTTGTTCAGTCGACATTAACCGTTACTATCATTATGTCATCAGCTGTCATCGGGATATCAAAATGGCACCTACAAGCTATTGCACGTTAAGTTTCTAAACAACAGCCCCACCAGCCAGGTTCCCTGTGGGGTGCTTAATGCCGCCACCCAGGGAGTGTGTGGGGTCGCCCGGGGAGGGGGGGTCCCCCAATCGCCCAAGGAGATTTAACACATCCTGACCTGGGGCTGCCAGGAGAGCCCAGCGATTAAGGCAAATGAGCCCTGACGTTTCTTTCAATAAAAGTAAAAAGTGGGCAGATAAAGGGGGCATAGAGATCAGTCAGTACGGACCTGATTTTTTCTGTCGAGGGAGAGAGAGCGCGGGCACACAAGCAGGGGAGGGGTGGAGGGAGAGGGAGAGGGAGAATCTCAAGCAGGCTGCACGCCCAGCACCGAGCCCAGTGTCACGACCTAAGCCAACATCAAGAGTCAGACGCTCAACCGACGGGCCACCCAGGCGCTCCATCATGGATCTGATTCCTAGGGGTGATTCTCCAAACGGTTTCACCGCTTGTGACATCCAACTCCCTGCGCTCGGCACTACGCGGCGAACCTGATGTGGCGGGAATCGAAATGCACGGTACACCCGTCCGGTGCCCCGTGCCTGACCACCGCCTCCCTCCACCATGGATGTGAGAGGACAGGTTCTTCCCACCTGTGACCGTGGTGTGCCTGATGGGCCCTTCGCCCGCTTGGCTGTTGTGACTACAGACGAGCACGTGAATGTGAAGCCTCGTGTTTCATGAACTGTGAAAAGAGTGACCACGATTATAGCGTGAAGGACTTCTCCTTATGGTATTTTGAATAATCTGAATTTCCCAGACAGGAGAGGTTGGGGTGGGAGGGAGTGCGTGCGCACGTGTGTGTGTGTGTGTGTGTGTGCGCGCGCACGTGTAGTGGCTGTGGGAGTGGTACAGAACGGAAGGTAAGTCAGCGGGCCCAAGTCTTTGCAGGGACCCGTGTGAGCCCCGGGCCGGGCGGTTACGCAGATGTGCGCACAGGTGCACAGACACATCCGTGAATGGACAGACCACGCCTGTGACCATTTCTAGCCTCACGTTCCTTACACGCCTCAGAGTCCAGACAACCAACTCAGGGCAGAATCCAACCCACGGGGCACCTCGGTGGCTCAGTCGGTGAAGCGTCCCACTCCGGCTCAGGTTATGACCCAACGGTTCGTGAGTCTGAGCCCCACATCAGGCTCTGCGCTGACAGCTCAGAGCCTGCTTGGGATTCTCGGTCTCCCTCTCTCTCTCTGCTCCTCCCCGGCTCTCTCGCTGTCTCTCAAAAATAAATAAACATAAAAAAAAAACACCTTTAATTCATCGTGATAAGGCTATAAATAGGAGCCCGCATTGCGAGTTGGCTTTGGAAGACTTGGACAGATTCCAGACAGGGGAACAGACAGGCACAGGCCCGGAGTCTGGGGTGAGTGGGGCGGGCCTCGGGGAAGTACGTGAAAGGCACGTTCCAGATGGTCTTGGGCGTCTTCGAATCTTTCCTCCCTCACTGCTATCACATCTGTGGGGTTCGCTGACACATTAATACCCGCCCCCACGCGGAGAGGACTTTCTCATGCAAGACGCGGGTCTAAGTGAGCTCATATAAGCCCCCAGCAGCCCTGTGGGGCTGGGGCTCACCAGCCTCAATTTTTCACTGAGGAGTCAGGCACAGGGGAGTAAAGTCAGACCTCTGGCTACCGAGCAAACAGCCATCACCTCTTTGCAACTTCTCTTGTTACAAAGGTGAGCCTATTTTCCCGCTCTGAAATCGGGACTGGGTTTGTGCCTCCTCCTGAGGCCAACATCATGTGATGGAGGCGACCCTGTATGAGCTCTGCGACCCCCTCTTGCTGTGCTAAGACCACCATGTGCCAGAGACTGAGACAGCCAGCCAATGGCCAACCACCTGCCACACATGTGCAAAAGTTCATCTTCAATCATCCAGCACCAGTGACCTACTGGGTGGCCCCTGACACACCACAGACCCCAGACCAGAACCCTCACCCAGCCAAAGCACAGACCAATGAGAAACAGTGAAACAGTTGCTGTTGTAATGCCACGAAGTCTGGTGCGGTTGTTACGCAGCAACAGCTGACTGATACGCTCTGCTACAACTGTCTCTGTATTTTTAATAAATGGCCCTTCCCACGACCTTGATGATCTGTTGTCAACTGGCTCAAAGTTATCTGCTCACCACAGGCACACAGAGAATGCAGAGAAGCTAAGGTTATCAAAAGTCACACAGTAATGGTCTAAACCAGGCATTAGCCACCTCCAGCCCATGAGCCGCATCTGGCCCACTGACTGGTTTGCAAATAAAGGTTCGTCGGAACACGGCCACACCCACTCACTCACCTACTGCGTATGGCGGCTTTGGGGGCACCAGGGCACAACTGAACAGCTGAGACCAGACGGCCACAAAGCTTAGAATATTTACCCTGCGACCACTTACAGAAAAAGGTTGACAACCCCAGGCAAGACCATCTTTGATTACAGAAACCAAGTGATTGTGGGTGCCCCAGCTTGAAAAGCATTTTCGCTCATGGGACACCTGGCTGGCTCAGTTGGCTGAGCATCTGACTCTTGGTTTCGGCTCAGGTCATGACCTCAGGGTTCGACAGTTGACGAGGTCGAGCCCCGAGTCAGGCTTAATGTTGACAGTGCGGAGCCTGCTTGGGATTCTCTCTCTCTCTCTGCCACTCCCCCCTCAAAAATAAATACACAAACTTTTTTAAAAGAGCATTTTGTCCTATTCTCACCGCCGCCCCCCCCCCCAGCCTCTTGGGAAGCAGCAGTTGCCTGGAGGCTTTGTTTCCTTGACTTCAGCTGCCCTCGGCGAGTCGTGGGGCTGGCTCAGCGTCACCCGACAAAACGCCGCGGACCCTGGGGAGCCCTGACTCATCCGAGGTGTCACAGGAGCTACCTGGTGGCTGTGGAGAATGAAGCCGAATCTTCCCCGGACCCTTCCGGAATAAACGGAGCATTTACACAAGGCACACAGGATGTTTGGGGTGCTTTCACAGTACGCAATCAGTCAGAATACAACCGGGCCCTCCTCCATATTTGAGTAACAAACTCCGGGTGAAATCGCCCACGTGTCTCGGTTTGTCCAGCTTTTCCCGGTTTTCGCGTTGAAAGAACCGTGTCCCCGGAAACTCGGTCCTGGGCAAACCGGAACAGCGGGCCCCCCTGTTTCCCGAGAAAGCCGCGAGGGCGCAGGCGGTACAGGGGGCAGTCCCGGCAGTGAGCACGGACCGATGCTGTGCGGGTCCTGGGGGCAAAGAGCCAAAGGGTGGGCTCCGGGGCTCGGGGGCCCGAGGTTAGTGGGCCGACAGGTACCCAGACAGTCCCCAGCCGGTGTCGGGGAGCGAGCGGGGTTCCGGCCACACCGGGGCCCTGGCACCTCTGAGCCGGCCAGTGCGTGGCCATCGGCCGGATCAAGGACGCCCCCGGGGGTCTTCTGCTTTAGGCCCCTGCGGCTCCCGCTGCCCCGCCCCGTCGGGGTCATCACGGCTGCCCCATGTCACGTCTCCCATCCGAACCTCGAAGCCCGGCTCCCACGCGAGGTGCGGTTCATCCGTCATCCACTCCCCTACAGAAAACCACGCCGCAAACCCTGCGATCACGAAGAGAGATGGCCCGGGTCCACGCTTCCTCCTTAGGTAACGTTCGTTCGCGGATGTTTCGGAGACAGCTACCTGTTTTAGTGAGTAACTAATAACCCGCCGCCCAGTGTGAGGCAGCAGGCCCCGCCCAAACCCCCGCGCACCTGTCCCCACCGAGCCTGCTCCCAGGGGCGCCCATCGCCCTGAAGTGTGTTGACAATTCTCCTACTTCCTTCTACTGGTCACCACACCTGGATCAGTCCCTAAAGACGACACTGTGCTTCCCTGCTTTTGGCTTTTACGTGGGTGGAATAGTCTCCCTGGATGTTTCTTCTGTGGTTCTGTCTTTGCTCATTCCTGCATGGATGCACATGGCCGTGGTTCACGTTCCGCACTGCGTACTATTCCCTATTCCTCTGTACGTGCATTTGAGCCAGGGGTGTGTTTGAACAGCAACAGTCCCTTCATCTGGAGGAGTCGTGAGGCGTGCAGGCTGGGGCCGGAGCTGAATTCAGGGGAGACCCGGGTGAGGCTCAGCCCCGCATGTGCCCTCTCCCAGGATGCACCTTCTCCCCCAAACAGAAGTTGGTCAGTTATTTAAATAATGTGGCCCCAAGAGTCATCACCTTGCTCCCCTAGGATGTCATGCTTCTTGGTCTAGAAATGAGGGCATCCCACTGCCATTTAAAATGAAGCAGTTAGGGGCACCCGGGGGGCTCAGTCGGTTGAGCATCCGACTTCGGCTCAGGTCATGATCTCACGGTTCGTGGGTTCGAGCCCCGCGTCGGGTTCTGCGCTGACAGCTCGGAGCCTGGAGGCCGCTTCAGATTCTGTGTCTCCCTCTCTCGCTGCTCCTCCCCCCCCCAAAATAAATAAACCTTAAAAAATTATTAGTAGAATAAAACGAAGCGTTTATTTGGTGAATGCTGCACGTCAGCACCACAAGCCTCCAAGAACCACGGTGTCAGAAGGCTTCTGGCTCAGTCTCTCCCACCCAGGATCTCAGGTCCTGCACCCCGGTGTGCGCACAGCACAACCTGGGATGGGGCCCACCCTTGAGACTCTAGAATTTACTCTGCGGCTCCTCATGCCAAGCTGCTTCCTTTCCCGGGTGCCCGGGGTGTCCCCTGCTGGCCGTTCCCCAGACCACAATTCTCACGGAGCTGGTTCCCAAATCCGAGAGCCAGAAAGGTAATGGGGTCACGTGCTTTTCCTTCTGAAGCAAAGTCGGTTTAGCCCCTAATTCAATTTAGCCCCTAATACAATACATAGTAACTTGACCGCATTTCTTAAAATAGGTTTTAAGCACCGTGGTAAAATACATTTGTACTAAACTAAACTATCCGGTTCTGGGTCCCGCGGGAACACAGATGTGGTCTCTGTCCTGTTGAAGTGATGAGTCCGTGGAGTGCAGGGCTCCGCACGCTTTGGCCCACGGGCCAAATCTGGCCCGCCCTCTGTTTGAGTAAATAAAGTTTTATTAGGATACAGCCATGCCCGGTGGTTTACATACTGTCTGTGGCTGCTTTCTCACTGCCACGGCAGAGTCGAGTAGTTGACAGGGACCCCATGACCCACGCTGCCATTGACTGAAAAAGTTTGCCTGCTCCTGGACGAGCGGGGTCGACAGAGAAGCCTCTGCCAACAGGCCGTCCTTGGTCACCTGGGTGGCACGGTTGGCTGAGCGTCCACCTCCTGATTCTGGCTCCGGTCACGATCCCAGGGCCATGGAGTTGAGCCCCGCATCAGGCTCCGCACGGAGTGAAGCCTGCTTAGGAGTCTCTCCCTCTCTCCCTCTGCACCCCTCCTCTGCTCTCTCTCTGTCTCAAATGAAAAATTTTTTTTAAAAAAGCTTCCTGTGTGGATTTCACTGCCCATTGATCCACGCGCTCAAAAAGTTGTTGCAGACCTACTATGTGCAGGCCGTTATTTCCAGCCCAAAAAGACTCCCGGTATTTTCAAGTTCAGAAAAAGACCCACAGAGACTTCCGGTCCCAGATGATTTTAGAATTGCACGCGGCCGCAGCAGTGATTCGGTTCAATCCCACCCGGAAAGAAGTCTTTTTTAAAAGCTGGAGGAAGAAGGCAAAAGGAAGCATCCAGAGAAAACACAAAACTGCTAGTTCGTAAATGGGAGAAACAAACCCCCAAAGTGCACGCAGCCTAGGGTTCTTCAGAGCCCTGGGGCTTTGGAGAAGCTTCCTCCTTCTCACCTTCATGTTCCCTGGGAAGAGACGAGGTGTCTGCAGGGCCTGGTGCCTACTCAGCAGTTTCTGGTGGTGCCCAGTGACATTTTCTCTGTTCAAAAACGAGGAAGAGTCTGGGGAGCCTGGGTGGCTCGGCGCATCAGTCGGTTGAGCGTCCGACTTTGGCTCAGGTCATGATCTCTCCATTCCGGAGTTCGAGCCCCACATCGGGCTCTGTGCTGACGGCTCGGAGCCTGGAGCCTGCTTCGGATTCTGTGTCTCCCGCTGTCTCTGCCCCTCCCCTGCTCATGCTCTGTCTCTCTCTCAAAAATAAATAAATGTTAGGGGCGCCTGGGTGGCTCAGTCGGTTAAGCGTCCGACTTCGGCGCAGGTCATGATCTCTCCATTCCGGAGTTCGAGTCCCACATCAGGCTCTGTGCTGACAGCTCAGAGCCTGGAGACTGCTTCGGATTCTGAGTCTCCCTCTCTCTCTGCCCTTCCCCTATTCATTCTCTGTTTCTCTCTCTCTCTTAAAAATAAAGATTAAAAAAAATTTTTTTTTTTAAGAAGAGTCCCGCAGACCTTAACTGAGCAGTGAAAGCATCTCGGTGAACGCAGAGCTGCTGGAACAAAACGCGGTGAGAAGCCACCTGCCCCGCCGGCACCCACCAGCCTCCTGGCCCTGTTCACCCGGGAAGGGGCGTTCCGTCGACGGCAACCCTCCTACAACACGCCCGTTTTCCAGACACGCAAGCAGCCCTCGGGGAAGCTACCAACCTGCCTGCCTCCTTAGCCAGGGACGCCGGTGTGAGGGGTCTTCTCCTGGCAGCCTGGGCCATCACGACGCAGCACAATGGCACTGTGCTGTGATGCAGGGGTGGCCTTGGGGCCCTGCACCGGCCCGGACAGAGGTCCCGGCCGGAGATGGCCCCGCATGCTGTCTTTAGCTGTCACGTTCGCCGTCGTACTTTTCCTGGGCCCTGTCCTGGTTCAGTTGCTGTGGAGCCTGGGGCCTCCGCGGAGCTGTCCTGCGGCAGGGACCCCAGCCCCCAGCCTGACCTGCGGAGGCCGCCGTCTAGGATGGAGAACGGTGGGAGCTGGTCGGAGGGCACGACTGCCGGACAGAGCTGCGCTCGGCCCCCAGCAGGGAAAGGTGTCGCTCTGGAGGAGGGCCCGGCGTCCTGGCCCGGACGAGGCAAGGTGGGAAGAGGCTGCGGGCCCCCTCTGTGGGCACCTTGCTGGAAAGGACGGTGCGCGCCCGGAGCGGAGGGGAGCGGGCATGGCCCAGCGTGGGGCTGGCACACACATCCCGTCGTGGCAGGTAGGGCTGAACAAACAGGCGGTTGGCTTTCTGGAACCCGTGCTGACTCAGGGGCAAGGTGACGCTGCTTCTGCCGGTCGGCAGGCGGCCGCAGGCGCCACGGGGGGCGGTCAGCTTAACAGCCTTGCTTCTGTGTGTCGAGGGTCCCGCTGCATGTCTGCAAACACCCCGGATCGGCCACCCGGATGCCAGCCCCCATCACCGGCGCCCAGAACCCGACTGGAGGAGTCCCCTTTCCCTCCAGGTCGCCGCTCTGAGCGCTGCGGGCTTGGAAACAGAATTCCACGTACAGAAAGAGATAAAAGGTTACGAACAAGCTCCTGAGAGCAGAGAGGACTCACAGCTCGGCGGTTAAGCTCAAGGGTCCTGACGCGGGAGGCACGCTCTCAGCTCTCGAGGGGCCTGGAGAAAACGACGCAGACTTTGGAGCTGGGTTTCCTCCCACAGGAGAGGCAGGAACGGCGAACCCCTGGGGTCCGGGTGAGGACTGCGTGAGTTACCGCGTGGAAAGGACTTGGAGGGCGTTTGCCCCGCGGCTAGGGGCGGGAAGGGTGCGCGGGCCCTGGGCCGCCCTTCTGTCCGTCTGCACAGGGCACTCTGTCCCTGCTGCCAGCTCCCTGTGCCCCCAGGGGGTCTCCACAGAAAGCACCCACAGCAGCTGCCGGCCCCCTGCCCGGCTGTTCTCCAGGGGCTCTTCCCCCAATGGTAAGACATGCAAAGTGCCAGGATGGTCTCGCCCAGATTCCTCGTGTGTGTGTGTGTGTGTGTGTGTGTGTGTGTGTGTGTGTGATTCCACGTGACTGTGTTGTAGCAAGACCTCATGTGCCCACCCCCGCGGTGCAGTTCCAGAACATTCCGTCACAAGCATGCTGCCCTTCAGAACCACCCCACCCCACCCCTGACTCCTGGTCACCACGACCTGGGGCTACGGTTCCATCATTTTATGACAAGAACCGCATAGCACGTAACTCTGGGATCTGTTTCCTCCCTCTGTGGAATTCTCTAGAGATCCCTCCAGGTTGTGTGCATCGACAGTCACTCCTTTTCATCGCTGAGCTGTATTCCGCACGGCCAAGTCGGTTCGGCCGCCAGGACAAGATACCACGGGCTGAGGGCTTGAGCAACACGACTTATCCTCACCCCCTGAAGGCTGAAGTCCAAGGTGAAGGCACTGGCTGGCTCGGGGCCTGTTCCCCGGTGTGCAGAAGGGTGCCTGCTCTCTGTGTCCTCACAAAGCAAAGACAGACCTCGTGTCTCTTCCTCTTCCTATAAGGACACTAATTCCGTCACGGGGCCCTATCCCCACGACCTCATCTGACCCAAATTACCTCCCAAAGGCCCCATCTCCAAATACCATCCCATTGATGATGGGCTAGGGTTTCAACATATGGATGGGGGGGGGGGGGGGTGGGGAGGGACACAGACACTCAGACCACAGCGCTTCAGTATGGACGCACCAGCTAGTTTGACCGTTGGCCGTGGAAAGACTTCTCAGTGATTTCTGATTTATTTCAGAGTCATTTCTCTGGGATAAATACCCAAAAGTACAATTGCTGGGCATATTGCCTATATTTAAAAATTAATAATGGAAGGAATGTGCAATTGCAGAAAACAAACAGGGTGCCCCCACGCGTCCTGCCTTTAGGAGGGGCTGGCGGGGGCAGGGCACTGAGGCACCGCCCCTCCCACTCCCCCACCCCCCCACCTCCCCCCACCCCCCCCCACCCCCCCCACCCCCCCGCTCCCATCCAGCCAACCCTCCCCAGGAGCCTCTTTCCTAAGAATTGTCATGAAGATCTTTCCCCTTGATTTATGTCTCAGGATTTGCAGTGTTTCTCCTCACTGTGCAGTCACCTCTCCGGGCCTCCGTGGTCAGATTGCGAGAGGCAGGCGGGGGTACCTCCAAGGCTCGGCCACCTCTCACTGTGCCTCCCACACTCTTACTGCGCCGGCCACTGGTTGGTCCCTACGCCGTTTCTTTATCTCTAGCTCACCAAGCGACATGCCTTCAGGACTACCTAGCTCCTGCAGAAGCCGGGCAGGAGCTATAAGCACTGGTGAGCCCCTGAACCCCAACTCGAAGGCGCTCGGAGGGCAGGGTGACAAGGCCCATGCCTCGTCGTGGAACTCTGCCACCAGCCAGGTCCCCCACTTTGGCAGGTGTCTCCTCCCCACGGGCCTGCAAGAGTCCTGCCACTCGCATCCTGCGTAGCCCCGCCCTCCCTCCCTGACTTTTGTAACAAGAGGTTCACCCTCCCCAAGCTTGTGCTCCGGGCTGTGGTGGGGGAGGGGCAGACAAAGTAAGCCGGTGATTGATACTCTGTGCCTGGAGTGCAGGTTCCGTGAAGAAAAATAAGGCAGGGGCCCGGGATGAGCGAGTCAGGAAGGCCTCACTGCGAAGGGGACATTCGGGAAAGTCTCGAGGCCCTTACGGGAGCCACACGACATCTGGGGAGGGGGCTCCAGGCGGAGGGAACAGCCCATGCACAGGTCTGTAAGTTGCAGACCACTGGGGACCCTGGAGGACATTGCTGAGTCAATGCAGGCCCTTCAAACGACCTTGGCTTTTATGCTGCGTGGCGGTGACGTGCTCTGACTCGTGTTTAACAGGACCAGTCCGGCTCTGGGGCTAAGAACAGACCAGGCGCCAGGCAAGAAGAGGCAGGCAGGCCAGCCCTGAGGTTGCCATGGCACCACTCCAGCTGAGGGTGGGCGGAGGCTGGGGCTGGGGTCCTGTGGGGTGGCCGGAGGTGGTCAGACCCTGGAGGCAGTTTGCAGGGGTGGCCTGTAGGACTGGCCTCTGACTGGATGGGGGGGAGAGAAGGGAGTCAGGGACGATTGCATGGTTGGGTCCAGGAAACTACCAGGGCAGACTTACCACCCGTGAGGGCACATTCTGGGGGAGACATCAGGAGCTGCCGATGCGTGGAGCTTGAGACGCCTTCTAGACACCCAAGTGAGGTGTGGAGGGTGTTATCTGGACATGTGCACGGGGCTCAGGCAACAGGCATCAGAGAGGGACCTTTAGAGGTCCCAGTGTTTGGGAGGTATGTAAAGTCTTGAGACAGGTGAGGTTACCTGGCTACCTGCCTGTCACCAAGAGCCCTCCTGAAGGATCCCTGTTCATCCAGGTGGCCATACTGACGACCCTCTGCAAACTCCCCCCACCCCACCCACATTCTGAGGTGACAGAAGCTGTCTGACGTCTGCAGGGTCCTTCCTCTCTGGTGACTCTCGAGAGGAGGGACACCAAGTTTCTGGAAGCCACGCCCGTCCACACCCATCCCACCCCTGTCCCCCAGTCACTGTGGTCTTCCCAAGCAACACCCAGGGCATGCTTTGCAAACACTCCCTCATAGATTTGAAGATCGGCGTTCGGTAAGGGGCAGGGGGGTTCTGTGCGGTAAAAGCAATCTGCCCTTCCCTAGAAAAGCAATACGCACAGCAGACTCACGCCTTAATACTGCACGGGGTATTCTACTCCACAACCAGAGACTCTGACTGCATCGTGGCCTGACCTTTTTTCTCCTCTCCTGACCTAACTGGCAAACAACACTCACTTTCAACAGAACCCCTCCTGCAGACAAGAAAGGTACGAGCTCATGCCTGGGCCCCTGTCCCTCCCAGAGTGGCTCTGTCCCGTGCACAGCAGCACAGAAACCCAGCCCCGATGGCTGCCGGAAGCACATCTCCAGGGCAGACCCCACCTCCTCCCTTGCCCGGATTCCCTCTTCTCTCTGGCCCGCTCAGGATGGAAGGTCTACAAACAGCTCAGATCTGCCCCAGTCACAGGGAGCATTCCTAATCTGTAATGCAACCCTACAGAGGAGTTACCGAAAAATAACATTTAATAAAAACACAGGAAAACAGATGATCAAATCAACCCACCACCCCACCACGCAGCTCTCAGGAGTCTTAGCATGTGGGTGCATACATGTCTTTCCTGCAAGCATCTCATGTAAAACTTGATTATAATCACGCTTGTAATTTCCAGACTGAACGGGAAGGCAGTGGAGGAGGGAGACCCTTAGCTCACCTCCCCCCCACCCCCCTGCCACCTCCACAGACACACCAAGGTTGCAGCTATCCATAGAGCAACTCTCTCCTTGCAGAACAGCTCAGCCACAGCTAAACATGTGCAGAAAAAGCCACATCAGGAAGGGTAGTGGGGCAGAGACGCAGGCTGGTTGGGAACAAAACCCCCAGGGCAGGGACCCATCTGTGGGTGGGGAGGGTGGATACCTCAGCTTCCAGGTTCTTCCTGGGGAGCCAGGGGTTCAAGACCCACCTCCAGTACCCCTCCAGGGATCTGCACTGGAAAGATGAGCCCCCATAATGTCTGGCTTTCAAAATCAGCCGGACTTGACTCTGGGAGAGCCGGAGGGCTACAGAAATGTAAGACCCTAGCTTCACAGGGCCAGCGTGCAACGTTGCTCAGTCCAAGACCCAGCACAGAGGCGGGGGCCATTCACGAAGGACATTTATTGACCGATTTTAGGACATGTTCTGGAGGGGCGGGGATCTGCAGGAACTTTCTCCAGGAACGGAAGCTCTGGTGGGCTACCATTTTCCTTGTCCTCTTTCAGCACCACTGGCTGGTGGGTGCCAATTCTGACACTCCATCTATCTCGCTAGCGCCGCTCACCCTGCCCCTGCATCCCCTGCACACAGGTCCCTCCAACCTGCTCACCCCAGCAGGCACCTCTCCAAAGTTAAGACCGGTGTCCCCCCACAGCAACTGCTGCCCTGCCACTGCCTGGACCAGCGCGCCTCCAAAGCCACTCCCGCCCCGGGAGGAGGGGGCAGCCCCGCCCACCAACCCATCTGCAAAATCGCGGCCGGTCCCGCCCACCAGCTTGACCGCAGGTCGTGACCGGCCCCGCCCACCCTCGCGGGCGCACTTGCAAAGTCGCGGCCGGCCCCGCCCACCAGCCCACCAGCAAAGTCGAGGCCGGCCCCGCCCACCAGCATGCCGGCAGTCGCGGCCGGCCCCGCCCACCAGCCCACCAGCCCACCGGCCCACCAGCCCACCAGCAAAGTCGAAGCCGGCCCCGCCCACCGGCACACTAGCAAAGTCGAGGCCGGGCCCGCCCACCAGCATGCCTGCCGTGGCGGCCGGCCCCGCCCACCAGCCCACCAGCAAAGTCGAGGCCGGGCCCGCCCACCGGCGCGCCTGCAGCAAATGGAGCCCAGTCACCACCCAAGGATACCCCTGGAACACCTGCTTCTGGTGACCAGGGGGAACTGCGCTTCTGAGACCCACAGGACGCCCCCCGCAGCAGGCCACCACCTTCCAGCCCAGGAGATGTGGCTGAACTACAGAGACACGCACAGCGAGGCGGACACAACGAGGCGACGTGGGGATTACATTCCACACTGAAACACAAGATAACTCACTCAATTAACCTCTCGAGCTGACTTAAAGGGGCAAGGGGCGTACGTATAAGCCTCCGTGCACACATGCTGAAACTGCCTTCCAGAAAGGCTGCATTGTCAGTGCGCAGTGCTGGCCTCCTCCCAACCTGAGCAGAGTCCGGCTGGGGGGGGGGGGGGGGGGAGTTGATGAAACTTGCCAGTGGGACCAAGAAGACCAAGTGTCGCACGGTGTTAACTTTTATTCCTCGAATCACTGGAAACACCGACCGGCTTCTCTGATCTTCGTGGCTCGTTTGCAGTTTGCATTTCCTGCCACTCATGAGCTCACTTTTGTCTCGTGCCCGGCTGCAGGATGGGAGGCAGAGAGGCTGGAGGGACCGGGCCGCGGGCCTGGGGACGCTGGAAGACGCGCAGGGACCCTCCCGGAGAGACTCCAGAGGAGCGGGGCCCCGCCACCTATGCCTTGATTTTAGTCTCGTTAAGACTCCGTTCTGAACTCTGACCTCCAGACCCGTGAGAAAATAAATGTGTGTCGTTTTCAGCCACCAAGCTGGAGGCCACTGCAGGATTGGAAAGGCTACTGCAAGATTGGAAACAAACATGGCTGCGTTTGAGCGTGGCCTCTGCCTCTCGTTGGTTGTGTCACTGGAGATTGGCCGCTTCAAACCCTGAGCTGCTCTTAGCACCGTCAGCCCCAGGGGACAGAGGCCCGTGCTCACAGGGACCAGAAGGCAGGCAGCTGTTAACATTTCATGGCACACCGCGGGGACCAATACGGCGGGTTCCAGGAGAAGGGCCGCTGTCTTCCAAGGCCCAGTGGGGAGGAGGATGTGCCACATTTAAGCTCCTCGTGGGCAGTGGCCCCTCTGGATGTGGCCGCACAGGTTCCGGCGGCCGCCCTGTCCTGGGGGCTGCTGACGCCCGGCGAGGCCCAAGGGAGGCAGACTGACCCTTTTCCAGAGCGGCGCCCCCTCCCACCTCGCCACCGGCCACGAGCCTTCACCGTCCCTTCTGTGCTGGCCCCCCTGGGGCCCGGGCCAGCCCACCTGGCCGTGGGGGTCCAGCAGCCCCTCTCCCAGGGAGGAGGCAGAAGGCAGGCCGTGTTCCCAGAGGCTTCGCCCCTCCTGAGAATTTCCTGTGTCTTGTAACACAGTGGCCCCCGTGGTCCAGTCTCACGGCTCACAGAGGAGGTGTTCCCAGGCTCACCCTGCCCTTGCCTGGAGAAGCTGGGCCTCTTTTGCATGACGCAGCGGCAAGAAGGGTCACGGCCCAGGCTCGCAATTGCTGAGCACACAGAACACGGATCAGCACAGCCCAGCTCGGGAGAGCTACCACGAACGAGACTGGGCTAGCGGGCAGGGGCAGATCCAAGACTTGGACCCACAACTCTTCTGCAAACAGCCTGAGAAGCCCTCTCGAAGCAAGGCATGAAAATAGTAATTGCCTACTTCTCAAATGGGAAGCCAAGGCACAGAGAGGGTAAGTCGCCTGATCTAGGTCACACAGCCGCTCCACGCCGGACCCAGGGTCAGAGCTCACAACCAGCACACTCTAGCCTCTTTGAAATGAATCCACTCCATGTGAGAGGAAGAGGAGGGTCCACTGAGGCCCTACTCAGAGCCATACAGGACACTGGTTCCCCAGGCTGGCCAGTATTCAAGCCACACATGTGGCTTGTGATAAACAGGACGCCTGGGCCTCCCTGCAGCCCAGAGGCTGGAATGAACAGGCGGCAGGGGTGGGGGGTGGTGAGCAGCAAGGTGGAAAACCACCCTCCAAGCCGGCCTGGGTGGGGCCCGAGCTCTCATCTCTCACGGGTTTCGTTCGGGCTGTTGGGGAAGCCACCAGCCTGTTCTGCCTGTTCCTAATGGAAGCAGGGGAGGCCCCACCCGGCCCCGCCCGCCGCCCTGCTCACACCTCCTTCCCGGCTGGTTTCTCCAGGCAGGAGGCAAGCCTGGTGCCTGCTTCCCGGCACCTCTGTTCACTCCCGTGGGCAGGCAGCCACGCTGGGATTTCTTCCTTTGGCAGGCGGTGGAGGGGAGGCTGGCGCCAGTCCCCTAAATACCCACAGTGAGTGCCCACAGCCCTGAAGCAGTCCCCAAGCAGCTCATCACCCCTCTACGTACCGGAAACGGAGCCCTCACGTCCGGTCAGGCCCAATCGGGAGACAGAAACCACGCAGAAGTTTGGACAGGGCAAGTTTAATATAAAGAATTACCAAGTCAACGAAGGCAGTAATGTTTAAAGAGTTTTCAAGAAAACCCTAGGGTCAATGGCAAGTGCCCAGAGTAAAAAAAATCACCTGGAAGACATGCCCCTCTTCAAGGCTGGGATTCAGATCTCGCTGGAGAAGGCCCCCTGGATGGTACACAGGTTCTCTGGGTCGCCTGAGCCGATGTGTGCAGTCGCCAGGCATGCAGGCAGAGCCCTTGCAGAGGGCCGGCAGGCCGAGGCTGGCGGCCGGATGCTCAGAGGGCCGGACACGGGGAGCCACGGCCGGTGCCGGGACCTCGGCATGCTCTGGGCGTGCGCCTTGGCTGTCCCCCCACTGCACCCCCCAAACCGTGAGAGACCAGGGAATGAAACGGAATCACCGAGACTCGAAACAGGAGCCCCTGCTTGGTGCAGCGCGCCTCCGATTCAGAGAGACTAAGCGGTAGGGAGCCGAAGATGTCCGGGCAGCACAGGAGCTCGGGCTGACGACACGGAGGACAGACGTCGTCATCGCGGGCTGCCCGAGGTGAGCGGGGGGCCCCCACCTGCCCGCGGAACACGCGTGGGAAACGCTGGTCACTTCCGCCGGTGGGCGCAGGCCCTAGAAACCCCCAGGGCTCGCGGAGGGACAAGGGGAGGGGATGCCCCAAGCGACGGGCTCTTTCCATTTCGCAGACGAGGAGTCACAAGCTCCTGGCGGGGAGGCGGGAGGCAGCCCCAGCAGGCCGGGCTCGGGGGCCCCTCCCACGGGGCGGGGCTTCAGAAGATTCCGGGCAGCAGGCGGTGAGGCACGGCGGCGGTGTAACGCGCCCAGTCGCCGCCGTACTTGCTGGCACAGCGGTGCTCGTCCCGGAGGCAGCGGTGGGTCAGCAGGATGGTCATGTAGATGATGTAGAAGTAGGGCAGCAGGTGGCCCCCGCCGCAGGCCAGGCAGTAGGCCAGGCTGCCCATCAGGTCGCCCGTGTAGTTGAGGTGGCGGGCCACGCCCCAGAAGCCCGACACCAGGAGCTTGCTGTGGTGCCTGCGTCCGTCGGCCGACGTGTAGGAGCACTCGATGACCCTGGGCTTCCTGCCCCAGATCAGGCAGCGGCCGTCCGTGCGGCGGAACAGGTCCTTTTGATGGTTGGCCATCCGGAAGATGTAGTAGCCTAGCAGCCCCAGCAGCAGGACGCCCGCGGCGTGGGGGGTGGACAGCTGCACCGGGTGATAGACCAGGTACAGGCCCTGCGGGGCGAGAGGGAGCAGCACGGCCTGGGTTCGCATCCCCGCACTAGCCGCCCCGCCATCCCACACGCCGGCTTCCTCTTCCGTGAGTAAAAGCACCGGCCGCGGTGCATGGCAAACGGATCCGCGTACCTACCTGCCTTCCCACCTGTCCGCGTACCTACACGCACACGCACACCGTATGTAGCCTAAGCGTAACATACGATAGAAGTATCATCTGAATGTAATTTTATGATGGTCCACCGGATGCCACCTTGGCGAGGCCACGGTGCCCAGATAGCTGCTGGGAAGGTATTTTTTGAGATAAAATAAAACTTAAACTGGTAGACTTTTGAGTAAAGCAGCTTGTTCTCTACCCTGTAGGTGGGCCTCATCCAATCAGTTGAAGGCTTAAAGGAAAAAAAAAAAAAAAAAAAAGGCCAACCTCCCGCCAGAACAAGACTAGATTCCGCCAGCAGACGGACGGCCTTCAGACTCCAGCCGACTCTAACATCCTTGGACCGCCAACCTGCTGGCCGCCCTGAAGATTTCGGACTTGCTGGGCCCCATGATCACATGAGTTAGTTACCGCTTCTCTCCTGTGTGTGAATATGTATATATATGTGCGAATATATACACACATACGTATACAGGCATACATTCAGTTGTATGTATACACATAGGTGTGCATAAACACCCCCATTGGTTCTGGGTGTGGAGAGAACTCTAACGCAGCTGTGATGTGATATGACACATGATGTGATTGATATATGATGCGATATATGTGATATGATGTGATGTGATACATATATGATGTGATATATGAAATGATACACATACAACATACAAAGAGAGGCCGAAACAAGGCCTGGTTCACAGTGAGAGACACAGATGTGTGATCACACACACTCATGATCTATGCACGTTTGTACATGTACACGTTTGATCTGTTATCGTTCTGTTCACAGAATCGGGGAGCCCGGGAGCGTGCGAGCGGCCAGGTGGAGACACGGGTCCTGGGCAGACGGTGACGGGCACTCAAGGGAGCACCTGGAGTTACAGACGGCACGGGGACGGGACACCCGGAGGCCCAGCCCAGCTCTGCTGCCACTCCCCTGCTTCCCCGGGGGCCCCTGGTTCCGGATGCTGCACAGAGAGGATCAGCCAGTTCACGTCGCCGGGCCTCGCACGACCGGCTGTAAGCACGTAACCCCTCGCCCGTGCGGGCCCGGCGCAGGTCACCGAGCCTTCCCACGTTGGTTCCTGCCACTCTCACGCAACCTGCCCAGGCAGCCACCCTGCTCGCTGCCGGCTAAGCGAGAGCCCTGACCGCACCCTCTCTCTGACCCCGGACGTCCTCACTCACAACATGAGCAGGTGGCACCCGGCCAGGGTGTCCAAGCTGCCGCAGCCAGCGCAGCAGAGCCGGGGCTCTCGCGGGAGCTGGGAGGGCGTGGGAGCCTGATGCGAGGCCCGCCCCCCGCACCCCCCGGCTGCCCCGGGGCAGCCCTGCGTGGTGTGCAGGGCGGGCGGATGGGGGTCAGCGACCGAGCAGCCCGGCCACACCGCCAAGCGCCGCTCCGGTGCCCCCGCGCGGCCTCGCCCGGCCCCGACACGGCGCCTCCCTCCTTTTCCAGGGATGTCTGGGGCCATTCAAGGCCACCTCCCCCGCCGGTCTGAACCCCGGTCCCTGCGGCTCCCCAGGCCAGCGCTTCCACACCTCGATTCTGCGATGCAGGCCAGGCCTCTCCTGAGGACTCCAGACTGCTGTTCCCTGGCACAGGGTCTCCCCCTCAGAGCCCGGGCCCGACGTCCTCCTGAATTCTCCGTGCAGTGAGACGGCACGTGCCAGCCCACCCATCTGGAACGTCCTCACCCGCCAGCCTCGCCGTCCCGCTCTCAGCCAGGCCGTGCTTATCTCCGGATGCGTTTGCCAGCTGCCAGTGGCAGGCCGGGGGCTCCTCCTGGGCCCTCCCTCAGGAGCCGATGACCCCACTTGTCTCCAGCACCCCTTCCCTGCACCGGGCTGCCTGCTGCCTGGCCTCTCCCACCAGCCGTGCGCCCGAAGCGGGCAGGGCCCACACACGGCTCCTTTGCTCCCACGTCCCCATCACATGCCTGGTGCCACACAGACCCTCGTGAAGTATTTAAGGAACAAAAAAAGGGAAGAAATCCTCTTTTCCTTTAAGCATTAAGATTCGAATAAGTGTGAATATGAATACCACCCCCCATCACCCAGTTCAGCCAAATTATTCCTTTTTACCGAAAGTCTACACCCTGTCATCTTTCTTAAGTGTCATGGGCTGACCTGTGTCCCCCCCCAAATCCCTATGTTGGAGCCCTGACCCCCAGGACCCCAGAATGTGAACCTACCTGGAGAGTGGTTCTATTAAGAGTAAGCAAGGTGGCACGGGGTCACCAGGGTGGGCCCTGAACCCGTGTGACCGGGGTCCTTGCCAGAAGAGGGGATCAGGGGCCCCTGGGTGGCCCAGTCAGTTAAGCATCCGGCTTCAGCTCAGGTCATGAGCTCACGGTTCATGGGTTCGAGCCCCACGGCGGGCTCTGTGCTGACAGCCTGGAGCCTGCTTTGGATCCTGTGTCTCCCTCTTTCTGCCCCTCCCCCACTCAACGCTCTGTCCCTCTCCCAAAAATAAATATTAAAAAGAAAAAGAAGAGGCAATAAGGACACAGACACGCGCAGAGGGATGACCCCGCGAGGGCACAGGGAGAGGACGGCTGTCCACGCACTAGGAGAGAGGCCTCGGGGGAACCCAGCCCTGCCCACGCCTGGACCTCGGGCTCCGGCCTCCGGGACGGGGACAGTGGCTGTCTGTTGTCCACGCCTGTCTATGGTATCTGTCCCGGGGCCCAAGCTCACTAATGCACCAAGCCTCCTTCTTCCTGGAAACGGGGCAGCCTCCCGCCTCCAGCCTCGACCGTCCCCCACTTGTGCAACAGGGGATCTCAGCACGTGCTTGGCTGTGTCTGCCGGGGGCCGCCCTGGGCGTGCCTGGGGACCGGACAGCTGCAAGCCCCGCCAGGCCGGCCACCCCGCTCCTCACCTGCAGCGTGTAGAGGTACGGCAGCCAGACGCAGTCCCCCCAGCCCAAGTACCACCCAAAGTGGTCGTGGCAGATGTCAATGGTTTTCAGGTACCAGGCTTCGTTCCAGAAGAAGTCCAGCACGTAGATGGCCTACAAAACAGGACCCGTCACGTGCCGGCCACGGCCACCAAGGGGCCCCAGGGAAAACCACGCCCGCGTAGATGAGGAGATGGCACGCGGGGTGTCGCCGAGCTCCTCGGTGACGTGCTCCACGGGGCTGGGACGTGGGGGACCCGGGAGGCCAGCGAGGGAGCCCTTAGCCTGAGACAGCCTGCCGTCTAAGCGGATGAGGGCCCACAGACAGTGACCGAGAGGGACACCCAGCAGTGCCCCGGCCGGTGATGCCCAGGCTGCGGCGCTCGGAGAGCAGGTCGCGCACCGTGGAGGCGCTGGGGACAGCCCACGGGGAAGGTGCCCCACACGCCAGGGCCCACGCCGGCATGGAAGTCCTTCGCCCGGCCGCCCCTGCAGCCGGCACGGCCAGGTGGCCAGCGGCCTCATACACAGTTGGGGAAAAGGTGAGAATGAACCCCTCACACCCCGCCTGAGACCCACGGGGACCACGTGGGGAAGACGCTTCAGAGGCCACAAACCGTGAACGTGGCCAGGACCACGACACCCTTTAGCTGTTAACAGGCGTCTCCCGGAAAGAGGCCCCGAGCCCAGTGAGGCCGCAGGGCCGGCGCGGCGCCCGGCAGACAATGAGGGACCTTTCGCTGCGTGCTCGCTAGCCCACTCCCCAGAGATGCACGGGCAGGGGCCCGACTCCCTTCTAAGAGCAGTGGAGTGAGGTTCTTCAAGACACATCTGGCTTTCAGGATTTCCCGGGGCCCAGCAAGCCTTGGAGCTCTCTCCCCTTTGGCCACAGACAGGCTACCTGCAGGACGTTGACCAGGACCATGGAGTTGGTCACTTGGCCGTAGAGCTCCCGCTGCTTGGCTGCAAAGGACAGGTTGATGAGGGTCCAGGCAACGATCCCAGGGCGTCCGTTGAAAAACAGCTTGAAGTCGAACCACTTCCCGATTCGGGGGTTAAACTCAATGCCCATCATGTAGTCGTAGAAGAAATTGCCCGTGAATTTGCTTGAAAATAGAAACAGCAGATACGTTTCGCTAAGGAGCCCGTCTCGCGACAAGGGGCCCGTGTGTGCACGTGGACAAGGGCGTCGAGCCTGGCCCTTGCGTCAGCTCAGGGATGCGGGCAGCCGGAGGACGCACACCGGTCCCTCTCGCTTCCCAAGGCCTCCCTGCTCTCCCTTGGCACTCGGCTACGGCCCGGCAGAGCCACCCCGAGACCTGGCACCGGAGGTGCTCGCTGCGTCCCACGAAAGCGCACACTTTCTGCTTAAGTCTTCCCTCAACCAGCTGGGCTTCTCCCCACCCTCCCCCAGGCCCCCTTGAGGCCTGGCGTGGCTGAGCTGCATAACTGGCTTGACTTCACGAAGATTTCGTTGCATAGCCAAGCATGCAGTTTGCGGTGACTCCCAGTGCCCGGGTCCCCACGGGCAAGTGAAATTATTAATCCCACCCAGGTAGAGAGTGAGCCAGGGTGGCGAGTCCAGAGCAAGGTGCCTGGCTTGGGGGCCCACCACTAACCCTTGCTGGACATTCATTGCCCTGGTTCCTCCCCCACAGCCCTCCCCAGGGGTGACCGGAGAATCAGCCAAGATGACTGATATGGAGACCCTCCTCGCGAATAACTTGCAGACACATAGGGGTTTCTGTGTTAATGGCAAAAACATTTTCATGTCCACGTGCCTCAGTTATGTTAAGTAAGAAAAGCAAAATATACAAAGTCTACAACAGCAAAGTCATACAAAGTCATAAAGCAGCAAAGACGATTAGCATGAGCCATAGAAGATCAGCCTCATTACCTAATTACCACACAGACCACAAAGCACCGTCATCCAGAGACATTTCCCAAGAGCAAGAGTTAAAGGAAACACATTTTCTTTTTATTTGGGCCCCTAAATGTATTTGGGACTAAAATGTAGGCACCCAAGCATAAGAATCTTGTTTGTGACTGCTTACACCCATCTACAGGACGAACCCAACCAACATCTGTTGTTGGAGGGAGGGATGGATGGAGGGATTGAAGGAGCCAGGGATGAAGGACAGGGGTGAACAGGTGGATGAACAAGTGGGATGAATGGAATAGATGGATTGAATGGTTAGATGGGTAGGTAGGTAGATAGATGGATTGACGGATGGATGCATTAGATGGATGGGTGGGTAGGTGGGTTAGATGGATGGGTGAGTGGATGGGATGGATGGATGGATGGATGGATGGATGGATGGATGGATGACGGTGGATGGATGGGTGAGTGGATAGAGGATAGATGGGTGGATGGATGGGTGGGTAGGTGGGTGGATGGGTAGATGGATGATGGTGGATGGATGAGTGGGTGGATGGGTTAGATGGATGGGTGAGTGGATCGGATGGATGGATGGATGGATGGATGGATGGATGGATGACGGTGGATGAATGGGTGAGTGGATAGAGGATGGATGGGTGGATGGATGGGTGGGTAGGTGGGTTAGATGGATGGGTGGATGGATGATGGTGGATGGATGAGTGGGTGGATGGGTTAGATGGATGGGTGAGTGGATGACGGTGGATGGATGGGTGAGTGGATAGATGGAAGGATGGGTAGATGGATGGATAGGTGGGTGGGTGGATGGATGATGGTGGATGATGGTGGATGGATGGGTGGGTGGATAGAGGATGGATGGGTGGATGGATGGGTGGGTAGGTGGGTGGGTGGTTGGATGGATGGATGATGGTGGATGGGTGGGTGGATGGATTAGATGGATGGGTGGATGGATGATGGTGGATGGATGGGTAGATGGATGGGTGGGTGGGTGGATGGATGGATGGATGGATGGATGGATGATGGTGGATGGATGGATGGGTGGATGGGTTGGATGAGTAGGTGGGTAGGTGGGTGAATGGGTGGGTGGATGGATGGATGATGGTGGATGATGGTAGATGGATGGGTGGGTGGATGGGTTAGATGGATGAGTGGTTGGTTGGATGGATGGATAGATGGATGGATGGGTGGGTAGGTGGATGGGTTGGATGAGTGGCTGGGTAGGTGGGTGAATGGGTGGATGGATGGATGATGGTAGGTGGATGGGTGGGTGGATGGATGGATAAAGAGCTAGGTGAAGAGAAGGCTGGCTGTGGGGAGCACAACCCAAGACTTCCGTGAGAAGGCACGAACCAGTAGGGCTCTCCCTGGGAAGTGCTACACTGAAGCCACCGAGATAACCACACTCCTCACTAAGATTGTTCCAGGCCACACTCATGTTCCCAAATGGAAGCAACGGGCTGACTTCCCTGCTCCCGTGACAGCCCTACAGGTGACGACTCGGCCAAAGATGGACTTGGCCACCTTCAACTGCATGCTTCCTAAGGCGGAGGAAGGCCCCCAGACACATAGAAAGGATGTTCCCCAGAATCAAGCGGGTTCCATCAGGCTCCCCCTTCAAGGATTCTCGATCCTCAGGGCTTCACGACTCCTATCCCAAGGTCACAGAGAAAGGTTAGGGGTGGAAGCATCCACATCCTACGTTAGGCTTGACCAGCCGCCGAAGAACGTACCAGTCTTTGGCATTGGTGGGGAAGAAGTAGCCCTTGATCATTGCGAAGGTGGAAACCGCGTAGCCGAGGATGTTGGCGCACCACAGCAGCGGTATCCAGTTGTCGAAGACGATGGTGGGGGAGAACAGCGACAGGAAGTGCGAGTTTGCAAACCAGAGAAGGTGCGTGATGAGCCACGCCTGCAGGCCGTTGATTTCATACTTGTTAATAACCCCTGCAGAGCAACGATTTAAAAATCAAAGCGTTTCCGCTTGAAAACGGGCGGCCAGCCCAGGCCCTACTTGCTTTCTGGGCCTCGGCTGCTGCTCGGGGGCCCGTCTGGGACACCCAGGCCAAGGCCCGGAAGCCGGTCAGCTTCCCCTACAGCTCGGGGCCCCGGGCCAAAATGCCAGCAGCACACATCACGCTGTTAGTCCGGGGATTAACTGCTCCTGCTTTCGGGGTCCTTGGACGAGGGAACGGGCAGACTCACCCTTTGGTTCTGATTCTCCCTAGTGAGCTCCGGTGGGTGGGTGAACGGTGGATGGACGGATGCAGTTCGCTAGGGAGTGAGGATGCCCCTAACATACTTGTCAGCAAGCACCACAGCCTCCCCGCGGCCCTGGGGGCTGTCTGCAGGCAGGGACAGGGGTGGCGTCCCCCCGCTGCAGGGCTCTGGGTGACCTGAACAGGAGCCACCCCTCCTGGACGGCGCTGGTGGCTGCGGTGTTCTCGGTGGGGAGATGCTCCAGGATCCCAGCTGTGACAACCGGCCGTGGGGCCGGGGACCACTCAGCCCTCTGTTCACCGAAGGGCCTGATGTTCCAACTCACCGCCAAGTCAGTCCCAGGCTGCCCTGAGACGATCGGGGCCGGGGGCCGCGGCAGTGGCCGAGCAAAATTCACACTCATTTTGTCACTTTGTCACACTTTCAAGTGTGAGCACACCTGGGGACGGGAGCCGCCTGGGAGAGGGCAGGCCCCATGAAACAAAGAGGCAGGGAGAGGAGAAGGGAGGCCCGTGGGTTCAGGTTACCTGCGGGGGTCACGGCGCCCTCTTGAACGCCTCCCACGTAGCCGGGCAGGAACTTATGGCAGAAGTCAGGCAGCGCCGAGTACAAAAGCACCTGCGGTGGGGATTTTAAGCTGCTTGACCCATGGCCTGGGGGGTCTGCTGGACCCTTGCTTTCGTTAACCGACGCGACCCGTGGCAGAAATCCAGGTTACGGTCGGGTACTCCTTCCGGAAGCGTGTGGCTCTGGAGCCCTGGCAGCAGGCAGGCGGGCCGGGGGCTCTGAAGGGGGAGGAGCCCCGAGCAGGAAGTTCATTACTGGCCCAAAGCAGCCAGTAATGAACTTCCTGCTCGGGAGCCCTTCCCACTCACGTTTCTGGAGTCATTAAAAAATTTGCAAGAATTCCCGGCCGTACAAGTCGCCCTCGTGACACATTTTCAGTGTCATTTAGCGCATTTACACAGTGAGCAAGCACCACCACCCGGAACACATTCACCACCCCCATTAGCAGTCGCTCCCCAACCCCTCCCGCTGCCCCCCCCCCCAACAACCATTAACCCACTTTCTGTCTCTACGGACTTTCGCACCCTGGTGTTTCACATAAATGGAATCACGTCGCCCTGGGGCCTTCCGTAACTGGCTCCTTTCACTCAGCGAATGTTCTCAAGGTCCATCCACGCTGTGACAGGTGAGTGCTTCCTTCAGATGGCTGCGTAACGTTTGTTTTAGCCGCTAGGCCTCTGATATCTCTACTTTTAGGCTTCTGTGATTCCTGCTGCCCCTTCTCATCTTTTCACCCAACGGGACCAAGAGACCAGAAATGAGAGGGGCTCTAATGCCCACAAGCTGGCACCCTGAGGAGAAACCGTGACGAACGGCTGGAGCTTTCCTCTAGGGCAGGAAACCCGGGGTGTGGAGGGAGCCTTCTCCCGCCACCTTTTCCCTGGATTCAGATGATACACAGCTCTCCCTGTTCACCAGGTCCTCTGTGCAAACAGCTCCTTCCTGGTGAACTTCTGGTCTCAAAGGCCAGTGGGGTCACAACGGAGTCGAGGACGTCCGTGGCCAGGACCGTGTGGCCACCTGCTGGGAACACAGGCCTTGGCTTTGCCGAGTGGGGTCTCTCGTCACCGAGAGCGTACCTCTGGGGGCCAGAATGCTCCTTCTCATGGGCTACTGATAAGATACGCTTCCCGTCGTGCATGGGGCTTCCCCGGGCCAGCCCTGCCTCACACCCTCCCACAGGGTCTCGCTCCCTACTTCTCGGCATGTCCCTGCAGGGCTGCACACGCCCCTGAACTACGGGGAGGCTCCCAATGAAGGTGCGTCAGACACCAGATGCCCTGCCGGGTCCCGGGAAGGAGAACGCCAACCCAAGCCCAGATCCCATTTCCCGGACCAACGGCCAGGACTCTCCCGGCCGGAGGGACGCCGCCCGCCCGCCGTGCCCCAACCACCCTCCAGGGAAGCTGACCTGGAACGTGACCCACAAGGCATAGAGCTGGGCCGCTTCCTTCGTCACGGCCGGCGTCTTGGCCCAGATGTCTGCGAGATGAGCGCGCCCGGTGGCAAGGTCCACCACGGGGGCAGTGAGGGAGCAGCCGTACTGGTCGCATGCCATGATGAAGTAGTATACGATGAAAGGGGCCAAAAGCAGCAGAAAGAGGACGCTGGCCAGCGAAAACCAGTCCACCTCCCTGCAACGGCAGATGGCAGGCGGTCACGCGGGCCCCCCCCCCCCCGCCAGCCGCGTGGCCTCCTCGACAACGCACCGCACGTGCGGACGGGTCCCGTTGTTTCCAACAGCCCTTCGCTCTCGGTGCAAAGGGCTCCCCATTGCCTGCAGGAACCACTCAATGTGCGTGCTCCACCGCCAGCTCCGGGGAGGCTGACAGATCTGAGGACATCCACAGGAAGCCCGGAGCCCGGAATACGAACGCTGGGAGGCCTTTCGCGACCCACAAGGCCAGAGGCTCTCCGGTTCCGGGCCGCGGGGGCCACTCACCCACTCCCGAGTCCCCACGCCCTCCGATCCAAGGAGGATACAGACAACAGGATACTGCGCCACCAGAGCCAGCCCATTTTAGCCAGCTTTTCATTCCTTCTCCAATCCCTTACTTTACAAAATGGGTGACGGCTTATCTCTCGTTAGTCTTAATGATAAAACTCGCGTTTTTGATCGGTCCGTAAGATCCCAAGGGTGGGCCACCTCTCACTAAGATCTCGCTCCATTTTCTAGTTGGGAAGACTGTCAAGGCCTTACCAGGCACGGCCCCACTGCCCCTGAGTGGCAGCCCCACCGTTGGCAAAGCTGTCCCGACTCTTGGTTTGGGGAGCGTCGGGCTGGGACTTTGCAGCCATTGGGCCCTGAGGAAAGAAGACACGTCCTACTCAGATCGTCCCACAGAGAACAGCCACCATTATCTCCCACATCTGCCCCTGCTCGGAACTTCTGCAGGACTGGCTCTTCTACTAGCCTACTCGCTACCTTGTTCTAGACGGCAGGTTCCAGGCAGGGAAGAGATTGTAGACTGCACTTCAGTCTCTCTCTCCTGGAATCTGCAATAACCTCCCACCTGGCCCTCCTACTTCTCTCGCTCATCTTGATTAATTCTCCAGGTTGCGGCAGAACGCCCTCTTACCGGAAGAACCGGGTCAGCCATGGCTCCGAGGCCTCTTGCGATACGCTCCTGCCTGCTTTCCCCCCCACCCCTCTCTCCTCATACTTTCCACGGGGTCTTTAACGCCCCTTGGATATGGTTCATCTCGTTCATGACACCTGCTGCTTCTGCTTAGAACTTAATTTACAGGTCTCCTCATTCGGGACTTTTGTAAAATGGCCCCTCCTTAGTGTGACTTTTTATATTTCCTGGAGTTAATGGGCGCCCCACTTTTTCCATTTGTGAAGATTTCTTTTTTTTTTTTTTTAATTTTTTTTCCACGTTTTTATTTATTTTTGGGACAGAGAGAGACAGAGCATGAACGGGGGAGGGGGAGACACAGAATCGGAAACAGGCTCCAGGCTCTGAGCCATCAGCCCAGAGCCCGACGCGGGGCTCGAACTCACGGACCGCGAGATCGTGACCTGGCTGAAGTCGGACGCTCAACCGGCTGCGCCACCCAGGCGCCCCGTCCATTTGTGAAGATTTGTATGCATCTATCGCTAACGTTTTTTTGTGAATGCTCTACCACAGCTAATGTACATACCAGCAACTTTTCTACATATTCAGACACAATAAAATTTATCATTTCCATGCCCCCTCTCCCCCATAGCCATTCATCTTGAACCAATATACAGGCCAATCAGTGCTTCTACACTGCCTGTAGTCCCCTGCTGAGGCACTCCACCTGCTACTTTATTTTCTCATGTTCTCATTATGTAGAATTCTTTAATTTATTTGAGTGCGTGTCTATTGACTGCCTCCCTCCATTAGAATGTAAGCTCCCCAAGGGCAGGAACCACGTGTCCTATCCATTGCTCTACTACCCAGTCCTAGGACAGTGCATTCAATAAATAATCACTCTAAAAAAAAAAGGTGAAAGAACTGAACTTGTCCAAGGGGGAAGCAGTGACATCTACACTTCCAGAATAAGTTCTAACAGTGAAGTTTCAAAACATTGGAGGTAAGAAAACATGATTTTAAAGGCTTTTAGAGAAAAGCTCTAAAAGAGGGGTGCCTCTGTGGCTCATTCGGTTGAGCATCTGACTTCCGATTTTGGCTCAGGTCATGAAATCATGGTCATGGGATTGGGCCCCATGTCGGGCTCTGCACTAAGCATGGAGCCTGTTTGGGGTTCTCTCTCTCCCTCTTTCTCTCTGCCCCTCCCCCTGCCAAATAAATAAACATTAAAAAAAAATCCAGGATTAAGAATCGTGTCAGCAACCAGTTGGATTCTAGAAGATAATGATGGAAAACTTTAAAAACTTTGAGGGAAACTTTTTTGCAACCTAGAATTCCATTTGCAGGTTAATTATTATTCGGAGAAGACACAGGATCCAAGAAAACTACAAAAAGAAAGCCGAGAGAAAGGATGAAGGGATGAGAACTGTGCAGTGCACCAGACAGTAACCAGTCCACCTTGGTACAAAATGAATGGCTACAGCAGGAGGGAGAATGGAAATGATGAATTTTATTGTGTTAGAGTGTGTAGAAAAATTATGGATATATATGAAGCTCTGTTATAGCATTCAGAAAAAAAATGACAGATGCATAAAAACCTGAGTTTTTAAGTGGAAAAAGTGAGGCAATCACGAACTCCAGGAAAAATCAGAAGTCATACAAAGGGGAAAAACAACAACAAACACCATAATTGTAGTACGTTAGTTGGCTTAACAGTAAATACTAGCAACTTTGTCATAACAACGTAATATCTGGCTACAGGCTGGTAGATGTTTGGATGCAGAAGGACATGTGAAGTTGGGAGTGACAAAAGCAAATCATTTAAAAATAAGCAGGTAAAAACAGCAACACAGAAGTAACTACAAGAATGAAAAGTATTTGCTTCTGGGAACAAAGACTATGGGATGAAGTAGGGAGCTGTTTATTCTATGCATCAGCCTTTTAACACTAATTTCTTTTGGAAAAATGTCTTTTGGAAAAAGTACTTTAATACAAAGGTACATTTGTTAAAAAAAATTTCAGCGATAAAAAGCATTTTCATTTGCAGTGTGGGAACTGTACCTGTTATCACTTAATTTTCACAGGTTAGTTTATGGAATGTCTGTCCATGATGTACAAGGCAGGGTGAAGAACTCTTTATGGACCTTCCAACTCTACAGCCCCAAAACCGAATACAGAGCCTGGTGCATGGCAGTCACCTTGATTAAACATGGTAGAAAACTACAAAACGGCCAGAAACCTATAGGCTCGGAACTAAGTGTGGTAGGGGCGTCTGGCTGGCTCAGTCAGTGGGGCATGAGACTCTTGATCTCAGGTTGTGAGTTTAAGCACCACATTGGGTGTGGATCCTACTTTAAAAAAAAAAAAAAAAGAACTAAGTGTGGAAAGGCCAAACAGAAAACACTGCTAAAAGGAAAAAGTGTATCTTCTACAGGTTAAAATAAGGCCAAATAAGTATTTTTTGAGATTATAGAATTCATTCACCCAGGAGTCCCCTCAGGCATAAGCAATGAATCCTATAATAAACGTGTAAGTCATACTCTTGGCAAAAGGTATGTGGAAACAGGGGAGAGGGAGGTATTTGGGGTATATTTTATTTTATTCCTAAGACTCACAGACAGGAGTTGATGAACCAGCTGTCTACTTTTTCAAAGCTAAAAAGTCACTGTCTATGCCCATGAACAACAGTGCTGAGACATGCTTACCTCCAACCTCTTGTGTAGGGATTTCACAACAAAATTGAAGTCTTCCTTCTTGAATGGGCCGCTCTAAAATCTCTAGACTCTTATGATTCACAAGGCCTGCTTGACCCTTCTCAACCCACTGAACAAAGTCCTGCAGGGACATAAAGATGATAAATACATCAGGTTGCTGACATTTCAGGACCGAAGGTAGATCAGGACCCACACAGTATTTATTCAAGGCCTGTTGGAACCAAGTGAGAAGTACAAGGTCAGTGTGCCAAGGTTCAAAAGTGGAAGACAGCCCACACGGGAGGGGAGGAGGAAGGGAGTATTACCACCCAGCTTCTTTGCCTGGTACACACAGTACCTGGCAAATGGTAGGTACTTGATGACAATGGGTGGCACTGAATGGAGATCTCCATGGAAAGCGTCACCTCAGACATGAGCCTTAACAGGCAGCTGCAGACCTGACGGACAGCAATGAACCAAAAGGCATTTCCTTTGAAGACTTATACCAAGTGGCCACGTATGCCTCTGCAACATTACTAGAAGCTTGCTCATGCGTGCATCAGCCCGAATCAAGCCCCCTAGAGTTAGCACATTCCATTGGTACATTCTAGGAGCCAGTGAGAGCCTAAGAACACAGAGCAGCAGCAAGAGTGACCTGGGCTCGGAGCCTGGCCCTCTGTACACTCACGGGACCCAGTGACCTTCCTGAGTGTCTGGGGTCATGAAGGCCTATGCGCATGAGGTTCTGTTATTAAAGCTGGATGAGGGATGGTTAGTGTCCCACACTAAAGATGAGCCAGGGAAATGGGTGGGGCTTTCTGGCACCCTGGTCAGCTCTCTCAACTGTTTTTTTTTTTTTTTTTAATTTTTTTAACATTTATTTATTTTTGAGAGAGGGAGAGACAGAGCATGAACAGGGGAGGGTCAGAGAGAGAGGGAGACACAGAATCTGAAACAGGCTCCAGGCTCCGAGCTGCCAGCACAGAGCCCGACGCGGGGCTCGAACTCACGGACCGCGAGATCATGACCTGAGCCTAAGTCGGAGGCTTAACCGAATGAGCCACCCAGGCGCCCCTCAACTGGTTTTTTAGTTCCACGGGCCAAAGCTAAAGGGACATCGGTCCTGAGGGTCTGAGGATGACGCAGTATTAAGTGCCTGACCTCAAGCTTCTGACTGCCAAGGCATTTGTGGCAAAGACATCCATCCCAAATAAACATATTGCTGCTGCTTGACCCAGCTACCAGCAAAACAATCAGAGAAGGAACCAGGCCACTCCCACCCTTTCAGAAAGCCCTAGAAGACCAAGATGGCTGACCGCTGCAGGATTCACTTCTTCCCAAGCCCTTATTCCCACTCTTATGTTTTAACTGGCCAATAAAGAGTGAACCCATGAAACCTCAGGCCTCCACCCTTGAGCCTAAAGAAGGCAGAGCCCCAGATCTATACACACACTTTCTCTCTCTCTCTCTCCCCACCCATGAGCTCACTGTGGCTCTGGGCATTCTGTGTACCCTCCAGGACCTGTGAGTGATAAACCTTGTTCCTCGGAGCTCCCCAGTGCTTGTTGCTAAGGTGGGTCCTGCAATTATAAGGACCCAAAGGGTGATCCATCCATGCTGGTGGGGAGGGGGGACTCGCCACAGTAACATGAGCCCAGGAGGGTGCCTCGGGCATTCCCGCCCACAGCATCACTATCTATGGGCTGAGACCCACACAACAGATGACTTAGCAGCTTTTTGGCATCTTGAAGATGTAGTAATTTGGGGATGCACTAGACACCAGGACCATGGCAGAGATCCTGGGGGCTGGTGCAGTAAATGCCCGGGGGGGGGGTCCCTCGGTCACCATCAAGGCTGTGAGTTCTCAGCAGGACCGGATCCTGCTGCTCGCTTAGAATTCGACTTGTGGCAACACTTGCCAGCCACAAAGCAGCTGTCACCCACTTACTCAAGGATATGAGGTCATGGCACCGAGTGCTCAGAGCCCTCCTGGACCCCATAAATTCCTATGAGTAGATGCTGGGTGGACAGGCAGGTCTACCCGGCCTCTGGAAAGAACTGTCTTCGCACCAGGAGAGCAGCTAATCACCCTCTCACAGATTCTGATCTTTATCATCCGTTTTCATCTTAGGTTCAGTTTGGGCAGGTCTGTATTTCTCAGTCTCTATTACTCTCAGACTAACAAGTCTCCAAACCCGACCGGGTGCTGTTCAGAGAAGGTTCCAAGAAACGCTCTTGGCTGCCTGCTAGAATAGTACCTGGCACTGCACCCAGGAAGATTAGCTGTTATCAGCAGTTATTCTGAACTTTACAACGGGCCTCTCACGGCCCCTGTTTCTCATCGCCCATAACCCAGCCATTCATGTATTTTTGGGAAAAAAAAAACAAACAAACCAGACTCGGACTTCAAGCCGTATCACAAAGCTGTCATCATCAAGACAGTATGGTCCTGGCACAAGAACAGACACTCAGGTCAATGGAACAGAACAGAGAACCCAGAAATGGACCCACAAACGTATGGCCAACTAATCTTTGACAAAGCAGGAAAGAATATCCGATGGAATAAAGACAGTCTCTTCAGCAAGGGGTGCTGGGAAAACTGGACAGCGACACGCAGAAGAATGAACCCGGACCACTTTCTTACACCAGACACAAAAATAAACTCAAGATGGATGAAAGTCCTAAGTGTAAGACAGGAAGCCATCAAAGTCCTCGAGGAGAAAGCAGGCAAAAACCTCTTTGACCTCGGCCGCAGCAACTTCTTACTCCACACGTCTCTGGAAGCAAGGGAAACAGAAACAAAAATGAACTATTGGGACCTCATCAAAATCAAAAGCTTCTGCACAGCGAAGGAAACAATCAGCAAAACTAAAAGGCAACCGACAAAATGGAAGAAGATATTTGCAAACGACACATCAGATAAAGGGTTAGTATCCAAAATCTATAAAAAACTTCACAAACTCAACACCCAAAAAACCAAATAATCCAGAGAAGAAATGGGCAAAAGACATGAATAGACGCTTCTCCAAAGAAGACCTCCAGATGGCCGACCGACACATAAAAAAATGCTCCACGTCACTCATCATCAGGAAAATACAAATCAAAACCACAGCGAGACACCACCTGACACGGGCCAGAATGGCTCATCACAGGAGAAACTCAGGCAACGACAGATGTTGGCGAGGATGCGGAGAGAGAGGGTCTCTTTTGCGTTGTTGGTGGGAATGCAAGCTGGTGCAGCCACGCTGGAAAACAGTGTGGAGGGTCCTCCAAAAACTAAAAATGGAACTACCCTACGACCCAGCAATCGCACTACGAGGCATTTATCCACGGGATACAGGTGTGCTGTTTCGAAGGGACACATGCACCCCCATGTTTATAGCAGCCCTATCGACAACAGCCAAAGGATGGAAAGAGCCCAAATGGCCATCGATGGATGAATGGATAAAGAAGATGTGGGATATACATATAGTGGAGTCTTACTCGGCCATCAAAAAGAATGAAATCTTGCCATTTGCAACTACGTGGACGGAACTAGACGGTATTACGCTAAACGAAATTAGGCAGAGAAAGACAAATATATGACTTCACTCATATGAGGACTTTAAGAGACAAAACAGATGACCATAAGGGAAGGGAAGCAAAAATAATATAAAAACAGGGAAGGGAGCAAAAACACAAGAGACTCTTAAATACAGAGAACAAACAGAGGGTTGCTGGAGGGGCTGTGGGAGGGGGGAGGGGCTAAATGGGGGAGCGGCACTAAGGAATCTACTCTGGAAATCACTGTTGCCCTATATGCTAACTAACTTGGATGTCAATTTTAAAAATAAATTAAATAATAAATACATAAATAAGTAAACTGGATATGCATCCAAAAAAAAAAAAAAAAAGACTCCTCAACATTTTATCAAGAAAGTCGCCGAATTGCGCTCTTCTGAGCGGGTCATTTTCCGCTACCAAGAGGATACAAAAGGTCCTCTTCCCTCCACTGGGCAGCCCCTCGTTGCCCGCGTCTTAAATCTGGGCACCCGATGTGGCGCCCGGTTCTTTACTCACGTTGCTGCAGGAAGAGCTCAGGGGGGCACAGAGCGGGCACCCCGCCCTCGACCAC
This sequence comes from Prionailurus viverrinus, assembly GCF_022837055.1. Lineage (NCBI taxonomy): Eukaryota > Metazoa > Chordata > Mammalia > Carnivora > Felidae > Prionailurus > Prionailurus viverrinus. The sequence continues at coordinate 113,002,704 of NC_062570.1, forward strand.
CCCCGCCGGTTCACCTGCACGCACAGCATCTCGACCCGCGCACGCCCCGCCGACCCGCGGGCCCCCCACCTGCTGCACGGCCCCCGCTCACCTGAGCGCCCGGCTCCGAACCCGCCCGTGTCCCGGAGTCCCGGCCTGGCAGGGCCCACCCGAAGCCCCGCCCCCAGGCAGACGCGTTCCTATGGACGACCAATCGGCCCCGGCGCGGCCGGCGGCCCCGAGACCCGCGATTGGCCGCGCGCCTCGCCCCACCCCCTGAGCTGACTCCGGGCCACCGCAGGCGCCACTCGGCGCCGGCGGGCCGCGAGATTGACGGCCGAGGGCCCGCCCCGCGGCTGGCGGGCGGGCGGCGCCAGCGGGACCCCGCACCTGCTCGGGCCGCGTCAGCGAGGGAGGGTGTCAGATAACGAAGGTGGTGTGGCGAGGATGCGCGCGGGGCGGGAGAGGTTGAGCGTGTACCAGTTTGATTTGGGGGGTGTCGGAGGGGGCTCTGCTGGGAGCCCGGCGGGTCTGGTTTCCCCAGAAGTGAGGGAGACGCAGTTTAGGGTCGGGATCACCCTGCGAGGTGGGAGGGGAAGAAGCAGCAAGGGTGGAAGGAGGGAGGAGTTGAGCTGTGACGCAAGGTGGCCTTGGGCGACGTGTTTGCACACGGGACAGCTCCGGTGATAACCGCACACCACAGCCGTCCTCCTGGACAGGAATGCCCAAGCCACATGCTCCTGCGTCTGGAAAAGGGCACAGGGCCACCCTTGCAAGGGCATGGCCTTGGGAAGGGCCGCTGTGCAACTCGAGCAGCCCCTGGAGGGGTGGGCCACAGAAGGTGTCTGCAGGCCAACATTTGGGACGAAGGCCTCCGTTTGCATCCGGATCTGATTGGCACACCTCTGTGTCCCTCATAGTGACAGGGTTTTTTCCCCTGCAGTTTTTTATTTTGAAAAAATGTCAAACATACAAACCAGGTGAACATACACTAGAGTGAACACCCATATACCTAGATTCAGCAGCTGACAACAGTTTGCCACAATTTATTTCTTTCTATCACCTCCCTCCCACTTTTTATCCTCAACTGTTAATTCGCTGCAGGTGACATCCTCCTCCTAAATACTTCAGCATCCATGTCTCACGTTACCAAAATAAAATGCATTACCCTCAGGAAATTTCGCATCAACCCAATGCTATTATCTAATGTCCATATTCAGCTTCCCCCAATTGTCCCCATAATGTCCTTTACAGCTATCAGTAAAAGTCAGTATCCAATTGGGAATCACCATGCATTTAGTTGTCAAGGCTCCTTAGCATTCCTTAATCTAGAGCACACTCCCAGCCTTTTTTCCTTTTCTTTTCCCTTTCTTTCTTTCTTTCTTTCTTTCTTTCTTTCTTTCTTTCTTTCTTTCTTTCTTCCTTCCTTCCTTCCTTCCTCTCTCTCTCTCTCTCTCTCTCTCTCTCTCTCTCTCTCTCTTTCTTTCTTTCTTTTCCGTGTGTCTTTTTGGCCCTTTCATGACAACGACTTTGAAGAGTCAAAGAGGCAAGCTTTTCTCAGCTTGTCTCTCAACTTGGATTTGGCTGTTTTCCTCACCCTTGCATTTAGGCAATGCATTTGGGGCAGGACAATGTACTAAAGAGATGATGCGATGTCTTCACGCACCATGTCAGGAGGCCGCGGGATGCCCCTGCATCCCATTACTGGTGATCAGGTGGCTGCGGCCAGAAGTCTCCATTTTTCGTTCGGTAATTAATAAATAATCCGTGGAAATAAGTGAAACTTTGAGACTGTAACTATGTTGCTCCCAGATAACCTTTTAGCCAGTCATCTTGCATTTAATGAGGACTCTTGCCTGAGTCATTTACTTCTTGTAAAGGGGTGATTTTCTAATTTCATCATCTTTCCTTCCACATTTATTGACATTTTTTTGGAAAAGATTTCCCTCTCTTAATTTCTTGGTCAGTATGGACTAATGGGTTTTTTTACTCACTGAGTTCTCTACTGTCTGTACTGTCATTAATCTTTTTTCAAAAGAGGACATTATCTTTGGATATTGTCCCATATTTAGCCAGTGGGAGCCCCTTCAGAGTGACTCCTTTTGAATTTTTAAAACAAATTTTAATGTTTATTTGCTTTTTGAGAGAGAGAGAGAGAGAGAGAGAGAGCACGAGCAGAGGAGGGGCAGAGAGAGAGACACTGAATCCAAAGCAGTCTCCAGGATCTGAGCTGTCAGCACAGAGCCTGTCTCCGGGCTCTAACTCATGAACTCCGAGATAATGACCTGAGCCAGTTGGACACCTAACTGACTGAGCCATCCAGGCACCCCTCTTTTTTAAAAATAACATGTCCCCATCATTCTTTGAGCACTTCCTTATTTCCTGCAACAACCAGATGTTGGAAGTGTATTTCTTTCCCACCCTAGGCCTGGAATCAGCTGTTGGGGGCAAGAGATCTCGGAGCAGAAGCCTGAAAAAAACTGAGGGGTTTCCGAGAATGAAAGCTACCAAGAAGGAAGGGTTAGAGTGAGGATTAAATAAATAAGCATGTGCAGTTCTCAAGTTCCCAAATTGTCTAGCATAAACAAGTGTTACTTTATAAAATGCTTATTTTGAGAGACAGAGGGAGGGCGCTCAGGTAACCAAGGGCAGAGGGAGAGGGAGAAGCAGAAACCACGCCCAGCGGGGAGCCCGAGGCTGGACTCCATCCCACACACCGTGAGATCAAGACCTCGGCCAAAATTAGGAGTCCCACGCTCAACCTGTTGAGCCACCCAGGCGCCCGTGCAGGGGGGGGGGGGGGGGGGGGGGGGGGGAGGGAATGTATTTTAAATGTGAAAACGTGTGTATGACAAAGAAGCAACGGAGGTCGAGGGAAAAAGACGGATTGTTCCATCAGTGATGGTGAGAGTTACTTATTCACACGGAAAAGGAAAAAAAACAACTGGATTCGTCCCCTAAAGGCATTCAAGAAGGAAATGCGTTAAGTGAAAGCCGGCTGGTGGTAAATGGTGCGGCAAGCGCTTCAGGGGAGAAATGTGGCAACGGCGTGTTGCTGAGCCCAGAAGCCGCCCGTAGACCCAGGGAAAGGCCAGGCGGCCGCGAAGGAGACACCGCGCGCGCCTTGGCACAGCGCCGCGAACGGTGCGGAAGCCTCCAGCACGCAACGGATCGCTCGTGCTCCGGGCCCACCATGCAGCGCCACACCGCAGAAAAACCATGAAAACAGCGTATCTAACACTAGGAGAGGGAAAAGCCGAGTCGCCGAGGCACCCGGGCTGCACTCCGTGGGGAGGTGCGGAATGAAACGGGGAACCGCGCTCCGGGACCCAGCGACCACCCCCTGCGCTGGGTCGCGGGCCTGCAACCCGGGGCGCGGAGGGGGCGGGCCTCCTTTCTGCGCAGGCGCGGCCGCGGGCGAGCGGGGCGTGGGCGGGGCCTGCCGCCGGGGCTCCGCCTTCCAGAGCCTGCTAGTCCCGGCCGGACCCGCGCGGCGCCCGGAAGTGCCCGGGACTCGGCCGCCGGGATGGGTCGGAAAGTGACCGTGGCCACCTGCGCGCTCAACCAATGGGCCCTGGACTTCGAGGGCAATTTGCAGAGGATTTTAAAGAGTGAGTCTGGGGGCGGCGGGGTGGGGGCCGGTCGTGGAACTGGGGGGAGCGAGGGAGGACAGTAGAGGGGGGCGGAGGGGGACCGGGGTAGGGGGACGGGGGTTGACGGGAAAACCGGGAGGGGGGGAGGGGGGGGAGGGGGGACGGGGTTGGGGGTTCGGTGAACTGGGGGGACGGGGTTGGGGGGGCGGGGTGACGGGGTTGGGGGCCGGCGGGATGGGGCGGGGGCAAGGTCCAGGCTTGCCGGCTGGCTCGATTCTGTTACACGCACATCCTTGCTCTGTGGAAGCTCGTAGGGGTGGGCGTGGGGACAGGTAAGATGATGCAGAAGGACCACCCCGCAAGTGCCCAGGGCTGCTCGTGAGTTGGGGGTGGTCTGTCATGCCTGGTGGGAACACGTGTTGTACACGGGCACTGGGAAAAGTGTCACCGGGAAGGCAGAGGTGGGGATGAGAGAGATGAGGCTTGCCTGTCCTCAGATGATCCTGGGGTCCCGTGCGGCTTAGCCTGCACCCAACTGGTTCCAAACTCAGGTTTTGCAGTTGGCTGCTGGAGAGACAAGTGACAGGGGGAAAGCAAAGTATGCTTTATTCAGGAACCCGGCAACCTGGTGGACTTATGTGTCAAAGGCCATCTTCCCCATGGGGGTGGGGAGCCGGAGTGTTTTGAAGGGGAAGGTACGGGAGAAGCAGGTGCCTGGGGTGGGGGGGCAGTCGCATGTGGACATGACCCTGGGCACAGTTGCTGGCATCTGCGGCCGCCATTTCCGAACGAAGTCAGGCCTTAACTTCTGGGAGAGTCTGGTCCTTTTTTTCCTCAAGGCCAGTGGTCTGCAGGTCTCAGGACAGTGGGTCAGTTCTGCTACAGACCGAGGACTTAGGTCGCAAGCAAGGAGTGCATGAACTTGAAGCCAGTCAACCCTTAAGACCAGCGGGAGGGCTGTTTCGGTCTCTGGTGCCTACAGATCTTCCTGATGGGCAGACTTTGGGAGAAGCCGGCCCCAAGAGGCAAGCAGAGTAAGGGGTGAGCCTGCAAGCTTAGAGACTAGGGTGTGGTTGTTGCGGGGCCAACATCTCGTTAGCCTCGGCACCAGCCTCTCTTTGATGGTGGAAGGTCCGGCGGCCCACACCTGCACGTGAAGGGGCCGTCCTTCAGGTTACCCCAGCCGTCTTGTTCTGAGCCGATTCCCGAGAGAGGGCTCACTAAGAACAGCCGCGACGGAATGGCACCAATGACAGCATCTTTTCAGCCACGTGCCTCCAGACCGTCATCGTTTTTTTTTTCTTTTTTCCCAACATCTACCTGTTTTCATCTCCTCGGGGCTCAGAGCATATCGGGTTGGAGCAAGGCGGTTGGTGGCCAGAGCGGGGTCTCCTTTCTCTTGGCCTCTTGTCCGCAGGTGCAGTTGGGCGCTGCTGTCTCCAAGCAGAGGTTGCTGGTGCCGCCATAGGCTGTGCTCCTTGGAGGCCTGCCTCCTCCCTGCACCCGGTCTTCCGCATCCCCTTGTTAATAAACTACCAGGGACTGACTACTTCCTCCTCCCCCTCCCCCAAGGGGCTAAGGATCAGCATTTTGCTTCCAAAGGGTGTAAGCAGGGTGTGCAGGGGGGGGGTCTCGTCCTTGTCCTTGGTCCTTGGCTGCCTGGGGTCAGAGAGATCACCGAGTGCTTTTTGGTTGTTGTCTGGCTTGCAGCTGTGTTTTGTCTGCCCTTGAACACGTTGCAGGTACTGAAATCTTTCTGTCTCTGCCTCCATGTGTAGGTATCGAAATTGCCAAACGCAAAGGAGCAACATACAGGCTTGGACCAGAACTGGAAATATGGTGAGACTGGCACACAGAGACTCCCAGGGCAGGGAAGGCAGAGGTGTCCACATTAGCTACCCGCAGCAGAAAGGGAAGGAAGGGGGTGGGTGTGGACAGGTGTGGACGTGCAGGGCTGTTTAGGGGCGCCAGAAACCCGTGAGCGGACCTGCTTCGCGTCACCGAGCGAGGGCGCCCAGGCAAGCCTGGAGCCCCGTGTCGGGTGATGAGAGGAGCTGAGATTCAGCCGCCCGGGCTGGGCCGCTCTGTCTGCCGCCACCCTTCCCAAGTCCTCACTCTCATAGCCGGCCACAAACAGGTCTCACTCACTGTCTCCGCATCTTTCCACAAGCGAGTGTCGGCGACCCCTTCTGCCCTGCCTTTTTCCAGTGATCGGGAAGCCGGTTCCTCCTTGTCCCTTCCTCAAAAGGAAGCAACTGGTTGCCACACTGCAAGCCGCGGTTCGTTTGTGACACACGTCAGCCGCCCTCCGTGCTCCTCTGTGTTCCCGTTTTGTGTGTCCAGGTCCTCGCCGTTTGTGGAATCAGAAGTCCCTCCTGGGGGCTGTGTAGACAGAAAGTGTCTCCTCACAGGCATCTTTGTGTTAGTCCTTGAGGCCACGCCTGTCATTTTTCTAGCTAGCTTGATTTCTGTCCTCGGACTCGTGACTTCAGCTCGGGTGGTGTTTCCCATAATACCCAAGAGCGTTTTCACCTGCACTGGACCTGGTCTTTAAGATGCTTCTCAGCCGGCGGCCAGAGCCCTGGGGTCCCGCGTTGTCCGGGTGACTTCTGCTCCTGAGCTCCTGTCTCGGTCTGTTCTTCCCACTGGAGGGTTGTCCTCAACGGCCCTGTCCCCCGGGTGCAGTCGCTGCCCAGACACCTCCAGGTTACGTCCTCCTTTGCCCTGTTCTCTCCCCACCCCACCCTCCGGTCTCCAAATCTGGACCTGTCATTTGAAAAGGGGGAGGAGTTTAGCTACAGGACCCCAGGGTGGCATACTTGTATCAAGCAGGGATAAGGGCCCAGCTGAGCTGGGCTCCCAGTGGCTTCTAGCCTGCCGAGCAGTTATTTGCAACAGTCTGCAGAGAGGAAGCTGGGGCAGGAGTCGAGCCAAGTCCGTTCACCGGGCACGCCGTCTTCTTGTCTCTGGTGCCAGGCAGCTCCCACCCCAGAGGGACACTTGGAAGGAGAATGAGGGGCCAGTGCCACTGCGGCAGGCTGACTCGTGGGTCTGGGGCGTCCTTCACCCCAGAGGCTGGCTGTGTCCTCTGGGCCCGTTCTACAGGCTTCACGGATGGAAGGCTGCCCACCCAGAATGGGCCGGGGGCACCTGCCGACACCCCCCGCTATGAGATGCCCCTCCAGTTGCCGGCCGGCCAAAGGGGCGAGGGGTCAACCGATGGCTGGACATCAGGCACGTGACTTCTGGCATCGCGTTGCTGTTTGGTAGCATATGTGGCCCGGGAGCTGCCAGGCCATGAATCCCGTGGAGCAGGACTCTGCCCTTGGAAAGGAAAGGCTAGCCCAGGGCTTGAGCCCTCACGGGACGTCTCGTCGACCTCGTTCTCATCTCACCACCGTGGCTTTTCCTCTCGGAAGCAGAGGCGGGGAGGCATGCTTTCCAGGCGTTCAATACGCAAGTGCCAGTTGGGGGGTCTGCGTCCGTGTGCGCAGTTTGCCCAGCACTTGGCACGTCGCTTCCAGGCTGCTGCGTGGTAGGCGGGAAAGCCTTTGAACGCCTAGAAGCAGTTTACAGACACTCCGCGCGTTGTTACTGCCCCCCCCACCCCCCCGGCTCCCGGAAACTGCCCTGACGCCTGTCTTCACCCTCGACGACGTCCCAGAGCACCGCACGCGTCTCCTGGGGTGCTGTAACGCAGCTCCCCACGCCGGGGGAGGGGGGTTTCAAACAGCCGAAATTTGTTCTCTCGCGGTTCGGGAGAAGTCCAGACTCGGGGTGCTGGCGGGGCCCCACTTCCTCCAGAAGCTCCAGGGCAGGATCTGTCCTGTCTCCTCCCGCTTCTGCTCCCAGCACCTTGTCCTGTGGCCGCGTCCCTCCGGCTCTGGCTCCACACACAACCCCCTTCTCTGTGTCCTCCTGTTGGATACACGACCTGCCCAGGCCATCTGGGCTCATCTCGAGATCCTTAACTACTTCTGTAAAGACCCTTTTCCCATATACGGTCACACTCACGGGTTCTGGGGGCCAGGATCATGGACACACCTTTCTGGGGAGGGGACACCATTCGGCCTGCTTCCAGCACAAGTGTCTGTAGCAAGAACCAGGAGTCGCTCTGTGAATGGTGTTTGGAACGATATTAACGATCTTAGCTGCTTGGAAACACGTTCCTGTGGACCCAGCCTTTTTCTTTTGCTTGTAGATCAGTGTGATTTGGGCTGCATTAAAAGTTTAAAAAAAAAATCCACGGGCAGACACTTGACGGGAGAGAATTTCTCATAGTAACCGAAAGTGAAGAGAATCTCTCATAGTAACCTGGGGTTTCTTCATTTCCCGTGAAATGCATCCTCGTCTGTAGCAGCGGTCCCAGCTCTGCGTGCACCGTGGAATCAGCCAGGAGGCTTTAAAAAGATCCCACTGCCTGGTCGCGCCCCTGCACGTCTGACCCGGTTGGCCCGTGGGCCCCGGCCCCCCTCCCCGCCCTCACCTGGTATGTCTCCAGGTCTCACCTGGCTGTTCCCTTCCTCTGCAGCGGCTACGGGTGCTGGGATCATTTTTACGAGTCGGACACCCTCTTGCATTCGCTCCAAGTCCTGGCTGCCCTTTTGGAGTCTCCAGTCACTCAGGATATCATCTGTGACGTGGGAATGTAAGTGCTGGTTCCAGGGGCACAGACGTACATGGGGGCGGGTGCGTGGGGCGCAGGTTCCGAGGGGCACAGGCATCTATGGGGCACATACATGGGACGCGGGTTCCAGGGGTGCAGGCGAACGAGGGGCGGGCTCCAGGGGTGCAGGCGTGGGGGGTGCAGGTGCACCATACACGAACCCACCGCTTCATTTTCCACGTCGCTGTGACACGACCTAGGGCCTAGCATAAGCAGCACACAGATGGGATTTTTAACCCGCTGTGTCCACGTTTATCACGATCGGTGGCGGTACGTGGACTGTATTTGTTCTCTGTTCTGTTGTTGCCGTGACAGATGGTGGCAGCGAAACACAGAAACAACGCAAAAACTTTGTCTTGTGTTTCTGGGCGTCAGAAGTCTTAAATATGGGTTAGCCCGGAGGCTCTCGCAGAGAGAGAGAGGCCAGCAACCCTCGGGGCCTCCTCCGCCTTCGAAGCCAGGGGAGGCTCGCCTCGACCTCCGCTTCTGTGCGCATGTTTGCACTCTGACCCCTCCCCCCTCGGGTAAGGACTTGGGACTGTCCTGGGCGGCCCCCGGGCCGCCTCCCCCTCTCAGCGTCCGCACTTAGTCATCACTTCTGCAAAGCTCCCCTCGCCACGGAAGGTGAGGAATTGGGCCCGGGGCCGTCCCTGGACTCCTGATCCAGCTGCCACCGGGGCTGGTCCCTGCGGTTGTGCTAAGTGGCCTGGCCATCTTGTCGTCCTCTTGTTTTCCCTTGTCTGAGGTTGGTTTTCTGTGCTCTGCTTTCTTCTGTTGGCTTGGCGTTTATAATCCTGTTTTCGCTCTTAAAACGTTAACCACCAACTAATGGAGATATGTTCCTTCAAAATCTAGCATTTATCTGGGCTTATAAGCTCCTGAACAAAACGTTCATATCCTTGATCTGTGCAGCCGCGCCCCCGCCCGGGACCAGCAGAGCACTGGCTTCTGGAGCTTTGCCCCTGACCTCCAGAAGGGAGCACCCCAGGTGGCCGGGGGGAGGAGGGGGTCCAGTCAGAGCAGCGGGCGAATCTGTTCACCCCCTAGGAGACCCACCTTCTAGAAGGGGTGTAGGTGGCAGGTCAGGAGTGGTCTGAAGGAGAACTGGGAAGGCACAGAGCTGGTGCGTGAGGCCGGGAGGGGGCAGAGGTGAAAAGGTGACGGGTGTGTGCAGAGAGCTAGGGAGGAGGCCCCTGACAGGTCTGAGAACGTTCCAGGAGGAGGAACAGCCGTGAGCGGGGTTGACTGTGTTTCCTTTAGAAGAGCCCCGGGGGCGCTCTGGGGGATTCGGCCGGTTAGGTGGCCAACGTCAGCTCAGGTCATGATCTCCGGGTTCGAGGGTTCAAGCCCCACGTCGGGCTCTATGCTGACAGCTTGGAGCCTGGAGCCCGCTTCGGATTCTGTCTCCCTCTCTCTCTGCCCCTCCCTCATGTGCTGGCACACACTCTCCCTCCCTCCCTCCCTCCCTCCCTCCCTCCCTCAAAAATAAACATTAGAAGAGCCTCTTTTGTCTCAGAGCCTAAACCGTGGCAGAGCCCTTGGCTCATTTTTAACTTTGAGAAAAGCCACAGAGGGGCCTTGTGACCCTCTTCAAGGGCCCGAGGAGGCTTCGTATTAAAACAGACGTGTGGGGCGCCTGGGTGGCGCAGTCGGTTAAGCGTCTGACTTCAGCCAGGTCACGATCTCGCGGTCCGGGAGTTCGAGCCCCGCGTCAGGCTCTGGGCTGATGGCTCGGAGCCTGGAGCCTGTTTCCGATTCTGTGTCTCCCTCTCTCTCTGCCCCTCCCCCGTTCATGCTCTGTCTCTCTCTGTCCCAAAAATAAATAAAAACATTGAAAAAAAAATTTTTTTAAATAAATAAATAAAAATAAAACAGACATGTGGTTTTGCCGTTCACGGACGCGTGTGTGTGCCTTCTCTCCGCAGGCCCGTGATGCACCGGAACGTCCGCTACAACTGCAGGGTGATATTTCTCAACAGGTAGGTGGCCGCGGGGAGAGGGGAACCCGCACGCCCCGCCCCAGACATGGCCCCTGGAGCCCTGTGCTAGGAGGCGTCTTCTGGAAACGCCCGGTCGTTGGTGGGGGCCGATGCCCCGGGCAGGTGACGTCACTGCTTCCCCTGGCCTCCGCCCAGCACTGCCACCTTCAGCGGAGAGAAACCTCAGGGTGGGGTTTGGGGACACGTGGCCCTGTTGGCCAGAAGTCATCGGAGGGAGGGCGGTCTGTCACGTTCCCCTAAAGGCCCCTGGACGTCGGCTGCTCGCACGGCGTGCACCTGCCGGGCCTCGGCTGCTCTGTGGTCGTCCGTCCACCGTCCGGGGCGCGTGGACCCACGGGTGCCCCTCGTGACCGGGTGTTCATCTCAGGGGCCGCCTCGGTTTCCCGCCTGTAGGAGGATCCTGCTCATCAGGCCCAAAATGGCCTTGGCAAACGAGGGCAACTATCGGGAGCTACGCTGGTTTACCCCCTGGTCCAGGACTCGGTGAGTCACGGTGCCCGGCACCAAGGGGCATGGTCTGTGACCGCCCTGTGGACGCTTGTCTCAGGTCTTCCCTGTGTGTGGCCTTGGCCCAGGTCACGGGGGGAGAGACGTGAGAGTCTGGGACAAGTTCCTGCCATTTAGGTACCGCTGTTGTTGTTTTTTTTTAATGTTTATTCATTTTTAAGAGCGAGAGGGAGGCAGAACACGAGCGGGGGAGGGGCAGAGAGAGAGGGAGACACAGAATCCGAAGCAGGTTCCTCAGAGCCTGACGCGGGGCTCGAACCCACAAACCGTGACATCACGGCCTGAGCCGAAGTCGGACGCTTAACTTTCTGAGCCACCCAGGCGACTCTGTTTATTTATTTTTGAGAGAGAGAGTGAGCTGGGGAGGGACAGAGAGAGAGGGAGACACAGAATCCGAAGCAGGCTCCAGGCTCTGAGCTGTCGGCACAGAGCCCGACGTGGGGCTGGAACCCACAAACCGTGAGATCATGGCCTGAGCCGAAGTCAGACGCTTGACCGACTGAGCCCCGCCCCCCAGGCGCCCCTAAGTACCGCTATTTGATGCTGCTGCTATACAGATGACCTGTCACAGACCACTGAAATCTCGCGGGGCACCTTGTATCTCCAGTTACCCCGTGTGCCAGGCTTTCTCGGCCCCAACTGGTCGCTCTGGGACTGCCGTCCGTGTGGCAAGCTGTGCAGCGGCTGACCTCCCGGTAGATACGTCCCTTTGTGACAACTTCAGGTGTCTGTAGACGTTGCCAGATGTCTCCCGGGGGCAAGACCGTCCCCGGTTGAGCAGCCCTGCCCTGTCCTCCTGTTACGGTTGCTGCTTTTCATTTATCGTTGCTGCTGTTGCTGAAACAGAACTTCAGCGTTAGATTTTCGGACGGTCAGTATTTTTATGTGGGAAAACGGGATTTTTGTACTTGCCACCCGGTTCCGGCACGGGCACGTGGGGCTTCTCTCGCCCGGGCCGGTGGGCGTCCGGCCTCACTCGTCTCTGACGAGTGGCTCGTTCGCTGGGACACGGCTTCCAGTAGATTCTCGAGGTTCCACGCCCCCACCTTGGGTTCAATTCCTAGATCACGGCTCTAACACACGAGGATATGATCTGGACAGCCGGGTGGGAGAGCACGGAGGTGCGCTGGATCTCCACGCGGTCACCAACCCCAGAGCTCCCCGAACCCGGAACCGCATCCTGCGGGGTTTTACGGAGGCTTCCTTACACAGGCCTGATTGGTTACGTCGTTGGCCTTTGGCCCCTGAACTCCACCCCCAGCCTGGCGCTCTCCCCAGGTCTGGGGACGGGGACGGAAAGTCCAGCTCCCCGACCCGCTCCCCAGGGAGCCAGCGCCCCTCCCTGGGACCCTTCTCCACGCCACTCATGACATAACGACGTAACGAGGACACGGGTGGCTCCTGTCGCAGGAAATTCTAAGGGTTTCGGGAGCTCAGCTCCAGAAAGACCAAATGTGCCTTCTCATCATAAATCACAAAGTCGCACTTTCTAAGTAACGATCCACGGAAGGTGGACTTTTGGCACTTTGCCTGCCTGCAGGTGTTTTCATTTGTCTCTTCATGTGATGAGCAGCTTTGCAGAGTGGAAAACAAATTATAGGTTACAAATAATGCCCCTTCCTAGTTTTGGACGTATTGTGTGAAGGATTGCCTGGAGGCTTGTGCCCTCGGTGAGGGGTCACCGTGCGGATTCTTCTTCGCTCTTGGGGGTATTTTCTGTGTGGGCACTCGCAGAAGCTTCTCTTCGTCTTTGGTGTTTTAAAATTGTATCCTGTGAGCCCTGGTGCGGGTGTCCGGGCTCCCGTGTTCGGCTCTCCAGGGCCCCCGTGTTTTGGGTGAACGTCGTGTCCTTTCTGGGCGATTTCTGCTCTGTTTTCTGTTTCTGAAATGCCTCTTGATCGGAGATCAGACTCTCCCGGACCAGCTTCTCTAATTGTCGTGACCTTTCTTTCCCACGGCCTGGAAGATTCCATCTCTCTACTTTCTATTCTCTAAGAGCTCTTTTTCATTTTCTCATACTTCCTTACATCAAGCATCATTTCTCTTTGTTTTTTAATGTTTATTTTATTGCTGAGAGAGAACGAGAGAGGCAGAGTGCACGCGGGGGAGGGGCAGAGAGAGAGGGGGACACAGAACTTGAAGCAGGCTCCAGGCTTGAACACAGAGCCTGACGTGGGGCTCGAACTCACAAACCGGGAGATCACGACCTGAGCCGAAACCAAGAGTCGGACACTCAACTGCCTGAGCCCCCAGGCGCCCTGAGCCATGAGTGTCTTGGACGTGAGTGTCAGGTTTTTGATTTCAGGAACATTTTCTAATTTCCCACCTTCAAAGGATTTCATTCTCTCGCTCTTGACCAGGAGCCTCCGCTGTGTGCGGGTCACGTGTCCCTGGATATCGTACGTGTCTTTCCTCTTCTCTGCCCGTTTGTTTGTACCTCCTCCGGGGTTCATCCCCCTGAGTCCGCCCTGCGCAGGAGTCTGCCGGAGGCTCCGGTCTGGTGCTGCTCGGGGCTGCCCAGATCAGCACATCTTTCCGATTCCTTTCCCAGTTCACAAGCTCGCTTTTCATCTTTTTCCAGCATCCGATCATCTCTCGTTTGAGACTTTTTATGGGGTCGTGCTGTCTCTGAATTTACTGGGAGCGTGCCAGCTCTTGCCCGGGGTGGGGGGGGGGGGGGGCGGGCACGTGGGTCTCACGGTGACTCCTTCAGCCTCGCGCATTTCCTTGAGCCTGTGGAAGGGGCGGCGAGCCGGAGCGACCAGCTCGCATTTTGGCAACATTAAGGCCACCTGGGAGCTGTGCCAAAATGCAGACGACAAAACGATAAAACGGCCGGGTTACTGTGTCCCCGCCCTCGTAATGGACCCACGACAGGTTCAAAGTGCAGTTCCAGGCCTCTTAAGAAAACAAAACAAACAAAAACCTGATGCTCGACTGCAGAGACTTTAAGAACCTACGCGTTTTCATTGTGTTCTTAGACGGACCCCAGATCTAGGCACAGGGGTCGCAGGGGCTCTTGTTGCCCCCGGGGGGCGGAGAAGACTTGTATTCAGCACGGCCAAGGATGGTTTCTTGGCGGGAGTGCGCTGCTGGGATCTTTCCGGACGGCATTGGCTGAGAGGCAGGGGCGTCCAGCCGGAGAAAGGGGCAGGCTGTGCGAACAGTCGGGTGCGGGGCCCCGGGCCGGCCTGAGCCGAGCCTCGAGTGACCAGCTACGGCAGCAGCACAGGACTCTCGCGCGGCGTCTTTTGGCTCTCGGTGAACCTGCGAAACGCACCGGCCGGGTACAAGGTGAGGGTGGGCCTCAGGGCAGAGAGTAAGAGGGTGGAGGTGAGCACGCCTGTGCCCTGGCGGTCCTGCTCCGGGCTGGTGCTCGGTGCATCTTGCGGGGGGTGCAGGCGGAGGAAGGGACAGGCCTCGGCCGGCTCCTCCCTCTGCAGTTCACCTTGACGCAGCGACACCCGTGGCGGCAAACCGTGAATGGTGGATCGCAGACTCACTGTGGGGCGGCCAGGCGGCTGGGAGGTCCTGTCCCCGGCCTTAGCGCGGGACAGAAGGCATCGCCCTCCAGCTTCCCAGCTTTGTGGTTTACTTAGGCAGCGACCACTGAGGTCACCGCGGGAGGCTCCCGTGAATTCTGAGAAGGGAGCAAGAGCCGCAGCTCACAGAACGTCCTCGGGCGGCATCCCGTAACAGCCCCTTTGCGGTCGGACTCGGGAGGCGTGGCACCTGGGGATGCCTTGTCCGGGGGCGGCGTGGGAGGTGTTAGGCTCGGTCCATCTTACTCCGCTGGGAGCGTAACTTTATCGTTTAGGCTTGTAATTGCGTGTTGGGTGAGCGCGGCGTGATCTTGACTCAGAGACTCCGATCAGGGATTCCACCCGGACCGCCCCCTCTTTGGAGATCATGCCCGTGACGCGTGTCTCGGGAGTGCCGGGCACCAAGGCCCCGGGAAGCCAGCCGGCGGGAGCTCACTGGGTGCCACGGTGTCCCCGAGTAAAATGCACAGCATCTTCGCCAACACGCCCGTCCTCGCCTTTTTAAAATTTTTTTTTTTTTCCAACGTTTATTTATTTTTGGGACAGAGAGAGACAGAGCATGAACGGGGGAGGGGCAGAGAGAGAGGGAGACACAGAATCGGAAACAGGCTCCAGGCTCCGAGTCATCAGCCCAGAGCCCGACGCGGGGCTCGAACTCACGGACCGCGAGATCGTGACCTGGCTGAAGTCGGACGCCCAACCGACTGCGCCACCCAGGCGCCCCATGTCCTCGCCTTTTTATCTCGAACGGACGCCCGGGGCACCTGTGCATGCCCTACAGTCCTTTGCTGCCACATCGGTTGGAAGCTCCCGGGCCGATTTTTGTCCCTGTTCGGATGCCATCCCTCCCCCCGGGCCTTAGATGCTCTTCCTCAGATCTGTGCTGTTCCCTCCCAGGCAAACAGAGGAGTATTTTCTCCCCCGGATGCTGCAGAGCCTGACAAAGCAGGTGAGTCTCTGGGGACAGAACCTGTTGCTCTTGGAGGCCGTGGTGTGCCGTGGGGGCAGGCCCCTGTGGGCCGAGGCCACAGCGGCACCTGGCTGGCGTGCGGGGACAGGTTCCTGCACGAGGAGGGAGGGTGACGCCCCCGAAGCCCGGCCTGTCGGTTGCTGCCCCGTTCCCGCCCGGCCCACTGTGCTGGGGCCCCGGGGGAGCTGGGGGAGGGGTCCCCGCCCCACCTTGCCCGGGCTGGTGCTTGGGCCTCCGGGTCACCCGGGAAGCTGTGGGGGGTGGGGGGGGGTGTGAGGGTTCTAGTTACAAAATCCAAGCAAGACGTTACCTGGCTGCCTGCTCGTTCTGTGAAGGCCCAGCTTCAGAAATCCCTTGTCTTTTGGAGCTGGCTTGGGCCAGGCCTTTAGAGCTTTGATCTCCAGCCTTAGCCGGGGGGCCTCGTCCAGCCTCTTCCTACTGGCAGCTGCTGGGGTGACAGCTGAAACCCTGTTCTGGCCACTTCCCACGGGTGGTTGGAAGCCAGGGGCACAGAGCAGGTGTCGGGGGGAGGCCTGACTGGTCTGGTTTCTGTCCGAGGTCCCATTCTGGTGTGAAGTGTGTTAATTTGCTCAGGCTGCATAACACAGCACCAGAGACGGAGGGCAGGGGGTGCGGGTTGTTGTTAAACAGCAGATACTTGACTCCCGGTCCTGGAGGCCAGAGCCTGAGGTCCAGGCGTGGGCGGGGCCGGGCCTCCCAAGGCCTCTCTCCTTGTGTCAGGACGGCCGTCCTCTCCCTGTGTCCTCATGGGGTCGTCCCTCCGTGCGTGTCGGGGTCCCGATCCCCTCTTCTTTCAAGGACCCCGTGGTCACCTTGATCACCTCTGGAAAGTCCCGGCTCCAGATACAGTCACATTCAGAGGTGCTGGGGGTCAGGACCCCAGCACAGAAATTTGAGTGGGTCGCAGTTCCTCCCAGGCCGCCAGGTTCTCCGCGCCCCTAATTACTGCCCTTCTGGCAGCTCATGAGGGTCCGGACTCCCTCAGTGGAGGGCCCGGCAGGGGTTCAGCTGGACCTTAGGGATGGACCCGAGCTGGACCGGGGGTCCCTCTCCCCTCCTTCCTCCCGGGTTCCAGCTCCATTTGCCTCTTGACCGTCTCTGCCTCTTCCCTGGAGGACGGCGGCTGCCTGGCCGCTGGGCGGCTGCCCCCATTCGGGAGCCAGATTCCATCACCGCCATTGGGTTTGATTCCTGAGCCAGGCTCCTCGAGGGGCCGGCTTGGGCTCAGCACCCCCTGTGTGGACACTCCGGGACGGGCACAGCCAAGGTTGGGCAGGGGCGCTCAGCCGGGTCCGGTCACCTCCCACGTGTCCCGGAAACTCATTTGACCGTGAACTGTAGCAGCGGGCTAGTTTGAAAATCCTCCTGACCCAGAACGCGGAACGCGCCCATGAGTGCATTTCCCCGTGTCCGTGTGTGTGTCTGGCGGGGAGCCCGTGTCTGAAGCATGTCGGCACAGCCCTGACCGGGAGCTGCACCCCGTTTCATCCTTGCGGGGTCCCAGTATGTCCTGGAGGCCTTGCCGCTGGAGATGACTGAGCCCTTGTGGGGTGTGGTCTGAAGTTGCAGGGCTTTGGCTTGGCGGTTGACCGAGGGCGGTGGCCCGAATCGGCCCCCGTGACCGTCCGCGGATTTAAGTTCCGGGGCGTGTTCGGGAACAAGGGAAGGACAGCCCGGGACCTGCCACACGTGGACACGTTGGGCCCCGTGGCCCTGAGCCCTGGCCGCCTCACGGCAAGATGGCGTGTGGGTCCCGGCCATCCCCATGGGCTATTTGCCAGGTGCCCGGCGGCCAGCATGGGGTCCCGCGTGAGGGCTTTCTTCGCAGCCACGGGAGCAGGGCCAGGTTTACGCCGTGGTTCTTGCCTTCGGCAGCCGAGGGTGTCGGACTCACGCACACGCATCGGGGAACCCGACCCAGCGTGCTCGGCCGTGTTCCCTGTCTCAGGATCGGTTCTCGCCGCGTCTGTAGCTTTGGGATCAAGAGAGGGAGCCAAGTTG
This sequence comes from Prionailurus viverrinus, assembly GCF_022837055.1. NCBI lineage: Eukaryota > Metazoa > Chordata > Mammalia > Carnivora > Felidae > Prionailurus > Prionailurus viverrinus. Next base: position 113,019,983 of record NC_062570.1, read on the forward strand.
GACCAAGACAGCAAGTCAGGGCTGTCCGCGTGCCTGAGAGCGTCCACACCCGCTTGACCGGTCCGCACACGGAGGCCCCGGCGCCTCGTCTGCCGGCCCGGGGGAGGCTCTGCCCCGGCCCTGGGATGCCACCATTCGTGGCTTGTTAACGTGGCTCTTGGCGGCAGACACGCCTGCTTCTGGCCCTGCCACTCGGGAGCGGGGTCACTTTTCTCAGGCTTCTCGCATGACCCTCGGGTCATTCCTGGCATGGGTGGGACGATCCGGTCACACTGTCGGGAGCACGGATGATGCCGGAAAGGGCTTCGGGCCTTGGCAGGCGTGGAGTGACCCTGGACAAACGAGACCCTTTATTCCTTTCTTTTTTTTTTTTTTTTTAATTTTTAGAGCACGTGCACGACAAGGGGAGAGGGGCAGAGGGAGAGAGAGAGAGAGAAAAGCAGGCTCCATGCTCTGAGCCATCAGCCCAGAGCCTGACGCAGGGCTCGAACTCACCGACCGCGAGATCATGACCTGGCTGAAGTCGGACGTTTAACCGACTGCGCCACCCAGGCGCCCCTTTTTTTTTAATTTTTTTTAACGTTTATTTATTTTTGAGATAGAGAGAGCATGAATGGGGGAGGGTCAGAGAGAGGGAGACACAGAATCCGAAACGGGCTCCAGGCTCTGAGCTGTCAGCACAGAGCCCGACGCGGGGCTCGAACTCACGGACCGCGAGATCATGACCTGAGCCGAAGTCGGCCGCCCAACCGACGGAGCCACCCGGTCGCCCCAAGACCCTTTATCCTTAATAATGATGATGGCGACGGGGATTGGTGCCAATGGAAACTTCCGGAGTGGAGTGACGGCTTGCCGGGGCCACAGAGGGCCCTGTGGCAGCTCAGAGCACGGCTCCTGCCTAGTGAACGCTGTGACCAGAGGCCCCGGGGGTCAGCAGGGGAGATGCCGGGCCGCCGGGGTGGGGAGTGCTCCCCAGCTGGGCAGGGACTCACTGGGGCTGGAAGAAAAGGGCAGTGAGGTCGGGCCGCAGCCCAGACGGGACGGCCAAGGGGTCTCGTGCCCTCCTGTGCTCTGACCGCAGGAAACCGTGCCCTTCGGAGATGCGGTGCTGGCCACCCGCGACACCTGCATCGGGAGCGAGATCTGTGAGGAGCTCTGGACGCCCCACAGGTCAGCCCCGGCCCCGGACTGGCGGGTGGCCGCGGGTGGAGACAGCAGGGCTGGGCGGGCGGGGCACGCGGCCCATCCCGCCGTCAACCGCCGTCTGCCCGCAGCCCGCACGTGGACATGGGCCTGGACGGCGTGGAGATCTTCACCAACGCCTCGGGCAGCCACCACGTGCTGCGCAAAGCCCACGCCAGGGTGGATCTGGTGACCATGGCTACCACCAAGGTAGGCGCTGGGCCGCCATGCCGGAGCACGCTTGCCGCGGGCCCGTGCCGCGTCTGTCCCGCACACCCCCGAGTCCCCGGTGCCCACGCAGGGCCGGGCCCGCACGACGGGCATCGGTGCCCGCAGTTTCGGCCGGCGCTCTGCAAACGGGCGCTGACTCGCCCTCTGGGGCCTCACGCGCCCGACCTCCCCTGACCCTGTGAGGCAAGCAGGGCACCTCCTGCCCCGGCATCAGGCCCCTGGGGCCCGAGGCACCATCGAGGGACAAGTGACGCGCTGGCCGCATGCTCAGCGGTTCCGAGCTGGAACGCAGGGAGCTGTCCTGAGGTGCTGCCCTTGCTGGGCAGCGTGAGCCCGCGAGGGGCGGGTTTGGGTCTCTGTTCCACGCTGTGGGGTTTGTCCTCCGTGACCCCCCTCCTCCCGTGTCAGAGACGACAGTCGGTGCGTGAGGGGTGCTGGGGGGCAGCGGGGGGAGGGGCATTGGGCGTGATGCCTGGAGGCTGGGAAGGCTGGCGGGTCACTGTCCTGGGCCCTACTGTGCCCCCCCCCCCCGCCGTGTGCAGGCACTTTCTCTGTGGGGAAGGGCGGGAGGGGGGTGGGGGGGGCAGGGGGTTCCCTGCAGGGCGCTGTTTAAGGCCTTGGGAGGGCCGAGGAAGGGACGGTGATGTCGGTGCCCCCTGCATTCTCCAGAACGGCGGGATCTACTTGCTGGCCAATCAGAAGGGCTGTGACGGGGACCGACTATACTACGATGGCTGTGCCCTGATAGCGATGAACGGCCACATCTTGGCGCAGGGCTCCCAGTTCTCCCTGGACGACGTGGTGAGAGCGAGCTCGCAAACCCCAGGGGCATCTGCTCCTTTCCGTGACCGAGCCCTCGTGCTGGGCTGTCGTCTCCGGCCCCCCCCCACCCCGCGGCCAGCACCCGCCCCGCTCGGACAGATGAGGCCACCACAGCACGAGGGTCACACTTGCACGGCCTGGGGGGAGGACCCGGCCCCACCGTCACCCTCAGGGGGCAGGCGAGCAGGCAGGTGCTGTGGGGGGCAGGCTGTGTCGTGACAGGAGAGCTGGTGAGCCCCGGTCCCCCAGGGAGTGAGCAGGCACCGCCCAGACCCCGCAGGAGGGTGTCCCTCGTCAGGGGCCTCGTCCGTAGAAGCAGGGTGGAGGGGAGCTCGGTGAGGCCACTTGACACAACCCGCTGGCTCTTCCCCACGTGTCCGGGCCACCTGTGTTAGCTGTGGGCCTCACAGCGCCCTGGCCCCAAGTCCTGGGAGCCCCGAGGCTCCCCCGGGGCAGGCCTCCCTCCGTGGGCCGTCTGGTCTCCCTGGACACGCGAGTGGGCTGGGGTCAGGCATGTCTGTGCAGGGAGGCATGGGGCGAGCTCAGAGGAGGCGTCGCCGCAGCCCTGGGGCGCAGGGGGGCGGGAGACAACCAGGAAGGCAGTCTGAGACACCTGTCCCGTCCTGCCCTGACCGGGCCGACCTCTGAGAAGCTGAGGGAGACGCGCCCTCTGCAGTGAGGGCGCGTGTCCGTGCTGTCTGTGCACCGACAGGTCTTTCAAGTTCAGAACGAAAAAATGGCTGTTCTCTCCGGAGACGGACACGAACGCCAGCCGTGCAGACGCCACAAGTGACCCTCGGCTGTGCGGGTGCGAGGGGTCCTCGCGCGGCACCACCCGTTTTCGGGGGATCAGGTGGAAATGCTAGTTCGGGGGCAGGTGGGAGCAGAAGACAGGTCCGCAGGGACACGGCCGCGCAAGCTCACGCCAGGTCGCGAACCCTCCCGTTCGCTTCCTCTGCACTCGGCTCGCTGAGGGGACGCTGGTCCCCTCGCCGCCCCGCTGGGGTTAGGAGGGAAGCAGGTGTGAAACCAAAGTCACGTTTCAAAGCGGAGCAAGTGAACTCCGTGATGCTCTCCTGCTGGGGGGAGGGGGGCGGGAGTTTGGCAGAAGGGACGCTCCCTCCCTCCCAGCTGTCCCCCAGGCCGTGCTCGCCAGGTGACAGCACCCCCACAGGCCTTCAGGTGTTCGGCATCAGCCACAGTAGAGGCGGGTCAAGTTCGTGAAAAAGGCGCCACTCTTCTGCGTCCCACGGGAACGCCCCGCTGTCTTCAGGCCGGGTCGGTGTGGCCGGGATGGCGGGCGGACGTCAGGGCCACGCGTGCCCTGCGCAGGGTTGACTGGCAGTGGAGGGGGCCACCTGTACCGGGAGGAGCAGGTTCTGGGCCCTGGCCAGGCCTTGGGGCTGGGACCCCAGGGGTCTGCACTTTGGGTGGCTTTGGCGGCCTCTCGCTTCGGGAAATGATGGGAGGACAAACGCGAGCCCCGTTTTGCTGGTCTTTGTGGCACGTCCAGAGTGGCTCGGGCCCGGTGCTGACAGCAAGAGTTGCCCACGGGGCCGGTGCAGGAGCAGGTTGGCCACGGCTGTCCTGTGTCCCCCTGTGCTGTGCCGGTTAGCTCCCACTGTCCCACACTTGTACATGAAGAGACAACGTCACAGTGACATAATTTGATCAGGAGTTATTTTTGTAGAAAAAGGAATAATATGACAAATTAAAATGAAATTAAAATTCTCTTTTTTGCGATTTTTTTGAAATCTTATTCTTTTCCTATTTTGTGGTGTTTTTTGACTCTTCGTACTCCTGTCTCACCTGGGTTTGAAGGCAGAGAAGTGTCACCTGCTGTCACACAGCAGCACATCTAGGCAGGGGCACTGGCGTGGACTGCTGAGGCTCTGACCTACCCATCTGCCATTGTCCGGCTTGTCCTTCCCCTGTGTGGGCTTGGAGCTTGGGTTGCCTCTCATGGTCACAGGATGGCTGCAGCAGCTCCAGCCATCCCGTCTCCACACAACCACGTCCAAAGCAGCCAAGGGGCCCTTGTCTCCCATGCGTCTGTCTAAGAACAGAGAAGCTGGCTCAGAGGTCCCGGCCGATACTGATCAGCAGAATCCTGTGCCGTGATTAGGGGACCGCTGCTAGGTGTCCGACCTCACTGGAGGTTCTGGGGGCAGCAGCGAGAGGGCGGGGCTGCAGGTCAGCAACAACACCGGCTGTCCCCTCTCCCCGGGCCCCTAGGGGCCCACAGCTCCCCAGTCCCTGCCACAGAAGGTGGGACTCCTCATGTGCAGTTTGGCGCGTCTGCGAAAACCGCCCGGTTACCCAGCAGTCACGCTTTCCCTTCGAAACCCCCTCCTCCAGGAAGTTCTCACCGCGACGCTGGATTTGGAGGACGTCCGGAGCTACAGGGCGGAGATTTCATCTCGAAACCTGGCGGTGAGTCCTCGTGGACACACGCGGGACGTTTGACAAAGGCCCCGGAGCCCTTTGTGGTTTTTTGTGACAGCAGCTTCTTGGGATGTTCCCCGGCACCCCGTGATTCGGGGGATGTAGCACGCTCACGGGGCCGCACAGCCATCGCCTCGTCGGTGTTCTGACAGCGGGGGACCTCCTCACCCCAAGGAGACTTTCCCGTGCCCGCCCACCTCCACTCCGCATCCCGCCCCCAGCCCGGGCCCCCCACCCGCCCACTGTGGGCGTTTCACGGAGATGAAACCATGAACCTGAGGGCCTTCGTGCGGCCTCTGTCCCTGAGCAGGCCGTCTGCGGGGCCCATCCGCGTTGTGGCGGGTGTCCGGGCTTCATGCCTCTTCCTGGGCGGGACGACACTGTGACCGCCCGTCCGCCGAGGACACTCAGATCCTCCCCACGCCGGGTCTGTGAGGAGTTCGCTCTGTCGACGCGCGTGCGAGTTTTTGCGCGGGCGTTCTTCCCGCTTCCCCTGGGTGTGCGCCTAGACTCTGCTTTAATCCCCGGAGGGGCCACCTCAGCGCACGAGGCTTCCGAGCCTGCCACTGCCCGTCTCTGGCTCCAGCCGTCCCGCGGGGCTGGGGCTACCACTGTGGGCTTGACGTGCCTTCCCGCTGGCTGACAGTCTGTCCCTCGGCCGGCCCTAGCGGCCTGTGAGGGGGCGTCACTGTCGTGAATCTCCGTCGGCAGGCCAGCAAGGTGAGCCCCTACCCCCGAGTGAAGGTGGACTTCGCCCTCTCGTCCCGCGAGGACCTGCTGGAGCCTCTGTCCGAGCCCCTCGAGTGGAAGTACCACAGTCCCGCCGAGGAGATCAGGTGGCCGCCTGAGAGCACGCGGAGGGGTCGTGCTGTCCCCGCGGCCCTTACCCTCACCCGCTGCAGGGGCCCGAGCCAGTGCGGACGGCTGGGCCTCACCGCCTGCCCGGGGCGGCTGCTTGGTTAGGAGGAGGCCGCGCTGCTTCGGGGTCGAGGGCGCCGAAGCCGCAGCCGGACGGCCTGGCTTCCCCTCCCCCTCCCGGCCCTGTCGCTCCCTCGTGCGGGGGGCTTTGGGCACACCAGCCCTGCCCTTTGCTTTTGCGTCTCGGTTTTCCTGTTTTAAAACGAGCCAAAGGCATCCCCCCTCTCCCAGGGCTGTCTGGGGACAAGAGGGCATTAATTCTCACGAGGCGCTGGGCCCAGCCGCTGCTGGCCGTTCTCACTGGCCCCGCTCCCGCCTCGCCAGCTGCCCCCGGGTAGATTGCCGACGGGTCCGCAGCCCCCGGCCCTAACGCTTCCCATTCGTCTCCAGCCTTGGACCCGCCTGCTGGCTCTGGGATTTCTTAAGACGCAGCCAGCAGGTAAGATTTCCAGTGTTTTGTTCGGTTCTGTGGTGGGCTGGTGGGTTTCTCCCCCGACGCGAGCCCTGCTTCGCTCTGCCTCGGTCAGGAGCTTAATCCACGATAGCCAGACGCCAGAGCACCCCCCGGGGTTTGGCTCCGCCTTTGGGGTCCCGTCTGATGACGTCCAGAGGGAACGGGATACACGTCCCACTGGTTCTGTGTCGTGACGTCTGTAACTTATCGGGGTTTAGTCCTAGATGCTCATCGCAGCGTGAGGTCTGTTTCCCCTCTAGAATAATCCATCCGGAACACGCGGCCCACAGCGAGAGCGCTGACGCCCGCACGTTCTTGTGGGTGCCCGTCAGGGTTTGCAGGTGGAGCTGGGCTGAGGTTTGGGCGCGTCCCTTCTCCGAGGCCCTGCCCACACCCGCCTCTGGTTGACCCGTTCCAGGCCGGCTTCTTCCTGCCCCTGAGTGGTGGCGTGGACAGCGCAGCCACCGCCTGCCTCGTCTACTCCATGTGCCGCCAGGTCTGCGAGGCCGTGAATAACGGAAGTAGGTGGCGTCTGTTGGTCTGAGCGAGGCTCCGGGGCTCAGAGGACGGGGTGAGGCGAACCCCGGGTCCCGGCCGTCAAGGGTGAGGGAGGCTCCGCCGATGTGCTCAGATGTCGCAACAGGACCTGGGGACAGCAGGCCAGTGAAGCCCCTCCCCGGGCCTCTGGGCCAGGGCGGCCGTGGCCGTGTGCCCGAAGCGTGGCCTGGAGGGAGGAACACGGACGGCCTCGGGGTCGGGCAAACCCCGCTCGAAAGCCTCCCCCACGCTCTCTGTGTCAGACATCCCCGTGGTGTGCGCTCCAGAGGAGCGAGGGGGTTGCTGCGTAGGAGGGGGCGGCCCCCGGGGCAGAGGAGAGGGTCTGGGCCCTGAGCACCGCCTGCTGTCTGCGGGTTCTCAGATCAGGAAGTGCTGGGCGACGTCCGGACCATCGTGGACCAGCTCGACTACACGCCCCGGGACCCCCGAGAGCTCTGCGGGCGCGTGCTGACGACCTGCTACATGGCCAGCGAGAACTCCTCCCGGGAGACGCGTGACAGAGCCGCGGAGCTGGCCCAGCAGATCGGCAGGTAGAGGGGCCGCTGGCACGAGCCCGGTTTTAGGGAAACCGTGTCTGTTCCCCCCGCCCCCCGTAGCCACGTCAGATTCCCACGCCTCCGTCCCCGCCCCCTCCTGGCATCCCAGACACCGGCCACCGGGGCTGATGCGCCGCCCGGTGTGGGAGCCCGGGACCCCACTCGCGGCTCTGGGGAGTGGGCTGGCGCTGTGAGGGCCCGCCCCCCTCTTCCCTGGGCCGGAGCAGGGTCGGAGAGGGCGTCTCTCCGGTCAGGGAGACTCGGTCCTTTCAGAGTCCTCTGTTCTCAGCCCAAACCGGCCCCCACCCAGCAGTGCTCCTGGGCGCGTCCCCGGAGGAACTGAGAGCGGGGACTCAGGCGTCTTGCCCCCGTGTCCACGGCAGCGTCGAGCGCGGCAGCCAGAACGTAGGAGTGGCCCGGTGTCCCTTGGCACACGAGGCAGTGAGCAGATGCGGTCCGTGCCCACGGCGGGATGTCGTTCGGCCTCAGAAAGGAAGGGGCTTCTGACACCCGCTACCTCGGAAGGACCCCCGAGAGCGTGGTGCCCAGGGAAACGGCCCAGCCACAGCACCACGTACCGTGGGTTTCTCCGTGGCTCGTCCGGACACAGGGCTCCCTGGGGGGGGAGGGGGAGTCCTGAGCTCGACAGGGGTGGTGGCCGCGCCGCACGCGGACGCGCCGGGTGCCCCCGGCCCTGCGCACACCTGCCCTTTCCCCTCACAGCCACCACATCGGTCTCGACGTCGACCCCGCGGTCAAGGCCGTCGTGGGCATCTTCAGCCTGGCGACGGGGAAGAGGCCCCTGTTCGCGGTTCACGGAGGAAGCCGCCGGGAAAACCTGGCGCTACAGAACGTGCAGGTGCGCCCCCAGCCGGGCCGGCGTCACGGGGCCTCGCGGGGGAGGCCGGGGGGGTGCGCGCATCCGCGAGAGGGACCGGCTGTGGGTGTCTGCGACGGTGGCACGGGTGCGTGCGCGTGTGTGCGCGTGTGTGCGTCTCAGTGCACGTGCTGGTGCACCTGTGAGAGCACGATGGTGTGTGTTAGCGGGGGGGGGGGAGGCGTGTGGGCACAGGCGTGGGTGTGTGAAAATACGTGAGGGGACGTGAGTGCGTGCGTGCGGGTATGAGAGTGTGTTAGTGAACGTGGGGGTGTGTGCGTGCACACACGTGAGCGTAAGAGGGCACGGGAGCGTGTGTTAGCGTGAGGGTGGGGTGTGTGCATGCGCGTGTGCGTGAGTGTGCCTGTAAGGTTCCTGCATCTTCAGGGATCGGGCTGCCGCAGGGGAGCCGGGCCCTGGCTGGTGGGTGGAGGGAGAGAGGGACCCTGGGCTCCAGCCACTGGGCTCTGTCACATCTCTGTCCCTTTTCTCGTGGCCACGGTGCCCTTCCCTCCTCCAGCAAAGCCAGCTGTGAAGGGGGTGGAACGCGTGGCCTAGAGTTCTTTGCAGCCCCATCCTGCCACCGAAGCTCCCTCCGCACCCCGGCTCCGGGTCCTTCCGTCTTTGATCCGGGGGCCGCTCGGTGCACACAATTATCGCAGGACCCTGTTTCCTCTGGACGCTAGAAAGCTCTCGTGTTACTTGGACTCTTTCTTTGGAGCTGCACGGGGAGCAGGGTGCCAGTGTGTGTTGCCCCCATGCCCGGCACGAGGTGACATTTCCCGCTGTGTCACCCAGGCTCGGATACGGATGGTCGTGGCCTATCTGTTTGCTCAGCTGAGCCTCTGGGCCCGGGGCGCTCGCGGTGGACTGCTGGTGCTCGGATCGGCCAACGTGGATGAGAGGTGCGTGTGCCCGACTCCCGAGCACCCAGGTCTCCGAGGGTGAGTGCTCCCCAAGGCGGTACGTCCAGGCTCCCTCCAGTTCTCACAGCATCTATGAGACACACGGTGGCGGGGGAGGAGGGGTCACATTACCCCGTGGCTCAGGGTGTGTCTGGCACCCCCAGGACGTCATCACTCCCGAACTTCATGATGACTCAGGTATGGAGACGGGTCGACACTGTCTCCCTCTGGCTCCCCGCCACCGTTCCCGCTCGGGCCAGCTCCGCCTGGCCTGGGCTCTTCCGTGGTGCCGAGTCTGGAATCTGTCACCCCTCCCACCGCACCCCGCTCGCTTTTACCCGCCCCCCCTCCCCCCCGGGCAGTCCCACCACGTCTTCCACCCTTGCTCTGCGTCCAGTGTTCACTCCCAGCCAGAGAGCCCGTCTCTGACGTGGGCTGGAAATACTTTCCGTGGTCTTTGCTGGTCAGGAGAACTCGGAGCCTCCTGTTCTCCAGGTACATTTCAGCTGACCTTCAGGGTGAGCGGCGGAGGCTGGGAGTGCTCCTTCTCCAGCTTCCGTCCCCACCTCTCTCGGGTGTTCGCACTTGCTCCTTGTTAGCGGAAGGGGTTCGAGAACCTTGTCTGTCATTTATTCATCTGATCATCCATGCATCAGTCTTTCCATCCATTTGTCCACCTATCCACCAACCCGTCTGTCTGTCCACCCATCCATCCACTCACCCGCCCATCCATCTACCCACCCATCTATCCACTCACTCATCCATCCATCCATCCATGTGTCCATCCATCTATCCATATGTACACCCATTCACCCATCCGTCTATCCACCTGTCCATCTGTCCACCCACCCACCCATCCATCCATCCACCCATCCACTCACCGCCCATCCATCTACCTACCCATCCATCCACTCACCGCCCATCCATCTACCCACCCATCCATTCACTCATCCGTCCATCCATCTATCCATACGTGCATCCATTTACCCATCCGTCTATCCGCCTATCCACCCATCCATCTATCCATCTATCTGTCCACCCACCCACCCATCCATCCATCCATCCATATGTCCATCCATCCATCCACTCACCTGCTGTCCATCTACCCACCCATCCATCCACTCACTCATCCGTCCATCCATCCACCTATCCATATGTACATCCATTCACCCATCCGTCTGTGCCTATCCACCCATCCATCTGTCCACCCACCCATCCACCCATCCATCCATCCATCCATCCATCCATCCATCCACTCACCCACCCATCCACTCACCCACCCATCCGCCTATCCACCCATCCATCTATCCATCTATCTGTCCACCCACCCATCCATCCATCCATGTGTCCCTCCATCCATCCACTCACCCGCCATCCATCTACCCACCCATCCATCCACTTACTCATCCATCCATCCATCCACCTATCCATATGTACATCCATTCACCCATCCGTCTGTCCGCCTATCCACCCATCCATCTGTCCCCTCACCCACCCGCCCATCCATCCATCCATCCATCCATCCATCTATCCATCCACTCACCCACCCATCCGTCTACCCACCCATCCATCCACTCATCCGTCCATCCATCCATGTGTCCATCCATCTATCCATACGTACGTCCATTCACCCATCCATCTATCCACCTATCCATCCATACATACATACATGCATATATCCATTCACCCATCCATCGTTCCATCCATCCATCCATCTTTCTATCTGTGGCATGAGTGTCTTAATCTTTCTATATCTTGCTTGTCTGCAAGCGTGTTTTCTGTTAAACATTATATTGGGCTTTTGGCTCCTGCTTCTTAATTATGACAATTTAGAGTTAGCACCCTATGGCTGGTGAAAATTCTCGCCATTCCTGTGAACATTTTGTCGATTTTCGTCGCTTTTCTGCTGCCTTCAGTGCTTTTGTAAGGAAATGGTGTCTCAGGACGGATGTGACAGCTAGTGCGTATTCGGAGCCTGAGTAGTTGACAACATGGGTGTGTTCTGTTTTGTTTGCTTTTGAACAAGAGTGTGATCTATTATGTAGCTGTATCGTTGTACCGTTTTCCCTGTCACAACTCTTGTCCGTTGCATTTCGTGTTTTAGCAGAAAATAACGATTTTTTCCAGGGTGGGAGTGGGTTTCTGGGTGTTACATGTTCCTGGATGTCAGTTTAGAAAGTAAACACTTCTGTCTGACACCTGGTTCTCGTGTTCGTCTCTTCCCATCACGTTTCGCTGCCAGACTGTTTCCGGGAGGTATTTGGAAGTCTTGTCTACAGCTGCAGGCACTTTTCTCGTATTTTACTTCCAACGGTGTTTCTTCCATTGTGTGTGTTTCTTGTACTTGTGGGGCCGACTGTCCCATGCAGCATCCCCGTCTACAATCTCCCCGTTGCCTGCATCCCGGGGTAGAGCGTCAGGTCTGTCCCCTCTGTCATGCTGGTTCTTTTTCAAAGTGGTTGCTGATTCTGTGTCTTAACTGCTTCTAAGCTAACTTCGGGTCTGTCGCATTCCGGTGTGCTTGTTCCTCGAGGGATGTTGAACGTCCGCCACGTGTTGGGCATTCTTGGTGCTGTGAACACAACAGAAAAGTAACTGTGGTTTTACTCTAGTGGAAGGAGACGGGTGATAACAACACTTAATCGTGTACGTAGGGTGGGGAAAGTCTACAGAGAAAAACCAGGGCAGGCAGAGGGAGAGTTTGGGAGTTGAGGTTGTTACTGGGGTGGCCAGGGAAGGCCTGTCTGAGAAGTTGGCTTCCAAAGGCCTCAGGAGCCAGGAGAGGAGATGCAGCCCGGATAACGGTGTGTGCAAACGTCCTGTGGTGAGAGCCCCCCGGGACAGAGGGTGGCCGTTGTCTCCCTGAAAAGCCCTGTCTTGTCTGAAGGAGGTGCCGGGATCCCAGCTGGGGCAGGTTGGAGGAGAGTGGGCAGTGGATGAGGGACCAGGAGTCAGTTCTTTCCAGAAGTGTGCACCACAGGAGAGGGGAGGGGCAGGGTGGTACTGGCAAGACCAGTGGGGCGAGAAGGAAGGTGTTTCCTCAAGAGCTGACGAGAGAGGTGTGGCGGGGAGGAACAGTGTTGCTGACGCAGGAGTGGGGACGCGGCTGGGGAGCTGTCCCGGTGTCCCGAGGAGGTGAGAGCAGGTGGCGAAGCGAGAGGTCGGCTTTATCGGGAGCCCAGCTAGTGTGTCCAGCAGAGTGCACAGCACAGACGCGGGCCTGGGTGGCGTGGGGTCGGGGCCGTGACCGTCCTTGGTGAAGCAGGAAGCGGAGTCACCGGGCCGAGCGACGATGCACAGCAGGCGTTGGGTACTTGAGACGAGTGGGACGGGTCGGGGAACAGGGCAGGCGGCCCGGCACCGGGGACGCCCTGGAGGCGGGTTCGTGCCGCTGCGCACGCACGTGTGTGGGGCAGGGAGCCAAGCGAGCCCTGCAGGGAGAGGGGGGCAGGGGAGCCGAGAAGCGGCAAGGGGAGGCGGAGGCTGCGGGAGCGAGCTGCTGTCCCTGTCCCACGATCTGCTGGCAGACGGGACTCCGCGTCGGGCGGACCCGGGGCTGCGGTCGACTGCAGCCGGAGGATGGAGGAAACCAGGCCCAGGCTTCCAGAATCCTCTCCCAGTGGACCCCCCCCCCCAACCGGCCCCCAGCAACACACGTGACGGCACGTGGGCAGCACCCACCACCAGCGAAGCTTCTCAGAGACCCCGCGCCCAGCGTTGGCCCTGGGGGCCGGTCACATGGCCACTGTCTGCCTGGCGCGGACCAAGCCTCGGCTCCCAGAAGGAGAGCAGTGCTCAGCATAAAGCGGTGTTTGAACAAGGAATTTAGAAACCGCGGCCACGGTTTCCAGTAGGGAATGGCGGGAGCACCCCAGATCCCTGGTGCCGGCCGAGCACCCACCCCACAAGCAGGCCTTTCCGAGATGGCTGTGCTCACACGCGTCTGCGCAGAGCCTGACGGACAGGAGGCTCTGAGGTCTGGGGGCGCCGTCACCGACAGCAGGAGGCTGGGGCCCGGTCGGGGCCGTGAATGGCCAGGGGCAGGTCAGAGGACAGTGATGAACGCAGAAGAGGGCTGGAGGAGCGGCCAGAGGTGGTAAGGACAGCCTTGCAGAGAGGGTGGCCGGTCCTGGAGGGGCCGGTGAGTCCAGAAGGCTCCACAAGGGAGCGTGCCACCGGCCCCTCCCCCGCATCTGTAGGTCCCTGCTTCCCTGGGTGGGGGTCTCGCCACCACCTGCCACGGCCAGTGTAGGCGGGAAGCCGTGTGACTGCAAACCTGCTGCTGCGGGAGGTGAGGCGGCTGGTCCCCGTTCCCCCGTGGCCGGTCTCTGCGTGGGGTCTAGTCGGGGAGTGCGCTGGGGGCACGCAGGTTGTAGGGACTTTTCCTTTCCCTAAACGAGGTGGGACGACCCTGCAGGGTTTTTCAACCGGTGCAGCGGGTCCGCGGTCCGCTTCCTCCCACCCATGCAGCTCACGCCTGGAAGGGCGGCCTGGCGGGGTGGGGCTGGGGGACGGCGAGCGGGCTTGGCCCCTGGTTGTCTTGCCATCAGGGGGAGGACCGATGGGCTTTGCTGGTGGACCAGGTCAAGTGCGGTGCCCAGGCCGACCCAGCAGCCGAAGGGATGGGCGTGTGTGTGGTCAGATGTCCAGGTGCAGAACCGGGTGGGGAGGTCGAGGCCCAGTGTCGGGAATGCGGCTTTGTGGACAGCCGTGTGGAGGTGTGTGCTGGGCAGTTACACGGGATTCTGGAGAAACCCAGGGGTGAAGCGCACCCCTGCCCCGGGGAGTGTGCAGATGGTGAAATGCCATCAAGGCTACGAGACCAGCTGGGCCACCATGGGACTGAATGTTGACAGAGGAGGAGTGGGCCCGGGGTCCCCCAGGTTCCGATGCGAGGGGGCTGCCGATCAGGGGGTCCCACCCAAGCGGAGGAGCCAGCTGGCAGGAGAGGACGGGGCACCCAGAGCCAGGCAGAGAGGCCGTTCGGGGGCCGATGGGGTTGTTGACCAGGCGTGGGGGGCCCGGGGGCCGGCTGCAGGGCCGGGGCGGCTTCTGGAGGGGCCCGGGCCGGAACCTGGCGGTGAAGGCTCGAGAGGGAGCGGCCGGCAGTGGACGTGGCCCCGAGGGTTTCGGTTTGCGGGGCACGGGGACGTGGGCCAAGAGAGGGCGGGAAGGTGGGGGACTTTGGGCTTTGCTTACGCTCATGGGAGCAGAAGGGGTCGGCTGCTGGAGTTGACGAAAGTGCTGGGGGCCTCGCTGTCCCGGCCCTGGAGGCATCAGCCCTGGGCTGCCCTGGGGTCCTCGGTTAACCTTGGTGATCTGCTGAAGACGTGCCTCCAGAGCCTGTCACACGGGGGCTGGGGCTTCGGCATGTGGATCTGGGGGCACACGGGCATTCGGTCCGCGGCAGTGACTTCCCCAGAAAAGTTGTCACTTGAGCTCAACCGGTGCGCGTGCTCAGGCTGGAGCTCAGGTGGAAGCCTGTCTTGTGTTTAATGCGTAAACGTGGCCCTCCCGCCCCCAGGGTGCCCTCCTCCCTTCTGGACTTTGATGCCAAGAGAGAGACGAGGCCGGAGCCTTGCTGGGTGGGTCTGCTGGCCACCCCGGGCACCGCACCTCCGGACCCTCCCCGACTCCGAGCTGCTGACAGCTCCCGAGGCAGCGGGGGAGGCACACAGTAAGAGGGACCCCTGGGGTGCAGGGAAGGGAGCCCCGCCCAGGGCAGCACCAGGGACTTAACGGTCCCTCTCTGGTGCCCTGGGGCCCTCACGCCCGAGGCCTCGCTCCTTGGTAGGAGTCAGGAGAAGCTGAACAGCAGGAGAAGGTCACTTGTGTGGGGGGAAGCTGGAGGGGCCAAGTGCTCCCAGGACTAGGGAGGACAGACAGGGGGAGGACGGGCAGGACCAGGGGGGAGATTGGACAGGACCGGGGGAGGACAACAGGACCAGGGGGAGGACAGCAGGACCAGGGGGAGGCTGGCAGGACCAGGGGGAGGCTGGCAGGACCAGGGGGAGGACGGCAGGACCAGGGGGAAGACGGCAGGACCAGGGGGAGGACGACAGGACCAGGGGGAAGACGGCAGGACCAGGGGGAGGACGGCAGGACCAGGGGGAGGACGGACAGGACCAGGGGGAGGATGGCAGGACCAGGGGGAGCACGGCAGGACCAGGGGGAGGATGGCAGGGCTGGGGGGAGGATGGACAGGGGAGGACGGCAGCACCAGGGAGAGGATGGACAGGAGGAGGACGGCAGGACCAGGGAGAGGATGGACAGGAGGAGGACGGCAGGACCAGGGGGAGGACGGGCAGGGGGAGGCTGGCAGGACCAGGGGGAGGACGGGCAGGGGGAGGCTGGCAGGACCAGGGGGAGGACGACAGGACCAGGGGGAGGACGGCAGGACCAGGGGGAGGACAGATGGGGAAGACGACAAGACCAGGGGGAGCACGGCAGGACCAAGGGGAGGATGGACAGGACCAGGGGAAAGATGGACAGGACCAGCGGGAGGACAGACAGGACCAGGGGGAGGACGGCAGGACCGGGGGGGACAGACAGGACCAAGGGGAAGACGGCAGGACCAGGGGGAGGACGACAGGACCAGGGGGAAGACGGCAGGACCAGGGGGAGGATGGCAGGACCAGGGGGAGCACGGCAGGACCAGGGGGAGGATGGCAGGGCTGGGGGGAGGATGGACAGGGGAGGACGGCAGCACCAGGGAGAGGATGGACAGGAGGAGGACGGCAGGACCAGGGAGAGGATGGACAGGAGGAGGACGGCAGGACCAGGGGGAAGACGGGCAGGGGGAGGCTGGCAGGACCAGGGGGAGGACGGGCAGGGGGAGGACGGCAGGACCAGGGGGAGGACAGATGGGGAAGACGACAAGACCAGGGGGAGCACGGCAGGACCAAGGGGAGGATGGACAGGACCAGGGGAAAGATGGACAGGACCAGCGGGAGGACAGACAGGACCAGGGGGAGGACGGCAGGACCGGGGGGGACAGACAGGACCAAGGGGAAGACGGCAGGACCAGGGGGAGGACGGGTAGGGGGAGGACGGCAGGACCAGGGGAGTACAGGCAGGGGGAGGATGGCAGGACCAGGGGGAGGACGGCAGGACCGGGGCGGGGGGGGATGGCAGGACCAGGGGGAGGACAGACAGGACCAGGGGGAGGACGGGTAGGGGGAGGACGGCAGGACCAGGGGGAGGACGGCAGGACCAGGGGGAGGACGACAGGACCAGGGGGAGGACGGACGGGGTGGGGGAAGGGTGTCCTTGTGCTGGTGTTGAGCGTGTGCTTGGGAGCATTGCCGTGTGTGCCTGGCGACACCGGCAGGGGCGGGACCCTCAGAGGCCACCACCAGGAGGTTCAGACGCGAGGGGCAGGGCGAGGAATGGCCTTGTGGGGGGGGAGGGTGGTGGGCCTGGGGAGCCAGCGGAAACCTGCCACCGTCCAGAGGGCAGGCGAGAGAACACGGTGGAGGGAGGGTGTCCCGCGGCCGCCGTGACAGCGGACTCTCGACGAAAGCGTGCAGCACAGGCCTCAGGTTGTGGGGAGGGCTGGTTCCCCCTGGAGGCTGGCGGGAGAATCCCTTCCCTGCTGTCTCCAGCTCCTGGAGGCGCCCAGCTGCTTGGCTCGCGCCCCCCTCCCCCCCCCCCCCACAAAGCCAGCGGGCAGCCTCCCTGTGTCTTTCCCCCTCTGCTCGCGGCCCCCTGGCTCTGGCCCCTGCCTCCCTCCTACACCACTCAGCACGTTCGTGACTTCGTTCAGGGCCCACCTGGTAATCCAGGTCAAAACCTCCCCGCAAGGGGCGCCGGGGGGGCCCCTTCGGTTAAGCATCCGACCCTGGATCTCAGCTCAGATCAGGGTCTCCCGCTCTGTGGGATCGAGCCCCGTGTCAGGCCCTGTGATGGCACAGAGCAGGGCCTGGTTGGGATCCCCTCTGTCCCTGTCTGTCTCTCTCTCTCTGCTCCTCCCCCCTCACATGCACTCGCTCGCTCGCTCGCTCTCTCCACCATCTCGCCTCGGGGGCCTCAACTCAATTGTGCGAAGTCCTTTTTGCCTACAGGTCACGCGTTCTCGGGTTCTGGGTATAGGACGGGCTGACTGGGGGCCGTCTTCCGCCCGCCGCAGGGGTATCTGGGAGGGGTGCTGACAGCTGTGGAGGGGGCCCTCCCTCCTAAGGACCTCACCCCTCGGTCCCACGTCCCGCCGGCCCCGGCCCCGCTCTCCAGACGCGCCGCTCCCGGCTGGATGCTGGCCATTCCCGAATCGGTCTCCTGGCCCCGACGCCTTCCCGGGCGGCTCGAGTGCCTCCCCCGGTCGCCTGCCGCCTCTGCCCTTTGTGGACCGTCCGCTGCAGCAGGCCACCCTCCTCCAAGACCCTCCAGCCCGCCGAGCTCTGGCTCCGGGCGTGTTCGCCCAGGACCGGACCCCAGGCGGGCCGCACGGCGCCTCGGCTCAACCGCGTGGACGCCGTGTGCTCTGTCCCCGCAGCCTCCTCGGCTACCTGACCAAGTACGACTGCTCCAGCGCGGACATCAACCCCATAGGCGGCATCAGCAAGACGGACCTCAGGGTCTTCGTCCACTTCTGCCTCGAGCACTTCCAGCTCCCCGCCCTGGAGGGGTGAGTGCCACCCTCCAGACGGGCCCTCCGCACCCGGCACAGCCCCCTCCCACGCCTCCCTGCCGCCTGACCACAACAGCCCTGCCCTCAGCGGGCACCTGGGGTCCCGCGGCCAGGCCGGCGCCTTCGGGCGGGGGCTCCCCCAGACCCCCTGGCCGTGGGGCGGCACCTGGGGACCGTTCTGGGGATCCCGGCGGCTAGATGCTCCCCGGCACCCCGTGGCGCCCAGGCCGGCCCCACAAGAAAGCATGACCCGTCCCCACGTGCAGGGTGCTCAGCGGAGCAGCCCCGTGTGGGGGCTCCCGCCGTCCGCTCCCGCCCCAGGGCGTGGAGCCCCCCCGGCATCCACACCCGTCTCCCTGGGCAAGCCCAGCACCACCAGCCCCGGCCCGGCTGTGCTTATGTGACTGGCGGGGGGTGGGTGGGTGGGGGGCATTGCCGGGGACTGGCCGGGGCACCGGGGGACAGCCGGTGCGAGGTTTTCCCGCGGGGCTCGCGAGCGCCCAGGCAGCTGTCAGGACTGACGTCTGTGTGTCTTGGCCGCAGCATCCTGGCAGCACCGGCCACTGCAGAGCTGGAGCCCTTGGCCGACGGACGGGTGTCCCAGACGGACGAGGTAGTGGCAGTGGTGGCTCGGTCACCGCGCTCCCTCCCCGTGTCCCTGCTTCCTCGTGTCCGCCGGGCACCTCTGCTGCTTCCTTTGTGCCTCGGGGACCCCTCTCCCATCTCCAGGCTCCTGGCCGGGGAGCCCCGCGCCCGGTGCCGGTCCCGCCACCGGCCTTTGATGTGCGTTCGACTCAGGCTCCTTGAGGCCCTGGAGGAGGGGTGAGAGGGGCAGGTCCCTTGCGGGTGGCGGGGGCGCCACCTCGAAAGAAGCGCTCCCGACCCCTCTGTCCGTGCCGGCCCGCGAGCCGTCGGGGCTGGTCGGGGCCGTGCTCTTCCTCCTGTCGCTGCCGGCTCCTTCGTCACGAAGATCGACTTTGCCTCTTCTTCCAAGAGTTTGTGGTTTCAGCTCTCGTATTCAAGTCTGCGACCCGGCGGACTTCCCCGCGTGTGGTGCGGAGGGGACCCGGCTGCAGCCTCGCGCGTGCGGACGGACGGGCGTCTCTCCCACCGACTGTCCGGTGCCCGTGGCATGGAGAGGTGCTTCCGGGCTCCGTTCTGCCGTGAGCGCCCGTCCCTGTCCCGGTGCCACCCGGCTTTGCAGTGAGCTGTGACACAGGGAAGTGTGTTCCTCTTTTTCAGCGCAATTCTGGCTCTCCTGGGCCCTTCGAGTTTCTGTGTGAACTTGGAGTCATTTTCTGCCACGCCTGCAGCTTGGCTTCTGTGGCAGTTGTGTTGAATGAGTCCGTAGCTGCGTTTCGTGGCCGTTGGCTCCGTGGCCACATTAGGCCCTCTGAGGCTCGAACGGGGTTGTCCTGTTTGCCCCGGGCGTCCGTGTCCGTCAGCGACATTTTGTTGTTCTCAGAGTGTAAGCGTACGTGGGCCTGGGGGCCCAGTCGGTTGGGCGTCCGACTTCAGCTCAGGTCACGATCTCGCGGTTCGTGGGTTCGAGCCCCGTGTCGGGCTCTGTGCTGACAGCTCGGAGCCCGGAGCCTGTTTCCGATTCTGTGTCTCCCCCTCTCTCTGCCCCTCCCCCGCTCGCACTCTGTCTCTCTCAAAAACAAACATTAAAAAATTTATTTCCCTCATTCTGTCGTAAGTGGGATTGTTTTCCTAATTCGATCATTGCCAGTGTACAGGAATGATTTTCCGCACTGCCTTTCTGTCTCAGTCTCACTGGTCTCCCCTTCAGTCCGGACGTCCCCTCTGTCCGCGTGCTCGAGGCTTGGCGTGTGCCTCCTCCCGCGTGTTGTCAGAAGGCGGAAGGTTAGGTCGCTGATTTGAGATCCTTCTCTTTCCTTCTTTCTTTCTTTCTTCCTTTCTTTCTTTCTTTCTTTCTTTCTTTTCTTCCTTTCTTTCTTTTTTAAAAAATGTTTATTTTGAGAGAGAGAGAGCAGGGGAGGAGCAGAGAGAGGGGGAGACAGAGAATCCCAGGCAGGCTCCGAGCTGTCAACACAGAGTCCGACCGATGTGGGGCTCGATCCCACAAACCGTGAGATCATGACCTGAGCCGCGATCAAGAGTGGGACACTTAACCGACTGAGCCCCAGGCGCCCCGAGATCTTTTTCTTTCCGAATGCAGGTGTTTACGACTATAAACTCCTCCCTCACCGCTGCCCTTCTGTGTTGTATAAGTCCAGCCACATCATTTTCTTTCATCTCCAAGTATTTCCTAGTTTTCCTCACGATTTCTTCTCTCACCCTCTGGTTACTCGAGAGTGTGTGGTTTAATTCCCGCCTATTTGCGAGTTTCCAAAGTTTCTTTCTGTTACTGAATGTGCAATTCTCTTCCTTTCCGGTGGGACAGCATACCGTGGGCGATTCAGTGGTTTAAAATTCACCGGGGCCGGTTTTCTGGCCTGGCACTTGGTCTGTCCTGGAGAACGTTCCATGTGCCTCGGGGAGAACGTGGAACGTGTGCTCTGTGGTCGTTGGGCGGAATGTTCCAGAGGTGTCTTTTAGGTCTAGTTGGTTTCCAGCGTTCAAGTTTTCATCTCCTTAGTGGTTTCTTTGTCTAGTTTTGTACGTTATGGAAAGCGAGGGATTAAAGTCTCCAACGATTACGGTTGAACTTAAGGAATTAAAATGTCATTGCCGGCAAAGATTCATCTCCCGCCAAAGAGAGCGGTGAAAGAAGTCCACGGCACAGACCCGCTAAGCACTGGGACTTGGTGGTGAACCGGCGGGACGTGGCCATTTATGTGAGTCCCTGGGACAGACAAGCGGGAAGTAACCATGATGGCCCCGGTGGTCCCAGTGCTGCCGTCGACCCCGGTGACCCGATGGTGGCAGTGTCCCTCGGAAGGGGTCAGGACAGGCTTCCCCAAGGAGGTGACGTTGGAGCTGAGGCCCGAGGGAAGGCCAGGGTGGGCAGTGGAGAGCAGGAGGGAGGGCCTGGTCCTGGGTCCTGCAGGCCCCGGTCGGAGGGGAGGCTGTCCCGCTGTGCCACGAAATGCCAGCGTCACGGGACCTGAGAGGGGCTTGGAGCGAGTGCTGAGAAGTGCTGGCTTGTGTGAGCCTCCGTGTGGGGCTGGCTCTCGTGGGGCCAGGGGGCTGTCGGGCCTGACGTGGGTCCTGGCATCACCCCCCAGGGCCACCGTAACCGAATGCCGCGGGCGGGCGGCTTACACAGAGGCACCACGTCGGTGTCGGCAGAGCCGTGCTCCCCCCAGAGGCTCTGGGGGACGGTCCTGCCTCTTGGTCCCGCTTCCGGGGCTTCCCGGGCCATGTCGCGCCGCCCCAGCCTCTGCGTTCGTCGTCACACAGCTTTTCCGCGAGCGTTGTTCCAACCCCACGTCCAGGGCCATCTCGCCTCGGCCTCCTTCGCTTAGTCGCGTCTACACAGACCTATTTCCCCAAATACGCACCCAGTGTGCCGCCCCCGGGGCCTAGAACGCGCACAGGTCTCCAGCCGGGGCCGCTCTCCTGTCCCTCCCAGCCCTCAAAACCCGGGCCGGACCTTTTCTTCCGAAGGCCCGCCGTGTCGCTGGCGGTGAGGGGGAGCGAGCCCCCGCGTCCGCCCCTGGCCTTTGGGGCCACGTCCCAACCCCGGGCGTCCGGTGCCGCGGGCCCAGCGGTGCTCTCCCCTTCCTCCGCAGGAAGACATGGGCATGACGTACGCGGACCTGTCCGTCTACGGCAGACTCCGGAAGGTCGCCAAGACCGGGCCCTATGGCATGTTCTGCAAGCTCGTCAGCCTGTGGAAAGACGTGTGTTCCCCGCGGCAGGTACGCCGTGGGCACGTCCCACGGAGGGAAGCCGGCAGGACGGTCCCCGCGCGGGGACCGTTTGGCGGGAGTGAGTCAGCGCAGCGTGACCTCTAGGGGTAGCCCTCTGACAACCCCCAGTTGTCTCTTACCCTGAGCAGGGCCCGACGCCCCTGCCCGCTGTCCCGCCCGCGGTCAGGCCCGTCGGGGCTCATGGGGTGGTTCCCACGGAACCGCCTGGAAGCCTCGTGCAGTGTATCTTCCCGGGCCCCTGCCGGGGTCTCCTGACCCCGCGTCCGGGGGCGCTAGAGTCGCGAGCCGACACGTTACAGCTCAGCCACCCGCGCTGTGGGGCCACCCGCACTCGTCCGCTGCCCCCGGGGGGGGGGGGGGGGTCCCATGGGGCCGTCAGCTTGCACCTTGCGGCGTGACGCGGCCGAGGGCCCCGGGCCTTCGCAGCCTTGCGAGCCCGAGGGTCCGCGTGTTCCTTGCCTACCAGGTGGCTGACAAGGTGAGGTGGTTTTTCTGCAAGTACTCCATGAACAGGCACAAGATGACCACGCTCACACCCGCGTACCACGCGGAAAGCTACAGCCCCGACGACAACAGGTTCGACCTGCGGCCGTTTCTCTACAACACCAGCTGGCCCTGGCAGTTCCGGTGCATAGAGGCCCAGGTGCGTCGGGCGACCAAGGGGCTTCTCCGCGAGCCGCGGCTGCGGGGGGAACGCCGGCTCCCTGCCGCTTTACGGTCGCGGCCACACTTTTAGCGGCCCTGGCTTTGCGAAGCGCAAGTACGTTTCGGGTCGGCAGGTGCTGTGCCTGGTGCCGCGTCCCTCGCGTGGGTAGCCGTGGGCACCTGGGGCCAGTCGCCGCCCCTCGCGGCCGACTCGAGGGTCCAGATGGTTTCACGCCTTCTGAAACCACTGTGCCTTTCCTTTCTGTTTCTGGTTAATTGATAGAGTGAGGAAAGATTAGTAAAAGCAACCGTGGGCCCTTCCCGCCTTCTCCTCTCCAAGGCCAAGCACGGGAGCAGGGCCAAGGGCACTTCGGGCACAGGTAGTAACGGCCCGAGGGAGGGACAGGCGGCCAGCAGGGAGCCCTCGGGTGCACAGAACACGATGTTGTGATGATACGGCGTTGAGCCAGAGAGCACGGCGGGCTGGAAGGACACGCTGTGTACCGGGTGGCCGAGGCAGGCGCCCCTGCAGATGACGTATCTGCAGGATGGACCCCGGTCACACTGCACGTCCGGGCCGCGGGCGAGGGGTCACCCCAGGGACAGCGGGCCTTGGCTGCAGACATTTCTGGTTGTCGTGCCCAGGGTGGGTTCTGTGCCACTGGCATCTAGCGGGCAGAGTGCAGGGGCACTGCTGGCATCCTGCCCGGGACAGCCCAGCCTCCAGACGAGGAGTTGGGGGAGGCGGGGCTTGGCTCCCCCGGGGGCGCTCAGTGGTGGGGTCCCCCAGATCAGGAATGGGGTTTGGAGGCCATGCAGCCAAGTAACGGGCAAACGTAGACCCCTCCGAGGACGCGTGTGGGCAGATGCAGTTCTCCATGGCGTCCTCGTCCGGCGGGGACCCCCGCGATGCGCTGAGGCGCGTCCTGCCAGACTTGCCCAGTGCACGTGCTCTGCGCCCTTCCCACGTCTTTGCACATCGTGGGGACTGCCTCGCAGCTGCTCGTCCAGTCCCGCGACGGCCCCCCTAGCTGGGTGTGAACCGGCGTGTTCCATAGCGTGGTTGTGAGCATCCAGCCGTGGACGTGCGCGTGGCTTCTCCATCTAGGTGCTGCGGCTCGAGAGCAGAGGCTGTCAGGACCTGGATGGCGTGGACTGACACCCCCCCCCGCCCCGACGCTTCCACCTCGCCGCTGACGGTGCGCCCAGAACGGTGTGCCAGCGTCTCCCTCCACGCCTCGAGGGGGCGGGATCTTGCTCTGGTTCCTTAAAAAAGACTCAAATAAAGAGAGTGTGATTTCTGGGACCTGAGTCCGTTACCTTGTGGGGTGAGGGTCCTGTCCTGGGCCCCCCTCAGTTCCACAGCCTCCCTGGTGCAGAGCGAAGCCCGGCTGGGAGGGGCTCCACACCACCCGGGAGGGGGCAGAGGCAGCTTGGGGTCTGTGCTGGTCTGCCCCTGCCCAAAGCCTCACCCGGGAAAAGAAACTGGTTAGCAAGAAAAGGAATTTTTTGGTTAATGTGCAGAGCAGCGCAGGGCTTGGGACGGCTTCAGGTCTGGCTGGATCCAGGGTGTGCACGTGTCCTTAGAACTTGGTTCTCTCCTCCCCGCTGCCCCGCTCGGCTCCTCTCTGCCTCCGCGGGCTTCCTTCATGCTGCACATCAGGGTGCTTTGGCCCCAGCCTCACAAGCTCCCATGTTTGAATCCAGCAGGAAATTTGCTCAGTTGGGTCAGGTGCCCATCCCTGAACCAGTTAGTTAAAGCACCAGGGTCCCCTCCCCCCCGCCCCCCCCCCCCCCCCCCCGCCGCCACCAGAGACCAGGAGGTGTTACAGAAGTAGAAAGAATGAATGGAGAGTCCCAAACAGCACACGCCCCTCCCGTACCTACCCCTCCTGGGCTCCGATGGCTCTGTCCTCACCTCCTTCTAAGGGGACCTTTCCTGGGCTGCTGCCACGGGCTCTGGGCCCACGAAGCCTGTGGGTGGGCCTTCCCCTCACCTTCCCACAGTGACAGCGAGGCCGCTAAATATTAATCAGGCTGCACTGAAGGTGGGGGCCCCAGCAGAGGGGGTGACACATTTCTCCCCTTTCCCAAGGCCGCCACCGTGAGACGGTGTCCATGCCTGGAGTCCAGGACCCCTGCAGACCGAGGAGCAAAACAGCCACTCCTCCCCACCCCCCAGAGGCCCTTTATCTCGTGACGTAAGCCAACGTACAGACGACCTTTCACACAGCGAGGCAAAGCCGTTTACTGCTCGTGATCTGATCGGTATTCCCCAGAAGCCTTGGCCTTGGAGACCCAAACCCCGCTCTGAATGTCTGAGTCCCCTTAAATCCGTATGTTGAAATCCTAGCCCCCAAGGCGATGGCGTTAGCAGGCGGGGCCTCTGACAGGTGATCGGCTCATGAGCGGAGAGCCCCTCGCGTCAACCAGCACCCTGGCCCCAGAACCGGGAGAGATTGGCGCCTGGTGATAATGAGACACCATTAAGGTGACTCTCCTAAAGCCGAGAGGCAGTTTTGTCTCCGGGGAGAGCTCGGTCCTCCCCCCACCAGGGAGGATCCAGAAACAAACACCTGCCGGTAACGCTGTTCTTGGCACCGACGTGGCCTCCGTGCACCGGTGGGTGTCGCCCTCGCCCCGGGCTAGTTTCCGGCACAGCTGGTGAGCGGGCGCTTTTGGCCCGTGGGGGTGGGGACAGATGGGACCCAGGAGATGTGAGCGTGGGGTCAGCAGCTGAGGCAGGGACCCTCACGTCACAGCATCACCCTCTGAGAGGACGGCTGCCAAGGGTGACACCCTTAGTTTGGGCCTTGTCACCCCACAGGTGTCGCAGGCGGGACTGGCACCTTGCTGATTCCCTGGGGAGGGGACGGCACACCGTGGAACATCCTCGGGCCCAGTCACAGTGTCCTTGCATTTACGGGGTGGCGTGCCCCAGTTACAGGGTCATGTCCCCCCCAATGTGGGGTCGTGTCCCCCCAGTTATAGGGTAGTGACCCCCCCCCCCCAGTTATAGGCTGGTCACCAGAGCTCAGCTAATGAGAAGCTGGTGGTCCCTCTCGGCAGCCAAAAGCCTGTGTCTGAGGGATGCTGGCTTTCTTCAGCCCCATCACAGACCAGACCCAGCCTGCTTCCTAGGGAAGATGAGACCTCACCTCAGACAGGGCCCACCCAGGATCTCAGGAGACTCGTCACGTCCCGGGGACGCTCCTAAGAACCACGAGCCCCTAGAGCCTTTCTTGCCACCAGAAGGTCCTGAAGCCTTGGCCAAACGTGCCCCTCGACAACAAAAGCGATGCAAGGGACCTCATGAAGACACAAGTCTCCCGGCACCAAGGGTTTATTGAAGCAGCCAAGCCCAGGACCGGCCTTGTGTGGCCCATCCAGGCAGAACTCGGTCCACTAAGATTTGTTTTAGTGGGATTCTAAAGACCAAAGTAGAGTTTGGGAAGACATTGCATCCAGCAGGGTGAATCCCTCAGAAGTCTGGGAAGAAAAAGTGTCATGAGACCCTAGAACATGCCAGAAAAATGGACGAAGGACAAGGGCACGCCATTTGCAAAGGACCGACCCGCGCCCAGAAGAATTTTAGCCGCGTTACTTGCGCAAAGCTGAAAACTTCCAGTATTGTCGCGGTCAGGCAAATCCTGGAAGCAGCGACTGTCTGCCGTGGCCAGGCGTGACTCCATCGGTCCCCTCGACACACTTCGGAAGGTCAAGTTGGCAGCGGGCTGCAACGGGCCCGAAGATGCGCCTTTTCACGCGGGGAGTCTGCTCTGGCCGTCTGTCCTCGGTTTTCCTATAAAGGGGAGGCTGTCGCAGGACTCGGCCTGCCGGGGCTTGACCCGGGGGCTCTCCTTCCTGCTGCCGGGGAGGCGTGACTCCCACCAGGGCATCGCCACCCATCAGGGGCCGCCCTCTCCGTTGGGCGGGGCCGGCGCCTCTCCCGGGCTCTGTCTCTTCCCCTGGGGTCCTCCAGAGACCCCCGCGAGGGGCGCCTTCGGCGGCCACCCCCGAAGGCCGCCGATGAAGAAGTAAACGGCAGGGTTCGCAGTGCTGTTGACGCAAGACAGGAGGACGCTGACGTCATTGAGAGCCTGGCTTTCCACTTTCCATATCAGGAACCTGATGACGCTGAGGGGCACGCCGCACAGAAAGAAGACCAGGGCGGTCAGCAGGACAACCAGGTAGAGCCTTCTGGGCAGGTGAAGGCGGGCGCTGTCGCGGACTTGGCGGAGTAGCAGCAGGCTGGACGTGCCCATGGTGACAAAGAGGACGACGACCCACGCGTCCGTGATAGCCACAAGCGCAGGGCAGAAGCGAGTGGCCGGGCTGGACAGCTGGCCGCAGGCGTGGCCTCTCAGAATGTTCATCAGAAAGGTCAGAAGCCAGAGGAGGGCGCTCACGCCGGCCGACAGGTGCCTGGGGCAGTGGCACCGGTACCAAATAGGGAAGAGGACGGAGAGACATCGCTGCAGGCTGATGGCGGTCATGACACCCAGGCCAGTGAAATAGGACGAGAACCTGAGGACCATAAGGATGCCGGGAAGGTGAAAACAGCGGTGGAGGAAGGGCTTCAGGATTTGGCGTGCACAGAACACGATCTGCAAGCACAGATGCATGAGATCCGCCGCGGCGAGACTGAGGTTGTAGACACAGAAGGGGTTTTTCCTGACGGACGCGCGGATGAGCCAGATTACGGCCCCGTTTCCCACCAACCCGCAGAGGGCCACGACCACCGTGACGGACCGGAGGAGCACCTGGCCGGTCATCCGCGCCCCCGGAGACATCCCTGTGGTGTCATTGCTGGAACGGTTGACGGCCTCGCAGTAGTGGTCCATGCTGGGGAGGCCGGAGCTCAGGAGGGTCCTGCCGTGCTCCCCTGACCGGCGGGCTCTGGGCACTCCTGGGCGGGCAAAGACGGAAATGCAGAGTCTCGGGCACGTGAGGAAGTGCCCTGCTCCCCCACCCAGGCCTTCCGTCCCCTTGTCTCTGCTTCCCCTTCCCTCTGCCCCCCCCTCAACACACACAGCCCCAGCCACAAATGTCCAGCTGTCCTCGGCTCTCCCTAGACCCGGACGGGACAAGCTCTCGGCTTCACCCCCATGGGCTCGGCCCCTTGAGCATCAGTGTGCGCCCCTCTTTGACTTCTGCCTCCAGGAAACCGATTTGCTGGATGTCCCCTCCGGGTCAGGCTCCAAGCAGGATGCAGGGGCAGGGGCGGGGGCAGAGGGAGTTGGGGGAACCTGGAATCTGCCCTCAAGGAACCTCGGGTAACGACCATTCACGGGACAGTGTGATAAGGGCTCGAGCACTCACTGGGGAGCAAGAAGGGGCGACCACTTGAGGGCACTGTAGCGGTTTTCAAGAAGGGCGGGGGGGGGGGGGGTGTGAGGCGGAGAAACCGCTGGAGGAAGGGCCAGAGGCCCGGGCAGGGACTGAGTGCTCGGCATGGCCGGTTCGGGCCCAACAGTTGGGGATTTGAGGGAGAGGACGTGGGCGGGGCCGCTTGGGTCCAGGCGGCCAGCTGGGTGAGTGCCCGGGTGGCCCACACGCACCGTCGTCGCCAGTGGGAGCCGTGCCCGAGCCCCTAGGGGGTCTCACGCACCGCCCCTGCCTCAGGGTCCCAGAAAGGCAGACAGCCACCCGAAAATGCTCTGCGGGCCCCAAAGGTGGTGCATTTCGATGTCCCCGGAGCTGTGGGGGACAGAAAACGGCTCCCCCCAGAGACGCCCGCGTCCCGATCCCCAGAGCCTGGGACTAGGTTAGGTTGGCAACAGAGAAGGAAGGTGGCTGACCCACTGGCCTTCAAGTAGGGCGGCGGTCCTGGGCCATCCAGGCGGGCCCCCAGGGCAGCCACGGGGTCCTTCTAGGACGGAGGCAGAAGAGGAGTGTCAGAGAGGGTGGCACCGTGGAAGCCGGGGTCAGGAGGCCGTGTTGCGGGCTCTGGAGATTGTGGCAGGGACCGTGAGACCGGGGACGCCAGTGGCCTCCGGAAGCCGAAGACGTCAGGGAGCAGATGGCCCCCTGGAGCTTCCCGAAGGAATGTGGGCCTCGCGGGGGCAAAGCCCGTGAGACCCGCCGAGGACCTGGGGCCTCCGGAACCGTCGCGTGGCACGTGTGTGCTGTTCGAGGCGGCTGCACGCGGCGGGAACTCGCCGCGGGGCAGTCGGGACGCCCGCGGTGACCTATCGGCCGCTGGGGGGGCGCGCAGGCTCCTGCCTCCCATCGCCGGGTTCCTCAGCTGCCCCTCCCTCGATTTCCCAGCCTTGCTTGGGTCCTTGCTCAGGCTTCTTCGGCCCCTCTCCTCTCTCCTTCCCAGCCGCTCTCCTCGAAAAGTGCCTTTTCTCTTTGAGATGCCTTTTCCCCCCCAGCTGACTCATCAGACTGCCCACCGATGACACCAAGTATAAGAGACCCCCCAAACCCCCGCTCTTCACGGCACGTTTCTTAGGTCTACAAGTTACGAAGCCACACGGAACCCGGCCCCTCAGATCCGACGTGTGGGGAGCGCCCGAGGCACCCAGTGGGGGGGGGGCCGCACTTTGGCTTCCTGCTCAACCCCCCACGTCCGGCCGGTGGGTGCCTTTGTGCAACACGCTAGATCCCTCTGCGCCTCGGGTTTTCACCTGACGCAGGGGTTGGCAAACCTTTTCCGTAAAGAGCCAGATGGAGCAAATATTACAGGCTTTGCAGGCCACGCGGTCTCTGAAGAGCTACGCGGCTCTGCCCTTGTAGCAGAAAGCAGCCCCGGGCAAACACATCGTGTGTGTGCTCTGAGAATGCCTCACTTCTGTGCACTGAAAGTTGAATTGCACGTGATTTTCACGGCCACGAGATACTGTTTTTTGAAAAAAATGTTCCCGGCCATTTCGGGGTGCCTGGGTGGCTCAGTCGGTTGGGCGTCCAGCTCTCGATCACGGATCAGGTCATGCGTGACCTCAGAGCCCGTGGGACCGAGCCCTGCGTCAGGCTTCGCGCTGAGCACGGACCCTGCTTGAGATTCTCTCTCCCCGTCCGCCCCTCCCCCACTTGTGCTCTCTCCCCCCTCCTCAAAATAAATAAACATTAAAAAGAAAAAAAGAAAAAAGGAAACGAAAATTTCCCAACCGTTTAAAGACGTAAGACCCATTGTTGCCTCACAGACTGTACAGAAACAGATAAGCGGCAGGATTTGACCCACAGGCAATAGGTTTCCAACTTCCCGTCAGTGGTGATAAAGATCGTGATGTCATCTCCTCACAGGGTTTTTGTGAGGCGGAAACCGCCGAATCCTTACAAGACACTTAGAGCAGTGGCTGGCACATAGTAGGTCCTCTGTGAGCGAGAGCTCTTACTGTGACCGCTCTCAGTATCCTCGACTCCCGCCTGTCCCTCTCTGTCCGACATCCAGGGCACCCAGCGTTTCTCAGCTCTGTCCCCATGACGCCTCCAGTCCACCTCCGCGTGGTCACGCATGCGGTGGTCACACTGCGTGTGGTAAGACTGCTCTTCCCGGGCCCGTTGTGCTTGGGTAAAGCCTGGGTGGCTCGGTCGGTTGAGCATCCTCCTCCTGATTTCGGCTCAGGTCATGATCCCAGGGTCATGGGACCGAGCCCTGTGTCAGGCTCTGCACTGAGTGTGGAGCCTGCTTGGGATTCCCTCTCTCTCTCTCTGTCTCTCTCTCTCTCTCTGTCTCTCTCAAATTAAAAAAATAAAAAGAATCCTCAGTGGAAGGTCCCTTCTGAATGGATGACCTAGTTCCCGTCTTGAGACCTTCCAGAGCTCCCCCACCGTCCCCCATGGCGACCAGCAATACAGTGGCTGTTCCATCCGCCCGGGGCTCTAAGTAACCGTGTCTTGTAACAGGCGTGGCATGTGAGTAGAAAACAGAGAAGGAAAATGAAACAAAAAAACGTTTTAAGACCCTGAGGTTTGGGGATTGTTTGTTACCAGGACATAAGCTGGCACGCGCCGACGGATACGATTTCCTTCCTCCCACTCCCAGCTCCCTGTCCTGCGTTCACACTCTTGGCCGTCTCTAGCGGCACCCCGCCCCCGCGGATGTCTCCCCCCATCAGCACCCTAGTCCTGCCCTTCCCCTCGTCACACCCTCAGAGGAGGCCTCAGGATAACAACTGCCCCCCGCCCCGCTCACAGCCTGCAGGCCTAGCTGCCTCTTTCTGTTCTGACCCTCCCGTCACACTCTCCGCGCTCCGGCCACCCTGGCTTACCTACAGTGCACGTCTGTCCCATGTTCCCTGCCGTCTCCATGACTTTGCATGATGCGCGACCTATACCTCCCTGCAGCCCTGCGGGATCTATGGCCACATCATCCAGGCTCAGCCTGGGAGCCGTCTCCTCCAGGGAGCTTTCCTTAATGCCTCCCTGCTGGCCCTATCTTAGGCTCGTGTTCCCAGAACACTTTCTTTCATCATTGGACCGAGTCTGTAAAGACTCCTCAGTTCAGGTGTTTTAAGACTGAAGAGCAGGCTTTGAGGGAAGGAAGTGAGGAGAAGCTCATGAATTCGTTCTTAGGTGCGTTGTTTGGGCTGTTGGTAGCCTGTCCAGGCGGCCGTTGGACACGTAGGTTGGAATTTTGGAAGAGCCGTGGTCCAGAGGTGTGAGTTTGGCCAGCATCGTGGTGTAGTGTTGGCCGAAGTCTCTGAGGAGGGTGACCTCCCAGAGTGGAAGGGACCGACCGGGCTGGGGAAGAACACCACTGGGTGTGGAGGCCGAAAAAGGACCAATGGAAGCCCAGTGGAGAGGAAGAAACGGGAGAGGGTGACATCTCAGGATCTGAGGGCAGAGCCCGGACCCAGAGGGGATCACCGGTGCAGCCACAACGTGAACTTGTGACACAAATTAATGGCGGGGTGCCTGGGGGCTCAGTCGGTTAAATGTCGGCTTCGGCTCAGGTCATGATCTCACGGATCGTGGGCTCGAGCCCCGCGTCGGGCTCTGTGCTGACGGCTCGGAGCCTGGAGCCTGCTTTGGATTCTGTGTCTCCCTCTCTCTGCCCCTCCCCTGCTCGCTCTCTCGCCCTCTCTCTCTCTCAAAAACAAACATTAAAAAATTTTTAAATTAAATCATAAAAAATAAATTAACGGCATGAAGAATTTAGCATGGTTTAGGTTGTCTTTGATTCTAGATGTATAATGTGCTGGAAACAACATTCTAATCAAGCAGAGGACAGATCTCTACACGTCGATGTCATCAAAGAAAACTTTTACTTTGCTCACCAAAATGTCCCGGGGTGCTGTCTCCGAGGGGACCCGCTCCCGAAGGCTGGTCGGCGGGCCTGGTGGCTGGAGGACGGTCAGGCCTCCGCCTTCACCGTGACATGCTCGTCCTGGGTCCTAGGCCTCCCGTCTAAGGAGCCGTGTGACCGTCGGCCTCCGTAGCTGTCCAGCTTCAGTCCCCACGTGCCGTGGAGTAGTCCTGCCACAGCGATGGCACACGTCACTCCATCAAGTGACCGGGTGAGAATGCTGGGGCAGGGGCGGGTGGACAGGGTGGGACACGTATCGGTGAAAACTGGGGGTAAGCCCACCGGAGAACCGGCCAGAGGGTGCAGGGCCGGGGCACCGGGGCTCCCCGCTGAGGTGTCGGACGCAAGCCCGGACGCAGGGAGACATGCTGGGTTCAAGGACCGAGCGATGGCTGAGCAGGGAGGAAACTGCGGGCAGAGGCAGGGGACACGGTAGGAAGCACGGGGGCTCCTTGGCTCCACTGCGGCCCGGGCTCAACCTTCGGGGGGACACACAGCGACAAGGGGGACGCGCCAGAGGGCTCTTACCTTGACGCGGGCGCAGGAGCCGGCGGGAGGGGGCGGGCCGGGCTCGGTGTTATCAAGGTGCTGCAGGCCCTGTGTCTTCCTGTGGGGGGGCCACGGCCAATCAGGTGCAGGCACCATCTCGGGAGGTATCTCGGTATCTGTTCTGTGTCCTGGCGTTTCCTCCCGTGCGGCCTCGCCCCTGCCCTCACTGTCACCTTCCCTGCGTTCTCGGAGC
Organism: Prionailurus viverrinus; assembly: GCF_022837055.1. Classification (NCBI taxonomy): domain Eukaryota; kingdom Metazoa; phylum Chordata; class Mammalia; order Carnivora; family Felidae; genus Prionailurus; species Prionailurus viverrinus. The sequence continues at coordinate 113,052,016 of NC_062570.1, forward strand.
CGCTGTCCCCCTCCGATGCCTTCTCTTGGACAAGCCTCCGCGACACGTTTCCAGGGCGCCCATCATCTCGGGTGACCTTGGAGACTTCATGATAGCGCGCGTGTGTCAGAGGCGAAGCCGTCCCTGGGGGCCCCTCGCAGTGAGCTTGGTGAGACGGCCGTGCAGGGCCACCTCGCTGCGTGTGGGGTCTAACCCCCGGTTCGCCCCCGGGCATCCCCGGGCAGGCCCCAGCCTCCCATCCGCGCTGGCCCCCCGCCCGGACGCCCCGCACGCGAGCACCGCATGCTGCATCGGCGGGGTGGGCCCGCGGGGCGCAGAGGGGCCTCCTCCCCGCCGTCCAAAGTCTCCAGCCGCGTCAGGGCCGCTGAGACCACACATTCTTCCTGGGAACCATGTCTGTTTGTGCTGCGGGCGGGCGGTCCTCGGAGAGTGGCGAGGACAGAGGACAGTCCCCCCGGCGCTCGGGGGCGAAGGAGAGGCGGGCGCCCCTGAGCCCCTGGGACAGATGCGCCCTGACATCACTCCGCCGTGCTCTCCAGACGCCCGCGGGGAGGGCTTTCCCGCTGCTCCGCTCTCCTTTCCCAGGACGAAAATCTGGCCTCACACGGGTGTATGCGGCAGAAATGGGAAAGGGGGATTTGAAAGCCCTTGTAGACGCCCTTCTGCAAAATTGGAGCCACTGTTTCTCAAAATTACGCCACATGCTGTAAATTGTGGCTGCTTAAAGGTTATTTACGACGTGGAAGCCGATGCCGTATCCGTGAACTCCTCATACTGTTAGGTGAAAATGCATTGATGTAAATGGCTCTTTGATTGGATCTTTCCTTCGTGTGTGGTTTTGTGACCTCATCCGTGAATGATTTGGCAAGTTCTGGCTCACGGAGTTCTGCAGGCCTTTCAAATACTGACCCGTCTCACGATAAACTCTGTCAGCGTCTGTCTCTACGTCACGTTTGTTAACGTCACCGCGAATCTCCTCAGAAAACCTTCTCTTTGAACTTGCTGCACGCGACGTAGGCGGCAGGCTTATATGGTTTTCAGAATCGTAACCGTTTCCTCGAAAGCCCACACGGGACCACTGGTGATAAAAACCACTAGATGTTTTCCTTGAAATGACGAGGTCACTTTGCTCCCCTGAGAAAATTCCCTCCAGCTCTCCGGCCCTGAAGAGTCCAGAAAAGACGGTGATCCATCGAATAAACAGGGCCAGGGTTGTTGGGTCGTCGGCCCCAGCAACTGCACCGTGCTTGTGCCTGGGAAAACCACCACACGTGGACACACGGTGGGACGTGTACGTGTCTGCAAATGTGCCCGCTCCCATCAGGGATCCAGGACGTTCCTGAGCGAAGCCGGCTCCTTCAACAATCGCTGCACGGCCGTGACAGTGACACGGACCACGTCACCAGAGCGTGTCCCCTGGCCGTTTTACCCACCACCGCGTCTGCGTCCGTCGGGGCAAAGCTCAGCAGAGCTGCTCCGGGAGAAACCCCGCGGCTTGAGGCGAGTATCCGACATTTTAAATATTTTAGCACCTTTTTTTTCTTTTTTCTTTTGCTGTCAAGCATTCATAGAAACAGGACCTTCTCCCATAATTAGTTGCGGCTGATACGACACTAATACGAGACATTCGGCCGTATCTGTAGAATTGTCCAGATGGATGTGAAGTTCGGGTACGAACTCTGTCTTTACGTTGAGGCCAAATCTTTAATTTAGTGAGCTACCGTGTCACTGGAAAACGGGGAGCGCCAGCGTTCCCCTTCCTGACCCGTCACACCACGGGCATTCTGCAGGGTCAGGGGGAGCAGGCAGGGGAGGTGAAGGCCAGCGGCCAGTGGGTGAGAACAGACACCTGCAGTGTTTCCTCGAAAGAAGTGGGGACAGTGCAGGCAGGGGAGGCAGGTTCTCAGAGCGGCACCGGAGGGCGGGACCCAGAGCCCAGAGCCGACCACGAGCCCAGGGAGGGAAGGGGGCAGTGAAACATCCCACAGAGAACCCCCCTCCTTCCCCACCTCGCCTCCCAGCCCCACGTGGCCGTGCCTGCAGCCCCTCGTCCGGGGGCAGGCTCACCTCACTCTGTGCCTGAGCGGACTGTTCCAGAAGGGATCCAGAAGCAGGACCCTCGGAGAGACCGGCGTGCAGGGTTCAGCGGCCACGCTGTTGAGAAACAAGAACCCGGCCACATCGCCCGCAAGGAACCTGAAGCGTGGTCCCGGGGGGTGGGCCCAGGCACAGAACCCTAACCTTTCCGGGCCGTCCCGCTGTGCGCGTCTGGGTCCCGGTCCCCTCTCCTCGCAAGGACCCCGGTCACACAGGATCAGGGCCCACCCCGGGGACCCCGCGTTGCTTTGAAGAGTCGCCTCCGTGAAGACCCGCCTCCAGATACAGTCCCGTCTCGGGTGCTGGGGGGTCGGGACTCTGGCGGGCGAATCCCGAGCCAGAGGCCACACGGGGCTTGCTGAGCGCAAACGCGGGGCTGCCTTCCAGACGCCCGGAAGCTGCGGTCGACGGTTGTGGCACCGTCGACCGTAAGCACGTCATTGTCAGAGGCGCAAAACCGAAGGCGCGGGAGCAGATGCGTGGCCTCAGAGACGGTCCAGAGAAGGGCTCGGAGGTCACGCGTGCAGGACCGGACCCGGCGTGGTTTCTGCCGTCCCCAAAGCTAAGGGAAGTGTCTCGAAGGTCCTCTCACACTTGCAGTAAAAGCGCAGTCCGTGAGGCGGCGTTTGGAGAGCTGCGGGTTGCAACTCAAACAGTCACAATAAATAAACAAAATAACAGTAATTTGAAAACGGAAGCGCGACACACACGTACAGACGGAAGAGACCGGGCTTCCCATCGTCAAATAAATCAAGACCGCTGTTGCCAGGCCCAGATGGCTGACGGGCCACAAGAGTTGTCTCGACTCCTGGCTTAATCTGTTCAAACCGCACTTCCGGTTTCTGTCCTCGAGGTCCGGATCCGAGCGGCCACAGAACCTGGAGCCTGAGCCGGGGTTCTGGAAGCCGCAGGGGAAATAAACGGGAGCCCCACGTGGCAGGAAGTCACTGTTGTACCTGCAGTGGTTACCCTGTAATGTCCAGAGTCCCACAGACCCTTCTAGAGCCAAGGAAAAGGGTGTGAAACTGATCAACCCGGTTTTTTTTGTTTGTTTTTTAAAAAATGTTTACTTTTGAGAGAGAGTGTGTGTGTGAGCAGGGGAGGGGCAGAGAGAGAAGGAGGCGCAGAATCCGAAGCGGGATCCAGGCTCCGAGCCATCAGCACAGAGCCCGACACGGGGCTCGAACCCACGAACTGTGAGATCATGACCTGAGCCAGAGTCGGATGCATAACCGACTGAGCCGCCCAGGAGCCCCTAACCACACCCACTATTAAGAAATGCACACAGGCTCTCTTTCTGTCTGCTCCAAGAGGCAGAGGTGAGGCAGCGTATGGGACGATTGATCTACAGTTGTCATCCTGAACGATCCTTCCTCGAGGATTCGGGGTTGACTGCGAAGTTTCCGGAACATATTTTTCAGTTGCAAAGCATGACACGTAATGTGTGTTGCTTGTGGAAAAACAAACGTGTGTACCTGAAGTGGGAAGGAAGGGGGCTGAAGCTGGCCGCTCTCGGGGGAAGTGTGTCCGTCCTTGGAAGCCTCGGACCCGGGTCTGGCATTACCTCCTTGCTGGTTACGCGGGTCCGCGAAACGTGGCGGCTTCCGCAGATCTGAACCCAGACGTGGAGAGAGTGCCTGTGCCCTTCGTGCGTACAACGTGTCCTCTGTGCCTGCTAGGTCCCCAGCGCGCCCCCAGCCCCCTCCCCCCATGCAGTCCGTCGCTGGGACCACCGCAGGTCAGAGGGAGGGAGGTGAGAACTTCCAACGTTTAAGGAACTTTCTCTGCTTCTTCAGTCTTTGCGTGCCTGGGATCCCCGTCGGCACTAGAATTTAGATGTCCCGCAATCTCCTCTGTGTCACGGGTGCTGTCCCCAACCAGCACTCTCCCTGCTTCTGGTGGGGTGGGGGCGGGGCACGTGCCCTCGCGCACTCCTGGGGGCACAGGTACCCGCCGGGCGCTCCTGGCTTCAGAGGGCTCCTGCTCGAGCACCGGCTTTCCACGCCTCTTCTGTCTCTTGGGAGCCTCTTCTGGGAGCTGTCCCTTTTCCCACGTTCACGGGGCCCCCGACAGCCTGTGTTCCGGTTCCTGGGGTGAGGCTGGGAACGCATCCCGTGTCCTGGGCAAATGCTCTCACCCTCTCCTATCCAGACAGAAGTGCCAGGAACCTTCAACACCCAGGCCCACAGTCTGTCCAGACTTCTGCCTGAATGTGGGTCGGAAGGGCCCTGGCTTTATGTTGTGACAAACTTGGTTGTGGTCCTGGTGGCCAGGAGAGCAGATGTGGGCAGATCCTGGGGACTCGGGGGGGCCCGGGCTATCTTGTAGGGTAGAGACCCCTGCGTAGCCTCCCGGTGCTCTGATCTGAGCGTGCGGGGAACCTGGGAATTCAAGATTTGGGGGCACATCACCCCAATGTCCCCATCCAAGTCAGAGTCCCATTCTGTCCCAGTGTGGTCCCTGATCCTGGCACGGCTGGCCTGCCCTGATGGGGAGTTTCATCTCTGGAGCTCAGATGCCAAAGGTCCTGGGTCTGAGACCCCCACTTCTGTGTCCCGGGCTGCAGAGGGGAGGGCCTTCCACTCACCAACTAGCTTTGGCTACTCGGCTTTCAATGCTTCCGTTAAATGGATTGTGGATTTAGTTGCGGGTTTATCCCTCAGCCTTTCGCAAATATGACTGGGTAGAAACAGCCCCCCGGCCACACTGTGTACAGATTCTGCCCCCGCCCCCCCCATTTCTCAGACACCTGACACGCTGCACCAACAATCCATCCTGTCCAGGGTCCCACCCACTGCCGGGAGGTCTCCCGATTACGCTGCAGTCTGGCCGGCAGGCAGCGGGTGACCCTGCTCCAAACCCTGTCCCAGCATTGGCTCCCTGCCACAGCCCTGGTACCAGCCGTGGCCGCCTGGGGTCCCTGGGGAAGCAGGCTCTGTGACATAGGGCAGCGTGTAGGAAGTTCCTCAGGGGGTGCTCCTGGGGAAGGAGGGGGAGGGGAGGGAAGGGGAGGGCACAGCAGGAGAGCTGGAATATTCTGCAGTCTCCACGGAGGCCACAGCTACAGGCAGCTCAGAAGCTGGGTAGCCCCCTCAGCGGTGCCTTGATTGGAGCAGGAAGGCCAGACTTTGCCCCCAGGGTCACATGCAGGCCGCCTGGAGACGGGCATGACCTTGGGGCGGCGCCCTCTCCAGCTGGGTCTGTGTGTAAGGGGCTGACGGCTGGTCAGGGAGACAGTGCTTCATCCCGGGAGGGGTCTGGGTGGTGCATAACATCCACCTCAGGGTCTGCCTTAAAGAACCGAATCTTAAAATCTGACCACCAACAGGGGCGCCTGGGGGGCTCAGTCAGTTGAGCATCCGACTTCGGCTCAGGTCACGATCTCACAGCTCGTGAGTTCGAGCCCCGCGTCGGGCTCTGTGCTGACGGCTCGGAGCCCGGAGCCTGCTTCCGATTCTGTGTCTCCCCTTCTCTCTGCCCCTCTCCCGCTCATGCTCTGTCTCTCTCTCTGTCTTCAAAATAAAACATTAAAAATTAAAAAAAAAAATCTGACTACCAGCACTTTAAAGCAGGCGTGGGACACCTCAGCCACATTCTGTCCCCCCTCCCCAGCCCCTTCCTACATTTCTCCATCGCACTCAGATAGTTACACTCACTGCCTCAAAGTCCGTTACTTTTCTCTTGTTTTCCATTGTTTTCTAAGGCTGTCCTTGTTCCAATAAATTGATTCCACGATCCCCCAACGGGTTGTAACCTGTAGTTTGGAAAGCACCCTCGTATGCTATTAAAATTGCATCGTCCCTGTGTGTCCCCTACCAGGCTCTCTAGGGCGGGGCTCGACTTTGAAACCCCGGCACCCCGTTCACTGCGTGGCACCCAGCAGAAGTTCATCAGTATTTTAAAATCTAAGTTCCGGGGCGCCTGGGTGGCGCAGTCGGTTAAGCGTCCGGCTTCAGCCAGGTCACGATCTCGCGGTCCGTGAGTTCACGATCTCGCGAGATCTCGAGTGATCTCGCGTGAGTTCGAGCCCCCCGTCGGCTCTGGGCTGATGGCTCGGAGCCTGGAGCCTGCTTCCGGTTCTGTGTCTCCCTCTCTCTCTGCCCCTCCCCCGTTCATGCTCTGTCTCTCTCTGTCCCAAAAATAAATAAACGTTGAAAAAAAAAATTAAAAAAATAAATAAATAAAATCTAAGTTCCTAAATCTAATCTAATCTAAATTCCTAAGACCTAATCTGAGAGTTCTTCCCCGGGACAAAGAGACGTAACATTGTGATAGAGCATGAGGGCCCACGGGGTGGGGGCCGTGTGGTCAGTCCCCTAAATCCTGCAGACAGCCTGACCAGGAAGGCGGGGCTCTGGAGCCCAGGGGCCCGTCCACGGCGCCGTGACCACCGCTCAGCCTGGCTTCCTGGCGTCCACCCCGCCCCTCGGGCGGGCTGGCGGCATACGTGTGCTTTCTCCGAGCCCATCTGAGCAACAGGAGACCCACCCCCGATAAACACAGTCACTCGCGGGACGAGAGGCTAGTCAAGAATACGTTTTGTAGGTGGTCTCGGGCCAAAGTTTTCAGTGAGGTCAGCTCTGCCTCTCAAGGAACGTTGGACTGTACGGGTCACCAGAACTCACACTCTCTGTCTCTGTTTATTTTTTAAAAATTGAAGAGGAGGGGCCTCTGGGTGGCTCAGTCGGTTGAACGTCTGACTTCAGCTCAGGTCATGATCTCACGGTTCGTGGGTTCGAGCCCCGCATCAGGCTCTGTGCTGACGGCTCGGAGCCTGGAGCCTGCTTCGGATTCTGTCTCCCTCTCTCTCTGTCCCTCCCCTGCTCGAGCTCTGTCTCTCTATCTCTCTCTCTCTCTCTCTCTCAAAAAAAAAAAAAAAAATTAAATAAATAAATAAGCAAATAAATATTGAAGTGTAACTGACATACGATGTCCTGTTAATGTCAGGTGTGCATGAGAGTGACTCAGTATTTTTGTTTTATTTTTTTTTTTAATTTTTTTTTCAACGTTTTTATTTTATTTTTCGGACAGAGAGAGACAGAGCATGAACGGGGGAGGGGCAGAGAGAGAGGGGGACACAGAATCGGAAACGGGATCCAGGCTCCGAGCCATCAGCCCAGAGCCCGACGCGGGGCTCGAACTCCCGGACCGCGAGACCGTGACCCGGCTGAAGTCGGACGCTCAACCGACTGCGCCACCCAGGCGCCCCGAGAGTGACTCAGTATTTTTATACGTGACGGAATGAGCCCCTCGATAAGGCTGGTTGCCATCTGTCCCTTTAAGTTCCTGGAATATTAATGACTTCCTTCCCTGTGGGGCACCGTGCATCCCTGCGACTTCTTTTTTTTTTTTTTTTTTTAACGTTTATTCATCTTTGAGAGACAGAGAGAGACAGAGCCTGAGCGGGGAAGGGGTAGACAGAGTGAGACACAGAATCCGAAGCAGGCTCCGGGCTCCGAGCCGTCAGCACAGAGCCCGACGCGGGGCTCAAACTCACGGACCGCGAGATCATGACTTGAGCCGAAGTCGGACGCTCAACCGACTGAGCCCCCCGGGTGCCCCTCGACTTATTTCTTTTGTAACTGGGAGTTTGCACCTGTCGGTCCCTCCGCCGTTTTGCCCACCGCCAGCCCCTCCCGCCCCCGGTAACCACCAGGGTGTTCCCTGTCTGAGTCCGTTCAAGTCTCCTGACGTTTGTGGGGGCAGATTCCACGTGTAAGTGACATCGTACGGAGTTTGTCTTGCTCTGTCTGGGCTCTGCTAAGATCTCATTCTCTCCAGGGCTGAGTACTACCCCGTTGTGTGTATGCAGCATCTTTAACTGCTCGTCCGTCGGTGGACCCCTGGGTCACTCCTGTGCCTTGGCTGTCGTGAAGAGTGCTGCAGAGACACAGAGACATGACATCCCTTTGGGTGGGGATTTCCATTTCCTCTGGATAAATACCCCACAGAGAAGCTGCTGAGTCTTATGGTCCTTCTGGGTTTTCATTCTCATTCTCTCTTTCTCTGTCTCCCCGTATGGGTTTCTCTCTCGTTTCCTCTCTGTCTCTGTCTCACCCCCGTCCCCCAGGACGTCCCCCATTCATCAAACCCAGGATCAGGGTCAGCGAGTGCTCTTGGGGGCACGCTGGTGACAATCACGTCACCGTGGGCCAGGAAACGCACATCCTGGAGAAGGTGGAGTGTGTGAACACGCACTCGCCTCTGAGTTCTGAGTTCTCGCTCACATGTCTTTCTCAACATCATTTCCTCCCGACGTTACACATGGAACCCTCAGCCGGGAGGACGCATCGCGGCCGTCTGAGGCCACACTTAGGGACATGTCCCCATCTTGCTGTTACACACGCTGTTCCTTAATGAAATCTCGAAGACGTCGAGCCAGGTGAATCCCACACGTGTTTGAACTGTGGCATTTGGTCTCAGGGTATTTTGCTCTCGTTTGTAAGGGAGACGTAGGTGTGTTAAGGTCTTTGTAACAGGGGGAGGTGGGAGGAGGAGAAAACCTCAAAAACGGGGTGCACCTGCCCATGGCCGTGGAGGTTGGCTGGGGTGGGGGACAGCATCTCACCAGAGGAGGAGCCTCAATCTTTTTTAAACCCTTTTTTAATGTTTATATTTGAGAGAGGAAGACGGAGCACAAGCAGGGGAGGGGCAGGGTGAGAGAGGGAGACACAGAACCCGAAGGGGGCTCCAGGCTCCGAGCTGTCAGCACAGAGCCCAACGCAAGGCTGGAACCCATGAACCTCGAGATCACGACCCGAGCCAAAGTCGGGCACTGAACCGACGGAGCCCCCCGGGCGCCCCAGGAGGAGCCTGAATCTTGATCTCAGCTCGGGTGTCCGAGAAGCCCCCCCGCCCCCGGAGCCTCAGTTTCCCCACCTGCTGAGCATGTGAGGGGCACCACTGCCCCTTACGTCCGACCCCTCCCTCAGCCCCTGCCCTCTTGCTGTCCTGTCCCCGGCAGCTGCCTCGCTGTCTTCTGAAACCACGTCCATGGGTCCCTCTCAGGGCCACCTGCCATGATGGTCCCTCCACAGGGGAAGCCGGCCGTGCTCTGGGCCCTCAACCACACGCGGTCTCTGCAGGCACGACCCCTCCTGAGGACGGCACAGGAGGGGCTTTACTATCTAGAGCGGTGACGGTTCTGCTCCCTGGCCCTCTGTCCAGACCTCCAGGCCCGAGGGGGTCATGGACAGCTGGACAACCACACTCCAAGTGAGGCGCCCGGTGGAGGAAGGAGCCCGGGGGTTGTCACTCCTCGAGCAGCCTTGCCTGACGTGCACACGATGTTCTGGCCCCACGGTGGGACACGTAGGGTTATCAGAGCTGGTTCTCGGGGCCTGGCCGGCTCATGAGGGACGTCCGAGACTCAGGGTCCGTGGATTCGTGTCTCAGAGCGGGACGGGTGGATGTGCAGACGTGCTAAGGGACGCGGTGGGGAGAGAGCGGCCTGTGTGGGGACCACCCCCCGGAGCCGCGCTGCCTCCCGCCTCAGGCCCTCCTGCCCGCTGTCCCCTGGCTGGCCCGCCGTGCTGTGAGAGCTCCGACCCGCGTGACATCCCCTTCTGGAGCGTGGCCGCTGCTGCCGTGCCCCTCCCTCCCTGCACGACGGCCGTGATGACTCAGCACAGACTCATGTTTCCACACGCGACTCCCTGCCTGACGCGTGTCCCTTCTCCCTCGCGTCGTGTCTGGGCCTCCTGGCAGCCCTTGGCTGCGTGGGTGTCTTCTTCCCGGTCAGGTCCAGGGGTCTCTGCCTGAGGCACACGGCTGTCGGTGTCTGGGCCCTGTCCCTTTGCTTGAGCATCGCGACTTCACTCTGTCCGACTCGCTTAAAGGCTTAAAGGCATGCGTCGTATTCCTAAAGGCTCTCGGCGTCTCCTGTGGTGTCTCTTTCTCGGTCCGGCCCATTACAATCTGTGCCGTCCTGGCGGCGGGAGCCCGCCAGGGTCTCCCCGTGACCCAGGCCTCGGCCACCACGTTCCTCCCCACGGGCGGCCTCTATGTCTCCGGCCCCTCCTGGCCTCACCCTCCATGGTGAACGGCGGGGCCAGCCCCGTCCTCCGCTCATCCTGGGGAGCACCGGGGAGGAGCGGGGAAGGAACCTCTCCGGTGGGCGTTAGCAGACGAGGCCGAGGTGCCCCGGGACAGAGGGGCAGCTGGCACAGACCCTGTGGAGACGCCGGCTCAGCTCGGCACGGGGACCCCCCTCCCGCGGAGCCCGGGGTGGGCTCGGACAAATGACGTCCCCGCTCCGAGCTGGGTGCTCCGCAAGGCGCACACACAAACCCGGCCCTTTCTGCCCCCGCGGCTGCTGCAGCACGTAGACAGTGTCACCGCCGAGTGCGGCTTCCGTGGGCCTGCAGAACAAGCCCGTGCTGCTGCTGGTGGCGGCCGGTTGTGGGGGGGCCGCTTCCCTCCCGCCCGCCACGCCCATCGGACCGGGCCGCAGCGCCAGTGTCCTGGGGCCGCGAGGCTTCCCGGCACCTGCAGACCCCAAGCATCACAGGCAAAGGCACCGCGGCTCCGTCCGTCTCTCAAGGGCCAGGCTCGGTCCTTCCACAGACTTCCTTTCTGTCGCCCCTGACGCGAGGCTTGGCTCATCCGTGCCCCCCCCCCGCCCCCGGTTCTCTGTCCAGATGGCGCCCCTGCACGCGGGGCTTTGGAGCCAGACTGACCTCGTTCCAACTCTGGCTCTGCCCTTCGAGGCCGTGTGGACCCGGGGGTAATCACGCCGCAGCTCCGCTGCCTATACTCCGAGGGGAGGGTGCGGCGGGCAGCTGATACGCAAGATTGCTGTGAAGATGAATCAACCTTGTGAGCTCACGGGATTTTATTTACAAGATGGGTCATTACATACACTTTATTTCAGCCTTAACGCGTTTAACTGTGTCCATTCAAGTGCACCTGTAAAGGCTGGAGCTGACGTTCCAGGGTGTTGTTTTCTCTGTACTGGTTCCTTGTTTTAAACCCTGGCTCTCGGGGCTCCTGGGGGGCTCCGTCGGTGAAGCGGCCGACTTCGGCTCAGGTCACGATCTCGCGGTCCGTGAGTTCGAGCCCCGCGTCAGGCTCTGGGCTGACAGTTCAGAGCCTGGAGCCTGTTTCAGATTCTGTGTCTCCCTCTCTCTCTGACCCTCCCCCGTTCATGCTCTGTTTCTCTCTGTCTCAAAAATAAATAAACGTTTAAAAAAAGATTTAAGAAAAAAAAATAATAAACCCTGGCTCTCTGCATCTTTTTTTTTCCACGGCGAGCAAATCACAGGACCGACAAAACGTTTTTGTTAACGTTGGGTTTGCGTTTGTCTGATGGGTTCTGTCCTCCTTGATGATAAGATAGCACGTGATCTCTCCTCTCGGGTGTAATTTATCCATACATTTGTAACACTGTTTGATTCCTACGTGTGCTTACGCAACTATTTGCACTTGTCCGAAGCAAGGAAGATGGGCGAAAACCTTGTGTTAAAACAGGGGGCTGTCTCTTTATTCCCGAATCCCACAGTCTGTCACTGCGTATTCTGCGATGCTGAGATTTCAGGAGTGTGTGGAGGAAACCGTGGGGGACGCGACAGGGCGAGAAATGCCCCCGAGGCTGTCCCCGGAAGGTCCTCACTTTCCCATTTCCATTAACTCCTTACACTCGAGGGGATTAGTTCTTTGTTGCCGGAAGTGTGAATAACATGTGTTACCGCCTTCATTCTTCACTGGACTTTGCCTTTTGTTATTAGTTCTTATAATTTTTTCATGTTTATTTATTTTTTTTGAGAGAAAGAGAGAGACAGAGCGTGAGCAGGGCAGGGGCAGAGAGAGAGGGAGACCCAGAATCCGAAGCAGGCTCCAGGCTCCGAGCTGTCGGCACAGAGCCCGACGCGGGGCTCGAACTCACGAAATGTGAGATCATGACGTGCGCCGAAGTCGGTCACCTCACCGATTGAGCCACACAGGTGTCCCCGTCATTACTATGATTACTGTTGCCCATACAGGGCATTTTGATATATTTGAATTTATCAGCCTTTTACTTACGGCTTGTGTGTTTTGAGTTGTATTTATGCAAGTCTGACATGCGTAAGACAATGTAGAACCTAACCTATATTTTTTCATCATGATATTTGCATGGCTTCATTGTTAAGCACTTAGGTATTTGATCCATTTGGATTTTTCGCTAGGGGATGGTGTGAGGTGTGGACCGGACCTAAACTTTTCTTCTCAGATTTGTCAAGTACTTGATCTTGTTCAGGGTACCATCCGCTTGTTAGCAGCTCCGTGGTGTAAGACCTAGTCTCGCAGCCCCCCCGAAGCGTGCCATAGGGCGTTGCTGACTCGAATCGACGCACTGTGCCTCAGGTCTCCAGGACTCGCTCACATCCTAACGAGTTTGTGCTCCCTGGCCCCCCACCCCACCCCCATTCTGCTCTCTGTGTCTGCGAGCTCAGCTTTTTTTTTAGATTCCAAACAGAAGCGTCATCGTGTGGGTCTGTCTGGCTGATTTCACTCAGCACGATGCCCTCAAGGTCCATCCGGGTTGTCAACAATGGCAAGACTTCCCGCGTCCTCACGGCTGAAGAAGCTCCCGTTCCGCGTATGCCCCTCATCTTCCTTACGCCTTTGCCCCGCTGAGGGCCACTGAGGCTGTTTCCACGTGTTGGCCGTTGTGAACAGGGCTGCAGCGAACACGCAGTGCGTTTAGGCTCTTACTGCCCTCCGCAGCCGAAACGGCGCTCTCCGGTGGTACGTGTCACAGCGTGTTTTCTGCCGACCGTCTGGTCTACCCGGTCCCGAGACGGAAAGGGCGGTGGCGTCTACTCCGGCGGGATGGGGAGACCGTGGCACTTGCACGCCGTGGCTGCTGTGATGAACTGCCCCAAGGTGGAGGCCACGAAGTGGACCTTGAAGGCAACAGGTGCGCGTAGCTAGGAAAATGGAATACTCACAGCAAAACCAACGGACCTCTGAACGTGGCGATGTGATTCTTCCCGGGGAATGTATAAGAGACAAACGGAAGTGGCGAAGAAAAAAGTCACCCTGACCTTCGTTAAGACGGTAACGAAGGCGGAGAGATGGGGCTAACCTCCAGACAGAGCGGGAGCCGTCCCCTGGGGGAGTCCCCTCTGTCTGTCTGTCTCTCTCTCAAAACTAAGCATTAAAAAAATTTTTTTAAGTGTTTCCGAACGTTCAAGAGGAAAGTCATTCCTATTTTCTGTGTCTCCTCCGGAGAAGAGGGAGAGATGTCTCTGGGTGGCGGGCAGGGCGTCTCTTCCGGGAGACCAAGCATCCTCTTGAAGGGCTCCCGGGCTGGGAGGAACTCGGCAACTCGGGAAGGGAGGCGACTTCCACTGTGACAGCTGACTGCACTCACTTCCTCGGTAAATACGTCACACCCCCACTTCCTGGAGACAAAGCCTGGAGTAGAGTAAGTGTGAACCAGAGCCGGTCCCTTGAAGGTGGGTTACGAGCCCAGAATTCCCTCCCCGCCGCTGGTTAACAGTGTGCCGGGAGCCCAACCAGGGCGGAGGCTTTAAAACAAATAAAGCTATAAAAAATCCGGATGGGACAAACTGTTGACGATACGGTCAAGTGTACCCCGAAGAAGGAACGGATAAATCTTAAAATTATCAAGAGTTCAGCAAGTCTGACAGCCACATGAAAGTCTTTTATTGCTATATCTTCCCCCGAAAGAAAGCAAATTTTTAAGAGCTCTAAATTTACAACCGCCTCAGAAACATTAAGTGCTTAGAAGGATTTCCGCCAGAAGTGTCCTATGATTGGGAAGACTGAATCCTATCGTCAAAGTACCAGTTCTCCCCAAACCGATTCTGTGTACTTCTGCACAAAACATCATGTCCCTCCTTGAAAAGCTTTTTAAAAATGTATATGGAAATGCCGATGGTCAGACATAATTAAGGCCCTCTCAAAGAGCTCTGGGTAAAGCTCCAGAAACCCGGACAGCGTGGTTTATTCACAAGCATAGAAAACCTGGTCAATGCAGAGGACGGCCAGTGCTGAGCGGGACTCCCTCACAGAACAAGTGCGCAGAAGGGACACGCTCCGTGTACCTGGCACCAGGACTCTGGGCTTCCACAGAGAAAACCCCAACACGGCACTCCTCTCCCCCATACACAGAACTCAGTTCCAAGAGGAACTGAGAGCTACACAGCTTTTGGAGGCAATACATGACGACATAGCTCTAACGCTGGGGAGGGAGTGGTGCCCTCCACAAGATATAACAACCCTAAGAAGACAAGAAAGGCATGCATGGATTTGAATGTTGTCAAGGGCAGGCTTCATTTCACCCAAAGACGCAACAAATGAACGGAAACACTAAGCTGGGTAGTTCCAGAATATACTTTTTTCGAGTCTTTTAATTTTTATTTGAGTTTTATTTCTTTAACGTTTAGTTGAGTTTTGAGGCAGAGACAGAGGTGAGCAGGGAGGGGCAGAGAGAGACGGAGACACAGAATCGGAAGCGGGCTCCAGGCGCGGCGCCGTCGGCACAGAGCCCGACGCGGGGCTCGAACCCGCGAACCGTGAGATCGCGACCCGAGCCGAAGTCAGACGCTTAACCGACTGAGCCACCCAGGCGCCCCTAGTTGTTTTTTTTTAAGTAAGCTCTATACGCAACGTGGGGCTCGAACTCAACGACCCCAAGATCAAGAGTGACACGCTCTTCCTACTGCGCGAGCCAGGCACCCCAAGAATATATTTATAGTGCAAATAAGCAACAAAGGTTTTTTTGCCCCGAATCTATAAAGACTTCCCTTAAAACCGTCAGCAAAGCGTATTGGTTCCTGACAAACCGCGCTGCAGAAAGATGGGACTAGGTGGGTCTGTATTAATTGTGGCTGTGAGCACTCACTATCGAAACAGACAATAAGGAAGGAAGACCCATCATCTTCGGAAACCAATCCAGATAGAGTATAAACGTCCGTGTCTGCGCCACGGAACGGTAGAAAACAATGACGTAAGAGGTCGTCTTCGCCTGTTCCCTGTCGGAAAACATCCTCCTTAAATACGATGCAAAAACCAAGAAGCTTCGAGAGAGGAAACACCGCGGCGGGGTGGAAAGCCAGGCCACGGGCCGTGAGAGCCACTGGGGGTAGACACAGATGAGAGGGGACGGCCCCTGAGCATCAAGCAGGACAGCAGCGCCCCGAGGGCACAGGCAGACGGGGGAGGGGGGGTTCCCGCGGTTACATCCTCGGGGAGGCTGCCTAGGGAGCCCGGGGGCCACGGGAAAGTGCGCACGCGTCCCTGGGCACTGGGGGCACTTGTCAAGGTTGCTGGGATAAGAGAAGGCTCGTAGGGATGTGTTGTCTCACTCCTTTTCCTCCAGGTGTGGGATTTGCTGCCCCGAGGTTTTTACATTGCGGGGAAAGTGTATGCTATGAGCTCACAGCAGGTTTGTGGAGGTGAAAATGCATATTGTGAGCCTCAGGGCAGCTGCTTAGAGGGCGAAGCGTATAGATATAGCTCCCAGGACAGTGAGAGACCCACAAGTATGTCCAACTGACTTCCTGCAGTGTTTTCAGCCAATCGCCCCGGAACCAGTAGACCTCCGTAGGCAAAAAATTAATAAAAACTAGCCTCCACCTCATACCTTAGATTAAAAAAATAGCTCCAAATGGATCAAAGACTTTAAAGGAAAAACTGTACATCTTTCAGGAGAGAAGCAGAGGAGAAATCCGGGGGACCGAGGGCTCTGTGAGCGATTTTGGACTCAACACCAAAGCACAATCCATCCAAGGGCAAGCCGGTCAACTAGATCCCACACTTGCCCGCAAGACACGTGTCTAACAAAGGCCTTGTGCCTGGAATTCAGAACTCTCAAAACTCAACAGTTTAAAAAAAAAAGCCCTTGGGGCGCCTGGGTGGCTCAGTCGGTCGAGCGTCCGACTTCGGCTCAGGTCACGATCTCGCGGTCCGTGAGTTCGAGCCCCGCGTCGGGCTCTGTGCTGACGGCTCAGACTAGCAAACCTGAGGAAAGGGCAGAGAAGAACTCACCTTGGAAAAAGAAGGGCGTCAATGCACTGAAGGAAGCAGGTGGACTGATACACACCGCCCTCCCCCCGCCAAGTCCCCGAATGAGGCCAGGGCGGGGTAGACAAAAAGGAGAGGTTTCCACAGCGGATGACGACAAGTTACAAACTCCCGAGACCTAAGACACTCCAGAAAATCCCCCCGTGTTTGGGAACGAAACAGCACACATCTCAACAGTACGTGTGTCCCGGAAGAAATCAACAGAGAACTTAGAAAGTATTTTGAACAGAATAGACATGAAGACAGAGAACAGTATTTGTGGGATGTCTCCGCATGAAAACAGAAATGCATAGCACCTGTTGCCTTGCAGGTAAGGAAGAAAGGTCTCAGACCCAAGAGCACAGCAGCCCCCTGAGATTTCAACCTTTCTCCAACGGTGGCGAAGAGAAGCGAGTAGGCGTGTCCGCGCAGGATGCCCCGGGGACGCCCGCTCGTCGCTTGTTGTCAGACGCGCGTACCCTGTGCATCTGCCCCGATCCGAGCTCCTTCTGCACGCACCGGGTGAGAGGCTTCGGGAGGGCTGGCCCTGCCCACGCCTGGACCTCGGGCTCCGGCCTCCGGCGCTGGGGGAGAATGAGTCACCGTCGCGCGAGCCCCGGTGCGGGTGGTGTCACTGCATTGGGAGCCGACGAACACACCGTCGGTGCTCACACTGGGCTCCGTAGGAAGAGAGCCAGCCGCGGGGACGGGCACGCGTGACGTGTGTGCACGGCTTAGAGGCCCTATGTGCTACCGGCCCTTCTGCAGATGCTCGGGATGCACCGTCTGACGGAGAGCAGACTTCTCTGACCCCAGGACCCCTCCTTCATCACCCACCCACCGTGTCCGGACGTTCCGTGGGCTTCTGCCCAAAGCGAGCAACGCAGAGACGGCAGACGCATTTTTTGAAAGGATGGTTCCGGGGTAAACTTCATTCGTAGATGGTTTCCAAAGAGCCTCAGGCGACTCTCCCTCGGGTTAGATGGAGGGGCGTTAAAGTCACCGTATTCACACATGTCCTGCGCCCGAGTCCCCGCCACGGCACCAAGCCGAGCATCTGGAAGAAGGGCCTCGTGTGCAGAGCCTGCCGCCTCTTCTGTTTGGAGCCGGACCCCGTACAGCCGAGCGAACGCTGAATGTGCCCTTGGAACGGCCTCTGTGGACTCCAAGAGACTTGCTTGAAATTAACGAGACAGCCGTTGATCGACCCATGGAAACGAATGGAAGAGAGCACGATGCCTTTTACTCGCGGCCTGTAAGGGCTCAAGTGGCCGCAGCACAGAACTGAGACCGTCTGGCCCAGCAAAGCGCCGGGGACTCGGCCCGGCCTCAGGGAATCCGGCGTGAGGGTCTCAGACCCGCGGGGACGTCCACATCGTGCTCACGGCAGTTAGGACAGGAGCGCGTGGGAGCCGCTGGAAGGCCGCGCGGTTCCCTCCCGACCCGCGTTGTCTGGGGGCGCCCGGCCGGACCCCCGTCTGGAGGTGGACGCGGGATGGACGTCGGCTTCTCCCGGAGCCCCTCCTCTGCTCCGAGGCTGCCACCGGGAACGGAGTGCCCCAGAGCCGGGCAGGCTGGGGGGCGGGGGGTCACGAGATGCAGACATAGGAAGTCTCAGATAAAGGCCGGGCTCCGGATTGGCAAGTGGCCTCCACGCGAGAAGACCCAAGGGGCCCAGAGGACTTGGTCACTCCCTGGCAGGACGCCATCCCAAGCGGAGGTGCCTCCGGCACTCCCTGACCCCAGGCGGGACTTTGGCCTCCGGGGGTCCTGGCCTCTGCGGCACCAGCTCCTCGAGAAGACGGCCCAGGTAACCGGAAAGAGGGAGCCGCCTCCTTTCATCTCGCGCCTTCTCAACCCAGGGGTGCATTTTCCTGCAACGTCCAACCTCAGGATTTGTGCCGGGGGGGGGGGGGGGGGGGGGGACTGACGAGGACAGGACGGGAGGGGTCGCTTAGAAGCGGTGTGAGTGTAGCAGGACACCCAGGGCTGACCTTGGACCTCCTTGGTTCTTCTGACTCAACAGCTTAACTCCTACGCCCACGTTTATTTCTTTTTTTGTTCAATGTTTATTTTTATTTTTGAGAGAGAGAGAGAGAGAGACAGCGTGGGGGAGGGGCAGAGAGAGAGGGAGACCCAGAATCCAAAGCAGGCGCCAGGCTCTGAGCTGTCCACACAGAGCCCCACGCAGGGCTTGAACTCATGAAACTCGAGATCGTGACCTGAGCCGAAGTCGGACGCTCAACCGACTGAGCCCCCCAGGCGCCCCTGTTGGTGGTCAGATTTTAAGACTCGGTTCATTAAGGCAGACCCTGAGGTGGACGTTGGCAGTCAGGGCAGGTAGTGGGGGGCGGAGGGGGGGTCAGACAGTCGGCAGCAGGAGGGGTGGGGGGTGTGGGGGTCAGGCAGTTGCATCACAAGCAGGGCCACTGACCCGAGGGGACTTTGTAATCCCTGCGAGATCGGGTGGGGGGATTTTCAAACACGGAGCCGATCTGGGGCAGGGCCCTCCAGTCCTCCTGAGACCCCAGCGGGGGCACCGTGTGTGACTGCAGCCCTCAGGACCGCCCGTGGGGTAATTGTAGGCATACCACAGGCTTTTATCTGCTCTCGGGAGTCATTCCAGAAGCTTCAGGGATCCAGAAACAAGGTCTCTGCGGCTTGGAAAGAACCGGGAAGCTCTCAGTATTCTGAGACCGCAGGTGACTTCGTAACCGTATCAGCTTGCTGAGGCTCTGCTAACACAGTTCCACACACGGGGCTCACACTGCAGAGACTCACTGTCCCCATCCTGGAGCCCGAGGTCCAGGCGTGGGCAGGGCCGGCCTCCCGAGGCCCCTCTCCTTGCGTGTGGACGGCCGTCCTCCCGCTGTGTCCTCACGGGGCCGTCCCTCTGTGCGTGTCTGTGTCCCGATCCCCTCTCCTTCTAAGGACCCCGGTCACACGGGACCAGGGCCCACCCCGGTGACCCCGTGTTACCCCGATCACCTCTGTGAAGTCCCCATCTCTGGATATGGTCACATTCTGAAATACTGGGTGCTGGGACTTCAACATGAGTTTGGGGGACGCAGGTCGGCCCGTAGCAGCAACCTATAGGCAGATGGGGACCCTGAAGCAGGAAGCAGGCAGCTCCTCCCCCGGGTTATCGACTGCCACACCCTCAGCCTGGATCAGACCACCTGGTCTAGCCCAGACGTCGGCTTCCGGAGGAAACACTGACCCCCTCCTCGGTTTCCAGCAGGGTGGCCGGGGTCTGGGTTTTCCCGGGACCGCAGGGGCTCCCAGGATATGGGATGTTCAGAACTCCACTCAGGGAAGGACCAGACAGGCCGAGACAAATGGCCCACCCTCCCCGAGAGAGCCAACAGAGACCCCCAGTGGGCAGTCCTGAGCCGGGTGGGTCTTCCCCGTCCGTGCACACTCTGGTGCACACGTGGCCCAGGGCTCAGGTGTGTGTCTTCCTCGGGACTCCAGGAGGCCCCTTCAGGGGCCCCAGAGCTCCCCGAGAGTGACCGACGGGCGGAGGGCCCTCGGCAGGTGCCAGACCCGCGAAGGTAGCAAACCTTCGTTTCCTCGGGGTGTGCCCGGCTCTCCCTGGACCAGCTCCGCCTGGGACGTGGATTCCGCACAGGGAGGCCAAGACCGCCGTCCGCGCACGGCAAATGAGGCGGGGAGCCAGGGGGCCCTGTACCCGGAGACAGTCCTCTCCGTCCAGGTGCCGGTGGCCGCGTGCAGGGTGGTGGGCAGCAGCGTGGCCTGCCGGCTTCTCCGCCCGCACGTCCAGAGCGGCCCCCACTTCCCGCGCCTGGCTGTCGCCGACGGCCCGGGCCTGGGCAGCGCGGCTCTCGCCCGGCCGGAAGACACCCTGGCGCTACGTGCCAACGCGGCCGTGGTGCTGGACGCGCTCACCGGCTTCTCCAACGCGGCGGGCCTCTGTCTCCTGGCGGCCGCGAGCGCTGAGAGCTCCCCGGGCACCTGCTCTCCTTCCTGGTGTCGCCGCCACCGTCCGAAGCGCACCGCGGCGGCCGCGAGCTCCCTGAGCCTGGCCCCTGGCGTCCTGGGGCTGCTGTCCATGTGGCCCTTGCGGCTCACCCGGCCGTCTACGTCCTCGCTCTGCACCTCGACAGGAGACGGCGCCCGGGGTCCCTGAAGACCCTCCTCCGGCCCCGCCGAGTGAGACAGAGGCATAAGGGGAGGGGACCCCTGCCAGCCGCAGGGTCGGCCCCGTCACAAAGCCGTGTTCTTCTGGCCAACCACACCCACATGTGCTCTCGCGGCCACCGCGTCACAGCCGCCTCCTCTCCCCGTGACCACCCCACTTCCCCAGTGCCCATGGGAAACCCCCTGGGAGCGGGACGGGAGGCGGAGCGGCGACCTGGGTCCTCCGCCCTCCCTGTGTCCAAAGTTCTGGCCCCCTCCGACCCCGCCCATCCCTCCCATCCCCCAGATGAGGGCTGACTGCCCCCAAATCTGCCTCCCCCTCAGCCTCAGTTTCCCCATCCTCGCCTCCCTGGAAAGCCGGGATCACACGACCGCATCAGAAGAAAGCCGTGTCTGGCTCGGGGAACTGAAATCCAGGCCCAAGCAGGGTGTTGACCAGCTGTTCCCGCTTTCTCCAGGTTCCTTGGTTCCAAGTCCCCTGCACCCACCGCCCCAGAGCATCCCCACACTTGTCCCCTTCCCTCCACCGTGACCACTAGGCGCATGTCACCAGCCGCTCTCCCCCGTGGCCGGAATCTCAGCTGAGCCCCGTGACCAGACTTGGGCTCTGTCTCCACCACCGACCCCCAACCGATCCCCTGTGCCCAGCACAGCCAGGCGCCCCGGCCTCCGCCTGCTGCAATAGTTCAGTTGCCCAGGATGGCGACGGTGCCCTGAGCGCGGCCCCAGGTGTGCCTCCAACGTCATCCCCTTGGCCCAAAAAACACCCTCCCTGCTCAAGCCCTGCACCCCCCGCCCCCGCCCGCCCCTCATCACCGGTACAAACCGCAGTCTCTCCTTTCCCTTCTTAGAGACGCCTCTTCGGAGCCCCCGACCCCTTTTGTGCCCTTCCCTGTCACCTGTTTCCTTACGGAATGTTATGTTTTGTTTATCATGTACCACGTATTAGGGTCTGTCGGTTTCAGACCTTCCCCGCCTGGACCTGAAGCGACAGCAGGCAGGGACCATGCCCCCCCCGTCCCCCCTGTTGGCCGGTGTTCCCAGCAAACAGCAAACTGCCTGCACCTGTTACGTCTCAGCACGCACGTCAGCCGGCGGAACTGGTAAGTCACGGCCCACCACGCAGGGCACATACTCCCTGAGGCACATCGACCTTGTAGCCAGGATTCCATAATCACGTCCTGGGGGGTTCCTCCCCCCCCACCGCCCTACCGTGCTTTCGGTATTGGTTTATAGCCTTTTTTAAACCTGGTTAGGAAATACCACCCATACGTGAGTGACTGTTAGGTGAAACCCATACCGTTGTCTTCGTTGCCTAAATCTCAACCAGGTTTGTAAAACGTGCCGAATGTATCGGTGAGCGGTGTGCCCTCTTTCTTTCATATACACAAGTGATGCGCGTGCTAACGCTGTTCTTGAGATGTTTGGATGCAAACGATCCTCAGAGCAGCGCCTGGGTGGCTCCGTCGGTTAAGTGTCTGGCTTCAGCTCAGAGCACGACCTCGCGGTTCGTGAGTTCGAGCCCCGCGCCGACAGCCCGGAGCCTGGAGCCTGCTTCGCATTCTGTGTCTCGCCCTCTCTCTGCCCCTGCCCTGCTCATGCTCTGTCTCTCTCTCTCTCTCTCTGAAAAATAAATAAACATTAAGATAAGTAAAGAAAAGAAAACCATCCTCGTGATGTTGTTATTCAGCTCGTACTCTCTTCTTTCCGGAACAAAGGCCCAAAACAGAGCAGGTCAGGTCAAAGCGTCCTACTGACTTACTTTCTATCACCCTAGCATGTGTCACAGATTCAGACTTACACGTCGATGGTGCCATTTGATGACCGAGTGGCAGAAACCCCGATCCAGGCTGTCGCCGTGGCTAACCCAGTCCCTCGGACCGCACAGATCTATTGTCTCGTGGTTCTGGGGGTGGCAAGTCCAAGATCGGGATGCCGGCACGCTTCCTGGTGCGGCCCTCCTGGAATACAGGCGGCCCCTGTCTGCTGCGTCCCCTCAGCCAGCGAGGCGCCCCCACAAGGGCACTAATCCCATCACGGGGCCCCACCCCCTTGACCTCCTCCTAACCCAACCAGCTCCCAAAAGCCCCATCTCCAAAGGCCACTGCACTGGGAGACGGTAAGCTGCCATAGCCAAACGCCGCGGATAGGGGGCGTATTTCCTATGGGGCGTCCAGCCTCCAGAAGCCTCCAGAAGCCCACGGTGTGGGCACGGCTGGTGTGCGGTGAAGCCGTGTCCCTGGCGGGCAGGTGCTGTGTCCCCACACGATCGTCCTTCTGCATGCGTGTCCCCGTGTCTGTTCCTCTTCCTCTGAGGACCCCAGTCACGCTGGATCAGGCCCCCCCGCCCCCAGGACTTCATTTTGCCCTAGTCACCTCCTTACAGACCCCACCCCCAAATACAGTCCCACGGGGGAGTCGGGGCTTCAGCACATCAGGCGGGGGACGTGCAGGCTGGCTGGCCTGCTCACCGTCTCTCAGCCCTGCTCTTTGCCACTGCTCAGGCGTGCACCTGCCTCCTCCTTTCCGGTCACTTCTTCTTCCACACAAAGTGGACCGGATGCTCGCCGCTCTGTCCACCGTGAGAATTTCCCCTCCTCGCTGTCTTTTGTGGGCACGCCTTGGTAGGGCTATGCTGAGCTGTTCGTGCGACGCTTGGACCATCATACCAACGTACCCGTGGACAAGACCCAGGTCTTCCTCCTCCACCGTGTGGCCCAGGGACCGCCTTCGAGTCCTTAAGAGTGAGCTAAAGTAGAGGCTTTGGTGACATGGAGGTCTGAGCCACCTGTTCCTAAAACCTCCTGGACCCACGGGACCTGCTCATGCCCCACCCCAAAGCACCGCATCGGTTGAGGACAGGTGGCTGCCTGCCCGGCTGACATCAGGACTCATGGAGTCTATCGGTCTCTAGCTCAGGGTGGGCGGCCCAGGCACATGGCCACCCGCCAGCCCGCAGTCAGGCCTGCTGCCTCTGCTGCAGCCCAGGGGCACCCCGGGAGCTGCTTTCCAGATTTTGATATACTCTCTGCCCCAGAAGGCCCGTCCCTGCCCCAGAACGCCAGGGCTCTGCCCGCAACTTCCTGCCCAGACCGGCCTGGTAGGACGGGAGGAGAAATCACCGGGACCCAGCACCGCATCCCCGGCTTCCCAGTTGCCGCGCTCCAGAGCAGCGAGGCTCGAGTGACTCCCCACCAGCCCCCGAGGGCTCCCGCTGGTCCACTCGCACGGCTTCGGCCTTTTGTTTCCAAGCGGGGCCGCCCTGGGGTTGTGATCTTCAGTGCTCGTGAGGCTGAGCGCTTTTTCCCACGCACGACCGTGGGTTTCCCTTCCTGCGGACGCCGTGAATACCTTGGCCCGTTTTCCCACCGAGCGTCGTCTTCTTTACGGGGGTATCAGCCTTTGTTCACTGTACTCGTGGTAAGTCTCTCCTCTCAGTCTGCAGCCTGACTTGCTTTTTATTGGTGGCTTTTAACACACAGCAGTGTGGATATCTAGTAGGGTGGATTTTGTCAGTCCTTTCCTATATTTTGCCTTTTTTTTTTTCTTTTGCAATTTGCGTGAGGCCACCCGGGACACTTCCTCTATCTCCTTCTAAAAACGTTCAAGGTTTTTTTAGCCTTATATATTTATTTTGAGGGAGAGAGGGAGCAGGGGAGGGGCAGAGAGAGAGGGAGAGAGAATCCCAAGCAGGCTCCCTACTGTCCGTGCAGAGCCCCGTGTGGGGCTTGAACTCCCGAACCGTGAGATCCTGACCTGGGCCGAAATTCAGAGTCGGGGGCTTAACCAACGGAGCCAGCCAGGCGCCTCTAAAAACATTAAAGTTTTGCCCTTCACCTTCAGGTCTCCACGGAGCGCGTGTGCAGTAAGGTGTCGCTCAAGGCCACTTCTCCCAAACGGACAACCAAGAGCTCTGCCATCGTTCGCCGGAGCGCCGCCCCTCGGCCCACTGGCCGGCCGGCCTACCTACCGCATCTCGTTTCTTTAGGTGACGGTCTGCCCCTCAGCCTCCCTGAGGTCTTCTCTGTTCCTGCTGCCACCACGAGTCTCGTAGGATCGACGGGTCCTAGATCTGCAGGTCACGATGAGGTACCCACTGGACTCCTGTCTCTTGTGGCAGCCAGATGTGGACGGGGACGTGAATAACGCTGTCACTCATGCCTGGAAGACACCCCAGAACCCCCCCCCCCATAACTCCCACTGCCCCACGGAGGCAACAGACTGCGGTCCACTCACGGACGAGAGGGGACGACACTTAAGGCCAGTCTCCAGTCCCCGTATAACAAATGCTCCTTCCAATGGCCCCAAGCGACCGACCCATCTCGTTATGGACGGATTCCCTTGTTTAGGAGAACGGAGCACAGGAAGGACGGGTGGCCTCTGATTCACCGAGCGCCGGGCCTGCTGCAGCCGGAAAGACTCGGGCGCTCCCACGCCGAAGCCACCACGACACGAGGGAGCCCAGCGAGCGGAGACGCCCCCAGCTCGAGGCTGCGTCACCTGGAGGCCTCTCCGCTCACTGGCTGGCGCCGTGGCTGGGCTCGGCTCGGCGGGGACAGTCGGCCAGCACGCCTCCACGTGGCTCTGCCTTCCTCGCCGCGTGGAAGCCTCAGGAGAGTCGGACTTCGCGCCCGGGGGCTCAGCAGGTGTCCCAGCGAACACGGAGGAGGCGTCCTGGCCCCTCTGGACCGCGCTCAGAAGTCACAGGGCGTCGGGCTCTGTCGGCCAAGGCCGCCTAGCTTGGGGGACGGAGGTGTATACCCCACCTCGGGCTAGCAGAGCCACCGCCAACGCTTGGCGACACGTTTAAAGCCACCGCGCCTCCGCGTACGCCCTTTGTCCGGTGGGCGAGGAGTAGAATGAGACCAAAACGGGGCACCCCGCACCTCGAGTCTGTCCCTTAATCCGCCAAGAGAATGGAGCAAAGGAGCCAGACTTTCCGGGAAAGACTTTCCCCTTGCGGTCGGTCGGATCCGATCCGGCCAAGAGCCTCCGTCTTGTGACGCAGCGACCACAAAAGGGGAAGTCGCCAGCCTCCTGTTCCTCTGCAGGTGGAGTCACATCCAGGGGCCACGAGGCCACGCTAGGACGGACAGACGTGAAGGCGTGGGCAGAAAACAGTCACAAGCGAGTGGGGGTTACAGCAGCTGACAGGCAAGAGAGAGTCTCCGAGATTGTTCTCTGGAGAAGGGCAGAGTCCAGGCCTTTCCGGGCCAGCGAACGGACCGGGCGACACCGTGCTCCCCGGGCCTGCGGAGGGCCGCTTACACACACGAAGCGTCGAGGAGAAACGGTGACTCTGGTCGGGTGGCAGAACTGATACCGTGGCCGGCCCGTGCCAGGCGGGAGGGATGCTCGAAGTTGGGGCTATCTTCTGCCAGCGCGGGGCCAGAGAAAGGGCCTCCAGTCCTCGATGAAGGGGTCAAGGACGCGGCCCAAACCCGCTCCTCCTGTCTTGAGGCCCTGCATCACGACCGGCCTGCCCACTGGGGACACCCGAGCTGGGACCAAGTTCCCGCCAGCCACACGAAACGTGATTTGACGTTCTAGGCCGGCTGCGGTCCATCCCGACTCACCGTAGCCTCTCCCCAAGGCAGCGGCCCGGGCCACGCTTTCGGAAGCTTCGGGGGCTCCCGATGTTGCTGGCAAGGCAGTGAGGGTGTCAGTGTCTGGGTTTTGGCCCCACCTCTGAGGAGCGAGTTACCTGGGAGCCCGGGCCTCTCGGGGCCCAGACCCAGTGCCCTGTGCTACGGACGCTTGCTCTTCCGCATTTATCTCTGAGGGGCAATAAAACAAAATTTGCTTCTTAAAGCAGGATGGGTTTTTCCCGGCTTTACGGCCAGCCAGTGGCCAAATCCTATAAATTAGGGGGCACCGGGCTGACTGCTCCCCAACCACTCGTGTTGACAATTTCCAAACCCGCAGAAGAATTACAAGACGAGTGTAAAAAAGCACCTGAACATCTTTTTCTAGATTCACTTACTGTTAACGTTTTGCCCTCGCTCTCTGTCTCTCTCTCTCTCTCAATGCTTTGAGAGTAAGGTGCCCACGTCTCGACACCTGACAAATCTATTATTTTATTCTTTTAATGTTTTTTTATTTATTTTTGAGACAGAGAGAGACAGAGCACTAGTGGGGGTGGGGGGGACAAAGAGAGAGAGAGGGAGACGCAGAATCCAAAGCAGGCTCCAGGCTCTGAGCTGTCAGCACAGAGCCCGACCTGGGGCTCGAACCCACAAACTGTGAGATCATGACCTAAGCTGAAGTCAGATGCTCAACCGACTGAGCCCCCCAGGTGCCCCGACACCTGACAGAGATCTAAACACTGCAGCACGTGCCCCCCAAGTCTGTCCCCCAGCCACGGCCACGGGACTGCCACACTCAGGGAACCTGACCCAGATGCGGGGTTCTGACCCAGGCGGCATTTCTCCGATTGTCCCCAAATGTCCCCTTCGCAGCTGTTGTCTTTTGTTGTCACGGCCCCTCAGCACCCCTCCATCTGTAACGCCTCGGCCACCGTCTCTTTGTCATTACGCGGGCCCCCCTGGAAGAGCCAGGCCTGGTGTTGGGGGGTGTTTCCTGAAAATCGCTCCGTGTGCTTTCGGTGACTCCCAGCTCCAAGAGGAGAGTCACCTAGTTCTCAAGATCAGATTTTGCACAATACCCGGGCTGCCCTGTGTTTTCCCACTCTCTTTCCATGTGTCTCTCTCCTCTTGCCAATGTTGAAAACATCCAAATTGCCCAAAAACGTTGCAACAGGCCCAGACCGACAGTTCCTCAAAGCTAAAACTCATTCCTGTGAGAACGGACTGGCATAACTAACCCAAATAGCCCAAGTCCCCTAAGAAGATCACAGAAGGCCGGGGTCAACCATTCCAACCCCAACTGGCAGGAAAACATACTATTTTCTGTTGGTTTCAATTAGCGCATCTCCAGAGACGACTCCCCGAATGGCAGCTTGCGAGCTTGACGTGCTGGCCACAGTGACCATCTGTAGACCCTGACGAGGAGCCTTACATGTGCGTGGTCGGTCAGGCCAGCTGAACACCACTGGCACGGGGGATTGAGAACCGGACAGCCGACTGCTGTCCTGTGGCCCTTTCCCCAGCCTCTCGAAATTCACCCCGTGTTTGTGCCGTTCGGTCCTCCGCCCAAACCCGAGGGGCTCCACGTGCCTGTGTGAGCGTGTGCACCTGTGCGTGTGTGTGTGCGCTTGTGAGCGTGCACCTGTGTGTGTACCTTGTGTGTGCACCTATACATATGTGGGCGCTTGTGCGTGTGCTCCCGTGCGTGCATGTGCACCTGTCTGCGTGCCCCTGTGCGTGTGCCTGCAGCTCCCCACCTCTGGCACCTGGACGGTGTGAGTCCTCTGTCAAGTGGAGAGCTGCAAGGCGGGCAGAGTTGAAACTTGACATTAGCAGAAAGCAAGGCAGTTTGAGAAAGAGAAAATACCCCAAGAATGGCCAGAGGAGTCTACACCAGCAGTCACACACAATTCCCGGATGGTACGCTGAGGAGAGCACTGGCTCAGTGGACAAAGAGTTTCATTCCTGATCCCGCCCCTGACCTTTGACAGGCTAATTGACTTTCTGGGGCCTCCCTTTACCCATCTGCAACGTGGGGTCACAGAAATCCCTAGCTCATGGAGTGATTAAGACCATGCATTCATCATTACAAACCACTCAGGACAGTGTCCCTCACTGTCCTGGGGGATGAATCTCCAGCGACCCTGGCACAGTAAAGACACGGTGATGGGGCATAAGGGAGCCATTGTCCCCACCTGGTACTTAGCGGCCCTGGGGGACCATTTGTGCCGGGAAGCCTGGGGTCTAATCCCCCCACTGAACTCTGGGCTGGCCTTCCGACCAACGTAACCCAATGGAGTGGCATTCGGGACATCCGGGATGAAGTCACGAGAAGCGTTGCGGCTTCCCCTGGGTCTCTCGAACCATCGCCAGGTACCGGAGCCGTCACTCGGCTGGGAGGGGCCCTGCCGCAGGCGCTGCAGGTAGGAGCTCCCGCCAACGTCCTGGCCAGGCTCCCAGACCGTCCGCACCAGCACGAGAGCAAACCATCCTGGACACGCAGCCCCGGGAGCCTTCAGGCTCCAACCCAGCGGACCGTCTGTCTGCCATCGCGAGATTGGGAGCCGTCCAGCTGGCCCGGCCAACTCGCAGACCAGAAGAGAGGGTGGGGTCTAAGGTTTGGGATGCTTTGTGACATAGGGACACATGGTGACACATTTCCCAGCTGGTTCTAGAGAGACATTGTGGAGGGCACACGGCAGACCCTGGCAGGTGTGCCCCGAGAGCTGGCCTCTAGCGGCCAACAGAGGGAGCCGCTTCACCCTGTGGGCGCGACCGAGGGCGGGAGGTGTCCCCGAGAGCGGCCCGTGGATGCCATGCTTCCCAGGCGGGTGAACTCCCCCCATTGATTCCACAGTTTCGGAACCGTTGTTAACAGGGCAAACTGTACTCCTGCCCATGAGCGATGTGTCTACTGGTGGCCCCACCAAAAGATGTTCGTTCCCCTTCCAGAACCTGTGAATGTGCCTGCCGATCCCAGAAAATCGCAGCGAAATGGCTTGAACCATGATCACCAGGCAATACGGCGAGAAATTAAGAACGAAATAAAAACAGGGGAGGGTCCTCCTCAGGAACATTTTTGAACTCTATTAAACAACTCTTGAACGAAAAGGAAAACAAAGGCCCAAATTCCAAGTGTCCAAAACATGATCACGAAAGCACTTTGTGTGAGAATCTATGAAATGCACTTAAAGCCGTGTAAACAGGAAAATCTGTACTTTTTCATATTCGTATCAGTAAAACTATGAACGAAAGAATTAAAATTCTCAATGGAAAGAGAAAAAAGAACGACAAAGGACGACAAAGGCAATAACAAAACAATCACGAAGCAACGAAGGAAAGTACCAGAAAACGAAAAGCAGAAAAGCGGTGTGCAGGGCCCCCTGGCGCCCCTGTGGGACACCCCACCCCCCCAGGGTCAGGTCAGTCCCACCCAGCTCTCCGCACCAAACACGCACCAAACACAGCGGGACAGGCTCAGGCGCCTCTCTGGAAGGGGCGGGACCTCGCCCTCCTCCCTGCACCCCTCCCCAGCCTGCGGGCTGAATTCCCAGTCCTTCTGGCCCAGCTAACTCTGACACCTCCCCCTGCCCTGGGGCACTGACCTCTGGGTCCAGGGCCCACGTTGACTTTGGCCTCCAGAAGGCTCTGGGTAAGGGATGGGCTGCCCCTCCAGCTGGAGCTGCTGGCCAAGCAGGGGGCTGGGCTTCCAGGCTCCCCCAGGCGAGGGCAGCCTTGTCACCTCCCTGCCCCGTGGCCCCATCTCCTCCAACCTCAGGCAAAGCCAGACCACAGCCAGTGTCCTGACGCAGGCCGGGAGGGGGGACAGCTCAGGGCCCGAGGAGGCCGGGCCCCAGGAGCCTCTGGAGCTGTTCTGGCCGGGGCGGTGCTCCCACGAACAGGCACATCCCTGGGCTGGCAGCCAGTGGTTCCCAGGAAGGGTGTGGGGGCCTGTGGGGAGGGCTGCTGGCGCCCAGGACGGACGCCAGCCCGGGCTTGTTCTCGGGGCTCCGTGGGCCGCGGGGGCCTCTGTGCAGTCGTCCTGCCCCCCACCCACTCCGTGGGCTCAAGACGGCAGGCTGGGCCCGGTTCTTGTAGTGAAGGGATATTTCTAGAGAAAAAGCCTAATTTTTTCCGACTTTTCCTACAGCCATTAGAGCTACAGTAAAAGTAGAAAAGCCACCCCGTCCGGTCCTCGTGTTGGGCGCAGATCAAACGCGTGACACACAGGACAGCACGTAAACCACCGAGGACAGCTGCGGCTTCGGGAGACAGAGAGCCCACACCAGGGTCCACACTGCAGCCAGCACGGCCGAGTGCTGGCCCAGGGGTCTGGTTTCCGGGCCTGTGGGGTTCCCAGCCCAGTGGGCTGCCCCCTCCCGCCCCGGGAGCCTGAGCCGGACCCGGGTCCACTATTCCTCCTCTGCATCTCCCTGCGTTTGACGCGTTTCTGAAGCTCTGGCTTCCGGGGCCTTGCTGACCTGCAGGGACTGTCCCCTTCCCGCCGCCCCCACCGCTCCGGCCTAGCCAATGCTGAGAGATACTGACCCACTGCTGGCACTTTTCAAGGGCAAACCAGCCCATGCAGAGCCCACACCCCACCCCCCACCGCCAGACTGGGCTCTCACACTCCAGGGCCACCGTCTCCTGCCCTGTGTCAGACCGAAGGGACAGCCCCTCTGCCCCGGAGCCTGAGTCATTCCAGCTGCCCGTCTTTAGCCGGCCTGCGCTGCCTTGACTCGTCCAGCTAACGCCAAGGTAAAGACCTTGCCCCCACATCCCCCTCCCTCTGCCTCCTGACCAGCCAGGTGCTTCTGGCTGTGCTCCCAGCGGCCCGCCCCTCCTGACAGTCATCCCCTGTTGTGTGGGCCTCACCATTCTGGAGAATCAGGCCCACGTTAGCACGCACCCTCACTACCGAGCCCTTCCGCAGACCCGCCGGTGGGTGCGGTGCTGGGATGCCCCCATCACCCCGCTCCGTCCCCATCTTGCCATCTGCCCCTGGGGGGCCTGGGCAACCTCCTGTCCCCATCATGTGACTAAGGCCTCGCCCGCACCTACAGGCTTGGAAACGGAGGGACAGCGAGGCTCGCCGGCCTGCCTGCGGCCTCGGAGCTGGGCTGGGCTGGCGCCGTGTGAACCTGTCCCCTGCAGACGTCACAGATGATGTCATGCCCCCCACTCACCCAGCAGAGCCTCTGGAGTGGCGCACTCAGGGGTTGGACAACCGAAAGAGACACTCAGGAAAGATGCGTCTAAACAAACAGCACTCGCTGTTTCTGGTTTCGGCCAGACTCCGTGGGTCTGAGCACCAGAAGGCTTCCAGAACCGAGCACCCTGTGCGCACAGACACCGACAGCCCGGCCTCCCCACCGCCCCGCCGCCCCGGGAGGTCCACACCCCTCCGCCGAGCTATCCGCGATTCCCGGGCCTCAGGGTGGCCATCGGCGGGGTAGGCGGACCGTGGGAGTACGTGAGATGCCCCGTGGGCAGCACGTGTCGCACAGCAGCATCCTGTCTCTGTCCCGGGGCAGCCACAACAGAGGACCACAGACGGCCACTCACAAAAGACTCTGGTCTCACGGTCCGGAGGCCACAGGTCTGACTGAATCAGGGTGTCGAGGGGCCGCGCTCCCTCTGAGGCTCCAGGGAGGGTCCTTCCTGCCTCCTCCAGCTTCTGGGGCTCCAGGCATCCCTGGGCTTGCGGCCGTGACCCTCCAGCCTCTGCCTCCGGGGTCACGTGGCCCCTCCTTTCCCTGTGCCTCTCTTCCAAGGGCAGAAATGCTGGGGGCTGGGGGCTGGGGGCTGGGGGCTGGGAAGCCGGTGGCCCAGCTGGGGCTCTCAGGCTGTAGGACACTGGCTCCCCCGCAGGTCACCTGTGTCACGGAGATGAGCTTGAAGTCCTTCGAGAAACACTAGGACGCACGGCATCTTCGCGACATAATTTCTGACACAGAGCCAGGAGCTCTGGGAGTCTCCAGCAATTATAGACCACGGGCCGTGGAGAAGGAAATTCCTGGTCAGGAACGTTCCAGGCTGTGGGGCTCTGCAGGACGAAACTTGGAAAAGCACTTTAGCCCCAGAGAATCTGCTGATGACTAGGGCCCCAGGGACTGTGGTTGGCAGGTAGATGAGAAGGGGGGAGCGGTCCTTGGGAGAGGGGGACCGACCGACCTCTGCGGACCACCCACGGCAACACCTGCCCATCATGGGATCCAGCCCCAAGCCAGGCCCTGAGAGGTGTGTGAACAGTCAGTCCAAGAGGGGGGCAACTGAGGCACGAGGGTGTTAGCTCCTTCTTTCAAGGCCACACAGGAAGGGTGGGCCCACGCCCACGGCTCCTGCCTCACACGTGTCTCTGCAACAAACCAAAGGACTCCCGGAGCAGGCACAGCGTCAGTGGAACCACCCAGAAGGTGTGGCCCAGCCCAGGCTGGGCATGGGGTCCCTGTCTGCTGCTCCCTCCCCTCCCTGCACCAGGCGGTGTGGGGGAGGGGGGACAGTCGCTCGCAGGATGGGCTGAGGAGGAAGGCGAGGGCCAGCCCACAGTGGGGACATCTCTGTCTGAGCTCGTGCCTGTGACTGGGGAGGACACTCCTCCCGCTTCTAAGGAACTGGCCCGGACGCCCTCGGTCCGGCCAGCAGCCGGGCCCCAGAGGACCCGAGAGGATTCAGGGCCCAGGTGAGGAGACACTTCCCGAGGACGTCGGGGGGGCAGGCGCTGGGGCACGGGGATGGGGAAGCAGACCCTCTCTTATTTAAGAGCTGGCGCTCTGGGTCCCCGTTTGGGTGCCCAGGCAGGTGTCCCCGCTCTGAGAGCCAGGACCGAGGCCCCTCCTCCCCAGCTCCTTCCAGGCAGCGCCCCTGCCCTCCGGGCACGGCCTGGCCTCCCCGAGCGGCAATCTGGTCAGCCCCCTCGGTGTCCCTTGGGGACACGGCAGCCCAGAAAGGAGAGGATCGACACAGTCACCCCACAACACCAAAGGCCAACCCAGTCCGCTGGGACTGAGGACGAGCCGCCGGGTGTCTGGACGTGGGACAAGGCTCAAGGGGACAAAGTCGAGATCCCCCAGGGGACAAGGACAACCACAGAGAAGGGTGCTGGCAAGGATGCTTGGGTGCTGGGCGGTGGGGGGGCACAGAGCCGGCGGAGGAAGGGGTGCCGAGAGGGGAGCGGGGGTCCAGCCCGGCAACGGTGTCCGCGGGGCATTAGGTGGGCTCTGTGTCCCTCTGTACCTCTGTGTGTGTGTCTCTCTCTGTCTCCGTCTCTCCATCTGTCCCTGTCTCTCTCCTCCCCCACCCCTCTCCCCCTTAACCTGGAGCCAGCGTCTTGGTGGCCCCTCAGCCGCATCTCTGGGCTGAGAACAAGGACCACTGTGGGTCTGGGGGAGGGGCGCAGGAAAAGGAGCAGCTTCTAGCGATCCTGGGCTGCCTCAGTTGACTTCCCTGTGCCACGTTCTCCCTCTCCTCCAGACCGTCCCCAGCAGGACGGGGGCCTGGGCTGGGACAGGACTCTCGGCCTCTGCTGCCCTGAAAGCAGCTGGCGGCAAACGTTGGCTTCTCCCCAGGGCCCGTCACCAAGGCCCCCACCCCGGCTTTGAGGGTTCAGAGAAGCACTCGGCCCGCCTACCCTGCAGCAGGAGCCCCAGGGCTCGATCTCTGCCCTCCCTCGCAGCCCAGCTGTCCCCACAACAGCGTCTTCCTCCCCCTCCCCCTCAGCCGGTGCAGGCAGGACAGCGTCCCCGGGGCCATCGATGGACAACACCCCTCAGACTTAGCAGGCGTGTGGTCCCGCAGTGGGATGCCCGGCGCAGGGTGCCTGACGGAGGGAGGACGGCCCGCCATGTGTGGGCCACACGGGTGTCCCCGTGCCTGCAGAGACCTGCCCCGCCCATTGCTGACCTCTGCCACCACGAAGAGCCCCGCACGTCTTTCGCGCATTCAGCCGAGCCATCTAGCCGGGAGGAGGGCAGCCCCCCGCCCCCACCAGCCACCATCACCTCCGTGCCCGGCACATCTCACTACCTAGTCTCCTGCTGAGGCCAGAAGGGCTGGGCATCCCCCGGGGGCCAGGCGGGTGGCCCCCGGGCTGGGGCTGTCCTCCCGGGATGACCCCTGCCTCCTGGGGCGGTGCCCCTGGCCTCCCTCGGGGCGATGCCAGCACCAGTGTCTGTGCCTCCTTCCAGGGCCGGATGTTCGGGCTCTGGAGAACCTCCAACAGCGTGCTTCTCGACTTCACCTGGCCGTCGGCCTCGGAGGGCTGGTGGGGAGCGGGCTTGTCCTCTGACACCTCGGCTTCCGCGTCGGGAAGGGCCCCCTCTCAGTCTACGTCCTCCGCCCGGCCGCCGCGGACAGCCTGTTCCTCTGCTGCCAGCTGGACTTCTCCGCCGTCCAGGCCGCCCTGGGCTCCCGGGACAACCTGCCCTTCGCGGGCTTCTCCGTGGGGCTGGGGCTGCTGGTGGCCTCGGCACCGAGCGCAGCTGCCTGTCCCGCGTCTTCCCCACCTGCTGCCCCGGCTGCCGGCCCAGACACACCTCGGGCCTCGTCTGCGGCCTCGTCTGGGCCCTGAGCCCGCCGGCCATGCTGCGGCCCGCCAACGCCTGCGGCCCGCTGCGGCCCGCACCAGACCCTGACCTGCGCGCGGTACCACGCGGCCAGCGTCGCGCGGCTGCTGTCCCCGGCCTGCGCGGCCTGCGCGGGGGAGCCCGGCGCCCTTCCTCTGGGTGAACTGCCGCTCCCAGCGCCCGCGGCCCAAGCTGTGGGGCATTGCTCCCGGCTCCGGGCTCCTGCTCCTCTTTTGCGGCCTCCCGCTGGTCTTCTGGAGCCTGTGGCCCCTCCTCAACCTCCTGCGGCCCCTGTTCGGCCCGCTGGCCACCCTCCCGCGATGCCAAGCCCTTCATCTGCTTCACAGCAGGCCAGCAGCCGGGCAAACGCCAGCCGCTGTGGGTGGTTCTGCAGAGGTCCCTGAGGGAGGAGACCGCACGGGGGCCAGGGGCCAGTCTCTGCCTCAATATAAGGCCTCAATATAGGGGTGGCCCCAGCCCCGGCCAGACCCTTCCCGGGTGACCACCCCCCCACACCCCAGCTCCCCGGTCAGGGACCCAAGGGCTGAGGACAGAGTGAGGGCCATGGTCCTGACCCCTGTTGCCCAGCGGGGCCTGTAGAGCCCCGGGGGTGGGGCAGGAGGGAGGGACAAGGACCCGCAGCGCCCCCCTCCAGCTCGGGCCCCCACCGCACACCCGCAGCAGCGCTGAGGACTGGCGCCCCCCACCCTGCACGGCCCGGGAGGGGGGCTGGAGGGACAGGAGCCCAGGCGCTGGCTGTGCCGGGCTGTCCGCCACTACGACGGTGCTGCCGCTTCTTCCTCCGCGGGAAGGTCGTGGAACCCGGCCTCACCCCAGCCCCCCACCCGCCGACGACCGCCCCGTCCCGCCCCGTCCGGTCCCGTCCCGTCCCGTCCCGTCCTCCGGGCAGTTCCCCATCGGCCGCCAGATGGCGCTGCGCCCTCAACAAGCGCGCCCCGGGCGCCTGCCTGGCTGCCTGGAGGGTGTTCTGGCCCCCAGCCCCCATCCTCACCGGGATTCTGGCTCATCCCCCACCCGTTGCCCCAGCCCTGCCCGCCCCCTGCAGACCCTTCCCTGCCCGGTTTGCCCTGGGCCTTTCCTCCTGAAAAAATGGGAGGGACAGGGACAGGCCGGGAGAGAAAGGGAAGGACAAGGAAGAGAGACAAAGGAGAGACCTCGAGAGGGGAGAGAGGGGAAGGAAGGGGGGAGGAGGAGGGAGGGCAGGGAAGGGGGAAGGACAAGGGAGAGACAGGGAGGGGCGAGGAGGGAGGGAAATGAAGCCAGCCTTTGTAGCTTTCAAAGTGCAAATCGCTTTAAGTGTTTTCTGAACAATTTAAAAAAAAAAAGAAAAGAAAAAAAGATAGTCTGTGGTCATTGTCAAAACGTTCAAGCCCTGCAGAAAATACTGCAAAGATAAATCACCAAGTGTTTGGACCCAGGGGAGGCACGTTGGGTGCGAACGCTTTAGCTGTGTTTCTGGAGACCCACAGAAACTTCAACCGTGACCAAAAGGAGGTCGTTCCACACACGCTAATTCTGCGCCTGTGGCAACGAAGCATTTTACAACTGCTTACAACTGCGGGAGATTTGTCTTAGAAAGGTGTGCAATTTTTTCACCAGAAGATTTCTGTGTTGCTCGGTTTTGGGGTGGTGATGCGGGGGTCTGGAGCCGACGGCCAAGAAAGAATTCTTGAAGATGTCTTTGGTGCAGAAAGGCGATTTTATTAACGCGCGGGGACAGGGCCCGCGGGCAGGACTGCCCTGGGGTGTGAGGCTCCTTAGACACAACAAAGTTGGGGAGGTAAAGTCAAAAGAGAGGCCTCCAGAGGGACTCGGAGGCTCCTAAAATGCACGAGGCCTGGCTGTTGTCCAGCGAAGGCCCTTTTCCCTCTAGGAAGGCATTAACAGTAGGACCGT
Source organism: Prionailurus viverrinus (assembly GCF_022837055.1). NCBI lineage: Eukaryota > Metazoa > Chordata > Mammalia > Carnivora > Felidae > Prionailurus > Prionailurus viverrinus. The sequence goes on from NC_062570.1 coordinate 113,088,350, forward strand.
GGAGGGTTCCAGAAACGTCAGACTCTGGATTTGCCTCAGGTGTGTCAGTGGGCTGCAGGTCATAAGGAAACTTCCTTCCTGCCTTTGTTCCCACATCACTACGGAGGGGAGGGCGATGCTGGGGCTCCAGGAACCTGAGTCTGTGGGTTACTGGGGATCCGACTATTGGCGAGATTGCCTTTTTCTTGTAATGTACTGAGATATTTGTAAACTGATGGAGACTATGCCTTGCATGACTGTGATCTCTATCAGCCAGCCACTTCTTTCCTTTCCTTTGTCCTTGGGCCGCCGCCGGGAGTGCCCGAGGAATGTCACCTGGTGGGGGGAGGGAGTGCTAGCTTGCATTTTCCCCTCGGCCCGCCTTATGCTCCCTCATCACTCCCTATGGGAACCTGGGCGAACATCGAGGAGTGGAAAGACGAGAGGCGCCTGGGTGGCCCAGTCGGTCAAGCGTCAAACTTCAGCTCAGGTCGTGATCTCGCCTGTCCCGAGTTCGAGCCCGGCGTCGGGCTCTGTGCTGACAGCTGCTTCAGATTCTGTGTGTCCGTCTCTGTCTCTCCCCTGCTCGCACTCTGTCTCTCTCTCTCTCTCAAAAATAAACATTTAAAAATTAAAAAAGAAAAAAACGGAAGTGGAGAGATGAGAAAGTCACCGGTCGCCACCCGCACCCCGGAGACACTGGCTCTTGCGGGTTTTCTGTGCCTCCCCAGGAAGCCAGGGCTCCGGCCCCCCCTTGATTCCAGCAGAGGGCGCCAAGTGCGGACAGTCAAGAAAGAATTCTGGCGACGTTTTCCGTGCAAAAAGGTGGTTTTATTAAAGGGCGGGGAAGGGACCCTCGGGCAGAAAGAGCCGCACTGGGGTGGTGAGGAGTGATTGATTCCATACTTTTAGGTCGGGAGGGGCAGAGATCAAGGCAGTTTCCAAAAGGATTTTCACGTGTGAAAAAAGGCAAGCCCCTGGAGGTCTGGCTATTCTCAAGCTTTTGGCCCCTAGGAAAGCATAACCTCGAGGCAGCGGTGACTTCCTAGGGGAAGGTCCCTGCCTCTCAAGTACCCGGCATCGTCGTCGGAGGGCTGCAAGTTGTAGAGGATGTAAATTAATTTTATCTACATTTCTTTCGCCTTTGTTCTCCTCAAGTCTAAGGGCTGGTGCTGCAGCTCGGTGGGGGAGGGGGCGAAGCATCCAGAGCCCCGCTCCGTAGGGGAGGCTGCTCTGGGGTGGGATGCGGAGGGCTGGGGAGGGACTGTCCGTTCTGGTGACCTTTCCTGCCAGTCCCCAGAGAGGGGCGTGGCCTCCTTGAAGGCCTGAAAAGGAGATGCGGGAGGCAGGCCTTTTCAGAGGTGGGGTGCCCCCAGGATCAGCCCCTGGAAATAGCTGCAGGGGGGCCCCCTGTGGGGCCCGTCATCTGTGTGCCTGTGGTGGGGACAGGAGGAGGCAGCAGTGTCTAGGGCACGTGATAAACAGCCCCGTCTAGAGAGATGGGGATCTCGGGGTCCTCTGGCTGGGGACCCTTCTGCAGTGGGGGCGCCAGGCTGAGCCCAGACAAGCCGGCGAGTGGCTCTCACCTCTCTAGCTGGGTGACCTCCAGTAAGTCGCCCGGAGCCCCAGTCTGCGTAGGGGGCGGAGGAGCAAGGAGGACAAGGTGGCTCGGGGGTGGGGGGGGTGGGGGGGGTGGGGGGGGGGGGAGGCGACCCCAGGTGCTGTCGGCCCGTCCTGACCTGCAAGGCCAACCACATTGCCTCCCATATGCAGCAGAGCTCCAGATGTCCCCAGCCAGCCCTGACCTTGGCACCCCACTGTAAGGGTTAAATTGTAGTGTAGGGCTAACCAGTAGCCTTGATAACAGCTTTGTTTTAACACTGTAGATTAAGAGATAACAGCCTTGTGCTATCAGTCAAGGGAACACAAGTTTAAGGAAAATCAACTGGGTTAGTGTTTGATTGGATTGGGGCAAGGGCGTGTCTGAGCTGTTTCCACCCCCATCTGGGAACTGTTTCTCTGTTCTGTTCCCAGGTGATGATAAGGACGATGTGGTTGGCTATAAAAACTCTGTATCCCGGCTGTTCGAGACCGCACTCTGGTCAAGAGTGTCCGTCCCGATCGGTAGGCCTTGCCTCTCATTGCAATAAATTTTGTCGTGACTGTCACTGGCGCCCTACTGTCTTAATGTTAATGCTTTGCTAGAGGGAAAAGCAACCTTAGCCGGACAATAGCTAGGCCTCCAGGATCTTGTGAGCCTTCTTTAGCATATGAAAATCTCACTGGAATCTTCCCAGTTTCTCCTCCGGGTCCTGGGGCAGCTCTCCCTGCCCACGAGTCCTGTCCCTCCTGTCCCGTGCTTTAATAAAATCACCTTTTTGCACCAAAGACGTCTTCAAGAATTTTGTTCTTGGCTGTCGGCTCCGAACCTCACCATCACCCCAAAACCCCATCACCCAAAACTTCATCACTAAGCACTGGACAGAAACCCAAGATATGGATGCACTTTGGTGTGGCCCGTGTCCCCCAAGAGGTTCGGGGTCTGAAGAAAGGACAGACATAAATACAGTACAAAGACAGCAGGTGAAGGTGTGCAGAGAAATGTGCAGAGGGTTTAGGGAGGCACCCCTTGACCCCAACTTACGGCCATTGCCCTGGTATCATAAGCGTGTTCCTTTCTACTCCCAAGTGTCCCCGTGTGGATGACCAATCACCTGGTTGCCCTAGTGTTAGGGAAGCATGAAGGAGGGTCACATATCCTCACTCGGAAAGCCAGGGAGGCTTCCAGGAGAAGGAGGTATCACACAGGCAGCGAGGGGGGAGGAGGAAGGGGCTGCCCTTGGTGGGGGGAAGTTGGAGGTCTGAAACATGGCACCTGCGAAGAAAAAGAGAAAGAAGGAGACCCCCATGGGAGGCTTCTAGCAGCTGGGCCCCCAGGAAATGGAGCAGGTGTATACCAGACAAGGGACAGAGGACCCCCCGGGAAAGTGGGCACGAGGTACACATGTGGCCCTCCTCCCAAGTCTGCCTTTTCTACGGTTCATCTGGAAGTAAGTGTGGCTGGTCTGAAACAGTGGTCAAATCTCAGTTGTTTGGTTTCGCTTTCCCAGATAGCCAATCGTTCTAGCAAGAGCTGTTGGCAAGGTTTCCCTTTTCTCGTTGAATCACGTTGGCGCCTTGACTGTAACTCAACCAATGGCATATGGCGGACCCCGTGTTTCGCTGCTCTGCTTGGCTAGTCTTGTGCCAACGCCGCCCTGTCCCAATTACTGCGGCATCACAGGAAGTCATGACATCAGTGGTACAAGCCCTACCACGTTGTGTTTCTTCCTTGAGACTCGCATTTCTGTATAAATTCTGGAATCAGCCTGACAATGTCTTCAAAAGTCTACCGGGAAATTTATTGAGATTGCACTAAATCTATTCAATTATTCTCTAAAATTCATGGAGTTTTCCACTTCTCATGCATGGTCCCCCCCCCCCCCCCACACACACACACGCCATTTATTTCGGGATTTGGTTTCTGCCAGCTGTCCTTCGTAGTGGGTCGCCTGTACATGTTTGGTAAAATCTATGCCTAGGCACCTGGGGTTTTGTAACGCTATCTGCAGTAAGCCTTGGGTTTCATTTTCCAACTGTTTGTCGACAGTTTATTGGTTTCTTATATCGATCTTGATTTTTTACACGATCGAACGGCTATCCTACCAAATTACTAAATGTACTAATTCATTCTAGTTGTCTCTTTGAAGACACCTTAGGGTTTCCTAAGAACAGGGTCACACCATTTGCAAATCGAGATAGTCTTTCTACTTCTCTGGTTTGGCTAAGCCGTCCCACACAACGGTGAACAGAAATGGTAGATGTGGGCCCCCTCGCCTACCCCGGACTCACGGGGAAGGTGTTCAATATTTTACCGTGAAACACGACGTCGTCTGTAGGACTTTTGTTTATGGCCTTTGTCATACTGATATAATTCCCATCCATTCCTAGTTTTCTGAGGGTTTTCCAAACCCACGATTTGGGTTTTTATAAATCGTGCAGGGCTATTGAATTTTATCACATGCTTTCTTCATCTCTTAAGACAATTGTATGGTTTCTCTCCTTCCGTGTACTGATGTGGTGAATTACACTGACTCAGTTTCCAGTGCTGACCTTGCACTCCTTGGATAAACCCCACTTGGCCATAGCGTCTTGTCCTTCTTACGCATGAACGGACATGATCTGCCAATACTTTGATAGGGGTATTTGCATCTATGTTCATGAGAGGTGCTCTCTCGCTCGGTTTCTCGATAGTGTCCTTGTCAGTTTGGGGCATCAGAGAGAGTTGTTCGTGCTCCCATCTCTGTAAGAATGTGGGTGAGGCCAGTACCTGTTCCTCTGGGGAGACATCCGGGTCTAGAGTTTTTGTGGATTTTTTTTTTTAACGTTTATTCATCTTTGAGAGACAGAGAAAGAGACAGAGCATGAGCAGGGAAGGGACAGAGAGAGGGAGACACAGAATCCGAAGCAGGCTCCAGGCTCCGAGGCATCAGCACAGAGCCCGACGCAGGGCTCGAACTCACAAGCCGTGAGATCATGACCTGAACCAAAGTCGGGCGCGCTCAATCGACTGAGCCACCCAGGTGCCCCTTGTGAATGGAGTTTAAAACACAATTTCCCAGGGTGGCTGGGTGGCTCAGTCGGTTAAGCATCCGACTTCGGCTCAGGTCATGATCCCATGGTTTGAGAGTTCAAGCCCCACGTCGGGCTCTGGGCTGACGGCTCGGAGCCTGGAACCTGCTTGGATTCTGTGCCTCCCCCTCTCTCTGCCCCTTCCATGCTTGTTCTTTGTCTCTCTACAATAAATAAGCACTAAAAAAACAAAATTAAAACACAATTTCTGTTTCTTTAACAAATAGAGGGGCATTCGGGTTCCTTTTCTCTTTTTCCATCAGTTTTGGAAAGTCTTATCCTGCAAGCAATGCTTCCATTTCACCAAACAGCAATTTAGCCTAGCGTTGGATATGACTGTGTGTCATACGTCTGTGTTGTCTCTTCTGTGCCTCCTGCCGGTACTTTCTGTCTCCTCTTGACCCTTCTTGGTTAGGGTTTTATCAATATCGTTCATCTTTTCATTTGCTGACTTTCCCTGTTGTTCATCTGCAGTCTCTTAGGTGGACTCCTGCTTATCCTCATTTCGTCTTTCCTTTTACTCTGTGGGGTTTAATTTGCTCTGCTTCTTCTAGCTTCTCGAGTTAAGTAGCTTAGATTTTTGTTTTGTTTTGTTTTGTTTTTAATCTTTCCTGCTTCTGGGAATGGGCATTTAAAAAGCCACGGTTTCCCTTCAATATCTCCTCATTTTCTTTGTGATTTTTTTTAATGTTTATTTATTTTTGAGAGCGAGAGAGAGAGAGAGAGAGAGAGAGAGAGAGAGATACAGAGTGTGAGTGGGGAGGGGCAGAGGGAGAGGGAGACACAGAATCCGAAACAGGCTCCAGGCTCTGAGCTGTCAGCACAGAGCCCGACGCGAGGCTCGAACTCACGGACCGCGAGATCGTGACCTGAGCCGAAGTCGGACGCTCAACCGACTGAGCCACTCAGGCGTCCCATGGCCAGTAGAATTTTAAATAAATTAAGGAGAAAATGTGCATTTATTTATTTATTTTTAGCCATGCAACATCGTCTTTTGTTACGTATGGGCTTTTAAAATTATTCCCTCAGTCTCTCCATTTATAAGTATAATGTTTAGCATATTGGAAATTGGAAATATTGGTCATTGCCTTGATAAGGGAAAAGTATCCCCAAAGCATGCTTAACCAAAAGGGCAATTCTGCCAACCTCCAAGAACATGGAGAGGAACATGATAGACTGTCCCCCATCGGAACCCTCATCCACCGCCACTCGGTAACCCTTCTTCGGGCCCAGATCAGCAGCACGCTTCTGGCCAACGATCATTCAGTGTCTGAGAAGACCAGAAAACGCGTTGGTGCTCGAGGGGAAATGTCGTGGAAAGGAAAGCACTGGTCACCCTCAAAAAATGGTTTGGGCTGGGATTTCCTTGCGAAGATCTTTCCAAAGATCTTTCTCCCCGGGGAGAAGCCAGAAAGTGTGCATTTATGGTCACCGCATACTCATCATCCCCAGTGCTCTCCGTTTTTACGTTCATCCGCATTATTCCTCTCCAGCCTGAAAAGCTTCCTTTTGTATTTCATGTCCAATGACTACGATTTCTCTCAGCCTTTGTCTATCTGAAAATGTCTTTTCCTTCCCTTTGTCTTCAAGGATATTTTTATGGAATATTAAACTTAGATTAACAGGATTTCTCTCTGTTGTCTCTCTCTCTCTCTCTCTCTCAGCATATAAAAGCATGTTCCATTTGGAAAGGGCATTTGGCTCCCATGATCTGAAGGGATAAGTCACACTTAATTATTATCATTGGCTCCAATATCGTACATCGTTTTTTCCTGGGCGCTTTTGGAATTTTTACCTCTGCATTTTGGCAACTTGGCCACAAAGTACTTAGATGGGGTTGTTTTTGTATTTATTCTACTTGGGATTCACGGAGCATCCCCGATAATGCGCACCCCCCCCAACAATGGCTACCCCCTTTGTAATGTAAATACTCCACAGGAAAGCGTGGATTACCAGATCAGACTTTTTTTTTTAATTTTTTTTTAATGTTTATTTATTTTTGAGACAGAGAGAGACACAGCATGAGCAGGGAAGGGGCAGAGAGAGAGGGAGACACAGAATGTGAAGCAGGCTCCAGGCTCTGTGCTGTCAGCACAGAGCCCGACGCGGGGCTCGAACTCACGAACTGCGAGATCATGACCTGGGCTGAAGTCAGACGCTTAACCGACTGAGCCACCCAGGCGCCCCCAGATCAGACTTTTTAAAAGCATACAACCACATGCTGCCCATAAGAGACACACTTTAGATTCAAAGATGCAAATAATTTGTGTGTAAAGTGATTTATGACTCAAACGCTAACCCAAAGAGACCTCAAGTGGCTATACTAACACCAGACAAAACTGAGTTGAAGTAAAAAATTGTTGCTGGAGACAAACAGCGACCTTTCTCTGCTGATGAAAGGATCGGCCCATCAAAAAGATACAACGATTCCAAACACTGGTGTCTGTGGTGTGCAAGCAAGCCCCCTGAGAGGCATCCAGGCCCCAATCCGTGGAACCCGTGGGTGTCACCTTACATGGTAAAAGGGACTTAGCGGTGCGACTAAGTTCAGGATCTTGAGATGAGGGGTGGGGTTACCCTGGATTGTCCGGGGGTCCCGATGGGGACCAGGGTCCTTAAAAAAGGGAGGCAGCAGGGAGAAGGCGGTGGAAACGGAGTCAGAGAGAAGACGCATCCACAGCCGTGCCGATGGAGGACGGGCTGCGAGCCAGGGAACGGGGGCTCCAGGAGCTGGAAAAAGCAGGGGACCCAAACCCCCTGGGCTTCCAGAAGGAGCACGGCCCATCAGCTTAGACTTCTGGCCTCCGGAACTGTGGGGTAGGAAGTCTGTGCTGCTTTAAGCCACAAGGTTTTGGTGACGCGTTACAGCAACCACAGCAAACTGATGCAGACTGTCCCCTGCAACTGCTGCCTGCTTCACCTGCTCCCCTATGTCCTCAGACAGTTGTGTTTAATTTTTTATTTTTCCAGAGGTTGTGGCCATCGAATATCAGGAGGATGGGTCTGCGATCGGCTCTGGCGCCATTGCCAGAAACAGAACTCCCTTTCCTTTTCTTTCTTTCTTTCTTTCTTTCTTTCTTTCTTTCTTTCTTTCTTTCTTTTTCTTTCTTTTTTTCTTCTTTCTCTCTTCTTTCTATTTCTTTCTTTCTCTCGTCTTTCTTCTTTCTTTCTTTTTCTTTCTTCTTTCTCTATTTTTCTTTCTTTTTCTTTCTTTCTCTTTCTCTTTCTTTTTCTTTTTCTCTTTCTTCTTTCTCTCTTTTTCTTTCTTTTTTTCTTTCTTTCTCTTTCTTTCTTTTCCCTTCTTTCCTTTTTTTCTTTCTTTCTTTAATTGAGGAGCTGGTGACTTAAAAAAAATTTTTTTTTAATGCTCATTTATTGTTGAGAGACAGAAAGAGACAGACCGCAAGCAAGGGGAGGGGCAGAGAGAGAGGGAGACCCAGAATATGAAGCAGGCTCCAGGCTCTGAGCCGTCAGCACTTGAAATGTGAGATCCTGACCCGAGCTGAAGTCAGACACTTAACCCACGGAGCCACCCAGGCGCCGCATCACCTTACCCTTTCTAAATGAAAAGAATAATAACAACTCCGAATTTCAAAACGCGTGTGTCCCTAGGGTTGCACAGAGTCGCTACATGGGGTTCGGCATGAGGCAGGACTCAGGTCTCTCCATCGGCTCAGATGCCACAGGAAAAATGCCACAGACTCGGGGCTTAAACAACAGAAACGTATTCTCACAGTTCTGGAGGCTGGAAGTCCAGGACTGAGGCGTCAGCAAGGTGGGCTTTGGGTGAGGCTTCTCTTCCCGGCCTGCAGACGGCCGCCTTCTCACCGTGCGCCTGCAGGGGAGCCCGACATCTCCCGCCGCTCTTCCTACAACGGCACCGATCCCTCCACAGGAGCTACACACACACACACACACACACACACACACACACACGACCTAGAGGCCCACCTCCGAACACTGCCACGCTGGGCGTTCGGGCTTCACCATAGGAATTCAGTCTGTAGCAGCTGGTTGTAGGCAGGAGGGAAAGGGGAGGGACCCAGGCCTATGACTTACGGGTAAATCGGCAGGACGTAGCCCCAGAACAGGAAGGCTGGAGACCTGGCTTCCTCCTTCCACTGGCACCTGTAGGTGAGCGTACCCCCCTTCCCAGAGAAGGGGCCCCAAAGGGTTGGCCTCGCTCCTCCCAGCACGTGCCTTTGTGCCCTTCTGGGGCTGAGTCTGCCGCGCTGGGCTCTGTGCAGCCCTCGGGACGCAGGCCTGACCCGGGGCAGACGCTGAGGGTTTGCAGAGCTATCGCAGGTGTTGGAGCTAAAAGAAAACTGTTCTCAGGCCCAGGGAGGCCCGCCGCCCGGACCCGTCCTCCCTCTGCGCCCTCATGCGGTGCCCTGGCATCCCGCCTACCGGCCGACTTCTGCCAGCCAGAGCCTCCTGGGGACCTGTGTGTCAGCATCTGACCGCCTCCTGCTATCCTAGGCACCCGGCGGGGGCTTTGAAAGAGACCGGGCTTCTCCAAACACCCTGTCTGGAGCTGCCGACAGGGACACTGCACACCCTGGAGACCACCCAGCATCTCTGCTGGGCAACCGGGACCCTGCTTGGCCCAAGAGCTCACCAGACACAACACAGGGCAGGCCCCATGGGCCAGAGGCCAGCAGCTGGTGACCTTCAACCCTACAGATGGGTACCTTTCCTGGCATTCACAGGATTAAAGATTCTTGTTTAAATGTTTATTTATTTTGAGAGAGAGAGAGTACGCGCACGGGCAGGAGTTGGGGAAGGGCAGGCAGAGAGAGAGAGAGAGAGAGAGAGAGAGAATCCCAAGCAGGCTCCACACCCACACGGAATTGGAACTAAACAACCGTGAGATCATGACCTGAGTCGAAATCAAGAGCCAGAGGCTTAAGCGACCGAGCCACCCAGATGCTCCAAGGATTAAATATTTTTAAATCAGTCGTCAGCACTTACCAATTGGGGAATTTCACATCAAAATCAGGTTTCTGGCCCCCCCTGAACGTCTGAGGCTGCCAAACATCACTCACGTTGCCACCTGGCCACAGAGGGAGGCTGGGAGGGGCTGGTTTTCTGCAGGTGCACCTGACGCTCCCCCGAGGACCCCTTCTTTGCTGTCACCCTGAGCCCAGACCACTCCTCACCGATCGCAGAGGAAAGTGAATGGGTCTCTTTGCTCCCCTTTGTTTTTGGGTGAAAAGTGGGAAAAACAGACCCAGAAACCCCCAAGGAACACACAAGAGAGGGCTCATTTCCTTGTGGGTGTGATGCACACTGCTTTGTGTTTGATGGGCAACGGAGAGTGTATGGGACTGAATTCCCCTCCAAGGATAAGAACTCACCCCACCCAGACTGGACCCCTTCTTTGTACAGACGGAGAAACTGAGGCCCAGAGAAAGTGGGCCTTGCCTCAGGTCACATGGCTGGGCAGTAACAGAGCCAGGCCCCCTCCCACGGATGTGTGGGCACATCTGTGACGTTGGGAGCCACATGCCTGGGGGGGGGGACACTGAGGGGAGCTCGGAGGAGGACGCTCCCCGCCTCAGCCCTGTGGGGCCTGTCGGACACGACCCTGCCTTGCAGACAAGTGGGCGGGCCCTCCAGCAAGGGAGCGACAGGTGGCCCGTGGCCTGGCTGATGGCCTGTCGGAGAGGGGAGGCCACTGCAGAGACACCAATTAAGGACATTTGGCAGCTTCCTGTGGGGAGCCAGGCCCTGTCTCGCCAGAGAGACCCGGGAGCTCCAAGCAGACAGATGGAGAGGGACCCCTGCAGCCAGCACGACGGGCCTGGCCAGGCTTCCTCCTCATTAGCGTCTCATCGGGACACTGCTCAGCATCTGTGCCCAGGGAGAAGGCCAACCCCCGCACAGGGCAGCCTTTCCAGAACGGCACTGAGGATGGGCTTTCTCCCTATGCTAGAATATCGTCCCCGCTGCCCCTCATGGGGTCTGAAGATCCACACTTAACATCACACTTTGGGGGTAAGGTGGGGTAAACTGAGGGCGGAATGGAGATTGGCTCCCGGGGCTGGACTGGCCAGAAGGCTGAGGTGGGAAGAGAGTCTCCAGGTGAAATACGGCTCCAGCCGCCATGCTGACGGGGACTGGGGGACCCACTAGGCCTCCAGGAGACCCTGGGACCAGGAATGCCACCTCACACCAGGGGCCTGGCAGGGCACCCTTTCTGTTTCTCCATTACGTCATCATCACCATCACCATCTTCTCCACCATCACTCCTCCTCCCCCTCAAGGCATCCCCAGATCCCTGTCAAGGGTGAAGGGAGGAAGAAGGAAGAGAACCACGCACACCTCCATGCTCCGCATCTCAGCCCATGGCCGCCCTACACCCACCTCTGGGCGCCTCGGCTCCCTCCCAGCCCCGCGCGCGCACACACACACACACACACACACAGTCTTCTTCGTTGAGCAGGTCTCTGAGTTCCCGCGACCTGACCTCAGCCACCTCTCAATCCTAACCTGAAAGTAGCCTACTCAGCAGGTACACTCACCTGTTCGCAAGCTCAGGCAAGCGTGGGGGGTCAGGAGCCTTGTTTCCAATGTGATATTCCCTGTTTTAGGTAAAGGCCTGTTAGGTGCTCGGGAAACACTAATAGAAGGGGGGAGAAAGGGAGGGGAGAGGAGGGAAGGGAAAGAAGGAGGAAGGAAGGAAGGAAATGGAGGGGGCGGGGGAAGAGGGAAGGAAAGATATCTGAAGAATCGAGCAGACGTTCCCTCTCGGCCGAGACTCACAAATTTCCTGGAAAAGGAAAGCTTCCCAAGCCACACGCAGCTTGATTAAGGGCCTCTGCCAAACCCTACGGTTCCGTGAGGTAAGTTTTGTTCCCTTCCCCAGAAAGGACAGAATGTCTGCCCTTGCAATAAAAGGCAACCAAAATGGAAATGTGTCACTTTGCCCTCCCCGTTCGTCAGACTGGCAGGCTCCCTGCAAACCGATGGCATCCTCAGGGTGCACTGGAGCAAGGTCACTTGAACTCCACTCCACGGACTCCCGACTCCTGGGGCCACATCGCCACGAGGCATGGGTCCCAGAGAAGGCCTCGGACGCCCACAGGAGTCTGATGGCTGCAGGTCACGCAATTGTCCTCCTCGGCTGTGCTCCGGCCCGAGGAGCGGAGGTCCCACCCCTTGCCCCTCGCACCTGCTTGGGGTGCCCCCTTCCTCCTTGGCGGGAGTGGGACATCGGATGGCCCCATACCCCACACTGTCATGGTGACATCCGGAAGGTTCTAGCTGGCTCCCTCTGGCCTCTGGCACACAGGGCTTCTGTCCTGGGGTCTACAAGGAAGTCTCGGGGGCAAATGCTGGGAGCCCCTCGCTCCGGCTGATGTGTGCAGAATATCCCGGAATGCCCACAAGATGGACGAGACGAAAATGAACGTGACAGATACACCCAGGGACGAGCATCTCTGAAGCCAGGGCAGCGCTGCTTGGTGTCTATGTGGGAGTCAAGACGTTGTGGGGCTGGGTAGGGGGATTGTCAGCCTGTACTTCTCAGGGTTGGGTGTGGGGTGCCCACCCCTGCTCCCGGGATTCCAGGCCATCGTGTTGTCAGTGTTGTTCCAGGGATCTTGGATATTATACTGGTGGCTCCTGGCATCGGCTCCCACCAGAGAGGCTTTGGGGGCAGGTCCCGGCCCAGACCAGGGAGGGCTTGGAGGCTGAGGGAGGGGTGGCTTGCAGAGCCGGAGTCTGGGTCTCAAGAGGCCACCCGGCACCCCTGAGCCACAGCCAGTCATCGGGCGTCGCCCCCTGGAAGGGCCTGGGGACTTATAGCCACGGACCTGTGTGGGGACAGGCTGGAGTTCTCCACCCCTGGAGGCAGCTCCAAAACTTCTTTGCTTGTGTGGGGGAGCGAGCTCATTCCTGGGGTTCAAACCCACCTCCCCAGTCCCATCCCTGCCCTGCTGCCCGTCTCCTGGGGGATCTTGGCCCCTCACTGCTCTCAAGATGGGAAGTCACCTGCCTCGCCTGCCGCGTGTCAGTCTCATCTTCTGCCAGCCCCTCTGCGTGCACACACACACACACACACACACACATGCACACACACACACACACATGCACACGCTCTCCCGGCCCCCCTCACCCCGAGGGTCTCCGTGAGCCTCGTTAAGCCACAGCTGTCCCTCCCCTCTGCGGCACATCAGACGTGAGGCTGGGGTTCGCCATCATCTGAGACATCCTGTCAGTGACCGGGATAATTGAGCCTCGGGAGGGACCCCGCGTCCACATCTGCAGAATGGGAGCTCGCCACCTGCCGGTAAGCCTTCTCGTGGGGATCAAATGAGAGAAAGAATGGTTTGCAGTGTGTTTATTGAGCACTTACTACATACCATCAACTCGGCTACATCTCTCTGCACAGATCATCTCCCCACAGCCCCATGAGGTCAGGTAAACTGAGGCACCGGGAGGCTGAGGGACCTGCCCAGGGGTCCGAGGGTGCTGTTTACCAGGCCACACGGGGCAGAGGTGGACGGGACAAGCTCCAGCCGCGCAGAAGGTGGACTGAGCCCACCACCCGCCCCCAAGCCCGCAAGGGGTCACCTGCATGTTGGGGACCTGCCGCTCTCCCAATCCAACCTCCCAGAAAAGGCTTGTCAACCCTCCCTCCCTCCGGCAATGCTGCAGACTGTTGTCCTGGGCAGGGCTGGCAGGTGAGGGGTGAGCAGGGCTGGGCTGGGCAGGGGAGGGTGGACAGAGCAGGGATGGGCAGGACCAGCCTGGGCTGGGCTGGGCTGGGTGTGGTGCTGGGAAGGAGCTGGATGCCCCAGGGGGGTGGGGAATTACCCTAGGATACAGGAGGGCTCTCCGGTGCCCCTGACTTGCTGTGTGACCCCAGCAGTCGCCCACCCTCTCTGTGCGCCAGGAGGAAGAGAGGCCACGGGAGGTCACGAGGGTGCCCTGACAGGAGGGTCTTCTAGGCGGTTCCCACTGTAATCCCTAAACCAACCTGCCCGAGAGAAGGCGAGGCTGCTGGGGGTGTTAGGTAACAGCCCGGCGTCACCTCGTGTACCTCGGAAGGACGCAGCCACGCTGGAACCAGATCCTCCTGGCGCCCGGGAGGCAGCTTCAGCAGCCGGTCCTGCCGGTGGGGCTGGGGCAGGAGGCGACAGCTGCGGGTTCCGGAGAACGCAAGGGGTGGGGGCCGTGAGTACAGCGAGGATGCTGACCTCCACAGCCCCCGGGAGCTGAGGTCCCCTGCGGTCACCCCCTGACCCTGCCGGCCACCGCACCCTGCCCCCTGCCGCACGGCCCCCCCCCGGGACCGCCCCCCCCCCCCCCCCCCCCCCCCCCCCGTCCCCGGCCACCAGTCAGACACTCCCTGCGCACCTTGGCCAGCTCAGGAGCGGCAGGGTCCCCTCCAAGAAGTCCCGGCTGGGGGGCCCGGGGTCCCTGGCATTGGCTGAGCCATCTGGCTGGCACAGCCGGGCGGCAGGCGGTGGAGCAGAGGAGACCAGCCCGGAGCGGGGAGCGAGCCTGCGCCCCTATGCCTTGCTGCACGGTGAGTGCCGCCCGGGGAGGGGGCTCCCCTGGGCCCGCAGGGAAGGGCCACGCGGCAGGTGGGGGTGGTGGGCGCTGTGAACTTGGGGAATCTGGAGGCGCGTGGGGAGGGGGCCGGGGAGCGGCAGGGGGCGGGAGCGCCCGGTTTTCTGCTGACTTCTTCCAAGTTCCCTGGGGGCTGGTGCGCCGGCCAGCCTGGTGCTGGCTTTGCCCGGCGCCCCCAGCCGTGCCGGGCCACCGGCGTCCCGCGGCCGAGCCGAGTGGGCAGCGGGGCCAGGGCGGCCGCACCGTGCTGCATTGCACCCACGTCCCGGGCGCTCGCTCGGGCCGGCGCCACCTCCAGGGGACCTGGGCCGGCCGGCCTCCCTTCCCTGGCGGGGACGCCTGGCAGGACGGGAGCTTGGGGACTTGTGGGCAGACAAGCGCCCCCTTCGTGGTCACTCGGGAAGCGCGCCCATCCCTTCGCAGCGACTTTTGGAGGCTTTGCCCTCAACAATTTCTTTTTTAAAAACCAGACTTGGGAAGGGGGGCATTGGCAGAATGGAGGACCAGGCGGAGAGGTGCTCAGGGCGGTGAGGGGGAGATCCTGGGCCTGGGGGGAGACTGTGGGGTCCGCGGGGTCCGCTTCCCCGGCCCCTGAGGCTGGCGGGGGGGACCCTGTGCAGAGCCGGTTCTCCGGGACACCGTGCGGGGCCCGGACGCCCCTCGTGCTGGAGGAAGCCTGGCCTCAGGCCTGAGATCTCAGGGGGAGCTGACCCCCAGCCTGAGGTCCAGGGACCCCGGCATCACGGGGGGGACAGTGCCGGCCGATGCTCCCGTGTGGGACAGCTGTAGGTCACACTGAGGTGCTGGGGGAAGGAGCAAACCCAGCCCCCTCCCGGCTCTACGTTCGGGTGAGTTCCTCACTTCTCCAAGTTTCGTGGCGGCTGCATAGATGTGCCCGTGCCAGGGCAGGCCGATGCCCGCCGGGTGCCCGGGGAAGGTCAGCGCCCGCGCCTCCGAGGCCTCCACCGAGGCGCTCCCTCCTCCTGCCTTTATATAACGAGAGGCGGCTGCAGCCAAGGCACGCGGTTCAGAACACGGGGCAGGGGCAGGGGGCGCTGTTAGCACCCTCGGGGCAGTAGCGGCCCCTCGGGACCCTGGGTGGGCCGTGGGGGGAGAGGCTTCGGGGCTGGAGGTTTCTCTGGGGGAAAGCGAGTCCGCAGAGCTGGCGGGCCAAACGGGCGCTGCATGGAGGCGCTGTGGGGCCCGGTCCTCGTCGTCGACTTCCTCCCAGCTGCGTGTCCCGGGCCACACCCGCATCCGCTCTGTGCCTTGCCTTCCCTGTCTGTGAAATGGGATGGTGGTATGAATACTCGTGCGGGCCTGGCCAGTCGTGTGAGAATTAGGCGAGCCCGTGTGTGGGTGGGGGCGGGGGAGGGTGGCTGGCACGTCGTGACCTCACGCTTTGTGTGCGTCAGCTGTGGTCACGGGCCCTTTAAACAATCGTGAGCTTTGCTTTATTTAACTTTTTTTAGAGAGAGAGAAAACGAGCAGGGGAGAGGGGCAGAGGGAGAGAGAATGTGCTCAGCGCGGAACCCGGCACGGGGCTCGATCCCATGACCCTGGAATCGCGCCCCGCGCCGAAATCAAGAGGCGGACGCTCAGCTGACTGAGCCCCCCGGGCGCCCCGACAACCGTTAGCTTTGCCGTGTGTCTTCTACTCGCCTTGGAGGGCAGACACGTCTCAGGTAGTTAGGGGGCTCCAGAAAGGCTTGTAGGGACGAGACCCTGTGCCCACAGGCCGGGTGCTTAAAGTCCCTGTGCTCGGTGAGATGCTCCGGGTACGCGAGGCTACACAGAAGGCTCTCTGGGGGTGCCTGGCGTCGCTCTGGGCTCTGACCCCAGGGCACCTGCCCCCACGGCCAGGCTGAGCCCCCATCCCAGCAGGTAAGACCCCTCCACCCGAGGCCAGCAGGGCAGCCACCCAGACCTCCCCGGGGAGCTTCCTGGCCTCCACGGCAAGGGAATGTCAGGTCTGCTCGGCGCCCCGTCCCCTGAAGGGGCCCCAGGCTGGGCGGTGACCCTCTTAGGAAACTGTGTGCCTCTCCCAGGGCCGGACCCTACCCGCTGCCCCTCAGAGCACGCTGCTCTTGGTTCCTCGACATTCCCAGGCCTCCGGCTGGCTCCCCGCCTTGGCCGCCTGCGTGGAGGAGGTGAGGAGAGGAATACCAAGCAGGCGACTCAGGTCCCAAGCTCCTCGCCTGCAGCCAGGGAAGGAGGAGAGCAGAGAGCAGAGGGAGCCAGGCGTTGGGCCCGGGCCCCTCCCCGCCACCCCTGGGGGTCAGAGCCTGGCCTCTCCCCACAAGGAGGGGCTGCGGGGCCACTGGAGGTGTTCCTACGACCTTTGGGTGGAGCCTCTGGCTGGTGAGATTTAAGGTCTCTTCTGCAGGGAACCTGTGGCCAAGGGCAGGGCCGAGGCGGGGGGGCGGGGGGGGGGGCTGGGAGCTGGCGGGAGTCAGAGGAAGAGGTGAAGGTACTAGACATTTTGGGGGTGCATTTGGGCCTGTGTGAGCAATAAGGGGGGGGCAAGCCTCCTGGCTGGGCTCTTGCCTCCCTTCCCAAGGAGCCACCAGGGACTGAGACCATCTGGGTCCCACATGGGCCTCCTGTCCCACCCCCAGCCCCCACCGAGGGCTCGGCAGGGGTCCCTCCCCCTCTCTCTCCCCTGGGCGAGGCCAGGGCAGGCAATGATGCCCAGACCCTGCCAGCCAGAAGAGCCCGCTCTCTGCCCAGCCCCAGGGTGACCCGGGATGTGTCCCAGGGCCCTTCTGGGCCTTGATTTCCAGCTGGCAAATTTCACATCTCAGCTGGCAGACTGAGTCAGAAGAAGCCAGCGTCTTCCAGATGGCAGGCCTCAGCTGTCCCATCCATCCCTGTCACACACACGTCCGTCCTCCAGACCCCTGCCTCCCCGAGCCCTGGGTCCCTGGCTCTCCCCCTCCCATCCCTTGGGCCGCCCCGGCTCCCGTGTCTCTGGGCTCCTTCCCCAGCTCACGGAGGCCCTGAGGACTGGCTCAGCAGGAGGCCAGCTCCCACCCTGGGAAAGGAACCCACCGTCTCACCAGGGAACCCCTGAGAGATCGGCCCTTCCGTCAATCGGCCTTGCTTGCTTGCTCCAAGCATAACAGCCGGGGCCCGCCGGACCCCATGTGGGATGCACGCCCCTTCTCTGACCAGCGGCTCGTCTGTCTGTCCGGCCATGGATGTTTTCAGCAAACATTTATGGGCACTGTCCTGTGTAATCTCCTTCGGGGCCAGGAAGGGCAGGGAAGAGCTGCACACGGCCCCCATCCGGCCCCCACGGCACCGCGGGCCCCGGAAAAGAGCTGAGCAGATGGGGAATGGACCAGTGGGGCACGCGGAGCACAGGGCTCTGTGATGATCGCTGTGACCATGCCTGCCTCCTGCTTCCTGAAGGCACTGCCCTGGGGGCCTCCTTGAACCCCCACAACTCCCTGGGCCCCATGACCCCATTTTACAGCTGGGGAAACGGAGGCACGCGGCAGTCGTAGTGGTCAGCTAGTGCCGTGGAACAAATTGTCACAAACAAGCGGCTTGAGATGACCCCCAGCTACGGGGCGCCTGGGGGCTCCGTCGGGTCGGCATCCGACTCTTGATTTCAGCTCAGCTCACCCTCCCATGGTTCCTGAGTTCGAGCCCTGAGTCGGGCTCTGTGCTGACAGCTCGGAGCCTGCTTGGGATTCTCTGTCTCCCTTTCCCTCTGCTCCTCCCCCCCCCCCCGTGTCAATAAATAAACATTTAAAAACAGAACTGACCCCCAGCTACTGTTTCCTGTGCTCAGAGCCCCACAGACAGAAATCATGTTGCCAGCTGTGCTCCTCCTGATTCGGGTTATTGGCCGAATTCGATTCCCTGCAGCTGTAGGACTGAGGTCCCGTCCGTTCCCTCGCGGACTGCCAGCCGGCCGCCCCGAGTTCCCTGCCACGGGGTTCCTCTACCTGCAAGCCGGCCATGGAGACCCTCTCTTGTGCAGAGGCCTCTCTCACTCAGGAGCCCCCCCTCCCCTGGGTCTGACCCCCGGGCCCAGCCCTCAGGCCCGCCCCCGGTTTCCCTTTCCATGAACCCAAAGTCAACCAAGCAGGGGGCTCGCATCACTGTCGCCAAATCATACGACAACATCCCAGGAGCCACGTCTCCTACACTCACAGGCTCCAGGCCCAAGAAGGGTCTTCGGGTCCCCCTCAAATTCCGCCCTCCCTGACGTTCGGTAACTTTCGAGGTCAAACGGTTCGCGCGGGGCAGAGTGGCCGTCACCAACCCAGGAGGCCCAGTCCCAGGGAATCAGCCCCCCAGGGAGGGAGTCCCCAGCCCAGGCCACCAGGCACCAGGAGACACATGCGTGCGGGCACCCGGGGGCCACGGCAGAGCACGGAGCGTGGCCTGGAGAGCCGTGGAGGAGGCCTCGGAGGTGTGCAGGGAGCAAACAGCCCAGCGGCAGAAGCGGGGCCTCCTCCAGACCCAGCATGCGGCTGCCCGGACGAGGGGCCGAGGGAAGCCCCTGGAAGGTGTTGGATGGAACTGAGCAGGGGGAAGACGCCTCCCTCCCTCGGAGGCCCTGCGAGGATCTGCGGTGGTTGGGGGCACGGCGAGGCCCTGGAGAGGAGGCACAGCGTCCTGCCGACGTGGAAGTTTGGGAGCGAGCAGGGAGGGGCTGCTGAGAGTGGGCCCAGCTTGACCTTGGGCGGGTTGGTCAAGTTCCGCCCGCCTGCTCACCGTCCATCTGCCCAAATGGCGCCCAGGAGGTGGGACCTTCCTGCTTCACTCCCCAGGAGGGTCGAAAGGTGCACCCAGGGCTCCGTCCAGGGCACCTTGGTAACAACAGCGGGGCTGAGCCAACTCGAACCCGCCACCTGCCGGCCCAACTGCAGAGCAGACCCGGCTCCCAGGGCCCCTGCAAAGAGACGGAAGCCAGGCCCCAGGGGCCCCGCACCCTGGGAGACGGTGGAGCCACAGCCACATTTGCTCAGAGCCTCCTGCCCGGGGCCCGCGGGCCGCCCCCACCGCTATCCGGACACCCTGCAGCCTTCGGGAGCCACGGGCCTCAGCTCGACGTCCTTGTCAGCTGCACGAAGGAGAAGTCAGGACCAGCAGGCCCTCCTGGCTCAGACAGGGCCTGTCAGCTGCTGAAATCCCAGCTCACCCCTCCCCGTCCCTGGCCTGGCGAGGCTGTCTCCTCTCCCTCTTCTTGTGCAAGCTCCTTCTCATTTCTGTTGGCCCTGCCCGAGTTCTCTGCAACATCCGGAGGGTGCAGGGCACACGGGTGGGCGAGGCAGGGGTTGCTGCGGCCGGTGCATCAGCAAGGAGGCCTTGCAAGGTGCCAGGCGCCGGGCTAAGGGCTTCCCACAGATGCCATCGCCGAACGCGCGGCCGGACCGCCTTGGTGTCCGCGCCGGGAAACCTTCGAGGGGGTCTGGAGATCCTTATGGGCGGCATCTCGCTGCACGGGCTCAGAGTCAAGCCAGAAAGTCAACAAAGTCCCGAGAGCTGGGGGGGGGGGCAGGGGGGCCAAACAGGTGTGAGCAGGAGGGACAGGTGCTCCCCGAAGCAGGTGGCGAGGGCCTGGGCCCACGGCCTGCTGGGATCCTGAGCTGGTGAGCCCCCCACCCAGCCCCTCTCCTCTGCTGCACCTGAGATGTTTTCTCCTTTCTCCAGGCTGGAGTGGTTTGGCCACTCACAGGCCAAGGGATCAAAACCTGGCCTCAGGGCCCTTCTGACACCGGCTGGTCACCTGTCACCCTCTCATGAGCCCGCCTAAGACCCTTGTCAGGGCCCTGGGGTGCCTCAGTCTTCTACCTGCACCCCTAGATGCGTATCAGTGTCCTGGGGCGGCTGTAACCAAGCCCCCAGACGGGGGGCTGAACAGCAGGCATTTAGCGCCTCCCAGACCTGGAGGCTGCAGGTCTGAGATCACGGCCTAGGTAAGGCTGCTTCCTCCCAGGGGCCGAGGGGAAGTCTGGTCCAGGCGCCTCTCCCGCTTCTGGCGGTCGGTCCTAGGCGATCTCTGGCGTTTCTTGGCTGGTAGACGCATCACGGCATCCCTGCCTGGTGTCCCCGGGCCGGCCGCTTCCTGCAGGTGAGTGTAGCCGGTAGGGGGGTGAGCGCCCTCCCTAAGCAAGCCCTCCGCCAGCCCCAGCCCCGCACGCCCACCGGGAGGCTTCCAGCCTGTTCTCGCCCCGACCTGACCCGGGGCATGCGTGAGATTTTCCCTGCTCCCCACTTCTCCCTGAGCAACTTCCTTCTTTCCAGTGACCAGCAGAGGTCACCGTGGGGTAAGGGTTTGCAGAACTGGCCGCTGGAGATTCTGTGGGATCGCGCAATCCTGTCCATCCTTTTGGTGGGGAGCTGCAGGGGGGAGGCGGGTGCAGGAGGAGCAGGTGGGCGGGGCCGAGGCCAGGCTGGAGCCAGAGGCTGCCTAGTTCACAAGGTGAGAGCCCCTTGACAGGCAGGGGGGACAGCTCTGTGCGTTGGTGAGTTGATGGCGATCGCTGTGAAGGACAGGGCCAATGGCAGCACCAGTCCTCACCCATCTTGAGCGCTGAGACACCACGGAGCATTAATGGAGCGCCTACTGTATGCCGGGCACAGGGCCCTGCTGTTCACGGGCATTCCTTCATGGAACCCTCCTGAAAACCCGGCCAAGAAGGGGTGTTAAATTTTCCATTTTACAGGAGGGGGGAGTCTGAGGCTTGTTGAACAACCTGCTGGGCCGTCGGCCAGAATAAAGTTTCAGAGACACCTGACCCAACATCCTCACCTTTCCCCACCCCCGCCCCATGGCTATTCTTTTTTTATTTTATTTTATTGTTAAAATTGACATCCAAGTTAGTTAGCATATAGGGCAACCATGATTTCAGGAGTAGATTCCTTAGTGCCCCTCCCCCATTTAGCCCCTCCCCCCCCACAACCCCTCCAGTAACCCTCTGTTTGTTCTCCATATTTAAGAGACTCTTACGTTTTGTCCCCCTCCCTGTTTTTATATTATTTTTGCTTCCCTTCCCTTATGTTCATCTGTTCTGTATCTTTTTTAAATTTTTTTTTTCAACATTTATTTATTTTTGGGACAGAGAGAGACAGAGCATGATCGGGGGAGGGGCAGAGAGAGAGGGAGACACAGAACCGGAAACAGGCTCCAGGCTCTGAGCCATCAGCCCAGAGCCTGACCGGGGCTCGAACTCACGGACCGCGAGATCGTGACCTGGCTGAAGTCGGACGCTTAACCGACTGCGCCACCCAGGCACCCCCATCTGTTCTGTATCTTAAAGTCCTCATACGAGCGAAGTCATATGATATTTGTCTTTCTCTGACTAATTTTGCTTAGCATAATACCCTCCAGTTCCGTCCACGTAGTTGCAAATGGCAAGATTTCATTCTTTTTGATGGCCGACTAATACTCCATTGTATCTATAGCCCACATCTTCTTGATCCATTCATCCGTCGATGGACATTTGGGCTCTTTCCATCCTTTGGCTGTTGTCGATAGTGCTGCTGTAACCATGGGGTGCGTGTGTCCCTTCGAAACAGCCCGCCTGTATCCCGTGGATAAATGCCTCGTAGTGCGATTGCTGGGTCGTAGGATAGTTCTATTTTTAGTTTTTGGAGGACCCTCCACACTGTTTTCCAGAGTGGCTGTACCAGCTTGCATTCCCACCAGCAGTGCAAAAGAGACCCTCTCTCTCCGCATCCTCGCCAACATCTGTTGTTGCCCGAGTTGCTCATGGGAGCCATTCTGACTGGTGTCAGGTGGTGTCTCAGTGTGGTTTTGATGTGTATTTTCCTGATGATGAGTGATGTGGAGCATTTTTTCATGTGTCGGTCGGCCATCTGGATGTCTTCTTTGGAGAAGTGTCTATTCATGTCTTTTGCCCATTTCTTCTCTGGATTATTTTTTGGGTGTTAAGTTTGATAAATTCTTTATAGATTTTGGATACTAACCCTTTATCTGATATGTTGTTTGCAAATATCTTCTTCCATTCTGTCGGTTGCCTTTCAGTTTTGCTGATTGTTTCCTTTGCTGTGCAGAAGCTTTTGATTTTGATGAGGTCCCAATAGTTCATTTTTGTTTCTGTTTCCGTTGCTTCCAGAGACGTGTGGAGTAAGAAGTTGCTGCGGCCGAGGTCAAAGAGGTTTTTTGCTGCTTTCTCCTCGAGGATTCTCATGGCTTCCTGTCTTATGTTTAGGTCTTCCATCCATTTTGAGTTTATTTTTGTGTCTGGTGTAAGAAAGTGGTCCGGGTTCGTTCTTCTGCGTGTCGCTGTCCAGTTTTCCCAGCACCCCTTGCTGAATAGACCGCCTTTATTCCATTGGATATTCCTTCCTGCTTTGTCAAAGATTAGTTGGCCATACGTTTGTGGGTCCATTTCTGGGTTCTCTATCCTGTTCCATGGATCTGAGTGTCTGTTTTTCTGCCAGGACCATACTGTCTTGATGATGACAGCTTTGTGATATAGCGTGAAGTCCGTATTCTTTTTTAAAAAAATTTTTTTAACATTTATTTATTTTTGAGAGACAGAGAGAGAGACAGAGTGTGAGCAGGGGAGGGGCAGAGAGAGAGAGGGAGACATAGACTCCGAAACAGACTCCAGGCTCCAGGCTCCAGGCTCTGAGCTGTCAGCACAGAGCCCAACGCGGGGCTTGAATCCACGAACCGTGAGATCATGACCTGAGCCTAAGTCGGATGCTCAACTGACTGAGCCCCCCAGGAACCCCTCTCCACAAACCCCTTTCGGATCAAGATGAATAAGGTTGTGCTTCCCAGTAAGAATGCCGAGCTTCTTAGTGAAAGATCCCAGATAAGCTACTGGCAAACATTCACACCCTTAGTGTGAATTATCAGGGAGAGAGCTGTTCCGACCAGGTCAGAATAGCACTCAGAGCCCTGGGTGTCCAGGAGCCATTAAGCATAGACAGAGAACCTCATACTGGGTTTCAGGAGGGGGGGGGGTCCCTAAGTGAGGGAGTGCACCTGCAGGAGAGCCCCAGAAAACAGCAGTACCCCGCTGGCCCTGCGGAGAGAGGAGCCGTCACCCTCACCCCTGCCCACCTGGGGACCAGGGGGCACGTGGCAGGGCTGCAGAGACGGGCCCCTGGTTCTGCCGGAGCACAGCCTTCCCTCTGCCCATCTCAGCAGGGGCCCCTGGCCAGCCTGGAGGCAGGGCAGGGGACAGAGGGGCTGCGGAGGCGAGGAGGGTGCCGCGGGGAAGCCAGAGTCCACAGATGCATGGAGCTCACTTGGGCCCGCCGAGAAGACTCCATCCCCGGGGCCCGTACTCGGGGCTGGGGCAGAGGTGCCCACTGGGAGGGTCCCCTTTCTGCCGCTCCTCTCTCTCACCAGGAAAAGGGTGGCCTGCCCTGGGTTGGGGGGGGCAGGGATCATCGTTCCTAGAGTGCCCCCATCTTTGTTTGTCAGGAAGGCTCTGACCCAGGGTCCCTAAAGACCTACCCTGGCCGGAGGCCAGAAAGTGCAGGAAACAGCACTCGGGCCAGGGGGAAGGGGTGGGGCTGGCTGCAGGCCTGGAGAGCTTCCCGGCCACGCACCGCCCCCCCCCTCCGCCCCCATCCCTGAGACGTGGGACCCCGTGCCAGCTGCACCCGGACTGTGTCCCTAGGGCTGGGGGCTCCTGCTCACTCTGCACACACAGGCCCGCTCTCAGAGGCGCCAGCCTCTTCCCCTCCTCTCCGGGTGCAGGGGGGACCCCTGGTGACTTTCTGGGGTCACAGACCCCTGGCGGGTCCGCCCTGCTCCTCCCTTGTGTACCCCCGCCCCGAGCCCAGAGCTGGAATCCCAGCAGCCCACAGGGGTGGGGGGAGTACGCCACTCGCAGTGCTTTGCTCCAAGTGACCTATTTCTAAAATAGAGAGGCGTTTGTGCGCGTGTTGGGGGCGGGGGTCATGTACCCACACCCACCGGACCTCCTGCTTCCGCACAAGGACAGCAGCCCCATCCAACCGAGCTGTCCCTCCCTCCCCGCTCCTTGCATTCCACGATCCTTTCTTAAGTGGCGGGGGGAGACCTTCGCACCCCAGGACCTGCGCGACTAGCGTTCGGTGCCCCGGGCCCTGGCTCAGCAAGTGAGCCAATCTGAGCTGAGCTGTCTGTGGCCTGTGGCTTTGGAGGTTGGGGGCCCCCCCAAGGGACCCAATTCATCTGCCTGGCTGTGCATTTGCGTCACCTGGGGTGTTTGTAAAACTCCGCCCCCTCCCACCGATTACCCAGGAGCCCCTGGGAATGGGGGTTGGGGGGGAGGCCCTCTCCTACTCTGCACCTCAGGGTCCTGGGCGGGCTCCTAGGTGTCGGGGGGGGGGGCTTTATGGAAGGAGGTGGGGACTCCAGAGCCCCGACTTGGAAACCAGGTTGGAAATAAGAGGGGCCGAGCGACCCCAGCGCGGCTGTCTGGGGAGCCACCCGCAGAGAGCAGATTCATGTCTTCGCGATTGGCGTGGACAAAACCTCCGTGTCCAGAACCCGAAGAGCAAAATTCCCCAGGACCAAGGACCTCAGAATCCCCCCCCTTCTCACAGGCTGGACCGTGAGCCCCGCCAAGCCCCCGGTCCCCTCAAGAGCCCGACAACCCACACAGATGGGGCTCCAAGGGGACTCGGGGGAGGTGAGTGAGCCAGGGGATGTCCGGGAGGGCTTCCAGGAGGAAGCGAGGCCAGAGCCCAGAGCTGAGGGAGGGGTGGGCTCACGAGTAAAGCGGCCCAGCCTGGGAGCGGCGCGTCCCTGCGGAGGGAGGATGCCAGGCACACGCCAGGCTGAAGGACGTGCCTTTCCGTCGTTCTATTGTTTCCCTCTTCACATTCTTGGCCCACGTGCAGTCAAGTCCTGGCGTCAGCTCCCGCATGCACACCCCTTGGCTTCGTTCGAGAAGCTGCGGGTTCCCAGACGGCCCGCGGGGACGGCTCCCCGCCTCGCTCAGAGCCATCCCTCTGCACAGCCCTTCCGGCGAAGCCAGGCCGGGGAGCGGGCACCGGATTTGCCGCCCACGGCCCACGTTTTGAGCCCCTGATGGAGCAGACGAGCCGATCTTCTGGGCCACCTGCCTCTCCTCTTATGGAACCGTAGCTGCTCCCCAAACCGCATTCCGCGGCCACCGTTCTCCGGACCTCGTGCTCCCATTTATGTCGACGTCAGCCGGACCTCGTGAACACCCGGGATCGGAAGGCTTCGAAACCCGTGGTTCCCTTTCAAGCCACGTTTATTTTCGTTAGTGAAAACCTTCAAAGAAGAAACTCGCCCTCACCCACACCCGCATCGTGGAATCCGGAGCTGGCAGGATGAGGCAGGCACAGCCCGGCTTCCCCAGGCAGCGGTGTCACCCGCGTGGGAGGCTGCCGCCGCTGGCTCGCCCACACACGCATCAAGAGTCAACGGTGCGATCCCCTCCCACCGAGACAGGCTGCAGCCTCCGAATCCTGGAGGGAATGCACTGGAACCTGGTTCTGCCCCTGGCGCCGTGCAAAACGGGGCAGTACTTTTGAGCATCCCAGCTGGAGCTCAGGTGGGCTTATGCCGGTTACAGTGCATTGGGATCCTCACCTCCTATGATATACACAACATACCTCTGTTAACGTGACCTAAATGTGTGTGTGTGTGTGTGTGTGTGTGTGTGTGTGTGTAGCTTCCGTATTGCATGCAGTAACAACTTAATGAGGATCTCCTTCAGACAATATTTGGCTTTATTAAGAGCCCTGGGTAGGTCCTGTAGCGTTAAGGTCAAATGCCCTCCAAGACGCACCCAGAATAGCGTTTTGCCGCCTGTCTGGGCTTCCCTTAGACACAAAATAGGCCATCACGATGGGCTTTTGTGAACATTTGTTTCTTCCACGTCTCCCCTGGCTGCAGTGCACCAACCACACTCTCCGTGGACGCCTGCCTGGGCTCAGGGGGAACTGCTCGGGGGGCCGCGGGAAGGGCGCTGCTCCTCTGACAGTCACCATCTGTCCTGAGGGGCGTGAGGCGGTATCTCCTTGTGGCCTTGATTTGCATGTCCCTGGGGACTGGCGATGTCCTGCGTCTTCCCATGTGCTTATTGGCCATTCATGCGTCTCTTCAAGCCCTTTGCCTGTTTTCAAATCGAATCCCTTGTTGTTGAGTTGTAGATCTTTATGTATGCTGGATACTAATCCCTCCTCCGGTGTGTGTAGAGATTTTCTCCTTCTGTGGGTCCCTTCTCACTCGGCGGGTGGTGTTCTGTGATGCACAAAAGTTTTCAGTCTTAAGTCCAGTTTGTCTACTTTTTCTTCTGTTGCCTGTGCCCTTGGCGACACATCCAAGAAATCGTGCCCAACCCAGGGTCATGAGGCTTTTCCCGCCGTGTTTTCCTCTGGGCGTTCTTTCTATAGCTCTTACGTTTAGGGCTTTGATGCATCTTGAGTGAATTTCTGTACATGGTGTGAGGTAGGGTCCAACTTCGCTCTCCTGCACGTGCGTGTCGGGTACCCCCAAGACCATTCCTGAAAGTCCCCCCATTGGACGGTCTTGGCAGAATCTGGCAGAATCTTGCAGATAGTTCGACCATGTGTGAGGGTTGACCTCTGGGCTCTCATCCGTTCCATCAGGCTGTGCGTCTGTCTTTATGCCACTGCCGCGTTGTTTTGATAACGTAGCTTTGTCAGAAGTTTTGAAATCAGGAAGCGTAGATCCTTCCGCTTTGTTCTTATTCAGTATCGTTTTGGCTGTTCGGGGGTCCCCACGATGTCATATGGATTTTTGGATGGATTTTTCTATTTCTGCAAAAAAGTCATTGGGATTTTGCTAGAGATTGCATTGGGTCTGTGGATTGCTTTCAGGAGTATTGAAATCTTTTTTTAATGTTTATTTACTTTTGAGGAGGGGGAGGGGCAGAGAGAGAGAGGGAGGGAGAAAGAGAGAATCCTGAGCAGGCTCCATGCTGTCAGCGTGGAACCTGATGCAGGGCTCGATCTCACGACCCTGGGATCATGATCTGAGCAGAAATCAAGAGTCAGGGGCGCCTTGGTGGCCCAGTCGGTTAAGCGGCCGGCTTCGGCTCAGGTCACGATCTCACGGTCAGTGAGTTCAAGCCCCGCGTCAGGCTCTGTGCTGCCAGCTCGGAGCCCGGAGCCTGCTTCTGATTCTGTGTCTCCCTCTCTCTGACCCTCCCCCGTTCATGCTCTGTCTCTGTCTCAAAAATAAATAAATGTTAAAAAAAAAAATTAAAAAAAAAAAAAGGAGTCAGACGCTCAACCAGCTGAGCCACCCAGGTGCCCCAACTCGTACTGACATCTTAATGGGCAGTTTCTTTTTGCCCTGGGCCCTTTTCACCTGCTAACCAGGTTTGGGATCTGAAGGGAGAGAGGTCACTGCAAAAAAGCAGATACACAGCTTGTCAGAGTCTAGTCCCGTGTGGCCTGTCACAGCAGCCGCTGGTCACACTGGCCCAGGCAAACCGATGCCATATTCATTAAGATTCAGTTCCCCGGTCACACGGCCGTATTCCAAGTGCTTGGCAAACCACACGTGGCTGGTGGCCACCAAAGTGGGCCACAGAGCTTACCAGACATTCCCATCATTTCCCAAAGTCTGGTGGAATCGTGTCGGTCTAGATTTTTTGTTTTTAAGTTTCCTCCCTTTATTCCAGGACATGAACAATAAAAAAGACATGAAATCATATTATCACCGAGTCTGAGAATAAACATCGATTGTGACTATGTTCTCTCTTTTAAAGCAGAACTAGGGGGAGGTTTTTGTTTTTTGTTTTTGAAGAGTCCTATCAGTTAAATTGTATCTAAATACACTTTGTTAACTAGGGGAAAGTTTTTGTTTTTGTTTTTGTTTTTGAAGAGCCCTGTCAGTTAAATTGTATCTAAATACACTTCCTTAACTAGGGGAAGGTTTTTGTTTTTGTTTTTGAAGTGCCCTATCAGTTAAATTGTATCTAAATACACTTCGTTACTTTGACACATCGAGACTTGGAAGGGTTGGGAGGGCCAGGCCACCCGGAATCTATCTTTTGTCGAGCATCCCGTGGCTGGGCTACGCTGCTCGCTTGACATTGATCGTGTGTTCTGTCTGGAGCTGGAATCGGAAACTGGGAAAACAGATCGATTTAGGGACCGGAGAGCGGCCACAGGAGAGACATTTGCACTAATTGCAGAGACGTGGGCCGGTGTGCTCTCCCTTTAATACGTCTGATGAGCGAACCCACCAGTCCCTTGGGTCACATGGGGTCGGGCAGGTGAGTGTCCCATTTCAGGTGTCCTGAGTTAGGGAATTATTGGGCTGAAGCGAGACACGTGATAAAAATACACAGTGGGAAGAAATGGCGTCTGCCAAAGAGAAATTAACGATCAGTTGTCAATATTCTAAGGCTGAGACTTACGACGGTTACCAACATATATTCCTCTTCCGAGTGTAATCGGCACGCAATACTCCTTTTTTGTCGTAGGGACGCAACATTGCGATGCGGCCTTTTTATACATTAGGATGCGATCCCCCTGGTAATCCAGGCACCGCCTGTCACCTGACCGGGGCCACCACCTTGTTGACCCTATACCTCGAGCTGCGCCTTACTTCCTGGTGACTTATTTATTTATCTTACAACTGGAAATTTGTGCTTGTTGTTGTTATTGCCTGTTTTGTTTTAACCATATGCACTTCTTTTTGCTTTAAGGTTTATTTTTATTTATTTTGAGAGGTCTAGAGAGCAAGTGGGGGAGGGGCAGAGAGAGAAGGAGAGACAGAATCCCAAGCAGGCTCCACGCTTTCGGCGCAGAGCCCGACGCGGGGCCGGACCTCACGAGCCGTGCGACGGCGATCTGAGCTGAAATCGAGAGTCGGACGCTCGCCCGACGGAGCCCCCCAGGTGCCCCTAGAAGTCCGTTCTTTGCAGATGCCCTTCTCTGACTTGGCCTGCCCCCCTCCCCTCTGCTCTGGCAAGCACCAGTTTCTTTCCTGTGGTCGGTTCCTGTTTGGCTTTGTGTGTTTGTTTTGTGTTGTTAGGGTCTACGTAGAAGTGAACCGTACGGTGTTTTTCTCTGACTTATTTCACTTACTGTAATACCCTCTGGGCCCGTCCGTGTTGCTGCGGATGGTAGGATTTCCTTTTTTATGGCTGAATAATATTCCTGTGTGTGTGTGCGCGCGCGCGTGCGTGTGTGTGAATAGCATCTTCTTTATCCGTTCATCCATCGGACAATTAGGTCGTTTCCATATCTTGGCTATTGTAAATAATGCTGCAATAAACAGGGTTGCAGACAGCTTTTCAAATTAGCATTTTCTTTCTCTTTCTCTCTCCCTTTCTTTCTTTCTTTCTCTCTTTCTTCCTTTTTCTTTCTTTCTTCTTTCTTTCTCTCTCCCTTTCTTTCTCTCTCCCTTTCTTTCTTTCTCTCTCTCTCCCTTTCTTTCTCTCTTTCTTTTTCTTTTCAGATAAATACCCAAAAGTGAAATTACTGGTCACACGTTAGTTCTATCTTGTTAAGTTTCTGAGGAACCTCCATGCTGTTGTCACAGTGGCCGTGCTAATTTGTATCCCCCCCCCCCCCAACGGCACACAAGGGTTCCTTTTCCTCCACATCCTCGTCGCCAGCACCTGTTGTTGTCCGTGTTTTTGCTTGTGGCCACTCTGACAGGTGCGAGGCATTTCCTTGGTGAGGGGTGTCGGGCGTCCTTTCCCGTGCCGGCAGCCATCTGTGTGTCTTTGGAGAAACGTCCGTTCCTGTCCTCTGCCCATTTTTAAATCAGGTTACTTTTTCTTCTTGATAGTAAGCGGTAGGTGTTCTTTATATAGTTTGGATACTAACCCCTGTCGGACGTCCGATTTGCAAACATCTTCTTGCAAGCAGGGGGTTGCCTTACCGTTTGATTGGTGGTTTCCCTCGCGGAGCAGAAACTTCCGTTGGCTGTGATCCCGCCTGTTAGTTTTAGTGTCTGCTGCTCTTGCCTGGGGAGACTGGCCTGAAAACGTCGCCAAGACCGTCATCAGAGGAGCTGGTGCCTGCACTCTCTCCGGGCCTCACACTTAGGTCTGTCACCCGCTTGGCCCGGCCTGTGCGTGACCTAAGGTAGGGGTCCAGCTCCATTCCTTGTGTGTGGCTGTCGTCCTGGGCCTGGCTAAGTGGCTAGAGGCCCACGGTCGAAATATAAACGTCCCCAATCTGCACGGGCTGAGGCTCTTCCCACAAAATAGGGCCTCAAATAAGAATCCAGGCAATTATGGTCAGTTGTTGGGAGAGAGAGTTACAACTCTGCCAGATGGAGGGTGTGGACTTCAAGGAAATGGTTTTCGTTAGGAAGCAGGAAGGAAGGAGAGGGAGTGGGGGCCGCTGGTCGTGCCCACGAGAGGCCTCCTCTGGAGTCTACCTGTCCCCCAAGGGGATACAGGAGCCGCGGGCCCAGCCAGACCCTGCCCGCCCCCCGGTTGCCCCCCCCCCCCCCGCTGCACACGCCCACGCTGGGAATGGTGCCAGGCCCCCAGCGGGGAGCTGCGTCTGGGAGGACTGCCCCACGCTCGCGGCCAAACGCCCCTGGAGAGGACCAGGCAGAGGACCCTCAGGCCTGCAGTGATGGACGCGTCTCCTCTCCTAGCCCGGACGAGGCTGGGGTCATTCCCCGGCCGGGCACGCTCCCGGTTCTAGGGACACTTCCAGAGGCTCTGAGGCACGGACGTTCATGTGTGTGCAGCCTGCCCTCCGCGGCCCGTGGTATCTGCGGCTGCCTTGTCCTGCACCGGCCCCACGGGGCTGTCACACCAGCCTCGGCGGATGACCAACCTCCATCGTCCCCTGCCCCCTGGCCACGTTCTGGGAGCCACACCTTTGAGGGCTTGGGTCCCCCGGCCCGGGCCTGGCAATAGGACCCCGGGCCCGGCAGCATCTCTGGGAAGGTCTGGAGCTGGTCCTGCACGCGGGGCCCTCTCCGGAGCCCTTGCAGGGCCTGGTGTGTGCGGGCAAGCCGAGCCCGTCCTACTCACTCCTTTTTGATGTTTCGCATCGTTGCCTACCACTTACGTATATACACTTTTCCATCGTTCCCCCGACACGCTTTTGTGAAGTGTGATCACACTCTGTGAAGTTCGCCCTTTTCAGGGGGTAGCGGTTTGAGCTTTGCACACGTCTGCCGCAGTGTAAAGACAGTTCCGACAGCCCCCAGAACCTCCGGGTGTCTCCTCGCGGTTGGTGCACCCCCACCCCCAGCCCCCGGCAAGACCGATGCGTCTCCGGTCCCTACGCCTCACCTTTTCCAGAACGCCACGCGCATCATGCCGCACGTAGGCCTTTCCATCCACTTGCAGGGCGTTGGGACTCATCCGTGTTGTCGGGCCCGTCTGCACTCTGTTCCTTTGACTAGCTCTCCGCTGAATGGACGTGCCACAGTTTGCTTATCCCCTCCTGTGAAGAACACTGGGTTGCTTCAGTCTTGGGCCATTATGAATCGAGCCTCGTGTGGGTGTAGGTTTTTACTGAAATACCCAGATGTGGGATGGGCAGGCCCCATGGTCAGTGTGTGCTTTTCCTAGGAGAAATCACCAAACCGTCATCCCAGGCGGCGGCACCATTTTGCACACACACACGCGCGCGCACACACACGCATGCACGCACGCACTTCGCCGCCCCTGCGAGCAACGTGTGAGGGCTCTGCTGCTGCACAGCCGGGCCAGCACTGGGGTTCCTCGCCTGCGTGGTGGGGGTTCCAGCCACTCTAATGGGCACGTAGCGGCATCTCATGGTGGCTTCCGTCTGTAACACCCTCGTGAGCAAAGCCTTCCCGTAGCCTTATTCGCCACAGGGACGCCTTCTTTGGTAAGACGGTTGCTCGGATCTTTTCCCCCTTTTTACTGGGTTGCTTTTATTTTCTTAGTGAGTTCTGACAATTCCTTATATATTCCGAATATTGGTCCTTTATCACATACGTGCTCTGCAAACATGTTCTCTTAGCCTGTGGCTTGTCCTCTTAATGTCGTTAAAGTTTTCTTTTTTTTTTTTAATTTTTTTTTCAACGTTTATTTATTTTTGGGACAGAGAGAGACAGAGCATGAACGGGGGAGGGGCAGAGAGAGAGGGAGACACAGAATCGGAAACAGGCTCCAGGCTCTGAGCCATCAGCCCAGAGCCTGACGCGGGGCTCGAACTCCCGGACCGCGAGATCGTGACCTGGCTGAAGTCGGACGCTTAACCGACTGTGCCACCCAGGCGCCCCTAAAGTTTTCTTTTAATGTTTATTTAATTTTGAGAGAGAAACAGAGACAGAGCGCAAGCAGGGAGGGGCAGAGACACCCAGGGAGACACAGACTCTGAAGCAGGCTCCAGGCTCCGAGCTGTCAGCCCAGAGCCCCCACGTGGGGCTTGAACTCACGAACCGCAAGATCATGACCTGAGCCGAAGTCGGACGCTCAACCGACTGAGCCGCCCAGGCGCCCTTGTCTTCTTACTCTCTTAACAGCGTCGTCGAAAGAGGAGAAGTTTTGAACTTTGATGAGGTGCTGAAGTCCGATGTATCATCTTACGCTGGTACAGATTGTGCTTTTGGTATTGTAGCTGAGGAACCACGGCCCAACAAAGTCAGAAGGAGTTTCTCCTGTGTTTTTCCTTGGAGTTTTGTGCTTTTATGTCTCCGGGTCTGAGATAGATGCTGAGCTGACTTTTGGTTAAGGTGAAAGGTGTGGACCACGGCTTGTGTGTGTTTATTTTTGCACGTGGCCGTCCACTTGTTTCAATACTGTTGCCGAAAGGATTCTCCTTTCTCGGGGCGCCTGGGTGGCGCAGTCGGTTAAGCGTCCAACTTCAGCTCAGGTCACGATCTCACGGTCCGTGAGTTCGAGCCCCGTGTCAGGCTCTGGGCTGATGGCTCAGAGCCTGGAGCCTGCTTCTGATTCTGTGTCTCCCTCTCTCTCTGCCCCTCCCCCATTCATGCTCTGTCTCTCTCTGTCTCAAAAATAAATAAACGTTAAAAAAAAATTTTTTTTTTTTTAATTAAAAAAAAAAGATTCTCCTTTCTCTGCCGAATTGCCTTTGTATCTTCGTCAGAAGTCAATTGACGTATATGTGTGGGTCTGTTTCTGCCCCATTGACCTCTGCGTCTGTTCTTCTCCCAATACTGCAATCTTGATTTCTTTGCCTTTAGCGTAAGTCTTAAAGTCAAGCGGTGTGAGTTTTCCAATTTTATTACATTTTTTCAGAACAGCTTTGGATATTCCAGTTACTTTGATTTTCCGTGTAAATTTTAGATTCAGCTTTCACTTTCTATACCAAAAGATCCTACCAGAATTTGGACTGAGATTGCATTGAATCTATCGATCAGTTTGGGGGCAAATTAACATTCAACAGTATTAAGTGTTCCAGTTCATGAGCATGGTATGTCTCTCCATTTATTTCTTATTCAGTGTTTTTTTTTTCCATCAGTGTTTTGCGTTTTTAGCAAACAGACTTTTTGCATATTTTGTTAGATTACATTTATTTTTTTTTAATTTATTTATCTTTGACAGAGACAGAGTGTGAGCATGAGCTGGGGAGGGGCAGAGACAGAGGGGGACACAGAATCCAAAGCAGGCTCCAGGCTCCGAGCCGTCAGCACAGAGCCCGACGCGGGGCTCGAACTCACGAACCGCGAGATCACGACCTGGGCCAAAGTCGGACGTTCAACCGACTGAGCCACCAGGGAGCCCCTGTTAGATTACATTTAAATGTGTCAGGTACTTTGGTACAGCAAGGGTAGTGGTGACTTTGATGATAATGGTGGGGGGGGGGATGATGGTGGTGATGGCAGTGATGGTGACGATGACGGAGGTGACAATGAACGGGACCACAAAGAACATTTGCTTCTATAGATTAGTTCATCAATGTTTACTCCAATTAAAAAATATATTTAATGATTCATTTAAAAATAACAGTGACAAGCCCATTATATTAACATAAATAATGCGCTATTTATCTTCTTAAATAGCGCATTATTCACGAAGACTGTATTTCCCAAAATAAAAGTATTTAGTGGAGAGAGTGGAATTGCATGTTTTTGAGAGTCTTTCTAATGTCTGGCTCAACGGAAGCCAGCTGGATTCTCACACCTGATTCCGCGTTCAATCTGTTGCGACCTCGCATGGCTGTAGCCTCTGGAAAATTCCCCGTAAGCTGCAAGAGGACACAGGCGAGAGAGGCGAGTAGCATCCTGGAAGCGAAGTGAGTGTTGTCATGCTTTGGACGGCTGGACCGGTCTCAGCGGCCCCAGGAGGGCTCCAAGTTCACACTTTGAGAACTGCCGCCCTAGATCCTCCGAAGCCAGTGTAGACGTTGTCAGCGGCGGGGCGGTCCCGGTGTTCCTGCGGGGACACCAGAAGCGGCCCGAGCGACCCGTGCTCCGAGGCCGCCCTGCCACGTGACCCGCGTGACCTTCCCTCCCCGCGTTCTCCGTCACCCGTGCGTGCTGTTGCCGGGCTTCTCGTCTGCCTCCTGGTGCACCAGTGCTGCCTGCCGACCGAAGCCAGCCCCGCGCAAGAGAGTGGCGGGTGAGGCCGTGTCCTGGCCAGGGGAGCCGCGTTGGAGACGGCCACCAGGCCCGGCGCTGGGAGTCTGCAGAGCTGCCCTCCTGGGGACAGAGTCCGCATCCCGAGACGAAGCACCTCCGTCAGGCACCCAGCGGCCGCTGTGGCCGCAGATCTTGCCTGGGAACCTTTTCTTTTAGCGCTCACTGTCCGTGTGTCCCGAGGCAGCGGCCCCGGGCCCTCCCCGACAGAGAAGAGACGATTTGCCAGACTCCTCATGGTTCTCCCAAGGGCAGGCTCTAGAAAGCCGGCTCTCAGCCCCTAAGTGGGCTTGCCAAATCCCTTTTGGCCGGCTCTTGATGACAAGACCGGGAGCGCGGGCCCCAGGGAAGGCTCAGCCTTCAGTGCTCCAGGAAAAGCTCTCACTGCCCACTCCCTCCTGTCTGGAACCAGGTAGGGAGGGCAGGGGATAGGCATCCAGCCTGGATCTGCTCTGGTCAATGCCTTCCAGGACCCTGGGGCTGTGTCCTCAAATGGAGACTCAGAACAAAAGCATTTATTTAGAGAGGAAGAGAGAGAGAGAATCTCAGGCAGGCTCCAGGCTCAGTGTGGAGCCTGATGCGGGGCTCCATCCCACGATCCTGGGATCGTGACCTGAGCCGAAATCAAGAGTCGGAGGCTCACCCGACTGAGCCACCCAGAGGCCCATCGGAACAAAAGCATTTAAAAGGGAATGAAGGTCCCGAGCCAAGGACTGGCTCGCCAATACAAGCACTGCGGGTATTCGACGGGCAAACGCAAGACGCCTAAGGTTACCTGCTGTCGTGGGGTGACGTGTGTCCCCCAGGAAGACAGGTCCACGCCCAAACCCCCAGGGCCTGAGACTGTGACCTGATTTGGACATAAGGTCTTTGCGGGTGTAATGAAGTCAAGGGTTTCCTGCTGAAATCATTCTGGATGATCTCGGTGGACCCTCAATCCAACGACTGTGTCCTTATGGGAGAAAGGAGAGGGAGATTCGGGACAGCGACACAGGAGGGCGGAAGGTCGGGGGCCGACGGAGGGACGCGTCCATAGGCCAAGGAGCGCCAAGGATGGCCAGCGCCTTCTCCAGCTGAATCCGGCTTCCGGATGCTGCTCTCGCCCGGAGGAGAGGTCAGCAGCAGGCAGAAATGTTCCGGCCCAGCTCCAGGAGGGCCCTGCAGGAGCCCGAGGCCGGGGGCGAGCCAGCTGGCCCCGCTCCTCCAGGCGCTGCCGACCCTCGGGGTGCTTCGGGGCGACCCCGCGAGACTCCCCACGTGCGTCACCCCACCTCTCAGCCGTGCCCACCGTGGTCCTGCCCCCTTCTGGGTGCTCAGTGCTCTGGAGGGTGCCGCAGGCGCTGACCCCATGCAGGAGGGCCAGACGCAGAGTCTGGACATTTATAGGGGGTGTTGCCATATAAATAGCACCTTCTTGTTCCTCCAGGTGTCGCCGAGAGTCGGGAAACTCCACGTCTCTTTACCGGCAGGCGTGGGTCTCCATCAGGGGCTTAGGCGTGTCTTTCGGGAGGATGGGTACGCGTGTAACCCAGCGACGGGCAGAGGCAGGGGAGCAGGGGGGCACGTGTGAGCGCGCAGCAGGCCTGTTCAGGACCCCCCAGCACAGCGGCAGCCCCCCACCCCCCGGCATTCTGCAGGCCGATTCCACGGCTGGACTTCACCGGTTCCCCGGAGAGAACGAGACAACGGAAAAGGGCCCCTGCTCTGCGCCCCCCACCTGGCTTGGTGGCTCAGCTCCTGGAGGAAGAGGGCCACATCAGGGGACAAGGAACCTCTCTGCTCCACCCCAGGCCCCACCTCCCCTCTCCACTCTGGGAACTGAGCCGCTGAGCCGCAGACACGGGTCCCGCCCCGTCCCGCCCTGTCCCGTCCTGCCCAGTCCAGAGAAGATGAGGGAGAGCCTGCCTCCTGCACTGGGGAAGAGCTCCAGCAGCCGGCAGGGCCGGCCTGACATGTAGCCCCGCCTCAGTCCTTCCGGGCTGCCTGGCCCCCAGCTGATGGCCTCACCTCACTGCTATGGTGACCCCCACCTACAGGGAGCCGGGGTGCAGTGGGTCACACGTGGAAAGTGGGGACACAGTGCCAGGCCCATGGTGAGGCATTGATAAGCACCACAAGTGTTTTTCTGATCAGCTGTTGTGTTGTGGAAGCGTGTGGGCTTTGAACTTCTCCTGTTCGGAATGTGGGGAGGGGGTCAGGCTCACCCGCCCTGGTCAACCCCCCAGGTTGCCCCGCTGCTGCCCAGGGAAACGGGATCTGGGCCCAGCTAGGAGTAGGGGATCCCAGCTAACTCCAGCGGCACCCTTACTACCTGGGCCTCAGTCTTCTCCCCTGAGAAATGGGAAGAAATCATTACTGCAGCCTGAGCTAGCTTGGAAAGATTAGGGACGGAGGTGGCTTGTCATGCTTCTGGTCCAGCTCTCTCCTCCCCTGTGGACCACGGCCCACCAGTGCCTGGCCCTGCAGAGGCCAGAGCCCCCGGCAGCCCACCCCTGCAGGCACCCGCTCTGAAACAGGCCCGGGTATGTTCCATCCTGTCCTGGCTACCCCAGCCCTTGCCAGGGGGACAGCCAGGTACAAGAGAAAGGGCGGGGGCTTGTGCGGGGTGCTCTCTGGGCCTGCTTCTCCTTTAACTGGGCAACAGGGTGGAGGGGCTCGGAGCACACGGCTGGGAGTGAATCCTCGCCCACTGTGAGAGCTTTCTTCCCGGCTCTGTGCCTCAGTTTCCCCATCTGTAAAACAGAGCCGGTCACAATAACGCCTGCCTCCTAAGGCGTTTGGGTGGTTTAACCGACTCAGCGTGTCCAGAGCCCCTCAGCACGGAAAATGTGGGATAGGGTGTGGGTACATGAACAGGAGGTCTGGGGGAGCTGGGCGATCCCCAAGGACCGAGCCACCGCTGGGAACTAAGGACTGACCCCCAACAGTCAAAAGTTTATTCTACAGCAGGGTTTCTGGAAACAGATGGGTCCCGGCATGGGATGCAGTCCTGTGTGGCGATGGGTTTTTAGCTGTATCCCCGGCCTCTACCCACTAGATGTCGGGGGCACCCCCTCCAGGGCCGACACCCTGGGATGTCGCCAGACATCGCCAGCGTCGCCTCAAGAGGAGAGGCCACGTTGCCCCCGCCTGAGGTTGCAGCCGCTCCCTCAAGAGTCAAGGCCACATTTGCAAAGGAGCCTTTAAAAATCTTGCTTCTCACAAGCAGGTCTGGCGGAATTATCGCGAGTTGGAAGTTAGTAAGAAGCCCGTGGCCGTTGTTCAGGGACAGTGGGAGCCGTTCCTTCCCCCTGGGTCCGCCTTAGAAGTCTGCTCCCCCTCTGGGGACTCTGGGCCTCGCGGAGCTGGGGAGGAGGGAGGGCCACTCTCATCCCCACTTCTAGGTGAGGACAGCAGGGCACAGGGGTGCCCGGACTTGCTCGGGCCCCAGCAGCTCTAGGCGGCTGTCCTCTGTGCTCCGCTCATCGCCCAGCCTCCTCACAGTTGTGTTTCCTGCACTGAGCACGGTGCCCCGACCCTGCCTCTATCTGACGGGCAGGTGCGCTGAGGCCCAGAGGAACAGGTCACCTGCCGGGAGCTGGGCGGCATCCCCTTTCATCGGGCCGACTCCCCAGAACCAGGCGAGAAGCTGGACGGGGCACCTGGCACCTAGGGGCCGGGGCCGGTAGCGTGTCCCCCTCCTCCCTTCCCATGTGGCCGTCTGGCCA
This sequence comes from Prionailurus viverrinus, assembly GCF_022837055.1. NCBI lineage: Eukaryota > Metazoa > Chordata > Mammalia > Carnivora > Felidae > Prionailurus > Prionailurus viverrinus. Next base: position 113,126,777 of record NC_062570.1, read on the forward strand.
TCCATCCCAGTGAGTGCATCAGGTCAGGCTCCACCCTCTGACCCACCCGCCTCTGTCACCTTGGAGGGGGGCTTCCCCCCTCCCCATCCCTATTCTTGGCCGGGTGTCCCTTTGACCTCCACCCTCAGCAGTGTCATTTTGTGAAATCAAGCTGGCTTCCAATAGCCAGCATCATCAGTGACTGGAAACTTTCCCTACTTTGGCCCCTGGGACCTCCGCCCCCGGGGGCCAACAGCTTTGTTTTCTTCCTCAGTCCCCTGTAGATTGGCCCGGCAGCAAGCAATTTGCCAGGCTCCTGGCCACCACACCCCGGCTTTGCGCAGAGGCTTCCAAGAGTCGTCCTGGCCGGGGTGGTCTCTGTCCTCCCTGCATTGCGCACTGAGCAGACCCTCTCCTGGAGACGGGGGTCCACTATGGCCCTGAGCATCTTGTCTGAGCAGTTCTGCGTGGGAAGGCCTTGCAAGGTGACTCTGGGGGTAGGAGCAGGCAGGCTAGCCCTGGGGGTGAGGGTGGGGGTGGAGGGAGCCCAGAGCAGGCCCAGGCATCACACACCCCAGCCCGTGGCCCCTCTGAGCGCCATCAGTCGCTAGTGCTTCTGCGCCCCAGGGGAACCACTGCCTGGTCTAACAGTGGGCAGAGTGCTCAGGCTGGAAGGGATTTGGTCCAGGCCACCCACCTGCCGGCTGGCTGCAGAGCGAAGGTAGGCATTCTTGCAGGGGACCCCCCCCCCAGTGCCTTCTACAGTCCCTGGGGCTGAAAGGGGCCCCTGTGGGCAGGCAAGTATCCCAGGCTTGTCTCCTGGTGGCCTGGCTGCATCCCCCTGACCTTCAGGCTTAGGGGCCGCCCTTGAGGCACTCTTGGCCCAACATAAAATGAAAAGGTGGAAACACATGTGTGGGCCAGCAGCTTTAGATTGGGAAGGAGGCTGGGGGAGGAGGCTGGCAGGGGGGCGGCGGGGGGGGGGGTGGTGTGGGGGGAGGCTGGGGGAGCAGCCTGGGGTAGGAGGCTGGGGCTCCGCTGAGGGTCAGCCTCTTCTCTTGGAAGGGAACAGGTAGAGGGTTTCTGCTTGGAAAAGGTCTGTGCCCTTACGTGTCCTACCTGGTCTGGGGATGCCTGGAAGGGGCCCGGTTCGGCTAGTCGGGGTCTCTGGGGGATAGTTACTATGGGAAGGCCCTGGGCGGTTTAAGACCAAGGTTCTAGAGCGCCTCAGTCTGGGGGACCAGGGCTGGGGAGACCCTGGGGCCAGCAAGGAGCTCAGAGCACTTTAGAGCCTCACTCCTCAGCTCCCAGCTGGGGTGGTTCAGCAGGTCTCTTCTATGTAAGGGGCTTTGGGGTCTAATAGGGTCTCTGGGAGCAGGGGGGGTGTCGGGGGACACACAGAAGGAAATCTGCAGGAGTCGGGGCTTCCTAGCAGGAGTCCTGAGGTGCATTAGAAACACCGGGTGTGCGTGGGGGGGCGGGTCAGAGCAGACATGTAGCACAAGGACAAAGGGCTCCGGTTTCTGGGGTTCCCCCTAGGTTCCAGGAGTGTCGGTGACTGGGACAAAAATGATGACCATTTCTTGGGCTCAGGATGAGAGAGGGGGTACCCCGACTCCCCTAGGGTGGTCTGGAGGCCCGCATGCACTCTCCCGTCTCTGGCAGAGCCCTCCCAGGCTGCCCCCCACTCACCACCATCAACCCTGCCACGGTGGCCTGGCCGGTGGACGCACCCCGGACCTGCCCGGCCAGGGAGAGGGGGGCCGAGAAAGGCTGGGGTCCCTGCGCCCCGCTCCAGCGCGGCCCTCCCGCCCCTCCCCCTTACCCGCTCCTCCTCCCCCCTGCTGCCCCCTCCCTCCTCCTCCCCGCTCCTCCCCGCTCCTCCCTTGCTCCTTCCTCCCGCTCCCTCCCTCCTCCCCGCCCCCTCCCCTCCCGGCTCCCTCCTCCCTCCTCCCTCCGCCGCCGCTCCCTCCCCGGGCTCCGCGGTTGGATCAGTCCTCTGGCATTTCCTGCAGCCGGGCCGCGCCGCCAGCTGAGCCCCGCGCGCCCGGCCCCGCCGGCTCCGAGTCGCGGCACGGTAGGGGCGCGGCGGGCGGGGAGGGCGCGGGAGGCGTCCGGGAGGGCCCGGGGAGGGGCCCGGGGCGCCCCGCGGGCCGGCCGCCGGGGTCCGGGGAGCCTAGCGCCGGGAGGCCCGCGGGGCCCGGGCACCGGGACGCAGCCCCGCGGGGAGCCCCGGCCCGGCGCGCGGAGGGGGAGCGCGGGGCGGCGGGGGGCAGGTCCCGGGCGCGCGCAGGCCGGGCCGCGGGTGGGGCCCGGGCGTGGGGAGCGGCGCGCGCGGCCCGAGTCCCGCCCGGCGGGGCCCCAGGGAGCGGGGACGCGGGAGTGCGGGGAGGGGGGGCGGCCTGCGCGCCCCCCACGCAGCCGGCCCTGGTGGGGGGGAGGGGTCTGGGCGCGGGGGTGGGTGGGGGGGTGCCGCGGCGGGCCGGGTCTGGATCCGGCCGGCCTCGCAGGGGCGGGATGGTTCCGAGGGCGGCCGTGGGGGGCGGCCGTGGGTGGGACCCCCAGCGCGAGGGAGGGAGGACCCCTGCCTCACCCACCAGCCCCAGCCACCGTCTCTAGGCCACCGGCCCCCGGGAGACAGAGCGTCAGGAAGTGTTGGGGCGGGGGGAGGGACACGAGTCTAGGAGGGTCCTGTGCACCTGAGGATTCTTGGGAGGGTGGGACGCGGTGTCGGGGGGGGGGGGGGGGGGGTGGCTGCCAGCAGCCCCTGGAGGGCCGCTCTCCAACTGGGCTCCTCCCGGCCCCGCCAGGGCCCCCTCCCCCTCTGGGCTGGGCTGTCTGCTGTCAGAAGCCAGCTGGAGTTGTCTGGGGGTGTGGACAGGGCCCTCCAGGGGCGAGGTGGCTTCTCTGCCCCCACACATCCTTGAGCTGAGCCAGGCCTGGCCTTGCTGGAGCAGCTGGTTGGATTTCTGCTCTTTTGCCGTCCCAGGATTTGACTAACTTGCTGCTCTGTCTACGCTAGAAATAATTTCTATGTCTGCCTGAGCCCCTTCCAAATGCCTTTTACAGGCGCACGCCTGTGATTGTCTCCAGGGTACAGCCCCCAGGCCAGGGGCAGGCCCAGGGCGTCACAGCTAGGGGCGCGGACACAGCCTTTGGGTTGGACGTGTGTGTCCTTGGACCTGTGCATGCCGTAGGGAACCAGGTCCCAGTCAGCAAAAACCCTGCGCTCGGCAGTCGCAGGCTGAGGGGTCTCTTGGCTGCATTTTTGCCCCAATTCCTTGGCTCCTTGAACTTGACAGGCTCTGCGAGCAGCAGGCAGTTCGGGGGCGCCTGCCGGCGGCTCCCCTCCAGGCTCCAAGCTCCAGATCTGCAGATTCTATTGTGTGCTGGCTCAGCACGCGTGTGTGGGGCAGGGCCCGGGTGCCAGGGAGGCCGACGCCGAGGGTGTCTGTCTGTCTGGGGTGTCCTGCCGGGCTGTGTTTAGAGAAGGTGACGGAACAGATGGACCGGGCGAGGACCCTCTGACCTTCTGTGCAGATGTGGAAGCCTGGGCGGTCCATCCCGGAGGCCAAGTGGCACCTCCTTCCTGGGCCGGGCCTGGCGGGGGCGGGGAGGGGGTGGGGGTGGGGTTCGGAGTGGGGCCACGAATCTGGAACCTGTCGTCTTCGAAGGTCTGCTGCTGGCTCTTTACAGAAGGCTGAACCTCCCCCCTGAGGGTGGGTTTTATTTACTATGCTGAGAGCGTCCAGGATCAATGTCTCTCCTGAAATCTCTCCTCCCGGAAGCTTCCCGAGCTGGGAGAGTAACCCGACAGGCTGCGCTCGGGGAGGGGAGAACCCCCTCCCCCTCCCCGTGACAAGCTGGCGGTTTGAAGACTGTTATGTGTCTTCCTCGGCAGCTGTGTTTTGGGGACTTGTGCTTTCTGCTGATTCGGTGGCTGAGCCGGTTGTGAGTGTGCCAGCACACGTACACGCGACCCAAGGTGACAGCAGCGTGCCCCGCCCCTCTCCCGGCTGTCGTTCAGGCGACAGGTGTGCGGCCGGCCCTGCGAAGCGGTGCGGAACCGGCTCACAGGCGAATGGGGGAGGCCCGAACCCCGGGATGGGGCCGCAGGGGGCCGAGCGCAGGGGCGCACCGTGCCTGGCAGAGGACCCTGACGTCCTGACGCGAAGGAACCGGGTATGGCCCTGGGTGCCGGCTCTGCCCCATAACCGACGGCGCCTCCAGGCCAGGGAAACAGAACTTAACAGCCGAAGGATGAGCTGTCTGAGGGTCCCAACCCAGCCCGGACAGGCTGCTCACCTGGGGAGCCGTCCGGGCGGACCATGGAACTTCTGCAGGGGGCAGTAGTGACGGGTGAATACGAGGAACTTGGACGTGGGAGCGTCTGGTTCTCTTAGCACGGGCGGTCCTTCCACACCAGGGCCCCGGCGTGCAGCGTGTGCAGGCGGGCGTGAATTTGGCTGATGCTGGCCTGGCGTCTGTGAGCGGGCACCAGCTGTGTGCTCAGGACCTGCCCGACTGAAAACGCGGACTGGGGCTGGGGACACGGGCACGACGATGGGTCCAGCCTAGAGTTCTTTGTCCGGCGAGGTGGCTGAGGAATCGTCTTCCCGGCACCAGGAGAGTCGGGGGCCCAAGATGTGGGGCAGCCTGAAAGAGCTTCAGGGAGGGAGCTGCAGAGCCTGAAGTCGCAGAGAGGGGTGCACGATGACCCCAGGAAGGGCCCCAGAGCCGTCCGGCCGGGCCCCCCGGGAGGCCCAGGGCCACCGGAGAACTGCCAGCATTATCTAGGCCATCGAGCCAGGGAGAGACGGTCCCCACCGCTCGGGACCTGAGCTGGCCGGCTGGCTCTAGGGGATCCAGGATACGCGGCGGGCCTTTGTCGCACGTCTCAAAGCCAGGGCTTGGTGTAGCCTACCTGACGTCCACTCTTCTGTCCAGGCCCGGCCCTGGCTGTCCTCCAGCAGCCGCTGGACCACACCAGCCACCCAGCGGGCTCCAATCCTGCCCTTCTGGTCCTTCTCCGGCCAGCAGCCAGCATGAGCTTTAAAAATATAGACCACATCACATAGCTTCCCCATTAGAGTGCCCCGTGATTCACACTGATCTCCCAATAATTCCAGACTCCTTCCTGAGCCGCACAAGGTCCCGTCCACCTCTGTCAGGTCTCCCTCGCCGGCGTCCAGCCCCAGGCCCAGCCTCCGTCACTCCGGGGCCTTTGAATTCCCCGTGCCCTCTGCCCAGGATGCTGATTCAGACCTCAACTCGGGTGTCGCTTCTCCTGGAGACCCTCCGTCCCCGATGACAGTGCCCGTGGCTGGGGGGCCATGCTTTGTTCCTTAGCAGCCCTGATCCGTGTCTCAACGATCTCCATTCCGCGTTGGTTTCATTGAATGACTGGCTGTGGAGAGAGCAGGTGGGCCAGAGCCGGGCCCACGGCGGGCACTATTAGCACGGGTGGTCGTTGTTCGTTTGTTGGCTGAATGTGTGCTCGGGGCCTGGCACGTAGTGGGTGCTCTGGTCACGGGAAGCCCTAGGATCGTCGTTGCCTGGGGGAGCCGGTGTCTGGATGCGATGCCCTCCCCCCACACTGTCCCGAATCTCCCAGATCTCCTGTCCCTGTCCCCTGGCTTCACCGGATGTGCTCATATTCAAAAGGCCCAGCTTCCCGCCTTCCCCAGGGTGACTGTCATTCCTGAATTGTAAATAGAGAGCGCACGGGGCTTACCTGGGAGGAACGCCTAATGTTTTATTTGGCAAGCGAGGTGGCCTGGCCTGCCTCAGCCCCTCTGACCCTGGCTGGGACGAAGGGCTCAAGGGGAAGATGAGGCCCCCACGGCTGATCGGTGCCCGCCCAGTCACAGGGATGTGCACAAGGCTTAAGGAGACCTTGAGGAGGGGATCTGGGAATACCCCATCCCACAGGCTAAGGCCAGGGGAGTCGGGAAACCAGGCGCAGGCCACGCTCTGCTGTGGAGACAGGCAAGTCCCCAGGAGGCGGAGGGAGGAGGGGGAGCAGGGCCTCCTGGTCCTCTGCCGGCCAGCAGGCAGGGTGGCGCTTTTGTCCCTCACCCACAGCCACATTGGGAAGAGCCTCTTCCACGAAGGGCAGACCGTCCAGGCCGAGGGGAGGGGGCCCCTGTGGTGGCATCCTGCCGCCTGCTGGGGTAAATAGGCACCAGGAGGGTCGCGTAAAGGGCCTGCTGCTGCTGGGGAGGAACGGTGGGCCGGTGTCCTGCCCGCCTATTGGGGCGAATATGACAGAGTGCCCTTCAGAGGGCCTGCGGTGACACATCAGCTTCCCTGGGCCACCACGGCCCCAGGGGACCACGAGCGGCCCAACAGGAAGGCCATTCTAGGACAGACTCCACCCCGCTCGTCAGGAAGGCCCCCGAGCCCAGAGCCCGCACACGCAGACCTGAAGTCCCCCTGCTCTGGGACGTGAACTGTTGCCAGGGGCCCGCGCTGCTTACGGGGTGTCGGTGGGGTGTGGCTTTCTGTGCCTTGGCTGCTTTGTCACGCCTGGGACTGGGTTTCGGGTTCTTCTCATTTGCCACCAGTGCTCGGCCACCCTGGAGGCGGGGAGGCCTTCGGGATGCCCTTACCGGCACGGCTCTCCCCTGGGCGTAGGCTGTGGGCTCCTCGCCCCAAGCTTGGGAGGCAGGGGGTGCCCTGTTTCCACCTCTCCGCAGTGTGCCCCGGAACAGAGCCCTCTCGTGGTCTCTGGGGTAGCACTGGGGTAGCAGCACAGCCCTGTCCTTCCTGGGATCCCTGTCCCTTCTCCCCCGCCCCTCCCCGGGCTGCAGGGGCCCGGCTGAGCAGGGAGGTGACTCAACAACAGGAGATCCTGACCCGGGCCCCCGGCGCCTGGCACAGACCTGGGGCTTCGGGTCGGGGAGAGGCCTGGCCGGGACCGAGGGGTGGGTGGTGTTAGGGCTCAGGGCGGATTTGGAGGCCTGGCCAAGGAAGATCTGGCTCAGGGATTCCTGATGGCAATCCGTTTACCTCCTAAAACTGCCTTTCCCCGCTTGTAAGACGGGCCACAGCAGTCCCGAGAGAAGTCGGGAGAGGGGCTGCTGTGCCCCTTGGGTAAGCGTCCGCCTCCAGTTGGTGGCTCTGGCCCAGCTCCTTGTGGGTCAGGAACCAGACGTCCGTGTTGACCCGAGGCCAGCTGCACAGAAGGGCCTCGGGGGTGCTGGGACCTGGCATTAAAGCCCAAAGCTGGGCCATAGGTGTCGTGCAGTGGAGGGGGTAGGACCTGTCGCCTGGACCTCTCTGCCTTAGCATATGCTGTTCCCTGCCTGGAAAACTCTTGAATACAGCAGACGGGACGTTCGGGGAGGCTCAGCCCTGGCCGGACACCTTCTCTGTGGAGCCTGAAGTCTCCGGGGCGACCATCTGTCCTTTCCCTTCCCATGTGCCTGGTCGTCTCTGCTACCGGCCCCAGTCCCTCCCGTCTGAGCCCCCGACTCCCTCTCACACTTGCTGGGAGAACGTCGTTTGTCCTTTCCCGGCTGCTCCGCGAGCCGCTGCTTTTGTTTGTTTGCTTTGGGTGTTTTGTTTTTCCACGCAGAGGCAGGCAGATAGCTGGAGCTCGTGAGGCCGGATGCCCCGGTCTGTAAACACCTCCTGTAGAAAGTGCTCCTGACTTCCTGTGGGGAGTCTGTGCGGTGACCCGTCCGACCGCACGGATGCCCAGCGCCCGGTGATTAGAACGGAGGCTCGGCGGTCGGCAAACTGGGCGGGAGTCCCTGCCCGATTCTGACGGTTCACCAGGCCGGGCGCCCACCCTGGGCGAGCCCCTTAAGCTCCAGGCCTCGGTTTTCCCATCTGTGAAATGGGCCATCACGGCAGCGAGAGCGGGGTCGAAAGTGCAGAGCCGGCCCGGGCTTGGGTTAGGCGCGGCCGGGAACAGGGAGGGACTGTCTCCTTATCACCAATTAAAACCTCGATGAGTGGTTAATGATTGTGAAATGTTTAAACACCGGAACCACACAAAAGAATACAACCAGTCCCGGCTCTGTTCTCGAGGCCTCAACATCTGGCTCTGTTTGCTTCAAGTTTAAGGGCTGGGAGCTCCAGTAGAGCACAGGACCCAGACCGCCCGCCCTGAGCCACGCGGGGCCCTGCTTCCCAGAGGGTTTGTGAGCGGACGTTCCCAGGCGTTTTTGTGTTTTGACTATATATGGATGGACCCACACACAAATGCAGGCGCCTCCAGCCGACGCTTCCCTCGTGCTCTCTCTGGTTCCATCGTGACTTTGGAGTAGCAGAGAACCGCAGAAACGCACGTACGCAGGCTCCTGAGCCGCCCCGTCACAAGTGACCGGTCCTCGTTCGTGTTCTCTGCTTTCTGTAAAGAACACATTGCGTATTTCCCTTCTCTTGCCGAGGGACGTTCAGGTCGTTTCTGTCGTCTCCCAGGAGCGTGTTGTGTGTTCGGGGGTCTCCTGGGGCACGAGGCAGGAGCCGCCCTGGGGTATTGGCCCGGCTGGATGTGGCCAGGTGGCGGCCAGGGACACCCCAGCACGTGTCGGGGGGAGTCAGCCTGTCCCCTCGAGCAGCTGGGGCAAAGAACACACGGCAGGGGCAGAGCTGAAGTGACAACATTTGGTTAGCGGGGGCTCCTCCCGGGACCCAGGCCCAGGCTGGGGGGAGGGGGCCGTGTCCACTGGGAGGGCAAGGGTCCTGGGCTCCAGAGACGCACTTTCTTAGCAAGTTCACCGACTCTGCTGGCCTTGGGGCCCCACCTGCCACGTCCTGTCCCTGTGGGAAGACCACAGGCTCTCCCATCCCACTGGAGGAGCATGCCTCCCCCCTACCTGCCCTTGGCCCAGGGCTGCAGGCCGAATGGCCCCACCGCAGGGGCACATGCTACATACATGTTTGCCAGGGTCCCCAAGGGGTCCCTCAGTGACCAGCATGTTCTGTTAACCGGAGATCTATAACGTCGTGGCTCCAGTGGATAACACACTATTGTGTCATTGAAATATGCTGAGAGAGGGGCACCCGGGGCGGGGCTCAGTGGGGTAAGCATCTGACTCGTGATCACAACTCAGGTCATGATCCCCCAGTTCATGAGTTCGAGCCCCGCGTCGGGCTGTGCGGTGAGCGTGCAAAGCCTGCTTGGGACTCTCTCTCGCTCCCTCTCTCTCTGCCCCTCCCCCTCTGGTATGCTCATTCTCTCTCAAAATAAATAAACCTAAAAAAAATCAAGAAGTAATATGCTAAGAGAGTAGAACTTAGATGTTTTCACCTCCACGGAAAAGATAAATATCAAGGTGATAGATGTACTCACTCGAGGCGGGGGGGGGGGGGGGGGTCCTTTCACGATGTGTAGGGACATGGGAGCAGCGTGACGTGCACTTTAAATATCTTACAAATTTCTTTTACACCTCGATAGGCGGGGAACAAAAGTAGCCAGAACCAGAGATGGCCAGGGTCCAGCTGAGGGTTCTGCCCCCAGCTGGTTAGAGCAGAGAGGCCCCAGGTTGAAACACTCTGGCCGGGAGCCAGAGGTGGGCGCCTCGGGGCACGTGACGGCCACACCCCACACCCCGGTATTGCCGTCCCTCCACGGTAGCCCCTATGGAACCAAACACAGCCCTTCCTTCAGGGTGGGTGCGGACGACGCCCCGGTGGGCCGGGGGTGCTGATGCCCACTGAGCGGAGTCCTCAGAGCCCGCAGGCGTCTGCCCTCCGGCCCTACACTCTAGAACACGCGGCGGGGGCGGAGGGGGGCGTCTTCCCCGGTCCCCTGCCCCTCCCCGTTTCACAGCAGGTGGGTGGCTGCTGTGTGGCATCCTTGGCCAGGCGGTGTGGGGCGTGTGGGGACCTGTACCCACCCTGCAGAGGAGGAAGGGGAGGAGGGGAAGAGCTCAGCGGCCTCGGCCCATGCGGTTAGAGCACCGGGAGCACCCCGTGGGAAGAGCAGGCAATCCTGGGAGCACCTGGGTGGGGCGGACCACGTGAGCTTCGTAAGGGCCCTGCCCAGAACCCCCAGGTCAGCACCAAGGGGGAGGGACTTCTTCCGGGTAAAGTGGACATGGGTGCGTCCCTCTTGGTGCGGCCGGGTGTCCCCGTCCCCCTTGGTGCGGCCGGGTGTCCCCGTCCCCCTTGGTGCGGCCGGGTGTCCCCGTCCCCCTTGGTGCGGCCGGGTGTCCCCGTCCCCCTTGGTGCATCCGGGTGTCCCCGTCCCCCTTGGTGCGGCCGGGTGTCCCCGTCCCTCTTGGTGCGGCCGGGTGTCCCCGTCCCTCTTGGTGCGGCCGGGTGTCCCCGTCCCTCTTGGTGCGGCCGGGTGTCCCCGTCCCTCTTGGTGCATCCGTGTGTCCCCGTCCCTCTTGGTGCATCCGGGTGTCCCCGTCCCTCTTGGTGCATCCGGGTGTCCCCGTCCCTCTTGGTGCATCCGGGTGTCCCCGTCCCTCTTGGTGCATCCGGGTGTCCCCGTCCCCCTTGGTGCATCTGGGTGTCCCTGTCCCTCTTGGTGCGGCCGGGCGGGTCCTTGCCCCTTCGAGACCACCGCCGCCCCCCCCCCCCCCCCGTGGGGTGCCACCAGCTTCTACTCCCGCCTTCTGCCAGAGGGGCCTCCGGGACTGGCGGTCGGTTTTTAAACTGCGGTTTAAGGAACAGCAGGAGGAAGGCACACAGGCCAATGACTGTCTTACCAACCTGGTCGTTATTTTGAACCATGTCTGCTTTTCAGTTTATTTTTAAATCTCGAAAGCGCAAGGGACATGCTGTTTGTCTGTGGTGCGCCTGTTCTCCCCGACGTGGCCATTCATCACTTCCCGGGGCTGAGCCTGGAGGGTGACGCCCCGGCCGCCCCAGTCTGCCTGCTGGAGCAGGAGGAACCCCGAACAGTGCGTGGCCCTCGGGGACCCGCTCCTTCGGGCCACACGGGGCTTTCCCTGGCGAGGGCAGCTCACCCCGCTAAGCACCAGACCTTGAAACACTTTCAGTGGAAATCTTTCCACAGTGAGTTATACCCACAGGATGCCTTGCAGCCTTGGGGATAGGCAAGAAATAATCGAACCCTTTCCCAGCGACATTTCTTGTGGGATCGTTACGATTAATTTTAATAGTGATTCACATTTTTCTGAAGGCTTTGAAATGAGCTGTTTTCTTTAATCCTTTAAACAACCCTACGCAGCATCCCCACGCAACCCTACTGTCATCCCTGTTTTGAGACTCTGCGAGGTGCGCGATGCGGCCGGGAGGGGCACCACCTCCCCGCGTGGCCTCCCACCTGCCAACGTGGCCGTGACGGCTTGTCCACTCTACTGAGTGGCCCGAGGCTCCTTTTCTTATGCTTCTTGTTGGAGGGTTCTTGCTTATTTTATCTTCTTCTTCAAAAGGCTTGTTTCTGCTTCTAGTCCGCTCTCACCGAGGGAACCAGGTCAGTAAGATTGTTACAAGCGTGTACAGACCCAGCGTGAGCACGTGCCGAGGGAGACCCCGGGCTCGGTCAGTGAGCCGCTCAGCGTGAGCACGTGCCGAGGGAGACCCCGGGCTCGGTCAGTGAGCCGCTCGAGACCCTGAACGGAGGTGTCCTGTGATGTGATGCTTGATTTGGCCGCTCAGAGGCTTTGCTCTTTGTGGGTTCTTCGTTCTGGCCCGGGGTCCAGTGGGGACCCTCACGGAGACTGGCAGAACCCAACGGGTATGTAGCGCTCCCTCGAACCCAGACCTTCAGGGGGTTGGTCTGCTCTGTTCAAGCTCAGGAAAGGCCCCCGGGCTCCTGGGGCTGGGGCTCCCGGGCTCCAGTGCCCCGCTGTCCAGAGGCTCGGACGCTGGGGGCTTCAGATAAATTGTGAGCCAGGGAGGGGACTGCGGAACAGGCGTAAGAGGCAAATGTTTCCAAGTGGACGGGCCTGGGGCTTGGGTCCTACAGGTGCACCCTGGGCGGTGGTGGGTCTGGTTGGACTGGGAGGGCAGGCGGGGCCCTGAGCGGCGGGACAGCTTGGGTTTCTGGCCTGGGTGACCGCAAAGGGGCGTGTCTAAAAAAGCGAACGTCTGTGTGGCTTTCAGTATTTACATTTTATTTTACGGCAAAGGAGGCCACTCTGGCTGGGACCCCGGGAACGGGAACCCACAGCATCCGAGGCCTGGGCCTGCTTGGCCAAAGGAAGCACAGGGTCCCTAACCGGGGCGGGACTCTGTACTCAGCAGCTTCTGGCATTTTCGGGACACAGCTTCTGGAGTTTTCTGTGGCTTGACTTTGTTTTACTTTAAAACATGGCTCTTTAAATCCACACACTTATTTTTACATGCATTTGTATCTAAAAAGAACATTTGAGTTGCTGAGTCCTCACTGCTTGTAATAAATAGCAGGCGAATACAAAACACTGGCCTTGGCCTGGGTCGTGGCTACCCCCACACCCTGCCTCCAGGGCTGCTGTCTACGCCCCAGCCACCTGCCCTTAGACAGAGGTCAGCACTGGAAAGACCAGACCCTCCTCCCTTGCCACAGTCGGGAGGCTGGAAAGATCGTTTAAAGAGAGGAGCGTCGTCCCCAAGACCAGCGAGGATCAGAGCGCCCGCCATCACCCAGCATTGTCTGCTCTCGGTCCACGTTTCTGGGACTGTGTGTGGGTGACGTGGCTCTGGAGGCAGAGGGGCCTTCGGTGGCTGATTCCAGGGGCTTCCAGGAGCCGCTGAGTGGGACTGGTGAGTGGGAACGAGAGGCTGCTGCTGGGACACTGGGAGGTGACCTCAGTCGTGGGGCCGCGGTGTTGCCGCGTTGCCTGGCGACCCCTCCCCAGGGGACAGGCTGGCATCTGCGAAGTCTGGGCCAGTTTTCTGCCTGGTCTAGGCTGGGACTGCGTCCTCGGCTGCTGGGGTTGGGAGGGGCCTGTGGGCTGCCCGAGGGGGCGGGGCAGGGGCTGCTTTGGACACGCCCCAGATGGGGAGCCGGAAGGCCCATGTACTTGAGCGGAGCTGCGGTCCGCCCCGCCCCGTTCTCCCTCCCGCTGCCCCGTGGGGCCGTCTCTCTCCTCTCCCTCCTCCCGAGGGGCCTCAGCCTTGTCCTCCGGGCAGAGGAATGAAGGCCCCACCCGCCTTGGATTCAGGCCCTTCTCGCTCACAGCGTTCACCTTGAACCAAGTGCCGCGTCCCGCGGGGGCAGGTGTAACAAGGGACCACACACTGGGCAGGGGGGCTGAAACCAAAGAAATATTCTCTCCTAGTTCTGCAGCCAGAAGTCCAAAATCCAGGTGGGGGCAGGGCCCTCTCCTTCTGGAGGCTCTCAGGGAGGATCCTTCTGCCTCGTCCAGCCTCTCCCCTGTCTTCACGTGGCCCCTCCTGCGCCTCTCTGTCCTGTTCTCCTATAGGGACAGAGTCATTGGATCAGGGCCCACCCTCCTCCAGTGTGGCCTCACCTTCATTTGGTCACATCTGCAAAGACCCCCTTTCCACAGATGGCCCTACTCACAGGTCCCGGGGTTAGGATGTGGACGTATCTTTTGGGGGGGGGGGACACCGTTCGACCCCCTGCACCAGGAGAGGGTGGCCACCGTGGGCAGCAACCAGGAGCTCGCTGCAGAGACGAGACAGCTGGGCTCAGCTGACCGGGGTGGTGGCGAGGAGAGGGACGGCATTCTGGAAACACAGAGGTGATGTCACAGGTACAGACACGTCATGTCCCCAGCGATGCTCAGTGTGGGCCGGGGGCTGCCTTATTTATACATAAGATCCTTGAGGCTTCTGGAGAGGCGAGGGGCCACACAGGTGCCCAGGGCTTAGCTGGGAGTGACGCTGGGTCCCTGCTTCCCCTGCCCAAACGTGTGTCCCGTGAGCTTTCACGGCGCCCGCTGGGCACAGGCTGCCGGCCCTGGCATCCAGGCTGCAGGAGACCGTGGCCCTTGGCTTCCTGGCCCCTCACCTGCCCGGAGATACGAGCCCCTCCCGGCCCACGGTTGAGGCTCTCTGCTGACCCCAGGACCAGAGGAGAGAACCTGGGGGCAGGGCAGCTGTGACCGCAGATGTGTTTACCTGGGGGTCAAAGCACACCTTCAGAAAGAGCCGTCTCAAAAAAGAAAAGGGAAAAAACAGTGCTGTCTCCCGGGGGCCCCGAGAACTACTCCTGGGTGCCCCTCTGCGGTGGGGGCTGTTCCCTGCGCGTGCACGTGCACCCGCGTGCACACGCTCGTAGTCCTGAGGCCCTTCCTGCCCAGATCCCGCGCGCTGACACCTGGCGGCATTGCCCTCTCGGAGGCCGGGTGGCGAAGGGGGAGGCGGCAGCTGACGAGGTTCAGACACCTGGGTCACTCCTGGTTTGCTGAGGGTGTGCGTGCCTGCGCGTCTGTGTCTGTGTGTATGGGCACGCGCCAGTGTGCGCCCGTGTGTGCACGTGCCCGTGTGTGCACGCGCCCGAGCGCCGCTGTGTGTCTAGGGAAGGGTGGTGAGCACTCAGGGTGGAGGACGGAGCAGAGCGGCCCCGCGCTCCTGTGTGCCAGCACCAGGCACTCAGCGCACTGGTCGTGCCCAAGGACCGGCTGGCTGCCCCGCGAGCCGCTGGCACTTGGCCGGGACAGCGGCTGCCCATTGACACGTCAGGTCAGGGAGAGGTGGTGATGATCAAGGAGGAGGCTGGGGGGAGCCCTCGCCTTGGGAGCCCCGCCGTGTGCTGGGGCTGGGCACCTGCCCCGAGCGCGGGTTGGGGGGGGGAACCGGGTCAGGGGCCGGGGCCTCCGGGGGAGGCTCCTGCCAAGCCGAAGGCCCGGAGGGTCCCGCAGGCGGCTCTGCAGCAGGGGGACAGGGGCCCTGGCTGGGCCGGGTTCCCAGCCACTGGGGGTCCCCGCTCACGGGGGGCTGCGGGCCCCCAAAGGCCAGGCCGCTGGGCACCGTCGGCAGTGGCCGCTGCCCCCCGTTCCCCCACGTTGTCCTGCGGGCTCTGGATCTTAGTCGCTGCCCCTGTTTCGGGTCTGGAGCCTCCCCCCAGCTGGCTGTCACCTGTTCGCACCCTCAGAGGTGCGTGGCTTCTTTTTAAGTCTTTGAAAGTCCGAGCCTCCCGGGAGGCCGGGACTCTGATGTGCCACTTTCTTCTCTTGCTTTAAGGCTCTTACAGAATTCTCCCTTTTCGTCTTGAAGAGGAAGCTTTAAGCCTCCCCTTTTTCACTGTAGAGCATGGAAAACGTCAAATACGCGCAGAGGACGCGGAACCGGGGCCCCTCGGCACCCCGCGGCTGCCGACACCAACCCCAAAGGCGGCCGCCTCTCATCTACCTGAATGCGGTTTAAAATAGCCCTCCGAGCTCATCTGCTGTGTAGCCACCGGCAGGGAGGCAGAGCGCGTGTCCGGGTGGGGTGGGGGGGGGGGAACGGGCCCCCAAGGTTCCCCTCCAGGTCTGCGCAGGGTTCCCAGGACAGGGCCCGCCCACGGTCCACACCTGAGTGCTGTGGGCGGGGTTCTGGAGGTCACACCCCGGAGACCCCCGTGACCTTGAGGCCACCCTCCTGGAAGACGCCCAGGGGACAGAGTCCTGGGGCCATTTTTTCTCTCCCAGAGAGGCAGGCTTCTGGGGTGAGAGAGGGTCCCCAGCCTCTGCCTCCACCGATGCCTCCCGCCCCCACCGGGATCCCCCCAGTCTGTTCTTGGCCGCTCAGGCCTGCCCTGAAGGTCAGTTGTTCAGTCAGCCTCGCGTGGACACCAAGCACCTAATGTATACACGCCCCCCGTGGGTTGCGCCCCCCCCCCCCCCCGGGTCGTTAACGGCTGCTACTTGCTGAGTGCCCACTGGGTGCCCGACAGGCGGGACCCGGGCCTCCCTCCCCCGCCGCCCCCCACGCCCCTTGCCAGGCCCTCCCCTCCCACGCCCCCCGCGTCCCCCCAAGGAGACAGCGTCTCCAGTTCTCCTCACTTATTTTCAGCCTGGGGATGGCTGGGCCGGGGGCGTGTTCCTACAGCGAAGCCGCACACGCTCGTCGTGGGGCCCAGGCAGATGGAGGAGGCCCCTCGCCACGCGCACACGTGCACGCACGCAGGTCTCCGTGGTCCCTGTCACCGAGCCCTCAGGCTGCGGTGAGGCCTGCTGGCCACGCTTGGCGCCTTCCGAGCCCCTTGTCACGCAGACGTGCGTCCCGTGGCCCTTCCGCTGCCACGCTCGATGTCCACAGCAGGATGCTTCTTCCCTTGCTGGTGCCCACCTGTGCCTGGTGCCGTAAATAACCCGCAGAGCCATCCTTCGCGCCCGTATCGATCGGATGGGATTTTATTCCCTAGAGTAAGTCTCCAGGGGGTGGCTCGCCGGCCTGACGGATTCCAGGGCTTGAGGGTTTGACTCTCGTTTACAACTGCCCTCCTCCTCTCCCTCCTTCTGGTCCGTCCGTCCGTCCGTCTTCTGCCGTTCGCAAGGCCTGCTTCGGAGCTGGGCCCGCGCAGGGCTGCGTGCCAACGGGATCCGCTGGGCTGGCCTGCGGGGTACCCTGGGGGATCCCCAAATCGGAGCACTTCCCACTGACCAGCAGACCGGGGCCTGTCACCGTGGTCCGGCCTTGGTCTGTGACCAGCCCCACCCCCCTACCCGGGCAGCCGGAGGCCAAGGCAGCCCCACACCAGGCCCTTTGGGGACACACAGTGTAAGACGCATCCCACGTGAGGGCTGTGGCCGAGCACCCCTCCTCCAGCCTCTGCCAGGCTCAGCTGGGCCCTCAGGACCCCCGCCCAGCCCCAGCCGTAGCCCCCCAGCGGAGTGCCCCAGGCTCAGCGGCCAGGACGACACCCGCCCCTAGTGCCCTTGGGACTGGGCGAGGCGTGCAGCTTGTCGTGCCCCGGCCCCCTCCCCTGGGATCGCGGGTCTTTCACGTGCCTGGATTTGCCGCGGGGAGAACTGAAGCCCCGGGGTAGGGCGAGTGGTCAGATCCCCGGGAGCCTTGCTGGGGCCCAGACGCGCCCAGGCCACGCGCACCGTCCCCACTCCGAGGAGGCGCTATCTGTGTGTTTACCGCTGGGGACGGGGTGTGAGGGCAGCTGCGGTGCCAGACCCTTCTGTCCTCGGCTGAACCACGTCTCAACCCCCAGCCCCTCCACGCTGTGCGTGACGGGAAGGAGAGCGAAGGGCACACGCGTAAAGAGGGGTGCCGCTCCCCCCACCCCGGCGAAGGGGGCTCGACGCCGCCTGATCGTCTCGCGGTCTGTGTGCCTCTGTGCCAGGCGCTGTTCTGGAACAGGCTGTGGAGACTCAGCGCTTTCCCAAGCCCTGCAGGTGCCCCCAGGCTCGTCCCTCCTCCTCCCCCATCCCTGCCCGTCCTGGGCGCCCTGGGCATGCGGCCTGCTTGCGGCAGCTCAGTGATTCTGCTGAAGACGTCGCACCAAAAGTGCCACGGAAACCTAGGGGGGCTTCCCCAGGTGCCCTGTCCCCAGGGTCCAGCATCCGTGCCCGTGGGGCCCTCCCAGCCTCCTCTCTGGCTGGAATCTCTCCTAGCATTTTCTACAACCGGCCCCCCAGGTCCTTAGGGGAATCCGCTCACGAGACCCCCTTTCCACCCTCCCACGGCGAGCGAACCGGCTCCCCTCCCCTCCCCCACGAGCTCCAGGTGGCTGTCCAGAGAGAAGTGACAGTCAGCTCTCTGGGCTCCTGGTGTGGCCCAGGGTGGGGCGGTGGGCGGGCTCCCCGAGCCCCCCGTTTGCAGGTGCAGCTGCACCCCGTGTGTGTGTTCAGAGCGCGTTTCCTAACTGGACGGCTCTCAGCCCGCTTGAATCCTCTGGGAGCGCCGTGGGTGGGGGGCAAAACAAAGGTGCGTGATGGACGAGCACCCGTTCCAGAAGGTCCCGGGCCCCCTGCCGTCCCTACACTTCCTGTTCTGGGTGCTGAGATGTGCACGTTGCAGCAGGTGGCTCTTGCTGGTTCGGGTCTAAGCGCTGGCGGCTGTGATCCCTCCTCCAGGAGCTTCCAAGTGCAGACGCCTGTTCCTGGCCGACCCCGGGATGCACGGGCCCCGATGGTCGTTCCCAGCCTTGGGGTCCCGAGCAGGTCCCGGGCGGGAGTCAGATCGGGTCCTCCGTGGCCAGCTCAGCACACAGGGGAGCATTGTTGGCTCTCTGGAAGTTTCAGTGGGGGTGACGGCGAGCTGGCTGCGGTGGGGGGGGGGGCTGGCTCTCTGGAAGTTTCAGTGGGGGTGACGGCGAGCTGGGTGCGGGGCGGGGGGGCTGCGCAGGGAGGCGTGGGCAGCAAGGAGGCACCGTTGGCCCAGACACAGGTGCATCGCCAAAGGCACGGATGCATGCAGCTCCCTGGCTTCGGCGAGCTGGTGCGGGAACAGGCCAGCAGGGCAAAATAGCCAATACCTTCCAGTGCTTGCCCGGGCTCGAGGCAGAGGGACGGGGCGGGCGGGTCTGAGGCGTCATCCAGCGCATGGAGCCCTGAGGAGGTTGGTCAAGGGGGTGGGAGGGCAAGAAGTGGCTGTGCTGAGGGTCCTCGGGGCAGTGGGAGGAACCGGCAGGCCCTGGGCCTAACCCGGCTGAGCAGGAGGGGCCTGAACAGGTGGATGCAGAGCAGATGAGGGCCCGGTGGGTCCCCGCAAACCAAGGGGGGCACCGCGTACCTGCCCACGCTGGGTATGTCATGGCGAGCCCCCTACATGCCATCCCGGAGGTCTCCGTTGGGCTGGGTGACCTTCAAACCCTGCAGCGAGTTGAATGTTGAATGATGACCCCCCCAAAAGATCTGTCCTAGTCCTAGCCCCCGAGTCCGTGAATGTGACCTTGCTTGCACATGACCTTGCTTGGAATTAAGGATTTACAGATGGAGGGTCTTGGTATGAGATCGTCCTGGATTGTCCGGTGGACCCTAAATCCAGTGGCCTTTAAGAGAAAGGAAAGGGATATTAAGACAGACACACAGGGGAGGGCCATGTGACTGCAGAGGCTGGAGGGACGCTTCTTCCCTTTACCCGCCGGGTCAGAGAGCCTGGAGGGGGTGGCCCTGTGGTCTCAGGACGTGACTGGGGCGTCTGACCCCACGTGGGCTGGGGAGCCACCGGGAAGCTCCCCCGAGCACCACCTCCCGGGGGCCGGAACAGGCTGTCCCCGACACAGAGCTGAGGCTTTTGTGTGCCAATGCAGGTGCCCAGGGCGGGGCCCCAACTGGCAGGCTGGGTTCCCTGGGGCGTCCCGGGAGGCAGGCGCCGAGGAAGGGACAGCGGGCCGTCAGGACCTGACGTGGCAGGACGGGTGTCCATCCTGACCCAAAAGGACATGTCATGACCCAGGACCAGCTCTTTGTCACTCTCGGTATCATTTTTAGCTGTCCCCTGTTGCTCACGAGGCGCCTGCTTAGCGCTTCGTGTCTCGGGACCTGTCATCTTACAGTGTGACCCGTGTGTCGGGAACAGACCCAAATGTAGGTCTCGGGACATTGGGAATAAGCCTTCTCATCTCCCCCACAGCGGTTTCTCAGTCCTGATAGCTCTGGGGGACCCACGCTCGGCGACCTGGGTCATCAGGGGTTCCTTCTCCATGTCTCAGCGACTCCACTGGATGGCTCACAGGTGGCAGGACTCGGGGCTGGATGGTCGCTGCTTCAGTGTCCGTAAAGTGGCTCAGGCGTGCCAACAAGGCTGCTAGAGAGAGGGTCATGGGTCAGTGCCACGCGTGGGGATGATGGTCAGTGGAGATGTGGTAAGTTGTGAAAATTCAACTTTTTAATGTTTGTTTATTTTTGAGAGAGAGACAGACAGAGCGTGAGCAGGGGAGGGGCAGAGAGAGAGGGAGACACAGAATGTGAAGGAGGCTCCAGGCTCCGAGCAGTCAGCACAGAGCCCGACACGGGGCTTGAACCCATGAACCGTGAGATTGTGACCTGAGTGAAGTTGGACGCTCCACCAATGGAGCCACCCACATGCCCCGGTGGAAATTCAACTTTTTAAAACAGAAACCGTGCCCCACCCCACACAAGTGCCTCTGCCCGAGTTCCTGACACAGCCCTCCAGGGCCTGTGGACGGGGTTACAATACTTTACTCTTTTCGCGGATGGAGAACAGTCCCTGGCGTGGATGGGCCGAGGCTCACCCGTCCACCCGCCGGCAGGTGCCCGGGCCGTCGTGACTGAACGTGGGTGCCCACATCGCTGTGTGGAATACGTCTTCGTTTCCCTTTTGGCCTCTTCGGGGACCCGAGGCATGGCCCCCCGTGTTTCACGGGTCAGGCCAGTGTCTCCTGACACTTTCTCCCCAGGAGGCTGGGTGCCCCCACCTGGGGTTGGCTCCGGGCTGGTGGCAGGTCCTGGGGGCCTTTTGGGCACCGCATCCTTGAGCCGTCACGTCACCTTCCTGGACCGTCCCCACCGTGGCGGGAGGGGCAGAGGGTGCTTGGCTCTGTGCCACCGTGGTCCCACCTGACTGGCAGGGCCACTTTCTCCTCCAGACACATGACTTCTGCCAGAACCAGTTTCCCCGTAAGCCAGCAGGGCGGGGCTGGTGGAGGCGGGGACCGGGGGTGCCCAGCTCCGGGTCACCAGGAGCTCGCCACGGTTGGTTAGCAGAGCGGCCCAGACGGCAGGGCTGCGGCTCGTACCCCAGCGGCGGCCTGCCCAGCCGGTCCGCGGGGGAATAAGGCTTCACGCTGGAGGCTGAAGGGAGGGGGGGCCCGGACCCCTGGGAGACCCCGTCGGCTGCTCGCCGGATGGATGAAAACCTGCAGGGCCAGGCTGCGCGAGGGGGAGGATGGCACAGCGCACAGTGGGAGTCGGCAGAGGTGGGCCCGCTGAGCGCAGGCCTGGGAGTGGCGGGGGGGAGGACGGCCTGTCCACCCAGCGGGGTCCTGGGCTCTCACCCAGGGCCGGGAAGCCTGGGGACATCGCAAAGACGCAGCCCGGCAAACGTTCCCTCTCTGGAGTTCCGGTCCCGGCTCCCGGAACAGTCCCCGCAGAAGTGGGCGATGTGGGGGGCCCAGCACCACCTGCTCCGGGCGAGCTGGGAGCGGGGAGGCCCTCCACGAACCGGCCGCGTGGCCCTGGCCGAGTCAGCTGGTTCTCGGGCCTCAGTTACTGCATCCGTGAAATGGAGAGAAGGCATGCGAAGGGAGCGTTTGAATGCTTGGGTTTTTTTTTTTTTTTTTTTTTTTTGCTTTGCTTTCCAGACTTGGATCCTCCCAGCCCCTGGACAGAGTGGGAGGCAGACGTGGGGGGGATCGTGCCTGCCGCCCACCTGCTGACTCACTCAGCATCCGGTGCCAGTGAGGACAGAGCGCAGGGGTGGCGGGCACACGTTGGTGGAGCTTCTGCTGTGTGAGAACCGGCACCCGCCGCTGAGCAGGGAGTTTCCAGTTTATACAAGGATTCGCCGTCCACGTCGGGGAAGCCAGGCCTCCCTTGGGCCCCTCCACGCCGCAAAACCCCGTGAAACCTGCTCCCACCTCAGTGCTCTGCGGGCAGGAGCTTGAGCCCTTCTGGAAGCTCCAGTCTGCGGGGGACCTGGGAGCCTGGGGGCTGAGCCCGTGTAGGATGGGGAGGGGGGAGTGTGGGGGTGCACGTCCCGTCCCAGGGCAGGTTCTCCTGGAGGAAGCCGGCTACCGCCCATTTCCAGGTGGGCGGGAGGGAGGCAGGGGGTTTCTGCACCCCTGCACTCGGGCCGGGAGACACGTTTGGCCTTTGGCAGGAGCAGCCGCGGCTCTGGGTGGTGGTCCCACCTGTCTCGGGTCCTTGGCGGCTCCTGCGAGTGGGGGAGCTGCAGCCGGGCATGGCTCAGATCCCTGAGCAGCGCTCCCAGGTGGCTCCGTTGACCCCGCGTGCACGGAGGGGCAGAGGGGACCGCGCGGGCCCGGGGTTCCGCTGCCGTCCGGGGCAGGGAGGTGCTCCCGCCCAGATCTGGAGCCCTGTCCCCTGCAGGGGAGAGTCTGGAGGGGTCCGTTAGGAAGGAAGCTTCACCCTGACCCGGGACCCGCGTGGCCTGGGAGTGGTTTTGTGGAGTCCGGGTCCGGTGGGGCATGAAGGAGGGGGCAATAGAATTGTCCACCGAATAGGCGGCCGCCGGACACGTGTCTTCCGTGTTACCTATTTGAGACGGTCAGTTGTGGCAGAGGCTCGATCATTTTGCCCCCGACTTCCGCTCACGCTGCCATCTCAGCCCTCGTGTGGCCGGACCACGGGCACTAAATGAATGGTGCACGTGGGAAGGAGATGCCCGCAGCCGGCGAGTGGGGAGCGGGGAAGGGGCCTGTGGGAATCCCGCGTTGTTCAAGGTAGATTCCGCCTGGACCGTGCCCGAGGCTGGTTCTGGGACAGGATGGAGCATAATTACTGCGTGGCGTCCAGCAGCCCGATTCCCCGGGCCGCCGTGCGAACCCACCGAGGGTCCCCGCGTGCACGTCCCACCTTTGCGTTTCGTGGGCACTGTTCGCGGTCTCTCCCGCGCCTTCCGGAGCCCCCCGCTCCCCCAGCCTCATTCCACCCGGGGAGGGAGACTGTGCTGGTTTCTGCTGGCCCTGGCGCTCGCCGTCTCGGTCCCCGTGGCGTCCCCGTGGCGTCCCTGTGGCGTCCCCGCGCTCCTGAGCCACCAGGCTTATTTCTTTAGGGCTTAGCGTCACAAACAGTGGTAGTTCGCGTTTCCTGGCAAACAGCACACGCAGCCCTTCTAAACCTTTCCTGAGCCTCGTCTGTTAGCCTGCACAGCGGCCCTCCACGTCCGTACCGTCATCGGCCTGTCACAGACCGGGAAACCACGGCACAGAGCAGTGGAATGGCCCGTGTGCCCCGACAGGGGCTGCCTTCCGTCCTGTCCCACTCGTGTTCTCTTTGTGGGCTCCTGTCGACGACTGTGGCAGGAAGTGAGAACAGCACCATGTCCGAGTGTATGGGTTAGGGTTCTCGTGTGTGTGTGTGTGTGTGTGTGCAGGCTGGTGTGCAAGCCCAGAGGATGGGGAGCCAGGAGCCCCCCCGTCGCTGACTTGACTCTGTGCAGCAGGTGTGTGTAGTATGTTGCCCATCCCCAGGGGTCCAGGCCGCCCCCCTTTCTGATGGCGGGTGGGGGGGCCCCAAGGCCAGCTGGGCTGGTGGACGTGGTGCAGCCATGATGCTCCGGTCGTGCCCCAGAACAGCCTCGGGCACTGCCCAGGTGGGATTTACATTGTGTGAAAACTGGACGTGACGTTCGCACAGACCCCACATGCCCAGGAGCACGGGACCAGGGGCTGGGCACAGGGGGTCCTTCAAGATCCGGGGCGCGTGTCCCCTGAGCGTGCCAGGGCGCCTCCCACCCAGCGCCGAGCAGCCTGGGGCCAGGCAGGCTGGCGTCTAAGACGACCCACGACAGAACCGGTGAAGGGGCCGCGTGCGTAAGAACACCCTTCTTTGGAGAGGGGAACGGTCCGTCCGGGGTGCAGAACTAGCTGGGCCTCCTTGTCGGCCTCCCCTTCCTGAGACGCCCAGCAAACCGGGCGGCCCGACCGGGCAGGGGGCCCCGGAACCACCCTCCTCCCTCCTGAGGGCTCAGCCTGCCGGTGGAGTCCAAGGTGGTGACCGCTGTTGAGGGACCCCCGGTTCCCCTCCGCAGAGGGAGATCCACCTGGGGGCATCCCTGCCTGCACACTCTCCCCCTCCCAGGGTCCCCAGCAGGGTGCGGCCCCAGCCCTCGGCTTCCCCCCCTCCGCAGGGTCCCCCTTCCCCTCGGGAAGGGCCGACACCTGCCGACCCCAGAGTCTCCTGAGCAGGAGTAGCTGCAGAGGGTCCCATGGGGGGATGTGGGGGCGGGCAGTGGGGGACACTGAGGCTGGAGGGGTCTGGAGGAGAGGGGAGGCTGGCCCGAGCCCCTGGGGTCCGCAGTGACCCGCCTCCCTGCACTGTACCCCCGCCCCAGCCTGCTGCAGCCCCTGGGGCCCCAGCCTCGGGGGGAGTGAGGCACACGTGAGCTGTGGCTCACTGCAGCCCGTGACCCACTTTCTCCAGCTTTCTTGCGGGAGTTGTCTGCCCACACGCGAGGCTCCAGCCCCATAATAAGGGAAGACGAGCAGCCGGCTCCAGGCAGAAGCGCCCCAGCTTTGGCCGTGTGCCCCCACTGCGGCGGCCACCTAACTGCGGGGCCGTCAGTCCCCCTACCAGGGCAGACAGCGGCCCGTGGGGCCTCCTCCCCGGGGGGGAGAGCCGGGCGGTGGGGGCGCCCAGAGAGAGGGCTTCAGCACCCCGGGCAGGTCCCCCCCACCCCCCACCCCCCGCCCAGGTACGTCCAGGACTTGCAGACGGAGGCCAGGCCCCCCACATGGGCTTCCTCTTCCAGAGGGGGCGTGAGGTCGCTCCTGGGCCCCAACCCACCTCCCTGCTCCAGGTGTGGGAGGGTGGGGCGGGGTCCCTGACCGCCGCGGGCCCAGGTCTCCTAGCTGGGCTCCTGATGCCCCCTCTTGCGGTGGCCCTCCCCACTGCACCCCCGCCCCAGAGGGGATTACAGTCTGCCTCTGAAAATCAGCCCCCTTCAGTCGGGACAGCCGCAGGATCTGGGGGGGACATGGTGGGGTCAGGCCTTCAGGGCACCACAGGGAGCCCAGCCCGGGGACTGGGGCTCCCAGAACCGGGTGGGAATGGTGTGCACCGGGCAGTGCGTGTGGGCGGTGCCCAGGCCAGCTGACCCCGGCCCTCAGCTTGCAGTTGGCCCGGTGTCGGTCAGGAGGCCAGGTGGGCGGATGCCAGAACCCGGCCCTAACCCACAGCCGCATGACCCAGCTGAGTCAGCCTGAGAAACGCCCAGGCCGGCAGGCCACTTCCTGCCCCCGCCCCGCGTTCCTCCACACTCCACAGCCACGGCTGGGAAATGTCTCTCTGGGGGAGGCCCCGCTTCTGCTGACCACCCCCCCACCGGAGCCTGGCCCCCTCCCCTCCATTCTGGCCCTGGCTTCAGCCCTCCACAGCACAGAAGGGACTCGGGGCTTGAAGCTGTGCCACTAGAGAGGGCCTGGCTTATGCCACGGGGCCTTACACTGGTCATTTTCCCTCTGGGGGCCTTGGTTTCTGCATCTTTTCAACAGGACATTGAGACCTTCTCTCCCTCCCTGCCTCTTGGGCGCCATTGCATTGCATCTGATGGGGGACCACGTGTGAAAGGGCCCAGGGGCACCTTGAGGGTCATCAGCACAGCAGGTAGACTGGGAACACCCCAGTCCCAAAGCCCCTTGGGGCCCGAACACCAGTCCAGGTGGGCACCGGGAGACCTCGAAGGACCAGCCCCCACACACCAAAGTGCATGCTGGGATGTCCTGAAGAGGCTGCCACTCCCCTGGGGCCTTCTCACCCTGCCCAGGTTGAGCCAAGTGGTCGGTCCAGCCAGGGGACGGCAGCCCGGCACGCTTCTGGAAACTCGTGCTGGTGTCTGCCCTCTGGAGGGACCAGAGCAGCTGCTGGGCTGGAGCGTAGGGTGGCCTCCCTGGCGTGGCTCTGGAGACCTGGGTGGTTTTTCCCCTCAGCAGGGTCCTCACGGCCACTAGCCTTGGGACCTTAGCAGGTTTCTGGAACGTAAGGGGGTGTTGTTGACAGGGTGGCTGCTGTCTTCCAACTGATGGCTGCTGTCTTCTAACTGATGGCTGCTGTCCTTCCCTGTGCATTGGCTGTGAGGTCAGAGAGCCAAACGGCGAGGGGGCTTATGTCGCTTCATCCCTGAGCCTGTCTGTGACTTTGGAGCGTTTTTCCCGCAGCCTTTTACGGTCCCCTGCATTCAGGCAAAGGTATGAGCCCAGCCACGCTGGCGGCGGTGGTGGTGGGAGCCAGGCGACGAGGCCCTGCTTCTCTGCTCCCATCGGTGACAAAGAGCCGCTGTTGACCTGAGCCCTGTCCCCCCTGCCTGGGAGCCTCTGCTCTTGCCCCCAGCACGGCTGGGCCGGACCCGTCACTCTGGCCCCTGGTCTGAGAGCTCACCAGGCCCCTGTGGGCCCCTCCCTGGGCCCCCGCGGGTCTGGGGCTTTGCCCTCCCCTGCTCAGAAGAAACCTCCATTTACAAATAGTGCATGCCAGGGACTTGGAGCGAAACGGGCGAGCTGGGGCACACAGCCGTCGGCAGTGGGGCTGGACCCCTCTCCCCAGCTCTGTGTGTGGTCCCCAGGCATCTGTGGGGGGACCGGGGGAATGTGGTCAGAACCGTACCCCCACTTGTGCGCCTGCGGGTGGAGTGGGAGGTGCGTCCATTCTGCTGGATCCTGCTGGATTCCTTCTCTGTCTCAGGCCTTCCCACGGAGAGCTGAGGCTTGGCGGGTTTTGGCCCAGATAACCGGGCTGTGCGTCCCGCCTGCGGAGCCCTGATAAGGCACCAGTGACCTTTCTTTATAAGGATCCCATTGTTCTAGCTCGAAGGTGGGCGTCTGGGTGCTGGTGGAGGGGACAGGGCTTGGGGGCAGGAAACTGCCCAGAAGGCAGGTTCCAGTGGGGGCTGGGAGTGTGCCGGGGTGGGGGCGGGGTGGGCTCCGTGCCCACTCCCCAGGCCTTGCTGTTGGCCTTGGCCCAGCATCAGAGAGCATGTCACCTGGCAGGTGCCCAAACGAGGATGTCAACTCAGGGACGCCGGGCTGGCCCAGCCAGGGGCACAGCCTGACCTGTACCTGCGTGTTCGGGGCCAGCCCCGCGTGGGACCCGTCGCCCACTGATGTGGGGGGGCTCTCAGGCCCCAGATGGGAGACCAGAGGGAGTGCCCCTGCGCCCTTGAGCAGCTGGACCCCGGGCCTGGAGAGCAACCTGGCAGGCAGTGAGGGACAGAGGGGACGGCTGCCCACCGTGAGTGCGGCCCCAGGTTGGGGCTGGCTCAGCTGGGGGGGTCTGTGTCGTCACGTTCCCCCGTTCCTCAGCACCCCCTTCCTTCCCCGGGCTGCATGGGGGCTGCACTCCCAGGGCCTGCAAGCCTTCCGTTTCATCCTCAGGAGGCCTCCCTGTGCCAGACCCACCCCCTCCACCGCCCCTGCCGGCACCCGGAGGGCGGGGCCGCGGTCCTCTGGTGCTCGCATCACCCCTGGCGTGGCGGGCAGGTGGGGACAGGACCCTCTCCAGGGCCACGATGGAGATCTGCCCCAAACCCACCCTGGCCACCTCTCTGAGGACCCTGCCCTGCCCTGCAGAGAAGGAGGAACGAGGCCCAGGGACGTTGGCCGCACAGCCTTCATTCGCCCCAGGGGCCTCTGGGGCAGGCCGCGAGTCCCTGCTCCTGGCATGCACTGGATAGACAGTGAACAGGACGGTCAGACACCACTCCTCTCTTAGGACCTGTGTCCTGTGGGAAAAGCTAGTGGAGAAGAAAGGAACCCCAGGGAGAAGGCTCTGGAGCTCGGAGCGCTATGTGGAGAATTTGCTGTGTGAGGGGCGAGGGGGCCGGCCCTCTGGAAGGCAACGTTGCAGCTGAGTGTGGGAAGGACCCCGCCAGGCGGGGGTGTGGGTGACGGCATTCCAGGGGGGACGGTCCAGAGCAGAGGCCCTCGGGGAACGGGCTCTGCATTCTCCAGGGACAGAAAGGGGCCCGTGTGGCTGGGAGAGTAAGTGGGAGGAAGGGTGGGGCTGTGGAGGGGCTGGAAGACAGGGGCCAGGGGACTGAGGCTGGCCTGTGTTCTCTGGGCCGGGAGCCACTGGGGAGATGTGACCCGGATTAACTTTTGCAGTGGACGCAACAGCACCCCCTCCCCAACGCCTCACCCCTGCCTTGCCCACAGCAGAGATCAAGCACCCAGAGTCAACAGCAGCCAAGGGTGGGACAACAAAGGGAGGTACGAATTCAGAGACCCCTCCCCGTCTGGGCAGGTCAGAGGCGGCTTATAGGGGCCCCAGCACTCTTCTGGGGTGTCAGGACACAGAGGGGACATTCACTGGTGCACACCTGCATTGCATTCGGATTGGAGGGTGTCCATAGAACAGTTCAATTGTTTGAAGGTCACCTCTGATGTGTTGGGCCAATAGGAAGGAAGTGGGGAGAAAAGGAGGACTACTCAGCTGACTGGCTGGAAAGATCCATGGAGGAGGGAGGGAGGGAGCGATGAGAGGTTGGGTGGATAGATGGATAGATAGGCAAATGGGCAGCTGGCTGGCTGGCTGGATACATGATTGGATGGATGAATGGCTGGCTGGCTGGCTGGCTGGCTGGATGGATGGATGGATGGGTAGGTGAGTGGATGGATGGATGGATAGACAGACAGATGTGTAGATGGATGGATGGACAGATGGATGGATAAATGATTGGAGGGATGGATGGATGGGTGGGTGGATAGACAGATGGGTGGGTGGATGGATGGACGGATGGACAGGTGGGTGGGTAGGTGGATGGATGGATGGGTGGGTGGGTGGTTAAATGATTGGATGGATGAATGGGTAGGTGGGTGGATGGAAGGATGGACGGATGGACAAGTGGGTGGGTGGGTGGATAAATGGATCGATGAATGGGTGGGTGGGTGGATGGATGGACGGACAGATGGATGGGTGGGTGAGTGGATGGATGGATGGATGGATGGATGGATGGATAAATGATTGGAGGGATGGATAGGTGGGTGGATGGACAGATGGGTGGGTGGATGGATGGATGGACGGATGGACAGGTGGGTGGGTGGGGGGATGGATGGATGGATGGATGGATGGGTGGATGGGTGGGTGGATGGATGGACGGATGGATGGATGGATGGATGGGTGGATGGGTGGGGGGATGGATGGATGGATGGATGGATGGATGGATGGACGGATGGATGGATGGGTGGGGGGATGGATGGATGGATGGATGGATGGATGGATAAATGATTGGATAAATGATTGGAGGGATGGATGGATGGATGGATGGATGGGGGGATGGGTGGGGGGATGGATGGATGGATGGATAAATGATTGGAGGGATAGATGGATGGACGGGTGGATGGACAGGTGGATGGATGGAAGGGGGAGGGAAGGAGGATGGTGTACATGGGTGGATGGTGCAGCTCACAGACTAGAGTCCCACTGGCCATTAGAAGTGCTGGGGGAAGGCACCTATAGGGTCTGAGAAGGCAGCCAGGATCCTCACGCCATCTCTACTCTGCTTTGGGTGGAGCCGGGGCAGATGGGCCAGCTGGGAGCTGAGACTGAGCTGTAAGCCAGGCTCAGGCAGTGTGGACAAGAGTCCCTCCACCTGCACCAAGTCTGTAAGACTTAACCACTAAGACCGGTGAGACCCCAGGTGAGGGAGGCCTACCTGGGCCATCACCCCTCATCATCCCCCCTGGGGGCCCCTGCAGGTCAAGTTCATGTCTGACTCGTCTTGGCCACCAACCTGGGTGCTTGGAAAATCAGCCGGATGAGTCAGTCAGTCAGCTGGGCCTCGTCTCCGGTGCTGGCTTCCTGGCAGGCTAGAAGTGTCCACTGACACTGATCGGCAGGGCTGGGCCCCCCAGATGCCCGTCCTTCTGGCCCAGCAGCGGGTTTGCTAGAAGCCCAGCTGAGGTAGTGGGAGCGTCGGCCAGGAGCTGGGTTCTGAATCGGTCCCAATTGGCTCAAACACAGGCCTCTCCAGTTACTAGCTGTGTGACCTTGGGCCCAAATCCCAAACAGCAAAGGTAACCAGCTTAGCCAGGTGACAAGATAGTGGTTAGGAAGGGAAGGGCTGGGAGCCCCTCACTCTGACCCTCGGGGGGCGGGGGGACACAGAGAAGGCTCTGGGGCTGCCACGGGAGGAGGTCCCGGGCCACCACCCGATGCCCTGGGCCCCGCCCACTCCGGAGCCCCGCCCAGTCATAGCAGGAAAGGCTCTGTGTCTGAGCCCCCGCCCTGAAAGCCCAGGGCCTTGGGAGGAAATGGGGCCTTTGTCTTGGGTTTGGCAGGAAGCCACGGGCCCACCCAGGGAGGTGGTGCAGCCCCAGACCTGGAGGAGAGATGGGTCAGTGAGCCTTCACGGAGCATGTCCTCAGGGAGGGGACGGAGCATGGGATTAGGAGTCAGGGTCCCTGCTGTGCCACCACCCACCGGGCCATGACCACAGGGCAAGGCCTCCAGCTCTCCGAGCCTTGATTTCCTCATCTATAAAATGGGCTGACGGTCGGGGACTTATGTCGACCGCTTGCCCCAGGCCTGCCCAGGGCAGGAGGATCTGGGAGGAGGCCCAGGCCTGCTCGTGAGTGATGGGCTGGGCTGTGCCTGGGGCAGGGAGGAAGCTCCTTCGGGAGAGCCAGGGCAGGGTGTGAACTGGGGTGCCTCTGGCTCTCAGCACACCTGCGTTCTCTCTCGGTGGACGTTGTTGGGGCGCCTGCAACAGAGACCCCCAGGAGGCGCCGAGGCAGAGGGAGGAGAGCCAGGGGCAGGGGGTGCAGGAG
The DNA here is from genome assembly GCF_022837055.1 of Prionailurus viverrinus. NCBI lineage: Eukaryota > Metazoa > Chordata > Mammalia > Carnivora > Felidae > Prionailurus > Prionailurus viverrinus. Next base: position 113,156,976 of record NC_062570.1, read on the forward strand.
GCAGGATGTGCAGGCGGGGCCAGCTGCCCCCGGCGCTGTGGGTTGTGGACCGCACAGCCCTTCTCTCTCGGCCGCCTCCCCTGTGTGCGTCAGCGGCCATCTCCCCTCGAATGGCTCCGTCACCGGGGAGGGCGGGTCTGGTGGCCTGGCCTGGGTCCATGGCACATCTCAGGTCCACTTGGCTGCAGCCAGGGTCCTGCAGAGCCAAGGGAGTGCTGGCCTGGGGGTGCGGTGTCCCCAGAGCAAGGTGGGGGGCTCGTCTGGGTGGGCGGGGCTACCCGCGGGGGCGTGGTCTTTCCCACAGGGGCGTGGTCTTCCCCTGGCGACCACTCCCTGCTTGCCGGTGGGTCCCGCCCCCCCCTCCCCGCCTCCGCCAGGCCCTCCTCGTCTACTCCTGAGACGCCCCAAGTGAGGGCCTGAGTATAAGACGGGGTGACGCCCGCCACTCCGGACTCCGGGAAGTGTCTCCGTGCCCCTAAGACGGGGCGGGTGGGAGGATGCCCGCCGGCCCCTGGGCTCCCCGCTCTCAGCGTGAGGTGTGACCGCCTCTCTCCCATCCTTCCTTCCAGAAGCCTCCCAGCGCCCAGGCCATGAAGGAGGAGGCCTTCCTCAGGCGCCGTTTCTCTCTGTGTCCACCTTCCTCCACCCCCCAGAAAACCGACCCCCGGAAGCTCACCCGGAATCTGGTCTTCAGTGGAGAGAATGAGCTCTACCCTCTCGGCCCAGGTCAGTGCCCGCGGCTTCCCGGGTTTTGTCCTGGTCAGCGAGGGCGATTAAGCCCCATCCACCGTGGCGTCATGGGAGGTCAGCAGGGGGCTCCCTCGCCCGCATTATGGGGCAGTTCGTCCGTGGAGAGGCCGTGTGGTGTGGCGGCCCCAAACCTGCCCTCCTGAGACAGGCCCCCTGAACCCCCGCCCCAGTTCTGGCTGGGTGACCCTGGGCCAGCCTCAGGGCCTCTCTGGGGCTCAGTTTCCTCCTCTGTGAAATGGGGATGTGAGCTCCCAGTTACAAAGGAGTCCCGGGCTCTGGGAGGGAACAGTCCAGACTGGGTGCCCTCAGGCCGCCGGTGGGTGAAGCACTGAGCACGCAGGGGACCGGGTCACCCGTACCTGCTGGGGCTTGCCCGGTCCCAGGTCCCCGCCACCCCAGCTCCTCGTGCCTCCCGGGCCCGCCCAGCAGAGCCCAAGCTGAGCGCCGTCTGTGTGTCTGTGACTGCTGCCCCAGAGGGCCCGCCTCCCCCCCCATCCTGGGAGACATCGCCTCCTCGGCCTGCCCGCCCCTCGGCCGCTGCCAGCTTCGGGAGGGAGGAGAGGGACGCCCCAGCTGTTCCCGGCCGCAGTGTCCGTCCTGCCCCCACCTGCCACCGGGAGAGCCTCAGGCCAATAGGCTGTCAGGACGTGAGGGGCTTCTGGGGACATCCCACCCAGTCTCACGAGCAGATAGGAACATGCTGTGTCAGGTCTCACGGGCCAGGGCACAGGACACCTAGGGAAATAAAGCTGACATCTCTTCTCTGCTGCCATGCCCTCTCGGGAGCAGGGGGTGGAGGGGGTGGGAAGGACACATCCCAGTTGGTGGCCGGTCTCAGAGGTCTTTGGTCCCCAGAGTGGCCGCCCCATGCAGTGTGGAACCCGGCAGGTGAAGACCTTTTCTCAGGAGGGGAGGTCAGGTCCTGGGGGCAGGGGTGAGGAGGTGGGTGTGGACGGAGGAGAGGAGCCAGTTCCAAGAGGAGCTCCCTTGAGCTGGGAGGATCCCCCAGCAGGCGTCACCCACGCTGGGAGGCGACAGAGGCCAGGGGAGCCCCCCAGGACAGCCCTTGAATCGAGGGGGCCTGGAGGAGAGGGCACCTTGGAGGTGGGGAAAGCCCCGTGCTCACCGCCCAGCCCGGGCCTCGGGTCAGGGCGCAGGGGGCTTTGCAGAAGCAGAGGCAGCGAGGCAGCATCCCTGCCGGGGCGGGAAGGCCAGGCACCTTGAGTGGCCTCTGTCCTAGGGCCTTCGCTGCCCTGGTGAAGCCGGGCCCCCCAGGACAGAATCATTTCCCCAGGTGGCCATACTGGCTCTTCTGCAGGGCATGGCTCTCGGTCCCCGGCCCCCCGGCCCCCCAGGGGCTCCGGGAGGTGGGTCTGTGGAGCCCCTGCCAGGGCTGGGTCTGGGGACACCTGTGTCCCCGCCCCACCGGGATGGTTCTCCCCCAGCGGTTACCACCTCTGCTCCTCAGCACAGGGACCCGGCTGTGAGCCCGAGACCAGCCCTTCTTCCTCCTGCCCATAAACCGCAGCCTCGGAAGCCCCGTTCAGGACAGAAGGAGCTAGGCAAGGGCGGCTGTTTCCCCGGGACTGAATCCGGACGTCTCCCCTTTCTCTCCCTTGCCCTCAACCAAGCTGGACAGGAAAACGGGCACCTGCCAGGTCGAGGTGCAGGGACAGTGCCCGGCCACCTCCCTCCCAGAGTCCAGCTCCCAGAAGGTTAGGGAGAGAGGGCAGGCCAGGCGCGGTCCAGGCACCCTGAACCCACCATGGGCCTCCAAACCTGGACACCGCGTTCCTCCCCTGAAAGCGCGGGCCTGGCCTTACGGTCCTCGAAGGACGTTCCGCGCCCAGGGTGCCCGGGCTCCTCCCTGTGCCCAGGTCCTCACTCCAGCTGCTCTCTTGCAGGGAAGGACTTGGAGCCCAATGGCCAGCCGCTGCCGAGGGATGAAGGGCCCCCGACCCCGGGCTCTGCCACCAAGGGGCCACCGGTAAGAGCCTGGCCGTGGGAGGAAGGGGACAGCCTGCCGTCCCCAGCCCACCCGGGCCCGGAGGAGTGGCTCTGAACCCCGGCCTGCGCGTCTGGGAAGGAAGGCTGGGGCGGAGTCACAAACAGTGCCGTGGGCTGTGTCATCGAAGCCGCCTTTGTGGCAAAACACGGGCCGGGGAGGCCCGGGGCCGGACCAAGGCTTGGGCTGCTCGGTGGCATTCGGGGACAGGAGATTCTAAGAGGAGTCCGCGGAGTCTTTCTGTTGTAGGCAAACCGCCGAGCCTCCCCTCCCTCTGCCTTTGCCTCGGCGCTCCCTCCACCGGGTACACCCTCCACAGGGCGAGTTCTGGAAGCCCACGCGCCCACACGCCCCGCGGGCCTCCCAGGCCAGCCTCTCCTGGCCCAGGCACGGCTGTGCCCTTCCAGGCAGAACCTCTGGTCCAGGGCAGGCGCCGAGGCCCCGGGCAGTGCGTGGAGGGTGTTAGGCGTACCCTTCTGTCCCCCAGAGGGTCTCAGGCCAGGGTCCCCAGACGTTGACGGGGGTTGGTGGCTCTGGCTTCTTGCCATGGGGCTGGGGAGCAGTGCAGACAGACAGGCGGTTGGCCCCCTGCCCGACCACCTGCGACCCTGTGTGATCTCGAGTGACTGCCTTGCTCCCCTGGGGCCTCGTGGCCTCATCCAGCAAAGGAGGGCTTGCTGTGGCTCTCGTGGTCTGTCCTTGTGTCTGCCTCGGGCGAAGAAGAAACCAAACCTTTGGTGGGTGCCCCCCACCTGCTGGAGACCGCGTGTCCCTTCCCTGGCCCCCAGGGCCGCCAGCTGGGGAGGAGGAGGCAGAGCGTAGTTATTTGCTTACTTATTTGTATTTAATTTAATTTTTTCATTTTTAATTACAGTATAACACGCATAACCCAGATTTACCGCCCTACCCGTTTCTGAGCGCGCAGCTCCGGGTGGCATTAAGCACGTTCAACTCTGTTGTGCCGCCGTCCCCCATCCACGACCGGAACCTTCCGTCTTCCGAAACGAAACTCCATCCCATTAAAACACTACCCCCCCCCTCCCCCAGCCCTGACGCCCACTGTCTGCTTTCTGTCTTTATGGATGTGAGTTCGTGAGGTCCCCGTACCAGTGAAATCCCGCAGGATCTGACCTTCTGTGACCGGCCTGTTTCAATCAGCATCACGTCCCCGAGGTCCATCCACGCCGTAGCGGGTGTCAGAACGCCCTTCCTTTTTAAGGCTCAATGCTGTTCCCTGGCAGGGGGGGACCACTTGGGCTACTTATTTTCTCAAGACACAAGTTTATGGCGTAACAACTCTGGAAACACAGCTGTGTCTTTCTACGAGCCAATAAAACACAGACACTGGCAGCAACCCTTGACTTGTTCAAATTTCAGATCCGGTCCGTTCCGTAACCGTGTCTGAGCGTCTCCCGAGGGGCACGCGCTGCTGGGGTGCTGCGTCGGGCTCACGGAGAGAACGACGTCCTGCTCTCTGGTGCGTCCGACCTGGCGGGGGGGGGGGGACAGCGCCAGACGAGACAAGGCCACCCGTAACATGTCGGCCCCTGGCGGGGGGACCCCAGATGCCGTAGGGCAACCTGGGGCTGCTGTGAGGACGCGGCTTGGGAAAAGGTACAAGCTAATACAGATCTTGTCATCTTCCTCGTGGGGCCAAGTCAAACATCCCCAAACCCGCTGTGTTAGGTGCACAACTCAGTGGTGTTTAGTGGGTGCTCGGTGCTGGGTCGTTCCGAAACCTCTCCGTCCCCCAGACGGAAACCCTTCAGAGGCTTACTTGTTCTGTTGCTGGGCCAGACGGTCGTTCTGGGGTCATGGGGAATTCTAAAGCATTCTGTGGTCAGCTTTTCGGGGAATGCCAAACTGGCTCCCACAGCCCTGCACCGTTTCACGACCCCACCAGCGACGAGGGAGGGCTCCCCTTGTTCACGTTCTCAGCACGTTTGTACTTTCCGGGTTCTCCTCCATCGTTTTGTGGTGCTCCCGGCGGCTCTGACTTGCGTGTTGCTAATGACTGATGATCCGTCCGGGGCTTCTTGACCGACCAGATGTCTCCTTGGAGAAATGTCTGTTCGGGTTCTCTGCCCGCCTTCGAGTTGTGTTGTCTTTGTTGTTGGGTCGTAAGCGCTCTTTATATATGCCAGACCTTAGACTCTGGTCAGATACGTGACTGCAAGTACTTCTGTTCTGCTCCATCCGGCCCCCCCCCCCCGCCGCACCCCCCCACCCCTCCCCCGGTCCCCAGGCCCCAGAGCCTGTGTCTCTTCCTCTGCTGCTTAAAACAAACCCCACTCCTTTGAGTCACATCTGGAGGAGAGCTGGGTGGCAGGATCGTTCATTCATTCACTCATTCATTCATTCATCCAGGATGCTCACCAAACCCCCAGCTGCCGGGGCGGGGCGTGTGCTGGGATGGAACTTCCCTGGCAGGAGTTCTAGACAACAGACAGGACTGCCTGCGTGGCGGTCATTGTAAAAGGTGTGGGGCCGGCCGGGGGCAGGTATGTCAGGGTCTGAAGGCAGCAGGGCGGTCAGAGCTGTCTTCCTTCTCGGGAGTGGCTCAGTGGGGCCTGAGGACCCAGCGACAGGGAACAGCATTCCAGGCTGGGGGAACAGCATGTGCTAAGGGGGCTGGGGCACGGTGCGTGAGAGGCCCGGCTCCCCAGGAGGACAACCGGGAGCGTCTCTGTAGCTCAGTCCCGGCCCCCAAGAGACTTGTCACCCGCCAAGTCTGGCATGCACGCCGTCACCCGAGCTTCAGCTCCGAGACTGGGCTCTAGAGGCCGCAGGCACCCCTGTCCTTCCTGTGACTCAGCCCCAGCTCGGCCCTCACGAGCTGTGTGACCCTGGGCAGGCTCGGAGCCTCTCTGTGCCACAGTCTCATCTGCGGGATGTGGACGATGATGATGACCCACGGCTCTCGCAGCTCTGTCACTTGTGGTGGCCTGCCCCTCCTTTCCACCCCCAGGGCCTGAAGCTTCTGAAGCTTCTCAGGGGAGAAGCGGCCACGAACCATAGGATTTTCACGTCTCACAAAATATTATTCTCTGGACGTTTTTTTGGCCACTTAAAAAGTTGAAACCGTTCTGAGCTCACAGGCTGAACAGAAAGGGGGCGGGGGGCGGGATTCGGGCCACAGTTTGCTCCGCCCTCCGCCTCTTAGCCTTTAGTCCTGGCCTTTTCTCCACCCGCAGGGCCTCAGTTTCTCTATCTGTTAAAGGACCGCAGCCCCTTCCAGCCCCAGATCCTGGATTACTGCTCTCAGCCCGTGCAGCGTGTCCAGCGGGCCTGGCAGGCTGTGCCTCATCCTCGGCTCTGGTCTGGGCTCAGGACAGGGCTTGGGCATTGCCCACCACTCAGCAGCTCCCAGGGCACCAGGAGTGAGAGTCCCCTCTGCACGTGTGCCCCCCCCCAGAGGCTGGACACACGGCAGTGGCTAGGGTGGATGCTTCCCGGCACCCCTGAGCTCCTGTCCACCTGCTGTCCTCAGCCTCCCTGACTTGTCCGTCTCTGTACCCTCGGCCCCCACCACTGCTGATAAACTGAACAGAGGGTGTTGGACGGGTGTGAGGACAGTACCTTTCTCTGATCTCTCTGGTTCTCTTGGCCTCCAGCCCACCTGGCCACCCCCAGCCCTCTGCATCCCCAGAATGCACCTGGCTGCCCCCCCCCAACCTTCTGTAGCCCCAGAGCTCACCTGGGCGCCCCTCAGCCCTCTGCAGCCCCAGAATGCACCTGGCCACCCCCCAGCCCTCTGCAGCCCCAGAATGCACTTGGCCACCCCCAGCCCTCTGCAGCCCCAGAATGCACCTGGCTGCCCCCCCCAACCCTCTGTAGCCCCAGAGCTCACCTGGGCGCCCCCCAGCCCTCTGCAGCCCCAGAATGCACCTGGCCACCCCCAGCCCTCTGCAGCCCCAGAATGCACCTGGCCACCCCCCAGCCCTCTGCAGCCCCAGAATGCACCTGGCCACCCCCAGCCCTCTGCAGCCCCAGAATGCACCTGGCCACCCCCCAGCCCTCTGCAGCCCCAGAATGCACCTGGCCACCCCCCAGCCCTCTGCAGCCCCAGAATGCACCTGGCCACCCCCCAGCCCTCTGCAGCCCCAGAATGCACCTGGCCACCCCCCAGCCCTCTGCAGCCCCAGAATGCACCTGGCCACCCCCAGCCCTCTGCAGCCCCAGAATGCACCTGGCCACCCCCCAGCCCTCTGCAGCCCCAGAATGCACCTGGCCACCCCCCAGCCCTCTGCAGCCCCAGAATGCACACTGATGCCCCTTCTCTCCCCAACTTGAATCTCTTTTGCAGGTAGAATACAGGCTATACAATGGGTCCGACAAGGAATGTGTGTCCCCAACAGCCAAGGTCACCAAGAAGGAAGCTCTCAAGGTGGGCACGGGCCCAGGAAGTGGGGACACAAGTGTGTCATTTGTCAGATGGGTGGGCCAGTGAGGTCACCACGGCCCGGCCTGCCAGCGGGAGGGGGGCAGGCTGTGCTCTGGCCACCCCCCCACCCCCACTTCTCCCCCTGCCCCAGACTGGACGGTGGGAGCCCCGGTGGGCTGGTGGGCTGGCAGGAGGAGCGGGGGCGGGGGCCAGCTCAGGGCCTTCTCCCTTGACCCGCCCACTGGGTTCCCTGGGCCCAGGCACAGAAGGAGAACTACCGGCAGGAGAAGAAACGCGCCACGAAGCAGCTGTTCAGCGCCCTGACGGACCCCAGCGTGGTCATCATGGCCGACAGCCTGAAGGTAGGCCAGACGGGCGGGCACGTTGTCCCAGTCTCGGGCCTTCCCAGGGGACATTGCAGAGTCACCCAGGAGGCAGTTGGGCATGTTTGTTACTGTGAGTCTGGATCAGTGTCCCGTGGGGGCCCCAGCAAAGGACCACAGGCTGGGGGCTTAAAGACAGGAATGCGTTCTCCCCCAGTTCCGGGGGCTGGCCCCTGAAATCCGGTGTGGACAGGGCCACCCCGCCCCCTAGTGGGGCATCCTTCCTGCTCCCCAGCTTCTGGGGGGCTCCAGGCAGCTCTGGGCTGTGGCTTGCTGATTCCAGCCTCTGCCTCTGTCTTCACGTGGCCCCTCCTGTGTCCGTGTGTCTGTGTCCAAACGTCATTGAATCAGAGCTCACCCGGCTCCAATGTGGCCTCATGTTCACCCGCTGAAATCTGCAGAGACCCTGTGTCCAGTTGAGGTGGGGGGGGGGGGCTCCTGGCCTGTGGATGGGGGTCCCAGGATGCCACGAAGCCCCGTGCTGGGGTGCGGGGGAGGGGAGGCCGTATCACAGCCTCACGGATTGGGCTTAGAGTCTGTGTTTCGATGGGGGTGATGGTGGTCCCTCAGCTCCTGGGACTTCTTTCTGCCCACCCTAAGGTGGCGGGAAAGCTGCTGAACCCCGGGGTTGCCACCAAGGACCCCCGAGACAGGTGTACCAGCACCTGGTCACCTGCCTAGGACTTGGGCCGGCATGGGCTCCTTTTGGCCCCCCACAAAATAAAAAATTAGGCGCTACAGTGAAATTCTTCTCTGGAGCGAGACAAGAACTGACCAACTCCAAAATTTACAAAGCTGACCATCACAATAGTCCATCGGCTGCTGGGTCCTCCGGGGCGGGGGGAGGGGCTCCCATCTGGCCTTGAACCTCACCCGGAAACCTGCTCCTGGCTGCAGCGCTTCATTTCTCTGGATTCACTGTAATTTCTGAGCTCCTCGCCCACCGCCCAGCTCCGCCCCCAAGCTGTCCGGGTGCCCCCGGGGCGCCGCCCCCCCCCCCCCCCACAGCCGTGCCCCTCCCCGCAGATCCGCGGGACGCTGAAGAGCTGGACCAAGCTGTGGTGCGTGCTGAAGCCTGGCGTTCTGCTCATCTACAAGACGCCCAAGGTGGGCCAGTGGGTGGGCACCGTCCTGTTGCACTGCTGCGAGCTCATCGAGCGGCCCTCCAAGAAAGACGGCTTCTGCTTCAAGCTATTCCACCCGCTGGACCAGTCCGTCTGGGCCGTGAAGGTACCTCCGGGGGGCCCCAGGGCTCAGGGGGGTCGGGCCCCGGGAGGAGCGAGGCCCCGCGGGCGGGCCGAGTAAGAGACGGGCGCCGAGGGGCGGCCAGGAGCCTAATCTCAACTGCTCTGTGGGCCCATCGCCACCCGGCCGTGGGTTAGGTCTCTCGGTGGCCGGGGACCAGATGCGGCCCGGGCGGAGCACACGGCGATGCGCAGAGGCTGAGGAATCGGGCCGTGTGAGCCGCTCCTAGCCCAGCCCTCCCTGCTGCACCTTCCTAACCGGGAGGCTGCCCGTCAGGTTGCCAGATAAAATCCAGACTGTCCAGGTACGGCAGGATTTCAGACGAACGCCCAAATGGTTTTTTGAGCGTAGGTATGTCCCAGAGATTGCAGGGGGTGTACTTCTGCTGTGAAAAGCTACTCATTGTGTCGCTGAACGGGCACCCTGAACGTGCACGTGCCGATCACGGCCACCCGAAGACAGAACTCCAGAGCCGCAGGAGAGCCCAGGACCGAGCCGCGGGCCCCTTCTCCTCTTGCTGCCTGCTGCGTCCGCGTGGCCGGGGGTCTGGCCCCACCTGGGGGACCTGAGGCCGCGTGTGTCTCAGTGCACGTCTGCGTGACCCCTCGTGACCCGCGTCTCTGCCCGTGCCTGCGTGTCCCCTCGGCTGACGCCGGCTCTCTGTCTCTCCAGGGCCCCAAAGGTGAGAGTGTGGGCTCCATCACACAGCCCCTCCCCAGCAGCTACCTGATCTTCAGGGCCGCCTCAGAGTCCGACGGTGAGTCCCCCGCTGCCCTGTGGGTCTCCCTGGTGGGGCCCCGCCTGGAGTGGGCGCCCCGGGGGCATCGCAGACCAGGTACACGCGGCCCCTGCCCAGACCCTCCCGCTGCCGCCCAAGCAGGACGCAGGCAGATGTCACAGGACAAGCCCGTGTTACCTCTCGGAGGTAACCTCTCGGAGCCTCAGTTTCCCCAGGCCAAAACGTGAATACTGCCCGGCCACCCAGTTGTAACGACCACCCAGTGACCTTATTTAAAGCAACCAGATCGCAGCTGCTGAGCGCCACGCACATGCCAGGCCCCGTCGAATCAGCAGGTTCTACTGTTTTCACCTCCGTTGACATACGAGGAAACTGAGGCACGGGCACACTGTCCCCAAGGAACCCCTGAGGTCTGGAGAGCCATCCAGTTTCCTGGGCTCCCAAGTGCGGCGCGCGTTGTTGGAGCGCCCTCCAGTGGCGGCTCTTGGGAAATGCAGCTGCCCCTCTTTCAAGCCCTCGGGGCCCAGAGCGGTAGGGGGGCGGGGCTGGTGGACGTTGTCCCGTCCACACCCCAGGAGGGACCCCCTCCCCCCCCCCCCCCCCCCCCGTGTTCGTGGAGCCCGTGGTCTCAGGGGAAGGAGAGCAGCCCACTGTCAGACAAGGCAGATTGGACTAAAGCGTGAGCTGGGTCCCAGATGGGCGGGGGCGCCGTGAGCAGGGAGGGACCGTGTCCACAGCCCCTGTGCGTATGAGGGTGGGCTTTCTGGAGGACGAGGAGGGGGCCCGGGAATGGGCCTCAAAGGATGCATAGCATTCGGGGTGTCTGGTCCTTTGTGGCAACGACGAGGCGAGCCCCGAGCTCAGCAGGCCTCGGTGTCCCCACTCTTTCCTGCGGGGGCTGCTCCCGTGACCCCCACCTCTGCCCCCAGGGCTGGGCGCTCGGGCTCCCATCAAGCCTGCAGTGAAACCCCGTAGGACCCCGGGTGCCCCTGTGAGAACCAGGGGCCGCCGTCCCTGCAAACCCTCGCCTCCCAGTCCCGGGCCCAGGATGCCCCCCAAAGGATTCTGTGGGTTTCAAAGTTAGGGAACAAGAGTCACGCTCTCCGAGAGGCCACACTTTGAAGGCCCAGACTAGGGAGGTATCGTCACTGTCCTTAATCCCACGCCTCGAAGCCCTGAATCTTTTCTCGGAATAACGCTTGATCACGTGATGTGCGGGCATAGACGCCCTTGTGAGTGGGAAGGCCGCTGTTAGTAATCCCACCAGGACACTGGGGGTCACCTTGGCGGACAGGCGTCCCCACAGCTGTGAGCGCCGCCTGGGACACGCGAGCGCTGTTGGTCTCACCCGCTGGCAGCCTCCGCCAGGAAGGCAGCAGGGATGGAGGGCGGGTGGATTGGGCCGGCTCTGCCTCAGGGCCACCCTCCCTCTGGGACGCCCTTGGCTGCCTGCCACGTTCAGCAGCCCCCTCCCCAGCCTGCCGCCCACGGTCCTGGCCTGTGCCGTGGGCCAGCGGGAGCCCCGGGGCCCCTGAGGCGCACCCCTGCCCCCCAGGCCTGGGGCAGGCGGCTGTCGTCAGGCAGGGCCCCGTGTGCGGAAGCTGCAGGTGCCTGGGTCTTGCTCAGGTGTGACCTTGAGGGAGGGAAGGGCGTCTCCCCCAGTCGGGCGGGGGCTGGCCGCCAGGCCCCGTCCTTGTTCACGTCTGCCACCCGCACTCGCCCACGTGCACCTGCGTGGCGGGGGCACCTGGGAAGGCTCTGCAGGGGGGTGGGGGACGCACAGGGGAGGGGCCCTTCCCGGGCTCGCAGTGGGCTCAACCCCCCTGCCCCCCGCAGGCCGCTGCTGGCTAGACGCCCTAGAGCTGGCTCTGCGCTGTTCCAGCCTCCTGCGACTCAGCTCGTGCAAGCAGGGCCGTGACGGGGAGCCCGGGTCCTCGCCGGATGCGTCACCCCCCTCGCTCTGCGGGCTGCCCCCCTCGGCCACCATCCACGACCAAGACCTGTGCCCGTGAGCAGGGGTGCGGTGGGCAGGGGTCAAGCCCCGGTCTCCGGCCTGCTGGGGACCCCAGGACCCTGGCTGTCACCGGGACTCACACGCGGGTCTCCTTGTATGTGGGGAGGGGGGCAGGCACCATGGAGGCCTGGCCACCAGACCCCGAGGTCAGGAGGCAGCCTCCTTCACCCCGACTGGGCCCGGGGGCCTCAGTTTCTTCACGTGCACACTGGGTTAGACCCGAGGATGCGGGTGCAGTGCCGGCAGCGAGCCGCGCCCTGGGTGGGGGCGCCCGGGCCGCACCCCTGACCTGGGACCCCCGGCACGCCCCTCCCTTCCAGGCTGAATGGCTCCTCCCTGGAGAACGACGCTTTCTCAGACAAGTCGGAGAGGGAGAACGCAGAGGAGTCGGACAACGAGGCCCAGGACCACAGCGGAAAGACGAACGAGAGCGGGAGTGTCCAGTCGGAGACCCTGGAGGGCCTGGCGCCCGGGGGGACCACGTACGTGGAGCAGGTCCACGAGGAGTTTGGGGAGGTGAGAGCCCTCCCCACCTGGGCGGCCGGTGTCGCCCCGTCCCCTGCCTCCCCGGAAAAGACAGAGGCCTCGGTGCCCGGCTGGCCCCTGGACGGGAGATTGTAGTGCCCGGGGTGGGAGTGCTGGGGGACCAGACCAGACCAGGGTGGTGTCCACGACCCAGAGAGAGCCAGGGGGCCGTGAGGACTCTGCTGAGGGTTTGGGAAGACCCTGGGGGGGTTAGGTGGGGGCCCGCCGAGGTCCAGCGAGGCCTTTAGAAAGCCAAGGAGTGGGGGGAGAAACCCCGAGCCACTAGGGAGGAGCCTCTGTCAGGAGGCCGACAAGGGCGTCTTGGTCCCGGGCAGCCCTGGAGGAGGGCCAAGGGGCGGGGCTCAAGACACATCGGAGGAGGACGGGCAGGTCCCAGCCCGATGGCGACTCACCTTTGAGGCCGGCAGCTGGGGGTAGGGTCAGGGCCATGACACTGGGGGAGATGCACGTGAGGGCCCTGGGGCCGAGAGCGGGCAGCCCGAGGGACCCTTCAGAGGCCCAGCACAGACGAGGCTGGGCTCCACAGAGGGACCCGGGAGACCTGGCAGGGGCCCCAGGACAGGTGTGCTAGCACAGAGAGGCAAAGCAGCTTGTGTAAGGCGGCCCAGCAGGGTGGAGACAGATACCGATCCTGCCTCCCTCGGGGTGGCTGCCTTTGGGCCACAGACACACACAGCCCTGAGTTCACGGCCCGCCTGTGCTGTGTGAGCTCAGCTGTGTGAGCTCGGGTAAGTCGCCTGTCCCCTCTGTAACGTGGGGACGACCGCAGTGCCGGTGCCCAGGGGCCACTGTGAGGAGTAAGTCTGGGGAGAAGGGGTGCAGGGGCTGCCTGGGTCCAAATCCAGCTCAGGGCCTCATCGGGGCTCAGGGGTAGGCAGTTGAGGGGACCCCCCCCCCCCCACCAGCTGAGTCCAGATCCGCCCCAGGCCAGAGGCATCAAAGGCTGAAGACGGTGGGGTCCCCGGGGAGGGATGATGGGCTAGACTTCCGCCCGGGCTTTGTGGGACTCCCCCGTGTCCCGGCTGTACTGCCCCGTCCTGTGAGCGCCCCACGGAGCTGGCCACGCCTCCGTGACCCTCTGAGACTCTGCCTGCCTCAGGGTTTGCTGGTTGGCGTGGACGGCGAGGTGCAGTCACCCGACCCCGCTGCCCAGACCCAGAAGGACAAAGCCCTGAGCCCCCACGCTCTGTCTCCTTGAGTGTGTTACTGGGAAGGACAGGCGGGGGCCAGGGCGGTCCCCACCCGGCAGTGTGACCCTGGACCCTTATTTTTAAAGGAAGCGCAGGCCCAGAGCACCCCCCGCACCCATGTCTCCAGGCCACTGGGAAGATTGAATGGGCTGGGGTGGGGTCTCCCCGTACCCACCGCGCCTCCTGGCACCACTGGGTTTCAGCAGCCAGGGTGGGCGGGCTCTACCCCGCGCACAAGTCGGGGGTCGCCCAGACCGAGGGGAGGGCCCAGGTCGGCCAGGCTGGCAAGGAGTGGAGGCAGACAGCAGCCAGCCTGGGCCAGCACGTGCCCCTCTGGGTTGGGGTCGCCGGAGAGAGCAGGGGGCAGACCGGGTGAGACAGGCCGGCTGGGCTGCCAGGGGCCAGACCGAGGACGCGCACGTCCCCCGGCCAGAGCCGGCCGCCCCTGTCCTGCCCCCGTCCCCGCTCCCCCCGGGAGGCACGGACTGGGGGCCTGACCGCAGCCTCCTCCCCCCTCCACCGTTGGCAGCTGGGCCAGGCCTCCCAGGTGGAGACTGTGTCCGAGGAGAACAAAAGTCTGATGTGGCTTCTGCTGAGGCAGCTGCGGCCGGGCATGGACCTGTCCCGCGTGGTGCTGCCCACCTTCGTGTTAGAGCCTCGCTCCTTCCTGGACAAGCTCTCAGACTATTACTTTCACGCCGACCTGCTGTCCAGGTGAGCGAGCAGGGGGCGCCCCTCCCACCCGTGCGCACCCGGAGACCCCAGCCTCCCTCAGCCCCCGGCCCCTTCATGGATGTTTCTGGAGGGGCCCCGGGGTCTGGGGCTGAGCTCAGCCTCGTAGCGGGCCCCGTGTCCAAGACCGGCCCCAGGAGGAGCAGGTCGAGAGGGAGGAGGGCGGGCAGGCTGCCCGTCAGGTCAGGGCCGGAGCCATCAAAGGTGAGCGTGGGGCCAGCCCCGAGCACCTTCTGTGTGTCCCGAGCTCTGGGCGTTGGTGCCCTCAAGCCGAACCCTGCAGGCTGTGGAGGCTGGAAAGAGGGAGGCTCGGGAGCTGGGTGAGGGCGGGCGTACCCGGGAGGGCTTCCTGGAAGCAGAGGCGCCCTGCCAGCCCTCCAGCCAGCAGCACCCTGTCTGCCCCAGCATTGTGCTCACCCCGGCACTTTCTGGTTAGGTGGAGAACCGGATTCCCTGGGATTCCCTGTTGGAGGGCGGGCAGCTCCCCTGCTTCGGGGCTGGGCAGGACGGGAGGGGCCCGGTGGCCCGTGTCCAGCCAAGTGGATGGAAGGTGGACAGGGCAAGAGGGTGGCCTGGGGGATCCCGGCCTGGACTGAGGGGCCTCTCCGTCCTGGCACAGGGCCGCCCTGGAGGAGGACGCCTACAGCCGCATCAAGCTTGTACTGCGGTGGTACCTGTCAGGCTTCTACAAGAAACCCAAGGTCAGGGCCCCGGCGGGGAGGGCGGGCCCAGTGGAGGTGTGGGGCTGCGGGCCCCCTGCTCTCACTGCAACCCCAGCAGCCCTGTGCTCATCAGAGCCCGATTTGGGTTCTCAGAAAGGTTTCCATGACTCCCAAGATGATCACGAAAAGCAGGTCCCAGGGGTTCCTTGAGGTGCAGGGGCGACAGCCCCTTTCCCAGCACCGCTGTGTGTGGCCGCTGCGTCTCTCAGACCTGGAGGGTCCCGCTTGGGCCCTTCGGGGGATTCCGTGGGACACGGGCGTGACCGTGTGGTTCTGGTTCTGCTCCTCCACTGCGCCCAAGGGGAAACTGGGGCTCGGGGGAGGGGAGGGACGGCCCCAGAGTCACACAGCAGATCCAAGGTCTCTTAACTGCCTCGGGGCCCTCGGCAGGGCGGGGTGCGCGCCCACGTGGCGGCCCTGGGTGGGGCGCTGCTGGGGCAGAGAAGGAGCGTCCGTCTGGGAGGCTGGCCAGGGCAGGACGGGGCGCCGCAGGGGCGGCTCCGGGCGGGATCCGGGCAGCTCGGCAGAGAGGAGCGGACAGGAGGCTGCGGACGGGGCTCAGACAGGCGGGGCAGGCGTCCTCCGAGGGCATTTTATCGCTCGTGGAGCGATTGCCTCCGAGGGCAATAAATTGCCCTCCGGTCTCCGGGGGGAAGTGCATGCATGCACACACACACGCACATGCACACACATACAGGCACACGCACACACGTATAGGCACGCGTGTGCACACATGCATGCACATGTGTACACACTCACATGCATACAGGCACACACTGACATACACACACGTGCACACACACGCACAAGTACAGGCACACACATGTGCGTGCGCGCACACATTCCTATGCACACACAGACACGTGCGTGCACACACGCACACGTGCACATGCTCACATGCACACGTACATGTACACACACATACAGGCACCCACATGCACACATGTGCACACACACGCACATGCACACAAATACAGGCACACACGCACACACGTATAGGCACGCACGTGCACACATTCACACATACAGGCACACACTGACACGCACACACGTGCACACACACAAAGTACAGGCACACATGCACACACGTGCGTGCGTGCACACATTCCTATGTACACACAGACACGTGCGTGCACATGTTCACA
The DNA here is from genome assembly GCF_022837055.1 of Prionailurus viverrinus. Classification (NCBI taxonomy): domain Eukaryota; kingdom Metazoa; phylum Chordata; class Mammalia; order Carnivora; family Felidae; genus Prionailurus; species Prionailurus viverrinus. Next base: position 113,172,831 of record NC_062570.1, read on the forward strand.
TGCACACGTACACGTACACACATACAGGCACACACTGACACGCACGCACGTGCACACACACATAGTCACATGCACAAGTACAAGCACACATGCACACACGCACACACGTATAGGCACGCGTGTGCACACAGGCACATACACGTGCACACACACACATACAGGCACACACTGACGTGCACACACACACGCACAAGTACAGGCACACACGCACACATGTGCGCGCGTGCACACATTTCTATACGCACACACATGGACACACACATGGCCACATGTAAGGCACGCACATGTGCGTGTGCACACACATACATGTACACACACGTACAGTCACCCACACGCACACGTGTGCACGCACACACACATACTCACAGGCACACACGTAAGGCACACATGTGCACACACACATGGACAGACATAAGGCACACATGCACACACTCGCAGGCACACACGTACACATGTGCATGCACGCACACATTCCTATACGCACACACATGTACACACACATGGCCACATGTAAGGCACGCACATGTGCGTGTGCACACACATACATGTACACACACGTACAGTCACCCACACGCACACGTGTGCACGCACACACACATACTCACAGGCACACACGTAAGGCACACATGTGCACACACACATGGACAGACATAAGGCACACATGCACACACTCGCAGGCACACACGTACACATGTGCATGCACGCACACATTCCTATACGCACACACATGTACACACACATGGCCACATGTAAGGCACGCACATGTGCGTGTGCACACACATACATGTACACACACGTAGTCACCCACACGCGCACACACACATACTCACAGGCACACACGTAAGGCACACATGTGCACACACACATGGACAGACATAAGGCACACATGCACACATGCACACACTCACAGGCACACACGTACAGGCACTCTCACACATGTGCACACACACACTCACATACATACAGGCACACACACGTGTGTGCGCACAGAGGTCTGCTGGATGGTGTGAAGGGGTGGCCAGCTGCTGCCGATCCGATGAGGGGGTCCGAGACCCGGAAGGAGGGCTGTCCTGAGCGGGAACTTGTTCCCTGCTGCAGCGGGGACGAACCTGGGCCGTTTGCGGGAGCAGAAAGGTGGTGAGCGGGGTTGGGGAGTGGGGCGCAGGGCTGGGGGCTTGGGGTCCTACTGAAAGGGTCAGCAGAAGCCACTGGGGGCTTCGAACAGGCTGTGTGCCGATTTCACCCAAAGTCCAGGGAAAGCGTGACCTGCTCAGGGTCTCCGGTCCCCCTCGGAGCCGGGGACCGGACAGGACACCTCATAGGCTGCCCCCCCAGAACGTAAACCATGGGCAAAGCGTGTTCTCCCCAAAGCGGAAGTGGGGCGCTGCCCCCAGGTGCTGGTGGCCAAGCAGGCCGTCCCTTGTAGGGATGGGGGTGGGCAGTGGGCAGCCCCCCAGGTTGTCCCTGCGTCCACACCCCGTCCCGCTTGGGCCCAGTTCCTCACGTGCGCCTCCCGGTCATTGCCCGCAGGGGATCAAGAAGCCGTACAACCCCGTCCTGGGGGAGACCTTCCGCTGCCGCTGGTTCCACCCCCACACCAGCAGCCACACCTTCTATATCGCAGAGCAGGTAAGGCCCGGCCGCTCCCAGGCGGCACGCCGGCCCGTGGTGGGCACTCCGACCCCAGCGCACATTCTTGGCGGCCCCCCGGCCGCCGTCGGGATCCTCCCGGGAGCTGCAGTCGGGGACAGGCCCCGGGACAGCACAAGGTGCTTCCTCGGGAGGGGACGGCCCACCCTGACCCCCCGGGCGCTCTGCACCGACGTGGGGTCTCCTCCGCTTCCCTGGGCAGCGGGACTGAGGGCCGGGAATGGCCAGGAGGGATGCGGTGGGGCAGCGGACGGGGGCTTCTCGTCAGGAAGCCGGGCTCTGCCCTCCCCGGGAGGACTGTCCTCTGTCCTCTGCCCGCAGGTGTCCCACCACCCGCCCGTGTCCGCCTTCCACGTCAGTAACAGGAAGGACGGCTTCTGCATCAGCGGCAACATCACAGCCAAGTCCCGGTTTTACGGTGAGGGGGCTCCCCTGGGCTGTCCCAGCCGGGGGATGACGGGGCCCCCTGGATGCGGAGGTTCCCAAGACCGCACGGGGTGGCCGGCTTTGTCTCCCTCCCCACGTCTCCGGGTCAGGGACCACGTGGGTGGTGAAGAGCTCGGGACCCGGAGAGAGGCAGGGTCCGTGCAGAGCCCGGCCGCCCCTCAGCCGCAGGGAGGGCACGTCCTGCGGGGACGCTGTGAGGGTCACGGGCAAGGACCTGTGCCAACAGGTGCCGTCTAGAGCTGGGCTGTCTGGTGCGGCACCCCTAGGCACGTGTGGCTCTTTAAATTGATCAAAATGAAGTTTTAAGAGCAGCTCCTCAGTTGCCCTGCACTTGCTCTGTGGCCCCACGTGGCTGGTGGCTTCTGTCTCCCCAAAATCCGAACAGAGTAGGGACGCCTGGGTGGCTCGGTCAGTGAAGCATGTGACTCTTGACTTGGGCTCGGGTCATGATGTCACGGTTCGTGGGGCGCCTGGGTGGCGCAGTCGGTTAAGCGTCCGACTTCAGCCAGGTCACGATCTCGCGGTCCGTGAGTTCAAGCCCCGCGTCAGGCTCTGGGCTGATGGCTCGGAGCCTGGAGCCTGTTTCTGATTCTGTGTCTCCCTCTCTCTCTGCCCCTCCCCCGTTCATGCTCTGTCTCTCTCTGTCCCCAAAAAATAAACGTTGAAAAAAAAAAAAATTTTTAATGATGTCACGGTTCGTGAGCTCGAGCCCCACGTTGGGCTCTGTGCTGGCTCTCCCTCTCTCTCCCTCTCTCTCTCTCTCTCTCTCTCTCTCTGTCTCTTTCTCTCAAAATAAATAAATAAACATTAAAAAAAAAAAAACCCGAACAGGGGGTTGGGCTAGTTTGCAAACGTTTGCAGCCTACACCCTGAAAATCCCCCCTTCGGTAACTGAAATCAACGTTAACGTGTGGCATCCGGGGTGGGCCTTTTCCAGAATCTGAGTCACAGAGAAGTTCAGTGACCCACAGGGTTAGTGAGAGGCCCGGCTGCCCCACAGTCACACAGCTGGAGGGACAGGGGCCTCTTTCCACCTGCTGGAAGGGAGCTCAGAGCCTGTGACTTAGGGGGTGGGCCCCCGGGGTCCTGAGGGTCCGTCTCCACTCACCGGTTCCCCCGGCCACATCTCCGCAGGGAACTCCCTGTCGGCTCTGCTGGACGGCAAGGCCACGCTCACGTTCCTGAACCGTGCGGAGGATTACACCCTCACCATGCCCTACGCCCACTGCAAAGGTGAGGGCTCCCTTTGCCCAGGGGAGCAGCGCCCAGGCCGGCTCCCTCGGTGCAGACGCCCTGGTCCTTACTGGTCGGTTGAGGGTGCGCTCAACTCTTCAGTGACTTCCTACCTGGGTGTGGGACTCCTCTTGGAAGACGTCTTCGGGCCCTAACACCCCGCTTCCTTCCTGGTTGGCCCCACGGGAGCGTGATGCTTCCTGCCATAGACCACGAGGCAGGCATTTCTGCAGGAAGCCAAGCTTCCTGCCAGTAGGAAACGGTGTTTCGGTATCACAGCTGCAAGCCAGACCTGCCTCTTAGGAGTGCTTCGTCATTGTCTCTAGGACTTTCCAGTAACTAAACAGTAGCTAATCTTGTTTTTTTTTTTAAGATGAAAATACATCACGAGTTTACGTGTTTCCAATCCAGATCCCAGACGTCAGACTTTTATTTAGCCCTGGGGACCGGGCACCTGCAACGTCTTCCTCCCTCTTGCCACAAAGCCCCTTTCTAAGTGACACCACCGCGGTCACCTTTCCTCTCCCACACCATGCACACCGGTCAGAATGACACTGACCACCCAGCCCGATAGCGTGACGGCCAGAAGTGCTCTGTGTTTTCACTGTGGTGATTGTTCTTATCTTGGCCTGTCTCCCTGGGGTCTGTAAAGTCCTGGGGACTGATTCCCCTGCAGGATCACACCACCAGGAAAATTCCCACTTGGTTTTAGTTTCATTTTCCTTTGGCAAATGTCATATTTTAAGTGCTTGTGGAAATGCAGTGTTTATCTGGTTCCAAAGTCTAAACCACAGGTGTAGTCAGAGGAGGCTGCTGTCTCGGGACCTTGTCCCCACCAGCAGAGAGGGGACCACCCCCCCCCCCCCGCCCGGCTCTGCAGCACCCCGCCCCACTTGGTGCAGGGCCGTCCTGGGCAGCACTCAGGTGTGCCCATGGGATTTGGGGGTTTCCCAGCCCTTTTCTGTTCCAAGTGGCTCGTCTCTTTTTTTTTTTTCTTCCACGTTATCCCACACGCCCAGGTGTTTTACAACCGACACAACACAGCTCTTGTCTTTAGTTAGAGTAAGTCTTCTGTATGGCCAGAAACGGAAGATTCATCCATTCCTAGGTTAATTAAGAAATATGTGTGTTACTTTAAGTAAATATGCCGGGCCAATCCCAGACACAGCCATGAGCGGCGAGGATGTAGGAGCTCACGTCGGGGCCCAAACTGCAGAGCAAATGATAGACGGCGATGTGCGTCTCGTGGGGGCCCTGGGAGCCTGGAAAGGGGGGGTCCTGGAGGAAGGCACCCAGCAAAGGGCAGGACATTCCCTGGACAGAGCAACTCTTGGGAGCACAAGCCCTGGGGGCAGAGACTCCGTTCCCTGGGGGCAGAGGGTCACCGAGGAGCCAGGTGTGGTCGGGCTAACGCTCCCCCTGACCGACTCCTCTCCATCCCGGAGACTCTGCCCCCAGGGGCCCCTGTCCTCTCCCCCACCCTGCCCCTTCTCCCCGTCCTGGGGTCCGGCACCGGCCTCCTCGGGGTCAGCGTGGCTGGGTCGGGACGACGAGGCAGGACCGAGCAGGGACTGCGTTTCAGGAATCCTGTATGGCACCATGACCATGGAGCTGGGAGGCAGAGTGACCATCGAGTGTGAGAAGAACAACTTGCGGGCTGAGCTGGAATTCAAGCTTAAGGTAGCACTGGCCGCCACACCCCCAGCCTCCTCAGGGCAGGGAGGAGCCCTCTGGTGTCCCGGGGTTTCTGGAGCAGATGCCCACGGGAGCAGGGAGCTGCCCTTGGCATCTCTGTGGCACAGCCAGGGCCAGGAGAGAGGAGGGGGTTCCCGCAGGCCGCACGGTGGGGCCGGCACAGGCCCAGACCCCTTCCCCTCCACGGGGCGCACGCCCTGGGGGCACCCTCGAGCTGAAGCTGAGGCTTGGGGTGAGCGTGGCCGCCCCCAGCTTTGGGTCCCATCCTAGCCTCCCACGTCCCGGGGGCGGGGAGCCTGCACCCTCATGAGGAACGGGCCTCCTCCTCCCCCAGCCCGCAGAGGGGCACAAGGGTCCAGGGGAGGCCACCGACCCCTCAGCAGCACTGTCGCGGGGTGTCCCCGCAGCCTTTCTTCGGGGGCAGCACCAGCATCAACCAGATCTCGGGGAAGATCACGTCCGGAGAGGAGGTTCTGGCCCATCTCACCGGACACTGGGTAAGAGGCTGGCGCAGGCAGGCCCCCGGAGCACGGGCACAGCCATGGGGCCAGCACCTCTGACCTTGCCCGGGCCGTCTGGGGCAGGACAGAGAAGTGTTTATCAAGGAGGAGGGCCGAGGAAGCACCGAGCTCTTCTGGAACCCGAGTGGGGAGGTCCGGGGGCAGAGGCTGAAGCGGCACACGGTGCTATTCGAGGAGCAGACCGAGCTGGAGTCGGAGAGGTGAGGCCTGCCGGCGGCCGCAGGACCCGGGACCCCAGCCCGCGGTGGCTGGGCAGGCTGCTGTCCTCCCGGTCGGCAGGGCTACGGTGCTTTGAGCTTGTCCCAGGATGTCACTGGCAGGGAGGGTGGACCAGAGCCGACTTCTCGTGACAGATGACGTGTCCCGCTGGGGCAGCTGCCGGGGGGAGGGACGGAGGGCTTGGGGACCCGTCACTGCCCGCAGGTCACCAGCAGCTCCACTGGGAGGACCCTGCGGGCGAGAGGTGTGAGCTCAGTGTGGGAAAGAACCATCTCATCGTGCGTAGTAAACAGCACCCTAGGGGAGAGAGTGAGTTGCCTGTCGCCGGAGGCAACCAAGTGGAAGTTGCTCTAAGCCTCCCCTCCGGTGCCAAGCGGGCGGGACAGCCCAGGGCCCCCGGCTCAGAGCGAGTGCCCTGCTCGCAGGCTCTGGCAGCACGTCACCAGGGCCATCGGCGAGGGCGACCAGCACAAGGCCACACGGGAGAAGTTCTCGCTGGAGGAGGCACAGCGGCAGCGGGCTCGCGAGCGCCAGCAGAACCTCACGCCCTGGAAACCGCAGCTGTTCCGCCTGGACCCCGCCACCCAGGAGTGGCGCTACCTGCACGAGGAGTGAGTGCCGGGGGGCCCCGGGGCCACTGCTCCACACGGGGCCCCGGCTGCCCTGGAGGGTCAGGGATGGGGGCGGGAGGGTCCTCCCGGGGCTCCGCGGCCGCCCTCCCGCGGGCCCTGCACACAGGCCTAGGCAGTAGTCCCCCTCTGGGGGCTGAGCTGGGGGGCTGAGGCTGGGCCGGGACGGGTCCCCTAGCCCCAGGGGCCACTGCCTCTGCCAACGGAGACCCTCCGGACCCTCCAGCCGCAGCCCCTGGGATCCCCTGAAGGACATCGGCCAGTTTGAGCAAGACGGGGTCTTGCACACCGTGCAGCGGGGGACCACGGCCCACCGGACCGCCTTCCTGGGCAGCCCGGGGCCCAGGCACCAGGTCAGCTCCCCCAGGGTCCCCGCCCGGGGTCGACCTCAGCGGCGGGAGGGGACCATCAGGCGGTGGGTGTGGCGGCCGCCCCCCACCCTCATTCTTACCTGCCCGCCCCTCCCCCTCCGGTATCCCCCCCCCCCCACCTACACTCGCCCCCTCCCAGCAGGGCCTCCTCTGGGCCCCCCATCCCCTGCCCTGCCCCGCCCAGCACGGCACCCGAGACGCCTGGGTTTGCAGGAGGCTGGGTTCACGGGGCAGCCAGATGTGCAGGGCGCGGTGCCGGGGGCTGCTGGCTCCTGGCCCGCTGCTCCCCGGAGGTGCCCTCTGTGAGGCTGACAGCCGATGAGGAAACTGAGGCTCAGGGCAGCCTGGGGGCCCGGTCAGGTGGGAGAAGGGGTGGCCTGCCGAGGGAGAGCAGGGAGAGAAGGCGGGGGGCTCCAGGAGGCGAGCAAGAGGTCTCCTGAGAGAAACCCCAGGGCGCAGCCCGTGAGGGAAGCCTGCGGTGTCCTCCACGGGTGCCACCCACCCCACGCGTCACAGAGTCTGTGAGAACAGAACGGCATCTGCTGGGCCAGCGTGCTCGCCGCTGGAGGCCGGCAGCCACACGGGCAGGACAGGCAGGGTGGCCCCAGTCTCCCCAGCAAGCAGGGGCCACGTCTCTCGCCGTCCACATGGCACCCCTGCCGTCGCCCCTCAGACCTGACTCGGACGGGCAGCCCCAGCCGCCTCCACCTGGATGCCCCCCGGGCCCCCCCCCCACCCTCTCCGCAGCCCCTCCGGCCGGCCACGCCTCGGCCGCCCCTGTACTCTGGGGAAGCATTGGGGGTCAGCCAATCCTGGAGGTCCCTCTGGACGCGTCTCCCCGGTGCCGGGGGATCCCTAGCTGTCAGCTCACGCAGTGAGACGGGACCAGCGGCCACGGCCGCTCCTTCTAGAGCCGTCCCGGCATAACCGTGCCGCCGTGTCCGCGGGCCGGCACATCCCCGGCAGGGCCCCTGGGGCTCAGCCGGAGCACGAGGCCGGCGGGGGGTGTGGTGGGCACAGGCGGGCCCCCAGCGGCAGTGGCTCTGCCTCTTTCTAGGGGCCCGGCCCACACCGGCGGCTCCGCAAGGCCAGCGACCAGCCGTCCGGCCATAGCCAGGTCACGGAGAGCAGCTCCACGCCCGAGTCCTGCCCAGAGCTCTCCGACGAAGAGGAGGAGGACGGTGACTTCATCCCCGGTGAGCCCTCCTGAGCTGGGTGGGAGGGGTCAGAGAAGCGGCTGCCCCAGCAGGTACAGGGTCCGCCTCGACCCTCCTCCCAGGGGCCCTCACACGCCTCCCTGAGCCCGGGGGCGGACGAGGGGCGTGGAGGGCAGCGGTCCCCAACCCTGTACTCTGGGCGGGGGGAGGGGGGAGGGTGGAGCCTCCCGTGGCTGGCAGGGGCAGCGTGGGGGGCGGGGCGGGGCAGTGTCTGTCCGCATGTGACCCTCCGGTTCTGCCCCTGTGTCTCTCCGACTTTGTCCCTGCCTCTGTGGAGGATGGGCTGTGCCTCAGCCGTTTCTGTGTCCCAGGGCTTGTCGGAGGCCAGCTGAGCTTGGCCAGGGGTGGGGGGCGGGGGGGGGACCCTGGTGGGGAGACCCTCGCTGCCCGTGCTTCTAATCCTCGAGGGGTTAGCCTCACCCGAGAGGTGCGGCATGGCCCTGGGACCCCCTTGCTGGCTCCCAGGACACGCAGCTCACCTTAGATTCCCCCTCCATCCCCTGTGCCCTGGGTCCCGTGACGTGTGGCCGGCCACCCCAGGCAGCGAGAGCCCGTGCCCTCGGTGTGGGAAGGAGGCTCGGCGGCTGCAGGCGCTGCACGAGGCCGTGCTGTCCATCCGGGAGGCCCAGCAGGAGCTGCACAGGTAGGCTTGCTCCCAGGGTCCCCGCCTGGAGAGCGCCAGGGGCTCTGGAATGTCGCTATGTCGCTCCGGTGCCAGAACCCTGAAGATTGGCCGGGGGTCTGGTGTCATGAGGACAGGACGAAGGCGCCCTGGGCGGTGTGGGGGCTGCAGGGGGTCCCTCTGAACAGGATGAGCTGGCGATGCTCGGGGGGCCCCTAGCTCTGTGCTAAAAACATGAATTGCAGGATGCCTGACATAGGGTGTAGGCTTGGAGGAGCCTGGGCGTTGAGTCAGTGTGAGTCAGAAGGCACTGCCCTTGGTTGGGGGGTGGGGGGGGGGAGGGGAGCATGGCGCCGGCCTGGAAGCAGAAAGGAAGCCGTGGGAGCAGCCGCCTGGCCCCACACAGGAGGCTGGCTATGAGGCATGTAGCCAGAGAATAGCTAGAAGTTTCCAGGCACACGATGATATTCCGAGGCCAGGGTGGGGGTCACTGTCCTGGGGCGGCCGTGACGCCGTGCATAGACGGGGCTCGCACCACAGGATGCACTGTCCCCCCTGCCGTCCTGGAGGCCGGATCCCGAGGTCCAGGTGTGGGCGGGGCCGGGTCCCCCCGAGGCCCCTCTCCTGTGTGTGGCCTGCCGGCCTCCCCCTGTGTCCTCACGGGGTGGTCCCTCCGTGTGTGTCTGGGTCCCGATCCCCTCTTCTTGCAAGGACCCCGGTCACACGGGATCAGGGCCCACCCCGGTGACCCCGTGTTACCTTAATTACCTTTTGAAAAAATCCGTCTCCAAAAAGAGTCACCTCTGAGGTGCTGGGCGTCAGGCTCCAACGTATGGCTTTGGGGGAGGGGGAGACGGCTCAGGCCGACGGCGGGATGGGAAAGGGGGTACAAGAGCCCCCCCTGCCCCAGCCGTGACCCCCTCCCTCCCTGGAATGTGTGTCCGCCGCCTCCGCCCTGCCCTGGGACCCCTGTGTTGACCAGCCGTCCGCTGAGGGGAGGGGAGGCCCCCCTGTCTGGGCCCTGGCTCAGCCTCCACCCCGTTTGCAGGCACCTCTCGGCCATGCTGAGCTCCACGGCGAGGGCCAGGCAGGTGCCGGCCCCAGGCCTCCTACAGAGCCCGCGCTCCTGGTTCCTGCTCTGCGTGTTCATGGCGTGTCAGCTGCTCATTAACTACGTCCTCAAATAGGAGCCCCTTGGGGACAACGTGGGCATCGCCCGCAGAACTGGGCCGGCCCCAGCCCTCCCTCCCAGGCACCTAGCACTTTAAGCCAGCCCGGGGGAGGCAGACAGACCCACAAGCACGGCCACTGTAGTCGGACGGGCCCGTGGGGGCAGGAGGACCGCAGGAAGGACCTGGGGGGCCATCCGGGCTCCCCCAGGGGAGGTGCTGACCTTTCCCGTGGGGCCCTCCACCCAGGGCCGGCCTTAACGCTACCGCCAAATGCAGCTTTCGTGTCCCCCCCCCCCCCCGGCCCGCTCACCTGGCCTGCTCGTTCTCCGGCGCCCACTCGCCCCGCGAGAGTGACGGAGGCGGGGGACAGGGCGCCCGCCCAGGCTCTGCACGGTCACTCCCCAGGAGGGGTGAACGGGAAGTTTGTGTGGAGCCACCTGGAACCACCAGGGGTCCCGGAGCCTCCCTCGTCCTGCTGCACAGTCCCTTCCTTCCTGAGCCCCGACCCGCGCTGCCCGAGGCGCACAGAGGGGCCTCCAGGGGACTCCCGGGCAGGCCGGAGCCACTCTGGAGACAGCGTTTGGATTTCATTCTGTTTGCTGTTTGGACGGGACCCCACCACACCCGCCAGTGGAACCCCCCCCCCCCCCGGCCACCTCCCACAGCCTGGGCGAGCCAAGGGGGGGACACCTGACCACAGGTGTGCACAGGCGTGCACGTGTGGGCTGTGGTGCACAGGCGGCTCCGCTGGCCCCGCGTCCCCCGGGTCGGGGAAGCCCAAGTTCGCCACTCTGCTCAGACTGCTGCACGGTCTCCCTGTTTTACACTTTTTTAATAAACGCGGTATTTTAGGCAGGCTGCAGGCAGCGTCTGGCATCCCGCCTCCGTTCCTCTGTCAGGTGCCGCCGCGGGCGTGTGCGTGTGCGCGTGTGTGGGAGCACCTGTGCGTAGAGGTACACACGGAGCCTTAAACTACGCTGTGGCCGTGCCGGTGGCACCGATGGTCTCGTTTTCCGGGTTTGGTCTGCAGGCTCTTGTCCCCGCACCTCCCGCCCAGGTTTGGGGGCGAGTCTACGCCCCTTATCTTGAAGTAAACAGACCCACATTCCGTGCTGTCTTCTTGGGGAACTTCTGGAAAGATGGGGGAGCCTTCCCAAGAGGAGACTTGGTGCCCACAGGGGCTGCCTGGGGCTGGAGGTGCCCAGGGAGGGCCCGAGGCCATGAGGATGGAGAGGAGGGGCCAGGAGAGGACGGGGTGCGGTTTGCAGGGAACCGTGGGAAGCAGGCCCACCCTGCGGAGCAAGGACGGGGGTCCCGTCCGCCGTCCGACAAGCCAGCTGAGGACATAGGTGGCCCTGCCCCCTCTAGGGAGCCACCGAGACCGTGGGTGACCCTGAAGCCCGTTTTGCCTGATCTCTTCCCCCCCCCCCCCACCAATAACCACCCTCTCCCCCTCCCTGCTGTCCCCAGCCCAGCCCTTGCTTTGACTCCTCCGTGGCCACCACCCCGGGTACTCCCAGCCATGAGGGCCGGAGTGAGTGGGCCCTGCCTTTGCTGGGACAGCCCAGGAGGCCCCTGAAGGAGAGTCTGGGTACAGCCAGCCACGGACCCCACGTGCCCCGGCCAAGGGGCACCTGGCCCACCCCTAGGAGTACATGGAGGGGAAGCGAGATGAAGGGAAAAAGGCAGGTAAGTGAGGGAGGCACCTCGCCCCTCCAAGCCTCTCCCCCTCGGTCCCCAGGACTGGGCGGGGCTCGGGCGGGGCTGAGGATGCCTGCCTGTCGCTGCCTGGCTCTGGGGTCGGATTGCCCAGGTGGAGGCCACCCCCGTTGGAGAGTGGGTGCCCTCAAGGTGGTCGCAGATGCCATGCCACGTTGCTCTGGAGACAGCGGGCCCGACCCACCCAAGCACAGCCTGCCCCCCCGCCCCTCCCCCGCCCCCCCAGCCTCAGAACCGCCTCTAGAATGATTTCTGCGTCCTTGGTGGGCCAAGAATTATTCTAGATCAACAGGGAAAGAAGACAGCGGACTCATCCCACAGAGACAGCTGGCCCGACATCCAAATGGGTGGTGACGAGGGCACATTGCAGCACCTTGAAATAGTAGAGACGTGGACGTGATGTCTGGGTCCACGGGGCTGGCTCTCGGGCACAGAGACGCTGGCGGTGATCTTCTAGAAAGATGTGGGTCCGGAGCGGCAGCTCCCATCCCTCCCCACACCCCAGACCCCCCTTCCTGGCCTCCTTGAAAACATACCTGGCTTGGCTCTCGGCCATCTGTGCCCGACTCGACCGGGAGGGAGCGATGATCCTCGCTTCCAGCCCTGCCCCCAAGGAACCCCAGGGCAGGAGGAGACGCGGCTCCCCCTGTGACACAGTGACAGCCACCTTACTGACCGCTCTCATCTCCTTGGATGAACTGCCAGCAGTTTCTAGGAGCAAGGTCTCCTGACAGAAGCGACCAGGTCCCCGCAGGACTGGGAGACCATCCCCCTCGCACCCCACCCCCAGAAGGAGCAGGCAGCTGCCAGTTCCCTCCTGGAGTGCGGGGCTCTTGTCCCGGACGGTTGTAGGAGGGTTAGGGGACCGAGGAGGGGGGTGGGGAGTGCAAGGGCCACGTTCTGTTCACCCCCCCCGGAGAAAGGGTCCGATTCCCACAAAAGAACCACCACCGCCCTGGTTCCCGGGCATCCACCCCAACAGCCCCCTCCCCAACTCCACGCCGTGTGCTGAGCGGAGAGGGCGGGACCGATGCGGGACACAGGGGGACTGTGGTGGCCACCTGAGCTGAGGTCACGGCCCTGACACTCGGCTGGGGGCAGTGTGTCTGCCCAGGAGGGACTCCCTGTCCCCTGTCCCTGTCACTGGAGGGGAGCCTCAGACCACTCATAGTCCCATCAAGGCATCTCACTAGCAGAGTGATGTCCCTTGCTGTGCCCCCTGCTGACAGCCTCCTCTCCCCGTCAGTAAAGAGGGGCAGTAACGTTGACCCCACCGCACCGGACCATCAGGTTTTTGTTTTTATCGCTGGTTAGTTCGAATACAGGGCAATGTTGGTTTGGGGGGTGGAAGTCGGTGACTCATCGCTTGCATGCAACACCGGGTGCTCATCCAGACAAGTGTCCCCGTTAGTGCCCATCCCCCACCCACCTCCCTCGACACCCTCACTCTGTTCTCTTTGAGAGTCTCCCCCCTCCCCCGCTTCCCACATGTTCATCCGTTTCGTTTCTTAAATTCCACGCGTGAGTGAAATCGCATGGCACTTGTCTTTGTCTGCGGACCGTCAGGTTTTGAACACGGGCTTGGAGAGTCAGTGTGCCCCCCCAAAGCTGCCCGCTCGTGTACCACCCGGGGGCCCGGCATCTAGACAATGACTTCAATATTGTTCACGAGTCGGAATCACTTTCAAATTTTAAACCCGTCTGTTTTGAAAAGGAAACGTGTGTCACCGCTGGGCGTGAAAACTCAGTACGGGTGACCCCAGAGAGAGCTGCGAGCCAAGACGCGCTGGCTTCGCCCCTTCCAGACCCGCCGAGCACACACACAGCCGTCTGGACCCTTTCAAAGTTCTGTGTCTGACGTTTTACAACCAGACCTCAGGACCGTTCGGCCCCAGGTCTCTGTTGTCACGTGGCTGTCAGAGGCTACGTGACCTCCGGCTCCTGGAAATGACCTTCAAGGCCGTCGAAAAGAGCACACAGTGCCAAGAGTGGGTACCCAGGACTTGGGGGTCACGCCGCAGTGCAGCCAGTTCCCATGGGCCGGGCTTGGGGGCCCGAGGGGCGAGTGCCTGCTGGTGTGTGGGCTCAGCTGGGCGGTGATGTCCCCCAAACTCATTTTTTCCGGCTGTGCAGCAGAATAAATAGGTAAACTAAACTCCTCTGACATTGCAACACAGAGGCTGGCGGAGGGCTGATAAGGTGGGAAAGGCCCCGGGGAAAAACGTCTCGAAGGAAGAACCGTCCCGCCCTTAGCAAACATAGCAAGGGAAACCCACACTGGCCGAGACGAGTGGTTATCCGATCAGGAACAGAACGTGTGTCCGATCTCAGGTGACTTCAGAGGGAACCTAGGTCGTGCTCACGTGGGGGCGACGCTGGGCCCCAAAGCTTCACGCAGCCATCACCTGCTCCGGTGTCCAGCGTTGGGGGGAGGGGGGAATTTGGGCGGTGAGACCTGGCAGGGGGCACCCAGAGCTGGGCTGTTGTCCGAGTTCTTCCACGGACCCTGGACACGATGCTCCTCCGTGGGCCTCGGCACCTGACAGGCCGAAGGGGCGGGGTCCCGTGGGGGTCCCTGTCGTCCCCCACGGCGCAGCTGTTCAGGTGCAAATGCAGGGTCGGCGGCTGGAACCCACGGAGGCGGGCAACACAGCTCGACATTCGTGGTTTCCCAGAAACCGTGACAACCCAGAGAGTATTTAGTTCCAAAACTCCGGGACGTAGGTATTTCTATTTACACATTGCCCAGGCAAGCCCCCGGGGACTGGATGAGTGGCCGGCACAGCCCGGGTCCCCGGCTGCACCCTGGGGCGGGATCTGAGCGCGGTGCCTGACCTCTTGCACAGGCGAGCACGTCCGTGACACAGGCGAGTGTGAAGCGTGACACAGGGACACGTGCGGTGCTTCCCAACGGCCGGGATTCCTGCTTCCGTGTTCTACTAGCTCTGAGGGGGAGTCTTCGGCCACAGGCCCCTCCCTTGCTCGGAAATCTGCAGCCCCCTGGCCAGGCGGGAACGTGCCCTAAAGAAGCCAACGAACCGAACCCTGAATCCTTAGCCACACGGATGTCTGCTGCTTTGCTCTGAAAATTTAGAGAAGAGACAAGGGCCCCCCGATCCGGCATTTGGGTAGAGAAGGGACAGTGGACTCACGAAATAGTGCTCCCTTGCCTAGTGCTGTGCGTACACGTCGGAACGGCCTTTAATAGAAGCCTGTGGGGGCACCCGTGCTTCAGAATTTTATCTGCGCAGACCTGAGCCAGCAGCCGGCTGCGGGCATGCGCCTGGGGGGTCCCCCCCAATGTACTGAGACACCCAGCATTATCATCTACGGCGTTCGGCAGCTCTCGGGGCCATCGGCGCATGCGCTGTGTCTGGCTGAGTCCCGTACGTGACCGTGTGGGAGCCCCTGTGTGCGCACAAGGACAGGGCGTGCCCCTCGGACCGATTCGGTCTTCCCTGAACTGCAGACCAGGAAATGGTGGCACAGGACCCTTCCACCAGCGCCAGACAGGCCGCGGCCAGAGCCACCCGGGGCCCTCGGGATTCCGCAGCCGGCGTGCCACGTAAGTGACACTCTGCACAGGTGCCTTGGGCGGAGGTCAGAGGTGGCTCTGGGTCTGGGCCTGAGTGGGGATGTTTCTCAGTCGCCGAGAACCAGCAGGACGCGTGACCGGGGACGGGGTGGGGACAGCCCAGCGCCAGCCCAGGGATCACGCAGACTCCGGCCAGGTGACTCCTCCCCCCAGGCCCACGGAGCTGCGCCCCACCCCCGCCCCCTGGGGCTTTCTTCTTTGGCCCAATTCTATTTCCAACAGTTCTTTTTCTTCTCAGGTTTCTGACCCGTTTCCCTGTTTTAACGCCCACTTGGCCTCCTCCTGCCTGTTTCTGAGCCACCGCCACCCTCTCTGTCCGTCATCCATCACTCGTGTTCTCTTGGCCCCCAACTGGACGCGACGCTCTCAAAGTCTGTTCCCAGCTGTTGGGGCAAGACCTCCCTTCCCCGCCTTCCTGGGTCCTGGTCCCCCCCCCCCCCCCCCCCGCCCGCTTCTCAGTCTACTCCTTTGTTCTGTCCTCGCGGCTACTGGCCGGCTGTGTAGGGCGTTCTAGGTGGGAAGGTGCCCCCACTCGGACTCTGGGCCATCACACCTCTGTCCTCGGACATCGAGTGGCTGACGACATGCCTGCCGGGCACCTCGTGGCGGGGGGCGCTGTGGTGCGGGCCCTCCAGGGCCTGGGGTGGGGGCAGGACTTACATGCGACTTCTCCAAGGCCAGGTTCAGTCACAAGACAGCCAAGTGACAGGCTGGACAGGGCTCTCGGTGCCGTAAAACTCATCTCACCTGGAGATTCCTCCAGAGTTTCCTGCTTTGGAATTGGTTTCTTTTTCTTTCTTTTTTTTTTTTTTTTTTTTTTTTTATTGCTTTCTGGAATAAACCTCCTGTGTTCCCAGAAGCAGGTCGGGCACCTGGCGACGGCAGTGACTCCCTTAGAAAGATCCACGGCTGCGGACGGTCGGCGTGGTGCGGGCGGCCCAGGTAGTGACACAATCCTCCGTCCAGCAAGCCTGCCTGTGACGTCCAGATTGTGAACGTGTGCGACAACCAACGACTGTCCGGAACTCGCAGCCATTAGGAAGGAGCCCCCGAAGTCCCGAGCCGTTGTCAGAAGCAGGACACACGCTTGTCCCGAGTCTGTGTGCCCACAGCACAAACAAGGCCGTGAACACGCACCGAATGGGTACACGTTCCTCTGAAAATATGGCGTCATGATGTCTGAGATGTTGGTTCGGGGTGACGGCCCTGTGGTTCTCCCTGTCCCCGGTACTCCCCAAATGTGGGCTGAGGGCACGCCCCGGCTATGCACCAGGACTCTCTGGGCACCCTCTGTTGGTGATGATGGGGACCGGGTGCCAGGCCAGGGCGGACATGGGGGAGGGACAGTGAGGACATCTCTCCCCCTTCTAGGTGTCCCAAAGGGAACATGGTCCCCAGAGACGCAACATGACAGCAGACATGATGCAGCTTGGCTGGTGCCGGTAAGAGAGGGTTTCTTTTTCAGTTATCTTATTTTGTGTTTTTTTAAGTTTATTTATTTGTTTTAAGAGAGAGAGAGAGTTTGCAAGAGCGAGTTGGGGGGGAGCAGAGGGAAAGAGAGAATCCCAAGCAGGCTCCTCCCTGAGCCCGATGCAGGGCTCGATCCCCTGAACCGTGAGGTCATCACCTGAGTCGAAATTAAGACCCAGACCCTCAACCTACCGAGCCACCCAGGTGCCTCTTACCTCTTTTTAAAATACGTATACTTTTTACTAAGATGAAATTCACATAATATAAAATTAACCATTTTAAAGCGAACAATTTAGGGGCGCCTGGGTGGCTCAATCGGGTAAGCGTCCGACTGTGGCTCAGGTCATGATCTCAAGGTTCGTGGGTTTGAGCCCCGCATCGGGCTCTGGGCTGACGGCTCGGAGCCTGGAGCCTGCTTCGGGTTCTGTGTCTCCCTCTCACTGCCCCTCCCCCTCTCGTACTCTGTCTCTCTCAAAGATAAATGAACATTAAAAAAAATTAATTTAAAAAACTGTAAATAATGAATATCAAAACCTTAAAGTTTCAAAAAATATATTGGAAAACATATCTATAAACTTGGGTAAGGAAAGATTTCTTAAATGAGACATATAATTTCAACTACATTAAAATTCAAAACTCCTTTCTTTTTTTTTTTAGAGGTTCTTGAAGCCTGGCTCCTGGGGTTTCACCCTGAGGACAGGAAGAATCCCTAAAATTCAAAACTTCTAAATAGCCAAAAGATAATAAAAGGGTCTATATACCGTTAACATGAGTTACGGACCAGGGGCACCATTGTGCATGTGTGTGACTAACAGAAGTTATACGGGTTTTTTTGGTGTTTTAGATACAGAAACCTTTGCATAAATACACACACACACATCCACACACACACACATTTTCCCATGTGAGCTGCTTTTGAATTGTCTGCTTTTCATTAGGGTTTCCTACTGTTTTCTTCATTTTTTTCAGATTTCGATAATCTCTTGTCATTTTAGACGTTGTACAAATTCTCTTCCGTGATGCTTGGTCTGTGTAACTTCGACAGCCAACTGGCCAGAAGGCTCTGGAGAGCCAGTATTGCCTGCTTCCACTCAGGACAGTAGAGTGACAGAGTTAGCCCCGTCTAGAATTAAAGTGGTGCCTGGGTGGCTCAGTCAGCTGAGCGTCGGTGGCTCAGTCTTGATTTCAGCTCAGGTCATGATCTCTTGGTTCGTGGGATCGAGCCCTGCATCCGGCTCTGTGCTGACAGCACAGAGCCTGCTTGGGATTCTGTCTCTCTCTCTCTCTCAAAATAATAAATAAACATTTAAAAAACTTTTTAAAAATAGAGCTTCATTTTTATTTTAGCACACGAATGTTGCCTCTATTCTATGATACGTTCGTTTCTGTAAGAAGAGAGGTTACCTGTTGTCTTTTTTTTTTTTTTGATGTTTTATTTATTTTTGAGAGCAAGAGAGACAGAGCATGAGCAGGGGAGGGGCAGAGAGAGAGAGAGGGAGACACAGAATCGGAAGCAGGCTCCAGGCTCCGAGCTGTCAGCACAGAGCCCGATGTGGGGCTCGAACTCACAGACTGTGAGATCGTGACCTGAGCTGAAGTCGGACGTCCAACTGACTGAGCCTCCCAGGCGCCCCTTTGATAAAGTAGGTGAGAAGGGCGGCTGGCCCAGGAGCCTGGTGGGCACGCCTCAGCAGGCATTACAGTGCCCTCATGCGGAGCAGGGCCTCTGACCCCTGACCCCTACTCAGTCCCTGGGGCCAGGTGCTATCATGCCTGCTTCACCGATGGCCAAACCAGGCTGCGGAAGTTTAAGTCACTTAACCAAGTTTGTCAGATCAGATGAGGCCGTACCCTGGGAACACGCTCGGCTCACTGGTGGGTTCCGGGATTCCTCTGCCCCAGGTGGTGACGCAGGCATCCAGGTGGGCAGCGAGGCAGAGTCTGGGACCCCCACTGCTCTTGTGTACTCGGACCAGGAGTGACAGTCGTCCCTCCCGCTGGCTCCTTTCGGCCTGAGCTCATCCTGATCCCCGCCCCCCCCCCCCCCCCCCAGTACCTATGATTGTGACTTTATTTGGGAACAGAATGGTCTTTGCAGAGGACCGAGTTAAGGTGAGATCGCTAGGGTGGTCCCTAATGCAACATGACCGATGTCCTCCTCAAAAAGGGGGAAACTTGGGCACAGAGACAGACACACTTACAGGGACGCCCATGTGAAGACACAGGGAGGAGACGGCCGTCTGCACACCAAGGGCCGCCTAAGGCCACCAGCAGCAGGGGGACAGGCCTCGCACAGATTGTCCTCCCCAGCCCCAGGAGGGGCCAGCCCTGCCGGCATCCAGCCTCCAGGACTAGAAGCATCAGTGTCTGTTGTGTGGTGGACCCAACCTGAGGAGCTTTGTTCTGGGACCCTCAGCAAACTGACACGTTCACCAAATACGCTAGATGCGTTTTGGGGGTGTCGATCGCCGTGGCCACCACAGAAGACTGTATGGCTGTTCCTCAAAAAGTTAAAAAAGAGGAACCAGTTATTCCCTTTGGTCCAGTAATTCATTCCTGGACACATGTCCAAAGGAAACAAAATCATGCTAAGAGATCTGTGCATCCCCGTGTTCTCGGCAGGATCGTTCCTAATAGGCAGGACGTGGGAACAGCCTAAGAGTCCGTCCACAAATGGGTCAAGAAATCGTGGCGTGCTTCCAACGGACATTATTCCGCTGTAAAAGGAAGAATGGCCAGCCATTGACGACCGTGTGGCCAGATTCTGAGGGCATCGTAGTAAGTGAATAAGTCACACAGAGGAAGACCCATGTCCCAGAAACCACTCTACCCAGGACAAGCCGGGACGGCTGGTGTATTCATTTCCTGGGGCTTCCAGAATAAATGACCAGAAATAGGCTGAATGAAACTGCAGAGATTTGTTCTCTCCATTCTGGAGTTTCTGGAGGGAAATCCCTCCGGCCTCCGCCAGCTTCTGGGGGCTCCGGGCATCCCTGGACGTGTGGCTTCACCCCTTCTAGCCTCCGCCTCTGTCTCCACCTGTTCTACGTGCGTTCAGTTTCTCTGTGTCACTCTTGCAAAGACGCCTGTCAGTGGATTTGGGGACCACTCTAAATCCAAGACGATCTCATCTGAAGATCCTTAATTATATCTGCACAGACCTCTTTCCAACTAAGGTCACGTTCACAGGTTGTGGGTACAAGGGCACGAATCTAGCTTCCTGGGGGTCAGCAGACAAGGTGTCTGAGTTGCTACACATCCGGTCTCTGGGTTCTGTGTTGTTCTGACTTAATTTGTGAAAAAAATAAAGCATGTTCAAAAAAAGGGGGGTGGGCAGGACAGCCACCTCCCTCGATGCCAGAACTTTTGGGGAAACCGCAGGCCCGCGGGCGTGTGAATTCTGTGTCCCACAACCCGGTCGCTAGGTCACCAGCTGGGGGCAGCTGAGGGGCGTGCAGCCTCCTCTGTCTGAATCCCACCCTCCCGGCTCCTCGGGCACCTGCCGTCCAGCATCCCGGCTGCCTGGTCTTTGGCGGCCATCTGGCCAGCTGCTCCCCCCGCGCCTTGGCGAGGCTCCCCCACACGTCGCCTTGGCCTTCACCGCTGCCCCCACCAACACTGGCAAAAAAAAGGCCACTTGTTCTCAAGTCATTTTGAGACAGGACGTTTTGAAGGCTGGTTTCTCCAGAGACCTTCCAATAAAAGCGAAATTGGGAGAAAACACCGAGGACCTGCTCGACCTGCCCGCCCTGAATTAGCCGGTGCG
Organism: Prionailurus viverrinus; assembly: GCF_022837055.1. Classification (NCBI taxonomy): domain Eukaryota; kingdom Metazoa; phylum Chordata; class Mammalia; order Carnivora; family Felidae; genus Prionailurus; species Prionailurus viverrinus. The sequence continues at coordinate 113,193,157 of NC_062570.1, forward strand.
CCCCAGCAGGACTTTTCGTGGGTGCAGGGGAGTCGGCACCATGACCAGGGAGGAGCGTGACAGAGGCGGTGACGGCTTTAGAAAACGTTAACACGGAAGCTCCCGCTACGCGTTCAAACAATCCGCCGCCCTCCTCGACGCTGCGCAAGATCCGCAGCGCGCCCACGGGCTCCAAGCTGTTTCGCGTGCGCGCTGAGGCCATCATCAGCTGCGCGGGAAAGGTCGAGAGACCTTCAGGGCGGTCCGCAGCGCTGCCCGGCTGATGATCCGGAGTTTCTGAGTCTGAGACGCTGGGCCTGGCCGGAAGCCGCAGCTCCTTGGCTCTGAAGAATGAGGACGTCTGCCCGCGGTGCCGCCGAATGAGAATGCGGCTCCCCAGGCCCAGCGGGACCGCCCGCACTGACCGCACGTCCCCCCTTCGGGGTGCGCTGGGGCTCTCTCTGCTCACTGCCTTCGATCCTTGTGGCTGTGTTCGAATATGACCGCTTTTCCCTACACGTTTCGTGTGGTTGAATGCTTTCCGCCAACCTCAATAAGACCTAAAAACATTAGGAATGGTAATAAGTGAAGGCGTGCATCCCTCCCCGACGCAGGCCGGTGAGTTTGGAGACGGGCCCACCCCCAGGCCGGCCTCTGACCGGATGCCAGCCCCGACCAACGCCCTGCTTTCTGTCTGTGGGAGCCTGGGCAGAAGAGCCAGCAAGGTCACGGGCAGATGAACTGCTGACCCGCAGACACCACGGACGGTAAATGTGTGCGCTTTAAGAGGTGAGGTTTGCAGGCGTGCGTTACACGGCACGACATCGCTAGTCTAGAGAGTGGCTGGCCTCAAGGCGTCTTGGGGGGACCCGGCCCAGGGGAGCGGTCCAGCCACAGGAAGACCCAGGCCGAGGGCCCCGAGAGGGGTTTCTGCAGACCCCACGTCCACACTCGTAGCCAGTGCCAGCTGAGAGGGAGCGGCTCCCAGGATGGGGGACCCTCCTCCCCCTGCACCCTCCCTCCCTCCCTGCCTGACCCTGGAAGAACCGGAAGGCAGGAGAGAGCCAAGCAATGCCCCCCACTCCCACTGCAGGATCCCAGATGGGCTCTGGGAGAATCACTGCATAGGGTGTGGATTGAAATTCTGAGCCTGGACTGGATGGAACTTTTAAGTATTTTTTTAATTTAATGTTTTTATTTATTTTGAGAAAGAGAGACAGAGACAGAGCACGAGCAGGGGAGGGGCAGAGAGAGAGGGAGACACAGAATCCGAAGCAGGCTCCAGGCTCCGGGCTGTCAGCACAGAGCCCAACGCGGGGCTCGAACCCACGAACTGTGAGATCATGAGTTGAAGTCGGAGGCTCAACCGACTGAGCCACCCAGGCGCCCCTAAAGACTTTTTTTTTACGTTTATTTACTTTGAGAGAGAGAGAGCGAGCTGGGGAGGGGCAGAGAGAGGGAGAGAGAGAAAGAATCCTAAGCAGGCTCCACACCGCCAGCTTGGAGCCCGATGCGGGGCTCAAACTCACAAACCGTGACATCACGACATGAGCTGAAACCTAGAGTCGGACGCTTAACCGACTGAGCCATCACCCCTAAGACTTTCATCGTGAGAGGTGGTTTTTTTTTTTCAAGAGATAAGGGAAAAATTTTTTAAGCCTGACGCTTTAGTTCAAACCTTAATTTAACCTGTGCAGAAAACACCATCGTCAACTCACACTCATTCTGTGGTCTGCAAAGCGGAAACTGTGGTTATCTAGTTACACGTACCCTGAACGGGGGTTCAGAGCCACCATGAGATAGGAAGCCTGAAGGACTCCATAAAAATCTGCGTTTTGCTCCTTGTCCTGTTTCTATTCTTGCCAAGACCTGACCCCCACTTTACGCATGCTTCCTAGTGCAAATCGTGTGTGTCCCTCCCCGCCCCCATAAGGGACACGGAATTCACAGTTTCTTTAGAATCCATCAGAACGAGAGACAACATCAGAGAAGCTGTGGGCGAGACGTGAAGGCATCATATGCACATCCAGACCACCAGCGTCAGGCATCGTGATGCCCAGACCCCAGGCTCCAAGGAACTGGTTTATGAAGGATGCCTGGACCCTCGTGTCCATTCTGACCGGCTCCTGGGAGGACTGGCACACCGGACCCTAACTCTCAGTAAAACCCCAGGCCCCAAGCCAAGAAGAGACTCCCTCCCTTCCTTCCTGAACCTCCTGGACCCCGTCTACCTGCACTCCCCCTATACCTTCAATAAATTCAATAAATACCTCCTGCTGGCTCGTGTTTGATTGCTATGCCGTGAGGTGGCAGGGCCCCTCTTGTGGTCCTGTAGGACTCCCTCTGGGTCCTCGGACCCTGCCTGCCTGCATCAACCAAATCTGACTCCAAGTGGGAAACGCCAAGGTCGCCCCCTCCCCCTGCCGCCGTCTGCCCACTCTGACAAGCAGGTCCCTGGCAGCTTGAGCCGAAGATCGTGCTTAATTCTTTGAGGACCATCACTATACTGTACGACTGAAACTAATGTAATTATTGTCCGGTAACCATACTGGAATTAAAATAACGTGAAATAAAATAATAAAAGGTGGGGAGGGGCGCCTGGGTGGCTCAGTCGGTTAAGCCTCCGACTCTTGATTTTGGCTCAGGTCACCATCTCAGGGTTCGTGGTTGGAGTGAGCTGCTCCGTGCTGACAGCGCGGAGCCTGCTCGAGATTCTCTCTCTCCCTGTCTCTCTCTCTGCCCCTCCCTCACACTCTCTCTTCTCAACAATAAATAAACTTAAAAAAAAAAAAAAAAAGCCGGGGAAAGGTGTGCTGTTCTCCTCCTCCCACTTTGCTGGAGCTTACCTGGACATTAGCCTTCTTTCGGAGGAAGCAAGCCCACTTTCCCCAGGGGTCTCTGGAACTTTCCAGCCTGACTGACTCTGACTCCTCTTAGGGTTCTGAGGAGCCAGGAGCCGGGAGGGATTTCCTCAGGGTGAGCAATCCTTTTCATGCCTTCAAGTTGGGTCTGATTTATTCAAGTGCCTGTGGGCCCTTCTGGGAGAGGGCCCCCCCCCGCCCCTGCCACCTGCCTGGGCATCCTGGGAAGTCCCCACCCGGTTCACCTAGGTCCCCCCCATCCCTGCCTCATGGAGGAGCACCCCCAAAAGCAGGCCACACTAGCGGCTTCACTCCTGGGCGTGATGGTCCCACTATACCGAGCGCCACAAATCACTATGGTGTGAGACAGGACAGTCAATGCAATCAGGCTTCAGTCCCGAATTTGTTTATTACCTCTAGAGGGTTGTTTCTCATTTAGGGGAATCTCCAGGATTTTCTGCGGTTAAGAGGATGTCCTGTGAATAGACTTCACTTCTTCATGTACCGTTTGGATGGCCTTTTTTCTTTTGTTTCCTCTTGCCCACTCATTCTGGTTGCTATTTGGCCTTTTAAACAGGGAGTAGCACATTTGATGGTCCTTTAAAGGAGGGGAGAGGAGACAGAGACCCACGTGGCAGACCCAGAAGCGGGGAGCTCAGACCCCAAAGTGTGGCTTAGTGATGTCTCTGTATGAGTCTCCTGTGACCTGAGGCTTCGGCTCAGAACCGAATATGTATTCGAGGAAGAAACCTGATTTATTATGACAGAAAAATGCTAACGCACGTGGAAGGACTGAATCTCGCGGAAGTCTCTGTTCTCAGTCTGAGTGAGCCCTGGGTGAGCCTTGAGCAGGTGCATCAAGACTGTAGCTGGTCGAGCCGCATCCCACTTCCTGAAGCTGGTGCTCGGGTGAAAGTCTGCCTTTTGGTCCTCCTGCTCGGTCGGTCTGCGTGGGGAACAGGTAGGGCTGGGTCCTATACTGCCGCCCGTCTGTTTGGGTTTTCTTTTTTTTAGTGACTTGTCTTGTGCCAAAATGCACGTAACAAAATCTCCCATCTTGACCAGCACGAAATGCACAATGCTGCAGTGTTAGGTATGTGCCTATCGTTGTATGCCCATCCCCGCCCCCCTTCCGGAACTTTCCGCCTTCCCAACCTGAAACTCTGTCCCATGAAACACTGCCCCCCGTCCTGTCGCAGCCCCTGGCGCCCCACGTCCTACTTTCTGTCTTTATGGACTGGCTTCCTCTGGGCCCTCACAGAGCCGGAATCATACAATATCTGTCCCTGTGGTGACCGGCTGCCTCACTCAGCATCATGCCCTCGAACTTCAGCCACATGGTAGCAGCTGTCAGAGTTCCCTTCCTTGTTAAGGTTGAGTCACACACCACGGCGTGGATGGGCTCCAGGTCATCCATACATCCCTCGACGGACTCTCCGATTACTTTCGTTACTACTTCGTGAATAACGCTGCGGTGAGCACGGTGTGCAAATATTTCCTCAAGGTCCCGCTCTCGAGTTTTCGGCATCGCGAGCGGAATGAGAAGCAGCGTTGCTGGGGCCGGCCCTACCAGGACCCTCGTGATCCTTGGGAAAGCAGCACCATCCGAGACCGACCAGGGTGGAAATACTACCTCCTGCCCGGGGGGACGAGACTGTGACGTGGAAGCAGCAGGGGGTTGACCCTCAGCCCCAGCCATACCGGAGCCAAGACTTCGTCTTCCTCCCGAGCCCCTTTCTCTGTCCGCCTGCTTCGCCTCCTGATTCCCCAGCAACTACACGATGTCCGTGTCGGACGGTAACGTGAAGCGCTGGTTACGTCCAAGGCTCACGTGGCATCACTCAGGGCCGTGGCCAGCAGTGTCGGGGAGCTCGGAATGGCCCTTGGCGGGCAGTTAGGAAGATGTGTTCGACTTCGGGACTCAAGCAAAATGCTCCTTCGGGACTCATCCCTTCTTACCTGGCTGCCCCCTGTGCCATGGGAGCTGCCTCCAGAGGTGTCTTTGTTTCATTTATTTTTGAAAGAGAGAGAGAGACAGCAAGCAGGGAGGGGCAGAGAGAGAAGGAGAATCGGAAGCAGCTCCAGGCTCTGAGCTGTCAGCATGGAGCCCGACGCGGGGCCGGAACTCACGAACCGCAAGACCGTGACCTGAGCCGAAGTTGGACGCTTCACTGACCGAGCCACCCAGGCGCCCCCAGAGGTGTCCTTAGATGACTTTGCACAACCTCCTAACCTCATGTTATGAGCTGAGTTTCGTCCCATTTCCACACCCGTGTTGGGTGGAGGTCTAGCCCGAGTGCCTCAGACTGGGGGCCCTATTTGGAAATAAGACGGAATTATCCTATTTGCAGTTGTCAGGAGCTAAGAGGTGATCGTAGTGGACAAGGGCGGGTCCTGATCCAACCTGCCTGGTATCCTTACTGTCGCATCCACACGACTCCTGACACAGAATGCTACGGGCACCAGTGACAGTCACAACAAAGTTTATTGCAAAGAGAGGCAAGGCAGACCGATCGGGACCACCACTCTTGATCAGAGCGCGGCCTCGAACAGCCGGGGTACAGAGTTTTTAAGGCCCATCGCATCGTTTTATCATCACCTGGGAACAGAACGGAGAAAGAGTTCCCAGATGAGTTAGAAACAGTTGCCGGATGAGGTGATTATTTTAGACTTTCTGCCCCTGAGTTGCAACCAGTGGATCTCCTTGACCCTGAGTCTGATGCTTTCTTTGAGCGTTTGTTTCCTTCCTTGGTGAAGCCTGATTTACAAGAGTATGAAGCGTAATTTACAAGAGTAAAGCAAGGCTATTATCTCTTGAACTTCGGTGTCAGAACAAAGCTGTTATTTTTTAAGCTACATGTTAGCCCCACACTACAATTTAACCCTTACATTTCCCCTTTTCTTGTCAGTGACTCAATCCCTTGATTCATCACTAGGAACTAAGGGGACATAGTTGGACCTCATCATCATAATTTTTATTTCACCAACTCGCCTCTCGACATACTAACCACTTGATAATGCGCCGGCCGACAGTTAACCCGAGAAGTAACAATAGCAGTGGCCCAGCTATAGGGGTGAGCAGTGACGTGAGCCAGAGGGACCAAGAGAATAAACTCTGATACCAATTATCGCTGGCCTTTTCCTTCACATCCGACCTTTCCATTTGCAGGGCAACTGTATAACCCTGGTATGTCGGCCAATTTTTGTTCTTGATCCCTGTGTCCACATCCACAGGTAACCATACAGGGGTTTTTGGGGACCGGAGCAGCGAAGCCCGTTGGCTGTTTATAATTAGTAACTAAAGTCCCCCATGAGTCCCCCACCAAGTCGCATAAATCAAACAAAAAACAAGGCACAGTGGAAGAGGTATTAGATGCTATCACCTTCCCCGTGACAGTGTCCCTGAGTTCCCATTGGCATGGCCAAAAAGACAGGGGAGGTAATTCCATACAGTCCCCCACGCTTACCATTATACAAACCCAGACAACCATTATTATTATTATGCCCGCATCGGTCTTAGCTTTAAAGGATCCTCTGGGTGCCTTGGGACCTTCCACTGCTGTTCGTTATCTGCTTCCCTATCAGTCTGGGGTGTTCCCGCCTTCACACAGTTTTTCTTAACCTGAGAGTGATGAATCCAGGTTTGGACACCATCCACCTTCACGGCCGTGGACGTGGTCAGGATCACGGTGTGCGTGCGGTCCTTTCCAGCACGGCTCCAGGGTTTTAGGCTCGTGCCTCTTGACCCAGACCGAGTCTCCTGGTTGAAAGGGGTGGGGAAGAACAGGAGGATGAGCGAAGGCCCTGGTTATTTCCTTTTGTACATGTTGCAGGGCCACGAGTGAGGCCAGCAAGCGGTCCTGTTCCAACTGTTCCGTTACGTCGTCTCCTAGCCTCGGCAGGATAGGTGGAGGTCTGCCAAATAAAATTTCATAAGGGGAAAATCCCTTGACAAATGGAGTACAACGCGCTCGCAAAAGGGCAAAAGGCAGGACATCGACCCAATTTTCGCCCGTCTCAAGGGACAATTTGGTTAAGGTTCTTTTTTAGGGTCTGATGTATCCTTTCTACTTGACCCGAGCTCTGGGGTCTATAAGAGCTCTTAACCCTTACTTACACTTATAAAAAGGGGAAATTTGAAAGCAATGAAATCTCGCCATTTGCAACAATGTGTGTGGATGGATCCGGAGGGAAAATGCTCAGTGAAGTAAGTCCGTCAGGGAAGGACACGAACTATAAGATCTCCCTCACTTGTGGCATTTGAGAAACAAAAGAAACCAACAGGGAAAAAGAGAGACACAATCTCTTATCTAGAGAACAAACACGTGGTCTCCCCAGGGAAGGTGGGTGGGGGCACGGGACGAACGAGGCGAAGGGGATAGTGATGAGCGCTGGGTGGCGTGGAGAACTGGCCAACCACTCTACCGAATATAATATAACCCTGCAGCTGATATAACCCTGCAAGTTAACTATACCAGAACGAAAACGTAATGAAACGTAACACATAAGAGGGAAACTTGGACACAGGCATGCACAGCGGGAGAACGACCAAGGCAGCCGGGGTGATGCCTCTAGCAGCCGAGGAACGCCCAGGTCTGCCGCACCCACTGGCAGCTGGGAGAGGGCCTGGAACAGGGCCTCCGCCACAGGCTCGGAGGGAAACCGCCCTGGGCGTCTTGATCTTGGACTCGGGCTTCCGGGATGGGAGAGAATGCATTTCCACCGTTTGAACCTGCCCGCGTGGGGCGGCCCCGCGAAGGCTGGCTGGGTCCCTCCCTGGGGCCCCCTGGTCACTCTCCACGGTAGGGACGACTTCTTTATAAGGAAAAGGAACCCGAGGCACTGCCCACCTCGCCACCGGGCGGGGTAGTCCGGGCGCAGGGCCAGGCGGCCGAGCCTGCCCCCACCTTCGCCCCTGGGAAAGCGGCTACGTGACGCCTGCGGGCGGGGCGGGGCTTCCCGTCAGGTGACGTGCGCCCGCCCCTTCCGTCGTCCGACCGCCTCTAGTCGGCTTCGGACCGCGGGCTCCGGTCAGTTCCTGAGCGTGGAGCGGACGGGATGGCGGTGGGACGGAGCGTCCCGTGGCTGTGCGCCCTCCTGCCGCTGCTCGCGGCCTGGGTGAGTAGGGCCCGGCGGCGGGGAGAAGCCGGTGGCGGAGGGGTCGGGGAGAAGCCGGGGGAGGCTCGGGGAGGCGTCGGGGGGCGGTTGACTTGCCCCCGGCGCGGAGAAGGGTCAGGAGGGGTCCGGAGGCGCGGGCGTGCCCCGGCGCGGATGGGGAGGCACGGGGAAGGGTCGGGGAAGAGTGCGGAGGCGCGGGCATGCCCGGGCATGGGCATCCTCGGGAGCGGACGCGGAGGCGAGCGCTCAGATGGAGGGGGGTGGGGGGGCAGGCGAGGAGTAGCGCGCAGGCCGGGGGGGTGGGGCGGGGCGGGCGGGGAGGCGAGTGCAGGCCGGCGGGGGGGTGGGGCGGGGGGGGGCGGGGGGGCGGCGCGGCGCGCGGAGAGGTGCGGGAAGACCGGTGTGTCTTCCTTCGGAAGGTGGCGGAATCCGGGAATTCCCGGCGGCTGGGTTCTGGTGCGGGCCGCGGCGGGCGTGCTTAGCTGTGTGGCCGAGCGTGCGCCCTGGCCCACGGTGCCGCACCCCGGTGGCAGCCAGGCGCTGGAGAGGGACACTGCGAGTTTGGGGCCGCCGTCGGATGTGCCGAGCGATCGGCGAGCAGCTGGAGGAGCGCGCACGGATGTGGAAACGGCGGCGGGGGGCAAGGGGGGGGGAATTCTCGAATTTTCTTCAGTGATTCCGGCCTTTAATTCGGTGCATCGCCTTGGCCGTATTTTCTGCGGCCTAGCATTCGCACAGGAATGGTTTGGTGCACAGCCCGTTTCAAGCGTTACAAGAAACGGTTAGGTTTGCAAACCGCAGGCGGCGGAGACTCTGATTTTTCTGCCGAGGTTAGCGGCCCATCGGGGTGCGCAGTTCCGACGTGTGGCCGCTAGGGGTCCTCGCCCCCCCAGCGTTCTCAAAGTTTGGCGCCGCGGCTCCGCTCCCGTCGAGCTGTTCGGGGCCCAGGGAGACGGGCCTCAGGCTCTCCGCACCTAGTGCCTTCCCTGAAGCCAGTTTGGCTACAGCGTCGCTGTGTTTCTGCCCCAGAAAGGATGGCTTTTCGGTACTCTTATTAAATAATGGCCAGTGTGCCAGCTTGAGGCGTTGGTGAAATTCCCGAGGGCAGTCTGGTGTTTTCTGCCCTGTGGGCATTCATGCCTAAGACCTCTGAAGGCCCTCCGCCCTGGGGCAGCCTCTGCTTCTGCACTTGCCAGGTGTAGTAAGCCTTGCCCAGGCTTTGTTCGGAGCATTCAGATTGAGGACCGCGGGGGCCCACTGGCCTGCGTTGTCTCTCTGTCGTAGGCCCTGCCCGCTGGTTGCCAGCAGCTTCTTCACTTGGGGCCGTTTGTGCCAGGAATAAAGTCTGTATGGCGATGCCTTCAGACCACGTTTAACGGCTGAAAAGCTTTATCCAGAGAGCCTTTTCTTTTTTTCTTTCTTTTTTTAATTGTGAATTTTTCTTTTCTGTTTCCACAATAGTAGTTGAGCTACGGCGTTATGTTAGTTTCAGGTGTAACGCAGCGGGTCAGCACTTAACACATTTATACGTGTTGCGCGACGGTCATGACCGTGTCTGGTCCCCGTGCTGCACCTTCCGTCCTAGGCTGGGCTTTTTTTCATCCCTGTGACTTACAACTGGACGTTTGTGTCTCCTGATTCCTTTCACCAATTTTGCCCATCCCCCTCCCCTCTGGCGGCCACCAGTTCCCTGTATGGATGAGTCTGTTTGCATGGCGTTCGTTTATTTCTTAGATTTCCACATCTGAGCGAAATCTGAAGGAATTTGTCTGACTTACTTCCCTTAGCATAATACACTCTGGGTCCATCCGCGTCGTTGCAAATGGCAGGATTTCCTTCCCTTTCACAGATCAGTAATATTCCACTGTGTGTGTGTGTGTGTGTGTGTGTGTCTGTCTGTCTTTCCACGTGTACACACACATCTTCATCCACCTGTTGATGGACACTTAGTTGTTTCCACCTCTCGGCTGTTGTGAATCAGGCTTCGGTGAACGTGGGGGTTTTCCAACATTCTGTTCAGGTGCGTCCCCAAAAACAATCTCTGGATTGTATACGGTAGTTGTTCTTTTCGTTTTTGAGGACCCTCCGTACTGTTGTGCAGGGTAGCTGCCCTAATCTGCGTTCCCACCAACAGCGCGCGAGGCCTCCCTTTTCTCCGCATCCTCACCGACACTTGTTACTTCTTGTCATTTTGATCCTAGCCATTCTGACGTGTGCCAGGATGATTTTCCCGGACGAGGAGTGACGTTGAGCATCTTTTCATGCGTGTGCTGGCCCTCTGTGTGTCTCCGTTGGAGGAATGTCTACTCGAGTCTCCCCCCCCCCCCCCCCCCATTTGCGTTTGTCTTTTTGTTACGGAGTTGTAGCTGTTCTGTCTTTCGGGTCACCCCCTATCGGACGCATCGAGTGCGAGGACCTCCCCCGTTCAGTAGATTGCCGCTCATTTCGTCGATGGCTTCCTTCCCTGTGCAAAAGGAGAGGGCCTTTTTTTTATTCCAGTGAACTTGGCCTTGCATCACCACGTGTTGGTTAGTGTTTTCTCAGGGTACTTTCCTCCACCGCCTTCTTGTCCTGTACACTGTCCGCTTTTGCACGTGCACCTTCTGGAATGCGCTCGCCAGCCTGCCTTCAGGGTTGCAGCGGAAAGGTCTCCCTCCTCCTCCACGTGGCTGCATCACAGCCACTGGACTCAGGGTCCTCAAGCCCCTTCCGCTGCCTTGTCACAGCAGGCCGCAGGCTGGGGCCGGGGTGGTTCCGGAGTCTTCCGCAGCCCCTCCCAGAACCTTCCATTCTGTGAGGCTGGGGTCCGAGGGAAGAAGACGCTCACGTCAGATGGGTGTTCCGTTCTTGTTAACTTAAATCCTTAGCTGCCTGCGGGCTTTTCGGGGTTCGTCCACTCGGTGCCTTGGGGGTTCGCAAACGCCGGTCGGTCGTGGTTCCCACGTGGCTTTGCGTGACTAGCAGGAAATTCTTTAGGGATTTCCTGGCACAGAAGTGAAGGGGCCGGAGGAGACTTGGAGCGTGAGGGAGGGCAGAGAGGGAGGGCAGAGAGGGAGGGCTGCTGGAGCCGGGAGGGGGACCCCTGGCTGGGGGGAGCGCCATGGGGGTGTGGGCCATGGAGAGGGAGGATCGGGAACTGTCGTCATCTGCGAGGCAGGTGCCGGAGGAGTTGAGTCAGGCACTTGGGTCTGGTGTCCAATTTATGAAGGCACCGACACACCTTAGGAAACGGGTGAAGAATGTTTTGATGTGATTTTTTTTTTTTTTTTTTTTTTTTGAAGACTGAAAATCTATGCAAAAACATCCTGAGATGAAAACAAAGACTGGACCCTGCACTTGGCCTGAGCCTGCCCACGTGCTTCACATCCTAGGGTTCCAACCCGGGTTCCAGTAAAAACTTGATTCACAAAAGCTGGCAAGCTCTTCGCTGATTTCATGTCTTAAAATATTGCATCATGCAGTGTTTACGTTGATGGCTGAATGGTGGGGGGGGGCGGGGTGGGGAGAGGAAGCCTACATTTTTCCCGCCCGTGTCCCGGCCCCCGAGGTCATGGCATGTACCGGGGGCCCCCAGAGCGCCACCACCGGTCCAGCTGAAACCACCCCCTCTCCGTCCGGTATGCTCCGGGGCAGAGCATCCTGAGTGCCAGATGGTGGGCAGATGGCAGCGGAGACAGGGGGCCTTGATGGGGGTGTGGTGGGGGGGGGGGCAACTTCCTTTAGTGTCGTTTGCCATGGGGAAGGGGAGGGACCCGGTGCCGGAAGAGCTGGGAGCCCCAGCCAGAGAGGAAACAGCCTCCATTATGTTCGTGACCAGGGTGTTGCAGAAAGGAAAGCTGCTTTGCTCTTGTCGTGAGTTTTTTTTTTTTTTCCCTTTCTTTTGAAAAAAGTTTTCAACTTTTCAGGTTTCCTTTTGAAATAACTTGGGACTTTTGGGGTTAGAAGAGTAGTCCGCATGGTTGTACGACAATGTGAATGGGCGTCCCGGACACGTCACAAACGGTCACTCTTAGGGGTGGTGCGCGTGTTAGCCCGTACTGGCTTCTGCACTTGCCGCCCAGGCCCCCGGGGGGTGACGTGTGCGCCCCGATCACAGTGGGGGCGAGGGCCGAGGCAGTGCCCTTGCCTGTGTCTGCCGTGCCGCGGATGTCCCGGAGCAGACTCCTCCGTCCTCTGTGTCTTCTGTGACCTTAACGCCGCCGAGAGCGCTGACCCCTCGTCCCGCAGAACGTTTCTCTGGTCGGGTTGGGTCTGTGTGGGCGGCTTGCCGTGAACGGATTCCAGCTTGGCACTTTGGGCAGAAACGGCACAGAAGTGACTGGGGTGTCTCTTCCAGTCGTGACATCGCCGTGTCCCCTCACGGCGATGCCGACTTCGGTGACCGTGCAGGTCAGGTTAGCATTTTCTCTTCTGGAGCTGCGCGGTTGTGCAACTGTGTGGAGACCGTGCTTTCCCACGCGCTTCTGTTCACGGTCGCGAGCCTGCCTTGACGGGCTGTTGGCCGAGATCGTGGGCACCGTGGTGTGTGCTCAATGAGCTTTCTTCCCGACGCCTGGCTAAGTGGTGTTTTGTTACTCCTTGTAAATACAAGAAGTAGAATCTAATCCGTTTCCCGGCGCGGGGAAGGAAAGAAGGGATGTGGAGACGGGGAATCGGGGAAGACAGGCGACGAAAAAATGGGCACAAAGGTGGGATCTTAAGCACACGGCAGAGATGCAGAAAGCGAACGCGAATGCGGTGCTGGTCCGACACGTGCACACAGGCTAACGTCCTCTCCGAGCGATCGGGTTGGGCCAGAAGGGCAAAGCCTGGCGAGGTGGGGTTTTTAAGAGCTCTGCCTGTGGAAGGACGCAGCACAGCCGGTGGGACGCAGACGGGGCAGGGACACGGCAGACTGACTCACCGAGGGACAGTGGGGTGACATCAGCACGGGCCGGCACGGAGCGTGCGTGTCTGAGGACGTGCCGTGAGTGGCAGCTTGGGGTTACAGGGAACGTCACCGAGAGGCAAGTGTGCAAATACAGAATTCACAGATCCGAGGGGCAAGTGTGCAAAGACAGAATTCACAGATCCGAGGGAAGGTCCCGGCTCGTGCGCCCCCAGCGAAGCCCGCCCCCAGGAGGTGGCCGTGTGCTTCTCTGCACGCGTGTGTCTGGGCAGAGGATGCGTGGGCCCCATCTACAGATGGCCCCTCTCGATGACGCCTGTCTCCCCTTTCTGATTGGAGGTGGACGTGGCGCTCGGCGTGGCCCCGTGTGACGTGACCGAGTACCAGCCGGAGGACAGCAACCTCTGCTGCCAGCTCTGCCCCGCTGGTGAGTCCCAGGGAACCTTCCGGGGCCTTGTGGGGCTGCCCGGGGTGGGGGGATCCCCGCTGGCTGGCGTGGGCGGACCTCTCCTGGGCAGCCGCCCACCCGCCCCGTCCACGCCCCGGGGACTCGTGAACCGGGTTGTGGGCTTGTTTTGGTGGGTGGGGCCGGGGCCGCTGGAGGCAGAGGTGGGGGTGCGTCCCCAGGCCGGACGCTCCTGTCGGGGCGACTGTGGACACCTGAGGAAGGGAAGTCCTAACAGGGCTGGGCCAGCACCGTCCTCACGCACGACGCGTCCCGTGGAGCCTTAGTCACCCTCGTGAGGATGCTCTCAATTAGCCCCATAAGCAGACGGCGGGCCTCAGGCTCCGAGGGCCTGCTGTGTCCTCGCCCCGGCCCACCTCACCTCTTGCCCAGTCACCGCCACGGCAGCCGGGCCTGCTTTGTGGGGAACCCGGTCAGCCCGCTGCCCCCACCTGCGCCCGCGCCCGCCCACACAGATAGATGTGCACGCATTGTCGTTCACGGTGTCTTTGTGGGGGCCTCCACACGCGTCCACCGTCTCCATCTGTAACCCCCCCCCCGGCCCCACTTGTGCCTCCTTTGCTCTGGGACCCTCGGCCGTTGCAGGGCTCCTGTTTCAGGGACCAAACATCCACACCTGGGCCGTTCACACCTGTACATCCCACACACACCTGTGCGTCCACAGCTGCGTGCACATGTCCCCACACACGCACGCGGCTCATCTGGGAACAGGTGGGACACGGCTGGCCCAGCTGGAAACCTGGTGAACTCAGCCTGGGTGAGGCCCCCTCCTCCCAGGGAGGTGTGATTTGACTCCACTACGGCCTTTGCACAAGGCAAGCGCTAGACCAGGGGGGCTCCTCCGGGACTGGTCAGAGCCCTCGGTCTCTAGACCGCCAGTGCTCCCTGTAAATCAGCCTGGGGTCCCCGGGGCGCTAGGGGCAGGCACACGGGCGTTGTCAGGCTCTCGGGCCACCTCCAGCGTGTGTGTGGTCGAAGCCCTCCGCTCACGTGGGCCGGGAGTCGCCAGCGAAAGCCGAGGGGCGCCAGGTCCCCGGCTTCTCGGACGCAGGTGGCCAAGTGTCCGTTCGGAAACGCTCCGAGGAGGTGTGGTTGGTGAGGGCTGGTCCTCCTCGAGGGGAGGTCTCGGGGGCTGGGTTGGGTCTGCTGCGAACCCCCTCCTCACCTCCACGACCTCCCTTTCACACAGGCCAGTACGTCTTCAGGCACCGTGCAGGGTGAACCATACCGCTGGCGAGTGCCGCGTCTGTGAATCGGGCACCTTCCTCGCCTTCCCTAATGGCGAGCCTGCTTGCCAGAGGTGCATCCAGTGCCGGAAGGGTAAGCGGGCACAGTGGGGTCTTGGCCTTTCAACTCGGCCCGTGGGCCTCGCCCGAGGGAGTTACTACAGGTGAACACGTATTTTTATCAGGACGGGGTGGTTGTGTGTGTGTGTGTGTGTGTGTGTGTGTGTGTGTGTGTGGTTAAGGAATCTCCATCCACAGGCAGCCAGGATTTTAGAGGTGCTGTATACGAGACCTATCTACAAAACTTTGTCTGAATTTCAACATATCAGCAGCGGATTATTTAAAAGATGTAATTTTTTTAAAAGATAACCATTTGCATCAGCAAAGACAAAGAAAATAAGATCCTTTGAGATAAATCTAGCAAAGGACGTATAAAACGTTTACGTGAACAAACAACAGTTTGGAAAATCTAAACATACAGAGAAATACAAGACTATGGGAGGACTCCACGTTTAAAGGCACGTCGGTTCTCCGTGAAACGGTTCTCAGATTTGGTGTGTTCGCAAGTGAAACTCCCAACAGCACGTAGCAACTCTCACGCGTGCTGTATATTTTAAATATATGGTTTTTACTTAAAACAAAACAAAACCCTCACAAGGGTTTCATGGAACTCGATGAGCGGACAGTGGCCGAAACCCTCCGGAAGAGGGCAGAGCGCAGCGGGCTCTCCGCGTGGTCACATTTCGAGGCGACGGAGACAGCGTGATTTGCACAAAGGGGAAGACGGCCCACGGATGTGGAAAGTGGCCTGTGGCACCGCGACCGACCCGTCCACGGGAGGAAGGGCGGAATCGCAAACGACGCTGGCCTGGACCGCGTGCTGTCCTTTGGTGCAGGACGGGAAGCTTCCACTGCCCCCAGGAGTGGTTCCTCCCGCGTCACAGTCCACAGGTGAATGTACCGGTTTGAGAGGAAGACGTGACGAGTGTTCAGGACTTCCGAGGCAGCGACAGAACATTTCACGGGATTTCTGAAAACCCTACACCACAACGTCGAGGTGGGTGGCGTGTGCGGCAGTCGAACGACCCAGCTCCCGTTCTGTCGCGACACAGCCCACGCGTAATTCACACCTGGAGCAGCACCAGTCGTACGGTTTGGAAAAACGCTTCAAGTGGAGACAGACAGACCGACCGACGTGGTGGAAGAGATGGGGCACGGAGCGCCGGTAACCGTGGTGAGGAGCGCCGGCGTGAGGGACGGACGGAGCGTCGCTGTGGATGCCCGGCATTCGCGGGGACCCGGAACAGCGAGCGCTCCGTCCCCACGGGAGAAGCAGGGTCCGCACACAAGTTGGGGCTGCCCACCCGCCCCGCGTCCCGATCCAGACCTGGACGGGCTCTTGCCCGTGTGTGCTGGGACGTGGGGAGGGGTTCGCAGTCGCGTAAAGCCAGAAGCAACCCGAGCGTCCGCTGACCGAGAAGCGGTGTGCGTGTGGGAGGGAAGCCGCGGAAGCCGGCCCGGCCCGTGCGCGGCGGGATCCCGCCTGCGTCGCGTCTTGCCAAACCCGTCTGGGTTCTGGAAGCGGGAGAGCGGCGTGAGGCCGTGGAGGGACCGGACCCGGGTGCGGGTCTGGACGCGGCGTCGAGCTGCGAGTGTGGTCGTGTTTTGTCTTCGTCTGTATCTCGAGTACGGTCTTTGATGTCCAGCGCGGCGGAAGGCTCTGGAAGGGTGGTCGTCAGCGTGGCCGCTGCGGTTCTCGCTGGCCGGCGGAGGGGGCCCTCTGTTCTATGCGTTCTCTCCCCGAGGTTTTGCTTGTGTGGACACGTGGTGGCGGTGTGACGAGGTGAAGGGCGCTACGGGCTCTCTCTGAGGAGGCTGGCCCCGGCCCCTCGGCCCAGGCTGCAGGGGTGAGGGCCGGCTGTTGGCTCCTCTCCGCCCCTGCGTAGACGGGAGGGTGAGGACGGTTCGGGTCCTTGACCAAGGTTCTGGGCGTGGCCCGGTGTGGGCAGGGACTTCCCGTCCGCCCCTGCTGACCCGCGACCTCTCCCACCAGGAGATCAGGAGGTGGTGGCCAAGTGCTCCCCACCAGCGACCGGCAGTGTCAGTGCAAAAATGGGAGCTTCTACTGCAACTCTGTGGACTGCGTGGAAAACTGCCTGCGGTGTAAAAGGTCCTGGGGCACAGGCGTGGGCCCCTCCTGTCCTCCCAGTAGTACAGACCCCAGGCTCCCAGTGGTGGTAGAGACAGTCAAACACAGAGGCAGTGAGGACTCCGTGGGGGGGGGGGGGGGGGGGGGAGGGTAGAGGGGCGTGGGAGGGGACCAGGCTCTCAAGCAGAGGCCCGGCGAGGAGGGTAGGGAGCCATAGAGGGTTCTGGGGGAAGAGCAGTCCAGGCAGAACGGTAGGACCGCGCCCTGCGGCAGTGCGGGACGGCCGCTGTCCCCGTGGGGGTCCTGTGGCTGCGGTAACAAAGCGCCACAGCTGGGCAGCTTCGAGAAAACCAACAGAAGTGTGTTCTCTCCCAGCTCTGGACACCAGGCGCCTGAAATCCAGGTGTGAGCAGGGCCGTGCACCCTCCGCAGGCTCTAGGGGAGGACCCTGCCTCGCCTCCTCCAGCCTCTGACGCTGTGGGCGCCCCGTGATGCTCCTTCGCTTACCTTCCATCTGCTTCTGTCTCTGCGAGGTCACTCTTGCGTGTGTGTCTCGATGTCTGCACACGGCCTCTCTCTGTCCGTCCGAGTTCCCTCCTCAAGGACACCAGTCCTTGATTTAGGCCCGCCGTAGTCTGGCACGGCCTCACTGTGAGGTGCTTCTGTCTGCAAAGACCCTGTGTCCAAATAAGGTCAACTTCTGGGGTTCTGGGTGGGCGTGGGTTTGGGGAGGGCGCTTGTGGGAGACCTGTACGGTGGCAAAGCCACTTAAAAACCGCTCCGGTTTCTGAGGCACATTGTGAACTGGTACGACTCAGGTTCCTGCGCCTGGCGAGTCCAAAGTAAGGACTGCTTTCAGGTCTGGTGTGATCTAGGCTCTGGCTTCTCGGGGCTTGCTTGCTTGTCCCCTTCTCCACGTGCTTCCTCTTTGGCCTAACTTCTCTCTCGATGGGCATGGGGCTCCAGCTGCAGTAGGGCCGGACCTCCTAGCCACACACAGCTCTGTCCAGGGAACAGAGAGGGAGGCTCTTCCCCGGTGTGGCACAGAGCCATAGACGCTTTTATTCTCCATGGAGCCAGTTTGGGCCAGAGAGCCCGGGAGATGCCAGGCAGTGTTTGCCCTGAAGGCTGGCAGCCGGCGTGGAGCTGTGGGCGGTGGGAAGGACGTTGCGTGCCGCGCCCGGGCAGGGAGAAGTAACGCTCCGGGTGTCTTCACCCTTCAGGTGTCCTGGCGTTGTCCTGTCCCCTTGCAATGCTACCAGCAACACGGTTTGTGCCACAGAAACTGATCGAGGGCGTCCAGGTAAGGACTGAGCTCGTCTCTCTCTCTTTTTTTTAATGTTTAATATTTGAGATAGAGACACAGAGCGTGAGCGGGAGAGGGTCAGAGAGAGAGAGGGAGACACAGAATGCGAAGCAGGCTCCAGGCTCCCAGCTGTCAGCACAGAACCCGACGTGGGGCTCGAACCCACGAACCGTGAGATCGTGACCCGAGCCGAAGTCGGCCCCTTGATCGACTGAGACCCCCAGGTGCCCCCTGAGGTCATCTCTTGAATCCAGGTCGGCAGACCTTTCCCACAAAGGTAAAAAGCGTAGGTTTTGCAGGCCCTGCGGTCTCTCTTGTCACTCCTCAACCCTCCCTGCCCCTGAAGCAAAAGCCAGAGACGGTAAGTAAACAGATGGGCTCGGCTGGGTGCCATTAAAAGCGTACTTGTCGTGGGCTGGGTTCCCGCGGGCCACCGTTCATAGACCTCCGTCTTGAGTAAACAGCATCCTTGGTGACAAGCTGTGCCTTCCCCCCGCCTTGTGCTCTCTTGTGTTAAGGGCCCGTGCGAGACATGCCTGCTTCATACTGAGTCGCAGGCAGGTTTGTTTCTTACTTTCGATAATCGTAGCTGACCCCTGAACGGCATGGGGTGAGGGGCGCCGCTGCCCCACGCGGTCAGATCCGCATAGAACTTTTGATCCCCCCCAACAGCCTAACTACGAATAGTGTACTGTTGACCGGGAGCCTTAGCAGTGACTTGAAGGGTCGATTGACCCCTGTTTTGTGTGTTTTGTCTATACCGTGTGCTGTGTTTTTAATAAAGTAAACTGGAGGGGAGAAAAGGGCGTTAAGTAAAGGAAGGGAAAATACGTTTACGGCGCCCTGCTGTTTATAGAAACGATCCACACGTAAGCGGACCCTCGCGGTTGAAACCCATGTTCAAGGCTCAACTGTGTTTATAAATGTTGGTAATTACAAAGTTAGGGCAGGATTCCTTTTTATTCATGCTGAGGGGTCTCCCGAGGGACAGGCTCTTCGCTGAACGAGGTCCCTTTATTGTGCCCCGTGTGAGAGATCTCTGCTCACCTCGAGATCCTCACGGGGCCCGCCAGAAGCCGAACGCTTTGCCCGTTCTGATTGTGTCCTGTGATGAGCCTGGGATCGGTGTTCCGCATGCTGTGGGGTGAGGGGGTCAGGCTTCGATGTGTTTTCCCACACGCACCCACGAATGACCCAGGACCGTGTTTGGAAAAGACAGTCCCTCCCACCTGCCCTCGGGGTCCCCGGGTGGTGAAGGCAGTTGCTCCTGTTCGGTTTGGGGCCACACCCACCTGCAGGCCTTGCCGGCAGAGGCCCAGGGCCCCCAGTCCTTCCTCCGCACGGTCTTTGGTGTGTCAGTTCACACTGCGGGATCGGCTTGTTGATTTCCACAGAAAATTTTGATTCACGTAACGTGCACTTTGAAAGGATATTTTAACACTGGGAAAAATTGGGAAGGGCCTCATCTGAGAATAAGGAACATCTCGGAGTCAAACAGCAGCACCATGCGGAAGTTGTGCCCCACTGTCTATCCTTCCCAGCACCGGCTGCTGACGCCAATGACGTCCGGGTGGCTGAGGGTCCAGGGCTCAGATGGGTGTGCCCTGCCCCCCCCCCCCCCCACCCCCCGCCGTGTCTTTGTGTCCATGAGTGATGTCGGTGCTGTGATCTCACCAGGGTGACACCGGGACACCCAAGTGGTCATACCAGATGTCTCCCCAGGGTGGACCTGCCCTGTCCCTCAGGCCACCGTGGGTGGGCCTTGCTCTAGTCAGGACTGGCCGTCCCCTGCCTCCTGCTGCCGGCTGTGACCGCTCACACCGGAGCCCCGGCCTGGGTACCAGAACCCCTAGCCGCTCTCCTGGCCCTGTACGCCTCCTGCTGCTTCCAGCCCCCTGCGTGGGGCCCCACGTCCCCTGAGCCTGGGGTCCTCGTCCGTGACACAGGAAGCGCGAGCCTCTCCTGTCTCCCACTGGGGACGTTCGAGATGGTGATCCGTGGGAGAGGGCTCGGGGACTTTGTGTAGCACGTGACTTGAATGAGGAGGGTGTGCCTGACCCTCCTACACCACCCTCTGTTTTGTCTCCTTCCAGAAAACAAACGTGGGTCTGAGTTCCTCGTGCCGTGGGTGACCGTTAGCGTCATTCTTGCTGTCGCCGTCATTGTCGGTATTTATTGGTATAAAAAGAAAGGTAGGTTAGTGTCAGTCCGTCCTGGAGAAGCCAGCTCAGCAGCAGCTCAGAAGTGGACACTTGGGGTTAAGAGGGCCCTGACGGGGACTTTTTCACTTCTTCAAAAAAATTCTTTCTGTTTTTAGTGTTTGTTTTTGCGAGAGACACAGCGTGAGTGGGGGAGGGGCAGAGAGAGAGGGAGACACAGAATCCGAAGCGGGCTCCGGGCTCCCAGCTGTCCGCGCAGAGCCCGACGCGGGGCTCGAACTCCTGAGCTGGGAGACCATGACCTGAGCCCCGGTCGGACGCTTCACGGACGGAGCCCCCCAGGCGCCCCGGGGACTTGTCCATTGGAAGCACGGCTGTGCTCATCTTCTCCTAGCGCTCCTGAGCTCCGGGCTCTGGCACGGGGCCCCTGCCGCCTGCTCCCTGGCACACGGGTCTTAAGGCCAGGGTCTCCGGTCCACCGGCTGGGGACGCCGTGTCTGGGGTGCTGTCGGCCGAGAAGCAGGGCGAGGCGGGGGTGCTGTGTCAGCGGGGGGCTCCTGGGGTGGGTGGGCGGGGGCTCCCGGGTGCTGGCAAAGCCCCCCAGGTGGCGCTCACCTCCTGTGTCCTTCCCAGGCGTGCGGGTCTCCTACCAGCCGATCGTCAGGTTGCTGAAGGGTAAGTGTGCTTTCTTGCCAGTTCAAGGCACTTCCTTGCCTCACGGAAGTCATTGTCCCCGCTGATACCAACCGTGGTCATTTCTCTTCTTTTTGGTCTTCAGGAAGGTCGGATGGCCCAGGTGGCTTTGTGAGTACTGCCCCGGGGGTTGCCTGATGGTAGCTGCTGGCCTCGGTGGCCGCAGAGTCCCAGAAGATGCCCGGGGGCGGGGGCGGGGGCGGGGGGCGGGCAGGCGGCAGCCCCTTCCTCGGCTGCGTCTGCCGCACCTTGTGTGGGGGCGTCCACGTGCGCCTGAGCGGACAGAGCCCCGGAATGTGCTGGTCGGGACCAGAGTGGAAAACGAGGCAGGCACGGAGGGGCAGAGGGGTTCTGCGTGTGGGTCCCGGGGCTGCCGAAGCAGGTCACGACGCATCACGGAGCTCGTTGCTTCCGTGTCTGCGGCCGCGGGGCTGGCTCTTTCCAACGCCTTCGGGGGGTGGGGGGGGCCCCCTCCCTGCATCTTTGGGGGAGGGCGGCGGCCGGGAACCCTGGGTGCTGGGCGCTTAGAGGCATCCGTCTTTCTCTGCTTGCTCCCCACCCGTCTGTGCATCTCAGAGCCGGTCTCCTCTTGGGGACACTCCACCCCGGGTTGCGGCTCACGCTAATCCAGTGTCTACCCCCCCTGCAGTCAGGTCCCGTTCGAGGGCACCAGGGGTTAGAGCGTAGGCACACAGGTGCATCTCGGAGACGCTGCGGGTTCGGTTCCAGACCGCTGCCGTGTAGCAAGTGGCATGGGAAAGCCAGGCTTCCTAGCACATAGGAAAGTTCTGCGTGTCCTGTACCGCAGTCTCTTCAGTGCGTGATGGCCTCATCTACGCAAACCGTGCACACCTCACTTAAACATTTTATCGTGAGTGCCACCCACCCTCTGAGCTCCGGGTGAGCTGTCGTCACGGATCGCAGGTCACCAGATACAGTAATGACGACACAGGTCGAAATAAGGCGAGAATTACCAGAATGTGGCACAGAGACACGAAGTCAGCCAGTGGGGTCGGGAAAATGGCGCCCACAGATGTGCTCAAGGCAGGGTCGCCACGAACCTTCATCTGTAGAGAATCGTACTTGGCAGAGAGCCTGGGGGGCCCAGTCAGTTAAGCATCCCACTCTGGAATTCGGCTCAGGTCACGATCTCACGGTTCATGAGATGGAGCCCCACATCGGCTCTGTGCTGACAGCGTGGAGCCTGCCTGAGATTCATTCATTCGTTCTGTCTCTCTCCCCCTCCCTCCCTCTCTCCCTCTCCCTCCTCCACCTACATATGCTCTCTCAAAAAAAAAAACCGTACCTGCAAAGTGCAATAAAATGACATACGCCTATATTTTGGGGCGGGGGCCGCTTTCCACCCACCACAGGCTTGGGTTGGGGGTCTCGGGACCCCTCCCAAGCAGCTGGTGGCAGAACAGGGAGCTCACCCCATGCGGTGTTTTCTAAAACTGCACATTTCCCGCGTAATCGTCAGGCAGTTGACATCCCCCCACCCCCGCCCCGGGTAGTGGCTTGGGAAGCACCTGTGCAGCAGGCTCCTGTGACCAAGAGAAACGACTTTTTCCTTCAGCCACGGAGAAGCAATTCACAGCTTGAGACGGTGCGACCCGAGGCGCCTGAGCGGGACAGGCCGGCCCCCGGCACAGAAACCCAGCCTGCGGAGGAGGAGAGCCTGGCCTTGATGCCCAAGGCCAGGCCCCACCCGGGGCCCTCAGGGGAGCCCGAGGAAAGCCCTGAGCTGCAGGCCTTGGTGGTCGGAGGAAGCCCGGTGGTCCAGGAGCAGACGTTAGAAGCCTCTGCTCCTGCCGCTCCGGAGCCCCAGGACGGGACCCAGGCGTCCCCTTCGCTCAAGAGTCTAGAGGAGGTGAGTGAAGTGTCTGCGTGGGTCCCGATGATGACGCAGCGCGTGCGTAGCGGGCATCCGTGTGCGCGGAGCTCCGCGTTAAGTGCTAACGTGCGAGCTTTCGCAGCCGTCTTGTAGGAGTGCCCTGGGGCGGCTTAAACAGCACATCCTGCCGTCTCAGTCCGAGAACAGGCCGTCGCGGGGCTGCTTCCTGCTGAGGCTGCGAGGGATGGTCTGGTCCAGGCCTCCCCCCCAGCTGCCGCTGGTGTCTGGCCGTCTTCGGGGCTCCTTGGCTTGTACTGGCATCGCCCCGACCTCTGCCTGCACTCTCAGGGCCGCGTCTCCCTGTGTACGAGTCCGCGTCCAACTTGCCCCTGTTCCTGAGGACAGGGGGCGCCTTGGAATAGGGCCCACCCCAGTAACCCTGTCGTAAGCTTACTGCGGGCAACGATCCTGGTCCCAAACACAGTCAGTGTTTACGGGTTTGGGCCTCAGTGTTTTCGGGGGGGCAGGGGGGGCAGAGGTCAGCCCCTAACAATCCCCAACCCGGCCTGCTGTCCGAAGGGACTGTGACACGGAGGTGGGTGCCGAGGCTCTGAGAGTGTCCTTGTCCGGGTCCCGCGCTTGGGGTGTGGCAGGAAGGAGGAGGCCCGGCCCGTTGGTGTCGCACACCAGGGCCTCCCGAGCGCGTGTGTGTCTTGTTCCGCGCGGTGGACCTCGGCCGAGCACCGCCCGTGTGCCAGCCGTGCCGTCCGGGTCGCGGGACCATGGGAGAGAGGGGCGGGCCTCGTCCGGGTGTGCTCCCCCTCGGAGGACAGCAGCAGTCCCCATCCTCTGTTGCAGGGATGTGGGGGCCCGTCTGGAGTTGGTGACACCCGAATAGGGTTTGACCAGCTGGGCAGATTCCTGCTGAGTGGCACTGGTGGAGGGGGGCTGTTCAGGAAGAGGGGGGGCCAGAGCCAGCACTTGGGGCCTGACCAGGGTCTGTTTCTGAATCCTCAAGGAGCTGCGGGACAAGGTCCCAGGGAGGAGATCACGGGACCCTGGGCGGCTGTGGTGGGGGTGCAGGGAGGTCAGGAACTCTGCTTTGGAGCCTGGGTTCCTGGGTCGAGTGCCGTTAGGCGTCATTTCAGGGACACGGTCTATGACTTCAGATTCTCCAAGAGTTCCGAGGGGAGTCAGGTACAGAAGTGAGGACCCTCGTCCGTCTCGGCGGGAGGCCTGGGGGGTCCCTCTCGGGCGGACACCTGTGCGGTGCTCGCACACACTGGCATCGTCTGCGACTAGGAAACTGCATTTACGAGTGTCCTCCCTGTTAGTATTATCTGGGCCGGGACAGGTCACCCCCTGGTGACAGTTCAGCTGTCACCTGCCTGCCCGAGCAGGGGTCTCCGTGCCATAGCGGCAACACTGTGCTGTCCCTCGGCCCGGGGCATGGCGTGTCCCGGGACCATGGGCCGGGAGACACGAGTGGGCTGTGAGCTCTCTGCCCCCGTCGGGAGCTCCCTCAAGGCCACTTCACGTTCACAGAGCCACACCTGCCTCCACCCTGCTGCTCCCTCCCACCACGTCGTGCTTCCGTTTCAGACATGGGTTTCTTGCGCTGGGTCAATTTTATTTCTTTCTCTTTGCAGCGATACAAAAAGGAATATTTTGTCAAGGATAACTCCAAAGAAGGTACGTAATCTGAATTGCTCACTTACGGTGAGTGACCGGGCTTCGCCTTGTTTCCGGGGACCCCTGCCTGCATGAAGCTGTGGGACCTTGTGTCAGCTCGACCCGTGCTTTTTCACAGCCACTAATGGCATTAGGGGAAACAGCATTTGCCAAACATGAGTTTTGCGAGGTTCATCATGCTTTGATCTTATGATCCATTCGTGTGTTTAATTTTTTTTTTTTTCAACGTTTATTTATTTTTGGGACAGAGAGAGACAGAGCATGAACAGGGGAGGGGCAGAGAGAGAGGGAGACACAGAATCGGAAGCAGGCTCCAGGTTCTGAGCCATCAGCCCAGAGCCTGACGCGGGGCTCGAACTCACGGACCGCGAGATCGTGACCTGGCTGAAGTCGGACGCTTAACCGACTGCGCCACCCAGGCGCCCCTCATTCGTGTGTTTAAGAAACACGAACGGGCAGCAGGAATGCTTTCTACGCTCCTAGATGGGTAGCCCCCCCCTCCCCCCTCCGGCTAGGAGACATGCTACACGTCGGGTGCTT
The DNA here is from genome assembly GCF_022837055.1 of Prionailurus viverrinus. NCBI lineage: Eukaryota > Metazoa > Chordata > Mammalia > Carnivora > Felidae > Prionailurus > Prionailurus viverrinus. The sequence goes on from NC_062570.1 coordinate 113,218,068, forward strand.
TTGTATCCCCTCCACTAACAGTTCTGCAAGATCGCCCCATCACACGGGTTTAAAAACATGACAGTCTGAAACTCGGGCTACAAAAGTCGCCCCAGGCCTCAGATCCTAACCATGGTCCCCAGCTGACACCAGAAGGCCTTCCTGTCCCGACCGTCTTCTAGCCTTTTTCTGGGGGTCAAGGGAGAGAAGGCAGGTGAACTACAGCAGACTGCGTTCTCCGACAGCTTCCTGCTTGCCCCCACCCTCGGCTCCTCCCGGGCTCGGGCTCCAGGGCTCCAGGGCTCGAGGAACGAGCTGCAGGCAGGGCGCCTGCGGGGCAAGAGCTGTGGCAGAGGTGGCCCAGCCTCCGTCTCCCAGCCCCTGGGCCTGATCACTTCCGGGAGACCCCTGAGGTCGTACAAGACCTCCCATGTCCTAGGTGTGGTGTGCTGGCCAGGGGGCCCGGCCCCGGGGCAATGGGACGGTGGGGCCACCCGTGACCTTACTCCTGGGGCCCAGCGACAGCAGGTGCCACGTGGTCATCCCAGAAATGTAACCGTCTTCCTTTTCGGTTTTGTTTCTTGCAGCTACCACTAGCATCCATTATGAGTTTGTAAAGAGCAGCACAGGAAACGACTGGAAGATGTTCATGAGGTTAATTGGTCTGGATGAGACGGACATTGACTCTTGCGAATGCGAGAATCCAGGCAACTTAATGGAGCAGCGTCATAAGATGCTCTTTACGTGGAGAAAGAAGCTGGGAAAGGACGCTTCTGTTTTTAAACTCCTGGCTGCCCTCCATAAACTGGGGCTTCAAATGTATTTGCAAAACATTATAAACAACTTAGTTGCCGAAGGTATTTTAGGCAGGCATGTGGGGACCTCCGACTAAAGTGAAGTTTTGGCATTGGATTATGCCTTCAAGCAGGACTTCAAATGGACTGGACGTGATCTTCTTGCCCAGGTCTATCCTATTAGGAATTGTTTGAGTCCCAGGTGAAGTTGTGTGCGTTCTCTGAATTGATTTCTACAGAACATTTCCATCAGGGAGGTCAGTTTTACGTGCCAGTCGAGAGTGTTTCTCTGCAAGGGACCGGGAGCTTCAGAGACTGCCGGTGGGGACGTCCTGCGGGGACTGGGGATTCCAGCAAGTTGTGGACTCTTGGCAGAAGTATCCACTTACTGTGTCGGGTTGATTCACATTCCTCAGCCCTCTTCTGGGTGCCGAAGCCAGGAGGGTTTGACTATTTTTCTGCCATGGCCTGCACCGGGTCCAAGTCACTGCGATGTCCCCAGGACCTAGAACGGGGTGCCATTGTGACTGAGTGCTCTGTGAGTGTGAACAGCTCAGTGACCAGGAACCTGTACCCGGCAGCTGCATGAGACCATCTCAGGGCTTCAGCTGGAGGCCTAGACCCCGGCCTGCTTTTTAAAAAAATTTTTAAGGGGTGCCTGGGCGGCTCAGTCGGTTGAGCATCCAACTTCGGCTGGCTCGGGTCACAATCTCGCGGTTCGTGGGTTCGAGCCCCACGTCGGGCTTTGTGCTGACAGCTCGGAGCCTGGAGCCCGCTTCTGATTTCTGTCACTCCCCCTCTCTCTGCCCCTCCCCTGCTCACGCTATGTCTCTCAAAAATAAATGTTAAAGAATTTTTTTTTTTAACGTTTGTTTATTTTCAGAGAGAGTGAATGACTCCATGTTTCTAAGCTAATCCGTGCTTAGAGTGGGCAGGTTGAAAGGAGGTTACATATTTTTTTTAACTCTATTTCGTAAAAAACTTTTTAATTTTAGTTCATAAAAAACTCTTTCATAAAAAAAAAAAAAAAAGACCACTCAGAGCCTGAATTCTGCTTCAGATTCTGTCTCCCTCTTTCTCTGCCCCTCACCCATTCATGCTCTCTGTCTCTCTCTCTCTCAAAAATAAACCTGAAAAAAAAAATTTTGTGAAGGTACTGATATCAAGATTTTGTTCTTTATTTTTACCTAATAAAATTTCTGTCTTAAGTAGCATTTCCTTTTATTTCTGGTGGGTACACAATCTTGGGTGTGATATCTTTAGCAGGGGAAGGCATGCACAGGGGAAGGAACGGACCCCAAGGATGCGATTTGCCAGACGGAGGGGCTCTGGGAATGTCAGTGGCCTCAGAATGGGATCTCCACCCTGCCCTCCTCACTCGCCCCAAACCTCGCCAGATTAGCCTGCACACTTCCAGCACCAAGCCCTTCGACTTCCAGTTCCTCATTAAATGCTGCTACAGCCACCCAGTTCAGGAGCTGAGGTGTCCTCTCAGAGGTGGGATGCCACCGACTCTCTCGTTGACCCTCCCCGCCACACCCCAGTGTCTGCTGCTTCCTGTGGCTCTCCCAGGCTTGTCTACTCACCCTACCAATCCAGGCCACCATTCACTCTCCTACAGACTATTGAAAGGCCTCGGGTGTTGCTTTCCTCTGGCTCTCTGGGGTTCATTCCACCAGCACCTGGCAACTGAATGACAGTCCTCAAGCACAAATACAGTCATGCCTTGTCCTGTCTAAACCCTTCAGGGGTCAGTGCCCTTCTTGACCTTGCTTACAAGATGCTTCAAAAAGGTCCGAGCTATGGCCTGTGCCTGGAGCCCCGCCTCTTGCCAGGGCTGCTCCAGCACCTTCTGTGCTAAGGCTCAAGTTATCAGGGGCTGTGCTTTCTGCTGGGTTCTTTTGCAGGACAGTACCCTCTACCTGGAAGGCACTTCCCACCCATCCGGAATCCCGTCTTCTAAGCTTCCTTCGAACTAGTCCTCCATCCAGGCCAGCACATTCCTGTCTCGGGGAGGCGGGATAGGGGTGGGGGGGTGGGCAAGGGCCTGTCCCCACACCACTGGGTACAATGCCAACTTAAACAGGCATGCGTGAGATCTGTCTTTGATGCCTGTCTCCCGAGGCGGGACTGCAACAGTCCTCCCTGACACCCCAACCCCAACCCCACACACACCTCCACCAAGCCCCGCGCCCAGGCTGGCCCCGGGCCTCGTCATGGGCCCGGACGCGGAACGGGTAGCTCCGGGGATGCCCAAGGATGACGTCCGCGGCGCTGTAACAACTACAACTCCCAGCATGCCCTGAGCCGGCGGCGTCCCGGGTCCGCGGCGGTTGCCTAGCGACCGGGCGTGTCCCGGAAAGCTGGGCGGAAGCTGGGCGGGACTTCCGGGGCGGTGGTTGCATCAGATTCTGGGAAGCCGGCGCCGCGGCTGCCGGTTTGTAATTCCTACGATGTCAGGTTCCTCTGGGGAGCAGGGTGAGTGCGCGCGGGGAGGCAAGCGGGGCGACCCCGGGCCTGAGGGGGCGACCCCGGGCCTGAGGGCGGCGGGTTTCCGGGGTGGGCAGGCTGGGGGCGACCGCGGGCCGGAGCGAGGCGGGTCCCCGGGGAGGGCAAGCGGGGGGCGACCGCGGGCCCGAGGGAGGCTGGTCCCCGGGGAGGGCAGGCGGGACGACCCCCGGCCTGGTCCTGCGCTGTCCGCACTTCGCTGGGACCCGACTTGGCTCCTGACGGCGCCGCGGCCACCCCCTCCTCAGCCTCAGTCTCCTCGGGTTGTGCCCGGGACGACCTCGCCCTCTCCAGCCCCAGCTGTGCTCCGGGGACAGGCAGAGCCCGAGGGTTGTTGCGATTTGCGCCCAGCCGGCCAGCAGCCCGGGGGTGGGCGGAAGACGCCGGGGGTACGCGGCCGCACACATGAAAGGCTTGGGGTTTCAAGAAGCCTTTCATCTGCGGCTCCGCAAACAGTGGTCATTGGGATCTGCGTGGTCGGAGCGTTATTGCCGCACTTTATTGCCGCCGCGGAGGTTCAGGGAGCAGCCTTGGCTCTGCCCACCCGGGTCACCGATGCCACCAGCGGGTGGACAAGGGAGTCCACGGGCAGACCTCCGCAGAGCACTGGATCTTCTCCCACCGACCGGCTCGCAAGGCTGTAGCCGCTGGCAAGACCAGAGACTGTCACCAGGATTCCTAAGTCTGGAGCCGACTTCCCTCGGGAAGCACTCTGAGCGTAGAGTTCTTATGCTCTTGGCTGGTGACGATTACATGCCAGTCTGCCTGCCGGCCTGCCCCCAGTGTAGGCTGGTCAAGGCTTTCCTGGCCCCCTGTCCTCCTCTTTGCTCCTGAGGCCTCTGGGGCTCCAAGTGGGGAAACCCAGCGATGTGAGAGGCACCCATGTGCCGGGGCTGCTGTCCCACACCAGTGCCCACATACCAGGCCCGCTGGATGTCACCCAACAGGTGTGCCTGGATTCCAGCACTGCCCCCACCTGCCTTGCCGCCAGACAGCCCTCGGACAGGTGTCCACCCAGACTCCCGTAAAACAGCATCGTGCTTCCCAGCCCTGACCGCAGAGCTGGTCCGGCTGGGCTGGGGTCCCAGCTGTGCCCCTTTCTCGCAGCACAGAGGGGTGACGCGTACGGCCTCAGAGGATGCGGACCCTTAAAGGAGTCATTACTAGGGACGGATTTAGAACAGCGCCTGGCACGGGATAGGTGCTGTGTGTCTGGGTTGAGACTAGAGCTGCTGTCTTGCCTTCTGTCGTTTTGTCTTTTTTCTTTTTTTTAAGCTTATTTTTGAGAGGTGGGGGGGGGGTGGGGCAGAGAGAGGGAGAGAGAGTCCCCAAGCCCACGGGGCTGGATCTCATAAGCCACGCGGGACTCCATCTTACAAGCCATGGGGATCATGACCTGAGCTGAAATCAAGAGTCAGGTGCTTAACCGACTGAGCCCCTCAGGCGCCCCCTTTACTCTTTTTTTTTTTTAATGAAAGTGTGGTTTTGGTTCATTTGTGAACGTAGATGACATAGTGGTTTTTTCCTTTAATTGCTTTAGAATTTGAGGTTTTTGGAGCCTTGATAGGAGTTCTGGACTGCTGATAGATTTTTGTAGTCTTGTGGTTGGGACCACGTGTCCCAGCCAGGGGTTGGCCCCAGGGCACAGCCCACCTGTACTCCTGCCCCCGCCCCCCCCCCACCTGTTCCCCAGGCTTCCCTCAAAGACAACACCCTAAGACCACCCTCTGAGGAGACTGGAAGTAAAAATGAAACTGGAAAGGGCTTTATATTAGGTGCCAGGGTTGTAGATGTGCTTGCTTTCCAGTTCCCGAAAGGTTTTTGTTCTGAAGGTTAGAGTCATCAGAAGTGACCATCTTCCCAGACTTGAAAGAGACCCTCATTTAGAATATTCTTCCCATTTCAGATTGTCTTCCCTAAGGTGGTTCAGAACATCTGTTTGGTCCCCTATGATGACATTGGGTTTACGGCCTCTCCCTTGTGTTTTGAAGGCGCCCGCCCCTCCCAGGTTCCGGTGACTCTTCTGCGGACCCCTGGGGGCACTCGGCTCCTTTCAGAGGCCTCGCCCTGCAGACTCGCAGCCTCTGGTGGCTCTGCGTGAGGTCCAACTTGCTGTTCCGTTTTTTTATGCAGTGCAGTGCAAGGGGTCCTCGCGATAATCACGTAGGTAGCGTTGTTCTCGGCCTGCGCGTCTTCCGGGCCCTGGTCTGCATGCGCCCGTCCCGGCCTTTGGTCCTCAGAGCGACTCTGGGGTAGATGCTGCGCTTCTCTTCCTGGACCGACGAGAGTCCTGAAGCTCCGAGGAGTGAAGTGATTTGTCCGGGGTCACACAGCCAGAGGCAGAGCCAGGCCTCTGTGGTCTACCTCAGACCACAGTGGGGATCTTAACCACGACCCTGTGCTGCCTTTGATGAAAGTCTGTCCGATTCCATTCCGAATAACACGGGGGTCCTAATTCCAGAGCGTGTCGGGACAGATAAGATCAAGGCAACATGCTGCTGGGTTTCCCAAGGGAAAACGCAACGTGTGTGTTCATAGATTGCAAGTATTAGCTCAGTTGTGAACTCACATTTCCCGGTATTTACTTTTTTAAAGTTATAAGGGAGGTGCCCTTGGGGTAGAAACTAAGCCATTTCCGGTGTCCCGGCACCCGCTTACCTGGGCAGCAGACTGTGCTTGTAATCACCAGAAGGTCTGTGCAGTGCCACGTGAGAGCGTTATAGTTTCTGTTTCGGTGGAAAAGTGTCACTGAGAGGTTGAAAAAGGTTTGCTTAAATGGATCCGTCACCTGCCATTTACCCCGCGAACGCACATGGAGCGCCTGCCTTGCTCGGCACCACGGGGCCCCGGAGCCCTGAATGCGAGCAAGGGCGAGCCATCCGGCAGAGGGCTGGGTGACAGCAGTGAAGGGCGAGCCCCTTCTGCCGAGGCGGGTCAGCGCCAGGGTGGGCTGGAACCGAGGACGTCACAGCCTCTGCGGGACGTGGAACCGCCCCCCCCCCCCCCTCCGGTCACTTCCCAGAGCGTGTGCTGCCTGGTGGCCCAAGCACTGCCAGGTTGTTCAGAGCACGGGCTCCGTGACTCTCCAGGCTGCAGACCTCGGCACGCCCTTCTCTGCCAGCCATCGGCTGGGCCAGACAGCGTGTGGGGACCCCAGGGGCGGCTCCACACGGAAGCAGTGGCAGCAGGCTGTGGGCTGGTAGGCCAGGAGAGCCTGGAGGTGGAGGACGGGAGGCCGGTGAGCCCCTGACACTCTGCTCCTGAGAACAATGGAGGCTGAGCCCAGAGGAAGGACGAGGAGTGAGTGTCCTGGCAGAGGGCACAGCTTTCCCGAAAGTTCCTGAGGCCAGTGGGCGGAGGAGGGCCGGGAGATAGGCCGCAGGGCCTTGGGCATGCCTTTGGAATTCAGGTCTTACCTTGAGGTTTGGGGAAGATCATCTGCCCCTCCCCCACGTGGAGGTGGGGCAGGAGGACAGTGGGGGCCGTGGCCGTACTGGCCTGAGAGGTAGGCAGGGCTGGGGGACAGGGCTGGCGCTGGGTGTGGGTGGTGTGGGGCTGAGAGCAGAGCACCCAGGCTTTAGCCCAGTAGGGGATGGTGGCCGTGCCCTGGGCTCTGGGACTGGGTGGTGGGGAGCACGGTGCACACGCCTCTCTGCTCCCCGACATTGGAATCACGTGGAGAAGGGATGCGTTTGGGAAGCCTTGTCCAGGCCCCTTTCTGAGGGCTGCTTGGGCAGCTGAGCATCCCGGGGGGAGACGGAGTGGAGGGGACCCAGGAGGAGGGGCACTGCAGGCAGGCAACCCGGGAGCCAGCAGAGGTTTGCAGAGAGGGCGTGATTTGTAGGGCAGTTGCGGGGTGGGGGGGGCGTATGTGGAGGAGGGGTGCTGACGCCTGAGCCCAGGCTCATCTTGGAAACGGAAACAGACCTGGTCTGGGAGCTTATGAGGAAGGCAGAGGGGTCCGCACTTCTGCAAGCTGTTGGGGGGGGGGGGCGGGGCGGTCTTCTATGCACACTGAGGTCTGCAGGCCCTGGGGCAGTGGGCTGCCAGCCCAGCCCACCCCCCAGGTTCTGATTCTGCGGGCAGGTACCCTTCCCACAGCTCATGGGGAGGAGCTGGGCCACACCTGAGCGGAGGAGGAGGAAGGTTGGAGGCAGAGGAAGGTTGGAGGCAGGTTTAAATCCGATAGCAGGAGCTGGGGAGAGGGGGAGAGGCAGGGAGAGGGAGAGGCGGAGAAGGGGCGAGGCCGTGTCGGGAGTGCAGCTCATTCCCTGTGGTGTTTGCTTTACTACCTGTGCCGAGGGATTACCTGGTTGTCTTGTTTGTGTGGTCTCAGGAAATGTCTTAGAAAGACTTCGGCCTTCTAAATTGGAAAAGGCGGATGAGAGATCAGTCTAAACCACGTGGCCGCATAGTGACGTTGTCACGAACAGTAGGGGTCCCTCCCGCGGCGTGTTTCTGGGCGGAACCACAACCTGACCTGGTGGCGGGCGTCCCCTCCACATGGTCACCGCCCGGGAGCCTTCTCGTCTGATCTCAGCATCGAGGCCGATAGCCAGACCGCCAGACTGATGGCCGCTCTGGCCCTCGTCCGTGGCCGCTTCAGAGCTGACCTGTGTTTTGCTTGTTTCCTCAAGACAAACTCGGATGCAGCCGCCACAGTTACCGCGGTGCCTGTGCGCCCCTGCGGCCCGGAAGCCCCGCATCCCACTGTGCTGCCCCGGTCCCCCAAGGTCCTTGCCCCGTGACGGCCACGCCGCTCCGGAGGGTAGACTTGAAGCGCGCGTGTAGCGTCTGGGGAAGCTCCTTCGGGAGCCATCGTAATAGCCACTCAGGGGCGACGGTGACGGCAGTGGCCGCAGACCGACCGGGGGCTGGCTGTGTGCCAGGCTGCGTTTCGAACATTTACAAGCGTGATTTCACTAACACTCAGCAGCTTTACGAGACGGGTGCCGTTCCGCGCCTGTCGAGCCTGGCCCGGCCCCCGCCCCGCCGCACGAGTTCGAGAGCTCCCGGACTCCCTGGCCCGGGCGCTTTACGGCCAGCCCAGCGGATAGGACACTTGACCCGTTTTTCTCATGTTAAGAACAGTTTGTGCTTATTGGAGGAAACGTGGAGAAACCCGCTGATCAGGGTTCCCTGCCTCGGTGTTTGGTGGGAACCTGGGTGATCTTTGGGGGGAGGGTGGCTGTGGCAGTGGGGCCGCTCCCCGAGAGCCCGCGGGCTGGGTCCTCAGAGCCAGCTGCCCAGGTGGAGGAGGGAGAGCAGGGGCGTCCTCAATGGCGGGGGGCACCCTCTGTGTCTCTTTGCTTTGGCGACTCCGGGAGCTGACGCGGAAGTGCTCGTGCTCCTTGTGGGTCTGGAGTGAGCGGAAGCCGCGCCCCCTGTAGGTGTGCACCTCTGGGAGCGAGCCAGCCCTTCGCCCTTCGGGGTTAAAAGCAGCCTTAGGCTCCGCCCATGGGAATGTGCTGGGGGCGGGGCTGCTTCCCGGGAGAGGCCTGCCAGGCCCTGAAACAGCGGCGCCCCCCCCCCCCCCACTCCCGGCACGTCGCAGGGAGCGCTGCAGTGTGAGCGTGTGTTCTGCCGCTGGCTCCCCATTCCCTCAGCACCTGTGTTGAGTATCTAGAATGTTCCAGGCTCCGTTCTAGATGCTGAGGGTATGTGCGGAGTGATTAAAGGGGGGTGTGGGGCAGACGGAAAGAAAGGAGTGGCGGGTTACAAGTAAGCGGAAGGAGAGAAAGCAGAAACGAGGTCGGGGCTCCGGGCGGCGGGCAGTCATTTGGAGCGACATCCAGGGAGAGCCGACGGAAAGATGACAGCCAGACAGCAGGGCCCCGAGGAACGGCGGAGCCTGGCCACGTCTGGGGGAGCATTCCAGGCTCTTGTGGAGTGAGCCGGGCCTCATGGGGCTGGGCAGGGTGTGCGGGGTGGGGGCAGGAGCTGAAGTCAGAGGCCCGAGGGACCCGTGCGAGGTGGGGGTGGTTGGGAGGAGGGGGATGGGGGATGTGATGTGATCTTGCACTTCTCAGCAGGCCACGCTGGCCACTGTGTTGGGCGACGCCAGGCCGCCCGTGGGGGAGCCTGCGGCACGGAGGTTCGGGTACGGGGTGGGCTGGGCCCCCGCGTGGGAGCCACGGGGGGAAGGACTGCATTTCAGGTACATTTGCAGGCGGAGTCCCAGACTGCCCGGTGGCTCGGCTGTGGGCGTTCCTGAGTGTGACTGGTAAGGGGGCAGGACTCCAGTTGAGAGGGAAGGGTGGCCCCTTGTGGCCGCATGGAGTGGGTGGCCCTTCCGTCGGGTCGGCAGAGCCGAGCCCTCCTGGGGGTGTGCTGGAGAAGGAAGCAGGTGGGCTTTCGGGAAAGCCTGCGTTTTAAGCACAGCGTTCGTTTGAGAGCTCGAGGAGGACTTCTCGCCTCGCGGTCCTCCCCTTTCCTGTGGGTGGAGAACTCGGGGTTCAGGACATCCGTGAGAAGTGGGCCTTGTTAGGCGCCCCAGCAGCTGGGAGGCGGTGCGGGCCTCCCTCCTTCTGTGGGTGCACCCCACCCCCTCCTCGCTGCCTGCTGATGGCTGGACCTACACGACGGGCCTCCCGTGGCGGAAGCAAGTGGGGCCAGGCATTGGGCCAGGCGGGTAAGCAGGGATGGGAGAGACGAGGGTCAGAGAGGTGGGAGCGTGGCCGTGTAGGGGAGCGTCACCTCCCTGCCTGCAGCTGTCCTTGCTGTGGGTCCCGCACAGTGACCCAGTGACCTTGTAGTGTCGGGCAGCTGGCCCGGAACGACAGCCATCCCAAGAGGGAGAGGGGTGGGCTCATACTTTCCCGCTCTGAGTGGGTCCCAGGCCGAGAGGGTGTCTGTAGAGCAAATGAGCCCTGATCCTTTTTCCACGGTTCCCTCAGAAAATTAAGGTAAAACATCTGGGGTGATCAGGGCTTAGACGCAGCTCAGACCTATGGGCGGGGGTACCAGGCTCCTTCCTGTGGCCAGAGGGCCTGTAGCTTAGTGCCACCAGCCTGCCCCTGCCTCCCTGTTTTGGGGCGGGGCTGGGTCTGCACCCCTCCTGCTCAGGCTTGGGGCCGCTCCTGACCCTGAGCCCCCCACGCCAGGGATAGACACAGCTGGACGTTAGTTAGGGTGGTAAGGACAGGTTTTGCCCCGTGACTGATACCGGGAGAAGTGACAGGTGACAGGTGACAGAGCCCTGGGGAGGAAGAAGGGGGCGGGAGGGTGAGCAGAACTCAGTATTGTGGAGGAGGCGAAGAATCCCCAAGGGTCGTGAGTGTCACAGGCCGCTATGGCCAGCTGCGTCTGATGGCTGGTGGTGACTGAAGTCCGGGATCTGTCCTCCCACAGAGACGGGAGGCGGGGCCCGTCCTTCCTGACGATGCCGTTTGAGAGGAGTGGCCTTCAGGTGGTTGCGAGTCACTTCTGGGTTGTAGGAGACAAACACCCGAATGCTGCCTCTTTCAGGAGTCGCTCCAAGGGAGGGCAGACGGAGCCCGCCGTCAGGTCTGGCATTTCGGGGGGCTGTGGTCCTCCCAGAAACGAGGCCTCCAGCTGCCGGAGACCATGCCGGTGCAGGGGCGCAGCCCAGGCTTTCTGCGTCCTGGCCCGCCCGGTGCCCACCGAGACCGGGTGTGCTCGGCCCCCCGCCGCGCCCGGATAGCAGGTGCGCTGCGGAGAAGGGGCTGTGTGTGCGTTCAGTCGTCTTTTCTTTAGTTGAGGTAAAATTCACCATTGAAATCGCATCGAAAGAGCACTATTCCGTGGCCCTTAGTGCATTTACAGTGCCATGCAAGCAGCACCCTTATCATTTCCGGAACATTCCCATCCCCGCAAGTGGGAACCCCACCAGTCACCCCCAGGTGCCCCTCGCCAGCCCCGGGAAACCGCTGTCTGCTTCTGCCATTCCATGGCCGGGAAAGGGTTGACGGGCAGGAGCCTCGTGTCTTTGTGGACTCGCGCCCGAGGCCCCCGTCCCCCTGACTGATTCCCTGTGCCTCTGTCTTTGCAGCTCCCGCCTACAGGTCCATCCTGAGCATTAGTGACGAGGCAGCCAGGGTGCAGGCCCTGAACGAGCACCTCAGCACGCGTAGCTATGTCCAGGGGTACTCACTGTCCCAGGCAGACGTGGACGTGTTCAGGCAGCTCTCGGCCCCTCCCGCCGACACGCGCCTCTTCCACGTGGCTCGGTGGTTCAGGCACATGGAAGCGATCCTGGGTGGCGCCTGCGGCAGAGGCGAGCCCTGTGGGCGCCAAGCAAGTGAGTAGCAGAGTCCCCAGCCGTGAGAACGCCTTCCGTCGGGGGCCGCCCACGAGGTCGGGGGCCCCAGAGATGTGCGGCGCAGGTTGGCCGCAGGGCTGGCTCCCGGCACCTCACGCAAGCACGCGGCCTGGCGGGCGCCCCGGCGCCCCGAGTGGGGGTTAGGACGCGCTGCGCTGAGGAGGAGGCCCTGGCCAACCGGGACCCCCGCGGTCGCCGTGGCGGCCCGTGGTCACGGCGCGGAGCCGCCACGAGAGCGAGCTCCCTGGGCCGGAGGTGGGGGGGGGGGGGGGTGCTCGGGCTGCAGCCTGGCCTGTAAAGCCAGCTCCCTGCTCGGCTCACGTTTGACGTGCTGCTGCTGCTTTATTCTTTGCGTGCCTTGCGGGCTGTGTGTGTCCAGCGGATTCGGAACGGGCGAATCCTGAAACGACACCAGTTGGCATGGGGCCGTTTGAAAAGCAGAAAAAAGTCGTATCTCAGCCTTGAGCTAAAGTCCGCCACCTGGCTTTAGCTCCAGTCTGTGAGCGCCGGTGCATCTGTGACCGTGTGATGCTGGTTGTTTAGGGATACTTCTGGAAAGTCTTAGGGGCTCGGGCCCTGCGTGGTTTCTCGTCTGCGATGAACCCCAGGGTGCTCTGCCCCATAATCGCCCGATGCCCTCGAGCCGCTTGGCCACCACCCCCCGTGGCTTGGGGCACTCCTGCTGCTTTGTGGGAGGGATGGGCCGCATGCTGTCCCTGGTGGCCCTGCCAGGCCGGACAGCCTCCCGGGGGCTTTTCCAGGTCTTCAGGTGAAGCATTTGGAGCGTCGCCCTGTCCTGGTCTGCGCTGGGTCCCCTGCGGCAGGGGGCGGCGGTGGGGGCGTCGTCCGTCCTTGAGAATGGCGTGATGTGGGGTCCTCGACGATCCTGCAGCAAACCCCCCGTCCCCAGCACAGGGTGGGTGCTTCGTGTGTACGTGGTCTCCTCCCTGTGTGTCTGGCACGGTGCCCCGGGTGGGGTCAGTGGCGTCCGCTGTGTCCCCTCCGATTCTCAGGTGTCGGGTTGTCCCCTGGGTCCCAGCTCCCAAGACACAGCGTGCCAGAGTGGCGGTCAGGCAGGGTCTGAGGCCCCCAGCCTTGGCAGTGGCCTGGCTCGCGCTCCATCGAGGACCTTGTTGAAAGAAAGGTGCGGACGCGTGTCACCACGGACATCGTGACGTAAAGATGGGCGCCTGCCCCTGCAAACAGCTTTCAATCCGCACAGAGGAAGGCGGCTCGAGACAGAGTGTCACCCTGAGCATTGACGAGGCTGCTCTAGGCCGGCTCAGGGGTGGTGGGGACAGGCACCCTGGATGGCACCCATAGCGTTTCCTGCCTCTGCCCCTTCCGAGTTCCGTCGTGTGAGCACGGCTGGTCCTAGAACCCTTGGAGGCCGTGTCCTCTCCCACGTCCCTGGAGGGGGAGGGGGGGATGTAGCTGAGCACTGCGGCCCCCCCCTCACTGCCACCAGAATTGAGCACTGCTCCGTCCCTGAGGGCTCTGGAGCCCCGTCCTGGGCGTGTGGTTCCTCTCCAGTCCCTCGATCCCCGGCCCCCGTCCACATTCCCTCCAAGTCCGTTCTGCCAGCGACCGTGACCTGGCTTGTCACTCCTCCTGCCACTAGCCCCGTTCTGTCCCAGTGACTCTCAAGGGCCGTCCGTGTCCCGCCCCGGGGCTGTGGGCCTCAACCCCCCCAGTACCCTCGCGGGCACGGAGGCTGGGGCGCGGGCGGCCCGACCTCCGTTCCTTCTACCTCCTTCCTCCTGGCCCCGTCAGCCTCCTCTCCCGGGCTCCGGCACAGGGGGACCGCTCCGCTCGGGGCCTCACCTGCTGTGTCCCCGAGTCTGGAGGGCTCCGCACCCAGCGTGGGACCTTGCCCCTCCTCCCAGGTCCCCCGGGCAGGACCCTCAGGGCGGGCTGGGCGCTGAGGAAGGCCCCATGGCTCCGGGAGCATCACGGTGCAGCTCGGCACCCATGCGCCCGCCCCTGTGCCCCGGGGAAGCCGGCCCTGCTGGGGCGCTCTGGAGACCTCCCTCGAGCCTTCTTCAGTGCGTCTCGTAGCGGAGTGTGGTTCTGTTGGATCCGAGCTTGTCCGCACAGCAGCCCCGCGCCCAGGACGGGGCCTGGAGGGGACTGGGTGTGTGTTGGATGAACGAATGCGTGTTCGTTCGGACGGAAGCCACGTGAGAAGTTAATGCCCAGGGAGGCCCCTGCTGTGGCCGAGAGCTGTGTGAAGCACAGGGAGACACGGCTTGGCGTGGTCAGGTTGTGGAGCGCCGTGGAGGTGGGCCGCTGGTGCTAAGTGGGCCGGGCTGATGCAGGGGGAATGCTGGCGGAGAATTCTCCATATTAAATCAAGGGCCCTTGTGTGACGTCTTCCAATTTTCCCCTTACGCAAGTTCCCATTTGTAAGATGCCGGATTCCCTTGACCCCGCCACCCCGTGTGACAGAAGTGGCCCTTCAGGCCGTGGCCAGTCTCCGTGGACTCCACCTTCGGCTGTGTCCTCAGATGGTTCGTGGTCTCGGAAGTGCCTCCGGCTGCGAACCCCGAGGCCTCCTGCTTAGCAGTGCGAGCACTGCTGGGTCCCTGGGTCACATCGGTGTGTGTGACAGCTCTGGCCGGTGTCCCCAGTCACCCCGGATGGCAGTGTTGACTCTGTTTCAGGAGCTAGGGGGTCCGAGCGAGGGAGGAGATTAATGGCATCAGACGCAGCAGGTTGAGTGTCCTTGAGTCACGGACTGAGAGTTTCCTTCAAGGGTGTTTGCTGCATTTAAAATGAACCTGTGAGACACGTACCTGACCTTAGCATAAGCCTCGCTGTTTCATGCGTGGCCACCTCAGTTTGCTGGCAGTTACCCAGAACAAGGAACTCCCGTGGGGCCCTGTCTCCTTCCTCCCGGCTGCCTGCTTCCCTCCACCCCCTGCACGCGTGCACACACGCAGGCAGCCGCCTTCTTCCTCCTCTCTCCTCTGCCTGTTGGTTAAGTCAGCCTCCGTGTAGCCGACGCGACACGTTGGGCAAATGGCCGTGCCCAGGACTGACTTCTCCATGGGGCCCATCCTGTGCCACGTGGGCAAGGCACCAGGCTGGCCCTGTGGGCGAGGGCCGGGGCGCACAGCTGGCTCGTAGTGCAGGGTGCCAGGTGCCCGCGACGCAGCCGCACCCCTTCGGGCTCTCAGGGCGCAGGCTGCATAAGTGCTGCCTCTTGTCCGGCCGGAAGCCCGGGCCTGGGACACGTGGAGCAGTGGGGGCAGCCCCCGAGACCGTGCTGAGGAGGGGACGGGTCGTGGAGGGCAGCGAGGGGACAGAGCCGCCTGGCGCTGCTTCCAGAGCCGGTCAGGCACCAGCGTGGAGTTCCCAGCCGCACGAGTTTGCTCCAGGGTCGAGTCAGGGGACACCTTGCCTGTGGTGGGGAGTGGGCCCCAGAATTGAGGGGGAGCCGGCCACTCGTTTGCCCCCGTCTGACAGAGACGGGGCTGGGGCTGGAGGCCGTCCTCTCTGAGTTTCTGCCCCGGCCGGTCCTGTGCTGCCCCGGGAAGTGGCCCATGTCCCTCAAACCCGGGGGGAGGGCAGGGCACCCCCAGTTACATGCTGCATTAGAGCCCAGCAGCGCGGGGCCTGAGCCCCCTCCTGACCCGCGAGCGGTGGCCGCCGCTGCCGAGCACGTACGTGAACGGGGGGCACGGGTGTGAGGCCCGGCGGGAGCTGGCGGGTGTGAGCACGCCTCGGGGGCCTCCCCAGGCCGTGTTTCCGCTCCTAGCGCAGAATGTGAGCCACGTGGAGAAGGGGCCACGTTGGACTCGGGCGATGCCGGCGGATCCGCTCGTTCGGCCCCCCTGGCGGTTCATGGAGAGCAACACGGTGTTTGCGTTGGAACAGCCAGGTGGTGGCTGCGGTGTGACGTGCGCTTCCGTGACTCTGCACGCTTTCTGCCTTCGCAGGTAAAGGTCGGCGGGGGCAGCCTCAGTGGTCTCCTCCGGCCGGGTCTCCGCCGTGCAAGCTCCGCCTTTACAACAGCCTCACCCGGAACAAGGTCAGGAGGGGCCCCGCGGGAGGGGTGCGGGGAGGGCCGGCCCCGGGAGCCCACGTGCCCTCGTGGAGCCCACGTGCCCTCGTGGAGCCCATGTGCCCTCGTGGAGCCCACGACCGGTGCTGCCGCGTCGGGCTCTGCAGTCAGCGCATACGGGCTCTGACACCGGGCAACTCCTCACCCCGCGTTCTCCGTGCGGCCCGAGGACAGCTGTCCTCGAGGGGAGGGCCGCCTGCTGGCCCTGCGGCACCCTGAACACTCCCCCGGCCGCCCAGGGGCGTAGACGCCCGCGGTCACTCGGAGCCACGCCGAGTGCTGGCCTGCCTTCAGAGGGGACACGTGGCAGCGGCTGGCGCCCCAGCGCCAGCTAAGCCCACGGGCAGAGCGGCGGGCCCGCTGGGCGTTGCCGGGCGCCGACCGGGTTTCGAGTGGGGTTTGCTTGGTTGCGGCCACGGCGGGTTAGAATTTTGTCCGTGAGCGCGCTGGCACGCGGGGACACGGGGTCTCGGGGGTTCCAGCCGGAGTAACGGAGCTCTCCCGTCCCTGACGTCTATGGCCTTTGTCAGTGAGACAGACTTGTCCTTGCTGAATTTGGTGTAAACAAACCCCAGCGTCCTCTCTGACGCTGGCCGGGGTGACCCCGCGCGGTGCCTCTTACACATCGACGACGGTCATCCCTTCGTGTTTTACCAAAGGACGTGTTTATACCTCAAAACGGGAAGAAGGTGACGTGGTACTGCTGCGGGCCTACCGTCTACGACGCGTCTCACATGGGGCACGCCAGGTGGGACCCACTGTGGGCATCCGGCACGGGCAGGGGGGCGGCCGGGCGGGACCCGCTGCGGGCGTCTGGAGGTGTGGGCCCTGCGGGAGCATCTCTGCCCTTCAGAGATCTCTGCTCTGCTACAGGGACCCGAGATTCGAGAGGAAAATCAACCCCGAGCCTTTCTTATTTCTAAGATAAAATTTTCATTCTGTAAGTAACCCACATCCGTGATAGGAAAGTTGGGGGATGCGGACAGGTGACAGGAATCCTGCCCGGCAGCCGTGTGGCGGGCGTCCTGGCTGCGTGTAGACATCTGGTCCCGCGGCTCTGGTGGCAGGCTGGGGCCCCCACGGCGGTCACGGGCCCTGAGCGGGGTGGTGGTGCCATGGGAGCCTTCCCCCGTGGCTGCTCTCATGGCCGTGGCCCTGGGGGGCGGGGGTGCGTGGCGGGCCACGGGAAAGGTCTGTCCGCATGCTCTAGGTCCTACATTTCCTTCGACATCCTGAGGAGAGTGCTGCGGGACTACTTCGGGTTCGACGTGTTCTACTGCATGAACATCACGGACATCGATGACAAGGTGGGGCTCCCACCAGGCCATTTTTGGAACGGCGGGGGTGGGAAGGAGGAAGTGACGTCAGTGAGTAGAACATGGTGGGCCTCGGCCCTGTACACATCCAGTTAGCGTCACGGTTTGTACGAATGACGTCCGTCTGCTGCGAGAACCTGAACGACAGCCCGAGGTACTTTGTGGCAACGAGACTTCGGGTGGCATGCGATTTTGCGTGCAGCGATGGGGCGGCGGGGGGAGGGCAGCCAATTTCCTGAAGATCAGAAAGGTCACGGGAGGAGGGCCGTGTTCCCCGGCCGCCTGGCGGGGCTCAGAGTCTGCCGGCTTACAGGGACAAGGGCGCGCTTTGGACGTGACCCCGGCTTCCCTTTCATCTCTCCAGATCATCAAGAGGGCCCGGCAGAACTACTTGTTTGAGCAGTACCGGGGGAAGCAGCCGCGGGCGGCCCAGCTCCTGGAGGATGTTCATGCCGCCCTGAAGGTGGGCCCCCGTCTGTCTGTTCCTTGACTCCTGACCGTCCCTGGCGTGGGGCCTTAGTTGTCCGCAATTAAAGCTAGCGCCATCCGGGCACCGGAGCTCTGGGTCATGTGGTCCCCCGGCCTGTGGGAAAAGTCGCCAGGAAAGACACACTTGGGCGGGGCGTGGAGTAGGGGGCTGTGCCTGCCGCTCACGGGAGAATGTCAGAGTTTGTCACGGTGGCAGTAAAGTATTCTTGCCCGTACAATGTCCCTAACACTCCTGTGTCTTCTGTGCTGAGATCACAGCCGCATCTGATGATTCTGAGTGTGCGACGCGGAAGCCGTCCCAGCCCCTTACGTTGGGGGCGCTAGAAATTTTCAGAATTATTGGCAGAAATTCTTTCCAATTTAATATTTTGAGTAACAGTATCACAAAGTATGGTGCTAACAGGGTAAGGCTAGAATAAGTCGTTTTATTCTCTTTAAGAGTGGTTAGTATTTTAGTGACCGCAGCAGTGATCAGCGCTTACGTGCATCATCTCTAGAAGAGAAAGTGGGAATGAAATCAGAGCTTAGCGGTCTTAGGCTGACACGGGACGGGCCCGCCAGGACTTCGCACCTTCACTAGGTGACACCTGAGTGACCCCGAGCACAGGCGTTTTAACATCAGAGAAACAGGCCGGGGGGTGGGGCGCGAGGAGCGGGGTGCCGGGCCGGGCCTGTCCACTACCGGACTTGCACCTCCTTCGGGGAAGCTAGGACCACGCCCTGGGGACACTTTCAGGGCAGGGGCAGGGACCCTCCTCTCCGGCGAGGCAGCCTCTGACGGCCCTGCCCTCTCCTGTGCTTGCAGCCGTTTTCAGTCAAGTTAAATGAGACCACAGACCCGGACAGAAAGCAAATGCTGGAGCGCACTCAGCGCGCAGTGGAGCTGGCCGCAGAGCCCCTGGAGAGAGCCGTGCGGGGCGGCCTCCCGGCAGAGGAGGCCGCCCGCTGCGCAGAGGTGAGGTCTCCAGCGTGACCCGCACACCCTGCCCCGAGGTGGCTTGCTGCTCCCGCGTTCCAGCCTGTGCCTCTGCGCGCGGCACCTGGGCCCGGCCACCCTGGGGCCGAGCAGACCTCCCCTCGCCCCACGCCAGCGTCCTCAAGGGCGGGGGGGGGGGGGGTGGCGCATCGGAGCATGTGCGGAGATCGTTCCAGTGGCTTCTGGTGGCCTCCCCCCGTGTTTCTCGGCGGCACCTGCGGAGAGCAGAGAGGCTGGAGTTGAACTGGGCCGTGGGGCCCTGTGTGGGTTCCCTGCCGGCCCCGGGGCCTCCCGGGCAGGCTCCTCCGCCCCCTGGATGGGGTGAGGGCACTGCACTGGGGCCCGGGAGGCTGTCACTGCCGGCGCCTCCAGCCTGGCCCTTCTCCTGCTCCCTGGCGCCCCCTGCTGGCTGCCCTCTCCAGCGCTCAGTGGGACGACCGACCAGGCCATCCCTCCCTGGAGTGGGGGGGGGGAGGGGCCCAGCTCAGGCTTTACTTTCACTTTCACATTCTCCCATGGTTCAGGTGGCCGGCGTGGCCTCCTGCTGAGCTTAATGAGACAGAGCCTGATGTGCACACACCCGTGGACCAGCGTTTTTGCCGGGCGTCCTTCCGCCTGGGCCCCACGTCGTAGCTGGCCTTCCTTCGGTGGGCCTCCTGCGACCGCTGTTTCTCCCTCTCCTGGGATGGCAGTCACGTTTCCTGGTTATGGCAGTATGACTGGGAATTTTTTTCTTGATTATTCCACCGATACCCTTTCCTTAGAGGAATATGATAACACAGACGAGACGTAAGATGTACCACCTTAACCAGTTACAGGTGCACAGCTCAGGGGCGCTAAGCACGTTCACGCTGTTGTGCAGCTGTCCCCACCCTCTGCGTCCAGAACTTTCCGTCTTCCCAAACAGAAACTCTGTCCCTGTGAAACACGGGCCCCCTTTTGTCCGTGATGAGTAACGCAGCTGTGAACAGCGCTGTGCAGATATCCCGCCTAATTCCTTCGTGTGGACACTTCCGGAGCGGAAGTCTGGGCTGTTTGGCAGCTAGATTTCAGGATTCCAAGAATCCACCACACCGGTTTCCACAGCAGCATCCAGACCGCGGTTTCTGACCGTTCCCACCAACACTTGTGATTTCCGTCCTTCTGACGGTAGCCTTCCTGATGAGTGGGGGCCGTGGCCCGCGGGGCACTGGGTCTGCACTTCTCTGAGCACCGGTGAGGCTGACCAGCTGACCATGAGCTGGGAGTCCTTTTCTGTCTGTGGACGCACATTTGCAAGAGTTTCTTTAGGCTGTACGTCTGGGGTGGAGGTGCCGGTCTGTCGGCCGTGTGTCTGCCTAACCGTCGGGTCCCCAACACCGGCCACGCGTCCGGTGATTCTCCGGAAGGACGCGCGGGACTCGGCGTAGACTTGTCCTCACATCGAAGGGGTCTCACGGGTCTCACGGGGTTGTGGCTGGAGGCGAGGCTCGGGACGAGTCTGGAGGAATCCACGCACGGGCCTCCCCGGTTCCCGTAGACGCGCGGCTCGCCCTCCCGCAACAGAAAACGTGTGGCCGCCCGCGGGAGATGTTCGTGTGCAGAGAGCCCATCGGACCCTCCATGCCCGAGGCTTCACGGGTGCTGTCCCATCCACCCAGCACCCAGCATGGCTTCCCCCGACCATGGCTCCCACCCAGCAAGTCTCCGACTCCAGAAACGAGCAGGTTTATGTTTTGCGTCAGCCACACTGTTTGCTCGATGACACAGAGTGGTCCCGGTGTCCCCGCCTCTCCGTGCAGGGACGTTTTCCTGCAGACTCAGCCGGGGCCGCCCTGCCCGCGGGCCTCTCCAGGGGGGCTGGCAGCTGGGGCCTGCCGTGCAGTAACGCTTCCCTAAGTGTCTGTGTCCTCCCGTGTCTGTGACACGTGTCAGCTATTGTTCAGCACTTGGGGTTGCCGGGTTCCTTTCGTGGGTGGGATAGGAGCCGGCATGTGACGGGCTCGTTACTGTAGTTTGGATCCGCATGTGTCTGACCTCTTGCGAGATGGCCTTTCCGTGTGCTCTCTTGACGGCCGTGATTCTGGGCACAGGTCTTCTGCCCCATTGTCCACCTGGATTTCTGTCTTCTTACGGGTTTAAAAGCGTCCTTACTCCTGGACACTAACCCCTTGTCATCTAAATATGTTGCAAACGCTTTCTCACAATCGCTGGCATTTCTTTTCACTTTCTTTCAGTAACAGAGGGTCTTAATTCTGACGCAGTCAAACGTATCAGCTTTTTAAATGCTCCTTTGTGTTCTGTGTCAGGTCTGAGCGTGTGGTTGCCCAGGTTCTCCTCTGTTGGCCACGCCACCCACCCCGTGTGAGCATCTCGCCAGCTGTCCCTGGCGTCAGGGAGGGAGGAGGTCTAGGCTCGTTTGTGCTGTCTCTTTCTTCCCGTGTGTTTTCGCTTGTCCAGGCCCATGGGGGGCCCGGGTGGGATCTTAACCTTCATACGGAGGCGTCGTTTCGGACGGGTCGGTCCCCTCCGTTCTGTCTTCCTGTTTCGTCTGTTTCTTTAAAGACCTGGTGTTCAGAGCAGTTTCAGGTTCCCAGCAAGACTGAGAGGAGGCACGGAGATTCCCCACGGGGCCTTCCCCTCCAGCCCCACCTCCTCCACTGTCAGCACATCACCCGCAGACGCGTCGTCGTCACCAAGAACCCACAGCAGACATGGGTTCTGTCCTGGGGGAGTGCGTGTTCCATGGGTGTGGACGGATGTGCAGTGGTGCGCGCATCTACTCCAACGTCAGGCGGAGTGGTTTCCCTGCCCTGGGCATGCCGTGCGCCCCGCCTGCACGTCCCTCCCTGTCCCCAGCCCCTGGAAACCGCTCATCTGTCTGCGGCCTCCGTGCGTTTCCCTTTCCAGAACGTCACAGAGTTGGCATCGCACCCCATGTGGCCTTCTCAAATTGGCTTTTGTCACTAAATCTACACGTCAGGGTCATCCACGCTTCCCCTGTCCTGAGAGCTCGCGTCTCTTGAGCGCGGGGTAAGACTCCGTGCGCTGGACGCCCCACAGCTGGTTTATCCACCCACCTGCCGAGTGCACCTTTGTGGCTTCCGAGGTTAGGCAGTTGTGAAGAAGCTGATAGAAACGTCCACCTGCAGGGTTTCGTGTGGACGTGAGTTTCCGGCTCCTTTGGGCAAATACCAGGAGTGTGGCTGCTGGATCCTAGGAGCATGCTCCGTTTTGCAAGAAACCAGCACACCGTCCTCCAGAGTGGCTGCTCCGCCCCCGATCCCGGCAAGAGGGAGTCCTTGCTGTTCTGACTCCCCAGCATGGAGTGTGTGTGTATATTTTGGCCCTTCTGACAGGCGTGTGATGGTATCTCCCTGTTGGGGTTTGCGTTCCCCCGACGGCATCGGTGGGGAGCACCTTTCCACGTCCTTCCCTGTTTGCCATCTGAGCCTCTTTGGCGAGGGACGGGTCGTTTTCATTTAGCTCAAAAACTTTTTATTTATTTAAAAAAATTTTTTTTTACATTTATTTATTTTTGAGAAACAGAGTGAGACAAAGCATGAGTGGGGGAGGGACAGAGAGAGGGAGACACGGAATCCGAAGCAGGCTCCAGGATCCGAGCTGTCAGCACAGAACCCGAAGCAGGGCTCCAGCCCACAAACCGTGAGATCTTAACCTGAGCTGAAGTCGGATGCTCAACCGACTGAGCCCCCCAGGTGACCCTAGTTCACGACTTTTAATGTTTTCTTGGGATAACCTTCTTTGGCCCGTGTGTTCTTTAGAAATGCGTTCTTTGATCCCCATGTATTGTGGGGTTTTCCAGCTGTCTTTCTCTTACTGGTTTCTAGTTCAGTTGCACAGTGGTCCGAGAGCAGACATGGTGTATGATTTCCGTTCTTTTGAATTTGTTCAGGCGTGTTTTATAGCCCAGCCTGTGGTCTGTGTTGGTGAACGCTGCGTGTTCTGCCTGCTGTCGGACGAAGTGGTCTGTGGACGTGCATTGGGTCCAGCCGACTGATGGTCATGTTGAGTTCGTCCGCCTCCTTACCCATCTCCTACTGCTGGGTCCGTCCCCTTCGGAGGGAGGCGTGTTGAAGTCCCCAACCACCTCTGCGAGTTCATCTGTTTCTCCTCGCACTTCTGCTTGCTTCTGCCTCGGGTGGTCTGACGCCCTGCCCCGGGCCCGCACACCGTAAGCACGGTTGTCCTGTAGCACTGACCCGTTCGTCCTGCCACGTCCTTCTCTATCCCTGACGACTCTCCTGGCTTCGAAGTCTGCTTTGTCTGAAGGGAGCTACTCCTGCTTTATTTCACTGATTTGCACCGTGGTCGCGCAGTGCATTTCCACCATCCGTTTACTTTTGATTTGTACGTGTCTTTTTACTTAAAGTGGATTCCTTGTGGACAACTGAGAGTTGGGTCTTGGATTTTGATCCACTCTGATGATCTCTTTTAATTGGTGCGTTTAGACCATTGACATTCAAAGTGATGTTGATGTAGTTGCATTCCTATCCACGCTGTTGTTTTCTCTTGTTGCCCTCGCTCTTTGTTCCTGTTTTGTCTTCCACTCCTCGTCTGTCTTTCGTGGTTTTAAGTGAGCGTTTCACATGATTCTGCTTTCTCTCCTTTTACCGCATATCTAACACTTGATTTTCAGTGGTTGCCCTAGAGTTTGCCATGTACACTTATGACTAATCCCACTTTCAAACACACTGTGCCCTTCGTGGTCGTAGGAGTGGCCTACAATAACGAGACGACCCTAGTTCCTGCTTCCCGCCCTTGTGTCGTGGCCGTCACTTGTCTTAGCTGTCTGGAAACACAGAGGGCGTTGTGTCTACTTAAACGGGTACGTAAGTGTGCGGGTCGATGCATTCCCACTGCCATCATTTTGAATAAGCTGTTCTCTGTTGGATCAGTTCAGAGAAATAGAAGTTCTGGGGCACCTGGGCGACTCCGTCGGTTGAGCAGGCCGACTCGTGATTTTGGCTCGGATCGTGATCCCAGGGTCGTGGGGTCGAGCCCCACGTCTGGCTCTGCGCTGACAGCTTGGAGCCTGCTTGGGATTCTCTCTCTCCCTTCCTCTGCCCCTCCCCTGTTCACGTGCACGCTCTTTCTCTCCTCTCTCTAAAAAATAAATAATGGTAAATTGCTTTTATTTTACGTGCACTTGATTCTTTTCCGCGATGTTCTTTCTTGCTTTGTGTAGACCCAAGCTTCCAACCTCTGTTACTTTCGTCCTCTCTAAAGAGCTTCTTTGGACATTTCTTGCAAAGCAGGTCTGCCGGCAACACGTTCCCTTGGGTTTTGTTTCCCTGAGAGTTTGGTTTCCCTTTGCTTTTGCAGGCCGACGTCACAGGGCACAGAATTGCTGGGTGGCAAGCGTTTTGTCTCAGCACTTAAATATCCCCGTCCCTCTTTGCTTGCACGGAGTGTGAGGACAAGTCGGGCGCAGTGCTCGCCTCTGCTCGTCTACCAGCAAGCTTTCTCCGGCTTCTTTCAGGGTTGCGTCAGCTTTGATGGGGTGCGGCCCGAGCTCGGCGTGCCTGGGTGCGGCGTTCCGGTGTTTCTCCTTTCCGACGTCCCGGGGGCTCCGTGCGCCTGCGGTTAGGGTCCGACACGAGTGGGGCGCTCTCACTCGCTCGGGAGTCCGACGTTTCTCCCTCCCTTTCCCTCTGCTGTCCCCGTGACGCACGTGTGGCACGTCTGTGGTGGGCCCGGGGCCTCGGCTACCCTGTTCGGTTTCGTTCACTCTGTGAGAATGAAGCCTTTCTCATGTTCAGTTTTGGGGGTTTCTCTTCTGTTGTCCTCAAGCCCCGAGATTCTTCCGCCGGCCGCGTCCAGTCTCCCGATGACCCCACAAGGACAGTTCTTTGTTTCTGTCACGCTGTGGTGGATCCCCGACGTCTCCTGCCCGTTCTCTCAGGACTTCCTTCTCTCTGCTCACCTTGGCCCTCTGTTCCTGCGCGTGGTCGGCCGCATCCATCGAGCCCTGAGCGTATTCATCCCAGTAGTTTGACCCCCGGGTCTGCCAGCCGCCCTGTGTCTTCACGTCGTTCTCTGCCTCTTGGCGTGCCCGGTCGTGTTTCCTCGATAGCCAGCCGTGAGGTTCCCGGCTGTGAGGGGACGGGCGGGGAGGTGACCAGGCTGGGGGCCGGGCCCCGTGCCGGGTGCCGTGAGCGGGGTTCAGTCTCAAGCGAGCCCACGCCTCTGGACCGTGCCTCCCTGGCGCCCGGCGTGGTGGCCGTGGGGCCGAGCGTCCTGGTGGGGCCCTGTCACCGCCCGCCAGCCCGGCAGCAGGTAGCAGGTATGTTCCAGGTGGGAGCCTGGCGGGAGCCCCTAGCTGCGCCTTTCCTGTCCACATCGTGGTACAAACGTGCCTCCCTGCGTGTCCTCACTGTGTCTTCCGTGTCCTCTTTTCCTGAACTTTCTCTCTGCACCCTTCGTTCTTGGCCCCGTTGCCCCCACTGGCGGACTGCAGACCGCCTGCCTGTCCCCACATCCCTGTCACTGCTCCAGTTAAGATGCCGAAGGCGCTGGGTTCCTCCAGAGCAGGACCTCAGGGTCCCCCGGCCTGCACGGCTCAGGCCACGGCCACGACACTCACCTCCCATCACAGATGGACATTCCTCCTGTCTGACGGGAGTGCTGCGGTGACAGGACACGTCTCGTACCGGCACCGCGCTGTTGCCCGTGACGTGGGCCTGCTGTCTTCAATTGATGGCATCTGGCGGTCAGGGCGCCCTGGCCGAGAGGCCTCCCTCCGGGACGGGGCTGTGCCATCTCCGTGCCCTGGCTGTGGACGACCGCACCGTGCCCGCTCCTGCCCCGCCCCGCCCCGTGGCAGCGGTGGCCCCGCTTGTCCCCACGGCCACCCCAACCCTGTGACCACAGCAGTCGGACCTCCTGAATGTGCTGCGTCTTGGAACCTCCCACTTAGGCAGCCTGGTGTCTGTCCCCGTGCTGAGCCGTTTACACGAGCACCGCGGTCTCACGGAGATGGCGGCTCGTCGTGGACGTGGCTTTGCGTGGCACGTCCTTGAATTCGAGGTCTCGGTGCGGACCGGCTGCACGAGATGCGGTCCCGTAAAGCTCGTACACGTGTGTGGATGCTGTTCTTTGTCCACAGGTGTTGTTGGAAGAAGCAAAAGATTTGCTCTCTGACTGGCTGGACTCCACACTGGGCAGCGAAGTCACGGACAATTCTATTTTCTCCAAACTGCCCAAGTTCTGGGAAGAAGAATTCCACAGAGACATGGAAACCCTGAACGTAAGTGTCGCCAGCTGTCCCGCCCTTGCTCTCTCATCGGGCCCGATGATCGCGATCCCGACCGTCCTCAGTCAGGTCTGAAGCGCGGGCCAGGGGCCTGCGGGCCTTCTTGGCCTGCATTTGGTGCCGGTGCTTCCTGGAGCGTGCCGTCCGAGGCTGCTGTTCCAGAAGGAAGAGGGTCACTTGTTCTTCTCACCCCCAGGTTCTCCCTCCGGACGTCCTGACCCGGGTGAGCGAATATGTGCCGGAGATCGTGAACTTTGTCCAGAAGATCGTGGACAACGGCTACGGGTAAGCTCGGGGCCCTCCCCGTGGGAGCACGGCATTCCGGGAAGGTTGTGCAGGGAAGGCGGCGGGGGGGGAGCTCGTGGTGCTGTGGGGCTGCGGCCACCAAGCCCCTGGCTCCGGACGGCACAGGGCGGGGTCGTTCCTCCGCGGGCCGCGAGGGCGGGCTCTGTCCCGGCCCCTGGCCTCGGCTGGCAGACGGCGGCCCTCTCGCTGCCTTGGCACCTACTTGTCACTCTGCACACGGGCTGCTGGGGCTCCTTTTGTGTCCTTGTCACCACCTCCTCTGACGCAGACGCTGCGTAGGAGTCATGCGGGGTTAGGGCTCCCCCTGGTGACCTCGCTTCGCCCCTGCAAAGACCCCGTCTCCAAACACTGTCCCGTTCTGGGGGGCTGCGGGCTAGCACTGACACACAGGAATTGGGGGGGACGCGGCCGAGCCCACGTCCTCACCGCGGGAGCAACCGCCCCTGTGTCACGCCGACCCTCCAGGCAGCCTCGCTCCTGGGTGCCGCTGAGTCCTCAGCGTCGGGGCCTCGGCAAGGATGCGCGTGCCGTAGAGAGCGCCCGCCTGCGGGCTGCCGGCGAGCCCACAGCTAAGTCCGCGAGCACGGGGCCGGGCTGGTGAGCGTGGAGGCGCGGTTTCCGCCACACGGCGTGAGACCCTTGTCCACGAGTCACCTCCCAGGGACGCGTGTTTCCTCGAGGTCCTGGGCCTCGGTTATGACCCTGGTCTGCCCTCTCGGCACCACCTGACCCGCGAAACACCGTCCGCGTCTCTGAAGTTAGCGCTGTCGGGAGTCACCGACGCCCAGAAGCGTAACTGGGGCCGTGGGGTCTGCCGCGCGGGGGGAGGGGGGCGCCCTCCCCTGCGCCCCTGCTCTGGGAGGCTCCGTCCCCGCCTCTCGGGCGAGATGAGGCGCCACCGAGCGGAAAGAGGAGAGCACAAGACCTGGTGTGGGGCCCGGAGTAGCACAGGCTCTCTGGAGGTGGTGACGCCTCCCCTGTCCCCTACCTGGCACGGTCACTGCAGGGCGACACGGGGCCGTGTGCCAGACTGAGTGCCGTGGGCGAGGCCAAGGTGAGAGAAGACAGATCATTCCGGGCTGGAATAACGTGGAGGGCTGCTGAGAGGCAGAGAGCTTGGCGGGGCCGTGCAGGCGGGTGGAAGGCGGACCGAGCGAGGGCAGGGCACCCGGGACCGTGCCGTCACCGAGGCGAGGGGCAGGGTGGGAGCTGTGTGGTCCAGGGCTGCGAGGCGGAGGGACTGCACGGGGACACGCCGTCCCGAGAGTGAGGAGTTGGCCTCCGTGACGAGGCGTGCGTGTCGGGCCCGCTCGGCCTGCACGGCGGCCGTGGTTGCGAGTAGCTACGTCACGGGGCCGCAGGATGGCCGAGGCCGCGCTGGACGCAGTGGGCAGAGCAGAGTTTTAAGAGGCCCGTGGCCCATGCAGCCCTTTGGCTTTGCAGGTTGTGCTCCTGCGAGGCGCCCGGGCTGTCCGCGGGTCTGTCCGCTTTCCCACAGCCTGGTTTTTACTTTCCAGGTACGTTTCCAATGGGTCCGTCTACTTTGACACCGTGAAGTTTGCTTCCAGCGAGAGACACTCCTACGGGAAGCTGGTGCCCGAGGCCGTTGGGGACCAGAAAGCCCTGCAGGAAGGGGAAGGTAAACGGGGCCGGGTGAGGGGGTTCAAGCCCAGACCTCGCCCCCGCCCCCAGCCTGCCTCACCCGGGCGCCTGGGTGCTGTGCCTTGTTGCCCAAGGAGTTTGGGGGGGTTTTCCGCAAGAAACAAAAAAGCGAGCGTATCCAACACCATCTCAAAAAGCGTAGCAGACCCCGGGCCTGGATCCGGAGGGTCAGGGCGGCTTGTGGGACGCCCTGCGTGCCGGTGTGGGACGCCCAGTGCCAATGTGTCACGAATATGCGGGTTGCGACCTGGTGAATGAGGGGGCAGAAGCCGCTCCCCCCCCCCCCCCCCCCCCAACCAGGGTCAGCAGGTGGCCCCCTTGGCATCTGAGCTCCTGCCTTTGGGAAAGTGGAACCCCCGGGGCTGTTTGGATTGAGGCTACGGTTTCAGCACACCCACGCCAGAGGAAGTACGGTCCCGAGAGCTGGCTCTTACGAGTTCTGGTCGCACACAGTGAGCCGGGGGAGGAGCGGCCCTCTGTCCCGGGGGAACGGGAGACAGCGGCGAAGCGGGACCCTGGTCCTCGTCAGGCGGTTGGGGTGGCGGTCACCGCTTTCCGTGGGCTCAGCTCTGCGCAGCTGTCTTAAAGGTGCCCCGGGACGAGCAAGGCAGGAACGCGGGGCAAGAATTGCCAGGTCAGGTCTTTGTGGGCATGTTCCGATTCTGGGCGGCACCTCAGAATGCCTGGTTCCTCTCTCTCTTTTTTCTCTTTTTTAAGTTTTTTATTTGAGAGGGAAAGAGAGAGAGACAGAGGGCCTCTGTGCACACACACGCGAGCGGGGGCGAGGGGGCAGAGGGAGAAGGGCCTGACTTGGGGCTGGAACTCATGAACCATGAGATCGGGACCCGAACCAAATCCAGGAGTCAGACGCTCAGCCCCCTGAGCAGCCCGGCCACCCCGAGGATCGCTGAAGACATCCTGCAGAGTAAAGGAGGTCCCGTCACGATGCTGAGGCACCCGTGTCCTCAGAGGATGGTCACAGACTTGGGTGGGCCGGCAGCGGGGCCCCCGCATCCCTGCGGCATCAGGGACGCACCCTGGTGTGCATGGGAGGTGCCGGGCACGCCCCACGCACGGGTCGCTCGGACGGGCCGAGGCCCCCAAGACGCAGAGGGGTCGAGGTACGCGGGCAGCGGGGCTTTGTCTAGCAGACGGGCCTTCGCACATGCGAACGAGGGCAGGGCCCTCCCATAAGCCCGCGTGGGACCCACGCCCGGCCGCAGAAGGGGTTGCTCCTCACGAGGACCACAGCTTCTGCCCATGGCGCACTGAGCTGGACACCCGCCCTGAGGGGACGTCCGTACCTGTTTGAAGTCGCACCAGAGCCGCAGTGGAGGTCACTCCGGGCTTGGAACCGAACGGCCACGGGAGGGCCGCACGGTCCCCCCCGGCCTGGGGGAGCTCACGCGCCAGTTCCGGGCCGCCCGACGTGTTATGTGTAGTTGTGAAAAAACGCAGACGGCAATGAGTGGGGCCAGCTGCCAGAAAAGCCCCAAAAGGAGCAGCAAAGCCTCAAAGAAGAGGTGCCTGAAATAGCGGTAACTGAAACAGCCAACAGCTGGTTCTTCGCAAGGATTCGCGATACAGAAAACCCGCTAGCAGGACCGATGAATAAACACAGAAGATTCGAAAATACGTCCAGACAGGGCT
Organism: Prionailurus viverrinus; assembly: GCF_022837055.1. NCBI lineage: Eukaryota > Metazoa > Chordata > Mammalia > Carnivora > Felidae > Prionailurus > Prionailurus viverrinus. The sequence continues at coordinate 113,247,350 of NC_062570.1, forward strand.
GCACGGGACCAGAGACGGTGGCGTCTGCGAGAGCCCGGGAGGACGGGACCGCGCCGCTCGGCCCGGCGCGGCCCGGCGCGGCCAGGGGCGGCCTCCAGTCGGGGCAGGGAGAGCCCCAGAGACGGGAGGGGCCCGCCGCGCTAGGGACCCCGCACCATGTGCCCCAGCTGCGTTCTTTTTCTTTCTGCTTTCTCTTCTTCTCTTTTCTCTTTTGTCCTTTCCAGTAACCTCTACGTCCAGCACGAGGCTTGAACTCACGACCCCGAGATCAAGAGTCTCGTGCTCATCCGACTGAGCCAGGTGCCCTGGGGTCTTAAATGTCACTTGTTCTTGGGTCTTTTTTCCCGGACTGACGTCAGAACCTCTGTGTTCCGGGGGCCAAAGTAGTCGATCCGACAGCGAATATAAAGGGACGAGGGGGGTCACGCCCTCCTTCGGGGACGGTTCCGCTTCCCTGGCTGTGCTGACGGCACGAGGCTCCTCGTTCATGGACGCTGGGATGCGGGGCTCCGGTGGAGAAGGGGCCTGGAGCCATCTCGGGGTGCGGGGCATCGGGGAGGCAGGAGGCACGAACCCGCTGTGCCTGGGGTCACTTTGGGTGCCTCAGGAGGGAGACGAGAAAGGGCACCAAGAGAGTGGCAGGGGTCGTGTGACTTACTCCTCCTGAAGAGTCTAGAGCAACTATCAGGTGTCCCCCAAAGTGGCACTTGGCGAAGGGTGTGGGGAGGGGTGTGTGTGAAAGGGGGTCCTCTGTTCCAGAACTTTCCAAAAAACTTTCTGAAAAGTCAGGTACGTTCATAGTAAGTGTGTTCGTTGTCGTGAAAATTAAAAGCCTGGATGCACGCTGTTGGCTAAATACAGGCTGGCCAGAGGGGTGTCATGACAGCTCGTCACATCGTCTTTGAGCGGCTGGTGTGATGTGGTGACTGGCTCAGTGAGAAAGAGACATGAGACCGGGGTGGAGTCTGTCCTGCTGTGTGTGGATGTGTGTTTTGTTTGCAGAGACTAAAACAACCCAGAAACCTGCACACGGGGGCACCTGGAAACTGACAGTACCTGTCAGCCTTCGTCTGTGACCGTGGCGTTGTTTTCCAGGTTTTCTCGTAGATTCCAAGCATTCTACTTGTAGTGCCCGTGTCATAGGCGTCAGCTCTGTCGTAAAAATATCCTGCGCGTGCTCTCCCTCGGCTGTTCTCAGGTCGCCCGCCCTGTTGCTTGAACGGTGGCGGTCTTTGAGGTCGGCCGTGTCTGCAACTGTGGGCTCTGGGTGGAGTCTGTCGTTCCTGTTCCGCTGTTGTCCATGGGGGGGCGACAGCACCCAGGACGAGGAGGCGTGGAGACCACGCACGGGGCCCTGGGACCATGCCCCGCGCTGGCCCCGCTCACCTGGCCCCCCTGTGAGGGGGACTGACCGCAGGCGTTCGTTCGTTCTCTCGGCAGCCGGTGGGTCCGTGGGCGCCACGGCTCCTGCGTGTGGCCCAGGGAAGTGTCCCGGGGTGATGGCGTTGTCCTTTCCCGTTGCTCCCACCGCAGGCTGGCCTGCCCCTGGGGGCCCGGCCGTGACTGGCCGCGGCTTTCTCCTGGGGGGCCGCGTCTGGGAGCCCAGCTCGGCCAGGAGGAGCGGTGACGTCCCGCTTCGCCATCTATGGGGCCGAGCTGGAGGGCCAAGGAGCCGCACAGAGCGGGTTGGCTGGTTCTCAGACCTCCCAGAACCGGGAGCCGTGCGGGCCGCCGAGACGAGCCCGCCCCACCGAGGGCTGCCACCACGCCACGGCCTCACCCCTCAGTCTGGAGCCCCGTGGCTCACCCCGGCCCCGGGCCACAGCCGTGAGGGGAAGGCGGGGAGGAGGGTCTGAGGAAGCGGCAGGCGTGGTCCGGTCCCGGGTGGTTGCCCTCAAACCGCGGGGCAGCACTGAAGTCTTGCCGTGAAGCCGCAGCACCGGCCGAGGAAAGCCGCGCAAACCAGAAGCGTCGGCCAGCCGCTCCCAGCGGGGGCCCCGCGGCGACACTGGTCCGCCCGCCGGGCAGCACCGGGTGAGCTGCTTCCCTCGTGTCCGCAGGTGACCTGAGCGTCTCGGCAGACCGCCTGAGTGAGAAGCGGTCCCCCAATGACTTCGCTCTGTGGAAAGCCTCCAAGCCCGGCGAGCCGTCCTGGCCGTGCCCGTGGGGAAAGGTGGGCCCCTGGGAAGGGGTGGGGCTGCGGTGACGGCGGGACCCGGTTGCTGGCGGGGACCCAGATGCCACAGAGCCTCGTGGGCCTTGGGGCACGAGACGTCCCTTTTGGGACTCCTTCCCGGAGGATTGGACGACCTCCATGGCCCCTCTGTCCTGGGGGCCTTTGACTCTGAGTGTTACCCGCTCCTGGAGATGAGTCCACTGTCTGATGTCCCCTGTGACAACAGTGCCCCTGGCCCAAGGCTGCGGGAGGGGTGTAGACGTCTGCTTCTGATCGAGTGCTGGGCGGTCTGGGGGTTACATGAGCCTTACTTGGCCTCCACGGCCTGCTGTGGGCTCCCCTGAGTTTTTCACGTGTGGAACATAACCCCTGTTCCAGTAAGGCCCAGAGATTTGGAGGCTCATGAACGCTGGGGTAACTGAAGGCCCGGACGCAGAGGGTTGGCCATCGGTCACCGGGTCATCTCGGTCCCTAGGGGCGTCCGGGATGGCACATCGAGTGCTCGGCCATGGCAAGCGCTCTCCTGGGAGCCTCGATGGACATTCACGGAGGGGGCTTCGACCTCCGGTTCCCCCACCACGACAACGAGCTGGCCCAGTCAGAGGTGGGCAGAGGCCGGGGTTGCTGTTCCGGTTGGGGGGCCTCGAGTTCTCCCTGTGGGGGAGGAAGAAGCCGAGGGCACTGCCAGCGGGGTGCTGCGTGGAGCCTGATTTCCACATCAGGGTCTTGCCGGTGGAATTTGAACCCTAGCTGTTGGGTCCGATTTCCCACCTGAACAGCCTGACCTTGGACGACAGACAGGCCTGGGGTGGTCGCGGTGGTTACCTCTTGCATCGTTGGTCCAGGGCCGTCCCTTGGGCCCCCGTTCCCCAGTTGGAAAAGGCAGCCCCCCCTGTTCTGCATCGCGGGGGGCACAGAGTGCTCACGGAGCGTGACCCTGCCCCTGCCAGCAGCTGCCTCGTGTGCCCGACCTTGCCCCCTCCGCACCCCCCCCCCCCCCCCCCCCCGAGCAGGCCTACTTCGACAACGACTGCTGGGTCCGCTATTTCCTCCACACGGGCCACCTGACCATCGCGGGCTGCAAGATGTCCAAATCGCTCAAGAACTTCATCACCATCAAAGACGCCTTGCAGAAGCACTCAGGTAAGAACTTGGCCTCTCCCAGAGACCCGAGCGCCCCTCTTGTTGGATGCGCGACGGCGGTGGCTGCTCAGGAGGATGGGGGGACCGCTGTGCCGTCTCCTCCCCCAGCGCGGCAGCTGCGGCTGGCCTTCCTCATGCACTCGTGGAAGGACACGCTCGACTACTCGAGCAACACCATGGAGTCCGCGCTTCAGTACGAGAAGTTCATGAACGTGAGTGCCCACCTCCCCCGGGGCGGGGACGCCTCGGCTCAGCCGCGGCGGGACCGTGAGAGCAGCCTCGCCCGGGGCCGCCCAGCCCCGCGCCCCCTTCCCGAAAGCCCTGGCGCCCGCTGGCGTCAGGAGCGCTCGTGCGTCTGGTCTCCGTGCGGCACGTTTCGCTCGGACCCGTGGCGTCGGCCGCACCAGCGTCTCAGGCTAACACCGGGACGCGTCTCCGTCTCCAAGGAAACCTTTCCCCGTCTCGGCCGGCCCTGGGGTGGTGCCGGCGTGCCGTGGCTCCCCAGATGTGCCTCCCTCCCACAGCCTCTCCTCGGCGCTTTCCCGGAGGGCAGAGGTTTCTAAGTGCCAGTAAACGGAACTTTCTGACTTTAGGAGTTTTTCTTAAATGTGAAAGACATCCTCCGAGCTCCCGTTGACATAACCGGTCGGTTTGAAAAGTGGGAAGACGAAGAGTCGGAGCTGAACAAGAGGTAGGAGGGAGACGTGCCTCGGGGGCCGGGCAGCCGTCGCTCCCGGGTGCGCCACACCGTGCCCGGGGCGCGCTGCCCCCGCGGGGGTTCTTGGCAGTGTGTCCATCGGCTGACGTTCCTGCCTCCTCTTAACTCAGCTTTTACGACAAGAAGACGGCGGTGCACGAGGCCCTCTGTGATAACGTCGACACGCGCACGGTCCTGGAAGAGATGCGGGCTCTGGTCGGCCAGTGCAACCTCTACATGGCGGCCCGGAAGGCCGCGAGGAGGAGGCCCAACCGGGCTCTGCTGGAAAGCATCGCTCGGTACCTCACCCACATGCTCAAGGTAGGCGGCTCCCTGGAGGCACAGGCCGCCGTGTGCTCGCCGGGCTGTGTGCACGCAGGCGGTCAGGCCCCGGGCGGCACAGCGAATCGTGGGCTTCGGAGGCCGAGACCCGTCCCGTCCTTCGCTCCCGCTGCGCTCCTGCGCCTCAGAAAGCACTTGCGTGCAGCTGCCCTCCGTGCTCACACGTTCTGGGGTCGGCCTCCTTGCCTTCCGGCCCCCTCTTGCCCAGTGGCCTCACCGAGAGCGGGCCGGAGAGGGCAGGGGAGGGGGGCACCCTCGGGCCTGGCATCTCCCTCCACCCAGTGAGGCCGTCTGCACCGCCTCCCCCTACCCATCTGCAGCGGCGTGTTTCCTGGACCCGATCTCCGCGGGCCGCCTCTCGGGACCTCTTTACACGCTCCCGCGCGTCTGTTTCTCTTCCAGGTCTTTGGGGCCATAGAAGAGGAAAGCTCCCTGGGATTCCCGGTCAGAGGACCTGGGAGCAGCCTAAATGTGAGTATAAGTGCACCTGGCGCAGAGAAGCCCCCTCCCTTGGGTCACCCCGCCCCCGGGAAGCGTGCCCATCCAGAGGAGCACGCTCTCACCCTCCACACCTGCTCCGTGCCTTCCTTGTTCCCCCTCCTTGGCCGAGCCTGTGGACATTTGGAGACCCACATTAGGTCCCACCTGCGCTGGACCTTCTGGACTGAGCCCCGGGTCACGCCTAGGCCTGGCTGGGAGAATTGAGCAGTCAGCTACCCCAGTGCGTGTGCAGGGGCAGCCAGGGCCTTGCTCCGGCCGTTTGTCAGGGAACCGCGCTGCCGTGCTGTCTGTGTGAGGTGGTCCCGGGAGAGCAGGCTAGCTGGGACAGTCTCTGAAGAAGCCGCAGCCACACGGCCCGGGTTCACAGGCGCTCACGTCCTTGCTCGTGTGGATCAGATCCCACACTGGTCCGCGCGTCTGATGGGGAGAAGGTTCAGCAGAAGCAGCTGGTGTCACCCTTGTGGCCGGGAGCCGCTGCGTGGTGACTGACTCTCCTGGAGTGTGTGCCTTCAGGCTCATGTCAGAACTGCTTCCACGCCCCACCCCTGCTCCCGAATGATCCCTGTGGTTTGATTGGAACGCGTGTGTAGATACTTAAATATAACTTAAATGAAAACAGGAACCAAGTACGGGGCGGAAGGGCAAAACCTCTCTAAGATTGTTTCGTGATAGCGTCCCCGAGCATTGACTTCAGAAGGCCTGCCTGAGCCCCGGGCCTTCATCTTTTTTGACGCTTTTCAGAAAAGGAAACCTACAAGCTGCTTTGTTCTCTTGTGTCAGCAATACCAGATTTTTTTTTTTATTTCCCAGGGGAAAAAAAAAAAAACTTCCTACATTAGAGACCATCCGCTTTCGAACTTAAAAATACTTCTTTTTTTAAAGTTTTTAGTGTTTATTTTTTTTTTGAGAGAGAGAGAGAGAGAGAGAGAGAGAGAGAGAGAGAGAGAGTGCACGAGCAGGGGAGGGGCAGGGGGAGAGGGAGACACAGAATCCGAAGCAGGCTCCAGGCTCTGAGCTGTCAGCCCAGCCCCGCCGTGGGGCTTGAACCCACAAGCCACGAGATCATGACCTGAGTGGAAGTCGGACACCTAACCGACTGAGCCACCCAGGCGCCCCTTAAAGATACTTCTAAACGCGGTTGGTGGTGTGGGAGCCTTTCCAAGTGACCTCAGCGGGCTCTTTGGGATAAGCAGCCCCAGGGAACGAGCCAGGCGAGCTGCCAGGCCACAGGGCCGGGCGTGCACTTTACAGCACTTGAAGGGTGTGCACCTGCTCCAAACCTGAGTTGTTGAGGCAGCAGGGAGGACCGCTGGGGCCCGCCTCCTCCAGACGCACCCCCAGGCGTGCTGGCTGAGGCCCCTGCCCCTGTGCCCCGAGGCTCACCACGGCTGCCTCAGCCTGGTGGAGGTAAAGACCTAAACCCCAGAAGCCCGGCCCCCTCCCCTGCAGGACGGCCACGCCCCAGCCCGGGTGCGGGAATGGGCCTGGAGAGGCCTAGCCAGCTTCCGCGTTTACTGGTCATTGCTTGGGTTACCGAGCCGCCGAATGAACTTAACGAGGCAGGGAGAGACCTTGCTCAAAAGCCTGCTAGAAAAATAGGAAAAGCTGTAATAGAAAGGGTTTTGATAAAATCACTGTTTCTTTGGTTCGGGGTCTGCCGTCCTCGGCTTCCCTTCCTTGGCGGGCTTTGCGTTCCGTGGCCGCCTCCGTGGTGCTGCGTGGAGTGCGCCGTGGAGCGGGTGCTCGAGCGCGTGTGGATGGTGGGACGGTCCTCAGAGGCGCTGGCTGGCCTCGCACAGGAGCGCGTGTGGCCGCAGGTCCCAGCCCAGGGGGACGGGACGGCGGCGGCCTCTCCGAAGGCAGCCCATCTTGCAGACTCGCCTGGGTCGAACCGTTTCGCTGTGAACACGGGTGTTTCTTAACAAGCGTGTGTCTGGCCTGGGACGGAGCTGCTCCCTCGAGTGGTTGAGCGGTGCGGCTTGTGGAGCCCGTCCGGCCGGACTGGAGGGGGAGGCTCTCTGCCGGGCCCCCGGCTCCCGCCGTCCACACGGGGCCCCCGGTCGTGGTACCGGAGCCACGGGCAGCGTGCAGGCGGCCCGGCTCTGTAGTGCGTGCTGAAGCCCGTCCTCAAATACGGGCCGAGCTGGTCCCTGAACGAAATCGTTCTCTCCGCAGCTCGAGTCCACGGTCATGCCCTACCTGCAGGTGTTGTCGGAGTTCCGAGAAGGCGTGCGGAAGATCGCCCGAGAGCAGAAAGGTGAGGTTCCTCCTGGCCCGCGGCGGGGGCGAGCTCGGGGGTTAGCACGGCGCCCCCAGTCGTGACAGCCACGTCGTCTCTAGCTCCCAAGTGTCCCCGCGGGGCAGGACAGCCAGGTGAGGGCGGAGCCTCCCGGGAGCTGCCAGGCCGGGTCGCCTCTCCGCCCTTGCCGAATCGGCCGGCCAGGGGCTGGCATTGGTGAGCGGGGGGCCTGGGGCTGGCTGCCAGGCTGAGCTCACACTCAGCTGCCTGGCTCAAGGCTCGGCATTTCACGGAGTGGAAAGGAAAGCGGGAAGGTTTGAGCCTTGCCGGGGGTCATGCTGGACTCGCTCACCGGAGATGCCTCCTGTCACCTCTTGTGCTGTGCTGCCTCCCCAGGCCTTTCTGTGCTGGGAAGTCCCACCTGGAGCTCATCTGGCCGCCACCCCCCGCAGAGCGGGTCCTGGCAGGGGTGTCCTGCGGGTGGGAGCAGGCAGAGGGCCCAGCGGCGTGGCCTGGCCAGGGAGCCGCTGGAGGAAGCAGCCCCGTGAAGAGGAATGAGCAGGCCTGGGCCTGTGCCGGGGAGGGCAGAGCAAGAGGGCGGGAAGGCCCCCCCCCCCCCCCCCCCCCCCCACCGAGGCCACGGGCCCCTCGGGGAGGAGCCGGGATCTGACGGTGCTTTTGTGGGGAGCACAGGGCTTTAGGCCGGGGCCGTGGCGTTTGGACCAGTTGAATAAGCAGGGTCCCCTGTCTCTAACACCTGGCCCTCACGCCGTTTTAAAGCAGCTGAAAAGCGGGGGGGACGTTCAGGTCCTGTGCTGACTTGTCCGACAGCATTGACAGTGCTGGTGTCTCGGGTTTGGGGGTGACCGTTCTTGTCGGGGGGCTGCGCAGCCTGGGCTTTTCTGCCCGACTGCCCCGTCCACCCCCCCCCCCCCCCCCCCCCCCCCCCCGCCCCGGCTGTACGGCATCCTTCCTGGCAGGTGCTGGGGAACCAGGGCCGGGGGAGCTGAGCACGGCAGCCCTGACCAGCCACGTCCCTGCTCAGGCCCTGAGAGCGGTGCCCGTCGACCGGCTTGGGGGACGGTTCGATGTTGCTTTTCCTCGGCCGCTTTTTCCTGCTTGTTACGTTTGTTGCTCTGGGTAGATGGACAAGGCCAAGTGGCCAGTCAGGACGGGGGTCGTTGTGTGTATGCTATATTGCTTTCCCCACCTGCTGCGCTGTGCAACCCTAAGGCTCAGGTGGCTAGAGAGGTCATCCTACCCGAGGCGATGACCTGGGACGCACAGACCTGGGGCCCCTGTGGATAGGGAACCGTCCGTGAGCCAGAGACCCGGGGCCTGTGGACCTCGGTCCGCAGATGGGGAAAGCCTTCCGGGCCGAAGGCGGCATCACCCTTGTCCCTACCCCATCTCCCTCCCGACCCGACAGCAGCAGCAAGTGCTGAGTTTTTGTTTGTCGAGCACCTTGGGCTGGCCGTGGAGACAGAGCGAGAGGCTCAGGGTAGGTCCTGGTTCATTCACTCGGCCAAGTCTCCCAGGTCCAGGCGCTCGCCTGACACAGGAGTAGGAGACAGTTTCCCCAGTAAAGGGCCAAGAGCTCAGCCCTGGCCAGGAGGGATGGGGGGTGTGGGGGTGTGTCTGACCAGGAGAGGCTTGGGAAATTGGGAAGTCAGAAGAGCAGGGATGGGCCTGTGGTCAGAGCTCGGCGGGGGGGCCCGGGGTGGGGGTGGGGGCGACAAGGCCGTTTCCCCCTTGTGTTTTCATTTTTGGTAAAAGGTGTGTAACGTGAAATATTATTGTCTTAACCACGTGCAGGCGTGCCGCTCAGGGGCATTAGGCACATTCCTGCTGTTAAGCACCCGTCCCCACCATCCTCTCCAGAACCTTCCATGCTCCCAAACTGACCCTCTGTCCCGTTAGACGCTAACCTCCGTCCTCTGTGCCGGCCGTGGTGCCCACCGTTGCACCTTCGCTCTCTATGAACTTGGTCCCTCTGAGGACCTCATACACGTGGAATCCTCAGCCCTTGTGCCTCGGTGACGGCACCTATCACTCGGTGTCATTGGCGTCTTCCAGGTCCATCTGTGTCCCAACAGATGCCACGGCGTCAGTCTCCCTCCTTTTTGAGGCTGGGCAATACCCCCTGTGTGCTTGTCACATCGTGTTCATTCGCTCGTCCTTCGGGGGATTCCCACGGCCTTTTGTGTCCCCTCCCGAGCCCTCCCTGTTCCGTGCCCGCTGTTTCCTTCTGCCCTCAGCCCCGACGGGCGCCCCCTTCCTGTGGGCCCGGGCTCCGTGGACTCTGAGCCCCATGCCAGGAGGGGCCCGCGAGGGGGGTGCTGGTAGGGGTCTTGGCTCTGGGTTTGCACCGGCGGCGCGGGGGGGGGGGGGGGGGTCTCGCTCTGGGTTCGTACAAAATGCTTCTGAGCCGTTGCTCATTCACGGAGGACCGCGACAGAAACCCTCTTTTTCTAGAATCTGCTGCTGACCGCGACAGAAACCCTCTTTTTCTAGAATCCCTTAGAGTGGACAGGGCCGCGAGGTCCTTGTGGCTGGCACACTTGGCCGGGGTGCCCCGGGCTGTACCCAGGGAGGCCCGCCTTTTCTGGGCCCTCGAGTGGCTGTGGGGCCGTCTCCTCCCTGGAAGAGCGGTGCCGGGGGGGGGGGGGGGGGGGGGGGCGAGCCTGTGTGGTCGCACCCTTGGGAGCGGCCCTCCTGCGGCTGCCCTGCCGCTCAGGGCTCAGGGCGGCCTCTGCCGTCCCAAGTCATGGCCCCGCCCTCCCTGCACCCCTTCTCCACATGACAGCCCTGCCCAGTCCGGGTCCCGCCCCAGCCCCAGGCTCGGCAGCCAGGCCGCAGCTCGCCCCGGAGCCCCAGCTGCGCTCTGGGGACGTTGCAGGCAGTGCGGCGGGGCCTCTCCCGGAGTCCCGGCCGTCGTGCTGTCTGCGCCCCGTCCTCCCGCCTGACCCCAGCCACCCCGGAGGCAAGGCCCCTCTCTGCTTCTCTTATAAGGTCACGTTAGCCGTGGAGACCTGGCGCCTCCAGACGTTTAGTTTAAGAATGGTTTATCGAGGGGTGCCTGGGTGACCCAGTCGGTTGGGCGTCCGACTCTTGATTTCGGCTCAGGCCGTGACCTTAGGGTCGTGGGATCGAGGCCCCGTTGGGCCCCGTGCTGAGTGTGTCACCGTCTCTGTCTGTGCCCCTCTCCTCGACTTGCACACTCTCTCTAAAATTACAAAGAAAACCCATTTTTTTCTTTAAAGAATGCTTTATCAAACTCCTCAAAAGTATCCAACCAGACTTTTCCTGTTTTTTAAGAATAAAAAAAACTTAGGCAAAATTCACACGAGTAAACCCAGCTCCCGTTAAAGTGAACGAGTCCGCTGGCGTTTCGCGCTTCCTGTGTCGCGCAACCGTGCTCGGCCTCCTTCTGGTTCCCACACGTTCCCACCGGCCGCAGGAACAGCCGTGACCCGTGAGCCCCCGGCCCCCACCAGTCTGCCTTCTGTCCCCGTGGCCTGGGGTGGCCTGGACCCCGCACGCCCGTCGGCCACGGAGGCTTCTTTTGCCTCACGGAGGGTCCCCCACGTTGCAGCGTGTGTGGGGCTGCGTTCCTCGTGGGGGCGGGACGGAACGCCCCCGAGTGCACGCGCCACGCCGTGTCTGTTCCGCTGCTGGCGGGCTTCCGGGCTGTTCCCACCTCGTGGCTGCTCGGGACACGCGGTACAAGCGTCTGGTTGGGGACGGACCTAGGAGTGGAGTCGTGGGGGGTCCCGTGGCTGCTGCACGTGTGACTTTGTAAGAACCACCAAGCTGTCCCGCAGCGGCTGCGCGGTTTCCTGTTCCCGCCAGCCGTGGGGGGGAGGGGGGGGGAGTTCCGATGTCTCATCGCGGCCACGCGTTGCTCCTGGCTGCACGAAGGTGATGGCCACCCTCCAGCCCTCCTAGCAGGGGAGGGGCCCTCACACGGGCACGGTTCCCCGACAGCACTTGATGTTGACCACCTTTCCCCGGGCTTCTCAGCCACCTGTGCATCTTCTCTGGGTTGGGGGGGGGGGTCCCTTCCGGCCCAGCGCCCCCGTGCCTCTCATTGGGCCGTTCGTCTTACCTTGGCGACTTGTGGGACCCCGGGGCCTGGTCAGCACGTGACTCAGAAGAGGGCGGAGGAGAAAGCCAGCCAGGGGGGTCCGAGCTGTGTGCACAGGGCAGGTCTCGCGTGGGGGTGATGGCTGCTGTCCTCAGCTCTGCGGAGCCCCCCCCCCCCCCCACCCCCCCCCTGCCAGGCGGCTGGTGGCGGTGAGCATGGGCCCTGGCTTACTCTCCTTCCAGATCCGGTCAGCTTGGCTCAGCGCCCGGCCTGGGGTCCGCCGTCCTCACGGTGCCAGGGCAGGGCAAGGGCAAGGGCAGGGAGCGAGCGTGAAGGGTGTCGTTCCATCAGCCGTGCCGGGGAGGCCGGAAGGGCTTTTCTCCAGGCGGCATCTGGAAGAGGGAATCTGCCCCGGGGGTGGCCGCGCTCGTGGGCAGGGGCCTCGGAAGTCCTCTGAGATCACAGAACCGCCGCCCGTGCGTCACCTGTCTTTTCGGCAGTGCGCGAGCCCGTGGGCCAGGGTCAGGGCGGCAGAGAGGGACGAGGCGGAGTGCGAGTGCAGGCCGTGGGCACGGGGGCAGGGGCGGGGGTGGGGGGCGGCGCGCGGTTTCCCGCACAGGTGCTCTCACGGGGGCGCGGCCAGGGCACGCAGAACCACTTGGGCCTCGGGGTGCCGGCGGGTGCCCGGGGAGGGCGGCGGACTCGGCAGACGCCGGCCGTGGTGCATCCGCGAGACGAGGCCGGGCCCCGGCACGCCTGTCCCGACATCGGAAGACCCTCGCTCTGTGGTCTGTGACCGTTAGACCTTTCCGAGACAGACGTGCCCGTGACAGCCCAGCTCCCGCGCTGATTTCCGCAGGTGCGGGCTGGGCCAGCCCGGGACTTGGTGGGCGTGGCGGCTGGGCCAGGCGGCCTTCTGGGAGCGTGAGCTGATTCGGTCTGGGACCTGGCTGTGAACGACAGAGTGTCCCGGCGCCACCAGACCCCGTGAGCTCTCAGGGATGGCAGCACGTGCCCGCTTGCTTCACAGACGTGAACGTCGGCCCCGCCTGGCAGGCGGCTGGTCCCAGGTGCCGGCCGACCCGCGGGGTTGTCACTGCGGCTGAATGTCCTTCACGGAGGTCAGGTCCTCACGGCGGAGCTCCTGAGCGAGGCGCCCTTCTCCCCCAAGGCAGACGGACTGCTTCTCCCTGCCGCCTCATCCTCGGCACTGAGCCTCCTGGGAACAGGGCCTCTCTGGCCGCCGGGCTCCCCCTGCGACCGCTGCCGCAGAACCATAAAGGCCGCCGTCCCTGGCCTGGAGGGAGCGAGCCTGCGGTCATTGGCTCTGCCTCTGGGACTCACAGAGACTGACACGGAGGCTTGAGAACGTCTGAACCCGCAGGGACCGTCCACTGAGGTCTGAAGGCCACGTCGGTGGCCACCTCACCCCTGCCCACTCCGTCTGCTGGGTCGGGGTGTGTGTGCTCTTTCTATGGGGCGTCACTTCAAAGCCAGTGGGACGGCGGGCTCTGCACCTCCTCCTGGACTTCCCGGGCCCTCTGCTCACTCTGGCCCACGCCTGGGGGTGGGCTGAGGCCTGGCCAGGAGCGGCGTGCCCGCAGTGGATGGAGCTGGTGCTCGAGGCAGGGTCACCCGCACCCGTGCCTGTCCCCCAGGCCTCCGGCCCTCCCGCACCCCTCGGCTGGGCCTCCTGCATCGCCGAGAACGCCGGCAGCTCTGGGGTCCGCCCCAACCTCCGGGCCCGTTTCCGGCTCTTACTGGTGGGGGCTTGGAGTCTTGTGGAGTCCCGAGGACGTGTGGAGGGCGGGGGAGCGTGTGGACGGGAGCACGTTTCACCACGAGAACAAGGGGGAAATGGGGGAGCTGGGGGAGCCTAGACTCGTCACCGCTGGGCCTGCCCCGGGCCTGACTGCCATGTGAAGAGTGCAAGGAGCCTTTGCAGGCCGTGCGGGTGGCCTTGGGTCCCTGGGTCCTGGAGTGTGGAATATGGTGCCGGGCTGCAGGGGCTCAGCACTCCCGGATGCCTTCCCAGTTGGCCAGGTGCTTGGGGTGGTTTATTTTTTTTCTTGTGTTTTGTTTTGTTTGTTTTGTTTTGTTTTGTTTTTTAATATTTAAGAGAGAGAGGGTGAGAGAATGAACGAGCAGGGGAGGGGCAGAGAGAGAGGGAGACACAGAATCGGAAACAGGCTCCAGGCTCTGAGCCATCAGCACAGATCCTGACGCGGGGCTCGAACCCACGAACCGTGAGATCCTGACCTGGGCCGAAATCGGACGCTTAGCTGACTGAGCCGCCCCCCGCCCCCGGGCGCCCCTCCGCGCCTCTTTCCTGTTCAGGGAAGCCTAGTTTCCCTGGGCCAGCTGCCCACCTGGCTTGGGGCGGCCCTGACCTTGCCCTGCTCAGAGTCCCTGGGACCAGCCCATGTGTGTCTTCAGACAGCACCTGCCTCTGATCGGCGTCCTAGGGCAGGGTGCAGACCGTGGCCACTCTTGGCAGTGGCCCCGTTCGTGCCAGGCCTGGGCTCCCTCTGCGGCACTCAGGAAGGCGCCCGTCCGCCGCGTCCTGGGCGTGCCTCGTGTCTGGTCTGACTGAGCTGCTGTCTTTGTCCATAGTCCCTGAGGTCCTGCAGCTCAGCGATGCCCTGCGGGACGACATCCTGCCCGAGCTCGGGGTGCGGCTCGAAGATCACGAAGGTGGGTCCCCCTGGCTGCTTCTGGGGACCCGTCGTAAGGAGCTTCTGGGGTGGTGGGTGGGCAGGAGGGAAGGAGGCTGGGTGGGGGGCTGTTTTTTAAAAAGTTCTGGGACAGGGTCAGAGGACGCTGGGGTTTTACGGGAGGAGGGCCCCCGTGGCCCCTGGGGGCCGGCCTTGTAGATTTGTGGTTGTGGCCGTCGAGGACACCTCCTGCGTTTGACCGGCGTTTCAGCGGCAAGGCCACCGGCCACCCCGGCTTGTTGTCTGTCACTCGGGAGACAGCCTGTGGGATTGTCCTCCGGTTTCACTGTGCGTCTTCCGACTTAGTGGGGGTTTGGGCTTGACTATTGGCAGATTCTTAGATTTTAAACACTGAGGGGACCTGTCCTATCTTATGACCTCTGGGCTTTCCATCACGAGCGGCAAGGCCTTCCCGCGTCACGGTTAACGTTGAGGCCGTTGAAGCGAGCGGCGAGGGGGGGCGCGAGGGCCGCGTGGGCGGCGTGGGCGGTGTGGAGGCCGGGCCCCGTCTCACAGGCTTGGCTTTTCAGGGCTGCCGACCGTGGTCAAGCTGGGGGACAGAGAGACCTTGCTGAAGGAGAGAGAGGAGAAGAGACGGGTGAGTGGTGCTGGAGCCACCGCGGACTTACGGGGACACGAGACCAGCGGCGTTCGTGTGCTCTGTGCTGCGCCAGCTCCCGTGCTAAGGCCCCGTGGCTGCGAGTGTCAGGGGGAGACCTAATTGCGTGTGACCGCCGGGCGATGCAGTGACGGGAAGGTCTGCCTTCTAAGGAAGGACCCTCTTCTTAAAAAGCTCCTCCCGGGGTTTGAGGGAGAATAGGTCCCTTTCGGTAAAGCACAGCTGACATGTTGGGCTGTACCTGCCCCTACGAAGTGCTGTCCCCTTTGTCCCTGAGGTGGGACCCGCCAGTCACCCCTCCATCTGCCCAGGAAGCGGGGGGGCCGGGCGCGCGGTTCACGGGGCGAGGGGGCGAGGAGCCAGGGCAGGTTCTCGATAGCCGGCCTCCCCGATCCTCCCGTGTCCGCCCCGTCCCGTGGCCCAGCCTTGTGTCCCATCCCTGCGGGCTGGGCCGGGAAGCAGACGCGTCAGCCTACCGCTCTGCTCCGCTGGCGCTCTGCCCGTGCAGGTGCTCGTGGGGCACAGAGGCAGACGGCGGCTCTGCTGAGGGCGGCAGGGGGGCGGCCCTGCCTGCTGCTGCTCGCGCTCGCCGCGGCCCCAGGTGCAGCTTCCCGTAGCGCCACTGCCGCTGCGCCGGCCCTCCCCTGACCTCGCCCCATCCCACGGTTGTCTGCCCGGGACCCCCCCGCTTCTCTCTGGCCCCACGCTTGCCTTTACCCAGCCGCCCGCCTGAGAACCCCAGATTCCAAGACGGTATCATGACTCAGCTCCCCAAACCTGCCCTTCCCTCCTATCGGTGGTGGCACAGCCGGGGCCCTGCGCCTGTCCTCGCGGGCACCACCCGACACCCGGGCCCGGGGACCCCCTCCCCGCCCCTGCTCCCAGGCCGCCCCCCCCTCGGCCCTGCGCTGCCGCAGGCTACGGGTGGGGGTGGGCTTCCGGCCTCCACCTGTCTCCTGCAGGCCCCTTCCCTGGCCCAGGCCCTGTGTCCTGGCACCTGCCGCCCTGTAACTCCCCGCCCCCACCCTCTCTGGGCCCTCGCGATGCTGTCCCCGCTCACCCACGCGACAGAGCCCCCCAGCCGGGCTCGCTGCTCTGCTCCTGCCTTCGTGCCAGCCGCACCCCGGACCTTGTCACGTGTGCTGGTTCGCGGCCCCCGGGCATCGTCCCCGCGGGGAATGAACGAGGGCTCCCCGCTCCCTCCGTGGGTTGGGCCGGGTCACAGTCCAGGCAGTGGGGGGTGGCGGGCACTTGCTTTATTCCGCCTCCCACCCCCAGAGGCCCTGGGGCAGACTTGGCTCATGGGGCCCCTGCTCCCCCCTAGGTTGAAGAAGAGAAGAGGAAGAAGAAAGAGGGGGCCGCCAGGAAAAAACAGGAACAAGAGGTACCACGTGCCGTCTGTGTGGGGCCTGGGCTCTCCTGGGAGGAAGTGCACACTTTGACCCCGAGCCCTGTTCTCTGTGCCTCCCTGGGCCCAGCCGGGCCCACCCTGGCCTGCGCCCGCGCCCACCCGCGGCACCCTCCTGGGTTCCCGCTGCTGTGATCGTTCGGAACGAGCTTCTCGACGTTCCGTAGAAAAACCATGAAGCTCAGTGTTGGGTTGTCCCTCCTTTGACTCGCTCCGCCCCGCCTTCCGTCGCTCTCTGAACCCGGGGCTGGGCGGGAGTGATGCGAGGTCACGCCTTTCCCTTCGTGGGCTCGCCTGCGGTGACGGAGGGTCTGTGTTGCAGGCGGCGAAACTGGCCAAGATGAAGATCTCACCCAGTGAGATGTTCTTGTCAGAGACTGACAAATACTCCAAGTTTGATGAAAACGTAAGAAGCCCTGTTTTGTCTTTTCAGAACCTCGTTGGGCTCCTAAATGGTGGGGATCTCCAGCCTCAGGCGAGCGGCTATTCTGTCTGGGGCTCAGTCCGGGGGAGGCGCTATCCGGGGTCAGTGCCTGTGGCCCCTCGAGTCTCCCCCCCCCGTGGCAGCGGCCGCACTGAGTCGTGGCCTGGCTAAACTGAGACAAGGTGTCGCTCCTGAGCTGGCCGGGAACGCGACTCAGGAGGCGAGGGTGCTGTCCCCAGGGCTCCTCCTTCCGGCGGGGCTCGGCCGCTTTGCCGCTAGACCCTTGGGTCTTCCTTACTGGTTCTTACGCTTGGGCCGGTCCCATCAGGACTGAGCCACGCTGCCTCCAGAGGGAACAGTGGCCCTCGCCCCCGGGCGGGAGGAGGGCGCCCCCAGACCGGCCTCTCGGTGACTGGGGCTGGTGCGCTGTGGCGGGTACCCGCCCAGGCGCGTCCTAGCGTGAGTCTGTGAGCCCGGGAGCGGGAGTCAGGTGCGTGCAGGTGACCTCCCGTGCCCTCCGTCCCCAGGGTCTGCCCACACATGACAGCGAGGGCAAAGAGCTGAGCAAAGGGCAAGCCAAGAAGCTGAAGAAGCTTTTGGAAGCTCAGGAGAGGCTCCACAAGGAGTACCTGCAAATGGTTCAAAACGGAAGCTTCAAATGAAACAGCAGGGGACTCGGTTTCACACCAAGCCGTCGGTGGCCTGACGGCTTTCTCTCTGCGTCCTTAGTGACACTGCCCCACGCTCCATGATGTTTACAGTGGCCCTCGGGTCCCAAATTGAGAATTGTGTTCACCTGCCGTCGTCGGCTCTGAGACTCTGTAATAAACTTTTCCAGGCAGCAGGGCTGCGCGTCCTCTGTGCCGCGCGGCCTGTCGCCCGCAGGCCCGGCCCTGGTGCGGAAGCGGCTCCGGGGCGCTTGCTCAGCAGGGCACGACTTGGCCGCGCCACTCAGCCACTCAGCCGGGAAATCTCTCCCCCTGCAGATCGCTATCGGCTGACCTCTGCGCGCCGGTGCATTTGGAGGTATTTAAGCAGGAGAAAGGCAGGCTCAGACTGGCGAGGCCGCTGACACCCACACAAAGGCCGCTCGGTCGGCCCCTCTCGTTCTGCTGAGCAAACACACCGCCACGGCTCCGACCGCTGTCCCGCGCTCCGGGGGCAGCGAAGGGCTGGCTCAGCAGGGCGGGCCCCGGCCGCTGCCCGGATCCCAAAGCTGGCCGCGGAGATAAGGGGGTGGGGCGGGGAGGGCAGCCGTTTGTCGCCAGGTCCCAGCCAGGGGGAGTGGGGCAGAGCATCCCCGGCAGAACCCTGTCGAGCACGGTGCGGGCGGAGCCGGCTCAGCGCGGCTGCACACCTGCCAAGGCTGGGCACCTGCTCGGACCCGAGGGTGGTCGGTGCCGGGTGGTCAGGTCGGGAGACGCCGTCTCACGCAGCACTGACGGCAGCACCAGGCACCGTGGCCCCCGTGGGGGAGTTCGGGGACATCCGCGTGTAGGTCCCCTCAGCCCTTGCGCCTGGGGCCCCGCTGTGGGAAACCCGGAGAGACGCCCGTGTGCGTGCCGATGTGTGTGTGCCCCTCGCCGCAGCGTCCTTCAGGGGGCTGACCGTCCCCCGGGCACCCGGTGCTCCTCGGGGGCACCGCAGCCACGGGGAGCACGGTGCCTCTGTGAGTTTGAGAGCCGCCCTGATATGGAGGCACCGGGCCCTCCCACCTTGTACACATCTTACATGCAACCAAAATTGAACCAGAAAGAAAAGGCCCCAAGACAAAGTGAAACAAACTCATTCCCGTTGTCTCCTGCCACCAAACTGCCCCAGAACTTGGTGGCTGAAAACAGCAGTCACCTCGTCACCATCTCTGGTGCTTCTGGGTTGGCCGGCCCGTGGCAAGAGCAGGAACTGCCAAGCCAACCCTCTTCCTGGAGGCGAACAGCCCGAGGGCCTGGGATGGGGGCAGGGGGCCGCTCACGATGAAAACGTCGCAAGGGCAGAGATGGGGCCTTCCGGAAACGGGTGTGAAATGGAACCCACATTCCTTCGGGGCTCTTGGGAAGCCTCTTGGATCCCCAAAGCCTGTGGTCCAGGGTGGGGTGGTGCGGTGCCTTCAGGCACAAGCCCCCACGTGCTGGGAGCCCTTTCAAGCTGAAGTGCTGAGACAGGGAGTTCACTGTCCCTGGGTGGCTGGTGGGACTGGGTGTCTTGGCCCAGGGACTGGAAGGGTGAGGGCAGATCCCTGAGGGGAGGTGGGCAGTCGCAGGCCGCCTCCCAGGCCCTCCAGCACCGGGCTGGGCCTCAGCCCCTCAGCCCTGACACCGACTGGAGGCTCCAGAAACTCAAGGGCCAGGAGCAGTTGCCCCGCTGGGAAGCAGAGGGAGACCGCCCTGCAGGGGCCGTTCCTGATAGATGGCCAGCTGGCCCGGGAAGGGCGGGTTTTCCAGGAGAGACGTACCGGGTTGAGTAGTATGCCCCCGACCCCCGCTTCCGAATTCACGTCCACCCGGAACTCTGAAACGGAACTTATTTGGAAAAATCAGATTTTGCAGGTGTAATGAGTTAGATTAAGATGAGGTGACGCCGGAGTCGGGTGGGCCCTGAGCGTAACATGGATGGTGTCTTTATAAGAGGAGAGGCCCAGACACAGAGAGAAGGCCACGTGACGACAGGAGTGACCCGGCCACGAGTCCAGGGCCACCCGGAGCCCCCAGCAGCTGGAAGTGGCAGGGAGGGTCCTCCCCGGGAGCCTCTGGAGGGAGCACGGCCCTGCCCACACCTGGATTTCAGACTTCTGTCCAGAACCGGGAGAGAAAACACGTCTGTGTTTAAGCCACGCAGTTCAGGGCACTTTGTGGTGGCAGGCCCCAGGAAACCCCCAGACGCATTGATTCTTGTACCTTTGTTTTCTGTGACAGAGAAACACGTTTACTATGACAATGTTTCATCTAAGTAAATCCATTCATGGGTGTAATGGGGGACAAAAGATAGCCACAGGGCAGGCAGGTGAAGAATGCTGCCTAATTTCACAATAGACACACAGGACGTTTTGCATGTTCCAAAGGGCCACTCCCCACGAGGTCAAGCGTATGGGACTCTTACTCCCATTTCTGCTGGGGAACCGGAGACCCAGTGCCCGAGATCTGAGAACAGGTCAGAGCCAGGCAGAGTGCTCGGGATGGCAGGGTTGCTTGGCGTCACTCTGAGCCTGGAGCCCTGCCTGTCACTCTCCCTAGCAGGTGACAACACTGAGTACATCCTGCCCCACGCATTACCCCCCGCCTCCAAATCTCTGTGCACCTGCCCAGGACTCCCCTCCCGTGGGGATCTCACATGCTGTCTTTAGGGACAAGAGCCACCCTGAGCTCTGCGTAGGTCCTGGAATGCACTGTGCCGACAGGGCCTTCCCTGCTGGCCCACTCTTACTGGCTCTCGGGTATGGGCTGGGGCACTGCTTCCTTCTGGAAGCCTGTTTGACACTTCCTCCTAGCGGAGGGACCAGGGGGGAGGAGGCATGCGTGTAATCAGGTGCACATGCATCAGGGACGCTGGAAATGGGGAACTTGGTGGACATAAAGCAGGGAGAGGTGGCAGCAGCCGGGAGGGTGTTCAAGGCCAGCCTCTCAGGAGAGGTGACCACCCGGCTTGACTTAATGGACAGGCAAGAGCCGACAAGGAAAATGTGGATGGAGAGGACTTTGGTATCATTCACCACCCCCCAAAAGTGGCCCGAGGGGTGGGCCAGTGGGTGTGGAAAACTGCAGGTGTGGACAGGTGGACTCTACCATCCCTCACCTGGGCTGCTTTCTCCAGGCAGTGTCTGGGCCACCAGTGGACCCAGGAGCTAGCTCTTCCAGCCCGTCAAAGGGTGGCTCAGTATGCAGGCTCCACGGTGGCCGCTCCCGGTCAGTCTGAGCACCAGGGCCTGTGCGGGACCAGAGGTCATCTGGAGCCCGGTACAGGCTAAGTC
This sequence comes from Prionailurus viverrinus, assembly GCF_022837055.1. NCBI lineage: Eukaryota > Metazoa > Chordata > Mammalia > Carnivora > Felidae > Prionailurus > Prionailurus viverrinus. Next base: position 113,267,664 of record NC_062570.1, read on the forward strand.
GCTCGGAGGACAGACTTCTTAGGAGAGCCCCAGGTGACAGGCCCAGGGACCAACTCTAAGACCCCCACCCTTGTCCTCAGGCACTTAGTCCCCTCCTCTGGCCAGGGTGAGTGGCGTCATCAGAACAGTGGACACCTGCCTTGAGCCATTTGCCTGCATTGTCCCAACCCTCTGCTAGCTCTATGAAGCGGGTACTACAAGTGCCCGTGATTGACAGATGGGGAAACTGAGGCACAGGCTCTCTGTCAGGACCATCCAGCTAGAATTGGGAAGGTCACGGATCTGGCCCCAGGGGTCTCACCCAGGAACGCCCACCCACCCTTTTACTTTTGCTCTGTCCATGCACAGCCCTCTGGCCAGTATGACTGACAGGACGCACCTTTGAGTGTGCTGCTGGCTGAATGGTGGCCCCCAAGAGATTCAGCCCCTAACCCCTGTACCTGTGCACTTGACATTTGGAAATAGGGTCTCTGTAGATGTTAAAATGAGGCCCTGATGTAGTCACTGCAGAGAACACAGAGGGACACAGGAAAGGCCATGTGAAGGTGCAAAGACTGGGCGGGGCTGGGGAGGGGGCGGGACATGGCTGCAGCCCCAAGAGCTAGAAGAGGCAAGAAGGACCCTCCCTTGGAGCCTTCGGAGGGAGCCCAGCCCCATGACACCTCGATTTCTGCCTTCTAGCCACAAGAGAATAATTCCTGTTGTGTTTTCTGAGCACCTCAATTCGTATACTTTGCTGCCACAGGAAATCAAAACAGCATTCTCAACATGATACAGACAGAAAGCCTTCCGACACCCCTGGCCCTCCTTCCCACCCGCTCAGTGACCCCAGGAAAAGAGTGCACCACTACCTGCCCCACCTCCATCAGACCCCCGAGGACCAGGCACTGCTTACCCAACAACCATTTCTGAAAAAACGGACAAAATAACGCGACCCCCAACTGCAGGTGTAGCCCCTTAACGAAGAGCCTCTGGAACCCCGGACCTGGGCATATGGCTATCCAGGCGCACTGTCCTCTTATTTCTTGTTAGGTCAACGCTGTTCTACAAATTGCCATGTGAGGAGCCCGTGGTGGGGACCCAGCCAGGCGGCAGGGCCGGCTCCCCTGGGCCTTCCTGGGACGGGGGTCGGGGGCAGCGCGCATCGCTCCCTCTCCCGCTGGTGGGCTCTGCCTCGGCCAGTGCCCGGCAGACAGCCACCTTGCGCGCGCACGCGGAGGCGTGAGAAACACGGAACCCCAAGTGCCAATCCCCGAGGCAGGGTGAGCCCTGGGATTTGAGGAGGGGACAGGCATGGACGCCGGGGGTCTGCGGGGACCGCGCGCGCGTTGCTGGAAGTGGCACCGAACTGGTGGCGGGCTCGGGAAGGGGCTGGCCGGGGACGGGCGGCGGGCAACCTGCCGCAGCAGGTGCCCTCCACGCGTCCTCCGCGCGCCCCCGCCCCTTAAAGAGGCGGAAGGAATGCGGGCGCGCGCCGCCGCAGACGTCACACGCCCTCATTTGCGTACGGCCGGCGGGTCTGAGAGCGACGCAGCGCGGCGAACCCCGCCCCGCGCCCCCTGATTGGTCGTCGCCGGCGGCGCCGAAGCGTCGTTGACTTGCGCCGAGGCCGCCCAACCACAGCCCGCTTTGCTCGAGGGGGGCGTGGCCAGAAGCCTCGGCCAATGGGAGGCGGTGTTGTTGGCGGCCACGGCGGCGCAGCCCCTGGAGCGAGCGAGGCCACCGCCGCCGCCACTGCCGCAGCCGCAGGAGGCGTGAGAAGCAGACGCGAGGCGCTCGGCCGGGTAACGGCGCGCCGGGGCGGCCGGAGGGTGGCCGGGGCCAGGACCGCTGGGGGCCGGGACGGCAGGGCGAGGTCCGGGGCCGCCGTGTGGACTGGCGGCGGCGGCAGGGGCGGGGCGGCGGCCGGGGCGGCGGGAAGGCCGGGGCGGGCGGCGGGGAGGGCGGGGAGGCCGGGCGGGCGGCGGCGGCGGCGGGGAGCGGGCGGACGCGGGTGACCCGCCCCGGCGCGGCCCTGAAGGTCAGGAGGCGCTTTGTTCCCGCGCGGCCCGTGCGGTGACCCCGAGGGGAGCGGCGGGCGCGCTTCCGCGGGGCCCCTTTGTTTTCGGGGCGCGGGCCGCCCGGCGGGGTGGTGTCTTTGGCGGGGCCGGGAGTGCCTGCGGCTGCGGGAAGTCGCCCTTCGGGACGGGGACGGGGACGGGGACGGGGACGGGACACGTCCCCAGCGGACGGCAAAGTTCCGAGCCTCTCTTCCTGCGTCTGTGCGTCTTTGCCCGACTGCGCGGGGCTCCCTTTCGGAACGCGCTGTGTCCGTGCCGGCGATAAGACGCCGGCGCCCGCAGGTCCCCCCGGTCCGCAGGTCCGCCGTCCGCGCCAGAGGGCAGCGCGAGGTCGCGGGCCATCTGCGGGGCGGGGGTCCTCGCCGGCCCGCTCCACCGGCCCCGGCAGCCCCTGCTTAGGGTGGCTGCGGGTGTGCGCGGCGCGGAAGGTGCAGGCGGTCGCACGTGAAAGTTAGAAAGTCGTCTTTGAGTCGCCGGCTTCCCGCAGTGGTGCCGCTGCCTCTAGGTGACTAGCGATGGCTGTTGCTACACAGCGGGGACGCATCTGACCTCGTTGCACGTGTTGACTCATCGCCTAATGATCCGCTGGGTCGGGAGGTGGGTGCTGCTGTGCTGCCGGGGAGCTGCCGGGGGAACTCCAGGCCCTAGGAGGTCGGATCCAGCGGCCCGTCCGAGGTGACAGCTTGACTCGACGCGCCGTTGCCGCTCCCGGAGGCGGTTGGAGAAGTTGTAAGGAGGCCTTGGGTGTTGGTGATCGCGTGCGCCCGGCTGCAGTCTCGTTGCCGAGGGTTTGAGCTGGTTGCCGGTTTCCAGCGAGAATTCTGGGGTCCTGACGATTGCCCAGTGCTTCCCCGGCTAGAGTCTGCGCGGTGTTTCAGGCTGCCGTTAGTGATGGCCGGTGCGGTAAATAGTCTGCAGGTGCCAAGTGAAGCGGACGGAGGCC